>NC_092744.1:15273102-16567102 GCF_047496795.1 Chiloscyllium punctatum
CTCTCACACTCTCACACTCTCACACTCTCACACACTCACACACTCACACACTCACACACTCACACACTCACTCTCTCACACACTCACTCTCTCACACACTCACTCTCTCACACTCTCTCACACTCTCTCACACTCTCACACACTCACACTCTCCATCACACTCTCATACTCTCATACTCTCATACTCTCACACTCTCACACTCTCACACTCTCACACTCTCACACACTCACACACTCACACACTCACACTCTCACACTCTCACACTCTCACACACTCACACACTCACACACTCACACACTCACACACTCACACACTCACACACTCACACACTCACACACTCACACACTCACACACTCACTCTCTCACTCTCTCACTCTCTCACTCTCTCACACTCTCACACTCTCACACTCTCACACTCTCACACTCTCTCACACTCTCACTCTCCATCTCTCTCACACTCACACTCTCCATCTCTCTCCACCTCTCTCTCACACTCATGGGGGCAAAATACTGACTTGGATCGAAAATTGGTTGGCTGATAGGAAACAAAGAATAATCATAAACAGCTCCCTTTCGGAATGGCAGGTGGTGACCAGTGATGTGTTGCAGGGATCAGTGCTGGGCTGCAGCTTTTTACAATATACATTAATGATATAGATGATGGTATTAAAAGTAATATCAGCAAATTTGCTGATGATATCAAGCTGTGTGGCAGGGTGAAATGTGAGGAGGATGTTAGAAGATTACAGGGTGACCTGGACAGGCTAGGTGAGTGGACGGATGCATGGCAGATGCAGTTGAATGTAGATAAATGTGTGGTTATCAACTTTGGTGGCAAGAACAGGAAGGCAGATTACTACCTAAATGGAGTCAAAGGGGCAGTACAACGAGATCTAGGTGTTCTTGTACCTCAGTCAATGAAAGCAAGCATGCAGGTACAGCAGGCAGTGAAGAAAGCTAATAGCATGTTGGCCTTCATAACAAGAGGGATTGAGTATAGAAGCAAAGAGGTTCTTCTGCAGCTGTACAGGGCCCTGGTGAGACTGCACCTGGAGTATTGTGTGCAGTTGTGGTCTCCAAATTTGAGGAAAGACATTCTGGCTATTGAGGGAGTGCAGCGTAGGTTCACGAGGTCAATTCCTGGAATGGTGGGACTATCTTACGCTGAAAGATTGGAGCGACTGGGCTTGTATACGCTTGAGTTTAGAAGGCTGAGAGGGGTAGAAGGCTGAGAGGGGATCTGATTGAGACGTATAAGATTATGAAAGGATTGGGCACTCTGGAGGCAGGAAGCATGTTTCCGCTGATGGGTGAGCCCCGAGCCAGAGGACACAGTTTAAAAATACGGGGTAGGCCATTTAGGACAGAGATGAGGAGAACCTTCTTCACCAGAGAGTGGTGGGTGTATGGAATGCTCTGCCCCAGAAGGCTGTGGAGGCCAAGTCTCTGGATACTTTCAAGAAAGAGTTGGATAGAGCTCTAAACGATAGTGGCATCAAGGGTTATGGGGATAAGGCAGGAACAGGATACTGATTTGAGGATGATCAGCCATGATCATAATTAGATTAGATTAGATTAGATTAGATTACTTACAGTGTGGAAACAGGCCCTTCGGCCCAACAAGTCCACACCGCCCCGCCGAAGCGCAACCCACCCATACCCCTACATCTACCCCTTACCTAACACTACGGGCAATTCAGCATGGCCAATTCACCTGACCTGCACATCTTTGGACTGTGGAGGAAACCGGAGCACCCCGGAGGAAACCCACGCAGACACGGGGAGAATGTGCAAACTCCACACAGTCAGTCGCCCGAGGCGGGAACTGAACCCGGGTCTCTGGCGCTGTGAGGCAGCAGTGCTAACCACTGTGCCACCGTGCCGCCCGATAATGAATGGTGGTGCTGGCTCGAAGGGCAGAATGGCCTACTCTTGCACCTATTGTCTATTGTCCCTCTGACTCTCTCTGTCTCTCTTTCACACTCTCGCTCTCACACGTTTCAACATCATTTACTCTGCTCAGTTGCACCACAGCCTTATAATGCGCTGGACCATCTGACGCCCTGAATAAAGAGGGGAGTGCTGGTTGAGAAAGCCGAATGCTGTAAATCTGAAGGAAAAACAAACCACGGGTCTGTTCCACTGCTGCTGAGCCACAGTTCTACAGAGGGCACTGTCTTCTCAATGTTGATGTGGAGGTGCCAGGGTTGGACAAGGTCAGGTGTCACAGGACACCAGGTTAAAGTCCAACAAGCCACTTGATGAGAAGGAGCAGCCTTCTGAAAGCCTGTGATTTCAAGGAGACCTGTTGGACTATAACCTGGTGTGGTGTGACTTCTGACGTTCTCAACTTTAATGCAATTAGTGAATCTGAATTTGTCAAGTTTACTGTAAAGAAGTGTTTAAAATAACTGTTAACCACATGTGAAACCTCAAGTGATGATCTTGTTCCAAATAAAATTGACCATTAAACTCAATAAAATGGAGAATCTGTTAATATGAAATTATGTCAAATATGTTCATGTGCTGAAATGCCAAAGATGCAATTTTTATTAAACATAAATAAGAGCAGAAATTATTTTAAAAAATGTTGCAGTGGACTGGTGAGTTTGAGAACAGGCAAATGTCTGATCATTTAATATCTAAAAGGTACAGAGGCACTGAATCTGCCTATGGTCTATGGCTGTTAATTCAGAGAATCTCAGAGCAACTTTCTGAGAATTGTGCTTTCAAAGGTCTTCTAATTTACTGCACCCTTGTTCTGATTGAGCCACGATGAACATGGGACAGAACCAACCAGAGGAATCAATCAGGTTGTCCAATGCTTGTCTGGCAACTGGGCAACCTGTTCCCAGTCCCATCCACAATCCTTCGATTGCTCATTCCGTTAGTTTGGAAACTTATGGCTGTTATGGAATCTGTAGTTTCATTGGCTGAAATCTTTACACAACCTGCCTATTGAGTTTTTACCTTCTGATACTTTCTAATGACAATATAAAATGTTCTTTAAAGTGAATGTTTCCAATTCCTATTTCAAACATCAAAATAAAATAAACTTTAGAAAAGCTCAGAATTTTCCTTTTATGTTACAGGTTTCCTACCTACTTCAGTGTAACTTGTATCTGACTTTGCTCTTATAAAATCCATTGAAGTGTGGAAGCAGGCCATTCAGTTCATCAAGTCCACACAGACCATCCAAAAAGCATCCCACCCAGACCCACACCCACACCCCGACCCTATCCCTGTGATCCCACATCTCCCATGGTTAATCCACCTAGCCTGCACGTGCCTGGACACTATCGGCAGCTTAGCATTGCCTAACTTGCACATCTTTGGACCCTCATACAATGCTTTCTCCATTTCTGGACTGAAACTGCAATACAATGATGAGAGTGACTTTCTTTAATTGTATGCTTATATTTTATTGTTTGCTTCTTAATGTAAATTTTTGTTGTTGGCTTTTTGAATACTAACTTTTGAGAATAAATTTAGATAATATTTAGAGAGTAATATTTTAGTCATTCCGACACATTGCTCTTGAGCCTCAGAACATGACACTCCTAGCCCCTGCCACTTCAACCTTTCCTTATCTATATTGTTGGGAGTTACGATGAACCATTTCACTTTAAATGTTTGTTATTACTTGATTTCTTTCTCTTTCAAGTATTGACCAATCTCTTGTCATTTCAGCATGTTACTATTGTAGTACACAAACTTTGGTCTTCCACTGTCGTAATGATACAAAATAGCCACTCTGTCTTTTTTAATTCATAGGAAAAAGTTGAAAATAAGGACTTACTTGGAATCACCTAAGGTTTTGATGTTTCCACTCTGTCTCGATGTTAATCCTTTGGACAATATTGTCAACGTGCGATTCTAACACTGAGTCCAATGCCACTGAAGTAGAAATTTAAGTGAAAGAAAGAAGCGATAATTGCACAATGTGAAGCCGTTGCACAAGTTTGCTGCTATGTGGCATAACTGAGATGTGTAAACAGATGGTAGGAGACAAGTGTCTATCAATCAGGACTGCTGATCCTCCGTTGTCATACATTTTCAGGAAGTTACAACTTCCTTTATTATAATTTCTTGATAATGTAGAAATTTGTCATAAGTGAGATGAAGTTGAAGTTTCTCATCTCCTGCTTCTGGAGAATGCAAAACAAAATGTTTTGACTTGGTGACTCTTTCATTTACAATCTTGAACAGGGCCATTTCTACACAAATGCAAATACTTTGTTTAAAAAAAGGATGTAAGGAGAAACCTCAGAACGATATACCTGTGAGTCTGACTTCTGTGGTGGTGAAGTTGTTGGAGGTGATTCTGACAGATAGGATGTTTCTGCACTTGGAGAGGCAAGGAATGCTTCAGGGTTAGTCAGCATGGTTTTGTGCGAGGGAAATCATGTGTCATAAACTTGATGATTGAGTTTTTTGGAGAAGTAATGAAACAGAATGTTGAGGGCAGAGCAGTAAATGTTGTTTACTTGGACTTTAGTAAAGCTTTTGACAAGGTTCTGCGTGGTAGACTAAACTTAGATCATGTGATTCAGAGTGAGCTTATTCGATACAAAATTGGCTTAACAGCAGGAGACAGAGTGTTGATGAAGGGTTGCTTTTTGGACTGGATGCCTATTGCCAGAGGTGTTCCACAGGAATCGGTTCAGGGTCCACTTTTGTTTGTCATTTATATAAAAGATTTAGATGAGAATATAGAAGGTACAGTTAGTAAGTTTGCAGATGACACCAAGATTGGTGATATGATGGACATTGACGAAGGTTGTCTAAGATTAAAAGGAGATCTAGATCAATTGGGTCAATGGGTGAAGAGTGACAGATGGAGTTTAATTTGGATAAGTGTAGGATATTGCATTGTGGGAAAACAAACAAAAATAGTACTTATACAGTTAATGTAGGGCCTTGGGTAGTGTTGTAGAACAGAGTGACCTAGGGGTTTAGATACATAATTCTTTGAAGTTTGCATCACATATAGACAGGGTGGTTAAGAAGGATTTAGCACGCTTGCCTTCATTGTTCAGACCGTTGAGTATAGAAGATGGGATGTCATGTTGAGGTTGTACAAGACATTGGTGAGGTCTCTTCTGGAATACTGTGTCCATTTCCAGTTACCCTGTTATAGGAAGGATATTATTAAGCTGGAAAGGGTTCAGAAAGGATTTACCAGGATGTTGCTGGGAATGGAGGGTTTGAATGATGGAGAGGCTTGAACTTTTTTCACTGAAGCATAGGAGGTTGAGAGGTGACCTGAATAAAGATTTATAAAATTGTGAGTGGTATAGATAAGGTGAATGACAGGTATCTTTTCCGTAGGGTTGGGGATTTCAAGACTAGCGGGAATATTTTTAAGGTGAGAGAAGGATTTATAAAAGACAGGAGAGGCAACTTCTTTCCTTTACACAGTGGATGGTTTGTATGTGGAATTAACTACCAGAGGAAGTGGTCTATGTAGGTACAGTTGAACTTTAAAAAAGCATTTAGATAAGTACATGAATAAGAAGTGTTAGGAGGAATATGGGCCAAATGCAGGCAGGTGGGACTAGTTTAGATTGGAGTAATGATTGGCATGGACTGGATAGACTGAAGGGTCTGTATGACTCTATGGCCCTCTAACAAGGAACAGGAATAGGCCACTTAGCCCTTCAAGCCTGCCATTCCATTCAGTAGGTCATGGCTGATCTGATTTTAACCTCAGCTCTACATTTCAGCACACCCCTGATACTTTTTCATCCCCTTGGTGATCAAGAATCTATCTATCTATCTCTGTTTTTAAAATATTTAAAGGTTCTCCATTGACTGCCTTTTGAGGAAGGGAATTTTAAAGATTCTCAATCCTTTGAGAGACAAAAATGTTTCCTCATCTTTGATTTAATTGGTAAACGCCTCCTTTTTGAACTATGACCCTGTGTTCTAGATTCTTCCATGAGAGGAAGCATCCTTTCCACATCTATCCGGTCAAGTCCCCTCAGGATCTTGTATGTTTCAATGAAGTCACCTCTGAGTCTTTTAAACTCCAAATGATCCAGGGCCTAACCTGTCTAGTCTTTCCTTATATGGCAATCTGCTTATTCCAGGTGTTAGTCCAGTAAACCTTCTCTGAACTGCTTCCAATGCACCACCATCCTTCTATATGTACATGGCCCGCACTGTACACAGTCCTCCAGATGAGGTCTGACCAGTACCCTGTATAATTGAAGGATAATCTCCCTACTCTTCCATTCAGTTCCCCTTACAAAAAGAACAGCAATTTATTAGCTTTCCAGATTACTTGCTGAACCAGCATACAAACCATATCCCAGATCTTTGCTCCCTCACCTAACGGATATATAACCCTTTTTAAGGGGAGATTCTTATGTTTTCACAGCACATTTTTCTAGTTGGCTTTGTGTTATTGGAAGATTAGCTACCATCTATAGCTTAATAGAAATCATTTGTATAAATTGTAAAGAATTGAGATTCCAGTGACCCCTATGGACACCACTCATGACATTCTGCCAGCTTCAAAAGTTTACTGACTGCATCTGTTAGCCAGGTAATCTTCTATCCATACCACTATGTTACTCCCCTACACTATGAGCTTTTATTTTCCACAATGGTCTTTATTGTAGCACTCAAATGATTTCTGGAAATCTAAGTATAATGCATCCACTGGTTCCCTCTTATCTACAATATAAGCTACTTCAAAGAATCCAATCAGTTAATTAAAATGATTTTCCTTTGACAAGGCTATGTTGGCTCGACCTGGTTACCTTGAACTTATCCAAGTGGCCCGCTAGAACATTTTTAATAATAGCTTCTAACATTTTCCCTATGGCAGACATTAGGCTATCTCTCCTTTGATTTCCTGCTTTCTGCCTTTCTACCTTTTTTAATAAAGGAGTTACCGTAGCTATTTTTCTCAGCCAAAGGACTCCCTGAATTATGAGTTTTGTAAACTTAAGACTGCTAATTCTTTTAACACCCTCTGCACCAAGCCTCTCGCCCTGAGTCAGTTGCAATTCCAAAAGTTTCCTCAGTACTGCTTTCCTAATAATTGTAACTTTCTTGAGTTCCTCTCTCCCTTTGAATTCCTGATTTGGAGTAGGTTGTTACTTCTATGCTGTCTAACGAAAACTGCTACAAATCTCTCTGTCCTTTGATACTCATTCCCCAGACTCTCTTGCTGTAGGACCAGCACTTACTTACTTGAACATGCAGGAGAAAGTGAGGACTGCAGATTCTAGAGATCAGAGTCTAGTGTGTGTTGTCGGAAAAGCACAGCAGGTCATTCAGCATCCGAGGAGCAGGAGAATCGATATTTCGGACATAAGCCCTTCATCAGGAATGTGGTGTGGGGAGGGGGCTGAGAGATAAGTAGGAGATTGTGGGTGGGGTGAGGTAGTTGGGAAGGTGATCGGTGCGGGTGGAGGGTTATGGTGATAGATCGGAGGGGAGGATGGAGTGGATAAACGGGAAGTAAGATGGACAGGTAGGACAGTACAAGAAGGTGGTGCTGAGTTGAAGGGTTGTATCTGGGAAGAGGTGTAGGGAGGAGAGATGAGGAAACTGGTGAAATCTGTGTGGAATATGCAGCTAATCTGATTTGAGTGAAAGGGCTACTCCTTTGGTGCTGAATGCTCACAGTAATAATGTAGCCTTTGGCTCCTTTTACCAATGTTACCTTTGGATTAAGAGTAAAAAAATTGGTGTCGATATGCTTTGTACCTGTAGAACTTAGTGGACTGCTCGTTAATTTCTAGGACTGGAACTCCTCAAGAAAAAAGCATGAGTTATGGGAGGATTATTCCTAAATTTCTTAAGATTTTTTTCTTTGTCCAGTCATTGAAACTTGTCACTGAGGCTAAGTAACAGATTTGTGCCCTCGAGATATTCAGTAACAGCCAGTGAAGTACTTTTAGGATATAGTCACTGTTACAATGTAGGGAATGAGGCAGTCAGTTTATGTACAGTAATCTTCCACATCATAGTAATGGCCAGGTAATCTGTTTTTAGTTATGATAAGGAGGTGCCGGTGTTGGACTGGGCTGAACAAGGTCAGAAGTCACACGCCAGATTAAGGTCCAACAGGTTTATTTGAAATGGCAAGATCTTCGACTGCTGCCCAGGCATCAGAAGGGAAGAGAAGCACTCGGGCACAGAATTTACAATCCGATCAGAAGATCAAACCAATGAACCCTCCTAGTCGGGGAACACTTCATCGGTGAAGGACATTCAGCTTCTGATCCTCCAAAGTGGCCTTCGAGATACGCAACAATGCAGAATTGCCAAGCAGAAACTGATAGCCAAGTTCCATACCCATGAAAATGGCCTCAACCGTGACCTTGGGTTCATGTTGCACTACATGTAACCCTTGCTGTCTTGTTTTGACAGAACCACCATGATGACTTGCCATGATCTCTCTCCTTTAATTAGTGTGTGTAATTTTGGATTACTTGTTCCTCGGGTTAGACTCTCAGCATGCAACTCTTATACCTATCATCTTATTAGTCATTTGGTTTGTCTCCAGCACTACCTTATTTTTAATGTTTTATAATTATCTCTCTGCCTCAATTAATTGGAGTATAGGTCATCCCTTCACCTGTTTTTCAGTTGCTGTACTTTACTCACACTGACACTTTGGATCACCTGCAGAGACCTATCATTCAGCCTGGCACCACTCCACTCACATCATTTGTATGATAGAATCATAAAATCCCAACAGTGTAGAAACAGGCCGTTTAGCCTGACAAGTCCATACGATCTCTCCGAAGAGTAACCCACCCAGACCCGATTACCCTATAGTTACCCTGAACAATGCACCTAATCTACACATCCCTAAACATTACAGGCAATTTAACATGGCCATTTCACCTAACCCGCACATCTTTAGATTGTGGTAGACAAACTACAGCACCGGAGGAAACCCTTGCAGACACGGGGAGAATGTGCAATCTCCACACAAACAGTTGCCCGAGGCTGGAATCGAACCCAGGTCCCTGGTGCTCTGAGGCAGCAGTGCGAACCACTGAGCCACAGTGCTGCCTTGATCGTTTGATCTCTCTGATTATAAAGTCTGTGCCTGAGTGTTTCCTTTCAATTCACATGATGATGAGGCAGTGATTCAAAAACTTGTGATTTCAAATTAATATCTTGGACTATAACTTCTATAACTTTTGTTAGTCTTACTTCTGTGGCAGGCAAAGTAATGGAAAGGGTACTGAGGGATAGGATTTACGAGTATCTGGAAAGACACTGCTTGATTAGGGACAGCCAGCACGGATTTGTGAAGGGTAGGTCTTGCCTTACAAGTCTTATTGAATTCTTCGAGGAGGTGACCAAGCATGTGGATGAGGGTAGAGCAGTGGATGTAGTGTACATGGATTTTAGTAAGGCATTTGATAAGGTTCCCCATGGTAGGCTTATGCGGAAAGTCAGGAGGCATGGGATAGAGGGAAATTTGGCCAATTGGATAGAAAACTGGCTAACCGGTAGAAGTCAGCGAGTGGTGGTAGATGGTAAATATTCAGCATGGAGTCCAGTTACAAGTGGAGTTCCGCAGGGATCAGTTCTGGGTCCTCTGCTGTTTGTAATTTTTATTAATGACTTAGAGGAGGGAGTCGAAGGGTGGGTCAGTAAATTTGCAGATGATACAAAGATAGGTGGAGTTGTGGACAGTGAGGAGGGCTGTTGTCGGCTGCAGAGGGACTTAGATAGGATGCAGAGCTGGGCTGAGGAGTGGCAGATGGAGTTCAACCCTGCCAAGTGTGAGGTTGTCCATTTTGGAAGAACAAATAAGAATGCGGAATACAGGGTTAATGGTAGGGTTCTTGGTCAGGTGGAGGAACAGAGGGATCTTGGGGTCTATGTACATAGATCTTTGAAGGTTGCCACTCAGGTGGATAGAGTTTGTAAGAAGGCCTATGGAGTATTATCGTTCATTAGCAGAGGGATTGAATTCAAGAGTCGTGAGGTGATGTTGCAGCTGTACAGGACTTTGGTTAGGCCACATTTGGAGTACTGTGTGCAGTTCTGGTCGCCTCACTTTAGGAAAGATGTGGAAGCTTTGGAGAGGGTGCAGAGAAGATTTACCAGGATGTTGCCTGGAATGGAGAGTAGGTCGTACGAGGATAGGTTGAGAGTTCTCGGCCTTTTCTCGTTGGAACGGCGAAGGATGAGGGGTGACTTGATAGAGGTTTATAAGATGATCAGCGGAATAGATAGAGTAGATAGTCAGAAACTTTTTCCCCGGGTACAACAGAGTGTTACAAGGGGACATAAATTTAAGGTGAAGGGTGGAAGGTATAGGGGAGATGTCAGGGGTGGGTTCTTTACCCAGAGAGTGGTGGGGGCATGGAATGCACTGCCCGAGGGAGTGGTAGAGTCAGATTCATTGGCGACCTTTAAGCGGCATTTGGATAGGTACATGGATGGGTGCTTAATCTAGGATAGAAGTTCGGCACAACATCGTGGGCCGAAGGGCCTGTTCTGTGCTGTATTGTTCTATGTTCTATGTTCTGTTATGGACTAGGCCAGACCACTCAAAATCTTCTTGAGTAGGCAACCCAGGCCATAACTTTGCAATTTGTTTTGGTAAGTGTACGGTGAGAATTACTCTGAGTAAGCTAATTAGGTTGACTACTAGGTTCTTAAAATTGACAGAAATGTATTCACAAAATTAGACAAAGAAATACAAAGAACAGAATAAAGAACCCCTACAGAACTCAGTCTGACTTAATTATGCTGTTCCGAATGTATACAACAGTCCCAATAAGCAAACCCCCTTAAAACACAGTTACAAAATGGAACAGATGCTTACAGGTTGAAGTTAGAATGGCAGATAGAGAGAGAGTTTCCACACAGCTTACTGTTGAACTCCTAACTGGTTCTGGACTGAACAGCGCAGCTAGAGAGCTGACCACACCCCTTTCATTATACAGGTCACTTCTAAAACATGACCGCTTTGGCCTGAAGTCTCATCTGTTTACATATAAATAGAAAGACCTGTCAGTACCCTTTAATCTCTGACCAAACCCGTCTAATTGGCACCGGAAGCATTTATGACCCCTCTGAAACAAACCAAGGACATACTATCCTTGAGAAAAGGAACAGCTTTTAGAAAAAAGGAACCAGCTTTGTGACGTATGACATCTGACCTTTGTTTTAGTGATCTTGAGTAAAGGATAAATTGCTGTCAAAAGTGGTTTTCTTGAATTTTATTTTCTTGTCATTCATCAGGACAATTTATAAAAATACAATATAAAGAAGAACAATGAGTTTAATCTGTGTATAAGAAGAATCCGTTTATGGCTAGCGTATGCGGATTTGGCAGAGGTGTTGCAACAGACAATGTACCAGTTTGGTGATGACGAGCTCTGGTTAACTTCAGTCAGACTGAGTCTGAGAAACCAACCAAAAAATACATATTTTGTTCGGTTGATACAGTGTATATGTACACAATAAAGGCAAGACGAGAAACTTTCAAAAATGAAGTGTTATTTCAACAAGTCTTAAGTTCTATAGTATCTAACAACCGAATAAGTAATATTGGCTCAGGGGCATTGTCAGTAAGTCCTGTCATGGAAAAAAAAGGCCAAGGAAATAGAGAAGATCTTGATTTAACATTTCATCCATGAAGTTAGTAACTTGAAAAGACAGTAAGCCCTCAAAAACTGCCAACCTAGGATTTATGCTTCCACAGGCCTTTAAATTGCTACCATTTATTATTGGTGAAAGTGCTATTTATTGAGTGATGACTGGTGGGTTACTAATGGGATCCATCAGGAAAGATGAAGGAGGAGAAATGCTTCATTTAGGGTCGTATTGTCTTCATTTTTTGTGTATGTAGAAAAGAGAATTGTGACAAGACAAGATAGCTTAATCAATACTGACAATTATAGGTTGTTTGAGTGAAAACAGCTGTGAGGCTTGGTCCAGGAAGTAGCATTGTTGGTCACGGACAACGTGCGAGCTGTCAAAAAGATTGAATCGTGAGGTGGGGGAAATATCATGATTGCCACCTAGTATCAGCTATTTTATACTTCACGTATGAGCTGGGGGTGGGCCTGCATTCCCACTACAGGAATCAATCTCAGGTGATTCTCACTGAGATTCAGAATTTCCTGATTATTGCCCACTTGTATGGGCAACAATCGTCTCATAGTGAATCACACCAATATTTCCTGAGAGTGTCATTATTGAGAGCTGGGACATAAAAGTGTGTCAAACTTGTAAAATCATCTTAGCAGGCACTTGAGCAAAGCATCAAACTTGTACCTTTTTCCTATTTCTGATCCCTGATGAAAATTGAAATTTGAAGTAATCATTTATTCATGTGAAGCACTGAATGTTTGAAGATTCTTTTTTAATACAAATCATTTTCATGCAGTGAAGAGGTATTTAAAGACCAAGACAATACATTTTCAGTTTCCTTGATGAGAAACATTGGCAGTAGCCTGAACACACTTAGACAACTTTTATAATTTTGGAATTCTGCTTGTGGTCTGAGCTGACCACATCTTAATGAAGTTTTTAAGTGAACAGAAACCATAGAAACAGAGGCTGGAAAACTGAAACTAAATAGAGAAACCTTTGAGAAACAGGCAGCAGGTCTCTCAATATCTGACAGCTAAGAAAGGGTTAAACACCCAAATGTTTTCTTTGTTCTTAACAAATGCTATCTGAGGATTTCAGGTATCGCGAATTTGAATTGGCTGTACGCTCAATGAAAGTGTCCCTTTTCATTCTTCTGGTGATTAACCCGGGTCTGCATTGATGACCAGAAGGTGCTGAAAGAACTCCTCACAGCTGCTGCCAGGCCGGTTGAGAAGAACAGGTTTAATGTTTTGAGTCTGATAGAACTGTGCTTTGGAACTGTGAAAATCTGCCGGGTTTCTCCAGTGCATTTTATTTTTCCATCAAATCTCCAGCATCCACAGCATTGTGATTCCACCTTATTATTGAAGTTTTGGCAAAAAGTAGGAATAATCCATCGTGAATAAAATCTTGAAACTTGTCCAAAATCCTATTTCCCCCTTTGTTGTAATTTAAACAAAAAGTTATGATTTTAAATTTTAAGTTGTTATCCTCTATTGAACTTTGGTTCATGACCATGATGTTTGGATTCCCATTGTTGTGTGCAGAAGTCCCAGCTGAATTCTAACCAATGGCCTTGACTTTGTATTTAGTACAATGTCTTTGTTTTAGTATTTGCAATTCCAATGATGTTTTTAGTTTTTATTTTAAATATGTAGACCAATTCAGATCTTTAGGAAGTACTAGTGGTCATTCAGGCTGTTCAAAGGGATTTACAAGAATAGTTCCAGGGATGAGGGATTTTAGTCACAAGTTTGGACTGGAAAGTTGATCTTGTTCTGCTAGAAGCAAGGGAGACAATGCGGAAAGTTTAGAAGATTACAAAACGTTGTTTTTAATTGGCTATTGTTATTTTGTAGTTTTGATGGTCTGTAATACAGAAGCTTTTATTTCTTTATTTTTCTTTTTTCTTTAAGAACTTGTATTCCAGAATTTGTATTTAGGTACCTTTGCACCTAAGATGGTGCTATAGGTGGCGACTTGCAACCTCTTCACTGTATTCGTGTAAGTACTTGTGACAGTACAGCTCATTAATTCAATTCTAGACATGTCTGGATAAGGTAGAAGAAGGAAAAATCTGTTCCCACTGGATGACACTGATTTAAGGATTTGGGCATGAGTTGCAAAGGGAATTTAACTTATGCAGCGCACAATAATATCGTGGAGCATAAAGCCTACATCAAGATTGAAAGCATGAGCCAGCAGACATGATGGGCTGAATGTCCTCCTAGTGTACAGTAATGCTTCTGTGATTCTGTTCATTAATAGGAAATTGGATTTAAAGGAAATAAATGTGCAGGGTTATGGGAATGGAGCAGGAGAGTTGAATTGCTCCACAATAAATGGGCATGGACTTAATGGGCACAGTGATCTCTTTGTGCCATGAATGGCTCAGTGACTCTATGACAATACTATCATTGATCTGCCCACCTGGACTCTGGGATCTTTCTGTCATTGCATTCTTTTAAGTAGTGACTCTCATTCTATGGTCTTGCCTAACGTTACTGTTATCTGGAACCAGATTAGTACGTAATATTTCTCCACTCTTCCTTGTATGTGCCTCCTATTGATTGCTTGAGAAAATTTTACAAAGAAATTTCTGAACACGCTGTAGGAAATACTGAAAGAAGAATGAGAGAGTGATTATTGAGCTGTTGCCTTTGCAATTTAACATGTTTCAGGGTTAGCTGTGTCCTTTGAAACTGCAGATACTGTTGCATTGTGGGAAAACATCATTCCAGTTTGCATAGAGAAGATCCTGTATTCATCAAGCTGATCAATAACCTCTCAATCACTTATTCTAAGTGATGTTATTTTGGGATAAATGTTTGCCAGCTGCTGGGAGAAGTACTGCGCTGCGCTTCCAAAATATCATTGAATTAGTTGCATGCTCTCAAAAGCAGACAGATCTTACAGAATACTGAACAGCCTGGACCGAATGGATGTTGGGACGATGTTTCCATTGGCAGGAGAGTTAAGGATGTGAGGGCACGGCCTTAGAGTAAAGGGAACACCATTAAAGAACAGAGATAAGGAGAAACATCTTTAGCCAGAGAGCTATGAACCTCTGGAATTCATTGCCACAGAAGGCTGCGGAGGCCAGGTCATTGAGTATATTTAAGACAGCGAGAGATAAGTTCTTGATTGCCAAGGAGATTGCTGGGGAGAAGGCGGGAAAATGAGGTTGAAAACCTACAAGCCATGATCAGATGGCACAGCAAACTCAGTGGGCCATTTCTGCTGCTACAATAGAATATTAGGATGGTTGCAGTACAAAAGCAGGGTATTTTCATCTGTAATGCTCTCTGCAAAAGTAATTTGCACAGAGACACCACTATGTTTCATTTAATTCAGCAAGTCATCCTTGAAAGATGGTACCTCCAGTAGTGCAACAGTCCCTCAGAACATCTTTGTTCATGTGCACAAAACTCTGGAGCCGACAAGCACTGATTCAGACTGAAGTGCTATTAGCAGAATAAAAATGGATGCTGAGCAGGTGGCCAGCCCCTGCACTCCAATCCCATTATAAAAAGGCCTATAGGTGAAGCATTTGTATACAGCACCATATCAGAGAATCCCTACAGTGTGGAAACAGGCCCTTTGGCCCAACAAGTCCACACCGACCCTCTGAAGAGTAACCCATCCAGACCCATTCTCCTACCCTATTACTCCACACTTACCCTGACTAATGCAACTAACCTACACATCCCTGAACATTATGGGCAATTTGAGCATGGCCAATTCACCTAACCTGCTTATCTTTGGACTGTGGGACGAAATCGGAGTACCCGGAGGAAATCCACGCAGAACAGGGAGAAGGGCAACTGTCTGCACGGAGTTTGCACAGAGGCTGGAATCAAACCCTTGTCCCTGGCATCGTGAGGCAGCAGTGCTAACCGCTGAGTCACCGTGCCGCCAGATATGAAATCTGGAAACTGGTAATGTGGGCCACTTGAAAAATGTGCTTTTCGTACTAGTTTGTGAACCACTTAATTAATTCTTCATTTACATTCAGCTCTAAGAAGGAGAAAATAAACAATGTTTTGTGAAAGTGAGGTACTGATACGCTTTCTAGGTCGGGAGGCTGGAAAATGTCAGAGAGGGATGATGCTTCCACCTCTGAAACTACTTCACTTTTCAACTTCAAAGGTTCATGGTTGAATTTGTCAGGTCCTTGGCCATAAAAAGCTTTGCTGAAGAAGTGAATGCATTTGTCATTATGTGTGACAGCTCAGGGATTGGGTTTTGTTGGGACTGGGTAATCAAATGGATATTTAGTTGACAGTAGTATTCTGCTTCTCACATCAGGAAAAGCATTCTGAGACTTCTTTTTGTTCTTCCTAAACAGTATCTTAGTGAATGACTTGCACAGCAGGAAGTAGATGACTGGATCGAGGCAAACGTTAAATACACAAAGCAGCTGTGATGCTTCCTTTGCATAATTTAGCCTGTTGAATGCTGTACAGTCTATTTTGTTCTTTCGACCCTGATCATAAGGAAGTCTGATAATTTGATAAGGCACAAAGCAGATGATGAAGACCGCCATAATGCTGAAAATGTTACGATTTACTCTCTTTTTGACATTGCTGGAGTCCTTTTGCACTTTCTGATCGGACCAGTATATCTTGTTTAAGATGGCTGAATAACAGATAATGAGGAGCACAAAGGTGATCCAGAAAATAACTTGGCATTTTAAAACGATGAAATGATGCCAGGTTTTACCCAGCTCACTTTTCAACCTGTAACACCGTGCGGCGTTATCCTTTGTGGGGATGTTGTTTGTCAGAATGACATTTGGCAGTGCAAAGCCTGTCATAAATACCCAGCAACCCACACTGACACACTTGGCAAAGGGGACCTTTTGCACAGTCAGGTTTCTCATGGGGCGCACTATCTTTAGGTACCTGTCGAAGCTGATGAGGCCGAGGAATATGATGCTCAGGTACATGCAGTTGTAGAAGATGACGAGAGTGTAACGGCACGCAATTGCTTGCAACTGCCAGGGCCCAAGTTGTGAGTCGGACAGGATTTTGAAAGGCAGTGTCATGGTCATTACCAGATCAGTGGTGACAATGTTCTTGAGATAAACGACAAAGCTGGAGTGACTTGGTATATGACAGAAGATCCAGGCAGCCAGTGTGTTCAGCAGTAAGCCTCCAACAAAAACAAAGAAATACAAAACTGGAAGGACCTCCATTGTCACTGTTGGGTTCCGCAAGGCTTTGCAGTCTGTGCTGTTGAGGAAATCTGTGCTCATGTTCATTTCTGTGTATTTCAAGGGGAAAACAAATACAAGGTTAATACTTTGTCACATAGGATGTATAACATAGAAACAAGATTTTTGGACGTGTTCATGCTGGTGATAGTGCTTAACCTCCTACCATGTTTCCTCTTCTACATGCTAAAGACTGATTACTAAACTTAGTGATCTTGGACTAAACCCTGCAACTGGATCCTCAGCTTCCTGACCCACAGGCCACAATCAGTGAAGACTGGGGACAATATTTCATCCTCACTGGAGCCTCCTAGAGGTGCGTACTCAGCCCCCTACTGTACCCACTGTATACCCATGACTGTGTTGCCAAATATCGGGCTAATGCCATTTACACATTTGCTGATGACGCCACCATAGTCGGTCGAGTCTCGGGTGGCGATGAAACAGACTACAGATGGGAGGTGGAAGACCTGGAAAAATGGCGCACTGAGAACAACCTAGCTCTCAATGCCGGCAAAACCAAGGAACTCATTATTGACTTTCAGCGGGATGTTACTCATGCCACCCTACACATTAACAGCACAAAGGTGGAACGCGTTGAGAATGTCAAGCTCCTGGGAGTGGTCATCCACAACAAGCTTTCTTGGACTCTTCATGTGGACGCACTGGTTACAAAGGCCCAACAACGTCGCTTCTTTCTCAGGCAGCTGAGAAAATTTGGCATGATGGTGAATACCCTTGCCAACTTCGATAGGTACGCCATTGAGATATATCACTACTTGGTATCGCAACTGTACCATTCAAGATTGGAGACGGTTACAGAGAATGGTGAACTGGATCCAAACAATCACAAAGGCCAACCTCCCATCTGTAGAACCTATCTACCAGGCCTGCTGTCAAAGGCCGCCAGCATTCTTACAGATCCATCCCACCCTGGCAATGTTTTTCTATAACCTCTACATCGGGGAGAAGGTACAGAAGCCTGAACACATGCACTAGCCGGTTTCATAACAGTTTCTACCCTACTGTTGTTAGAATACTGAGTGGACTCTCAAACTCGTAACATTCGCCTGTACCTGTGTTTTTGTTTTTGCTGCTGTTTACCTATTATTTACTATCTATGCTACTTAACTCTGTGATCTGCCTGTATTGCTCGCAAGACAAAACTTTTCACTGTGCCTCGGTACACGTGACAATAAATTCAATTCAATTCAATTCCAACTTTACCATTATAGCACTTCTCCCTCGAACACTTGTGTAGCTTTCCTCTAAATACATCTGAAGTATTCACCCTGGCCATTCTATTCTTGTCAAGAGTTCAACATTCTTACCATTTCACAATCAGTTCAAAGCAATGAGTATGATCCAGTTACTGCTATGGTAATATGGCTGAAAGGTGACTGAGTAAAAGGCAAAAACAATGACTGCAGATGCTGGAAACCAGATTCTGGATTAGTGGTGCTGGAAGAGCACAGCAGTTCAGGCAGCATCCGAGGAGCAGTAAAATTGATGTTTCGGGCAAAAGCTCTTCATCAGGAATAAAGGCAGAGAGCGTCAAGGGTGGAGAAATAAGCTAGAGGAGGGTGGGGGTGGGGAGAAAGTAGCATAGAGTACAATAGGTGAGTGGAGAAGGGCATGAAGGTGATAGGTCAGGGAGGAGGGTGGAGTGGATAGGTGGAAAAGAAAATAGACAGGTAGGACAAGTCATGGGGACAGTGCTGAGCTGGAAGTTTAGAACTAGGGTGAGGTGGGGGAAGGGGAAATGAGGAAACTGTTGAAGTCCACATTGATGCCCTGGGGTTGAAGTGTTCCGAGGCGGAAGATGAGGCGTTCTTCCTCCAGGCGTCTGGTGGTGAGGGAGCGGCGGTGAAGGAGGCCTAGGACCTCCATGTCCTCGGCAGAGTGGGAAGGGGAGTTGAAATGTTGGGCCACGGGGTGGTGTGGTTGATTGGTGCGAGTGTCCTGGAGATGTTCCCTAAAGCACTCTGCTATGAATATATCCCTGGTGGTGGGCTCTTTTTGGAGGTGGCGGATGATTTGGTTTATGCGAAGGTTGGTAGGGTGGAAGGTGAGCACCAGGGGTGTTCTGTCCTTGTTACGGTGACTGAGGCTGATATCTGAATATTTAAGGACAGCTGACTTCCAAAACATGAACCCAATGCGTTGGCAAGCCAATGGCATGTGCAGGTTCTCAGACTGCATGGGTTAGAGGGAACATTGGCAGCAACATGGGCACAGTAGAAATCAGGAAACTTATGGTGTGGGTGATGAAATCTACGCAATTTTTGTGATGCCTTCCATGTGCATGCAGACTTTGTCATCCAATAAATATTGATGCTATGGAGAATAAATTGTTGGAAGGTGTATGTGGAGTTATCTTGAGAATTGTTTTGAAAAACCAACTTTGTAAGAAGTGAACAAGTCACTTTGTGTCTCCTGCAAAATAGTGAAAGTACCTGGAGAAGGACGATCAGGGGGCAGCAAGTCCTAACAAACCAAAAAGAACCATCTCGGCAAACCCTGTGGACAGGGAACATTGAACTAACTTCCTGGATTTCTTTCCGCCCATAACATCCACTTTTATTTTGGGTCTATCTGTCTGTGTCTGTTTAGGAGTCTTGGCAAACCAAAAATGATCAACTCAGCAAACTATTGAATTGCCTTCCCAGTTTTTCCCACCAGCCGTAACACCAACAGTTCATTTAGAGAGTGTCTCTATGTTTGCATGTTGTAGCTTGGCAAGATGATCAGAGTTTTAACGAGCATAACTATATATTGACAGCTCATAGATTCTCACTACAGTTTAAAACCTATTTGTAATAATATAATATAAGGGAAGATGATGGCCTGGTAATATTACCATGGATTGTTAATCTTGAGATCCAGAACATGTTCTGGGGACCTGGCTTCAAATGGTGGAATTTGAATTCAATTTAAAAAAAATCTGGAATCAATGGTCTAATGATGACCAAACATTATCAATTGTCAGAAAAACCCATCTTGTTCACTAATGCCCTTAAAGAAAGGAGCCTGCCATCCTTACCCAGTGTTACATCACGGGGTAAACCCTTCTGCTAATTGAACCAAACACACACAAAAGCTCACCTCTCCTCATAATCTGTTAAAGTATGAGTGACAGAGAACTAAACAAAAATGCCACTATTTAAAGAAAATATAACTATGTTATGCTTTAAATCCAAAAAAGAACATTAAACAACTCTCTACAACTGTCAACCTCCTTTGTCTTAACAGTTTATTGACCTTCCACCCAAAAACAATATACTAATCCGATAAAGCCCCTATAAAGTTTACAGTAAGTCAGTTTTCAAAACCAGCCAGCGGTATCGATCCTCCTCTGTAGATTTTCCCTGGGTCGTCTTCCGTCTTCTACTGCAAAGATGTTTCATATGAGAAAGGTACCTTTCAGAGAGCATGTTTTTGAATAGCAGTCATTCAATGGCAGAAGGTGCTCTTTCTCTGGCTAACTGTTCAAAATTTTTTGTATCCCAAGACATTGGATCATGTCATTATTTTGACAACATTAAAACAAATAAAATTGTAATTTGATTGGGTTTTAGTATGTTTGGGCATAATTTAAACTGGTTGAATTCGAATGGTTGCAAAAACCACTCATTGCCTGAGCTACATCTTAAATGTTACATCTTCAAATTATCCAGCACACTCTGTGCCTGCACTCAGTCATATGACAGGTGCTTGCCAGCTTTTCAACTTGCACTCACTCTTAAAGGTATAGTACACACCTTCAACTCCACAACACTGGTCTGGCCTACATGTGACTCCAGATCCATAGCAATATGGTTGACATTTAATTAATGGGCAATAAATGCTGCCTAACCACCAATACTTGTATTCAACGAATGAATTTTAAAAATGCAATTCTTGTTAAGTACAAAAATGTGATCAAGTTGAGTCTAAAAAGATGGGTATATTGGGGAATTCAGTATTCTTTGATTAAAAGTTTTAAATTTTGTAACATTTCTGGGAATAGTGGGGGCTTGACTGCCAATATGGCACCCCAAGGGGTTGTGACAGTAGCTGTGTAATGTGAGGGACAAAAAGATGACTGTGAATCTACGATCAAAAGTATTCACCAGCTGAGTTTTTTTTTTCTTCATTCCAACTGAAGGCAGCTTTCTGTCTGTCTTCACTCATATTGTAGTACCTGCCAACAATGTCTGTGATTTTATTTTGGGGAGGGTTGGTGCTTAAGTAAGTGTGCTGAAACTTCTAAATTTTCTTTGTGTGGTGTCATTGAGTATTTTAGAAGGGTGACATGTGCATGGTGTAAACTGCATCTTTGGGGTTGCTCGGAGAGAACATTGGAGCCTGCATTGGTCACAGGCTATACTTCATTTCCAACTGTTTTTCTTCCCCCTACTATTACTGCCAGTTTACTTCTTCCATCTCATTTGTTTCTTGCAGGATGTTAGCTAATTCTCAAAAGCGGCAACCTTGTCCACTTCTCTTTCTTTATTTCTTCACGCCCCCCCCACTCTTCTCCCGAAGTCATTTGAAAGCTTATGTAACATTGCATCACATTGTGCCTCAGTTACCCAATGCTGTTAGCAGAAGAGCCCACGATCCTTGTAAGACTAACTAAGAGACAACCAGAGCTCAAAGAATGAATAGCACAATCATGTTTGAACCATAACATACTGAATGAGAGACTGCGTACCTGCCTTGTGCTTTGTCCATATTCATGCTTTGCCCTGTTACCTGGAATTGCAATACTTTATTCTCTTTGTAGCTTCAGTGAAACCAGCAGTTTGCTTATCAGATATTGATTCTTCCTTGTGTTGATGCTTATCTTAATCAATGCCACTGTGCAATATGTTTTTGACTATTCATAGACATTAGTTGTAGCAAGCTCAGAATTATGGAATTGTTTACTTGTTCAGTATGAAATATTTTGTTGATTGTGTCAATACGTATCAACAATTCTGAATTTCCCTTTTAGAAGCTGACAAGACTGATGTTTCTACAAACTTGGCGCAGTTCTCAATTTTCTGTTTGCACATTACCCTTTATTAAACATAATTTTAATTTCTATTTGATTGTCCACACTGACCTTCTGGGACCTATATAATCATGTTCTTGCACTTTTTTTGGCTTTGCAGTAGCCTGTGGTGGACATGACAATTCAATGAACAGACAACTTCTATTTAACAAAATGTTACAATAGAATTGAAAGCAAACACTTACCAGAATTACCTTCAGGCTGTGGTTCTTTCCCTGATTATCCTTCTGCTGAGTATTTTTGAAGGATTCTAACATGTACAAATTAACCCAAACCTGCTGGAGCTGTCAGAGCATTTGGTTTGAAGGTCTTATATTTATTTTATGCAGCAAGCAGTGTCATTTGACCTTTGGTTCATGAGACAGCTCTGATATGTTTGAGGAGATTACTGTTTCCTGTTTTCAATCTATACAATCAGCAATGTTGCAACATTTTACCATTTGATTAATATGCGCTGATATGAACCTATGTTACAGCATTGACAATTATGGGGCAAAACCGGGGTAAAAACAATGACTGCAGATGCTGGAAACCAGATTCTGGATTAGTGGTGCTGGAATTAGTGGTGCTCCCGATGTGGTCTCCTCTACATTCGGGAGACTGGGCGCCTCCTAGCAGACCACTTTAGGGAACATCTCCAGGACACCTGCACCAATCAACCACACTGCCCTGTGGCCCAACATTTCAACTCCCCCTCCCACTCTGCCGAGGACATGGAGGTCCTGGGCCTCCTTCACCGCCGCTCACTCACTACCAGACGCCAGGAGGAAGAATGCCTCATCTTCCGCCTCGGAACACTTCAACCCCAGGGCATCAATGTGGACTTCAACAGTTTCGTCATTTCCACTTCCCCCACCTCACCCTAGTTCTAAACTTCCAGCTCAGCACTGTCCCCATGACTTATCCGGACTTGTCCTACCTGCCTATCTCTTTTTCCACCTATCCACTCCACCCTCTCCTCCCTGACCTATCGCCTTCATCCCCTCCCCCACTCGCCCATTGTACTCTATGCTACTTTCTCCCCACCCCACCCTCCTCTAGTTTATCTCTCCACGCTTCAAGCTCACTGCCTTTATTCCTGATGAAGGGCTTTTGCTCGAAACGTCGATTTTACTGCTCCTTGGATGCTGCCTGAACTGCTGTGCTCTTCCAGCACCACTAATCCAGAATTATGGGGCAGACACAGGGTTTAACACAGCTGCCTGAATGTTGCAGTCTGAATTGTGCCCCTCTAGCTTGAGCTCTATGAAGGTTGCATCGCCTTGTCTGCCTTGCCATTGAAATGTAGTAAATGATGTAAAATGTGATAACTTTATGGTGAATATGAGCTAAGATTTACCTCTTCATTCCAGACTTATTTATTCTGGTTTAAGTGTGCTTTCAGTGATGTAGTGAACATGAATGACTGCAAAGCAATGTCTTTGCCACTAAATTAAAGTGTGTGGTCTCGTTCTTTCAAATTTTAATTCCTGTTGGAGATTTTATAAGTGTCACTTTACTTTGTCATTTTTATCTCCTTCTTGATTCAGTTTTTGTTTTCTATCCTTTATTACTTTTTTTTTGATACCCAATGTGGTATTGAATGCACCCTTTCTAATTTATGTTTTCCTTCTCTGTCCTCTCAATTTTTTTTTACCTGATGCAGAGCCTCGGCATATTGTGCGATTTTATTCCCCTTATCTCAGGGTGTCCTTGCTGTGGAAGGAGTGCAGGAAAGGTTTACCAGAGTGATTTTCTGGGATGGCAGGGCTGACATATGAGGAGAGGTTGAATTGATTAGAATTGTATTCATTGCAGTTCATAAGAATGAGGGGGAATCTCCTAGAAACGTTGAAAACTCTAACAGGACTAGACAGGGTGGATGTAGGAAGGGTGTTCCTGATGGTGGGGGTGTCCTGAACCGTGGGTCACAATTGAAAGATACAGGGTCATTCTTTAGGACTGAGATGAGGAGAAATGTCTTCACCCAGAGTGTGATAAATGTGTGGAATTTGCTACCACAGATTACATGTGAGGCCAGTGATTTAAAGAAGGTGTTGGATATAGTGATTGGGGCTTAAGAGGTCAAAGATGATGGGGAAAAGCAGGAACAGCCTATCTGTAGTTGGATTTCAGATTTTGTGTGATCAACCCTGATCAAAATTCCTACTATTATCAGACTACACCTTAGGTAAACAGCTATGAAAGCTAATGTCAAACACCAAAACATAAGGTGGATTTAATTAACGGAGATGTTAGATGACCTGCTACAGAAATATTAGACCCATTATAAACAATTCTGAACATATTTCAGTACCCAGTAAATGTTCTAGGAGTGTCTCGTCGATATAATCTTTACCCATCTTATTTTTGCAGACTTCATGTAGATTAAAAATCTATTATTGTTATTGCTGTGCTTTCCGTACATATCTTAAAACTGATTTTATTCTAAATTCCACTGAAAGAAATCAATGATTATGACTGGATTAAGATTAAAAGAGAGCACTAATTTTTTTTATCATGTTGGAGAAATTTGTCATTCCAGAAGTGCAGAATTAGTGTTTCAGGTCTAGTGAAATGTGTAGTGGTAATTATGAAGGGTTTTTTTAAGGCAAGAGGAACAGGAAGCAAGTGGAAGATTCAGTCAAATCACTCACTGCTCATGGATTGTTTGTGGGCAGGAACTTCCACAGCAGATTCTATGGAAGAACATGGGTCACAACGACCTCAGTTTTACCTTGTTCTGTGCATGTGCAGACTTCTGAAGGTACCCATTTCCATGGACTAATGGAAGCTGTGATGATCTTTGACCAGAAAGCTGGAAAGACTAGGTGTAATTTCTTGAAAATGTCTGTGGGGTCTGGAGTTGGATTTCAGATTTTTGAAAAGCACATTTAAGAGGTTTCTTTAGTTGTTAAGGGACTCGTGATATTCTTGAGTAGATAGTCATGTAGCATGTTGACCCTTGATCTGGAAGCACTGAATGGAAGTGAACATACAGACACAAGCAAAAGGGTTTCAGCATGGATTGTGAACATGATACCTTACTGCTGTTACTAATCAGTGTTGTACTAATCAACCAGGCTTTTCAATGATATTCGTTAAAGGAGTCTTTAGGGAATATAAGGCATCAAGACTGTTTAAGACAAGTCTTAAAGGCTTCTGCAGGACTGTGTCATTCAGGTGATGCCTGTTTGCTTCGTGTAAAGTCCTTGGAAAGATATTGAATGGAATGGAATTGAATTGAATTTATTGTCACGTGTACTGAGGCACAGTGAAAAGCTTTGTCTTGCGAGCAATCCAGGCAGATCACAGAGTTAAGTAGCATAGATAGTAAGTAATAGGTAAACACGAAATACAGGTACAGGCAAATATTAAGGGTTTGTGAGTCTATTTAGTATTCTAACAACAGTAGGATAGAAACTGTTTTGAAACCAGCTGGTGCATGTGTTCAGGCTTCTGTATCTTCTCCCTGATAGTCAAGGTTGTAGAAAAACATTGCTAGGGTGGGATGAATCTTTGAGAATGCCAGTGGCCTTTCCTTGACAGCGAGCCTGGTGGATGGATTCTATAGATGGGAGGTTGGCCTTTGTGATTGTCCAGGCAGAGTTCACCACTCTCTGTGACCGTCTCTGATCTTGAATGGTACAGTTGCCATATGAGGGAGTGATACATCCAGACAGAATGCTCCCAATGGCGCACCTATAAAAATTGGCAAGGGTATTTGTCATCATGCCAAATTTCCCCAGCTACCTGAGGAAGAAGGGACATTGTTGGGCTTTTGTAACCAGTGCGTCCACATGAAGAGTCCAAGAAAGCTTGTTGTGGATGACCACTCCCAGGAGCGTGACATTCTCCACTCGTCCCACCTCTGCACTGTTAATGTGTAGGGGGGGTATGAGTAACATCCCGCCGAAAATCAATCATGAGGTAGAATCACCATCGGCCAGAGGATCAAAGGGCTGCTTTTGCATGGGAAATTGCAGTCTATGAGAGCTGCTCCCCCATAGAGGTAGTATGTTTAACCTGAGGGTCACAACGCTAAACATGATGGGTGAGGTTGAAAAGATGTGACCTCAGCCAGTGTGGTAATTGAACCTGAGATGTTGGGTTCACTCTGCATTGCAAACTAACTATGCTAATTGACCCCCTAAAAGGCTATGACTAAGTGTGACTCTATGGAGAAATTGCTTGACTGGGAAAGTGAAGTGCAATGTCTGAGGGAAATACGTGCAGGTATTTTCATTGTGTGGGATCTCGTTTTGTTGCATGGGATTGTTCAAGGTGAATTCTACTTTTTATTTCCAAAATCATATGCTATATTTAACTTGCATTGATTTGTGTTATAGCATTAGACAAAAAAAAATTGAAACCTAGTTGATAATTCCTTCATTTCAAGGATTGTTGGGTAATTTTGTAATTTTGGTTCCCCAACAGAAAACATTAAACAGCAGATATCTGTTTCATCTTGATGGCCATTGAAAAATATGGAGCAACAAAGTTTTAATATTGTAAATCGACTATATTATATAATTTGTTGAAGTTAATTCATTTTTGAAGGGCATTTATTTTTCTGAGTTCTTTGCCACAGCCCATTCCTTATCATTGGGCTATACCTTAACTACCATTGAATTAATGGGTGTGTATCCAAGTCAGACAGTTCTGGCTGAATGTACCATAAGCATGCAATTCTAGTCTCCCTGCTATTGGAAAGATGTTGTGAAACTTGCATGGCTTCAGAAAAGATTTACAAGGATGTTTCCAGGTTTGGAGGGTTTGAGCTATAGGGAGAGTCTGAATAGGCTCGGGCTATTTTTCTTGGTATATCGGTGGCTGAGGAGTGAACTTAGCGGTTTATAAAACCATGAGGGGGAATAGGCAAGGCCTTTTCCTCCAGGGCCGGAAGGGGTAAGGCGAACCTAAAACTAGGGTGAGGTTTAAGGTGGGAGGGGAAAGATTTAAAAGGGACCTAAGGGATAACTTTTTCACATAGAGGGTGGTGTGTGTATGGAATGAGCTGCCAGAGGACATAGTGGAGGCTAGTGCAATTACAACATTTAAGAGGCACCTGGATAGGTATATAAATAGGAAGGGTTTAGAGGGATATGGGCCAAGTGCTGGCAAACGGGACTAGATTAATTTAGGATATTTGGTCGGCATGGACAAGTTGGGACGAAGGGTCTGTTTCCATACTGTACTGTTCTTTGACTCTATATACATGTGATGTCTGTGCTGTCTGTAGATACAAGAATAAACATTTCAAGTTGTGATTTTGGCTAGAAACTTCTAATCAGAATTTTTAAAAAAAGCAAATACACTCTTTCTTAGTAATTTCAATTATTTATTTATCGTGTTAAATATAGTATCAAAACAATAGTATTTCTGATATAAGCTTCCATATATGGATGACATGGTGGCTCAGCAGTTAGCACTGCTGCCTCACAGCACCAGGGGCCCGGGTTCGATTCCAGCCTTTGGCAACTGTCTGTATGGAGCTTGTACATTCTCCCAGTGTCTGTGTGGGTTTGCTCTGGAGTCCTCCAGATGCTCTGGTTTCCTCCCACAGTCCAAAGATATTCAGGTTAGATGGATTGGCCGTGCTAAATTGCCTGCTGTGTCCAGGGGCAGGTGAGGTGGTTAAGCCTTGGGAAATGCAGGGTTATGAGGAATTGGGTGGGGGAGAATGCTTTTTTGGAGGGTCGCTATGGACTCAATGGGCTGAATGATTCATTAAACATTTGAAATACACTTTGTTTCAGTGGAGACCTTTGGCTGCTTTCTGGAGAAAGTGAGGACTGCAGATGCTGGAGATCAGAGTACAGAGTGTGGTGCTGGAAAAAGCACAACAGGCCAGGCAGCATCCGAGGAGCAGGATAATCAATGTTTCGGGCGAAAGCCCTTCATTAGGAATGAGGCTGTGAGGCAAGGGGATGATGAGATAAATGGGAGGAGTGTGGAGATTGGGGGGAAGGTAGCTGAGAATGCAATAAATGGATGGAGGTGGGGATGGGGGGGGGGGGGGGTGGGTGGGTGATGGTGCTAGGTCAGAGAGAAGGGTGGAGCAGATAGGTGGACAGGTCATGAGGTGACGCCGAGTTGGAAGTTTGGAAATCCTCATTGATCCCGTGTGGTTGAAAGGTCCCGAAGCAGACAATGAGGTGTTTTCCAAGTTTCATCAAGACATTCAAGAGGGCTTTAGATGATTATTTGCATTGACATGGGTATTGGTGGAGGGGGGGGGGGGGGGTGTGGGGAAAGGGGAAGAGGGGAGGAAAGCAGGAGATTGACGCTAGGTAATAGTGCTCAACACAGCCCAGACCATCATGTAAGCCAACCTTCCATCCACTGACTCCATCTACTCTTCTCAATGTCTCAGAAAGGCAATCAAAATGCTGTCACTTTAAGAAGTTATTTTGTTTTATTTTTGAGAAGTTGTAAGGCTGAGATACTCGTTAAGAGCACTTAAGTAAACAGCTTGGGAGGCCTTGTCTTATTTTTGCAGCCTGTGTCCAGCTTAGATTAGATTACTTACAGTATGGAAACAGGCCCTTTGGCCCAACAAGTCCACACCGACCCACCGAAGCGCAACCCACCCATACCCACTCCCCTACATTTACCCCTTCATCTAACATTACGGGCAATTTAGCACGGCCAATTCACCTAACCTGCACATCTTTGGACTGTGGGAGGAAACCGGAGCATCCGGAGGAAACCCACGCAGGCACAGGGAGAATGTGCAAACTCCACACAGTCAGTCGCCTGAGGCCGGAATCGAACCCGGGTCTCTGTCGCTATGAGGCAGCAGTGCTAACCACCGTGCCGCCCGACCAGCTCTCTCAGACCAGGATTTCTGAGTAGCATTGGAAGCTCCAGGGGTCTGAACAGAGTTGGAAGTTTCAATGAATGTCTCTTGGCTGCTATTCTCTCTGAATTTTCTCTTGATGTTTCCTCTTGGTTTGGAGAACTGCATGTGAGAAGCTGTGTCTGAATTTTCCTTTTTTTTTGCCAAGGGCTGTGTTTATAGGATGTTACTATTTTGGATCAGTTAATTGGCAACAGGTACCATATCTATATTACTTTAAGTTTCTAATAGAGTTAAGTTATTCTAAATTTCTTTCTTTGGTTGTATTTCAACTACAGTGATTAAATAAATTTGTTTTAGAACATAGAAATAGAAAAGTACAGCACTGAACAGGCCCTTTGGCCCACGATGGCCAAGACTGACTGGTCTGTAATTGCCAGGGATTTCCCTATTACCCCTCTTGAAAAGAGGAACAACATTCGCCTCCTTCCAATTCTCTGGTATGACTCCTGTGGAGAGTGAGGCAGCAAATATCCTCGCCAGCGGCTTAGCAACCTCCTTTCTTGCTTCCCAGAGTAGCCTAGGATAAATCTGGTCATTAGCATCGAGTAGTTTGACCAGTCACATTGCATCTGGAACGTACACTTTTTATTTGCCATTGAAATAAGAAAATGTTAGGGTCTGGCCTACATTCTTAAAATATTTTGAAGGGGTCTGACTTCATCCATAACAATACAAAGCATTTGAAAATATCTGTTAGCTGGGGAACAGTACTCTGGCAAATAAAAGGATAGAAGTATTGCTGGAAAAAAAGACACTTTCATAGAATCATAGAATCCCTTTGGCCCAACATGTCCACACTGACCCTCCGAAGAGTATCCCACCCAGACCCATTCCCCTACCCTATTACTCTACATTTCCCCTGATTAATACCCCATAACCTACACATTCCTGAACACTATGGGCAATTTGAGCATGACCAATCCACCTGACCTGCGCATCTTTGGACTGTGGGAGGAAACTGGAGCACCCGGAGGAAACCCACGCAGACACAGGGAGAATGTGCAAACTCCACACAGTCAGTTGCCTTCGGGTGAAATCGAACCTGGGTCCTTATTGCTTTTTAGAATTTTTTTTGTCTTTCACTCAAAGACATTTTGAAATAAAGCCAATTCAAGGAGAAAACTAACACTTATACTGCTCAGACTCCTCTCATACAGTATAAATGTTGGAAATCCCTCTGAATTGGGAATCTTATGAAATGTCCTGTTGAGTGCGAGATGAAAAGCTTTTGACAAATCGTGTCTTTGTTCAGCAATACTCAAGTTCTCAACTATAAAATGACTTTGGTATTAACTGCCCTGCCTCCAGCCCTAGCTTGATAAATTTAATAAGAAACCTTTGTAGTTGAAATACGCTGTCGTATTTGGATTGTGTGATAGATCCCTTCTCCCTGGGTCAGAGGGGCTTTGAAAAATCTTCAAATGCCCAAATTACAAGTTTCACATTACAAATGACTACCCTCTTAAGTAGTAATTTGATTTGTTAACTGCTTGTTTCCTGAGGAAATTAAAACTTTGTCAATGTAAAATTTCCCTGTATGGTCATTCTGAATGATGTTGCCACATGTTCCATTCAAAGCACCATTTTGAAACAGTTCTGCAATTGTCCTGCTCTTGTGAAATTATTTTATGTTCTTTTTAGAACATTGACTAAAGTTTCAGAAACCATTTCATTTACAGGCAGTAATATAAACTTGTTTCCCGTGAATTTGCCACAATTGAGTGGAGTGATTATTTTAATGAATGACATAATATATTAGAGAACAAGACTTTGAGAACGTAGCAGGGATGTAAGGATTGTGTCACTCTTACGAGTAGATCCAGTTGAGCTAGAACTACCCTAGCTTGTATAGCAATGTTGCATTGGAGCGCAGAGTGGTCAGTTGGCTCTACTCGTTGCCTGCTCCTCGTTTGACTGCACCACTTCTTCCTTGTTTGAAAAGGTTACACTTTTTCCACTTCAGGGAGTGCTTGAGTGTTTACCTGATGTGGTAATAAAATATCAAAACAACAGAATATTTGAGCTTAATCATTTAAAAAAAAGTAAGCTTTGTTCACTTAAACCCATCTAAATACACACAACATGTGTACACACAAATACCCATTATAATGTGGGGTTGGATAGATCAGCCAAATTAGGGATTTTTTTAAAATAAAAAAAGTGTATGTGCAATCTGTGATCAACAGGGCCCTTCGCCATGTCTAACCCATCTCCCTCCCCGTTCCCTTTCCAAATGCTAGTAGGATTTCCCTGGTTGTCACTTGCCACCAGCCTTTGCATCCAAAGGATTGTGAGCTGCCATTTTTGCTACCTCTAGGAGGATGCCGTTGCTATACACCTATTCCCCTCCCCTCCCTTGTCACATTCTACAACGACTTTTCTCTCTGGGACACCTGCATCCACTCCTCCTGCACTCCCAATCATCTCCCACAATCCCTTGTCTTGCAATCACAGAAGGTGCGCGTACCTCCTCTCTCCCCACTGTCCACCTGTCCAAGACCCCTTCCAAGGGAAGTTGTGATTTACTGCTGCTGTTGCAGATCTTTCCACCTGCCTTGATAACTTAAGGTCCTCAGGACTCATAATTGAATTGAACAACTTCAAAATGTCAGCACCACCTCCTTCCATGTTCATTACTCACCCCACACCCCTCGGTCCTGTTAGATTTGGCCAACCCATTTTCAACTGTTCACACTTCCCATTGGCATCCATTCAGCATTTATCTCTGTGTCAGCTTACTGCTTCTCATTTTCTCCTCTTTTTCTCTCTCTCTCTCTCTCTTTCTCTGTGGGTGCTGACTCCATCTATTTGACTCACTCCTTCCCCTACCAATCACACCCACTTGTCCACATTATAAATATCATCCTTTTCCTGCTATTTCCACTCTGATGAAAGGTCACTGAACATTAACTCTGCTTTTCCTTCAACAGATGCTGCCAGACCTATCCGGTTTCTCCAACACTTGCTGCTTTGGTTTCAGATCTCCAGTAGCTGCAATTCCTTTGTTTTATTTCATTACGCAGTCTGTAGTTTTGGTGACTCAGTTGGCTCCAGGCTGAGTTCAGAATTTTAAGACTTTCAATCTGTGCTGTTCTTTCACTGGTGAGGTACTTCACAGCTGTGCAGTGATGTTCTTTCTTTAAAAACTCTGTCTGCTGGACATGAGGAGGGATAAAAGCAGAGAGCTTTCAAGTTCAGTGGAGATGGAAGACCATGAGGAAGCTCTCTTAGCTGCTTGTCCTCTGTTGTGCTGAAAAGGTGTCCATAAAACATACAAAGGGCTAACTTGCCATGAGGCTGCCTTCTCTGTTTCAACGCCCACCCACCCCCACTCCCCCAAAATCAGACAGTATCCCATAGTTCAAATGATTGGATTTCATAGAACCACCACAGTGTGGAAACAAATCCTTCGGCCCAACAAGTCCACACTGACCCTCTGGTTTGTTGGCTCAAATGTTATGCTAATACAACATGAAATATGATTTTTTTTGTGAGATTGAGTGTTTTGAGGTTTGAGATGTGTTGTCTCAAGGAGATTGGAATGTAATAATGGATAATGTAAATTCAGTAACCATCATGGCTGTAGTTTCAAGTCACTTTAGTCTATACTTTACAAAGTCTGTTTTGAAAGGTTCAATTCCAGCTTCCAGCCAGTAGATTACAACTTATTATTTGCCATAAAGCGCATCTTAATAACAATGAAAATTGATTGCGATTGTGTTAAATTTGATAACACCCAAGATGCTTCCTAGGAGTATCCTAGAGCAAATGTTTGAGGTCAAATCCACATAAGGAGACAGAAAGGCTGATACCCAAAGATATGATCAGAGAAGTGGCCATTGAGGAATATCTCAACTGAGAAATAAGAAGGAATGAGATGGAAAGATTTAGGAGGGAATTCTAGATGTTTAGGGCCTTGGGAGCTAACTGCACAACCAGCAAACTGATAGATTCTCTTCAAGCTATCTCTTTTTCTTTGTTTTCCTTATTGTTAAATTATTCAAAATAGCACCTTTTTGAGGTGCCAGATAGAAGCTTTTCACTGTATTTTACTGTATTCTTATTGTAAAATGCACGTGACAATAAAATCAAAAACAAATCAGTGCTAGAGCATCTAATATCCAGGATGTTTCAGTGTCCAAATTTAGAAGATACTGGTTATCTTGGAGAAGTGCTAGGCTGGAAGAGACCAGAGACACGAAAGAACCATGTCATGGAGGGATTTGAAAACCAAAATGAGAATTTTAAAATCATAATATTGCTCATGTCGGTACTAGTGTCTGCCAGTGAACTCAAGGATGAAGTGAATAGGAATTTGTATGGATGAGAACATGTGCAGCAAGGCCTTTGGATAATCAAGTCTACAGATGGTAGAAAATACCATCCATGAGTGAGTTGAGATCATCCAGTACAAATGCCTGGGGCGACTGTTTTGGCTATAAGTAAGTTAAGGTTCCTGAAGAAGGGCTTATGCCCGAAACGTCGATTTTTCTGCTCCTTGGATGCTGCCTGGCCTGCTGTGTTTTTCCAGCACTACATTTTTCAAGTATAAATACGTTAAGGCAGGGAGGAGGTCTGAAAATATTAGGAAATGTTTTTGTCTCTTCAGAAGGTGTGGGTGTGGGTGGCTAGACCAGCAGTTATTGCCTGTTCCTTATCGCACAGAGGGCAGTTCAGAGTCAACCACATTGGTGTATGGGTCTAGAGTCACATGTATATTAGACCAGGTAAGGATGACATTTTCCTTCCTAAAGGGCTTTAGTGAACCAGACAGGCTTTTCCTGACTATTGATGATGGCTTCAATGTCATCATTAGACTCTTAATTCCAGATTTCTTTTTTATTGAATTCCAGTTTTATCATCTGTGATGGTGGGATTGTTGACCTCTTGTGCTGTTTATTTTATTGGCAGCACGATGCTGTAGCACAGGATATTATCAACTATAGCATTTACTGCATTTCAAGAGGAAAGTTTCAGCACTTTTATAGATTCATACAGAGCAAAAGGTGGCCATTCAGTACATGATCCTTGTACTACCAGTTCTTTGAAATACCTTGTCAGCTGGAGTTACTCACCTGTTTCCTCACAGTCCTGCCCATTTCCCTTTGGAATTACATCCATTTGTCCTAGACTTCATATTATATTATCAGTGGCTAATGGTGCACCTATGGATGCAACACAGGTGTGTGCCTGCACATTCCACACTAGAGTAGACAGGCAGGAGGCTGGAAGAACACAGCAAGCCAGGCAGCATCAGGAGGTGGAGAAGTTGACGTTTCGGAGGACGGCCTCCAGGCCCTCTGTTTCTTCCTCTCCGACAGACCCATCCAGTCCCCCTCCACCAAGGCCCTCCTCCACTTGCAACTGCTGCACGTTTCACAAGGCATGCAAACTTGGTTGCTATAATGGCATCTTTCTCTTTTAAAGCACAATTTTCATAACAGCCATCTTGGGCCAGAGAACATGTGCAAAGCAGGTAATAGGAGGTGGACAGGAAAGTAGATTGAGGCCATGCTTTTATCAAATGGCAGGGCAGGCTGAAGGGGTTGAATGGCCAGCTCCACATCGGAATTCACACGTTTCTCTGCTTGTCTAAACTCTGCGTTGATCAAGTAATGGAGGTGCAGAATTGCAAAGAGCATTGGCTTCACTGAGTAACAGGGTGGTCTGCTCACTCGCTGCTGGTAAAGGCTTATTTGTGCCGTTGTCTTACACTGTGCTATCATAGCTGACGTGACCGTTAGCTCTCTTATAACCGCCACACAGTCGTATGTCTGGAATTTCTGTTTTAATGTGGATCTTTTGGAGTAGCAACTCTTGGAAAGACTTGGACATGAAAAAGTAAATGATGGGGTCGAGGGATCCATTGCAAGCAGCCAGGAATAGCGTGAACTCTCTCCCATGAAACCGGACACTTTCGACTGAGCAGCTGAAGTTTCCATGCATCTGACCAGCGGTGAATGACAGTCTCCATAGGTGATAAGGCACAAAACAGATGAAAAAGACAGCAACAACCCAGGCTATGTTTTGGTTCATCTTGTAGTTTTTGTTGGTGGCAGTGCTGAATGTTTTCTTTGACTTAAGGATTTCCTTCATGATGAAGATGTAACAAACAACGAGGATGAGGAAGCCAATGAAGAATACCCCTGTGCAAATGTAGATCACTGCCTCGTGCCAGTGCTTCCCAAAAGGACTCTTAAGCGAGTTGCAGTGCTTCACGTTTTCTGCGGTGGCCTTTTTGTTGGTGAGAATGCTGTTTGGAACCCCCAAGGCCAGCACGAGTAGCCACACTCCAGCTGAAAACATCCTTGCGCGGTTGATGTCATGCAATTTGGAGTTCCTGAACGGTTTCACAATTTTCAGGCATCTGTCCAGACTGATCAGACTGAGGAACAGTATACTGGCGTACATGCTCAGATAGAAAATCACCTCTGAATAGCGGCACGCAAACCAGGTTAGTTGCCAGGGCGCAAGGTCTGACTTGCTGAGTATTTTAAATGGATATGTGAGAGTCATTAACAAGTCAGACATTGCCAAGTTTTTAAGGTAGAAATCAAAACTCCGCGTTTTCTTAATCTTGAAGAATATCCAGATCGCCAGGCTGTTTAATGTGAAGCTGATAATGAAAATGATCGAATAGAGTATTGGGTATACCACTTCTGCAATCTTGCTGTCTCTTGAGCAGAAGGTATGATTTGAAGTTGTGTCATGTGTTGTATTCATTTTCTTGATTCTAAATCCTGGAAGTCGAGAGGGGAAATGAGCAAGAGTTAATGTTATTGTGATGAACTGGGTTAAAGTAATTTAACACCAATTCTTAAAGACTTAAATGTAAATTGTACAATAGATAACTCTGATTTCTAAAAAGAGCTTACCAAGGTATCACTTTTGGTTTAGATGCTCTGATGGTATTCTGCTGTATTTTTCTACACTTAAATAATCAGTAACAATTTTCTTTTAGTTATTTATTCACATGGTAAACATCTGAAGTGAAGAATTCTCCAGTGGACAGATCCTTCTCTATCTGTGGCTCCTCTAGTCCCAGTACCTCTGCCACCAAATTGGGCACAGCAAATTGGGATGACTTTATCCCTGTCTGTTCTTGCCCAAGAAGTGCATCAAAGCATTACTCTTATTCTTGTTTTGGTTTAATATTTTTGCATTTGGAGTTTAGCATTATTTATAAAATCACGAGGGGCATCGATAGGGTGAATAGCCGAGGTTTTTTTCCCAGTGAGTCCAAACATGGAGGGCATAGGTTTAAGGTGAAACGTTTATAAGGGACCTAAGGGGGCAATCCTTTCATGTGGAGGGTGCTGCCAGAGGAAGTGGTGGAGGCTGGTACAATTATAACATAATTATAAAAGGCATCTGGATGGGTATGTGAGTCGGAAGGATTCGGAGGGAAATGGACCAAATGCTGGCAAATGGAACTAGATTCATTTAGGATATCTGGTCGGCTTGGACGAGTTGGACCGAAGGGTTTGTTTCCATGATGTATGACTCTATGAATGTTCAGTGGTGTCGAGAGACTGTCAAGTATTCGATTACTTGAAGTGGGATGGAATTGAACTGACAGGAGAAATGCAATTAAATTAGACTTATCACACATCCAGTTCTCTTCTGTGGTCAGTGTCACTTTCTTAAGAGCTTGATTGGTGAGATTCAAATGGCAGCAATCCCTGTAACCTTAAAATTCCCATGGCTTATCCAGACAGCCTGCGCGTCCCCCCCCCCCCCCCCCCCCCCGACACTATCGGGCAATTTCCCATGGCTAATCCACTAACCTGCACACCTTTAGACCATGGGAGGAAACCAGAGCACCCGGATGAAATTCACTGAGAATGTGCAAACTCCACACAGCCACCCGAGGGTGACATTGAACCTGGGTGCCAGGAGCTGTGAGGCAGCAGTGCTAACCCCACTGAGCCACTGTGTCATATACTAGGCATATAATTCAAGGGATCATGTGGGGAATTAGCCTCGCTTCAGGAGAGAGTCAACTTAAGAGCATGTAAAACTAGTGTTTACTCAATACTCTCCGTTTGCCAGCTGTTTGAGAGTTGTGTGACTGATCTATTGGGTTAGGCGTAAATAGCACTCTGTCAGACAGTCACATAAGAAATCAAACCAGCTTGAGAAGTCTCATTTGAAAAGCCCAAACGGAACACCATGTCCTCTTTGTGGGTCAGAGTGAGTAGAGAATGCGCAGGCAAAATTGGAATGTAATTATCCTAATTTCTGAGGTGTGGGGAAAGCTATATGTTTACACAAAAACTCTTGGATAAAGATCAGGCAAGATGTCTGGAAGAGCTCTATTGACTTAACTTTTTCTTTGCCAGTAAGAACCTCTCCAGGAGGTAAATGCTGCCACTAGTAGGAGATATACCTTGCAATGACCTCTTGCTGTTGTATTCCTCATTGTGGCTTGGTTGGGCATCCATCCTTAAGGGGAGGACTGGGTGAAGACAAATTGGTGGAAGATCCAGACTGTGAGCTGATTTAAGGAATGGAATTGGAATTAAGCTGACAGGTGGCCAGAGCCAAATTTTATTGGTGCGTAGTGTCTGGTATTTGTGCTTTTGAGGCTGGCTGTGAAATCTTCGTTTCAATGACAGCGACATTAAAACATCTTAATCTTTTACCAAGACAGGCAACTGCCTTAGTTTGAGAAATATACACACACACTGCTGATTTTCTTACTGTGACATTGATGTAACTAACTTTATCACTACACTATAAAATAACGCAGTGCCAGTAAATCCATCATTGCTGTGCTATCTTGTCAGTAAAGCTATCAAATTAGTTCCATTCCCCTCCTCACAGTTCATTGCCCTGTCAATACTTTTTGTTCATGTAACTATTCCATTCCCTTTTTGCACTTGTTGAGTCTACATCAGGAAGTGCATTGCAGGTCATGCCACAGAGAGCTGTGGAGCCAGGGCCTTTCTATATTCAAAGCTGAGATAGATTCTTGATCGGTATTGGGATCAAGGGCTGTGGGGCAAGTGCAGGAAAGTGGATGAATGGTCTACTCCTGTTCTTATTTCTTATGGTCACGGCAGTTCACTGTTTAAAAAGAAACTGTGGCCTCAGGTTCTCTCTGGTGCTTGAGCCCATTACCCTGGGTAGTCTTGGTACCCAGATGAACTTTTGGAGGCTGTTTCTCAGACCATTGAAACCATTGTTGAACCTCCCCATGATCATCTGTGTTGTAAAGAGAACAGCTTCGCTGATCTGTCCATTCACCAAAGACCCTCATTCCCTTGTTTTATCACAATAAAGTTCCTCTGTACTCTTTCTAAGACCTTAGCAGCTCTTTACAAACTGTCACGGCCAGAATTGAACATAATCTTTCAGCTGAATTCTAACTATTTCCTGAAGTTTTGATATAGCCTCCTGGTGTTTATACTCTTTTTTTTTTGCCTTCATTAAAGTCAAGAATTTGATATGCTTTTTGTAAACCAAAGACTCCTCCTTAATTTATCTTAAAAGGTTTGTGTGTAAATGTCAGCAGATGCTTTTGAAAACTCAACTGTTTTGTAAAATTTTATTTTAGATGATCTTTCCTGAATCTTCCTGCCACTGTTCACAGTTCTCTGTTGGATTTCAGTCACTGGGTGCCTATTCATTGTGATTATTGCTATATTTTCATGGCAGAAATATCTGAGGTTCACTTAGTTATATCCTTCCCATGACCCTACAATTTGCTTGAAATCATCATCTTATTTATGATGTGGAGGTGCTGGTGTTGGACTGCCGTGGGCAAAGTCAGAACTCTCACGACGCCATGTTATAATCCAACAGGTTTACTTGAAGTCATAAGCTTTTGGAGCACTGCTGTTTTGCCAGTAAAGTCCACTTCATCTGATAAAAGAGCAACGCCCTGAAAGCTTGTGATTTCAAATAAATCTGTTGGATTCTAACCTGGTGTTGTGTGACTTCTGACTTCATCCTATTTCTCTGTTGGACACTTTTTTCAGCAAATTCCACTGAAGCACTGTCCTTGGTAAACATTTCCATTCTACCCCAAAGCAACATCAATTTTTTTTTGCGGTTTGTGTAGGTGGAAGTTACTAAAGGTACTTGTTTTCTGAAAACAGAAACTGGAACTGCACTCTGACTGATACTGTGCTGCAGCATTGGCTGGCTCAGCCAGTAGGCAAACCAAAGCCAAGTAACTGGAATCAGCCAGACCCTGCCCTTAATGTTTCTGTGGCTGCTTCACCCTGGCTTGGACGGCTTTGACTACAACGCTTTCTCTTCCTCGCAAGCCCACACCAGGATTAACCATCTGTACTTTGTGTGACATTTTAATTTGTTCACAGGATGTGGTGTTGCATGCAAGGGCCAACACTTACTATGTTCCCTAACCATACCTATGAAGGTAGTAGGTAAGACGTTCCAGGAGTTTGAGTCTCAGACTACGTTTTTCTAGTCAATACTGTGTGTAACTTAGCAAAGGACTTGCAGGTAATATTGGTGAGCCATCATTAGTTCAGAAGGTGCTGTCGGAATCTTTGTATCTTGTTGCAGTACATCTTTTCCATGGTTTAAACTGTACTCACAGGGCACCCTATGGTCCAGGAATTGAAGGTTTATGGTGAAACTTGGGGTACAGATGAGATTGGCTGTTTTGTTTGAGAATGGTGATGAGCTGCTTGAGTGTTTCTGGGACCACAGACATGTAGGCAAGTGAAGAGTTTTCTATAATGCTCCTCACTTATGCCTTTACAGACAATGGGCAGATATTGAGGAGACTAGACGTTGAAGTACTTGACATAGAATTTCCAAGATCTGACCGGTTCTTGGTCCACATTATTAGTGTGGCTGCCCTGTTCAGTGTCTGGTCAGTGGTATCACCAAGACCCTGCTAGTCATGGATTCCCTCCTTGTTTGAAATAGTTATTGTCTGGCATTTATGTAGCTCAAATGTACTTACCACATATTAGCCCAATCCTGAATGGTGTCTGTATCTTGCTGCACGTGGGTCTGGTCTACTCTATTATTTGCGGAGTTGTGAATGGAGTTGTAATGACTTGTCCTGGTGATGATCTAAAATATAGACTAGTGAATTTCGAATTCCTTGTCCAGCTTAACCCCTTATATTTTATTGAATATGGATTTACCATGGGAAATTGTACATTATGTCCAGGGATGTGCAGGTTAGGTGCATTTACCATAGGAAATGCGTGGACAGCGTGGGGAGCTGGGTGTGGGTGGGATGCTGTTCAGAGTGTGGGTGCATGCTCGATGGGCTGAATAGCCTCTTCCCACATTGTAGGGATTATATGATTGAGACAAGTTATCCCTCCTTAGATTGCATGAGAAGACCTGAATCTCTTGTGTGATTTGGTTTCACATGTTGGACATGAAAACATTGTCAGCAATTCTCAAACATGGAGACAAAGAATTCAGGTGAATGCATGTGCGTGTATTTCAAGAACCTCCCCTTTAGCGGAGTAAGAGACATGAAACTAAGGATGCAAGATTATCCTTGGGCTTAGCTCCATCTATATATTCCTCTCTATCTCTCTCTCTCTATGTCTGTATATATAAATCCCCAGGATAATATTGATCAGAAATGAACATCCAGTCTCCAAGAATTTAAGGAAGCACTGTTCACTATGGCTATTGGGACTAAGACATTCCTGATGAAGGGCTTATGCCCGAAATGTCAATTCTCCTGCTTCTCCGATGCTGCTTGACCTGCTGTGCCTTTTCAGCGCCGCACTCTCGACTCTGATTCTCCAGCATCTGTGGTTTTAGGTTAAAAGAGTGTGTGTGTGTGTGTGTGTGTGTGTCTTTAATGTTTCTGCTGCAGATAATAAAGTTGCTCTTCGCTCACTCAAAATCTTATAATTGGCTCCTTATTGCTACAGTGAAAATTACTTAACTAATTGGAAAGAGGTTTAACTGTGTTAAAAAGATTTTAAAACATTTTGTTGTGACCAACTGGGAAGATTCAAACATTGGGAGCTCATTTGCCTCTTCTGACTTGGTCATAACACACTATACAATGCCTCATATTGACCTTGTATTGGAGTGGAGGTCATTGATAAAGCAGATGAAGGAAGCTGGGTCTGGGTTACTGTCCTGATATTGGTTATTTGAGGCTAAGTCTTTGTGGTAAGTACGACTTCAGTCTGATTCTCCAGGACTTCGTCATAGAGTCACAGACCCTTTGGTGCATGCCGACCAGATATCCCAACCCAATCTAGTCCCACCTGCCAGCACCTGGCCCATATCCCTCCAAACCTTTCTATTCATTTACCCATCCAAATGCCTTTTAAATGCCATAATTGTCAGCCTCCACTACTTCCTCTGGCCACTCATTCTATACACTTACCACTCTCTGTGTGAAAAAGTTGCCCCTTAGGTCCCTTTTATATATCTTTCCCTCTCACCTTAAACCTATGCCCTCTAGTTCTAGTCTCCCCCACCCTAGGGAAAAGACCTTGTCTATTTACCCTATCTATGCCCCTCATAATTTTGTAAACCTTTATAAGGTTATCCCTCAGCCTCCGACCTTCCAGAGAAACTGGCCGTAGCCCATTCAATCTCTTCCTATAGCTCAAATCAACCATCCCTGGCTTGGAGGTGCTGGTGTTGGACTGGGATGGACAAAAGTTTAAAAATCACACAGCACCAGGTTATAGTCCAACAGGTTTAATTGAAAGCACTAGCTTTCAGAGCACTACTCCTTCATGAGGTGGTTGTGGATGAAGGAGCAGCGCTCTGAAAGCTAGTGCTTCCAATTAAACCTGTTGGGCAAGAAGCTGGTGTTGGGTAATTTTTAATTTTGTCCAACCCTGGCAACATCCTTGTAAATCTTTCCTGAACCCTTTCAAGTTTCGCAACATCCTTCTGAAAGGAAGGAGACCAGAATTCCATGCAGTATTCCAAAAGTGGCCTAACCAGTGTCCTGTAAAGCTGCAACAAGACCTCCCTCTCCTTGATATCTTTGATGGAAAAATCCGTCCTTCTCATTTCTGGATATTTGCTGCTTTTGTCCAGGTTTGAACCAAAGCTGCAACAAAGTCTGGATCCAAGAGGACCTCTGAAACCCAAACAGTCTATGGACAGGTTGTTACTGAGTAAGCTGCACTTGATAGGGGTCAATTTAGCTCAGTTGGCTGGATGGCTGGTCTATGATGCAGAGTGAAGCCAACAGCATGGGTTCAATTCCCACACCGGCTGAAGTCCCCAAGAGTGACTATCCTTCTCAACCTCTCCCCTCGCCTGAGACGTGGTGACTCTCAGGTTAAACCACCACCTGCCTTCCCTCCCTCTCTAATGAGGGTGGAATTCTGTGGTCTGGCAGGTCTATAGAAATTTCACCTCTCCCTTTTTACTTGCTAGTACTGTTCATAAGGTCCCCCTCACCTCGCTGTCCGGAGCGATCTCCAAATTGCGGGTGACGCGCCTATGGGCCATTGATTTTAACCTCAACCCTGCTTGAGTCCTCCTCTCCAAGTCAACCTTTTTCTTCTGGGTTTCCTGCTTAAGGGCACATGCAGACTGCTGCCTGCTGACCACAGCAGCTTAAGGAGGAACAGAGAGAGCAACAGCACAGCATTAATGAAGAGATCCAGTCACTTAATCTGCCATCCGCAGCCAGCAACTTGGATATTGTCACTGCACGCACCTTTTTGAAGTTAGTTGTGAGTCAGAGTCACAATGTGGTGAGTCACTGGGCACGAGTGAGCAGCAGCTGAGCTGGAGGTGTGTTTGCCAGCTCATGAGAGGCATTTGAACTGCAGAGAAATCTGATGGGGCAGTGTACACACAGAGAAACACATTGATGCGCACAGCTATATATGCACACATGCACAGAGTTATACACAGTCATGCAAGAGTACAGAGGCACACACACACACGGCTATACCTACACAGTCGTATCCACATGCACAAACATGTACAGCTACACAGATATACAGAGGCACAGATACACTGTCCATCTCAAAAGACCATGCTGCAGCTCTGGAGTCACTGCCCCAATACCTGTCGAGGCTTTTGTGAGGTCAAGTCATCAGCGAAATTTTCCCAAGGCAGAGGAAGACCAAGGGAACTTCAGGATGGGCATTAAATGTGCATTGGACGCCACATCCCAAGAATGAATAAAGGAGAGGATGTAGCCAATCTCCCTAGCAATTGCAGGAACTCACTATATCACCTCCAAACTCCAGAGTACTTCTGCATGCGTACAACAAACAGATGAGTTTTGTTTTGAAAGATCATTTTACTGGCAAGTTGTCCTTAGCTCTTTACTCAGCATTGATGGGTGGCCCAACCTGCTTTTGAAAATGTGTTGTGCAGATTTGTTGCGTGGACTTGTGTGGCCCAGAATAACAAGTCATGCTGATGTCTTGATAGTACTGTGTTATTTGCTTCCACTTTCTGAAGGGGGCATCCTTTCTGTGGTGGGACAGGGCACAGGGCTTGGGCAGCGTGACTTACATTTATACCAAGGAGATAAAGTTCCTGACCGGTCTGTTTTGGAGAATGTGTTAGCCTGGATATCATACAAACATAGGAAGTAGGAGCAGGAGTAGGCCGTTTGGACCTTCAAGCCTGCTTCACCATTTAATATGGCAGATCATCCAACACCTCACCTTGTTCCTTCGTTAGGCTCATAGCCTTTGATCCCTTTAGCCCTAAGTACTATATCTAACTACTTCTTGAAAACATTCAATATTTTATCCTCAACTGCTTTCTGTGGCAGAGAATTTCACAGCCTCCCTACTCTCTAGGTGAAGAAATTACCCCTCATCTCAATCCTAAATGGCCTAGCCCACATTGTCAAACTGTTACCTTGGTTCTGGGGTGCCCCAGTCATCAGCAACAGGTTGTTGGAAAAAGTTTACAGATGGATACATTTTACCATATCAATTTTGGCATAAAATAGGCAATTGAAAATCAGACAATTTGTACCTTGATCCGATTTCTTCAGTGGGAGGTGATAACTTGCACTGATAAAGTACCTTTGGTTGTGGTAAGATGTTACAAATTGCTTTCCAAAGAGGTGATCTGACAAGTATTGAGGCTGAGCCAAGGAAGAAGCTGTATAAAACAAGAGAATAAGTATTTGCCGAGAATTAGGTTTGGGTAACATCTTAAAGCAAGGCCAAGAATTGGCGAGAGCAGGTTATGAGAAGGAAACTGAGCGTAGGTAGGCCGCAGGATCAGAAGTTGTTACTGTGCAACTTGTCTGTCAAAGGTTGCCCTTCCTGAGCTCCTAGTGTCTGTCATGATCAGTTAACAACTCATTGCTAAATTCCTATGACATGAATGGGGATGAAAGGAGTTAATTGCCAGGGCAGAGGTTATAGTGGGGTAATCCCTTGAAGGTGGAGTTAGAGATAAACAGGGTAATGAAGAAGGAATTTGGAATGCTTGCCTTTATTGGTCAGTGCATTGAGTTATATGAGTTGGGAGGTCATGTTGCAGCTATACAGCACATTGGTTAGGACACTTTTGGAATATGCGTTCAATTGCTATGGGAAGCATGTTGTTAAACTTGAAATGGTTCAGAAAAGATTTCCCAAGGATGTTTCTGGGGTTGGAGGGTTTGAGCTATAGGGAGATGCCAAATAGGCTGGGGCTATTTTCCTTGGAGCATCGGAGGCTGAAAGGTGACCTTGTGGAAGTTTATAAAATCATGAGGGGCATGGATGGGGTGATTAGCCTAAATCTTTTTCCCAAGGTAGGGCGAATCCAAAACTAGAGGGCAAAGGGTTAAGGTGAGATGAGAAAGATTTAAGCATTTAAGGAGGGGCAACTTTTTCATGCAGATGGTGGTGCAGGTATGGAATGAGCTGTCAGAGGAAGTGGTGGAGCTAGGTGCAGTCAGAACATTTAAGAGGCGTTTGGATGTATACATTAATAGGAAGGGTTTAGAGGGATCTAGGCTTAAAGCTGGCAAATGGGTCCAGATTAATTTAAGATAACTAATTGGCATTGATGAGTTGGACTGAAGGTTCTGTTTCTGTGTTAGATATCTCCATGACTCCAAATCCAGTTAAAGTATAACATAACCTTTTTGCTCTATCCCCTTATTAATAAATCCCGGAATACCGTATGCTGCATTAACTGATCTCTTAGCCTGTCCCACCCTATTCAGTGAATTATACACAGATATACCCAGGTCTCATTGTTCCCACATCATTTTTGTTGTGCCCTTTATATCACTTACTGTTCTTCCTGTCAAAAGGAATCATTTGACCATTGCACTCACTTTAGTGTCCCTGATTTATAAAGGTAAACTCGGTATGGATAACACGATCAAATTTAATCAAATAGAAGTACATATTTGTAAAGGTTACCTGCGCAAAATGTGTCAGATGCTGGATGAGTCTTCTGCAGATCCTTGGAATGGTAGTCAGGAACGCCTGTTTACAAGCATGCGTAATAAAGCCTATGTATAAATTCAGATTTTCTTTTTATCAGCAATAAACTCGAAATGAACATAATTTCCTGGAATTAGTATGCGCACTAATTTATGTTAGAACTTGTCAGTTTTGAGAGCCAACAATGAGAGAGCTTCGGTTGAAGGCGGGTCTGTGCGTGTTGGTAGTAAGGATTCTGAATAACTGGAACCCTCAGTTACTTACCTGAACTGCAGTTTGCTTATGTATTTTACTACATCTGAAAAGAAAATGTTGTTGCAGCTTCTCAATAAAAATGCAGGATGTTGAAAAGAAAGTAATAATACCTCTTGAAGTTAGAATTTGTGCTTTAACTGCTGCAGGGTCTCCAGTAGATTGTACGGTATTAGCCTTTTAAGGGTGAGATGGCAGTTGCTAGGATCACAAATTCCTTTCAAGTGAGCAAAGCTGATTTTAATCTCGCCCCCTCCATGTGATCAGTCTTACAATTTTCCTTTGGTTTGGATGACCCCTCCTATTGTGTGGACTAGCACTGCACACAACCTTTTGAGAATAATCTCAATTCGACATTAACTCAGCACAGGAGTTTGGATAGCTCTCTCTTTAGAGAGCAATGTCTGACGGTGATTTGACCAGACCTCAGGTGAGGGGAGAGGTTGAAAACCTTCATGTTCATCTCAGCCCTGTGCGGGAATTGAACCCACACTGTGTGTGTCATCCTGCATCACATTCCGGCTGTCCAGCTAACTGAGTATAGTGGACTTGGGTTAGACAGGTTCAAACGCAACTACTTGAGCAATGATGCTGAACAGCTTTGCATATTTCCTTTACTACTGTCTTGCATTATCTTGCCATAATATCAACAAGTTAATCTGTGGTTCCAAAGAAGAATCACACTGGGCGCAAAACATTTACTTGGTTTCTCTTTCCACAATGCTGCCAGACCTAATGAGCATTCTAGCAAGTTCTGTTTGGATTAAGTTAATCCGTGCATTGCTCAATATTCATTCATGAGAAATTCTATTCTTCTCTTGGAATCTCTCCCATTACTTTCAGAACTTCCAGAGGCATGGGTTTTAACTGCAGGGATATTGCTTTGCAAATGACAAATCCAACCCTTGCCACAGCACTTTTGTAAACTCTTGAGTGCAGACCACAAGTCCATTTTATCCTTTTAAATTAAGAAGTGAGTTATGAAAAATGGTGGAAGAGCTTCATTTATTTGCACTTGGATTATTTAAAAAAAAACGAACGACCTCCACAAGGGCTCTGTCTCCTTACATTGTTCTAGAATCTTCTGAGTGCAGTATGATGTTACTTGGATGGCGGTTATATTTAATTATATGCAGGTATTGGGCATTAACTGGGGTTTCATTTCAGGATGTGTAAGAACATAAATTACTGAAACTGTGAGCGTTTGAAGGTGGGTGGCACTGTCAGTGATAATGTACAAGCTGTCCTTAGATTGTCCTGGAGGAGCAGTCCAATTTATGTGACAAATATAATAGTGACCTGCTGGTTGGATGATCACTATTTTGTAATGTCATTGGCATCTGTTGCAAAGAGTGAGCATGCCTTAAACTCCCGCACATCAGCCCAATTAGTTTAAATGCGATTATGCAATTTTCTCATAATGTGGATTGTTCGAGAATGGAACTGCCACATTATAGCAAAACCAATGGTACTAGGAAGTGAAACCTGCATTTGTGGGGTTACAAATTAAGACTGACTACAAATGCTAGTATACCACGTCATACCTGACGAGGTGGAGAATTAATTGATACACTGAGCATCTATGAAAACGTGACCTTTGTGAGACTGGAGAAATGGGTTCATCTTATAGAGTAGTTATAGCCACTTGTCTGTTATGTTAGAACAAAGAACAAAGAAAGATAATTTACAGCCCAGGAACAGGCCCTTCGGCCCTCCAAGCCTGAGCCAATCCAAATCCACTGTCTAAACCTGTTGCTCAATTCCTAAGCATTTGTATCCCTCTGCTCCCCACCTACTCATGCATTGGTCCGGACGCATCTTAAATGAATTTACCGTGCCTGCCTCTACCACCTCTGCTGGCAACACATTCCAAACCACCCTCTGTGTGAAGTACTTGCCGCGTGTATCCCCCTCAAACTTTCCACCTCTCACCTTGAAAGCATGACCTCTCGTTATTGAATCCTTCACCCTGGGAAAAAGCTTGTCTCTATCCACCCTGTCTGTACCCTTCATGATTTTGTAAACCTCAATCAGGTCCCCCCTCATACTTCTTTTTTTCTAGTGAAAATAAAACTAACCTACTCAAGCTCTCTTCATAGCTAGCACCTTCCATACCAAGCGACATCCTTGTAAACCTTCTCTGCACCCTCTTCAAAGCGTCCACATCCTTTTGGTAATGTGGTGACCAGAACTGTAAAGGTTGGATGCAGCATTAATCTTCCCCAACTGTAGTTTGCGCCATTAGTTTGTGAAAGCAGAACATTTATTCTGTCTGTAACCATATTCTGTCTGTACATATTTTATAATTTACAAAGACAAAGCCCGAAAGGTCTATCACACACTTTAAGCTTATTCTTTAAGATTTGCATCAGTTTAAGTGAATTTGTGCAACTTCAGAAGACTTTATGAATTTAGCAGAAAAGAAAGTCAAGTTACAAAGTTTTATTTGTTCAATTTTACCTTCTGTGTACTTGACCATATTTTTTTGGATTGATTTTCACATAGTAATTGGAATGCTGATTGACTTTCATTTCAGAGCTTGTTTAAGGTAACCAAACAATTAGAGTCATAGAGATGTACACTGGAACAGACTCTTCAGTGCAGCCTGTCCATGCTGACCAGATATCCCAACCCAATCTAGTCCCACCTGCCAGCACCCGGCCCATATCCCTCTAAACCCTTCCTATTCATATACCCATCCAAGTGCCTCTTAAATGTTGCAATTGTACCAGCCTCCTCCACTTCCTCTGGCAGCTCATTCCATACACGTGCCACCCTCTGAGGGAAAAAGTTGCCCCTTAGGTCTCTTTTATATCTTTCCCCTCTCACCATAAACCTAAGCCCTGTAGTTCTGGACTCCCCGACCCCAGGGAAAAGACTTTGCCTATTTACCCTATCCATGCCCCTCATAATTTGGTAAACCTCTATAAGGTCACCCCTCAGCCTCCAACGCTACAGGGAAAACAGCCCCAGCCTGTTCAGTCTCTCCCTATAGCTCAAATCCTCCAACCCTTGTAAATCTTTTCTGAACCCTTTCAAGTTTCACAACATCTTTCCGATAGGAAGCAGACCAGAATTGTATGCAATATTCCAACAGTGGTCGAACCAATGTCCTGTACAGCCGCAACATGACCTCCCAACTCCTGTACTCAGTAATATGACCATAAAGGAAAGCATACCAAATGCCTTCTTCACTACACCTGAAATTGGCAATAGGGTAGTTCAGTTCAGTGGTTATTTAGGAAAATAATAACCCAAAGAACTGCGGATGCTGTAAATCAGAAACAAAAAACAGAAATTGCTGAAAAAGCTCAGCAGGTCTGGCAACATCTGTGAAGAGAAATCCGAGTTAAAGTTTCAGGTATAGTGACCCTTCCTCAGAACTATGGGGTGATGGGTTGAACTCCCATCATAGCAGCTAGTGAAATTTAAATTGTTAATTAAAAAAGGATTAATAATGATGGATTGTTGGGTAAAACCCATTTGATTAACTGATGTCCTTTAGCAAAGGCAATGTGCCATCCTCATCTGGTCCAGGCTACATGTAACTCCAGACCCAACAATAATCTGACTCCTAACTTTTTGTTTATTTGTTCACAAGATGAGGACATCGCTGGCAAGGCCAGGATTTATTGCCCATCCCTAAATGCCCAGAGGGCAGCTAAGGGTCAAGCACATTACTGTGGATCTGGAGTCATATAGGCCACACCAGGTAAAGGACATTAGTGAACCAGATGTGTTTTTCCTGACATTCGACAATGGATTCAGGGTCACCATTAGACTCTTAACTCCAGATTCTTACTGAATTCAAATTCTACCATTCACTGTGGTAGGCTTTGAACCTGGCTCCCAAGAACATTACCTGGGTCTCCGGGATTAACGGTCCAGTGGTATTACTAGTAGACCATAGCCTGCCCCCCAAACTGGCGCAGAAAGCCATTCAGTTCAAGGAAACTTAAGGACAGCAACAAATTCAGGCCTTGCCATCAGAGCTCGCATCTTGGGAAAGTGTACAATAGGAAATAATATTGATGGCTGCCTATTCAGCCTCATTTGAAGAATTGGTCACCACTGCTCTGTACAAAATCTTCCGTTCTTTAACACCTCTAACTAGTGTAAATGTTGGCAGGTGGTATTCTGATGCACTTTGCTGAGCCTGTTTTGGATTCCTGCGCTCAATCGTAGTGTGAGACAAATACTTAGATCCTCGGCTGAATGTGAAATAGCCTGTTGGGTTGGGATATGGGAGCATAAATTATTCCGAGCCATGAAGGCAGGATGTGGTTCTGCTTGCTGCACTGAACAGGCAGGTGGGAGAAGCTGGTGAACTATTTAATGCAACTATGATGTGCTCAGAATATCAACAGGAAATTCTGGTTGCACTCGGTTGGCTTGGTCAGGAGATCGTTTGCATCATCATGGCTCTGAAACGTGAACCCTTCCTTACACTGTCTATAGAAGCTGTTTGATCTGCTGCGTGTTTCTGATTTGATTTCAGACACAGTCTTCTGCATTTTAAAAAAAAATGGTTCACAGCACCGCTAGCTAGGCCAGCATTTAGTGTCCATCCCAAATTGCCTAGAGGGCAGTTAAAAATCAACCACATTGCTGTAGATCTAGAGTCATGTGTAGGCCAGACCGGGCACGGATGGCAGATTACTTCCCTAAAGGATGTCAGTGAACCAGATGGATTTTCTGACAATCAACACTGAATCATCATTAGACTCTTTCATTCCAGATATTTATTGAGTTTAAATTCCACTATCTGCCATGGCAGGATTTGGACCTGGGTCCCCAGAGACCATTACGTAGGCCTCTGGATTATCAGCCTAGCGATAATACCACTAGGCCATTGCCTCTTGTATTTTCATGCTGTTCTTGTATTTGAATTCAGGCCCCTGAGACAGTGAGCCACTTTACTTGCTGCAGCCCTTTACACCTTTTCACTTTACATAGATAGTGGTCTTTAAGTGGAAAATAATCCTGTTCTTTTAAAAATCAATATGAATCGCTCTGGTTCAAACATGCATTATTGATTGCTGTACTTTAATTTTCATGTAGAAATCACTGGAATCAATATTCTGGTTTTAGTTCTTCTGCTGCATGAATAGTGTAGGTTTTTCACCACGTCAGCTTCACTAATCCTTAACGTAAGGCATGAGGTTGTATCTGTGGTTGGGGTTAGCTAGCTTCGTGCTCAAAGACTGGTTTCGTTAATCTTTGAGGCTGACTGCATGTGATCAGATTGACCACCAATCAAAACACTGGCTTGGTAAAACCTGGATTGAATCTTGCACAACGTAATGGGTTGTCCTAAATCTGTCTCGTGCTCTAGTCGAGTTGCAGCTTGGGTAAAACCCCTGCCTCGACTCAGAAGGTTCAAATCTCACTCCAGTCACTTGAGCACAATATATGGGCTTACACTCCCAGTGCAGTACTGAGGGGTGCGACAGTGTCAAAGATGGCATCTGATCTAATATGTCCTGAGACTCAATGTTATATTTTGTTCTAAAATGCACCAATGATCTCCCTTGTGTTCTTTTATTACATTAAAGGTCCTGCATAAATGCAAACTGTTCTGAACAAATGGGAATTTGAAACTCAAAAGACTGGGAATCCTGTTCTGAGGAAGGGCCAATGGACCCAAAATGTTAACTCTGATTTCTCTGCACAGAGGCATAGGTGAGGACTGCAAATGTTAAAGATTTAGAGTTTAATGTGTGGTGCTGGAAATGCACAGCAGATTGGGAAGCATCTGAGGAACAGGAGAATCGACCGTTTCAGGGCAAAGCCCTTCATCAAGAAACTGATGAAGGGCTTTTGCCTGAAACGTCGATTCTCCTGCTCCTCAGATGTTGCCTGACCTGCTGTACCTTCCCAGCACCACACACTTGACTCTTTCTCTCCACAGATGCTGCCAGATCTACTGAGCTTTTGCAATAATTGCTGTTTTTGCTTCTGATTTCCAGCATCTGCACTCCTTGCAGTTTAATCCTGAGTGGGTCAGACAACATCTGTCAAGAAAACACAAGCCTGTTGATATTTCAGCTCTTCAAGAGAATAGAGTTGAGTTTTCGTATCTTGAACTGCAGTGAAGATATGTTCCAGCCGTTTTGCTGGTAATTCAGTGCAGATAAATCTGGAAGGAATAAGTGCCCTTGTTCCTCAGTATTTTTGGGAACAAGATCTGTTGAATGCTTGCATTACATGATCTGATGATCTAACGCATTTTTCTCATCAACTGATTGGTTTCTCCTCACGAGTTTTAGTTTGATCTCTCTGACATTGGATTACCCCCTCCGTGCCCACTTCACCTTCTCTCGATGAGAGATTAATCTTTCATCCAATACAGCTCCCTCCGCACTCTGCTTTCTGCCTGTCTCAGCCACTTCTCCCTCTTTCCTCCTTTCCTTTCTCCTCACCTTCAATCTTCTTCTCCCCAATCCACTTGTTTTGCAATCTTTGACGCTTTTCTATGTTTTTTTTAAATCTCCTTCTGGGGATATGATGGCCTCCAGGATTGACTTTCTCTGAATGTCCCTGTGAAGTTTATGGTGTGTTGTATTCGAGATGTACAGCACGGAAACAGACCCTTCGGTCCAACTCGTCCATGCCAAACAGGTATCCTAAATTAATCTCGTCCAATTTACCAGCATTTGTTGCATATCTCTCTAAATGCTTCATAATCATGTACCCATCAGATGCCTCTTAAACTTTGTAATTACAGAAGAACCTCGATTATCCGAATGAAATGGGCGGGCACTATTTCGTTCGGATAAATTGATTATTCGGTTAATTGATTCAATGCCTTTCCTCTTGGGCTTGGAGTTTTCTGTTAAGTCTGCTCCCCGTTCAGGAGACGAGGCCAGCAGTGCACCATGCGTGAGCCCTGCCCATCTGCCCCCCAGTCTCGTCCAACACCGCCTCCCTGTCCGTTCCCGCACCCCAGCTCTGTTCAACTCCGCCCCCCGCCTGCTCCCCCCCCCCCCCAACCCTGTCCAACACCGCACCCCATCCAACGCCACCCCCAGTGTGTTCCACCTGTCCAACACTGCACTCCCACCCGCCACACCCTGCCATCATCCGACTCCACCACAAGTGCACCCGCAGCCCCACACACGACGTTTTACTGCAATTTTTGACAGGTTCCATCTTTACCCTGTACAGGACTATGTTAAAGAGAATATTTGGGGAAAGGGGGTTTAGGGTACACCCCTGTGTAGAACTCCAGGGAAAGTGTAGGGAGAGGGCAGGTCGTCAGTCATTTGGAGACAGTGCCTGGGCTCCAATTGGTGTCCAGGACTGTTCTTGGCACTATTTCAATAAGCTGAGTTTTAATCGCTGTCAGCAAAAGACAATATCAGTGTTGGAAACACCTCTTTGATGTAAAGTTTCAATCAGGACCTCGAGATTTCCGTCGAATAATTCGATGTTCAGATAATCGAGGTTCCTCTGTGCTTATAGCATCCGTCAGATGTTCAAGATATGCAAGTGGTGAAGGCAGGTATACAGAGGAACCTCGATTATCTGAACGAGATGGGCAGGCACTATTTCGTTTAGATAATTGATTATTTGGTTAAATGATTTTCTCTGGGGTTCAGAGTTTTCTGTGAACTCTGCTCCCTGTTCAGGAGACTAGGCAGCAGCACACTGTGCACGAGATCCCGCCCCCACCCACTCCTCCAACCCCGTCAGCCCCCACCCTGCTCCCCAAACCTCATCCGGCCCCACCCTATCCTCAACACCATCCAGCCCTCAGCCTGCCCCACAAACCCATCTGTGCTCCCAACTCCATCCAACACCGCCCACTGCTGGCCCACCAACCCCTACCCCATCCACCCCCACCCACCATCTGTGCCCCTGTCCCCTTGGCCACCCCACTCCCCTGTCCACCACCACACCCACACCCCCCTGCTTCTCCCCCCCCCCCCCCCCCCCCCCCGCCAACATCTCCAGGGCAGGCAGATCGTACACCAATAGTGAGGATGCTGTTGACTTTGTGAGGTAAGTGCAAGCAAATACACGCACACAACTTTTTACTGCAACTATTTGACAGATTCCACCTCTGCCCTGTACAGGACAATGTTGGAGATATTATCTGGGGAAAGGGGTTTTAGGGTACACCTTTATGTAGAACTCCGGGAAAGTGTGGTGGGGGAAGAGAGAGAGGGAGGGCAGGAGGTCAGTCATTTGGAGACGGTGCCTGGACTGTCCAGGACTGTTCTTGGCAACATTTCAGTGAGCCAGGTTCGTTTTTAATTATTGTACCAGTAAACCAAAGACATGATCAGGGTTGAAACAGCTCTTTGACGTAATGTTTCTATTGGGACCTTGAGATCCCCTTTGGATAATTCGATATTCAGATAATCGAGGTTCCTCTGTATACAGCTGGTTCTAACTGTCCTATTTGGGATTTCAGCAGTTGTCAGCACTGTTTTATTGTATATTAATTAGGTTTGTAATTTCATTTGGCTGGTGGGGTTTACTGGGAATTTGCTCACTGCTGTATGCTCAGAGATTTAGATTAGATTAGATTCCCTACAGTGTGGAAACTGGCCCTTCGGCCCAACACATTGAGGAATAGGCTCACTGTGGTTAGGGGTTGGAGGTGAATTTTATTAATGGGGTGATTTCTAAATAATAAGCTTGGTTCAAGTGTAACAAGGCTCTGCTAACCACAAACATTATTTTATAAGATGTAGAACCTTTTTCCACGTATGGAGTCAGCTATTACGAGGGGGCATAGCATTAAATTAAGGGGTGGTAGGTATAGGACAGATGTTAGGGGTAGATTCTTTACTCAGCGAGTCGTGAGTTCATGGAATGCCCTGCCAGTAGCAGTGGTGGACTCTCCCTCTTTATGGGCGTTTAAATGGGCATTGGATAGGCATATGGAGGATAGTGGGCTAGTGTAGGTTAGGTGGGCTTGGATCGGCGCAACATTGAGGACCAAAGGGCCTGCACTGCGCTGTATTTTTCTGTTTCTATTCTCCATGTGTGCATGGAAAGGGGTGGTATTTAGTGAGGAGAGATGCCAACTCTTTTTAACAGCGACATTGTGTAATCTGTACGTTGAATCGCTGGGCTGCTTTCTCCTGGCTGTGTTGGATTTTGTTCTGCAGTCAACTTTCCCTGATGATTTAGTCAATCACCTGTCATGTTGCTAATGCAAGGAGACAGGGAAGCATCCAGGATTAATCCCTTCAGATTGGAACATACAATTGTAACGCCAAACCTGTTGGCAGGGGGAAGCGTTTAAATGTTAATGGACTTTGGGTAAAGCCAACAGAACAAAAATGATCTTCTGGTGCCAAGATCCATTGGAAGATGCCAAGCTTTTTGCATTTATTGTTTCCATACTTAACAAACCTCAACATAACGCATGGTAGTGGTTTCTGTTATTTAGAGAAAGGAGATAATGCCATGGCAGAATATGTAAATAAAGATTTGCAGAGTTGACATCTGAGCTGAGAGGTTATCAGTGTCAAGAAAGCTGGATCCGGCTTGAAGTCTTTTCTTGAGAGGAAAGAGAAGTCTGGGGGATGTCAATAGAGACCTTAAATACTTCACATATTTGCTAGGAATGCACATGAGGGAGTAACCCCACATTCCTGATGACGAGCTTGGGCTCGAAACATCGACTCTTCTGCTCCTCGGATACTGCCTGACCAGCTGGGCTTTTCCAGCACCACAGTTTTTGACCGCATGTAAAACTACAGGATATAATTGCAAGATGATAATGCAACCTTCAGTACTGGAGGGAATTCCTCAAGGGAATTCAGGAGGAATTCCTCTTGGAATATAGGCATTGGGACAGGAACAGGCCATTCAACCAATCGAGCCTGCTCTGCCATTCACAGCTGTATATCATGGCCAGTCGCAATCCTCCGTGCTCCTTTCCCGTGCTGACTCCATATTCCTTGATGTCACTAGTCTCAAGAATTCCAACAATTCATCAGCTTCTTTATTGTGGAAGGATGCTCGTGTGGAGATTAGCACCAACACAGACCGATTGAGTCCAGCGATCTGTCCCTTCTTTGCTATAAATTTGCATTTATCTACAAAGCAAAATTTTGTATCTTTGGGACATTGTGCAGAAATAGTCATAGAGTGATTGGGTACAATCCCTGCCATTACCTCTGCTGTGAATTCTCTCGTTCTCTTCATGCTAGGCTTTATCTTATGGCTGGATTAGTGGTGCTGGAAGAGCACAGCAGTTCAGGCAGCATCCAATGAGCAGCGAAATCGACGTTTCGGGCTTTTGCCCGAAACATCGATTTCGCTGCTCGTTGGATGCTGCCTGAACTGCTGTGCTCTTCCAGCACCACTAATCCAGTATTTGGTTTTCAGCATCTGCAGTCATTGTTTTTACCTTTTATCTTATGGCTCCCTTTCTGAAGGGTGGCTGTTTTGACAGTGTTTAAAAGGACTGTTTGTTTTTGACTTCCATCATTTGGTTTTTAATACTTGGTCCTTTCATAGAGCGTTGATAATAGGATCTGGAATAGGCCACTCGGCCTTTGAGCCATCTCCACTATTCAGGATGGTTATGGCTGGTCATCCAACTCAGTGGGACCCTGTTTCCCACTCACTACTCAGACCCTTTGATCCCTTTAGCCCAAAGAACGATATTTATACCATCTTGAAAACATTGAACCTTTTTGGCCTCATTAGCGTTCAATAGTAGAGAATTCCACAGGTTCAGCATTCCCTGGGTGAGGAAATTTCTGCTTATCCACTCCATGTTGTTAATCTAACTGATGTATGCACTTGCATCTATTTTTCTTAATCAACCTGTTCAGAGATGATATTATGCACCTGTGGGACAGATAAGTCTTGAACCTGGGTCTCTTGGTCCAGGGGCAGGGACACTCCCACTGAGCCACAAGATTCATTATCTATGTGCTTGCAACTCTGAATCACAGTTAATTAAACATGTAAGAATGACCTATTGTTTTCAAATGGTGTATCCTTTCCTTTCCACATCGTACCGTCCTTTCCACTTGGATAGTGAAGAGAAAACTTTAAGTATTTTTTTTGTATACTATACATTTCTGGCACTTTTGATGACACCACCCCTATGAAGAGCTTTGTGGTTTTAATAATGTACATGATTTCATTAATTAGAAGAAAAGGAGACTTAAGTTTATAAAGCATTATATCACATTAGCAAATTCTTTACTGTATTTAATGACTGATCGGATTGTTTGATTTCACTTTAATGATGTTTGTCTTTTAATGTGAATGCATCAAGGCTGTTGCAGACTAAGTTGGATGTAATAGCTAATATTGAGGCTGGGATCGAACCCAGGTCAATGGTGCTGTGAAGCAGCAGTGCTAACCACTGAGCCACCATGTCACCTGTAAGTCTCACTGTTATCTGTTTCCTTTTGAGATGTTCCTCAAAGGCTACCTGGTCCCTTTCTTCCTTCTAGTGGTCGGTGTCACTTTTGTTTGAAAACATTCCTGATAGGACATCTTGAGTAGTCTTGTGTACTTTAGTGATGTTTTATTATCTGAGTATTGCTGTTCTTATACCATTCCCAGTTTTGAGTCATAAGATTGTGTCAGAATGTGTATGTGTGGAGGATGTCTCCTCATGTGGATGAAACTCGAACCTTTTAGGCCAGTCATGCTGGCTTGCTTTGCCTTTCTAAACTAAGCATCGTCTGCCGCACTAGTTCCCTCCATCACATTTAACCAATCACATTACAACACCATCTTCAGCATTAGCTAGTCTCTATGATTTAGCTAACCTATCACAATGCACTACCATTGTCTGTTACTGGAGCCCTGTAACATGATCCTGGGCATGCATTGCAACACTAAATTAACCACGCAACTGCTGGAGTAACGTCCATAAGCTCTGTACCATCTTTTGGATAAAAGGATTGGACTTTGTCCCCCCTTCCCCCCACCTTTGGTAAAAAGATAAAATTCCTGTTACATTTTTCAGAGAAGAGCAGATAGATTTCAATCTTGCTCTTGTCCATATATGACCCTTGACTAAGATCGCTGAAGCTGGTCTATGTGTGTTTCTCGCGCTGTCATTTTAACGAGCTAGCTGTGCACAAAGCGGCTCCCATTCTTCCCAGTGGTTTGGTGTCAGAAATACTTTGCTGATGGAAGAGCTATTTTGCAATGGATTGAAGTGGCTGTAAAAATACAAACAGAAAAAAGTTGGCATAGTCCCAGAAATCCACATTAGAGTGAGACGACCGGTGATCTAAAGGTCACCACATCTTGGGTGAGGGAAGAGGTTGAGAAAGCAGGGCCTTCGTGGTAACGTCTGTCAGTACAGGAAGTGGGCCTGCGCTGTTGGTGCTACTCCATATTGCAAACCAGAAATGCAGAGCTGAAAAATATGTTGCTGGAAAAGCGCAGCAGGTCAGGCAGCATCCAAGGAGCAGGAGAATCGACGTTTCGGGCATAAGGCCTTCTTCAAATTCGGCCAACTGAGCTAATTGACCCACCTATAAATTAAAGGTGACTGATCAATGCTGCTGTTGGTGGCTGTTTGCAGCAGTTCCCCATTTGGTGGGAGTGTGGAATCCAACGAAGTCCATTCAATTGGATTGTTTATTTAGATCACTTAAGAACGTGGGGGTGACTTAATCCCACCTCGCAGAGCATCAGTTTTACACCCCTTCAAACGAGACTGGGTTTGACGCATCTAGAATGAGTATTTCAGCTGATCCCATGGGATAACAATGTTGTGATGCTGCTGGTTGACACTGCAGTAATGACTTAAAAAAAAAAGTTCAACTTGGAAAAAAATAACGTTAAGAGATAATGAGAAAACATTCTATCCTGCAAAAGAGCTGTTTATGGATGTAGGCTTGCTTGCTGAACTGGAAGGTTCATTTCCAGATGTTTTGTCACCCTACTAGGTAACATCTTCAGTGGGCCTCCAGGCGAAGCACTGTTGATAACTTCTGCTTTCTGTTTATATGTTTTATAATCAAACCCAAACATATAAATAGAAAGCAGGAATTATCAACAGTGCTTTGCCTGGAGGCCCACTGAAGATGTTACCTAGTAGGGTGACAAAACGTCTGGAAATGAACCTTCCAGCCCAGTGAGCAAACCTACATCCAGGACCTCAACCTGAGTTACAAATCTTCTCGCTAAGAGCTGTTTATCTCACACGTTCACTGGTATAGTGCACACAGCCCATCAGAACAATTTGAAATGTTAACTTTATGCTGAAGATAAAAAAAAACATGCTGACTGAACTGTGTCACAAGCTGCCACAGTGGGATAAGAATTGTCAAATTAGCGTTGGCTGTCCCATCATAATTGAGGCAATAGCTTGTACTCTGGGTGAAATGACACACCAAGTCACTGGGAGAAGGAATTAAAATAAAACATTTTTTGATTCATTGCATTGAGGAAGATCCGAGTATCTGTTCAATGTAGAAAATCGGAAAGCAATTAACGTGATCAGGATCTCTCTGATGTGTTATTAAAACAAAAGAGTTATTATCAAAACAGAAAAAGATGATCAGAACTAAAATTAGAAACAGCCTTTTTAAATTGCATCTGATAAAGTAAGTTTTGGTCAGTTCCCTGATATCATTGAAAAATCCTGAGACAATATAAATCAAAATAATTTGAAGATTAGTTTGATGATAACCTAGATTCTGGATTAGTGGTGCTGGAAGAGCACAGCAGTTCAGGCAGCATCCAAGTAGCTTCGAAATCGACGTTTCGGGCAAAAGCCCTTCATCAGGAATCTGATGCTACTTTCGAAGCTCCTTGGATGCTGCCTGAACTGCTGTGCTCTTCCAGCACCACTAATCCAGAATCTGGTTTCCAGCATCTGCAGTCATTGTTTTTACCACCTTGATGATAACCTAGAGTTGGGTGTTGTTATCATGAAAATGGTGCAGTTTAGAAAGGTTGTCTGATCTCAGTTTATCTGAGAGTTTTTAGCTGCAGCTCACGGAGCGACATTATATAATAATGACAGACAGCAGAGTAAAATGCACAATTATCTTTGATTGCTTGGTTGGCAGATGAGTGTCAATTTCAGTCTGAGTTTTGTCAGGAAAGAGAGTCTGGAATATCACCTGGTTTGAAACTGGACAATCTCTGATGGGATTCAAGTATCTTTTTGCAAAGGAAACTAACCAACGTATGAGCTTGAAAGCATTTGAAACGTGTGTAGAGCAAAAGATCACACAGTTAAAGAGGGGATAAATGCAAGCTTTGCCTTTAACTGGAGCTGTGTAGAATTCTCCGAAGGACTGTCGTACTGATTGTCCGTAAGGAAATAAAACCTTCAAGGTTGATGAGTTGTCTGAGAGAATTCTTGGGACAATAAGAATCACACCAGCGTGCATAAAGTAGGCAATTACAAGCCACATTAATCAAGTTAATAACTTTTGTTTAAGTCTTTTATACACAATAAATTTCATTTTATTTTGAAACATTTGCATGTTTTGTGGTGTAGTTCTGTTGTTTGATAGAGATGTTCAGATTTATTTTAAAATGTTAATTCCCCCACCCCCCAATCAGATGATGATGTTATAAATTATTTATTCCTGGTCAACGAAATCAAAGCCTTATATTATTGTGAGGCCTTTAATGGAATAAATTGTATCAAGGCACATTAAAGCAGGAGTATTGAGCAAAATTAGCCACTGAGACTCAGCATAAAGTACATATTCGTGCATTGGCCAGAAGCTTGTTCAAAGAGATTGGATAAAAAGATGTCTTCGGAGGAAAGAGAGGTAGAGAGTAGGAGAGGTTTAAGAAGGGAATGAAAGAGCTTACAGGGACCAGGCGCTAATAGTTGAATGGTTAAGATCAGTGTTTCAAATGCAGTGACAGTAGGTCTATGCTGATGAGCAGGAGTCATTGCATCTATTATGTTTGCTAAACTTGGAAGTAATTTTTAGTTTTGATAGAAAACTTTTTAATCATAGGAACCTCATTATAGTTTTGAAATGGAATTTGATTATCTTCTGATTGCATGCCTAGAGATGATCTTGCAACTTGCCCTGTATTAAACACCAGCACCCCTTGTAAATATTTTGGTTATTTTGTGATCGATATTTTGTTCATTCAGTTAGAATGTTGACATTGCATGTCGTGATGCTACACTGTTATTCTGGTTGCTACAAATAGTCTCTTTGTTAGAATAAAACAAAGAACATGTGGATGCTGGAGAAACTCAGGTCTGGCAGCATCTATGGAGAGAGAAACAGAGTTAACATTTTGAGTCCAGTTACCCTTCAGCTCCATCGTTAATCCTGCCTTAAGGACGTTTACTGAAACAACATCCTACGACCCAAGGCTACTTGTAGATTTGTAATTGATGCGGTTTTGATGATTTGACTAAAATCCCAGCTAGTATATGTATACATTCACAATCCTCCACTGTTCTGAAGTAATGCTTGAAATGTGTATGATCCATACTATTGTGTAAAACATTGTTTAAATTAAATGTAACAGAATATCCCCAAAGTATAGCCATCACCCATTTTTCCTGATGCTAACTGCTCTATCTCATTCCTGAGTTGATTTTCTTGTATAAATACCTTAATGAGAAACATGATGTTGGCAAAGAGTGGCGATATCAAAGCCATGGTTGTTAATCATTGTTAGTTAACTCGGAGGGAATGCAGCCATATCCTTGAAGGGAGAGGACTCGTCATAAAGCATTGTTACATGCTGGAGACCTCTACCTGGGTGAGCTTTAATGGGGTGGGAGAATCTTCTCCACACAAATGTTTTGCATCGAGGGAAAGATGCATGAAAACCTGTAATCATAGCAAGGAATTTAGATTATTTCACTAACAGTAAAATAAAGTCCAAATGGTATATAATTCTCCTTTGAAACCTTGTGACTCAAGTTCCAAATATATCTCCGTAAAAGCAGTTGCAAATCATGGTGGTGTTGCTCAATCAAGAGGTTTGTTCATGGATTAAATTAAAACATTTCCTATAAATTTTGGTGATTACTGTAAGTGCCTGTGGTTGGAGTTTGTGTATATCTCTGCTATACACCCACTAGCTTGCCAAAAGTGAGCATCATTCATTGATTAGGAAGTCTGGCAAGGCTATCGGGGAATGTTCGATAAACTGGCCCATTTGTTTTCCAGATGTTTCATATACACAGTGCATTGATATTTGACATTGTTTAGATACGTTTTTCCAATTTCTGGAATTGTGTTACATGTGATCACTCCATTTGAAGACTGGGAGCAGGCAGGCTGAACTGAATGGTTGCTTTCTGTGGAGTAGTTTCAACAATTATTAGCCTGGAGAGTAGAGTGCAACATTGTGCTGGTTACTAATAGCACACTGAGATTGGGCCAATGTTCTCTGCTTTGAAAGTGGAGGGCTGAGACATTCTAATCCCTTCTCCTAGTAACCATCGATCCCCTCACTAATCGAGAACCTATCTATCTCTGTCTTAAATACACTTAATGACTTGCTTTCCACAGCCTTCTGTGACGGTGAGTTCCACAGATTCACCATTCAATGGATGAAGAAATTCATCCTTATCCCAGTTCTAAAGGGTCATCCCTTCACTCTGAGGCTGTGCCCTCAGGTTCTTGTCTGTCCTAGCAGTGGAAACAAAATTGGGAAATGTCCTTGAAGACTGCAAACATTAATGAGCATGTTTGAAATTGTTCCCTGATTCCCATGTGTAGCCTGATTTACATTGCACACACAGTCTGCATTTTCAGATTTGTTTTATACCTAGTAACTACAACTGAATTTCATCTTCCAAACACTGAACTGTTACCTCGATCACATGGCTTCAATTTGACAATGGGCTTTTTTTTCCATTCTCAGGATGTGGGTTTTGCTGGTTGGGCCAACATTTATCACCCATCCGGAAGGTGATGATGAGCCATCTTTGTGAACTACTGCAAACCCTGGCTAGCAGGGGTTTTTGGGTGGTGTCGGGGGGGAGGGGAGCGGGGCGGTGGGGTGGAGGGGGGAGGGGAGGTGGGGGGAGCGGGGAGAAGCATGGTGCAGTGGCAGCCACTGTGCCGCTAGGCAGAAAGTTAAAAGAGTTTGACCTCGGTGCAGTGATCTAGTTCCACTTCAGATTGGTGTGTGACTTGAAGGGGAGCTTTCGGGTGGAGGTGCTTCTGTCATGCAAGAATTGCCCTTGGCTTTTAAAAGTGCAGACTCTTCATAGGGGGTGCCAGAAACATTGGAATACAGAATGCTCAGCCTGTGAGGGATTGTAGAAACTGTGTTCGATAGGAACCTAAACTTTGCAACACAGGAAGGCTTCATCATGTCTGAGCTGGCATACTGAGATTGCTATCTAATTAGTGCTGCCCCAGTGCCAATTTACAGCTTTTTTTCTGTTCAAGCAGATGCCTACTTCGTTTTTGAAAATAAACTGAATCTGTTTGACTCATTTAGATTGTATATTTCAGATCAAAACTACTGGAGGTGTGAAGTTTAAAAAATCATTCACCTAGCGTTTTGTTATTTATTTTGAATCGCACTGTGGATTAGATTTTGAGTTTGCTAGCACCTTTTCATAATGAACATCTAGTTTTTCTGGCATGGAAGCAAAACACAGAGGAACCAAGAAATTAAATTGTTGAAGTCCTGTAACATTGAGGAAGTTTTTCATTTTAATAATGGTTATGTTCAAATTGATTTGCTGTACTTGGTTTGTGAGCTTTCCTTTTTGTTTGGTGCTTGTGTGTTTTGAATCTTGGTAGTTTGCATTTTGTTTCCTGGGAAATTTTGAATAATTGCAGACTATTGAATAAGAAGAACCTCTCCAATTTCAGATTTTCAAAAGAATTGTTGTGTTTTGAAGGTTAGAATTGATTTAGGATCTTCCCACCAAGTCTACATCTGATGGATATTTTTACGTTTCTTGATGCAGTTTTCCTTTACACCATCCACCAGTGGCTGCTTTGAGTTGGAAAGCCCTTCAATTTTGCAGGGAAGCTTGTAACTTAACAATTACCACATGTGCTGCACTCAGTAAAATTAGCATGTTGAATAAAGGACATTCATAAAAGGCTGTTAAAAATATTTTGCCAACAAGTATCAAGTATCTGTCATTTAAGAATTACCGCTGTTCATCATAATAGTCATCATTAGCTCACAGTGCACAAAAGCGAGACTTCTTGTTAAATGAAGAAATGCAACAGTTAAGATTAATTGAATCTAAAGCACTGAACAGTGGAAGAATACGGAGTTGCTTAATTTTGTACAAGGTGATGATGAATCCATTCCATAAAGTATTGTCAGTCTACACATCCATTCTATAAACTACTCTGTGTGATTTCATTGTCATTTGTCCCACTGTGCATGATTCTTGAACTTGTTATACTGTATGATGTGTCTCGGGTAGGTTTGCCTAACCTCTGTCTGAATGACTTGCACAAAAAGATGTAAATAAGTGGATCCAGGCAGGTGTTTGAAGCGCATAGCCAGAGCGTTGATTCCTTTATATAATACAGCATGTGCTGCTTCCAGCATTCTTTCACTTTCCCCACTTGGCTGAGTGTGTAGGGCACCCTCATGAAATGATACGGCGCAAAACAGATGAAGAAGACTGACACAATGACAAACAATTTGACTCTTGTCTTTCTCTGAGCCTTACTGCCTTTGCTTTTGGACTTTACATAGGACTCGTAGACCTTCTTGAGTATTACAGCGTAAAGCACGACCATCAGTATGCACACTGCCCAGAAGATGAACTGACTGATATAGCTTAGTGTGGCATGCCACATCAGTCCAGCTGGTCCCTTCAGTTTCATGCATTTTGTCACCGATTTTGGTGTGGCCGGTTTGTTCGTCAGGATGACATTGGGAAGAGACAAAAGGAACATGATGACCCAAACTGCTACAGCCAGAAGTTTGCTGAATCTAGGCTTTCGTATGCATGACTTGGCGTGGGGTCTAGTGATTTTGAGGAAACGATCAAAGCTGATCAGCCCTAGAAGTATAATGCTGACGTACATGGTGAAGTAGAAAAGCACTGCTGAGTAGCGGCATACAAACCACCTCACCTGCCAGGGGGCCTGTTGTGTGTCACGGAGTATTTTAAAAGGAAATGTCAAGATCATGAACAAGTCAGCAACGACAATATTTTTCAGGAGGACAATGAAGGTAGAGTTGCTGGGGATTTTTGAAAATATTTTGATTGCCAGGATATTGAGGCTGATACCAATGACGAAGAGGAGACTGTAAAGTGTAGGAAACACCACCTTGGTGACCTGGTAATCTCGTGGACACTTGTCCTGTGATGATGTGTTGGAGAGGTTGATGTCAACATCTGAGGAATTGCCAAGGCTGTTGTTCATACTTGCTTCCTGTGGAACAAACAATAATTACTTGTCATGCTAGCATTTTCTTTTAGCAGTGAAGCTAGTACTACCTTTCCAGGTTGGGTTTAAACTTTTCAACACTGAGACTCACTGCAAATTCCCTAGTAATGGCCTACTTGTCCTGACGTACAAAAGGCATTGCCAGCAATGCCAAGAAAGGAAGTGTTATTATTACAGAAATTAATTTTTATAGAATCATAATACACTAAAAGGTGCTTCTGATCACTGTCTCTTGACATTCAACAGTGTTACCATCACTGAATCCCCCATTATCAACTTCCTGGGGATTATCATTGACCAGAAACTCAACTGGACCCACCACATGAACATAGTGGCTACAAACACAGGTCAGAGGCTAGGAATACTGGGGCGAGTAACTCCCCTCCTGAGTAACTCAGCAAAGCCTGTCCACCATCTACAAGGCATGAGACAGGGCTGTAATGGAATACGCCTCAGATGCCTGGATGAGTGCAGCTCGAACAGCACTCAAGAAGCTTGACACCATCCAGAACAAAGCAGCCCATTTGATTGGCACCGCATCCACTCCCTCCACCACTGATGCTCAGTAGCAGCAGTGTATACTATCTACAAAATGCACTAGAAATTCATCAAAGATCTTCAGACAGCACCTTCCAGACCCATGACCACTTCCATCTCGTCTCGGCTTCGTGGCATACATCCGTCCAAAGAACTCGACGTAATTTTTAAAAAATGGTAACCCAATGAAGCTGTCATTAAAACTCACCTGGTTCACTAATTGTGTTTAGGGAAGGAAGTGTATTTGTGACCCAACATGTGACTCCAGACCTGCAGGAATGTGGTTGATTCTTAACTGAGCACCAAAATGCCATGCAGTTCAAGGGTTAGGCACCATCATTGTTTATAATGGCCACATTCTGTGAAGAACTAAATTAAACATGAGGAAGTACAAATGCTGATGAATGTTAACTTGCTGTGAGCCAGCTCTTTCAGAAACTACAAGTAAGGAGAAGGGGACTGAAATGTACTGCTTTCTCAGGAGAAAAGAACAGAAAATGCCATGGTTTTCATTTGGTGCTATTGCTTACTTACTGCAGCAGAAGTTCCAAGTATGGGGTATGCTTTGTGTTAATGCAAGTTTGCCTTTTACATCTTCAGTTTAACTTCTTAACAGGACCTAGAATTACATAGTCATCACACATCCAAGAATCATTTGCTCATACCTAATCCATGAGAGAGCCCTCCTGAAGAAGGGTTACCCTCGAAATGTTGACTTCTCAACCTTCTGATGCTACCTAGCTTGCTGTTTCCTTCCAGCCTCCTGCCTGTCTCCTGTGCCCAAAGGAGGCTGAACTAAATAAGTAATCTAATCTAATCTAAATGTCCCTATGTTCCGCTTCTCCAAGCTATTGTTTGTGTTTGGGTCTGAGTAAAATGAAACCGGATGTTGAGGCCCTACGTTCTTTCTTGGCCAAAGTGTTTTGCAAGTATGGTTTCAAGTCTGATTTGCAAAACGCTTGTTACTTTGAGGATTGTTTAGCTCATTTGACTGAATTTGATGTGAACAGGGCGGGTTCAATTCCCACATGGGAGCTGGGGGTTATCATAAAGGCGTTTTCCCTCACCTGAAACATGCTGACCCTCAGGTTAAACTCACCAGTGGTCGGCTCCCTCTGTAATGAGGAAGCAGCCCGATGGGACTGTAGCAACTTTTGTCTTTATTCTGAGCTGCATCGTTTGTGGGACTCTTCTTCTCTGGCCTTGTCTCCCCACAACTGATGTTAAGAGTTGTGCGATCTAACCCTGAAATCCAGCTGACAATTGAGCGAGCACTCTAGGATATGCATTTGACATTCACCTCATGCATTCTGAACCCTGACTGGCTGAGTATGTTGGCTGGCATTCACATGTTCTTACTGGGAGCCTCCTGACACCTCTGCGTGATATTTGATCACCTGCGTCTATGGTTAGTGTTTGCAAACTTTGCAATTCCTTTCATGACCGTTTCAGGCCCTGCTTCTGGACAAAAGACTTGCTGTTCTTTAGTTCCCGTATTGAAGAAATTCCCAGTAAACACTCCCTGAAGTATTTGTTATTTAATATTGTAAGCAGAATTTGATCTTGTTCAGTAAAATCAATGACATATTTACCTAGTGTCTAACATTATGCTATAATGCTCTAAAACATTTTTGACCTACACAGCCAATGGCAGTGTTGCAAATTTTAGTTTGCCCCAGCTGGCTTAGGCAATTTGCTCATGAGCTACCTACCCACACCACTTTATCTCGCCTTAGCAGCATATCATTCTGTTTCCTTCTCTGTTAAATATTTCATAGAGTCATAGAATCCCTACAGTGTGGGAGCAGGCCATTCAGCTCATTGATTCCATACTGATCCTCCAAAAACCATCCCAACCAGAACCATTCCCCTACCAATTTAGCATGGCCAATCCACCTAACTTGCACATCTTTGGACGGTGGGAAGGAACCGGAGGAAACCCACGCATTCACTGAGAATGTAGAAACTCCACACAGACAGTTGTCTGAGGGTGGAATTGAACCAGGATCCCTGGTGCTGTGAGGCAAGTGTTAACCACTGAGCTACAATTATTATGGAGAAATCCCATTCATTGTGCTGTTTCATTGAACATTTTGGCTTGAAAGGTTTTGCTTCCAAGATGTTGTTCCTTCTGTTTCTCAGTTATTCTCAAATTTGTAACATTCCTACTGAACCTGACAGTTTAACGTAACAGTTCCCAGCTTCAGAGTATTTTTCATAGAATTATTGAATCCCTGCAGTGTGGAAACAGGCCATTTTTTTGCATTATTTTCATGGGACATGGGGATCACGAGCAATGCTAGCAATTATTGCCAATCGTTAATAGCTCTTGAGAAAGTGCTGATGAACTGCCTCCTTGAACTGCTGCAGTCCAATATGTTGTGGGTACACCCACGTACTGTTGAAAAGGGAGTTCTAGGGTTTTGACTGAGCAACAATGAAGGGATGGCGATGTAGTTCCACGCAGTGCTCCCTCTAAATTTTCTTCTTCAGCACACACCTCCAGGGTTTGACCCTGGCTGCGACATTCAGAACTAGAAGTCAATGTTGTGATCCACGTTGACACACCATTTACTTACTGTCTGTGGAATATTACAAGTTAGAAGGAAATGGTTCCAAATCTGAATGGCATGTGGCTTAGAGAAAAATGTGCAAGCTGTGGTGCTCCCACATATCTGCTACACTGGTCCTTCTAAGTGATAAAGGATACAGGTTTAGATGGTACTATTAAAGGAGCCTTGGTGAGTTGCTGCAGTGCCCCTTGTAGATGGGTATATGCTGTTGCTGGTGGGGTAAGTGAATGTTTAAGGGGGAATTGAGTTCCAATTGAGAAGGCTGCTTTAAACTGGGCTCTGAAACAGCTTCTTAAGAATGACCAACTATTTGACCTCTCAGAATTTCCTCCTTACCTTTTTCTGGGAGAAACCTTATTGAGATTGTGGTAAAAGACCTCTTAGCGATATAATGCAGAGGCCTTTGTACCTCATTGGTTTAGTTACATTATGCTCCATAAAGTACATTGTGTCTTCTGCTCATAGATTAATAATAAGATGTATGGTTTGAGTAATATTTCCCTTGTCAAGAAAGAAAATTGCACTGTCAGGTTTGTTCATTTTTATTAAAAGATTCACTTGTCCATGGGATGAAATGAAAGTCACTAGTTAAATCAGTGAGAGTGAAGTGTGAGAGAAAATGCTAATGTTGTTATTATTTGCTGAAGAATCTGAGTGATTTTACTGTTTTACTACCTCTTTCATGTTTGAGTTGCTGTAAAGTTTTCCCTCTTAAGTTGTTGCATCAGAACAATGGGCCAGCTAAGATGAGCTATTCTCCCATGTATGTCATTTGACCTTCAATGCCTTTTCAGAAAGGATAAAGTCAGCATTTTAAAGGGAAAAAAAACTCATCTAAGTGTCTTTGGATTAAGGTGGCTTTACTTGGCGGGAAATTAATTATCAATGGTTTCATCACTATGTCTCTCCACCCCTTTCCCTGGTTGGTGTGCTGGGCACTGGAAGGAGAGGAAGATGAGTGTATGGCAATGACTGTTCACAGACAAGTACAGACAACTGTCAAATAATAAAATATAGTTGATCTTACGCATTGTGATTTTGTCTTAACAGACACCGTGAACTTCCACAAGGGTAAGACATGCTGAGAATATGAAAAATTTGAGCCCTCTCATTTATGTGAACCTGTAACCACAGGATCAGTAAACTCTCAGCTGGTTAATTTCTTGCCAATAAATTGAGAAGGCTCCCTTGTATTTTAAATAACAAACAATCTTAAACAAAGAATGAACATTTAAAGCTGATTATGAGTAAACTCTATCTGTGGTACTTTGCCTCATCAATCATAGATAACATTTTACTTTGTTTATATGTGCTGTGGAGAATATTACAGACCTGATTGTCTAATGTCATCTCTATAGGTAACGTAGATTCATAGAGTCAAAGACTCTCCCCCTTCAGAAGGAGGCCATTTGACCCATCATGTCTGTGCAAGATCCTGAAGGAGCTACCCAGCTGGTGCCATTCTCCAGCTGTAACCCTCTAAATTCATCAAGTTCAAATATTTATCCTGCTCTCTTCTGACAACTTGTGTGGAATCCACCTGCACCACTCTCCCAGGCAGCGCATTACAAATCCTAACAACTCTTTGAGTAAAGAGGTTTCTCCTCCTCTCACTGCTCGCTCCCTTGCTGACAATCTTCAAATTTGAAAATCACGCAACACCAGGTTATAGTCCAACAAGTTCATTTGGAAGCACTAGCTTTCAGTGCGGTGCTCCTTCATCAGGTGGTTCATCAGGAAGGAGCAGCGCACCCGAAGCTACTGCTTCCAGTTAAACCTCTTGGACTCTTACCTGGTGTTGTGTGATTTTTAACTTTGTACACCCCAGCGAAACAATGGCATCTCCAAATCAGTCTTCAAATTGTGACCCCGAGTTACTGACAAACCAATTGGTGGAAACAGAATATCCTCTACCCTGAAAATAAATTGTTAATAATTTCAAGATCATCACTTAAGCTTATTCTACTAGGAGCAAAGACTAATTTCTCTGATGTAAAATTCCTTATTCCTGGTATCATTCCAGTGAACCTTCTTCAAATTCTTTTCCAGAGCTTTAGCATCTTCAAATAAGGTGCACATACTTGACGCAATACTCCAAATATGGCCTGACCAATGATTTGTAGCATCACTTCCTTACCTAGCCTACAAACTGTGGAGCCGCCTCTTTTTTTTCAAACCAATGGCTTTAATAAGTAATTAATTCAATGCTGGGATTTCTTTTATTTGCCTTGAGGATTGTTGTGGCTGTACAGGACATTGGTTAGGCCACTTTTGGAATATTGTGTGCAATTCTGGTCTCCCTCCTATCGGAAGAATGTTGTGAAACTTGAAAGGGTTCAGAAAAGATTTATAAGGATGTTGCCAGAGTTGGAGGGTTTGAGGTATAGGGAAAGGCTGAATAGGCTGGGGCTGTTTTCCCTGGAGCATCAGAGGCTCAGAGGTGACCTTAGTGGTTTATAAAATCATGAGGGGGATGGGCAGGGTGAACAGCCAAGGTCCTTTCCCTGGAGTTGAGGGAGTCCAGAACTAGAGGGCACAGGTTTAAGGTGAGAGGGGAAGGATATAAAAGAGACCTAAAGGACAACTTTTTCACGCGAAAGGCGGTGCGTGTATGAAATGAGCTGCCAGAAGAATTATTTGAGGCTGGTACAATTACAGCATTTAAAAGGCATCTGGATGGGTATATGAATAGGAAGGGTTTAGTGGGATATGGGACAAATGCTGGCAAATGGGACTGGATTAATTTGGGATATCTGGTCGGCATGGATGAGTTGGACTGAAGGGTCTGTTTCCGTGCTATACCTCTTTATAATTCTATGACTCTAAGTGAGGAGCTCTAAATATAACCTATTGAGCAATAAATTGGAAATTAAGCTGAAGTTTTTACAGTAACTGATGAAGATATGGAACTTGTACCACAGTGGTTAGAGTGAATAAAGTAATATATAAATTGAGAGGAAGTCAGTAGAGCCCTGGACTTTTTAATTCTAACCACATATTTTGGTCATCTATAAAAAGCACAGAATGGGACTTACTGGAGAATATCTTAACTAAATATTCAAGTGCAAAAAATAAATCCTTGGCCCAAAAGAGGAATTTATATATTGTCACGGTAAAGTGAGGTTTTTGGCACTCTGTCCAAAAAAAAATTGGAATCCCTACAGTATGGAAGCAGGCCATTCAACCTATCGAGTCCAAACTGACCCTTCCAAAGAGGATTGCAACCGGACCCATTCCCCCTATCCTATCCCTGTAACCCAGCATTTCCCATGGTTAATCCACCTAGCCTGCCGATCCCTGGACACTGTGGGACAATTTTAGCGTGGCCAATCCACCTAACCTGCACATCTTTGGACTGTGGGGGGAAACCGGAGCACCCAGAGGGCACTCACACAGACCCGGGCAGAATGTGCAAACTCTACACAGACAGTTCCCTGAGGCCGGAATTGAATCCGGGTACCTTGTGCTGTGAGTCGGTGCTAACCACTGAGCTATTGTGCCAGATGATGAAAGCAGTGTATTCAAATATGTTTAAAGTAGCGATACATGGATTCTTGACGTGCAAGGTGGTGACATCATCGGGGCTAAGCAGGAATATAGAGTGATCTGATTGGCCATGATTTTACTGAATGGCAGGAATGCTTAGAGACGTAAAAAGATCTATGCAGTAGGACATAATATCACATATATTTCAACAAAAAACTCCAGGCATGATATTTGGTGAGATCGTGATGAATCAGTGAGCATTTTGGATGATATCAACATTAAAAGACATTGAAAATCTTCACTCTTTCTCAAACAGTTTTTCGAGGGGTTTTCTGACATTGTGCATTCAATAGGCTCATTTTTCCAAAAACAGGAACCGCTTACTGTGGTGACTGACAAGCGTCCATTGGAGGTTCAGCAAATTTCTTGATTTAAAGCTTTCCCCCAGCAAACGAAGAGTCGGATGATAGAAATCTCACTAATTTGCTTGTTTAATGTTGATTATTGGTTTTTTTTCTGACATTGAATTATTTTGTGGTACCATGATTGTGTTGTATGTATGGCAGTTTTAATAACGCTTTAGACAATTAGGATCCATCATTGTGGGAAGAATTTGAATTCACGGAGTCAGTAGAATTTGAAGAACCTTCTTACTTGATTACTCTTGATTGATTTTAATATCAGTTCTCCCTCGTGTGTGTTGGAATTGACAGTAGTTGAAGGTTACTGTTTAAGGAAATAATCTCTTTTTTTTTTAAGAAAAAGCCCTTATTTATGAAAGAAGGAACATCCTGGAGGATCTTGGAGAGGGGTAGTCATTGAGTTACCTGGAGTGCAAGGAGCCTATTGTGGTGGGTGAATCACAGAATTATAACAGTGTAGAAGGAGGCTGTTCTTTGTACCTACACCGGCTCAATTATCTGCTGCTCATCTCCTGTCTGCATTTTACGCGAGTCATGGCACACCATTATACTATCAGAGAAACCACACAATGCTCTCTTGAATACCTCCATTAACCCTCCCTTCAGCACATTTCTATCAGTGCATTTCATACACTAACTGCTCACTGTTTGAAACAAAGGTTATTATTTGTAACATCCTTGCTTTGTTTGTACATCACTTTAACTCTCTGCCCCTCTTGCTCTTGATCCTTTTACGAGTGGGAACAGCCTCTCCTGATCTACTCTATCCAGCCAGCTCATGACTTTGAAAGCCTTAATCAGATCTTCCCATCGCTGTCTTTTCTTCAAAGCAAAACAGCCCTAGCCTCGTCAATCAATTTTCACAGCTGAAGCTTCACATTCTTAAAACTATGCTTGTAAATCATTCCTGCCCTCCGTCCAATGCATATGCATCTTTCCTATAATGTGGCATTCACCGAGAGTCATAGAGATGTACAGCATGGAAACAGACCCTTCAGTCCAACTCATTCATGTCGATCAGCTATACTAAACTAATCTAATCCCATTTGCCAGCATTTGGTCCATATCCCTCCAAACCCTTCCTATTCATATACTCATCTAGACGCCTTTTAAAGGTTGTAATTATACCAGCCTCCACCACCTTCCTCTGGCAGCTCTTTCCATACATGCACCACCCTCTGTGTGAAAAAGTTGCCCCTAAGATCCCTTTGAAACCTTTCCCCTCTCACCTTAAACCTATGCCCTCTATTTTTGAACTCCACCACACCAGGGAAAGAAACCTAGACTAAACTCTATCCATGCCCCTCATGATTTTATAAACCTCTATAAAGTCACCCCTCAGTCTCCGATGCTCTTGGGAAAATAGCCCCAGCTATTCAGCCTCAAAACTTCGAACCCTGGCACCATCTTTGTAAATCTTTTCTGAACCATTTCAAGTTTCACAACATCCATCCTATAGCAGGGAGACCATAATTACATGCTGTATTCCAAAAGTGGCCTAACCAATGTCCTGTTCAGCTGCAACATGACCTCCCAACTCCTATATTCAATATACTGACCAATAAAGGCAAGCAGACCAAACGCCGCCTTCACTATCCATCCTACCAGCGACTCCATTTGCAAGGAACTATGAAGCTGCACTCCAAGGTTTCTTTTTATTTTCAGCAACACTCCCCAGTGCCTCCATGCTTTTGCACTCTATCCCCCTATTAGTAAAGCCACGAATATTGAATGCTTCATTTCTGTTCTCTCCACCTGTCCTGCTACCTTCAATGATGTTCACATATACATTCAGGTCCCTCTGCTCCTTTATCCCATTTAGAATTTTCTGTTGTCTTTTGAGTGTTCTTCTGAATTGTACTTCATCTCTCCTTTGAACTTTATCTGCCCACTCCACCAACCTGTCAATGTCCTTTTGGAGTTCCAAGCTGTTATCCTCACACTTATTTTACAATTCTTGCAAGTTTAGCATCATCTGCAGACTTTGAAATTTCTCATTGCATGTCACGATCTCAATCATTAATACGTATTTGGAAAAGCAAGAGTCTCAATACTGACCCCTGGAAAACTCCACTGTAAAGCTTCCTCCAGCCCGAAAACTATCGATTAACCATTACTCTGTTTCCTATCACTCAGCCATTTTTTACTCCATTTTGCCATCGTTTCTTTAGTACTTTAACCTGTAGTTTTCTTCACGAGTCTGTTGTGAGGCACTGTATCAGATGCTTTCTGGAAATCCTTGTATAACAGGTCATTAGTGTTAACCTCATCAAGCCTCTCTGTTTCCTCTTCAAAAACCTCCAATAAGTTAATTGCCCTTTAGAAATCCATGCTGACTCTACTTTTGTCAACATACCTTTTTCCATAACACCAAATATTCTATCCTGAATAATTGTTTCCAAAGGTTTCCCCAGTACCAAAGTGTAATTACCAGGGTTAGCCTTGCCACCTTTTTTGAAGCAAGGCTGTAATGTTGGCAAACTCCAGTCTTCTGGCATCTCACTCAAGTCCAGGGAAGACTGAAATATAATGAGTGCGCTATCTGAACACTGGAGGAGAGAAATGGAAGGCCACATGACTAGGTAGCAGGAAGAGGTGGAGACCGTAGGAGGGCACCGACTTAATGAGAAAACAATCAAACTTGGGTTGTATAGGATTGGGGAAAAAAACAATCCTACCTTAGAGTGTTTTTTCCCAGGTGAATCAGTATTGTAATCTGATTATATTCTGTCCTTTGTTGTAACTCTTGACTCCTTTATTGATTCAAATATGTCCAATTCCACTCTTAAAGATATTCAATGACTCAGCCTTCACTGTTTTCTGTAGAAGAGAATTATAAAGATAATATTTACTCTCACCTTCATTACTTCTCCAGATCTCCATCTTAATGGCCTGACCCTTTTAATTTTAAATGATGATTCCCTCCACAAAAAGAAACAATCTCTCAGCATCTACTCTGCAATGCCTACTCAGGATCTTTCCTGCTTCAGAAAGACTAGCTATCATTTCTTAAAACTCCCAGACTTGCCTTGGAAAACAATCCCTTCATTGCAGTTGTCAGCAAGTAATCAGTATCTGAAAATCTTCCAATGTAATTGTATCCTATCAAGTGAGGAAACCAAAACTCTATACAGTACTCTGGGTTTGGTCTTACTGATGCCTTTTACAGTTAGAGTAGAACTTCCCTATTTTTATTTCACATGCCTCTTGCAAGACAGGCGAGCCTTCAATTTGCCTTCCTAATCCCAGGCTGTATCTGCTTGGTCAGAGTTTTTGTTATTCTTATGCAATGACATCCAAATCCCTTTTGTACTACAGCACTCAGCAACCACTCTCTCTATTTAAATAGTATTCTGTTTGGTTTTCCATTCTTCTTGACAATGTGGAGAACGCCACATCTTCCCACATTATGCTCACTCTGCCAGTTGTTTGCCAACTCACTTAACATATTTGTAACCCTTTTGCAGACTTTTTGTGTACCCCTGTAACCTGTTACTCTATGTATCTTTGTGCCATCTGCAAATTTACCCTCAATCCAGTCGCTGCCTTTATCCAAGCTGTCAATAAAGACGGTAAATAGTTGAGGCCCGACCAGTGATCTTTATGGCACTCCATTAGTTACAATTTGCCAATCTGAAAATCACCTAATTGTCTTGACCTCTCTTTCTTGCTGGTTAGTTAGACATCCTCTAACCATACTAATATTTCACCTCCAACATTCTTATTTTGTGTAGCCAGTTCCTCTTTGACATCCTATCAAGTGGCATTTGGGAATCCATGTACAGTATATATAGACCCTTCTTTATCCACCCTGTTCTGTCCGCAAAAAAAAGTAATAAATTGGCCGAACACCATATCCCTTTCATGAAATCATGTTGACTCTCCCTGATGGCTTTATGATTTCCACATAAACTACAACTTCCTTAGTAATGGATTCTCACTTTTTCCAATGAGTGAAGTCAGATCACTAACCAGTTGTTTCTGCCTCCTTCCTTGAATAGGGATTTTACATTGTAATTTTCTGATTCTCTGGGACCTTTTCAGGATCTTTGCAATTTTGAAAGCTTACAACCAGTGCCCTCACTAATTCTGTGGAGCATCCTTTGAAAACCCCTTGGGTGCAGGCCACAAGGCATAGGGAAGTTGTCTGACTTTAGGATCATTAATTTTCCCAGCACCTTTTCTCTGTGATGGTTTCTCCTTGTTGATTATAATAATCTTGTGCACCTCTAACAAATCTCCCCTTAATCTTCATTGCTTCAAGTAGAGCAGGCCTATTTTTCCAAACTGACCGTGTCAATAACATGTTCCATCCCTGGAACCATTTTGGGGTATCTCCCAGCGTACCCTCCTAAAGACCCTCACATTCTTAAAGTGTGGTGACCAGAGCTGAGCCTGCTTTTTTAAGTTGGGGTTTCTTAGAGGTCATCATAAGTTCTTTTTGTTTTGTAGTTTGCCACTCTATTTAAAAACACTAGTAACTATTGCCCAGATTCAGTTCCTGTTCTTCCTTCTTCCCTAAGAACTGTTTAATATTTGACTCAGCATCCTTTTAGTTCTCTTGGACATTTTTGTGGTTTGTTTTTCTTAAATTCATGGGATGTGGGTGTCACTGACTCTGGTAATGTTTGTTGCCCAAGCCTAATTGTTCTGTCTGGGGTGGTGAGCTGCCTCCTTTGTGTATACGCAGCTCCTGTAATTTTCTATAAAATGATCAAGGGTAATGTATCACTTTGTAGAACATCTTAATTCAATAACTCGTCATGTGTATGTGTTTTTTTTTGTTTTGGTATACCATGTAGAAATTGAACAAATCAATACTGATTGCGTCAGATGCTGTGAGGGGTGACCTTATAGAGGTTTATAAAATCATGAGGGGCATAGATAGGGTAAACAGACAAAGTCTTTTCCCTGGAGTCAGGGAGTCCAGAACTAGAGGGCATAGGTTTAGGGTGAGGGGGAAAGATATAAAAGAGACCTAAGGGGCAACTTTTTCCCTTAGAGGGTGATACGTGTATGGAATGAGCTGCCAGAGGAAGTGGTGGAGGCTGGTACAATTATAACATTTAAAAGGCATCTGGATGGGTATATGAATAGGGAGGGTTTGGAGGGATGTGGGCCGGCTGCTGGCAGGTGGGACTAGATTGGGTTGGGATATCTGGTCGGCATGGACAAGTTGACCGAAGGGTCTGTTTCCGTCCTGTACATCTCAATGACTCTGACTCTATGTTTTGGAAATGTCTTCCATGATGTGGAGTTGGGTATCTTTGTTGGTTTTGCAAGGTTGTGACATGTAAGACCATGGGTAGAGTACAGATTTGAAAGGTGACTTAATCCCTATTGTTTACAACATCCAGAAAGCCTGGACAACATTCCTCATTTCGTAGTGGGATGCAACATTGCAGGAAATCCCTTTTGCCCTTCTGTCAGCTCATGAGACTAATTACATCGCTTTACCAAACTCCTACTCTCTCCCATATCCTGCAATTTCTTCTTTGCTTCTGGTATTTATTGAGCTCACTTCTTGAACCTGCTTCTGTCACCCTTTCGCAGAATTTTCCAAATGGCAACCATTCACTTCACAAAGAATCATAAAATTGAATTATATCATATAGAAGGGGTCCTTTGGCCCTTGAAAGTTTACGCCCAAAAATATAAAACTACCTACACAAGCCCATAACCTATTATTTTATGTCAGCCCAGTTTCTTTTACAATTTCCTTAAATCCTGTTCTAGCTAGTGACCTCTGTGTTGTAGGAAATGGCTCCTCCTCATTTATCCATCAAAACCATCTTTGATTTTGAATTCTGATCTCCCAGCATCAGCATCTGCACTAACTCTGTGCCATTGACATCTCTTAGCCTTGGTTCCATTCCAGTAAACCTCTTTTTCACCCTCTGCAAGGCTTTCATATCTTCCCTAAAATGTAATACCAGAATTGAACACAATACTTCAGCTGACACCAAACCAGTGTCCTATAACCGGTGTAACATTCCTGCTTTTCTATTGCACTCCTCTTTTCATATCAATGAGAATTCCATATGCTTTAATTAAAATTATGCCATTAACTGATAAGGTGTTATAACACAAAGACAGATAGCTGAACTAAAATCAGCCTTCCTACCTCTGTATTTGCAGCACAGTAAAATTAAAACCTCCAAAGACCTTCAAAATTGGCCCCATTACTTCCTAATCAGAATCTTTTTGTTTGAATGACTAATCCCAGACTCTGCAAATAATTGATTCTAGACATCAGGGGCTGAGCTTACACAAAAGGCGTCGCAGTTTATGAGCAACATCAAGCGACCGTGTAATCAAATTACTGTCTGTGATATAAAAGTAACATTTATTTTTCAGTTGCATTCACACAAAACACAGACAAACAAACAAACAAACATAGTTAAGGGACAAATGAAGGATAATAACAAAACTGTCCAGATGACATTCCATGATGTGTTGTTTCACAGGCAAAGATAATTGTTTCTTGATTGGATTTTTTGAAGGTGTCAGTCAAGGTCACCTTATCAGTGCCCTCGGAGGACGCCAGTGATATTTAGTTTCTGTTCTCTGAACTTGCAATAGCTAATAATAGAAGTTAGATAGGGGAGCTTTCGAACCTTCATGCTGTAGCATGACTAGCCAAACTCTTTCTCCCATTAAACAGTGTCCAAACTCAGGTGTTTCCCTATCAGATTGGCTGTCTCCCCATGAGGCCCCAGTTACAATTTGGCATCAGTCTTTCTGTTTGAACATAATCTCTGTTCCAGACTTCCTGGACCCAGTTTCCAAGTGTTTTTTCATAGAATCCCTATAGTGTGGAGGCAGGCCATTCAGCCCATAGAGTCTACACCTCTGAACAGCAATCCACCCAGCCACATCTCCCTAACTTATCTCTGTAAGCCTACATTTCCCATGGCTAACCCATCTAGCCTGCACATCCTGGGATACTTCACTATCGCTAATCCACCTAACCAGCACATCTTTGGCCTGGAGGAGGAAAGCCACATAGTTACAAGGAGAGTGTGCAAATTCTGCACAGACAGTCGCCCAAGGCTGGAATCGAACCAGGATCCCTGGTGCTGTGAGGCAGTCGTGCTAACGACTGAGCCACCATGCTGCCCTCCCTTTTGTCTCTTTCTCACTTTAGAGTTTTCAGTCTCGCAACATCAACCCAATGAGTTTAAAGATTAGCCTCATAACTTATTGTTAAAATAAAATGGACTTACATTACAAATTGATTGGAAGAGCTTCTGGTTTCCCAAACATTTAAGCAGTACGAATGCTTGTGGATTCTCAGAAGCAAGTTTATCTCTCTGTCCGTTTTCCGAAATGTCTTGTGTTGTGGGTTTTTGTCTTCCTGTTGGCTGCAGTGTTCACCATGCGAAGCAAGTTATGATGGCTTTGCAAAGCTTGGTTTTGCAATTTACTAGTATAATTACCTTAATTAAATCACACCACTCGCATCGTCAATATGCTGTCTGTTCAACTGATCACAATTTTGTTGCCAGATGCTAACTCTTCACTATATAGTCCTCTAATCTTTTTACTATACCTGCATTCAGTTGAAATTGAGGGCATCAGATTATTGGTACACCAGCTGCTGCACTTCTGTTGAATGGTGTACTCTCCGTTCTGCAATCTACCCAATTAGCGACTTTACAGTGGTCTGATCAGTGAGCAACATATGGGAAGCATGAACCTTATATAGAAGCAGAAGTTGCTTTGTAGGAAACTGTAATTCCTCAGAAGTTTACTTCAGTTTATAGCCATAATTTCAAAATCCCTTTTGTTTCTTAGTGTCACTCGATATTGATTTTAGACAACATATGAAGTCTTCACTGTCTTTAAATATGTCCAGTGAGCTCCCATGTTGTAAACTTGCAGACTTCCTAACATTAGTTGTACAGGAGCTCAGTCAGAGCAGCAGCAAATCCCACCCAGAGTCCTGTCAGAATTCCAAACGGCTGATGTAAGGAGCATCAGTGCAAAAGTGAAAACTGATGAGCAGGCAATGGTCATCTTCCCATTCTATTTGCAGGTTTTGAATATAGTATCTACGTTGGCGGTAAAGTTAGACTGATACCTAAAAAGCAATGTGAATAATGTAACTAACAAAAGAATCAACTCATTAAGAATGGCATTACCGGTGGTGTGTCCAAGCTGCAGTATATGGAGGATCAAGGCTGCCATTGTGATCCAGGACAGACTTATCTGCAGCAACTGTTTGATGTTCAAGCAGCTTTGGATCAGAGTTTACGAGCTAGAGGCCGAACCACTGACACTGTGATGCGTTAGGGAGGGGACAGTCACCTGGATTCTGCGTACAAGGAGGTACGCTCACCTCTTGGCGTTGGGTGTTCCGATGTGGTCAGTGGTCAGGAACAGAAGGTGACAGCAGGTGAGGGAACCCAGAGTGTGGCAGCTTCAGCCTCTGCAATTGTTCAACAGGTTTGAGATTCTCTCTCTCTGCTTTATTGGACAAGAACAGGACTGTGGGATGGATGGCACCATGGTAAAGGAAACCATTGCAAACCAGGAGATGTGTTATTTCTAGCATGCTTCACACCAACATCATTAGTGCAGTCTCAACCAACGGGTGGGAAGCGGAAAGCTTCCTGATCAGATCTGGAGTCAGGCAGGGCTACCCACTCTCTCCTGCCTTGTGTGTGTGTTGTATAGAGTCTAGAGTCTATTAGGAAAGAATACCAAGCCTGAGAAAGGTAACTATTCCAGGCCGCGGAGGCCTGTGGATCAAAGCCTCCCTGTACAAGGACGATGTTGCTGTTTTCTGCTCTGATCCACTGTCAGTGCACAGACTCACGAGCATCTGTGACCAGTTTGAACTGGCCTTGGGAGCCAAGATAAATTGAGGCAAGAGTGAGGCCATGTTCTTTGGGAACTGGGCCGACCAGTCCTTTAGCCCTTCACTGTCAGGGCAGAGTACTTGAAAGTGCTGGGAATATGGTTTTGAGGGGCCAGGGCATGTGCAAAATCTTGGGAGTAGCGTATCACCAAGGTGAGGTAGAAACTGATACTTTGGAAGCACTGTGCTGTCACAGTCACTTGAGCCATCTTTCACTTCGTCTGGAGGTCAAAGGTCGACTGGTTCTGCAAGGACTTATCTGAATAAATTGGGGAAGAATGTGCCTAATGTTGCCCTCATCCTAATGGCCACCTTTGTGTGTGGCTGCATCAAGCTGTGTGTAAACCCTTGCTACACAAACCCCAAATGTCACTATGCATTGAGGTTCTACCTGTCCCTGGTGTTGTGAAGGATGGGACTGGCCTCATTGCTGCAGAATGCTCTGAGTAGTTCGGTATCACCTGTCCTTCATGGAGAAACTTGTGAAGAAAAACACCTTTTGACCTCATGTCCATCAGGAAGTGGTCAACACACGGTGTCCTGCAGGAAAAGGAGAGGGCGTGTCTTGTCAGGTTGTTCCCTGAGGAGACTGTCAAAGTCATTAGGCAGAATATCTCACCACCAGAATGTTCCAACAAGCACCAAGACGTCGCCCGGCTGATGGGAAAGGCACTACCTTTGTACAGCCCGGACTGTCTGCACCAACACGCTATCCTTGAAGTGGTTGGGGTGGTGGAAGAGGGTTGCTGGTGGAGGTGGTAGAAACTGTCACACACCCGCTGGAATGTGCCTTTATAAAGGAAGTCAGAAGGGAGATGCTGTGTTTTTTGTCAAGGTTTGCCCCCAGCAGCTCCATGATGCAGGACTCCTTGGTCTGTTTCCCGAGATGCACACCGAGACGAATATTGACTGCGCTTGGAGGACCATCAACTCAGAGAAGGATGCCCTTTGGTCTGCACAAAACTTGTTGGCCTTCCAGAGGAAGGAGTTGACTTCAACCAAATGGTGCAGATTGTCACATTCCAAGGCCCAGGGCCACGTGCTGAGGGATGCACTAAAGCTTGGGGCAGCTGCCACCAAGGCACAGTGGGAAAGACAACCATCTGAGGTCTTTTCGTCAAAATTAATTGGGAGTCTGTTCTGTTATCCGGACCTACCTGGTACCTCGAATGCATCTAAATATAGTCTTGCACAATTAAGAAATGCCTTTAGTTTGCTTGCTGGTTAGAGTCAAACTCCAATATTTGTTTGTTTCTTCATGTGTTACTGTACAGAACCGAGCTACTTCAGTGGCTTTGTGTGTACGTAAAGATATTTTCATGATTAAAGTTTTATTTTGAAATTAAGATAAAATGGTACATTCTTGAAAGAGGTTCTGCAGGTAGTCAATTCTGAGTCAGGTTGGGAAAGTTATCAAATTTCTGGTAAACAGAAAAGGTGACAAAAAAATTGTGCATGTGGTCACCACTGATCTTTCTAGATTTCACTTTCACTGATTAGCGCAACATAGCGAAGAGGTGTCATGTGATAATGCTATTTTCCAGAACCTGAAGCTATTCAGGTTGTATTATCATAACTTTACTGTCAGATTATGCACTTTGGCAGGAAAGTTAAGAGAAGCTGAATGTTCTTTAACTAGAGAAAGACTGCACAAAGTTACAGATTTGGGAGTCCGTATCTGTGAATCTCAAACAGCTAGCTGCCAAGCACTGGGGATGTTGGCCTTTACTACAAAGGGAATTAACCATTAAAAGAGACACATCTTTCTAAAACTATACAAGATATTAGTTAGATTGCGGCTGGAATTTAGTGAACAGTTGTGGTCCCATTATCTAAGGAAATATATACTAAAATTGGAGGCACACTCAAGAAGGTTCGTTAGACTGATCCTGTGGATGGAGTGATTATCTTACTAGGAGCGTTTGAGTAGGTTGGGCATGTACTCACTGGAGTTTTGAAGAACGAGAGATGACCTTTTTGAAACATAAAGGATTCTTAGCGGATTTGACAGGGTAAATGTAGAAAGGTTATCTCCCCTAGTGAGTGTGTCTCTACCAGAAGGCATAATGAGTGATCAACCAATTAGGACAGAGATGAGGAAGAATTTCTTCTGTGGAATTCTTCACCATAGAGGGCTGTGATGGCTGGGTCATTAAGTCCATTCAAGGCTGAGATAAATAGATAGATAAATAAATAAATAGATAGATTTTTAAACAGTAAGGGGATTCGAGGATTACGGAGATAAGGTAGGAATGTGAAGTTGAGTGTTATCAGATCAATTATGATCTCATTTCATGGCGAAGCAGACTTGATGGGCTGAATGGTCTGCTCCTACTCCCTTTCCTTATACATTTCCTGCTGAATGACCTTCCTAAATTAGGCATGGCTTGTCAATCCCAGTGAGGGTCAGTTCTTGTCTCAGTCCACGTTCTACAGCATTGACCCAAGTACGAAGCAGATTTGCAGTGTTACAAATGAAACCTTTTTGCCTCTTTTATAGCTTCCTTCATTAGCTGGCACCTATTTTAATAGGAACACCTTTAAATACTGAGTAGAGTGTAGGTGAGCAATGAGAGGTATGAAGTTTCCTGTTATGGGGAAATTTAGAATTAAGGGTAGCCATTTTAAAATAATGGACTGCCGATTTATGATAGAGATAAGGATTTTAAAAAAAATCACATGTGGGTCATAAGTCTTGTGAGCTTCCTTCCTCAAAAAGCAGTGAAAGCAGAGTACTGGAATATTTTGAAGGTAGAGATAGATTCTTGACGGGTGTTGGGGTGAAAGGTCATTGGAGTAGGCAGTCATGTGGAATAATTAGACCAATCGCGATCTTATTGAATGACAGAGCAAGTTTGAGGGGCCGATTTGCCCACTTCTGCTCCAATTCATATTTAATAGAAAGAATGGCCAAAGAGCCAAGTTCTAACCATTTTTATTTTGAAGGAGTTGGATAATTTGATTTGAATCTTTCAATGACAGGACTAAAGACTCTATCAAAAGTGACGAAGGTGATACATCACATTCTGGATCCAAAATGGCAGTGGAATAGGCCTCATGATCTGGAACTCCACCACTCTGTCCATTTCTTTTTTTTTCTTTCTTTTTCTTTTCATATTTTTCATTCCTTTCCACTTACCCCAGGCAGCTGAGCCAGCAGTGGATGAGAGGTGAAGCCCAGTGGTGAGCATGTGGGACACCTGACCTCAAGGTAAAGCCCAGTGTGGATTCATCTGTTCCATCTGCTTTTATTTTTTTTCCCTCTTTCCCTGCTTTAGAAGGACTGTAATACTGAACTTTAAACTTTATCTTTTTCATGTATACCTAAGATTTTATACCTAGGCATCTCTGCACCTAAGCTGGTGCTAGAGATGGCGACTTTGTAAACTTTTCACTGTGCTCCTGCATCTCTGTACTTGAGTGCATGTGACAAGAAAACCTAATTCTATTTCTCGCATTCAGGAGAGTGACAGTGCATGCTGAGATGTAGAGTTGGTGAAGATATCAGAACGAGGGTGGATGAAGGTGGTATTAGAATTTTAAGAAGAGAACAATTTTAACTCAGTGTGCAGACAGACAGTGGATGTTGGTGAGGTCAAGGGTAATGATTGTACCAGAAATTCTGAGGGAAGTGTATGAATACCAAACTCTGCATGCCATGTTGTAACAGGCACAATATCGATACAAGTTCTACGTTTGGTATGCTTTCCTTTACTGGTCAGAGTATTGAGTACAGGAGTTGGGAGGTCATGTTGCGGCTATACAGGACATTGGTTAGGCCACTGTTGGAATATTGCGTGCAATTCTGGTCTCCTTCCTATCGGAAAGATGTTGTGAAACTTGAAAGCGTTCAGAAAAGATTTACAAGGATGTTGCCAGGGTTGGAGGATCTGAGCTACAGGGAGAGGCTGAACAAGCTGGGGCTGTTTTCCCTGGAGCGTCAGAGGCTGAGGGGTGACCTTATAGAGGTTTACAAAAATTATGAGGGGTATGGATAGGATAAATAGGCAAAGTCTTTTCCCTGGGGTCGGGGAGTCTAGAACTGAAGGGCATAGGTTTAGGGTGAGAGGGGAAAGATGTACAAGAGACTTAAGGGGCAACTTTTTCACGCAGAGGGTGGTACGTGTATGGAATGAGCTGCTAGAGGATGTGGTGGAGGCTGGTACAATTGCAACACTTAAGAGGCATCTGGATGGGTATATGAATAGGAAGGGTTTGGAGAGATATGGGCCGGGTGCTGGCAGTTGGGACTAGATTGGGTTGGGATATCTGGTCGGCATGGACGGGTTGGACTGAAGGGTCTGTTTCCATGTTGTACATCTCTATGACTATCTATAACATAGAACACAGAACAGTACAGCATAGAACAGGCCCTTTGGCCCTCGATGTTGCGCTGACCTGTGAACTGATCTAACCCATCTCCATACGCTATTCCATCATCATCCATGTGCTTATCCAAGGATTGTTTAAATCTCCCTAATGTGGTTACAGGGGGGTCAGGACTGGCAGTTAAACATCCAAGGATTTTCAACTTATCGAAAAGACAGGGAGGTGGGCAGAGGGAGTGGGGTTGCCTTGTTAGTTAAGGACAAAATTAAATCTATGGCACTGAATGACATAGCGTCGGATGATGTGGAGCCTGTGTGGGTGGAATTGAGGAACTACAAAGGCAAAAAAACCATAATGGGAGTTATGTACAGACCTCCTAACAGTGGTCAGGACCAGGGGCGTAATGTGTTCCGGGAAATAGAGAAGGCATGTCAGAAAGGCAAGGTCACGGTGATCATGGGAGACTTCAATACGCAGGTGGACTGGGTAAATAATGTTGCCAGTGGATCCAACGAAAGGGAATTCGTGGAATGCTGACAGGATGGCTTTTTGGAACAGCTTGTCATGGAGCCCACAAGGGAGCAGGCTATTCTGGACCTAGTGCTATGTAATGAACCAGACTTTATAAAAACTCTTAAAGTAAGGGAACACTTAGGAAGCAGCGATCATAATATGGTAGAGTTCAGTCTGCAGTTTGAAAGAGAGAAGGCAAAATCGGATGTAATGGTGTTACAGTTAAATAAAGGTAATTATGAGGGCATGAGAGAGGAACTGATGAAGATCGACTGGAAGCAGAGCCTAGCGGGGAAGACAGTAGAGCAAAAATGGCTGGAGTTTGTGGACACTGTACAGAGGTTCATCCTCAAGAACAAGATTATCCGGGGAGGGATTAAACAGCCATGGCTGACAAAGGAAGTCAGGAAATGTATTAAAGAAAAAGAGAGATCCTATAAAGTGGCCAAGAGCACTGGGAAATCAGAAGATTGGGAAGGCTACAAAAACAGAGGATAACAAAGAGAGAAATAAGGAAGGAGAGGATCAAATATGAAGGTAGGCTAGCCAGTAATATTAGAAATGATAGTAAAAGTTTCTTTCAATACATAAGAAACAAACGACAGGCAAAAGTAGACATTGGGCCACTTCAAACTGATGCTGGAAGTCTAGTGATGGGAGATGATAAGGAAATAGCAGGAGAACTTAATAAGTACTTTGCGTCAGTCTTCACAGTGGAAGATATGAGTAATATCCCAACAATTAAAGGGAGTCAGGGGGCTGAGTTGAGTATGGTTGCCATTACAAAAGAGAAAGTGCTAGATAAGCTAAAAGGTCTTAAAATTGATAAATCTCCTGGCCCCGATGGGCTACATCCTAGAGTTCTGAGGGAGGTGGCTGAGGAAATAGTGGAGGCGTTGGTTGAGATCTTTCAAAAGTCTCTGGAGTCAGAGAAAGTCCCGGATGATTGGAAAATTGCTGTTTAAACCCCCTTGTTCAAGAAAGGATCGAGACAAAAGATGGAAAATTATAGGCCATTTAGCCAAACCTCGGTTGTTGGAAAAATTCTAGAATCCATCATTAAGGATGAGGTTTCTAAATTCCTGGAAGAGCAGGGTCGGATTAGAACGAGTCAACATGGATTTAGTAAGGGGAAGTCGTGCCTGACAAACCTGTTGAAATTCTTTGAAGAGGTGACAAGTAGGTTAGACCAGGGAAACCCAGTGGATGTGGTCTATCTAGACTTCCAAAAGGCCTTTAATAAGGTGCCACACAGGAGGCTGCTGAGTAAGGTGAGGGCCCATGGTGTTCGGGGTGAGCTACTGGTATGGATTGAGGATTGGCTGTCTGACAGAAGGCAGAGAGTTGGGATAAAAGGTTCTTTTTTGGAATGGCAGCCGGTGACAAGCGGTGTCCTGCAAGATTCAGTGTTGGGGTTGCAGCTGTTTACGTTATATATTAATGATCTGGATGAAGGGACTGGGGGCATTCTAGCGAAGTTTGCCAATGATACAAAGTTAGGTGGACAGGCAGGTAGTACTGAGGAAGTGGGGAGGCTGCAGAAGGTTCTAGACAGTTTGGGAGAGTGGTCCAGGAAATGGCTGATGGAATTCAATGTGAGCAAGTGCGAGGTCTTGCACTTTGGAAGAAAGAATACAAGCATGGACTACTTTCTAAACGGTGAGAAAATTCATAAAGCCAAAGTACAAAGGGATCTGGGAGTGCTAGTCGAGGATTCTCTGAAGGTAAACATGCAGGTTGAGTCCGTGATTAAGAAAGCAAATGCAGTGTTGTCATTTATCTCAAGAGGGTTGGAATATAAAAGCACCGTTGTGCTACTGAGACTTTATAAAGCTCTGGTTAGGCCCCATTTGGAGTACTGTGTCCAGTTTTGGTCCCCACACCTCAGGAAGGACATACTAGCACTGGAACGTGTCCAGCGGAGATTCACACGGATGATCCCTGGAATGGTAGGTCTAACATATGAGGAACGGCTGAGGATCCTGGGATTGTATTCATTGAAGTTTAGAAGATTAGGGGGAGATCTAATAGAAACTTACAAGATAATACATGGCTTGGAAAGGGTGGACGCGAAGAAATTGTTTCCGTTAGGCGAGGAGACTAGGACCCGTGGACACAGCCTTAGACTTAGAGAGGGTAAATTCACAACAGAAATGCGGAGACATTTCTTCAGCCAGAGAGTGGTGGGCCTGTGGAATTCATTGCCACAGAGTGTAGTGGAGGCCGGGACGCTAAATGTCTTCAAGGCAGAGATTGATAAATTCTTGATGTCACTAGGAATTAAGGGCTACGGGGAGAATGCTGGTAAGTGGTGTTGAAATGCCCATCAGCCATGATTGAATGGCGGAGTGGACTCGATGGGCCAAATGGCCTTACTTCCATTCTTCTAATGTCAGTGAAACATTGTCTTGATCACTCAAGGCTGGCACTTTTAATACAGTTTGCTGCAACGTTGGTACAATGCAGGCTTATATCTTCACATATCTATAGCCTACTTCAGGTGTTGATTATCCACTGGCAAACATGGAACAAGAGTGTGTTGTCAAAAACATGTCATATCAATGCTTGCTTTATTGATGGATGTAAGCAGAAATGGAGTTTTTAATCTGGAAAATTATTCTATTCTTTACTCCTTACTGGATGTATATGATTTGCCTGTTCAGGTGGTCACTTTTGAGTTAGATTGGGAAAGATATCAAACTTCTCATGCACCGTGAGGTGACAAACATTGTGCTTAGATCACTATTAGTCTTTCTGGATTTGACTCTGAGCTAGTTATTCTGTGTTTTACTCCCTACTATATGTTCCTTCCTGCGTAAAATTCCAACAAATAACTGAGAGTACTAAATTTGCTGAAGTTGTGCTGCTTTGATGTGGAGCTACTGCTGGAAGTTAATTTGAAGCAGGTTTCAAGAGAATTACAGATTTTTCTGATGATTTGCAAACTGAAATAACTGGTTGCAATCTCAGCAGAGGCTACACTTGGGCCAGGAAATTAAGTTCTTCATTCACAGCTGCCTGCTCAAGTTGGTTGCATCTGAATGGATCTTTCAGCTCAACTTGTCAGTGCTGTTGTTTAAACTCCATTCAATCCCATCGCTCTTTATCTAACCCTATTAGTATACATTTCTTTCTGATGTGTTTATTTTGCTTCTCTTAAAATAGAGCTGTTATTTACAGCAACTCTGTTGTGCCACAAAGATGCAGAAGTGCTGGTGGCGTTCAGCTGAACAGTCAGAGTTTGTGGAGAGGGCAGTCACATTAAGGATTCAGTTGTTGAACTCTTGTTGGAAATAAAATACAGAATATCAACATTTAAAAAGGAAGAGAAAGAAAGCGAAAGTGCTTAAATAAATAATGTGGTGGTTAAATGGCTGAATCGACCTTAACATAAGACATATCAAAGAATGATAATGAAAGAAGACAATAAAGGCAGAAGAAGCATTTGAAACAGAGCGGACATGGTTTTGAAGATGCTGAGTTGTCTTGACTGTACAAATACAGCAGAAGTGGTTGAAAGTGAGAAATGAGGACTGTACCCTAATGGGAAATACTCAACTTTTAGTTTTAAATGAGCAAATTAGGTGAGAATACGAAAAAATACATGCTGAGCCCTATTTTAAGATATATCACAAATGTACCAATGGTATAACGTAATTAAAAAAAAAGTTAATTTAAGAATTAAGAAGAACTCGATACAGTGGCACAATTATCCACTTAAGCTGGAAGAAGAGTTATACAGACTCTCACACTAATAAGTGTAAACTACCCACTTCTATCAAATGGTGGGTCACCCCAATCCTCCAGAAATGTATTCCACATGATTAGTATTCATCCTTAAAAGGTAGTGGGAGTTAAATTTGGAATGATTATTTTTACTCATTCATAAGGTGTGGGCGTCGCTGGCTGGGCCGGTGTTTTATCTCCCATTCCTTGTTGCTCTTGAGAAGGTGGTGGAGAGCTGCCGCCTTGAACTGCTGCAGTCCATTTGGTACAGATAGACACAGAATGTCCTGAGGGAGGGATTTTGACCAAGTGTCACTGAAGGAACTGCAATATACAGAGGAACCTCGATTATCCAAATATCGGATTATCCAGCAAGATCGCAAGGTTCCGATGCTTGCTAAACTATGTTATCTGGCATTCGATTAACCGGAATTCGGTTAACCCAATGAAACACTCCCCACCTGTGTCCTTCAGATAATCGAGGTTCCTCTGTATTTCCAAGTCAGGATGGTGGTGCAAAACCTTCTCAAGATGGGGCGAGAGAAAAAAGCCAAAGAACTGTAGTCGCTGGAAATCACAAATAAAAACAGAAAAAAAACCCTTCTAAGGAAACCTGAAACATTAACTCCAATTTCACTCCACAGATGCTGCCAGACCTGCTGAGTTTCTCCAGCAATTTCTGTTTTCATTTCTTGTGGTAAAACTTTGCCTCAAGTCTTGAGGAAATTACTTAGTCTGAGACTTTGAGTCTTGTTTCAAGAAGCTTTTGTTTGTGAATTCACAGAGAGGCTGCTACAGTCTCCACTGTCCCACAGTATTCTCTTGAGCCAAATAGTCAGCCTATATTAATTCAATAATACAAACAACTTTGCTTGTTTTACTTAGATTACACGCAGCACTCAAGTAATGTTGTATGCAATAAATCAAGGTAGAGAAAAGCACAGTGCAGTTGCTCTTTGTTCCCGATGTCGCTCAAGGACCGTGAGACAAACAAGTTTAATATACAGTCTCTGTATTTCATCAAACTATAATTACACAACCTCAGTCTTTATCTCCAGCAGTATTTTTCCACTCCAGCTGCCTGAGAGCCAGCTCATCTTTTACCTTGGTCAAGTATCCCATCATGCAGCAGTATGTCAAGTTCTTAGTACTTCCACGATTCCCTCCTTGTTGATCCTCCAGCTCAACACCTTATCTAGGATACCAGCTCATCCAAAAAAAGAGAGCATGTATCCTTCTGGAAAAGGACACACCTGTTTCTCGTAGAGGTCGTCATGGGTTATGGTCCGGTAGGTGATCTCCAGCTTAGGAGCAGAAAATGTGATAGGAATGAGCTGTGCCCAACAACAGCCTGTAGTTCTCCATGTGATACAAAGTATCAGGAGTATGATAGTCAAGGTGACGAGCCCAAGGTCTAAGGATGATCCCCACTTACCCAGATAGCGGAAGTCAGAAGAACACTAGAATCGAAATGGGAGCTTAATTTCATAACCTCCGTGTGAATGTGAATCATCAAATTAGAGACATTTTTAGAGTTACCCTGTATGTCGGTACACCATCCCACCCCCCAGTAACAGCACAGGGCCCACTGTTCTAACTGCGATGTGTTCAGCTATGATCTCAGTCAGGGCTTCAAGCGGTATCATTGATGACAGTTTCCAGTACTGTTTTTAATTTGCTCAATTCTTGGGAATGCAGACAGATTCCAAAATGAATAGAAGACATCCCAATCTAGGTGAAGAATCCAGTGAGGGATCCGTTTGGCTTCAGGGGTGAAGGTAACCCATCTGAGACTTTGATGCTAGATATTACATATCATATAACATGACCCTGTCCAATCTGAGGGAAGCCAAGGATAGGCCTCAAAACTGCCAATAAAATAGGTGCCATTGTAAGAGGTTAATTTGGAATCTCCGCCCCTCCACAACTTTGGACCAGGGTCTTTCCACAGGAATCTTATCAAGGGCACTAGACCAATTAACCAAAAAGTGATCTTGGGTAATTTTGGGTAGGTTCAGTCCAGGAGATAATAAAAGAGCATAAGTGTCAGTCGCGATGTTCCCATCTCGTGTGAAGCAAATGGTATCACTAACTACAAGGAAAGGGGGGCATTTGGAATCTGTTATAGTCGGATTGGTACCAATCTTGGAATCGGGCCAGTTTAGACCCTGCTGACTTCTACTCCTGCACGTCCTCACTGCAGTGGAATAAAGATGGTTGACTCTCCCCAGATCCTGACCCATCCTTTGCATATTCCAACTAAAATCAGCATTAGAGCGCGATAGATATTGTATTATGTCATCATTACAGAATTGATGAGTACTTTTGGCACGCCCATCACAAGGCCATACATCTCTATTTTCAGTTGTTTGTAGGCTGAGGTAGCTCAGGAATTGCAGGGTTCTCATCATTCGCTTTAGTAGTTGTCAAGTTGGTGGGGTTATGTATTTTGCAGTTGATCGTGTGTGATCACTCCTTGTGTCCTTCCATTTAACTGCAGTTTGGGTTGTCAGTAACACTTGATATGGTCCCTTCCACCTAGGAGACAGATCGCCTTTGTCAAGAAACTTAATGTGCATTAAATTGCCAGATCTAAAAGGATGTGTGTTTGACCCATGGCCTCTATCACCTTTGACTGATTGGCCTGGGCTGCTCTGCTCAGGGCTTGGGCATACTGTGTGTTTTCTCATTCAAACCACATCAGGGCTATTTCTAATGTAGACAGAGGGGGTCGGGTACCACTAGTCATGGTCTTCCCCTAAGTGTTTTAAACAGGGTTAGACCTGTGGTTCTATTAACCCGGTTTCAGAGGGTGAACAGGATAATAGGCAAGGCTTCAGGCCACTTTCATCTAGTTTCCTGAAAAGTCTTTGCAAGGGTTTTTTTTAGCATCCCATTTGTTCCACTATTCCTGAGGGCTGCAGTTGATAGGGGATGTGAACCTTCCACACAAATCCCATTATGCACACAGTGCTGTTACTACTTTCCCAGTAAAGTGGGTACTGCTATGATTCATTTGTCCCAGTATTCTAAATTGGAGGATAATATCTTGCAGAGGACATTTTACTCCTGTTCGGGCATTAGCTCTTTTGGTGGGAAATGTCTCCGTCCATCTGGAGAAGATATCTACTATGACCGTTATGTATCAAAACCCTCCTGAGGGGGTCATATGGACAAAATCAATCTGCAAGTTCCCAAATGGCCCCTCTAGGATAGATAGATGATCAAAATGTGCAAGTGTTCTTCCTCTGTTGTATTGTTAGCAAATAACACCGGTTTGGAGTCTGAGCAGATAGGGGAAGCTCTAAATGAGATTTTGGCTTTGGTTTTCACTAAGGAAAGGGACCTTTTTGTGAATGAGCACATTGAGGAGCTGGGAAACAGGCTTGAACAAATCAAGATTGATGAAGTTGATGTGCTGGAAATTTTGACATATATTAAGATTGATAAGTCCCCAGGGCCAGACCAGATTTATCCTAGGTTGCTCCAGGAAGTGAGAAAGGTGGCTGCTAAGCTGCTGGCAAAGATCTTTGCTTCCTGACTCTCCATGGGGAGTTGTACTGGAGGATTGGAGTGAGGCGAATGTTGTTCCTCTTTTCAAGAAGAACAGGCAAATCCTGGGCAATTACAGACCAGTCAGTCTTATGTCTGTGGTCAGAAAGGTTTTAGAAAGAATTCTGAGGGGTAGGATTTATGACTATTTGGAAAAGCAGAGTGTGATTAAAGGCAGTCAGCATGACTTTGTGAGAGGTAGGTCATGCCTCACAAATCTTATTGACTTCATTGAGGAATTGACAAGACAGGTTGATGAAGGTCAAGCAGTGGATGTGGTGTACTTGGACTTCACCAAGGCATTTGATAGGGTTCCCCATGGTAGGCTCATTCATAAAGTCAGGAGGTATGGAATACAGGGAGAGTTGGCTATCTGGATTCAGAATTGGCTGGCTGACAGAAGACACAGAGTGGTTGTAGATGTAAAGTATTCTGCCTGGAGGTCAGTGTTGAGTGGGGTCCCACAGGGCTCTGTTCTTGGGCCTCTGCTCTTTGTAGTTTTTATAAATGACTTGGATGAGGCGATTGAGGAGTGGTTTAGTAAATTTGCAGATGACACGAAGGTTGGAGGTGCCATTGATAGTATCAAGGATTATTGCAGGCTGCAGTGCGACATAGACAGGATGCAGAGCTGGGCTGAGAAATGGCAGATGGAGTTCAACCTGGATAAATGTGAAGTGATGTATTTTGGAAGGTTGAACTTGAATGTTGAATATAGGATTAAAGACCGGATTCTTGGCAGTGTGGAGGAACAGAGGGATCTTGGTGTTCAAGTGCATAGATCCATTGAAGTTGTCACCCAAGTGGAGAGAGTTGTTAAAAAAGCATATGGTGTTTTGGCTTTCATTAATTGGAGATCAAGTTTAAGAGCTGCGAGGTTTTGCTGCAGCTCTACAAGTCGCTGGTGAGACCGCACTTGGAATATTGTGTCCTGTTCTGGTCGCCTTACTATAGGAAAGATACAGAGGCTTTGGAGAGGGTGCAAAGAAGGTTTACCAGGATGCTGCCTGGACTCGAGGGCTTGCCGTATGAAGAAAGGTTGAATAAGCTCAGACTTTTCTCTCTGGAGAGAAGGAGGAAGAGAGAGACCTGATCGAGGTATACAAAATACTGAGAGGAATAGATAGAGTCAATAGCCAGAGACCTTTCTCCAGGGCAGGATTGACTGGTACGAGAAGTCATAGTTTGAAGATATTAGGAGGAAGGTATAGAGGAGACGTCAGAGGTAGGTTCTTTATGCAGAGAGTTGTGAATGCATGGAATGCGTTGCTAGCGGTGTTAGTGGAAGCAGAGTCATTAGGGACTTTTAAGAGACTGCTGGACATGCACATGGATAGCAGTGAATTGAGGGGTGTGTAGGTTAGGTTATTGTATTTTAGATTAGGAATAATTCTCGGCTCAGCATCGTGTACTTTTCTATGTTCTATGTTTCAGCAACATGGTTTACTCCTGGCATATCTACTATCTTAAAACATTGTTCGGGATTTGATGTAATATCCCTCCTTTTCCTACATGACCTTGTCAACCGGGCAAGAGCATGGAGGAGAGTACACGGACAGACCACCCTACCATCAGAATGCTGCCAAAGACCAGAAGCCCAGAAATCGCACTCCCCCTCTGAGGTTAGAAGAATGATTAATGAGGCTCCTAACCCATTGAAGAAGTCTATCCCCTTCCATAACTGGCTGGTCCAAACCTGCCAAATTATAACCCCTTACTGGAGATGTTCTTCTCGGAGCCAAAGTTGCATATGCCACCTCCTCGGCGGCTGTTAGGGATTCCTTTTCAGTCCCAGTCAAGAAAATGAGGATTAGATAGAGGGACCCAAGGAAGAGCAGCACGGTCAGGGAAGTATCCCCCAGAAAAAAAATGCTCCGGAACTGAGCTACACAGGCAGCATAGCAACCTTGGAGACATCACTCAATGCCTTCCAGAGGAAGGGGAACCCATTGTTGATTTTGTTGCCCGTTTTAAGGACATGTGGGAATCATCCGTGGGAGTGCCTCTGGATGGAAATGATCCTTTGGTGGTACAGACTCTGTTAAAAAGTGGTGAGCCCCGGATAGCTCAGGCTTTCAAGCTTATTAATCTCACCTGGTAACAGCAGAATTCGGGGGCTGTAGTTACCTCCCTCACTAATATGGACCAACAAGGTCTATTCAGTAAGAGGTCTGAGGGTCCGAAGGGCTAGTTTGTTCAATATCACCAATCTGAGAAAAAAACGCCCCGAAGATATTACCCACCTCGGTTAGGTGGGGTGGGAAATTGGGGGACAGGGGCCAGTTCAGTCCAAGGATAATGACATTTGCCATCCGTGTGGCTGGAAAGGTCTTTGGGCTAGAGATTGTCGGGTGCCTCTGCACCTGCAGGAATTCAGCCCTCTGTGCCTGTCCCAGCGTTTACACACTCAGATCACTTCCAGATTACACAATCAACCAGTCTATGCCTGTTAATATCCCACCCCAATCCTCCAAAATTCGATTCCACATGTTTAGCATCCCTGTTTAAAAAATAGTGGTGTTTCCTATTGGAATTGAGCTTATTAAAGCTCAAATCTGCAGGAGATTCTAGGTCATGATAACTCGTTTGTTTTTTCTTAAGAAAATGTGTTAAAGTTGTTTTTCGTTCTTTGGTGAATAGCTAAGAATTGTGTCCTTAAATTTGTGTCCTCTGGTTACACACCATCCTGCTAGTGAGTAAGAGATTTCTTCAAGCTTATTATATCAAAAGAGCATTCAGAATTGTCAATGTCTCTATTAAATCTCTCTTTAACTGCCAGAACTCTAGGGATAATACTCTACAGCCCCATGGTTTCTTCATGTTTGTGCGCTCAGGAGAACTTTCTTGATCACTCTGTCTCTTTCCCAAGACACCATTTTGGGATCTAATGCTGGATAATGAAATGGATCAAGCAGTGAATGCCACTGAGCAGAAGCACTTTATGATTAGTATCAGGCTGCAGTATCACAAGGATTATATTAGTTATGGAGAATCTGGTCAAAGACTAATTTAAAATAAAAATACTTATTTAGTCTTCCAGTTCATTTCAGCAGGTTGAGAGGAATCTGGTGCAATTAAACTGGAGTCACAGCTTGAAGGACAGGAATGTAATGGAGCAGTGGGCAGCCTTTTAAAGAGAAGGTGGTTTGGGTATAGTCTATTCCTGCAAGTAAAAAAAGGAAAGGCAACCACTAGATGGTGGCACAGTGGTTAACACTGTTGCCTCACAGCACCAGAGACCCGGGTTCAATTCCCGCCTCAGGCAACTGTCTGTGTGGAGTTTGCACATTCTCCCCGTGTCTGCGTGGGTTTCCTCCGGGTGCTCCGGTTCCCTCCCACAGTCCAGTACATGAGCAGGTTACATTGGCCATGCTAAATTGCCCGTCGTGTTAGTGAAGGGGTAATTGCTCTTCGGAGGGTCGGTATGGACTTGTTGGGCCGAAGGGCCTGTTTCCACACTGTAAGTAATCTAATCTAGATGAGCTCCCTGGGGGACTAAGGACTTAAAAAGCAGGGATGAAGCAGAAACTCTGTCTGGCTGACTGATAGAAATCAGAAACAAAAACCAAAAGACTCAAAATCTGATGACTGATATCAACTTGAAGATTCAAAGGAGAACCAGGCTGAATATAGAAGGTGCTGAGAAATGAAAAAGGAAATGAAAGACAGCTGCCAGTCAATTCTTGCACAATCACATGGGGAATTCAGAGCTGGCATTTTAGGAGATTATCGGTTGTCCAAGTTTCATAGTACTGGAAGCAGGAGTAGGCCTGCTTTGTGGGCGGCACGGTGGCATAGTGGTTAGCACTGCTGCCTCACAGCGCCAGAGATCCGGGTTCAATTCCCGCCTCAGGCGACTGACTGTGTGGAGTTTGCACGTTCTCCCCGTGTCTGCGTGGGTTTCCTCCGGGTGCTCCGGTTTCCTCCCACAGTCCAAAGATGTGCAGGTCAGGTGAATTGGCCATGCTAAATTGCCTGTAGTGTTAGGTAAGGGGTAGATGTAGATGTAGATGTAGGGGTATGGGTGGGTTACGCTTCGGCGGGGCGGTGTGGACTTGTTGGGCCGAAGGGCCTGTTTCCACACTGTAAGTAATCTAATCTAATCTAGGCCATTTGGCCCCTCGTGCTTGCTCTGCCATTCATTAAGACCACGGCTGACCTATCCATCGTCTCAGCTCCTCCTTCCTGTATTATCCACGTAACCGTTAATTCCCCTTCCATGCAAAAACCTATCCCAACTGTGTCTTGAATATATTTAATGAGGCTGCCTCTACTGCTTCGTTGGACAGGAATTCTGAGATTTCCTACTCTCTGCGAAAAGCAGTTCTTCCTCATCTCTGTCCTAAATCTACATCCCCTAATCTTGAGGCCGTGTCTCCTAGTCCTCGTCTCACCCACTGCCTGCCTCTATCTTAACTATCCCTTTCATAATTTTATGTGTGTCTATAAGATCCCTCTCATTTTTCTAAATTCTAGCGAGTACAGTCCCAGGAGGCTCAACCTCTCCTCATAGGGTAACCCCCTCATCTCTGGAAACAAACTGGTAAACCTCCTCTGCACCAGCTCCAAAGCCAGTCTATCCTTCCTCAAGTACAGAGACCAGAATTGCGCGCACAATACTCCAATTGTGGCTACACTAACACCTTGTAAAATTCCAGCAGACTCTCTCGGCTCTTAAATTCACCCTCTCTAGCAATGAAAGCCAATATTCTGTTTGCCTTCCCGATTACCTGTTGCATCTGTATATCGACTTTTAGTGATTCATGAACAAGCATTCCTAAGTCCCTCTGCACAACAGCACGCTGCAAACTTTCACCATCTAAATAAGACTCTGACTTACTATTTTTACTTTCAAAGTGGATTAGCTCACATTTACCAACATTGTATTCCATCTGCCAGACTCAATTAACCTATCTAAATCTCTCTGCAGACCCTCCACATTCACTGCAGAGTTTGGCTTTCCACTCAATTTAGTGTCATCAGCAAACTTAGATACATTACACTCGGTCTCCTCCTCCAAATTGTTTCTATATATCATGAATGTTTGTGGGCCCAACACCGACCCCTGCGGCACCCCACTCACCACTGACCTCCAACCAGAGAAACACCCATTTGTCCCAACTCTCTGCTTTCTGTTGGTTAACCAGTCCTCTATCCATGCTAACACACACCCCACACCTCCAAGTATTCTTATCTTATGGATGAATCTTCTATGTGAATCTTCTATCGAATACCTTCTCGGAATTCAAGTACACAACATCCTCCTGTTCCCCTCTATCCGCCGCGCTTGTTACATCCTTAAAGAACTCCAGTAAGTTGGTCAAACAGGACCTTCCCTTCCTGAATCCATGCTGTGCCTGCCTGGTGGAACCCTTTCCATCCAGATATCTCACTATTTCTTCTTTAATGACAGCCTCCAGCATTTTTCCGACCACAGATATTAAGCTAACTGGCCTATAGTTGCCTGCCTTTGACCTACACCCTTTTTTAAACAGTGGTGTGACATTCGCTGTTGTCCAGTCCACTGGGACCTGCCCAGAGTCCAGTGAAGTTTGGTAAATTACCACTAAGTTATCTACTATAACTTTTACCATTTCTTTCAGCACCCTCGGATGCATTCCATCAGGACCAGGGCACTTATCTACCTTTAGACCCTCAAGTTTGCTCAACTCTACCACTTTAGTGATAACAATTGAATTGAAGACCTGACCTCCCATCATAGCTTTAACAGCATTCTTTGGCATGTTAGGTACATCTTCCACCTTGAAGACTGACACAAGAGTTATTCGAGGCCTCAACCATTTCAGCATTACCCAATATTAATTCCCCTTTCTCATCCTGCAAGGGATCTATGTCCATTTTAGCCACCCTTTTCTGTTATGTGTATTTATAAAAACTTTTCCTTCTTGTTTACATATTCTGTGCTAGTTTGCATTCATTATATACCTTTCCTTTCTTTATTTCTTGCTTCGTGGTTCTTCGTTGCTTTTCAAAGTTTTCCCAATCCTCCTGTTTCCATTACTCTTGGCTACTTTGTAAGCCTGAGCTTTTCATTGAATGGGCCTTCCTTTTATTTCCTTGCTTATCCAAGGCTGACTCTTCCTACCCTTGCTATCCTTGTTTTTGACTGGAATATACTTTCCTTGAGCACTGTGAAAAATCACTTTGAAAGCCCTCCACTGTTCCTTAACCATTCCACCATATAACTTGCCTAACTTAGCCAATGCCATTATAGTCTTCCTTGTTTATGCATAACACCTGGTTTTGGATAATACTATTTCACCCCCTCCATTTGTATCCAAAATTTAATCATTGTGTGATCACGCTTTCCGAGAGGATCCTTAACTAAAAGACCATTAATTTTACCTGTCGCTTTACACAGGTCCATATCTGAGATTGCACACTCCTTTTGTAGGTTGGTTAACATGCTGTTCAAGAAAGTTATCATGGATGAGTTCTGTGAACTCCTCTTCAAGACTGCCTCTATTGACTTGATTTGGCCAATCACTGTGTTTGTTAAACACAGTGACTCCTGCCGTTCCGTTCTTATGTGCGTCAGATTACTTCTTGATGGATCGCCTGTGCCACTGTAGCATTATTTTTGGGTGGCCTATAGACTACTCCCACTAGTGACTTATTTCCCTTACTATTCCTGATCTCCACCCAAATGGATTCAATATTTTACTCCTTAGATTCTATATCGTCTCTCTCTATCCCCCTCATCTCGTCCTTAATTAAGACTGCAACCTCACCTCCCTTACCTTCCTGCCTAACCTTCCTAATCACCTCATACCCTTGGATGTTTAATTCCCAGTCATCACCACCCTTGAGCTACTTTTCTGTAATGGCAATTAAATGATACCTTTTTGTACTGATTTGTACAACGAGTTTATTGACTTTGTTTCAAATACAGACAGTGCCCTGATACTCATTGACCTTTTAGCATCAAGCAATCCCCCTGCCTTTGGCATATGATTCTACTGCCAATTTTACGTTGGTCTTTTCTAACTGTTGCTCTGCATTTCTTCCTTCTGCCTTTCTGCCAGGACTCCCATCCTCTAGCTATTTTAGTCTACCCTTCCTCACAGCCTCTCTGCTGCCTGAAGGGGAGCAGGATTACTAGTTGAGCTGTGGGTAAATTGGAGTAGGTTAGACAAGATTAGAAAGGTACGTGCAAGGCTCAGAGTCTGGTTGGGGGAAATAGGTTTCAATTCATGGCCCACTGCCACCTGTACTAGAGAAAGTGAGTTATACTATTGGGACTGGCTTCATTGAGCCATGCTGGGAGCTATGTCCAGACAAAACATACCACAATGGTTGCAGATGGGGCTTCTATGTTTTGTGAGGTGGGTTCAACTTCGATTAGATTAGATTAGATTCCTCACAGTGTGGAAACAGGCCCTTCAGCTCAACAAGTCCACACCCGGCCTTCCAAAGAGTAACCCACCAGACCCATTCCCCTCTGACTAATGCACCTAACACTATATGGACAATTTAGCATGGCCAATCCACCTGACCTGCACATCTTTGGACTGTGGGAGGAAACTCACATAGATGCTGGGAGAATGTGTAAACTCCACACAGACAGTCACCCGAGGCTGGAATCGAACCTAGGTCCCTGGCACTATGAGGTAGCAGTGCTAACCACTGAGCGACCGCACTGCCCCAGTTGATGGATGGGATGTTTAAAAAAAAATGGAAAAGAAGTGAGAGAACAGAAGTGCAGGGTGGTTAAGAGACAAGTAATAAAGTCTAAATAAATAATAATGGTAAAAATGTCAAAGACAAAGGCTCTTTGAATGAAGTAAGTGTAAAAAGATAGATAAATTTATGGTACAAATAGAAATAAATAAACATGACTTGATAGTTGTTACAAAGACAGGTTGCTGATTACCAGGAAAGGGAACTCCGTATTCAAAGGAATTCAACTTTCTTGAAAAGTAGGTGAATTGGACAAAAAGCTAGGGTAGAATTAATAAAGCAAGGGACCAGACTGGTGGTGAATAATGATAAAGGTACATTAGATTGTGATGAGGAAGCAGTTTGGGTGCAAATAAGGAATAGCAAAGAGAAAGGATTCATAGTTAGGAGTTGTCTATTGGTCCCTGAAGAGTTGCATTACAATTGAACAAATCAGGGAAATAGTGGAGGGATATAAGAAGGACATTTCAATTGGCAGGTGAGAATTTAATCTGCATAGATGGGCAAGGCTAACAAGGAAGATGAATTTGTAGTGTGCATCAGGAACTGTTTCTTGTATGTTGGAGAATCTGGGAACAGGACTGGATTAGATCTCGCAATGTGTATTGAATTAGGATTAATAGGGGATTTCAGAGTTAAGGATCCTTTAGGAGTTAGCACTCACAACATGGTGCATAGGGGCAGTTCAAAGGTACACAAGGGGAAGCCAATAGATGAACAGTGTCCTGCATTTAAAGCAGATAATTCATATGGCTCAGCAAAAGTTTATTCCAGTCACAGAGAAGGATTTGAGGAGAGAGATTCGAGACTTGTAAATTTCAAAGGCAGACAAGGAGAGTATCCAATTAAAATCAATATTAAAAAAAGTGAAAACTAAAGGCAGGCTAGATGATTACGAGTTTCTTAGGAATCAGCAATGGATGATTAAAATGGGAGAAAATGAATTATGAAAGTAAATTAGCAAGAAATATAAGCACAAACAGTAAGAGCTCTTGTAGATGCATATATGTAGATGCATATGTGTAAATATGCATATGCAGGTGCATACATGTAAATATGCATATATGTAAAAGAGAGCAGTGATAATGGATGTGGGGTCCTTGGAGGGTGATACTGGATAATTGATGATGGTTGACAGGGAAATAGCAGATCATTTAAAATCAATATATTGCATCAGCTCTCATTGTAGAGAATACTGTAATCGTCACAAAGATAAGAACTAAGTAAGATCTTAAAGGTAGGAAAGGTCTTGTGCCATCTCTATTAGAGGGTGAGGAGGTGCCGGTGTTGGACTGGGGTGGACAAAGTTAAAAATCACACAACACCAGGTTTTAGTTGAAGGAGCATTACTCTGAAAGCTTGCACTTCCAAATAAAACTGTTGGACTATAACCTGGTGTTGTGTGGATTTTAAGTTTATTGCAAGAGACAACGTATTTGACAAACTAATAGGACTGAAGGTAAACACATCACAGGGATCTAAGGGTCTGCATCCAAGGAAGTGGCTGTCGAGATGGTGGTAGCATTGGTTGAAATATTCCAGGAGTATTTCAGCAGCTAGTGTGACACCCCTGTTTAAGAACAGACTGAGACAGAAAGTGGGAAACTATAGGCCACTTAGTCTGACGTCTGTTATTGGGAAAATCCTAGCACATGTGATTGAGGAAGAAATAGCAGGACATTTAGAAAAAGTTATCATAATCAAACTGAGTCAGCATGATTTTCTCCAAGGGATAAATTTGCTTGAGACCTTTGAGAATATAACAAGTAGAGTAGATAAACTGTTGATATAGATTAGATTAGATTACTTAGTGTGGAAACAGGCCCTTCAGCCAAACAAGTCCGCACCGACCTGCCGAAGTGCAATCCACCCAGACCCATTCCCCTACATTTACCCCTTCGCCTAACACTTCGGGCAATTCAGCGTGGCCAATTCACCTAACCTGCACATTTTTTGGACTGTGATGGAAACCGGAGCACCCGGAGAAAACCCACGCAGACATAGGGAGAATGTGCAAACTCCACACAGTATACTTGGATTTCCAGAAGACACTTGATAAAGTGCCACATAAAAATGTTTTTGCACAAGATAGGAGCTTATCGTATTGGGGAGTAATCGAATCCCTACAGTGTAGAAGCAAGCCATTTGGCCTGTCGAGTCCATACTGATCTTCCAAAGAGCCTCCCACCACTACCTCCTCTATCCCTGTAAACCTGCATTTCCTGCGGCCAATTCATGGACACCATGGGCAATTTAGCATGGCCAATCCACCAAACCTGTATATCTTTGGACTGAGAGAGGAAACTCACAGGGAGCATGTGTAAACTCCACACAGACAGTCAGCTGAGGGTGGAATTGAACCCAGGTCACTGGTGTTATGAGACAGCATGCTAACAACTGACCTACTGTGCACTATGGATTGGCTAACACACAGGGAACTGGGGAGTAACAGGTCGTTTTCAGATTGCATAGATATAGCTCGTGGGAGATCCCCAGTTAGAAGTCCTAGCATCTCCATTAATTACTAATTATGAGAATACTTGAACTAGGTAGAATGTAGTGCATCTAAATTCGCTAATAAAACAAAAATAGGTCAGAAACCATGTTATGACAAAGATATAGGTGAGTGAGTGGGCAAAAATGTGGCAGTTAGAGTTTAATGTATGGAGGTTTGAGGTTATGCAATTTGATTGGAAGAATCAAAAGGCAGGTAGTTGCTTAAATCGAGAAAGATTCCACACATGCAGCTTAGAGGGATTGAGGAACTGTTGTGAATGAAACTTGAATGTCAGCATTCAGGTGCAGCAAATAATTAAAAATTCAAGGGGAACTTTGGCCTTTATTGCTAGTGGGTTGGAATTTAAAAATAGGGAAGCCTTGTTATAACTGATAAAGTGTTACTGAGGCTGCATCTGGAGTAATGTGTACAGTTTTGGTCCTCATGTTTAAGAAATGATATTAGCATTGAAGGCAGTTCAAAAGCAGTTTACTCGGTTAATTCCTGGCATAAAAGAGTTAATGTGCAAAAAATGGCTAAATAGGCCTTTAATCATCCAGAGCTTAGAAGAATGACAGGTGATCTTATTGTGAGACTTAAAAGGTTCTGAGGAAGGGTCACCAGATGCAAACCCTTAACTCTGATTTCCCTTTCCAGATGCGGTCAGGACTGCTGAGCTTTTCCAGCAACTTCTGCTTTTTTTAAAAGGGTCAATGTTGCGGTGATGTGGGAATGTGGTGTTTTGGGAAAATCACCCGTCTCTGAGGCAGCATCAGGGTTCAATGACAGAGTTTATTGCACAAAGAAGTACCGGAGCTCCGGGGAGAGAAAGACACCAACAGCACAATGGTCAGCTGTGATTCTTCTCTCGACCCGGAGCACATGTCAAGATGCGTTTATGCATCTTGTGATACAATAGGTCAGTGATGAGATTATTGTCTTTGTAACATGGTTTGTTTTTGGTGATCATTGCAGAATCATTGATCGTTTTGATACAGTCATTGTCAGTTCCAACGCAGCCTTTGTTAATTTCAGCGCAGCCGTTGTTAGTTTCAGCGCAGACATTGTCAGTTTCAATGTCTGTGTGGAGGTCCATTGCTATAGTAATGGACGCTAATTGCTCTTCCTGAGAAGGACAATTACTGCAGCCCTGGCTATTAGCATTCTCTATTGAGTCTGTATCAAGCTGTTAGCATTTCTAAAAGAGGTGTTGGCTGGACCCAGACACTTTGGCAGGCAGTGTATGTTACTCTTGTATATTCTCTCCCCCACCTGTCTTAAGCTAATCGTCAAGGTAGTGAGTGCATTGTGCTGACATTTTGGAGGCCCCAGTCAGTGTCTGTAATTGCTCTGCTGTCTCTCTCCATATTGTGGTCTGGCGGCCATCTTATGTGTAAGGTGGCCAACTGATGACTCAGTGGCCATCTTGTGTGTCTGTGTACCTAGTGTCACCCTGTCCCGTGCCATCCCCCACTTCAGTGGGAATCTTGAACTAGCGAATGTAATTACTGGATACCGGACATTGATGTAAAACTGATATCCAAAGAAATGTCTTCTCTCAGAGTCGTCAATGTCTGGAATTCCCTACCATAGAGTTGTGGAGTACTGTATACTGAGCATATTTAATTTATTTAATACATTCAGTTCTGATCCAGTGCGTTAGGTCAGTTCCATGCGACCACGCATTATAAGAAAACCGTGTAATAGCAGCACTATTTAAACCATTGGGGCTGGAATCATGTTATAGCCAATACAGGTAAGGAAAGTTCACATTCTACAAATAATGGTCAATTGCATGAAAGCCGATTTGTGTTGAAGGAATGCATATTATACAGAACTAACTGTATTGGAGAGCCGGGGACTGTGAGGAATTGGTACAAAAAAGGAGTGAGACCTGAGGCAGGTGTGGCATGATCTTATACAATAATGGAGCAGACCTGAGGGGCAGAGTGACCTACTCCTGCTCCTGTTTCTTCTCTTGTTATGAATCGAGCAGCAGGGGAGAGCTTGCTCAAGGCCATGCCCCGTTTACAGTGTTGAGTGTCATTAATTAAATGCTAGGAACTTTGAAAGCTACTGAGAGTGGATACGTATGTGAAGTGAGTAAATGAGGGGATAGGTTAGGGGCTCTGGTAGGTCTTGGTGAGGGGTGTTTAGGAAGATGATGGGTGAGATTTGGAGTCAAGAAGGTGGATGATTGTTTAGGGTTGGGGTTGGACCAAGTGAAGCATCAGGCGGGGCTGATAATTGTGTCAGATCCTGGGAGGACCACATTATCCTCTAACATATCCCAAGTAATTGTTAACCTTAAGTGAGTCAGCGCTCTTTGAACTCTGTCTTTAAGGAAGATCCTTGCCTGATGCAGGGGAATTGCCATGGTAATTCCCAATTTCCAGAACAATTTTCTGAGTCACCTGCACTGTGACTATTTAGCTCTCAGAAAAGCTGGACCAGTAATCTCGTTGAACGTTTTAACAGCCACATTGCCTGGTGAGAACTGGAGGTATTTCTTAAAGATGCACCATTTTGATGCAGTTGATGTTCTGTATGCAGACCTTGTGATGGGTTCAGTATTGGATAACTATTTTTGGTGTACACTCATGGCTTGATGGTGGAAGGGCATAATTTTGACATTTTCAGATGACCTAAAGCTTGAAGCTTATATTCCTCACTATTGATTACATTCCAATAGGACTATGCTGAGAGAGGAGACAGTGACCAGAAGATGAATTCCAATGACAGAATGTGAGAGCTTAAGTGCAGGAGTAGGCAATTCAGTCCTTTGAGCTAATGTTTGATATGATCATGGCTGATTTCATCTCTGCCTCAACTCCACTTTCCATAACCCTACCATCCATTGTTAATTAATTTGTCTATTTCCTCAAATTAGTCAATGCCTCAGCATCCACTGCACTTTGGTATAATAAACTCCATAAACTCATGATCCTTTGAGAGAAGTAATTTCTCCACATTTCTGTTTGAAATCTGTTACCTCTTAGACTAAAGCTATGACCTGTCTTTCTAGAAAGTGTGAGATGATGCACATTTGTAGGAAGGAGGAGGTTGGAAAATGGTAGATTAGCACAAAGACTTGGGATGGACAGAAGTTTAAACAGTAGAATGGATTAATGACATTTAATAAATGATCTGAGATGCTGGATCTATTTGATATTTGAAGTTATAGTGAAAGTTTACAAATCACTTCTCAGTTTTAGCTGGTATATTGTGTCCACTTATGGGCATCACATTTTTGGAACGAGTAAAGGTTTCCAAGTGAATACAGAAAAAAATTTACTTGAATTGTTCCAGCATTGAAGATTTGCAGTAATATGGATAGTCTAGAGAAGCTGTTACAAAAGTAGAAGTTGCTGGAAAATCTCGAACAGAATTGCGGAGAGAAATCAAAGTTAACATTTTGAGTCCAGTGATGCTTCTGCAAAACTGATGGTAGCTTGGAAAAGGTTGGTACATGCTAAAGAAGAGGTGGGGTGGGGGAAAGGAGTAAACAGTAGGTGGAGGTGGAGCCCAAAGAGAGAAAAGAACAGTTGGGAAGACAATGAAATGGGTAAAGGTAAATCACAGAGAATGAATAGTTCCTACTGGGGACAGTTAGTATCTGACAATGGGTTGTGTGTGGTAGCAGCCTGTGTGATGACAAGGCCTGTTGTGTGGGGATTGTGGGAAATATGGGGAAACGTGCTCAAGGCCAGTCCTGGCCTTTATCCATTTCTTTGTCTGTCAACTGGTTTTTTGCTCGTTGGGGCTTTATTTGCACCTATTGTTTACTCCCCCCACCTGATCTTATGTATAAAAAAAATGTCCAAGCTACCATCACTTCTGAAGGAGGATCACCAGAGGCTCTGATACCTCTCCAGAGATGCTGCGAGACCTGCTGAGTTTTCCCCGCAATTTTTGTTTTTGTTTCTGATTTCCACCATCCGCAGTTATTTGAGTTTTTTATCTAGAGAAGCTGCTGCCTGTCCTGTTTAGACAATAGACAATAGACAATAGGTGTAGGAGTAGGCCATTCAGCCCTTCTAGCCTGCACCACCATTCAATATGATCATGGCTGATCATTCCTAATCAGTATCCTCTTCCTGCCTTATCTCCATAACCCTTGATTCCACTATCTTTGAGAGCTCTATCCAACTCTTTCTTAAATGAATCCAGAGACTGGGCCTCCACTGCCCTCTGGGGCAGAGCATTCCACACAGCCACCACTCTCTGGGTGAAGAAGTTTCTCCTCATCTCTGTCCTAAATGGTCTACCCCATATTTTTAAGCTGTGTCCTCTGGTTCGGCACTTACCCATCAGCGGAAACATGTTTCCTGCCTCCAGAGTGTCCAATCCTTTCATAATCTTATATGTTTGGGCATAGAGATTGGATCTAGGTATTTAAAATAGTGGAATATTTGGAAATAAGAGAGATTGTGATTCCAATGATCCAGGATCAAAAATCAGGGCACACATTTAAAGGTGAGTGGCAAAATAAATTCGCCTGGACCATCTCAGACACTTCCCTCCCCTTCCTAGACCTCTACATCTCCGGTGACCTCTACATCTCCAGTGACCGACTAACCACAGATATCTACTACAAGCCCACCGATTCCCACAGGTACCTAGACTACACCTACTCCCACCCTACCTCCTGTAAACATGCCATGTTTTAGTCCCCATTCCTCTGTCTCTGCTGCATTTGTTCCCAGGCTGACTAATTCCACTTTAGAAAATCCCTGATGGCCTCCTCCAAAGATCGCAATTTCCCCTCCCATGTGATTGACGATGCTATCCAACACATCTCCTCCACTTCCTGCACCTTTGCTGTCGAACCCCACCCCTCCCAATGCAACAAGGACAGAACACCGCCCACCGCCCAGTCCTCAGCTTCCACCCCACCAACCTCCATATACCTTGCTGAGTCCTCTGCCATCTACAAACTGATCCCACCACCAGAAATATATTTCCCTCCCCAACCATATCAGCATTCTTCAGAGACCATTCCCTCAGTGATTCCCTTGTCAGATCCATGTCCCCCACCAGCCCTCACTGTCGGCACCTTCCCCTGCCACCGCAGGAAGTGCAAACCCTGCACCTCTACGTCCCTCCTCACCTCCTTCCACATCTGACAGAAATTTACCTGTACCTCCACCAATGTCATTGACTGTATCCATCGCACCCAATGTGGTCTCCTCTCCATTGGGGAGACAGGATGCCAACTTGTAGATTGTTTCAGAGAACATCTCTGGGACACCTGCACCATCCAACCCCACTGCCCCATGGCTGAACACATCAACTCCCCCTCCCACTCCATCAAGGATGTGCAGGCCCTGGGCCTCCTCCATCGCCAAACCCTTGACACCTGGAGGAAGAACGCCTGCTATTGTTTTGGGACCCTGCAACCACACGGGATCAATGTGAATTTCACCAGTTTCCTCATCACTATTTTCCCCCCCCACTATCCATGTCCCAAGCCTCCAACTCGGCACCGCCCTCTTGACCTGTCCATCACCTTTCCCATCTATCCACTCCACCCTCCTCTCTGACTTATCACCTTCTCCTCCACCTTCATCTACCTCCCCCCCCCCCCCCCCCCCCGCCACTCCCATTTATCTCTCACCCCAACTCCCATTTATCTCTCACCCCTCCCAGCCCACAAGCCTCATTCCTGATGAAGAGCTTATGCCCGAAACATCAATTCTCCTCCTCGGATGCTGCCTGACCTGCTGTGCTTTTCTAGCAACATACTCTCGACTCTGATCTTCGCATCTGCAGTCCTCGCTTTCTCCTGGTTGAGATTTATGCTGATGGTCCAATGGAGTGGTGTTTCAAGAGTAGCTTTAAAAGGAGAATAGAACAAATATTTGAAGGAGGAAACAAAAAAGCACGGAATCTGGTGAAAAACTTGTGCTCCATTGACCATTCTTTGAGGGAGTCTGCACAAACTCAATAGACCAAATTGCCATCTCCTTCCTCTGTTCGCTTCTAAGACTCTTTGCTGTTTCCTTGGATTGTCCTGCCACAATGTTCTTCCATAATCATTGAGTGTGTTGCAATATATTCCTCAGAATTCACAAGAAAAAACGTTTTATTTGGCCAAAGTGGCATGAAATTGTACAAGTTCAATGCGACCAATGTTGACTGATTAAGCATTTAGATACCTAATGCACAATAACTATTGCCTAAAGATAAGAATTGCTTTTTCAGTTTGCGCATTAATTTAATAGTTGCTCGATTGTACATTTCAATTCTAGGTTTTGGTTAGTTAGTGGGTATAATGTAACTTTCACAGAAAATCATAACAGCACAGAGTAAATAACTGATCACTGAATATATTCACAGAAAGGTTTAGTTTTCTCATTATACTTGCAGGTGTTATTGCACATGCCCGTAGATCTATTGTCCTCAGTGGCAGTGTGAGTTACTGAAAGGAAAATAGCACTATCATGTGGAAAATGTGAATTAATCGTATTTATGTTGTCATCTTCAATGTTGCTAGGGTAACAACTGTTGAGATCTGATGACTTTGGGAACAATATGGGAGCCCATGACATTGCCAGAGTTCAATGACCTTAGTTTAAAAATAATGATTTATAGATCTACCAGTAATAATGGATATTTCTATTATTCATATTTAACCAGATTATCAGTTAGTTACATTTAACTGCATCCAATATATTAGGATTTAATGCATCACTAAAGTTGCAGAGTCTCTAGCTGCCTTGTCGTCCTGATACTAACACCAGTTTTAAAAATTTTACATTTGATGTAAACACTCTGAAGCTCTGGTGACAATCTCGTGTTGTATGGTAAAATTGACCACTGGCTAAGGCACCATGTGATATCTTAGCAATGGAAAAGGTCAGATTGAATCATCTGATTCTGCCATTGCTTTTTGTAGTAAACATGTGGTGCATTTCAGTGGTGGCTCTCTTGTCGTAGATATGGCTCTTGATATTGCCATTGATGTGCTATCTGTGAAATCATGTGAAAATAACATCACTGCTGTTGATTGTGTTATGATTGTCCCTGTGACTAATTTTCTTCATTTGAATACTGTCCGTAGACTTGTTTTTTTATAATATCTACATATGTATGTGTCCTGTGATCAGAAATATTGTCCTTAACTGGGTCTGCATGTAGCGTTCTTATCTCGGAGTTAAGATGTTGTGGATTAATACTGCATTGGTGAAAAATTAGTGGAATATCTGAACTGACATTTCAGAGTGGTACTGATGGAGTGTTGTATTGTTAAAGATGAAATGTTGAACTGAAGCCTGTGGTTAGCTGTCAAGAGCCCTTTGGCTATTACTTAAAAAGCAGTGAAGTTCTCTTTATGACAACACCTACATCAGGGTATCTGTTCATTATTTCACTTACTGATTGTGGATATCTGCACATATGGTCTCCCACGTTGTGAACTGTGGTCATTGTTGTAACGCAGATAAAGATATGAAAATGCAGTAAAGCACTTTGGAATAAACTGTGTAGTGAATAGGACAAAATGCATGATGGGAATGAGAAACGCGTTGCGTATTAGATCTCCCAGGATTACTAAAATATAAAGATTAACATCAGACAGGAAGCGGAAGCTCATGACATATACAAAATTTCTCATGTCATTATCAACCTGACACACCCAGAAGTCAGAATCTTGAAATACTATCGACATTTTTAATTTGAAATTCTAAAATGTGTATTTTAAAATCAGGCATGTACTGCTAAAACTGAGTGTAAATGGAGTGGTTGTCTGGAGAGAGAGAGATCTCCGTGGAGTTTCAAGCCTATGGATGGGAAGGGAACTTCGTATAACAACCCTTCAAAGTGAGGCAGAATGTGGGAGAGGGAAGTTAAACCGGACCAGACCATGGTCTTCTGTGACTACCAGGACATTGAGAACCCCATGCTAGAGCAGGCGGATTATGTCCTAAAAATGCAGACACATTTTTCCCTTCAGACTGAATACTCTAGTGTACTCCACCATGCTGTAGAGGTCACAGTCAAAGAGCTGTACCCTAGATATCCTTGTGCTGCCAATAAAGGAAGACCCACTCTTGCTATACAATGCTGCCACAGGAAACTGGACAACAAAAGGATTCTCTTTCACCTTGAACACTAGAATTCAGTCACGGTCAAAACGAATCCGAATCTTAACCAGTCTGCAAAGCTTAGTGACATGGAACTGACTTCAACGTCCCACATCAATGTAACACCACATCAATAGCTGCAGTGCTTGCTATCAGATCCACGCAAACAAATTCAGAGACTGATTTTTAATAAAATCTTTTTAATTAGTTATTTTCGTTTAGCCTTTTATTTCTAATGTGTGTGTGTGTGTGTGTGTGTGTGTGGCATTAGTATTTCTTGTGTGTTGTAATTAATAGACCTATCCTTTATGTTAATTCAATTAAGCCTAGTTAAATTGCTTCCTTTAAAAATAAAAGTTCGTTTGGAAATGAGAAAAGGTTATCTACAAAGGAAGGGATTCTTTTTAAAATAGCCTTGCTGCAACCAACCAAGGGTTTGGGTGAATTAAGAAAGAGACCCAGTTCATCCCTGTTCACCCAGGAGCCTAACAGTATCCCATCTGGAACTGTGTATCAGGGAATCTTGCTCAAGGTTTGTTCGTAACAAACCTAATAAAATAGAGAAAATGCAGAGAAGGTTGAAGAAAAGATGTGAGGGGGAAAGGAGAGAGTATGAGAACAGACTGTTGACTGATTTAAAATGGAATCCAAGGACCAATAGTAAGTAAAAGGTAAAATCCTCATAGTCTTACCAGACTATTGGGTTTAAGGCTTAGACCAAAGTCAGCTTAGATTTGTCAAAGGCGAATCTTATTTAAATCACTTCATCTAGTGCTTAATGGAACTAAAGTGATAGTTGTTGTTGTGTAAGGACTTGCTGATATTTTGATTTGACAAAAATCTGCTAAAACCTTGTATCTACGTTAATGCCATACTGTCATTCAAGAATCGCTGGCAGAATGAAGATAAAATCTCCAAGAATCAGAGAGTTTTACATAAGGGCTTTAGGACTCTGGATCAATCTTGCAACAACATCAGAATTGCTCCTCACTGGGCATAAAAAGCACAGTGTGAGCAGATTTCAGACTAAGGGAAAAATAGATAGAGAGTTCAGCTGAAGCCTGAAGTCTAACTATGTCCTTGTTAATAATGTGCAGTGTCAGTCGGTAAAGTTTATGGAATAATCTTTCAACAATGTAACAAAGCAGAAGCTAGCATGTTAATGAAACCCATATGATGCAGTATTCAGTCTCTGTATGTAATAAGCAATGTTATAAAGAAACCCAAGCCTGAAGATAATTCTTGATCTTGTCTCCTCGTTGACTAGTTTGTCTTTAACTCAAACTCATGGGTGCAGACTTGACACCACACATCAGAAGACAGACAATAGTGATACACAGGTGGAAGTATACATTGCTATTCTTTGAGAACGGCTGTTACCAGTGTTTGTTTCCAGAGCTATGAGGAAGGACCGCTGTAGGAGATTTGTTGTATAGCTGTCTCAAAGGAGCTGCACAGATACTGGAAAGACTTCATTCCATACTGAATCAACTCATGATTCCATCAGATGAGAAGAATAACCGTAATATTCCATCATTAGCTGAAATCATCAGACTTTGATTTAAATAAACTTGAGGTGTTGCATTTTATGTAGGGCAAACCAGTGCAGGACTTAACACAACTAATAGAAGGCCCTGCGGGAGTGTTGTTGAACAGAGGCACCTAGAGATGCAAGTATATAATTCCGTGAAAGTGACATCGTAAGCAGACAGGATGGTAAAGAAGGTATTTGGCAAGCTTGCTTTCAATGGTCAGAGCATTGAGTATAGGAGTTTGGACGACTTTACAAATGAGGAATACTGCAAACAATTCTGGTTCCCCCTGTTATAGAAGGATGTTGTTAAACCTGAAGGGTTCAGAAATAAAATTACAAGGATGTTACTGGGACTGGAGGGCTTGAGTTATCAGGTGAGGCTCAATAGGTAGGACATTTTGTTTTGCGGGAGCATTGGACACTGAGAAGTGACATTGGAGAGGTTTACAAAATCATGAGCATGGATAAGGTGAATATCGAAGGTTTTCCAAAGGTAAGGGAGTCTAAAACTGAGGGCATAGGTTTAAGGTGAGAAGGGATAGATTTAAAAGGGACCTGAGGGGGAACCTTCTCATGCAGAAGGTATACATGTATGGACTGAGCTGGCCAGTGGTCGAGGTGGAAGCTGTTACAATTACAACATTTAAAAAGCATCTGAGTGGGTACATGAATAGGATGGGCATGGAGGTATTTTGGCTACTTGCAGGTGAATCAAGGCTAGTTAAGTTAAGAAAGCCTGGTCAGTATGGATGGGTTGAATCGAAGGAACTGTTTCCATGCTGTATGACTCTCTGACTCATCTATCCCGACTTCATGATCCCTTAGCTGCAGTGATGGCTGAATTGTATGTGATTGTATGTGAATATTTTTCAGAGCAGATTTAAGTGAGGGTGATTCCTGTATATAAGCTAGATGACAAAATATATTCAAAGATATTACATCATAAATAAATTTAAATTCGTTTTGCGCTTATGACTTAATTTGCAAAACTAGCTTAGTTATTAAATACCCTTTTTACAGAGGATATTAAAATTGACAACTCATCACATATTCCAGTGCAAACTCATGACATTTCTGTTTCTTCAACTGTTTCAAAAGAAAGTTCATATAGAGTGCAAATAATTTACAAAGGGGAGATTGTGATCAGATTTAATTTGTTTGTGCGTGGCATTGGACAAAAGAATTGGCATTGGGCGAAAGAATTGGCATCGAACACAACTTATATCATTTATACTGGAGCTCAGAGACAGTAAGTCTGATCTCTGCATGACACCCAGGGTGTTGCAATAGTTCTTAAACCTCAAAAATAAGGATGTAGTTGGGGAAAACGTTTTGGAAGCACTGCCGTAAGGAATCTGAGACATGTCTGTACTGACCACTATGAACTATTAAATTACAATACATGGTCATGCAGCATGGAGGCCATTCAGCCTATTGGGTCTGTTGGGAACCATCTGCACTTTCCAGTGCTTGTCCCATAGCCTTGAATGTTATGGCATTTGAAGTGCTCAACCATGTACTAAAGACATTATGCTTTCATTAGATGTTGACTAGTGTCCTTTTTTAGAGTGCTGTGTATGTTATTGGTCAACATAGGTTGCCTACAGTGCGGAAGCAGGCTATTCAGCCCATTGAGTCTACGCTGACCCTTTGAAGAGCATCCCACCCAGACCCACTCCCCTACCCTGTGATCCTGCATTACCCATGTCTTACCCACCTAGCCTGCATATCCCTGGATACTATGGGAGATTTAGCATGGCTGGCCCACCTAAACTGCACGCCTTTGGACTGTGGGAAGAAACCAGAGCAGACACTGGGAGAATGTGCAAACTCCACCCAGACAATCACCTAAGGCTGGAATCGAACCTAGATCCCTGTGCTGTGAGGCAGCAGTGCTAACCACTGAGCCATCACGCCGCCCCATATTTAAAGAAGGATATATATATTAGAAACAGTTCACAGAAGCTATTCTAAACTGGTACTTGGAATATTCCTGATGAAGGGCTTATGCCGGAAATGTTGGTTCCCCTGCTCCTTGGATGCTGCCTGACCGGCTGTGCTTTTCCAGCACCACACTCTCGACTTTGATCTCCAGCATCTGCGGCCCTCACTTTCTCCTACTACTTGGAATCGGCAGGTTGTCTCATGAGGAAGGGTTTGGCATGTAATTGCTTGGATTTATGAGAGTTAGAGGCAACCTTATAGAAACAGATAAGATCCTGAGGGGTATTGCTGGGGTTGATATCAAGAGGATGCTGCCTGTTGTGAAGCTAGGGGGCCACTGTTTAAAAATTGTCAGTCATCGTTTAAAACCACTGAGGTGAATTATTTTCTCACAAAGGATTGAGAATCTTTGGAACTCCCTGAGAATGTGGTGGAGGAAAACTCTGTTTAAATGAGTTTTGAATATTTTTAGGACAGAATGTGGGAGCAAATTACTGCAGATGCTGAAATCTGTACTGAAAACAACAAATATTGGAAATCATAATGCGTCGGACAGCATCCATGGAGAGAGACCAAGCTGATGTTTTGAGTCCAGATGACTCTTCGTCAGATCAGCTATGAACTTATTAAATGGCTGGAAAAGCACAGCAGTCCAGGCAGCATCTGAGGAGCCAAGGACATGAAGGTCCTGGGCCTCCTTCACCGCCACTCCCTCACTACCCGACACCTGGAGGAAGAACGCCTTATCTTCCGCCTCGGAACATTTCAATCCCAGGGCATCCTCATTTCCCCTTCCGCCACCTCACCCCAGTTCCAAACTTCCAGCTCAGCACCGTCCCCATGACCTGTCCTACCGGCCTATCATCTTTTCCACCTATCCACTCCACCCTCCTTTCTGACCTATCACCTCCATCCCCACCCCCACTCACCTATTGTACTCTATGCTACTTTCTCCCCACCCCCACCCCCACCCTCCTCTCATTTATCTCTCCACCTTTCAGGCACTCTGCCTGTATTCCTAATGAAGGGCTTTTACCCGAAACGTTGATTTTCCCGCTCTGATGCTGCCTGACCTGCTGTGCTTTTCCAGCACCACTCTAATCCAGAATCTGGTTTCCAGCATCTGCAGTCATTGTTTTTAACCTTATTAAATGGCTGCCCTGGCTCAAGAGCATGATTAGCATCATCCTGTTCATCTTTCAAGAAGGTCTTGTGTAAACAGATCAGACCAATGCCATGTCAATTCATTTGCATGTAAAGATTAGATTAGATTAGATTAGATTACTTACAGTGTGGAAACAGGCCCTTCGGCCCAACAAGTCCACACCGCCCCGCCAAAGCGCAACCCACCCATACCCCTACATCTACCCTTTACCTAACACTATGGGCAATTTAGCAAGGCCAATTCACCTAACATGCATATTTTTGGACTATGGGAGGAAACCGGAGCACCCGGAGGAAACCCACGCAGACACTGGGAGAACATGCAAACTCCACACAGTCAGTCGCTGGAGGTGGGAATTGAACTCGGATCTCTGGTGCTGTGAGGCAGCAGTGCCGCCCACAAATCTAACACATTGGGCAGGAATTCTGTGGAATTAGGTGGAATGCTGTGTTACCTCCCGATCCTTTGTTATTTTAATGGGAAACCCCTCAACAGCCCAGTGGAAGGGTTAGGTTAACATTGTCCCACTCCCCCCACACCCAATATTTTGCTAAGCTTAACACTGGGTGAGTTGAGCTTTATCCAATTCACCTTAGCATTTGGGAATCTGTGCATTTCTTTGTATGTGTAGGTAAATTGGCATTCAAATGGACTGAAAAATCTGTTTCATGCTTAAGGTACATTTTGGCTGTGTACGCTTCATTGAGCTTATATATTTCCTCGCTTTATAATCAAATTAAAAGTAGCCAAGGCACCTTGGTAGTGTTGTGCCTTATTTTTTCCTGTCTTCTCATGCTGCTTTAAGGTAGTAGTTCAAACAGTGTTCAATTCTTGCCTCCCCCCATCAAATCCCCAGCATAGACTTTTTTTTCACAACCTCTGAACTATCGACTTTAGGAGTTGACAATGTGTAAGTCCTGTCACTAAGGCAAAGAGTCTTTCCTCCATCCAGTGCTGAGATGCTGTTTTAAGCTTCATTCTGTGGTGGAGCCAACACTGGAAGAAGGATGTGAAATGGGAGGGAAAAGTGCTAAGAGCATGGGGAGCCCGTGCCGATGTAGTCTGTGTGGAATGGCTCATTGTATTAGTGAGAATGCTTTTCATGCATATGGACAGCCTTTGCACTTTCCAAGTTGTTAGTGATTTTAATACATCTCAGAGATGCATCAGAAACCCTTCCTATATATCTTTCCTTAGCCCAGTTTCCCATTTCTAGCTTATTGTGCAAAGACTTCAGAATATTTTTTTAAACAAAAGATGATGCAAGTAACATCTAAATGGAAACATCTTCTCCAATTGTATATTATCATTAATTAGGAAATGTTAGAAATTACAGTACATTTATGACAAGATCTCATTAGAATGCTGCAAGAACTGATGTTTGTTTAAACAATGAAATCAGGGTGGACAGGGTATAAAGAATCAGTCATCTATTGAATGTGTTACTCTGTCAGCTTCCTGTATAATCACTTGATCCTACAGCCTTGAGGAGGTAAGCATGCCCCACAAAAGCTGCTCCAATTCACTCTCCTCGTGACTTGTGAACAAAACCAGGTGGTCGCTGAGAGACTGTGTAGAATTATACAGTACAGGAGAGGTCCTTCAGCCCTTTGAGTTTGTACTAACAATTAAAGTACTCAAAATCTACTAGTCTCACTTGGCCCACAGCTTTGGATGTTGTGACATTTCAGGTGCTCATCCAAGTAATTTTTGAAGATTGTGAAGTTTCCCACCTCCATACCCCTCCCAGGCAGCGCATTTCAAATTCCTAGCACCCTCTGGATAGAAAACATTCTTTTCCTCAAATCCCTTCTAAACCTCCTGCCCTTCACTCAAACATTACCCCCCCTTGATTTGACCTTTTGATCAGTGTTTTGATACCCTCAAAAAAGGGTAGTAGGGATATTTCCGGTAACCACAGACTGGTGAGCCTGATTTCAGTGGTGGGAAAGTTGCTGGAGAAGGTACTGAGGGATAGGATCTATTCATATTTGGAAGAGAGTGGGCTTATCAGTAATTGGCGACATGGTTTTGTGCGGAGGAGATTGTGCCTTATCAACTTAATAGAGTTCTTTGGGGGAGTGACCAAGTTGATAGATGAAGGAAGGGCTGTTGATGCCATTTACATGGACTTTAGTAAGGCGTTTGGTAAGGTTTTCCATGGTAAACTAATGGAGAAAGTGAAGTCACATGGTATGCAGGGTGTTCTAGCTAGGTGGATAAAGAACTGGTTGAGCAACAGGAGACAGAGAATAGTAGTTGAAGGGAGTTTCTCTAAATGGAGAAAGGTGACCAGTGCTTCCACAGGGATCGGGGCTGGAGCCACTTTTGTTTGTGATATACGTAAATGACCTGGGAGAGGGCACTGTTGGTTTGATCAGTAAGTTTTTATAGATGACATCGGCATTAATGGAGTAGCAGAAAGCATAGGAGACTGTCAAAGAATACAGGAGAATATGGATAGACTGGAGAGATGGGCAGAGGAGTGGCAGATGGAGTTCAATCCAGGCAAATATGAGGTGGTGCACTTTGGAAGATCTAATTCTAGAGCGAACTATACTGTAAATGGAAGAACTTTGGGAAAAGTTGATGGGTAGAGAGATCTGGGAGTGCAGGTCCATTGTACCCTGAAGGTTGCTGCACAGCTGGATAGAGTGCTCAAGAAGGCATATAGTATGCTTGCCTTTATCGGATGGAGTATTGAGTATAAGAGTTGGCAGGTCATGTTAAAATTTGTACAAGACTTTGGTTCAGCCACATTTAGAATACTATGTACAGTTCTGGTCACCACATTACCAAAAGGATGTGGACACTTTGGAGAGGGTGCAGAGAAGGTTTACGAGAATGTTGCCTGGTATGGAAGGTGCTAGCTGTGAAGAGAGTTTGAGTAGGTTAGATTGTTTTCATTACAAAAAAGGAGATTGGGGGGGACCTGATTTGAGGTTTACAAAATCATGAAGGGTATACACAGGGTAGATAGAGATAAGACGAAAGTAAGGACTGCAGATACTGGAGATTAGAGTCGAGAGTGTGGTGCTGGAAAAGCATAGCAGGTCAGGCAGCATCCAAGAAGCAGGAGAATAGACGCGTTCATCAGGAATGAGGCTTGAGAGCCAAGGGGTTAGAGAGAGAAATGGGAGGGGTTAGGGATGGGCGGGAAGGTAGCTGAGAGTGCTGTATGTGAATGGAGGTGGGGCTAAAGGTGATAGGTTGGAGAGGAGGGTGGGAAGGAAGATGCACAGGTCGTGAGGACAGTGCTGAGCTGGAAGGTTGAAACTGAGATAGGGTGGGGGGAAGGGGAAGTGAGGATACTGGTGAAATCCGCATTGATTCCATGGATTTGGAGGATCTTAAGGCTGAAGATAAGACGTTCTTCCTCCATTCGTCAGGCGGTAAGGGAGTGGCGATGGAAGAGGCCCAGGACCTGCATGTTCTCAGCAGAGTTGGAAGGGAAGTTGAAGTGCCTGGCCACAGGGCGTTGGGGTTGGTTGTTGCGGGTGTCCCCACAATGTTCTCTGAAGCACTCTGCCAGTAGGCGTCCTTCCTCCCCAATGTAGAGGAAATGCATTAGGAGCAACGGATACAGTAAACGACGTGTGGAAGTGCAGGTGAAACTTTGATGGATGTGGAAGGCTCCTATGGGGTCTTGGACGCAGGTGAAGGGGGAGGTGTGGGCGCAGGTTTTGCAATTTCTCGGTGGCAGAGGAAGGTGCCGGGAGGGGAGGGTGGTTTGTTGGGGGGGGTGTGGACCTCACGAGATAGTCGGGGAAGGAACGGTCTTTACAGAAAGCAGCTAGGGATGGGGAGGGAAATATATCTCTCGTGGTGCAGTCCATTTGTAGATGGCAGATATTGAGGCGATGTATACGGAGGTTGGTGCGGTGAAAGATGAGGACAGGGGTGGGGGGGGGGGTGGTTTCTATCCTTGTTAAGATTGGAGGGGTGGGGTTTGAGGGCGGAGGTGCAGGAAGTAGACGAGATGCACTGGAGGGCATCATCAACCATGTGGGAGGGGAAATTGCGGTCTTTAGAGAAGGAGGTCATCTGGTGTGTTCTGTGGTGGTACTGGTCCTCTTGGGAGCAGATGCGGTGGAGGCAGAGGAATTGGGAATGAGGGATAGCATTTCTGCAGGAGGCAAGGTGTGAAAAGATGTAATCCAGGGAGCTTTGGGAGTCAGTGGATTTGTAGAAATTTCCACACTGTAAGTAATCTAATCTAATCTAATCAGTGTTGAGTCGGTCACCGTTGATGGGGATGGAGAGGTCCAGGAAGGGGAGGGAAGTATCAGAGATGGTCCAGGTGAATTTAAGGTTGGGATGGAATGTGTTGGTGAAGTTGATGAACTGTACAACACAAGGTGGCACCGATGCAGACGACATCGATAGAGATAAGCTTTTACCCCAGAGTGAGGGATTCAGTAACGAGAGGTCACATGTTCAAGGTGAGATGAGAAAAGTTTAAGGGAGAAACTTACCCACCACCCTCTGTGTAAAGTACTGTGTATCTGGAACACGTTGCCAGCAGAGGCAGTGGAGGCAGGCATGGTAGATTAATTTAAGGTTCATCCGGTCAGATGCATGAATAGGTGGGGAGCAGAGGGATACAGAATCAAGACTAATGGGGAAAAGGGCAGGAAAGCAGTATTACGGACGATCAGATGAGCCATAGCACATTGAATGGGAGAGCAGATTCGATGGGCTGAATGGCCTACATCTGCTCCAACACCTTATGGTCTATCCTGATTCCATTCCATTTCCTTCTCCAAGTTGGCCTGTTTGATTCTGCACTAATGCTCAAGCCCTGTCATCCCTGACCAAACTCACTGTCACCACTTTTTGGAATTCTCCTTCCTGTATTGTTTCATATTTTCACCACCTGACTGAAGACCTCAGGGACTTCCCTCACTGACCTTTCAGCTTCCACAAACTGTTGAGACTGAGTCTCTCTTTCTCACATTTGTTGCTACTCTGTATTTCATTTGTGAAACACTTTATGACTTTTCACCCTCTATCTCTGCAACCCCCCACCTTATGTCACTGATCAGCTCTGGATCTCTGCTCCTCACTTGGTCCGCCAACATTTTTTGCCAGCACTGCTGTTCTGAGTTCCTTCCCTAAACCAAATGACTCGATAGATATATAGCGGAAACAATTACAGAGGTTTGTATTAACAACACTAACTGTCTTAAAGAGGGAAACACCTTTTATTTACAAAAGGTAATCAAGAGGAGAAAAATATTTTATATTTACAGAATTTTTACATGTTGCCTCAGATTGTAGAAATAGGAAAGAGCATCAGGTCTCACTGTGTCAGCATCTCCTGATCAATTATTTCTCTTAAAAGAACCTTGAAATGATTTACTACAAGAAAGATGCGATCTATATATTGTTTAAATTTGATTGGGACTTAATATTCCTTCCCTGACCCAAGCAGTAACATTTTCTGTTTAATTCATTCACGGGATGATGGCATCGCTGGTTAATCCAGCATTTATTGCCATCCCTAATTGCTCCAAGAGCAGTTAAGAGTCAACCACATTGCTCAAATTTGTATACTGCCTTTAACACTGTTGGGAAGGTGGGTGAGTGTTATTTAAGTATTTACCTCGAAGCCAGCGGTCTTTTTGCAGCAGAGTGCGGCGGGAGCTGGGTGGAAGTGAAGTCGGAGCGCAGAGACTGTTGGGAAGGTGGGTGAGTGTTGTTTAAGTAGGTGTCCTTGGCTCAGGAGTCTTCGACAATGAAGTTGAGAGAAGTGATTATGCCACAGTTGAAGAGGGTGAAGACATGACTGCCAAGCTGATTCAGTGCACTGCGTGCATGATGTGGGAGGTCAGGGACTCTGGTGTAGCTGGCTCGTATAACTGTGGAAAGTGTGTACACGTTCAGCTTCTGACAGCATATTGCAGCACTGAAGAAAGAACTAGGTGACCTCAGGCTCACCCAAGAGAACGAGATCTTTCTGGACAGGACCTTCAGTGAGGTTATTACACCGAGCATACCAGAAGAAAGTAGAAGGGAGAAGACGATGAGGAAGGCAGAGATGAGACAAGTTCAAGAGACCCCGGGGGAAGTACCTGTCAGGAACAGGTTCAATATCTTGGAAACCGTAGAGACAGATGTCATTGCCAGTCCGAGGGGTGGTCAGGTCTGCCAATCAGATATTGGTGTGGAGGGAGAGCCGGGGAGTCAGACATCACACAGAACCGTGGTAATAGGGGACTCCATAGTGAGAGGGACTGAAAGGGGTTTCTGCGGCAACAGGCGGGATTTGAGAATGGTGTGTTGCCTTCCTGGTGCCAGGATTAAGAACATCACAGACAGAGTGCAGGAAATCCTCAAGGCCGAAGGTGAAGAGCCAGACGTGGTGGTGCATGTTGGCACAAATGACATTTGGACGAAGAGGAGGGACATTCTACAGCGGGACTTCAGAGAACTCAGAAGAAGGCTGAAAAGCAGGACACCTCGGGTGGTTATCTCCAGTTTGCTTCCAGTTCCTCGGGCTGGAGAGGACAGGAACAGGGAGATAATGGACTTGAATGAGTGGCTGAGGAACTGGTGCAGGAAGCAAGGATTTAAATTCAAGAATGTCCCTTCTCTTCGTCCCAATGTCATTTGTGCCAACATGCACATGGGTATGTTTAGCGGTAAGAATAAATTATCCAAGAGGGACGGGTTGCACCTCAATAGGTGGGGGACCAGCATTCTGGCAGGCAGGTTTACCATTGCAACACTGCTGCGTTTAAACTAAATAGCGGGAGGGAGGGGACAAACTGGAAGTTTAAGGGAAAGTTAGAACAAGAGAAGTCAAGAAAGACAACGGAATCAATGGAGCAGAAAACTCAAAAAAGGATCATGCCGTAAGGTCAAGTGAAATAGGGATTGATAGGAAGGGTGAGGGGAGTAACAAATTAAAAATATTATATATGAATGCACGAAGAATTAGAAATAAGGTGATGAGCTTGAGGTTCTTTTGGAAATTCGCATTTACGATGTGGGGATAACTGAGACATGACTTCAAGTGGACAGGGCCTGGGAAATGAATGTTCAAGGTTTTGTGTGCTATCGCAAGGACAGACTGACTGGCAGAGGGGGTGGGGTGGCTCTGTTGGTAAGGAATGATATTCAGTCCCTTGCGTGGGTGGACCTAGAATCAGGGGATGTAGAGTCAGTATGGATAGAGCTGAGAAATTCTAAGGGTAGAAAGACCCTAATGGGAGTTATCTACAGGCCCCCAAACAGTAGCCTGGATGTAGTGTGTAAGTTGAATAAGGAGCTGAAATTGGCCTGTCGCAAAGATATTACTACAGTTATGGGGGATTTCATGTAGACTGGGAGAATCAGGATGGTACTGGACCCCAAGAAAGGGAGTTTGTGGAGTGCCTCCGAGATGGATTCTTAGAACAGCTTGTGCTGGAGCCTACCAGGGAGAAGGCAATTCTGGATCTGGTGTTGTGAAATGAACCCGATTTGATCAGGGACCTCGAAGTAAAGGAGCCATGAGGAGGTAGTGACCACAATATAATAAGCTTTAATCTGCAGTTTGAAAGGGAGAGGGTAGAATCGGAAGTGGCAATATTTCAGTTGAATCAGGGGAACTATGAGGGAGGAGCTGGCCAAAGTTCAATGGTGCAATACCCTAGCAGGGATGACAGTGGAACAACAATGGCAGGTATTTCTGGGTATAATGCAGAAGATGCAGTATCAGTTCATTCCAAAAAGGAAGAAAGATCCTAAGGGGAGGCAGGGGTGGCCATAGCTGACGAGGGAAGTTAAGGACCATATAAAGACAAAAGGGAAAGAGTATAACATAGCAAAGATGAGTGGGAAATTGGAGGACTGGGAAGCTTTTGAAGAACAACAGAGGATAATTAAAAAGGAAATACGCAAAGAAAAAATAAGGTATGAAGGTAAACTGGCCAAAAATACAAAGGAGGATAGTAAAGGCCATTTTAGGTATGTGAAAAGAGAAAAAGTGGTTAAGACTAAAATTGGGTCCTTGAAGACAGAAATGGGTGAATTTATTACGGGGAACAAAAATGGCAGAAGAGTTGATTTGGTACTTCAGATCTGTCTTCACTGGGAAAGACACGAGCAATCTCCCAGATGTAATAGTGACTGAAGGACCTGAATGGAAGGGAATTTATATTAGGCGGGAAATGGTGTTGGAGAGACTGTTCTGTCTGAAGGCTGGTAAGTGCCCGGGACCTGATGGTCCGCACCCCAGGGTACTGAAGGAGGTTGCTCTAGAAATCGTGGAGGCATTGGTGATCATTTTCCAATGTTCTATAGATTCAGGATCAGTTCCTGCGAATTGGAGGGTGGCTAATGTTGTCCCACGCTTAAGAAAGGAGGGAGAGAGAAAACAGAGAATTATAGACCAGTTAGTCTGACCTCAGTGGTAGAAAATGGCAGTAACAGGATAGGTCAGAGTCAGCATGGATTTATGAAGGGGAAATCATGCTTGACTAATCTTCTGGAATTTTTTGAGGATGTAACTCTGAAGATGGACGAGGGAGATCCAGTAGATTTAGTGTACCTGGACTTTCAGAAAGCCTTTGATAAAATCCCACATAGGAGGTTAGTGAGCAAAATTAGGGGCAAAATACTGACATGGATTGAAATTTGGTTGGCTGACAGGAAACAAAGAGTAGTTATAAACAGCTCCCTTTCGGCATGGCAGGCGTTGACCAGTGGCGTGCCGCAGGGATCAGTGCAGAGACCGCAGCTTTTTACAATATACATTACTGATATAGATGATGGTATTAAAAGTAATATTAGCAAATTTGCTGATGACACAAAACTGGGTGGCAGAGTGAAATGTGAGGAGGATGTTAGGAGATTACAGGGTGACCTGGACAGGCTAGGTGAGTGGACGGATGCATGGCAGATGCAGTTTAATTTGGATAAATGTGTGGTTATCCACTTTAGTGGCAAGAACAGGAAGGCAAATTACTACCTAAATGGAGTCCAGTTAGGTAAAGGGGCAGGACAACGAGATCTAGGTGTTCTTGTACATCAGTCAATGAAAGCAAGCATGCAGGTACAGCAGGCAGTGAAGAAAGCTAATAGCACGCTGGCCTTCATAACAAGAGGAATTGAGTATAGAAGCAAAGAGGTCCTTCTGCAGCTCTGTCGGGCCCTGGTGAGACCGCACCTGGAATACTGTGCGCAGTTTTGGTCTCCAAATTTGAGGAAAGACATTCTGGCTATTGAGGGAGTGCAGCGTAGGTTCACGAGGCCAATTCCCAGAATGGTGGGACTATCTTACGCTGAAAGATTGGAGCGACTGGGCTTGTATACGCTTGAGTTTTGAAGGCTGAGAGGGGATCTGATTGAGACGTATAAGATTATTAAAGGATTGGGCACTCTGTAGGCCCAATGGGTAAGTCCTGAACCAGAGGACACAGTTTAAAAATAAGGGTAGACCATTTAGAACAGACTTGAGGATGTAACTTCTTCACCTAGAGAGTGGTGGGTGTATGGAATGCTCTGCCCCAGAAGGCTGTGGAGGCCAAGTCTCTGGATACTTTCAAGAAAGAATTGGATAGAGCTCTTAAGGGTAGTGGCATCAATGGTTATGGGGATAAGGCAGGAACAGGATACTGATTGAGGATGATCAGCCATGATCATAATGAATGGTGGTGCTGGCTCGAAGGGCAGAATGGCCTACTCCTGCACCTATTGTCTATTGTCTAACATAAGGAAACAATCCCAAGCCCATAGAATTCAAGTATGCAGAGTGCATGTAAAGTGTAAATGTTATGGCTAATTTTACAACAGTCTAAACCCTGCATAATGTTTCTCAGGACTTGTACAGAAACCAGGCGTGGATATTGGTTGGTGTAACATTATTTTGCAGCTTAGAGTGGAGTGTCCATGCTGGATTGATAATCACCTGGCTGCATTTTTGGCAATCTCTTTGCACAGTTGTTCAGCTTTGTGAATAGCATGTTCTTGAATGACCTGCATAGAAAAAAATAAATCAGTGGGTCAAGACATGCATTCAACGCTGACAAACTCAGTGTGCTTTCCTTTATGTAATACAGAGTAACTCGAGTGGAGCACTGGTAAGCACCTCGGGTCTGAGTAAGTGTATATGGGATCCTGGCGAAATGAAAAGGAACGAAGCAGATGAAGAACACAGCCAGCACAAGAAAGACATTGTAATTGACTTTCTTAGCTTGCCTGGAACTGCCTTTTGTCTTGCGATAGGATTTATAAAGTTCTCTGCTTATTAGAAAGTAGCACACGACTATTAATATCAAGTTACTCCAGAATATGATCTGGCAGACAAAGCTGACCAGTTCGTGCCATTTTAAGCCCAGGTCAGTCTTGAGAGAGGAGCATTTACGCTCATTTTCTTGCATGGTGTTTCCCTTGTACAGTATCATATTGGGCAGCACCAAGAGAAACATGCACAGCCATACTGTTGCTGAGAGAATCTTTGCAGTTCTGGGTTTGCACGTGCCAGAATGGCCAAATGGTTTAGCTGCTTTCTGGTAGCGGTCAGCACTAATCAACCCTAAAAATATGATGCTGATGTACATGGTCAAGTAGAATAGGACTGAACTGACTTGACATACGAAGACTTGGAGTCCTGGCGTTCTGAATCTTGACTCGATGATTATTTTAAACGGAAATATCAGTGTCATCAGCAGGTCGGCCATGACTGTGTTCTTAAGGTACACAATGAAGTTCGACTTGCTCGGGATTTGAAAGAACACCCAGATGGCCAAGCTGTTCATCAGGAGCCCACCAATGAAGAAGACAGAATAGAGCACTGTGAAGATCACCTGGCTGATTTCTCGGTCTGGCGCACATATGTCTTTCACTGTGGTGTTTGATTGGTTGGAAAAGTTTTCTGTTCCATTCAAAGCCATTTCTAAATAAACAAAAAGCATAGTGTAATTGATTTCAGTGACATTGTTTTGTATTAAACATTACTGTTCTGACTAATAACAGTGACAATGTATTGTAAAGTTGATTGTCTTCTGTCTGATAATCTCATTCTTCAACCTGAAGAAGAATCTCGGGTAGAAGAGGACAAAGACGAGAACATTGGAGCTTTGCCATCACATGACTAGGACACCACATATATCTAACTAAACTAGGGCGTAGGAGAAAGTGAGGACCGCAGATGCTGGAGATCTGAGCCAAAACGTGTGGCGCTGGAAAAGCTGGTCAGGCAGCACCTGAGGAGCAGGAGAATTGACTGAAAACCTTGACTCTCCTGCTCCTCAGGTGCTATTTGAATGGCTGCACTTTTCCAGCGCCACTAGGACATATACCGATAGCAAGTTTCATTGGTGTAAAGAGCCACAAAACTACATATTTCTAGTCTTTAACTCTATTATTTAAACGACAAGCCCAGTTAAGGTTGTATAGCATGAAACAAGGTTGCTTAAAGTTGGTTGACTTTTCTATAAAATAGAGGTAGACCGATACGAAGATAAGCCTGCTTTTAGTATTTTTTGACAATCCCCAGCTTGTTCATAAAATTAGCAATTGAGTCAAAATCTTGGAACAACTCCTGAACGGGTATAATTTTCCATTGTGTACTACAGCAGATACTTTACCATCACCGTCTCGAAGGCAGGTAGGAATGGGTAATAAATGCTGGCCAAACCATTCCATAGAACCATGGAAATGATACAGAACAGAAGAGGGCCATTTGACCCATCGTGTCCATGCTGACCCAAAGACACCCAGATGCCCTTTCTAATCCCATCTTCCTGCACACTGCGCATAGCCTTGCAGCTTACGGCTATCCAGATACTTTTTAAGAGTTCAGGGTCTCTGCCTCCACCATCAACTCAGGCAATGAATTCCACACACCCAAGAAGCTCTGCATAAAACAGTTTTTAACAGTTTCCAGATTTCCCCTCTAATCCTTTAGTATGAATGTATGACCCTGATTTTTGAACTCTGTGCCAAAGGAAACAGGTTCCTCCTATCTACTCTGTCTCTAACCTTCATAATTTTGTCGACCTCAATCATGTCACCCCTCAGTTATGAACAAATACATTTTATTAAAAGACTGATCACTTAGGTTGACACACTCCGTGCACTAATGAGGAAGTTTTTCACTGTTAAATGATAGTATCCTTCAACTAAGGTATCAGCTGAGCCCGCAACTGCCCCAAGTCAATGAAGAGTCCCACTACACTATGGGGAGAAGAGCAGTTTATTGGTTCCTCAACTACAATCATTAAAGTGGATTATCTGCCCATTATCACACTTACATATATGGGTGTTTGGTGTATGCAAATTGACTGCTGTGTTTCCCTCTGTTACAACAGTGACCTGCGATGAAGCAGCTCATTAACAAGGCTATGTTGTCCTTGGGGGTTTTTTTCTCCAGAGAAGTCGTAAAAGAGACAGACACCATAAAGTCTAAGTTGAAGGGATTTTGGGTCATTTTGATTATAGCTAATAAAATTATAGCTCAGGCAACAGATTTTCAAGTTTTTGAAAAAAAACTTGTATGATGAAAGAGAAGTGGCCAGTCCTCCCAGATCAGCTTTTCTCTGACTTGGTTTGGTTTTAGCAGTTGAAAAGGTTGCTGGACCCAGGTCCATGCTGATCCTCCTTTCTCTCTCTCCCTCCCTCTTACTGTCTGTCTCTCTCTCTCACCCCTCTCTCTCTCTCTCTCTCTCTCTTTCTCTCTCACACACACACCTTTAAGACCCTGGGTTTGATTTTACCTTTTAAGCCAAGGGGTGTTTATGGGGATTGTTGCAAGTATTGGAAGCGGCATCATTAAGTTGGTATAATTTGTCGGGTTTTTGGATAGGTTAAGTTATTCTGTATTCTGTTCTCTTTTGTTAGTGTTTCATTTGGTAATCTTGTAAATAAATTGTTTTGTTTACAACTACGCGGTTTGACCAATTATATCCTTCCTGGAATATCTGTGTTACACCTGCTTAAAACAACGAGATCAGTCAGGGTGGGCTACTTTCTTGAAATGTTTTGAGGGTGTCTGGCCTGGTCCATAACAGACTGCAATAAAAAGGTCTATCATTAACTGTAAATTGTCTCAGGATATCCTTGCAATGTAAGCACCACCAAATAACTGGCTCAGTTAAATCAACCCTTTGGTTTAGTTTCAACAAAACTAAGTGCTGTTTGAATTTGACATATGGAGATACCGAAAGAGTTACAAACAAAATGATTGTTCCCAAGTGTGTGTTAATTAGGAAATGCAAAAGAAAGGTCTCAACTTCTATGCTAATCAATGCACGTATTATAACGGGTAAACTCGTTTCATGATATACTTAGCTAAGTCAACAAAGAGACATCGGTTCACCTTAAGAATTTGTTGGGATTTGAACCTACCTTTCTTTGCTCTTTTAAGAGACTAGCTTGATATGCCACTGCAGTACTGAAGGCAAGTTGCTCTGTTACAGGTGTCGTTTTTAATGTGAGATGTTAAACAAAGACCCCGTATCTCGTCTCAAGTGGATACAGAAGATCATGACACTATTTTGGAACAGCTGGGCAGGTGCTCTTAGTAACTTGACACTCTGCCTCTTATTCTTGAAAGAGAATAGAAATGGCCGCATCCAGCACACAGGAAGAAAGACAGAAATAAAATCTTGCATATCGAGAGCATCAAGACCACCAGATTTTTAGAAGTGTTTTCTGGTCGTTGTTCTGATGTAGAAATATGGTGGCCAACTTGCACACAGCAAGCCTCCACATACAGCAGTGAGGCGATGATCAGATAATCTGGTTTTGAGATGTTGATTGAAGAAACAAAAGTTAGCCCATATATCAAAGATGACTTTATTGTGCTTTTCTTCAAAAGAGTGCTACAAGGTCTTTTGCACACACCTGAGGAAGAAATGGTCAAGAATTTTCCTTAATCTCGTCCAAAAGATAGGACTTCTGAAGGCACAGCATCCCTCCAGTACTGTATTAGATTGTCATCTTGATATTGTACAAAGCTCTTCATTGGAACTTTGTGATAGGATGGGAGTGCTGTGAACTGAGGCACAGTGAGCACACATCAACCCTCAATAGAACAGAACATAAAGTTAACTTAAAAAAACAAAAATTGTGGGAAACATTCAGCAGGTCTGGTAACATCAGTGGAGAGAATTTTTGGAAAATTATTTTGTGAGTTGGGGTGTCACTGGTTGGCCATCATCTCTCGCCCTTGAGAAGATGGCGGTGAGCTGCTGCCTTGAGCTGCTGCAGTCTACCTGCTGTGGGTTGACCCACAATGCCCTTAGGGAGGGAATTCCAAGATTTTAACCCAGTGAGAGTGAAGGAATGGTGATACATTTCCAAGTCAGAATGGTGAGTGGCTTGGAGGGGAACTTGCAGGTGTAGCGTTCCAATGTATCTGCTGCCCTTATCCTTCTAGCTGGAAATGGTTGTGTGTTAAAAGGTGCTGTCTTAAGGACCTTTTGGTTAATTTCTAGTCCAATTGAGTTTCTGGTCAATGATAACCCCCAGAATATTGACAGTGAGGGGGTTCAATGATGGCAACACTGTTGATTGTCAAGGGGCATACCCCTGGACATTATGGGCAATTTAGCATGGCCAATCCACAGTGAGACAACAAGGACACAAATGTGCTGTCTCCAAACCAGAACTGAAAGCAAATGTAGAGCAACTGAAATAAAAACACAAAGTTGCTGAGGAGAGAGAAAGCAGAGTTAATGTTTCTAGTTCAGCACTTTGTTTTTATTTCAGAGCTCCAATATCAGCAAAACTTTGCTTTTTTTTTGTGGAATCATTAAACTTTGCAGTATTTTCTGAGGTGCTAATGACCCAATCTTTGTCTGAAGTTGAATGAAAGGAAGCGTGACCAGAGAAATGGAAACTAATTGATTTGTTGAAGCTGACTCCTCAATGGCCCTGTTACGTGAACAAAACTCTTTTTGATCTTTGGAAAGTTTTAATTGTAGATGTTTTTAGTTAACTTAATCTGAGAAGTTATGTCATACTATGGAGCAGGTAGGTCTTGAAACTAGGCCTGCTATACCAGAAGTAGTGACACTGTTCAAGTTCACAGCATGGTGGAGTAACAAACCTGTGTGCTCCAAAACACTGTTGCTTAATTTGGCTTCAAATTTGCAACCTCTTACAGTACAATACACTTTAGCCCAAGGGGCTTATGCCATATAACTCGTGCAGAGATCTGGCAGAGGAAATTGAGAAACTGGCTTAACCAAGTCTATTCGGGCTCCACAGTATTGAAGATCGGCAAAGTTTCATGAAGTGAAACCTCACCTCTCTGAACTCCATGTTCTTGTTGTCTGATGTAACTCACAAGAAGCCTCTAGATATCACATGGAGAGTACTGAGTGTGTTTTCTTCTTTGTTGTGAGATTGGCCATTTTATCTGTTAAATAAGCAACACATTCGAGTGAGGAAGAGTTCTGTTTATTTTGTGTGTTTGAGTTGCATTGCGAGTGCCTCTGTACATCCACCAATTATGGCAGGCATTTTCAATGGTGGTGTACTATGATCTGCACATGGTCTGTCATTGTGTATTAATTTTAATCCTGTATCTCAGTCTGCTAAGGATCTAACTTGCTGGTAACACCATACTTCCAGGATAGCTCATGCCCCAAAGAGATCTCCTTGAAGCCTATATCTCTTGAAGATTATTGTTGCTGCCTGAAAAGTGGACTAAGTCCTTGTGTGCCAATCACATTGCTGTATCTGTGTCAACCTCAAGTGGAATTCTGCTGTTCCCAATCCCTTGGCTAGCTGTATCCTCCTGAATCTAGCAAATGTACAAATTGATATCTACACTTTCAGGTTTTAACTTTCATAACTGTGAAATTATTTTTTTCTTCTGCTTTTGTCTTTGTAAGTGAGAGAGAGAAATTGCAAGGATCACCTTGGGTTTGAATGTAAATGAACAATACTCTTGATTTAAAACTGAGAGGGAGTTTGCTGCAGCTGAAAAAAAAGATGACTTCACAAATGGGTTTTTGAAGAACATGCTGCAGCCTGCCTCCAAATGGACAAAAGGTGAGGAAAGTAAGCAAGGTCCATATTGCCTTTTGCTACTGGGCCATTTTACTTGGAGCATCGTTCAAATCATACATCTCGCTTCAGCATCCTCTGAAGTTAGCCCCAACAATACCGCATTATGCTCTTAATGGTCGATCACCTGTTGTGTATTATGGTTGGCTCTCACTCTGTCTTTTGATAAAATGCAATGCAGTTGCCAAACTGACCAGATCTGTCCTGAGAATCTTAAATCCTTTAATATTTCCCACATGCTTTGAGAATTTAGCACACTACTCTCTGGAGTTTAGTCAGATCTGAAGTCAGGCTTTGAGCTCATGATTTGTTATGTGCTGTCCTTCATAACTGCATACATTGTTCCCTTTTTGAGTATGCACCTTGCCTGTTTTATGTTCTGCAATAGCTTTGTTATGTTCTGCAATTAAGTCCTCCTTTCCACAAATGATTGCAGGCATGTGCTGTATCTCAGCTCAAACACTCCAAACCAGAAGAAGGCAATTATTCTGCCTGCCCCCAAATAATACCCTTGTATCTCAACATTAATTTGATATTTACATTGAAAAATCATGTGAAGATTATGCAAATTTCATTGTTCAAAAATGGTCCTTTACCTGCACAGTAGCCCCACCCACCCGTGGGTGATACGATCCAAAACCTACTGTGGAAGTCCAAAACCGCGGATAGGAGCGAACGCATTCATTTAAGTGGGAAACTTACCTTCCCAGCAGCCCCTTGGTCCCTGGTGCAGGAAGGTTCCCTGCAATATGTTCGGGCTGCGGTAAACCATGGGTAACTGAAACCACGGAAAATGATTCCGTGGATACGGTTGTCGCCCTGTATAATTCTCTGCAGTTTGAGGAAGTCTTTCACAGCCATGTGGTGTAATGCTCCATGTTTCTGTAATTTGCCATTAAGTTTCAAAAACATTTCATCATGTTGCAAGGAACAGGTCAAAAAGCATAATGAAGGGCATCAGCATTCATAATTTATGTAGTCACCACACTCGCCAAGGGATTAATAAGTCTGTTCAAGAAATTGTCACGAAAAATAGTGCATTTTCTGATTCACTGCAGTGGAAGAAATGTAACCCTTGCATTTTTGGTGCTTCTCACAATGCTCCCTCTAAGATTAGATTCCCCACCGTGTGGAAACAGGCACTTCGGCCCAACTAGTCCACACTGACCCTCCAAAGAGTAACCCACCCCAGACCTCTTCCCTCTGACTAATGCACCTAACACTATGGACAATTTAGCATGGCCAACTCACCTGACCTGCACATGGGAGGAAACCGGAGTACCTGGAGGAAACCCACGTAGACACTGGGAGAATGTGTAAACTCCACACAGACAGTCGCCTGAGGCTGGAACAGAACCTGGGACCCTGGTGCTGTGAGGCAGCAGTGCTAACCACTGAGCCACCATGCCGCCCATAAGTATTCTGAAGGGGGCACCCGGATATTCAAAATTTCTGTCAAACAGAATTCTCATGAAAAATGAGAACGCAAATTTCTTCAGGCACCATTTGGCCCATTGAATTCATGGCACCTCACTGCAACAGCACTTGATGAAGTGCATTCACTGGAGCCCTGCAGTTGTCTGCCCCAAGTACTGAACTAAAGCTCTTGCAAAAGCCATTAATGAATCTACCTTCACACCCTTTTCAAGCCAAACATTCCATATCACCAAAACACCCTGCATTTAAACAAAACGTTTTCTTGTTGCATTGAGTTTTCTTGCCTTTTCCATTAAACCTGGGTCCTCTGGTTTTACACCCTTCTGCCAATGTCAATAGTTCCTCTTTCTCTGCTCTGCTGAGATCCCTCGTGATTTTATCAAATCTCTATCAAATCTCCTCTGAGCCTTCTCTGCTCCGAGGAGAGTTAGTCTGGCTTCTTCAATCTCACTGTGTAGCTGAAGCATCTCATCACTGGAACCGTTCACACCGGTCTTTTCTGCACTTCCTTTCAGGGCTCTGTAATGTTGGGGCTTTCTTTGGAATCAAGAATTATAAAGTAGGTAGACAAATAGTGAATCTGAACAGGACTACTTCATTAACAATGCTCACACCACCTCAGCCAGTTCTACACTAGACCCAAGCTCCCCTCCTCCCAGTCACCTGACCAGCTTTCTTAAAGAGACAGCGCCCTCAACTATATACCTAACAACCTCCATGCCCATTCTAAAATGTAGTGCCCAGAATTAGGCATTTACTCTCATTGTGACAAAACCAGTGCTTTCGAAAGGTTTATCATAATCTTACTTCTGTACTTTATGCTTGTAAAGTCCTGGTGAGTCTGTCCATGCAGCTCTGTAATGTTTTTATCCTTTATTTATAAGCCTCTGTTTGCAGTTTCTTCCAAAAGAATCACTTCACACTTGTCTGCATTAACCTTCATGTGCCGCTTGTATGTCTTTTTCAAAGTTTAAGAGGCCTTTATCAATGTTCTCCCCAACCTTTGCTGCACTTTCCAGTTCTGTAGCAGGTGATTCTTTTCTAGTCCATGTTGTTATTAGTGCGAACAGCAGCAGCGCCTTTCTCATACTGACTTCTGAGAAACTCCCCTCTGATTCAAGAAGCGACCATTTACCAATGTTCTGTTCACTGGTCTTAGGTCAGTTTTATGTCCATCCTACTACTGTCCCTTTTATTCAACAGTCTTGAACTTTACTGATAAGCTGTCAGAGTAGGACTTTGTCAAATACCTTTTGGATGTCCCTACGCGTCACATCAACCACATTATTCATAAGAACCATTAGATCATTTTGTCCCTCAAGCACTTCCGCCATTCAGTAGGATCATGGCTTATGTGACATTACTCACATCATGATTTGGAGATGCCGGTGTTGGACTGGGGTGGACAAAATTAAAAATCACACAACAACAGGTTATAGTCCAACAGGTTTATTTGGAAGCACAAGCTTTCATAGCGCTGCTACTTCATCAAGCGGTTGTCCACTTCTCCCCCCCCCCCCCCCACCTCTCACCGTAATCCTTGATTCCCTGACTCAGCAATAATCTATCTCAGCCTTAAAAATACACAGGGACTCTGCTGTCTGTGGCAAGGGATTCCAAAGACACTCCATCCTGTGAGGGAAGAAATTCCTGCTCATCTCGCCCTTAAATTGGTGACACTTTATTCTGAGACTATGCCCTCTGGTCCCAGACACTCTCATGAGGGAAACGCCCTCTCAGCATTGACCCTGTCAAATCCCTTAGAATCCTAACAAAAACAGAAGTTGCTGGAAAAGCTCAGTAGGTCTGGCAGCATCTGTGAAGAGAAATCAGACTTAATGCTTTGGGTCTGATGACCCTTCCTCAGAACTCCTTAGAATCCTATCTGTTTCAATGAGATCACCTCTCATTCTTCTCAACTCCAGTGAGAGCAACCTTCTCTTTTGCCTTATCAAAGACTCAGTCAAGTTAATTAAACACCACACATTTTCAACAAAATTTTCATGCAGGCCTTCCCTAATTAATTCACCCGTACCCAAATGCACCCTATTTTCTTTTGAGTCATAATTTCTCAAATTTGTCCAATCACAGAGCTAAAACAGACTGTTTAGTTCTTTATCCCTGCACCCTCTTTTTGCACACAAATAAAGCATGTCTAATTTCTAAGGAGGATTGGGAGATTATGGCCAGTACCTGTACAGTTTTCAACTTTATTTTCCTCTGTACTCTGGAGTATATCCCATCTGGTCCTGGTGAATTCTTACTCCAGCGGGTGTTTTGCAATACTTTCTATTGTACACACTGTGTTTACGTTCCTTAATTGTCCAGTGATGTTCTCTGTCAAGGCAATGCAATTATATTAATTTCTCCTTATTCCTGTGCCTTTCTCCTGAGGACATTTGTTCTAGCTCTCCATACATTACCACTTGCACCTGCTACCCTCCTTGGCATCTTGAACAAAGACCACTTGACTATGGATTTATCCAATATCCAGGGTGGTGTTTTAAAAGATAGTGACACAACCTGCCTCACGTAGGATAACGTAATGTATTGTCTCCAGAATATTTGTCTTCGATTAGACTAGATTCCCTACAGTGTGGAAACAGGCCCTTCGGCCCAACCAGTCCACACCCGACCCTCCAAAGAGTAACCGACAAAGACCTATTTCCCTCTGACTAATGCACCTAGCACTTTGGACAATTTAGCATGGCCAATACACTTACCCTGCACATCTTTGGACTGTGGGAGGAAACCCTCGCAGTCACTGGGCGAATGTGCAAACTTCACACAGGCAGTCACCCAAGGCTGGAATTGAACCTGGGACCCTGGTGCTGTGAGGCTGCAGTGCTAACCACTGAGCCACAATGCCACCCTAATCCACTGTTTTCTGCTTTATTAATCTTGACTAATAATGTCTTATTTTGCTGTGAATCTTAGTGAATCTGGGTTCCTGTAGCTGTCGTGAGTGTGGTGCTGGAAAAGCACAGCAGGTCAGGCAGCACCCGAGGTGCAGGAGAATCGACATTTCAGGCATAAGCCCTTCATCAGGAATGTGAAGGTCTTCCTTCACCACACTCGCGACTCTGATCTCCAGCATCTGCAGTCCTCACTTTCTCCAGTAGCTGTCATTGTGATTCTTTCTGTGCAGCCTTGTCAGTACAAAAGTGACCCAAACTTCATTTCCTTAGTGTACTAGAATTCCACATTTCCACATTTTTGTGTGTTAGTTCCTCAAGCTATATCTAAAAACCTGGAACAGAAACAGACGATTGGCCGTGGGTGCGATTGTGATTAGATTAGACTAGATTAGATTCCGTACAGTGTGGAAATAGGCCCTTCAGCCCAACCAGTCCACACCGACCCTCCGAAGAGTAACTCACCCAGAACCTTTTCCCTCTGATTAATGCACCTAACGCTCTGGGCAATTTAGCATGGCCAATTCATCTAACCTGCACATCTTTGGACTGTGGGAGGAAACCCACGCAGACACTGGGAGAATGTGCAAACTCCACACAGACAATTGCCTGAGGCTGGGATCAAACCTGGGACCCTGGTGCTGTGAAGCAGCAGTACTTGCCACTGTGCTAGATTTCTGTTTCAGATGCTTTCTGCAAATTCTTCGCAAATTTTTGCTCGCAAGTGTCTGACTTTCCTAACGTATAAACAGGGTTCAAATGGCCGCCAATTATTTATGAATCGAATAGTGTTGAATATTCTTTTAATCCTGATGGGCAAGGGAGTGAAAGATTATCGGGCTGGGGGTGGGGGGGAGGCAGGAGGCAGGCAATGTGGATTTAAGGCTCAAATCAGGTCATTTAGAATCTTATTGAATGGCGAAGCAGGCTTGATGAGCTGATCTCCAGCATCTGCAGTACCACACTCTTGGCTCTGATCAATCCAGCATCTGCAGTCCTCACTTTCTCTTAGTTGATTTTAACCTTACTGCGAATCCTCTTCCAAGGATGCCTACCTTGAAGATGTTCTCCTCTCTCTACAAGGATCTCAATGAGTCTCTCTCTCACTGCAACCCACACGTCATCTCCTCTGCCCTGAAACTCTTCAGCCACATTTGGAAATAGACTCGCTCTCAGCTACCTCCTGCAACCCCAACCCCACCTCCCTTTCCCCACCTCCCTTTCCCCACCTCCCTTTCCCCACCTCCCTTTCCCCACCTCCCTTTCCCCACCTCCCTTTCCCCACCTCCCTTTCCCCACCTCCCTTTCCCCACCTCCCTTTCCCCACCTCCCTTTCCCCACCTCCCTTTCCCCACCTCCCTTTCCCCACCTCCCTTTCCCCACCTCCCTTTCCCCACCTCCCTTTCCCCACCTCCCTTTCCCCACCTCCCTTTCCCCACCTCCCTTTCCCCACCTCCCTTTCCCCACCTCCCTTCCCATTTATCTCTCCACCCCCAAGGCTCACAGCCTCATTTCTGATGAAGGGCTTTTGCCCAAAACATCGATTCTCCTGCTCCTCGGATGCTGCCTGACCGGCTATGCTTTTCCAGCATCACTCTGTTGGCTCTGATCTCCAGCATCTGCAGTTCTCATTTTCGCCTTGATGGGCTGAATGGCCTACTCCTTAATTATATGGTCATGTATTACAATTGTGACAATGCTGCCACTTTAAGAAGTTATTTTGTCCTGGTTTTTGTTTTGAAGAGAAGTTGTAAGGCAGAGGTGACTAGCTGTTTCTAAGAAAGTAAATCGTTTGTGAGATCTTGGCTTTTTTAAAAAAACTGGAACAATGGAAGGAGCCTGGCTGTGGCCAGCTCTCTCAGACCTGGCTTTCTAGTTTTTACTTAGCTTTTAGGTTGAGGTTTAAGCAGAGGCTGTTGGGGTCTTAAACGAGTTGGAGGCTTCAGTCAATGTCTCCTGCCTGCTACACTCTCTGAATTTCTTTCTTGATATGTTTTCCCTCCTGGATTGGAGAACTGCATGGAAGGTTTGAGCTGTGGGGAGAGGCTGAATGGGCTGGGGTTGTTTTTCCCTGGAGCATCAGAGGCTGAGGGGTGACCTTATAGAGGTTTATAAAATCATGAGGGGCATAGACAGGATCATTAGTCAAGGTCTTTTTTTCCCAGGTTAGGGGAGTCAGAAACTAGAGGGCATAGATTTAGGGTGAGCAGGGATAGATAGAGGGTGCTGTGTGTATGGAATGAGCTGCCCGAGGTAGTGGTGGAGGCTGGTACAATTAAAACATTTAAAAGGCATCTGAATAGGAAGGGTTTAGAAGGATATGGGCCGAGTACTAGCAAATGGGACGAGATTGATATAGGATATCTGGTCAACATGGACAAGTTGGACGAAGGGTCTGTTTCTCCGCTGCACATCTCTATGACTCTGTGACTCTGACTAATTTGGTCTAAGATGAAAAACTGAAAGAAACGAAGAGGCTGGTTTACTGAAGGGAACACTGCCTTCAGTGGTGGGATGAAGCAAGGCAGGAATGTGCAAAAGACCATAATCAGAGGACTCAAATAGTGGGGCTTGGGTTATAAGACTGGAGAAGGTTGCAGAGTTAATATTGAGGCAAGGGCAGAGGTATCTGAGTATTTTCAATTTATTTTGTTTAGGGCAGGGGTTTGTGTGGCTGAGAGCTAATGCTGTGTGAATAGAATTGAGTGCAGATCATGTTATGGTTAATGAAACTGCAGATACTTTAGAGTTTGCTGAGGAGTGGTCAAGGACGGAAGCTGTGGGAATGACTGAGGGTCGGTATTCATCTCAGCCAGCTCTGATCTCGGTTTACCATCTTTAAGACTCCATTGTCAGGAGCTGGGCTTCCAACAGGGTTGTGAAAGGAGGCATTGTGGGCAGTAAAATAGTGTCTCCCACATTCTGTCTTGCTTCCCAGTCGCTTCTATTAAGACGGAACGGTCAAGGGAGATGTGAGGACTGTGTGGTAGGGCTATTTGGCCACACAGGGTGGTCAGCTGATCGAGTTTGTTCATGGCGAGTTGTGGCTTGTTGAAGGAGGCCGACTGGCCTTGAGAGCCAGTTGTTTTGCCTGTGGACAGCCTCCCAGCAGCAGACTGAGCTCTAATGCTCATAGAGTCACACAGAACGGAAACAGACCCTCCGGTTCAACCAGTCCATGCTGATCATAATCCTGCATTAAAATAGCCCCACCTGCCTGCGTCTGGCCTATATTCCTGCAAACATCTCTTTTTCATGGAAGTTATCTAAGTGTCTTTTAAATGTTCTAACTGTAGCCACATCTACCACTTCCTCTGGAAGCTTATTCCACATGCAAACTATTCTCTCTGTGCAAATAAAAAAAAATTACCTCTCATGTCTTTTTAAAATCTTTCTCCTCTCAGGTTAAAAAAACTCCCTAGTCTTAAATGCCCCAACCTAGGGAAACAACACTTGCCATTCACCTTATCTATACCTCTGATGATTTTATAAACCTCTATAAGGTCATTCCTCAGCCTCCTACACCCAGTGAAAGAAAGTCCCAACCTATCCAGCCTCTCCTTATAACTCAAACCCACCATTCCCAGCAACAACCTGCTCTTGCTAGCCTGCCTGCTCTTGTAGACCTGGCTACAGCTGCATAGTGTCCTGTTGGGACACAACCCCCTTCTCCAGCAGCTTCCACCACCATCAGCGCACCCCTTCCCCATCATTCCCTCCTTCCCCAGAAGCTAGTTGGTGATTGATATAGGAGTGGCCCAGTGAGGGAGACAAACCTGTGGGCAGGTTAAGGGTTTGAGACAAGTCGCCACCAGCAGCACTTCCCCAGCACTGAGATAGTGGTAGGGTCACAGAACAGCTGGCTCATTCTAAGAGCTGGGAAGCCCTGGGCGCACCTACATTGTTTATGTAGACAAGTAGCGAAACACTGACTAACCAGCAGCTGCTGAAGTTTATTTTTAGATTCCCTACAGTGTGGAAACGGGCCCTTCGGCCCAACAAGTCCACACCGACCCTCCGAAGAGCAACCCACCCTGACTAGTGCCCCTAACACTACAGGTAATTTAGCATGGCCAATTCACCTAACCAGCACATCTTTGGACTGTAGGAGGAAACCGGAGCACCTGGAACAAACCAACACAGACACAGGGAGAATGTGCAAACTCCACACAGACAGTTGCCCGAGGCGGGAATTGAACCGGGTCCCTGGTGCTGTGAGGCAGCAGTGCTAACCACTGAGCCACCGTGCTGCCCATGAACACGGTTTGAGCTGGCACTGCACCAGCTGGATTTGCTGCCTCTTAGCATTCTGCAGCTTTCTACTGCTAAGTCATATCTGACTTTTTGTCCCAGTATCTTTGCATGCAACTGGTTCAGTGGGAGAAACCTGGGATTTATCCCTCTTGTCAGACTCTGACTGGATGGACTACCCTCTTGTCTCCAGACAAACTGGCACACTCTTGGCGTGCGTGGTCAAGCAGTTAGTTTCTCATCACTTTGTCATGCAGTTTTTTTTAGCCTCTGCAATCAGGTTGGTCTACGCTTACCACAGTGCTGTTTGCAGGAGCTTGCTGTGGCAAATTGACTGTTGCTTTTCTTGCATCACGATAGTGACTACACTTCTAAAAGACCTTTGTTGGCTGCAAAGTGCACTGGGGCTTTCTGAGAGGTGTGATGAGGAACCTTTCTGCATAAGGACTAGACAGACATGACATGACATGACTAGACACACATGTTAGTGTCCATCTACTCAGACACGTATCTCTGTGAAAGGGAGCCATCATCCAGTGAGGTGGGGCAGGTTTCTCTGTTGGTAGGGTTGGAGCCAGAGGGTCAAGCTGCACATCTGTTTATCTTTTCCATTAAAACAAATAAGGCAGGAAAGTGACTCCCTTGTCTATGAAATTGTAATATATTTATTTGTATTTTTAAGAGGCTTCATAGGAATCCGATTCATGCTGTGTTTTCATATTTTCTGTGGGAAATGGTTCAGGCATCCTAAATGGACTCAATCTATAGAGCACTGGTCTCACACTGTGATGGATAACCTACAATACAGTTCAAGTTTGAAGTTTCCAAGGACTAGAGGAAGTGAGTAGGCATGGGAATTCTGATGCTTGCTGACAAAACATTGTGTAAGAGCTGCAGGATTTGTGTGATCCAGTCAGAGAAGTGAGATGTGATTGAGAGTGAAATGGGAGCATATATTAACATGGAAAGTTGTGTGCCAAACAAAATACATTAACAATATAATGAGTGCAGATTGTTACAAATGTTTTCTCTCCAAAAACTTTGAAGTGAGCCACTTATGAATGAAATACAGAAAATTATTGCATTGATCAAGTGAAAAAGACGAGACAGACAATTTGAGCAAAAAAAAGGTTTGATTTTGAAACAAAGCTGGGTGCAGCTGCATTATCTATACACACCATTAGCAAGAAGCTACAGAGAATAGATTGTAAATGCGATAGTAGAAGATTGCACAATTGTGCAGTAAATTCGCATGTAGAAATTTGAAGTTGGGCACAGACTGATGACTCCTCCTTTGGCTTTCATACACAGAACCTTACGTTATTAACCTTTAAATATATTAGTGAGGAATATTTCTTTCCTTTACCCTGAATGGGTTAGTTCAGTCAATCCAGTAAATTATTTTGTTTCAAGAAGACATGGTTAGAACTTGGAGCATTCGCAGCATCCTTCGAAAATACATAAACCCTTGAGGACGTTGTGCAAATAATGACCTTTTTCAAAAAGTCGAAACGGAAAAATATGCAACCGGATATCAAAATAAAAATTAATGCTACAATGATTATCGCGCATAACAACTGCAAATGTTTAGCCAGGAGTTCTCATTATTGAAAGTAAAAACTGAAATTGCTGGAAAAGCTCAACAGGTCTGGCAGCATCTGTGGAGAGAATTCAGAGTTAATGTTTCTGGTCGAATGACCCTTCATCAGACTTGGATTTGTTTTTTGCTGTCAACTTAAATCATACTAACAATTTATGGATTTGATTAATCCTTTCACTAAATGCTTCCACGAATTCTCTAAGTGAAAGTTTGAAGTTGTTACCTGCTGTGTCTTTGCCCGCGGTTCCTGGTTGATTATGTCAGAAGTGTCGAGCAATCTGACCTCTGTGTATGAGAATGAGCGAGTGTTCTCTATGAGGAATTATACTTGTTTTCATCTGTTGGAAACAAGAACCTATTGCCTTCCGAGTTGCAGCTTTATCACGGCTTCTGCTTTCTATTCTGGTTATGTAATTCGCAACAAAAATATTTCCCCCTTGCTGTCTGCTGTCCGGAGCTGGAAATATTGGTCGGTGCCGTAGTTCAATTTTAAGTTCTGGAATTATCACTGACTGTCTCAAACTCTGCTTCACTATCAAATCCTCTCTTTTGGAGGCATTGTTTCATGCAGAATGCAATTCTTGGTCTCTACTGCTTGGCCTCAAGTGACATTTTATGATCACTGTACAAATAAAGATAGGTAGCACTAAAACAAAAGCATAAAATATCAGTTTCGCAAATTTATTTTATTATGGGTTTTGTAATGTGACTATTGAATCAGTGCTTCTAAAAAAAAACAACATTGGGATTAATGCCAACCTGTTAAAAATATGCTCCTTCTCTGCAGTCTGTAGATTAGATTAGATTCGATTACTTACAATGTGGAAGCAGGCCCTTCAGCCCAACAAGTCCACACTGACCCGCCGAAGCGTATACCACCCAGATCCATACTCCTATATTTACCCCTTCACCTAACACTATGGGCAATTTAGCATAGCCGATTCACCTAACCTGCACATCTTTGGATTGTGGGAGAAATCGGAGCACCCGGAGGAAACCCATGCAGACATGGGGAGAATGTGCAAACTCCACACAGAGAGTCGCCCGAGCCGGGAATTGAACCCAGGTCCCTGGCGCTGTGAGGCAGCAGTGCTAACCACTGTGCCACTGTGCCGCCCTGAACTATATTCAGTTCATGATCTCCCCTCGACTGTACCTGCACATCCTAGCGTTAAATAAGACTGTATCAGCCAAGTTGCTAGCTGCCTTTTTGAACTCTGACCCTGCAAAGTTGGTGTCTGAATGGATCTGAATGGAATCAGTGCTGTAGCTTCCTTTGGGACCCAGCCAAATGCTGCTGTTTGATCAGAATGTAAGAACTAGGAGTAGGCCATTCAGCCCTTTGAGCCTGCTCCACCATTTAGTACCGTCATGGCTGATCTCACTTTGGCCTCAACTCCACTTTTCCACCCGATCTCCATAACCCTTCGACCTGTTGCTGCTTAAAAATCTGATTATCTCCTTCCGAAATATACTCCATGTCCCCGCATCCACCACACCCTGGGGTAGTGCATTCCACAGATTAACGACCATTTGTGAATGATAATTCCTCCTCATCTCTGATTTAAATCTGTCACCCTTACCCTAAAACTATGTTTGTTTTGTTGTAGCTCCTGCTGGGGCGTTTTAGCGCTGGGGCGTTTTAGCACTGGGTCAAGTTCCGCCAACTCTGCCTCTGTATTGCGCAGTAGCTCACTTCTTGCACCCGGAGGGTCTCTGAAGAAATTATTCTCCTCATCAGGCGGCAAAGGTGTCGAGTCAGTGACATTCACCGTGTCCATCTCAGATTCCGAGGGATCCTCAATGCTTGATGGAGAGGGAGAACTCATGGGTTCCAGAATGGTCGGAAAGGCCGTCGAGGAACTGAGCACTTTTAACTCCCACTCTGTTTACAAGTTTCCACCTTTCACATGGTCCAGGTACTTGTTAAGGACCATCACACCTACCTGAACTTTATATGTCACTGGATCTAATCTTGAGTTGAATATACCTCTTACTATGCAGGGCCATTCCTGGGATTCCTTCACTGAACTTCATCTTCTGAAGTAAAATGCCTCTCTTGCTTAATGGGCTCTTGTGCTTGGCATTGGCATGCCCGTTGCTGTAATAGTTCACCAGCTCAAAGAAAGACCTAACCTCCCTTTTTGACTTGGGAGTCAGGGCACCTTTCATTGTCCTTACTTTATCATCCAACTGATGTAACCCGGTCTTGTCAACTCTGTAGCCCAAGTTGGTCACTTTGGGCGCCTGGAACACATGTCTTTCTCCTCTAAGGCACACATCCACCTAGGCGAAATGTCAAACAAGTATGTCCACGTTCTTTTAGTGCTTCTTATTGGTCTTCCCTGTTATTAGCACATCATCTGGATAAATGATGACCTTGTGGTAGATCTTGTAAAATGTTCTCTATTGTCTACTGAAAAATTCACAGGCTGATGGTATCCCAAATAGCAGTCTCGTATTTTGGTACAAACCTTTATAGGTATTAATTTTAGCGTACTTTTGGGGATCCTTATAAAGCCGCAATTGCAAGTGCGTACGGTGCATGTACAGCTTCATGAAGGACACCCCCCCCACCCACCCCACCAGATTTGTGTATAAATCCTCTATGTGAGGGATTGGGTATTTATTCAGCTGTGAAAATTGGTTCACAGTTTGATTAAAATCTTAACAAAGGTAAACCAATCCATTGGGCATCTCAATCATTACAATTGGTGCTGACCATTCCACAGACTGGACTGGTTTGATGATTCCTTTGCTTTCCAGTTTTCTGATTTCTGCCTCTACGTTTACCCACAAGGCAGCTGCCAGTGGGCGGGCCTTGCAGAATTATGGAATTGCTTCCTGGTCAACATGCAAGCTGGCCATGGCTCCTTTGATAGACCCTAGACCTTCCTGAAAATCTTCTGGTTATTTAATTAGGACTTTGCTCAGGCAGCCATTTTCTAATCGAAAAACGTTCAGCCAATCCAGGTGAATCTTTCTCAACCAATTTGGCCCCATCAAGTTTCAGTCTGAGCCTTTTGCTATAAACTGTTGTAATGGAACCAGCTGCTTCTCATAAGAGACTTGAACTAAAATTGTATCCTTATTCTGGAAAGGTTCACCAATATACATTCTCAGTCTAGCCAAAGTCTTGCGCAAGCTTGTGAGTTGGAGCCCAGAGTGAAGTTTGTTAAAGACTGGTTTCTGTGATCATTGAAATGGCCACGCCGGTATCGACCTCCATCAGAACCAGGTGATCATTTAACCAGACGTTTATTTTGATTCATTCTGATTTGGATGTTGCTGTGGTGACAATCAGATGGATTGAGGTGGTAGTGCACAGAGTGTTGACAAGCTGGTCCTTATGTCCTTTTGTTTTAGTTCATGTGTTGTATTTGAGACAAGTGCTTTCTGCAGTAAAGCATGTGCCTCGGTACTGACTCTCAAGATGTCAGCCTTGATTCAGGTTACAGTGAGCCATGGCCTTGTGACTCAGGGAGAGTGCCAACATCGAGCAAATATGGATTTGGATGAAGTTGTGTTTATGGATAGTCAGCATGCAGCTTCGGAACTGAGTGACTAGTTAGTGGTGACTGAGAATATGAAATAGTGTTATTCTATCATTGCAGTTCAGCTCAAAAGAGATTAATCGTTCTCTCTGCAGTGGGTTTTCACTAGTTTTTGCATCTTGAGACTTGTAAATGATCAACATGTATCATTTACTTATGTTAATGAATCCTACTATGGGTAGGAAGGCTTTTAAAACGTTGCAAGTTGTATACAACTAAAATTCACATCAATAGATAGTGTCACTATGTCTGTCATCTGTTGTTCAGCATTGAACATGAATTTACAGAAATAACTTTCAAGCAAATTTACAAGTCCAGAACTGACAGCTTTGCATGTATTGTTTCATGGGAGTTGGTCTTGCTATGGTTTAGAAGGTAATTTTTTTTTATAAATGATGATATTTCATCCTGTTGCTAAACCACATCCAAAAATACGTCTGAGGTTTTCTTTGGTTGTACTCAGTATTGACCAGGATATGGAAAGATATTTACCCACACCCCGTTCTGCAATATCTATTGCTTCCTGCCACAAGAACCCATCGTGCAACTGGTCAGGCTTCCTATAATACACCAAAGTTTAAAGTATCTCTTTGAGGAGTGTAAGTTTCCTGTGTTCCCAAGCTGCAGGTTCACAGTAGAACACTGACAGAAGTACTCGCCATGTACTTTTCAATTATTTAGCATCAAACGGGCAAAAATGGCACAAATTTCATCAAGGTGTTGTGAAGTTAAGGTCAACTTTCGTCATTACCATGATACCATTCATCTTAATTCATTTTTCCATGTCACGGCAAAGAGGTACCTTTTTAAAGGGTTAATGACTGCTAAAAGGATTAGGATATTTCAGATAGTGTTTGGGTTGACTGCCTCCCTATTGCGCCTTCAGTGGGATTGATGCAATTGGATTAGATTCCCTACAGTATGGAAACAGGGCCTTTGGCCCAACACTGACCCTCCGAAGACCCAGACCCATTCCACTACTCTATATTTACCCCTGACTAATGCACCTAACACCGTGGTTAGGTGCATTAGTCACACTGTGATTGTCTGTCACAGAAAGAGGTTGAGGCCAAAACATTGAATGTCTTCAAGGAGATAGCTGTAGTTCTTTGGGTTAAAGGAATCTAAGGGTATGAGCAGAAATTGGGAGCAGGTACTGAGTTGAATGATCGACCATGATCATATTGAAATGTAGAGCAGGCTCAAAGGACCGAATGGCCTCCTTGTGCTGCTGTTTTCTATCTTTCTATATTACTCTGTGGTATGGGACCTTTCATGATGCCACCTGGTAGTTTGGTTTCGGGTACCAACTTTCCACAGTATATCGTCTGCCCCTAATTCTGCCTTCAGTTCTTCGTGCCACAAGATTGATAGTCACATGTGAGATTACCACTGAGTCACTTTGCTATCACTAACTCTGTCTACAGTAGCGGTATGGTTAAGCATCTGTCAATGCCCAGAATCGCAGAAGATACTGAAAGGTTCATAGGACAATGGTTCAGAAGGCAGAGACCAATAAGGTGTGTGACTTCACTTGACGAAGGAGCAGTGCTTAGAAAGCTTGTGATTTCACATAAACCTGTCAGACTGTAACCTGGTGTCATATGACTTCACATTCAGTATAATCAATGCTTAATCATGATTTGAGCATAAACAATTATAAATGGCCACTTTCAGTATTATGGGCCTTTATAATTGACCCCTAATCAGTATGTCCTGTATAAATTAGGGAAAAATCGAAAGAACTGCAGATGCTGTAAATCAGAAACAAAAACAGAAGTTGCTGGAAAAGGCAGCGTCTGTGGAGAGAAATCAGATGTAAAGTTTTGGGTCCAGTGACCCTTCCTCAGAAGTGGTGGTAACTCAGAAAATGTCAGTTTATATCCAGAAGCTACGGTGGGGGGAGGGGGTAAGGAGTAAAATCGATGGGGATAGAGCCCAAAGAGAGAGAAGAACAGTTAGCAAACATAGGAGTGGACAATGATCTGGATGGAAGGGTGAATGGCTATTAGTGGAAACTGATAGCGGTGAGCAATACAATGTGGTAACATATTGTTTGCCATTATACACTGGGAGAAAAGTTAGGACAGAGTTGAAAAATGTGGTGCTGGAAAAACAGGCAGCATCCAAGCAGCAGGAGAATCGACGTTTCGGGCATAAGCCCTTCTTCAGGAACACGCTGCCTATTGTTAGCCACGAATAGTCATTCCCCCCGCCCACCTGATCTTATGCACATAAACCGACATTTTCCTAGCTACCGTCGCTCTGAGGGAGGGTCACTGAACCTGAACCGTTAACTCTGATTACTGTTTACCGATGCTGCCAGGCCTGCTGAGCTTTACCAGCGGTGTCTGTTTTTGTTTCTGTTCAAATTAGGCCCTTGGTTATAGTCAGATAAAATCAGGGAACTGCAAGATAGAGTTTGTAGCTGGAAGTGAGTCTCTTGAAAGTTGTACCTGTAAAGTTGTTTAAGGTTGAAAATTTATTCCTGAGTTTGATTCATGATTATATTCAAACGAAACTCAAAAACAAGTTCAGTGTAGATGCTTACCCATTCAAACGGAGACCTTGGAGTGCAGGAGTCATAGCTCCTTGAAAGTGGAATCGCAGGTAGATAGGATAGTGAAGAAGGCGTTTGGTATGCTTTCCTTTATTGGTCAGAGTATTGAGTACAGGAGTTGGGAGGTCATGTTGCAGCTGTACAGGACATTGGTAAGGCCACTGTTGGAATATTGCGTGCAATTCTGGTCTCCTTCCTATCGGAAAGATGTTGTGAAACTTGAAAGGGTTCAGAAAAGATTTACAAGGATATTGCCAGGGTTGGAGGATCTGAGCTACAGGGAGAGGCTGAACAGGCTGGGGCTGTTTTCCCTGGAGCATTGGAGGCTGAGAGGTGACCTTTATAGAAGTTTACAAAATTATGAGGGGCATGGATAGGGTAAATAGGCAAAGTCTTTTCCCTGGGGTCGGGGAGTCCAGAACTAGAGGGCATAGGTTTAGGGTGAGAGGGGAAAGATATAAAAGAGACCTACGGGGCAACTTTTTCACACAGAGGGTGGTACGTGTATGGAATGAGCTGCCAGAGGAAGTGGAGGAGGCTGGTACAATTGCACCATTTAAGAGGCATTTGGATGGGTATATGAATAGGAAGAGTTTGGTGGAATATGGGCCGGGTGCTGGAAGGTGGGACTAGATTAGGTTGGGATATCTGGTCGGCATGGACGGGTTGGACTGAAGGGTCTGTTTCCATGCTGTACATCTCTATGACTCTATAAATGCGCAAATTAGTTACATAGGCCCTTCGGCCCTCAATGTTGTGCCAACTTATGAAAACAATCTGAAGCCCCACTAATCTACACTATTCCATTATCATCCATATGTTTATCCAATGACCATTTAAATGCCCTTAAAGTTGGCGAGTCTACTACTGTTGCAGGCAGGGCATTCCATGCTCTTACTACTCTGAGGAAAGAACCTACCTCTGACATCTGTCCTATGTCTATCACCCCTCAATTTAAAGGTATGTCTCCTCGTGCCATCACTATCTGAGGAAAAATCTCTCACTGTCCACCCTATCTAATCTTCTGATCATGTTGTATACTTCTATTACCTGTGATCAGCTGTGAATCACTCCATTTTTTTTTAGCATTTTCTTATATATAATTTTGAAATGAATGAACATATACCTCTTGCTTATAATTGCTAAGACCACAATTCATTTTTCTAGTTGTCCAAACCGTCAATAAGAATAGAATATGGTTCTTTGTTTTAGGCTCAAGTTATCTTTTAATCTGTTGTTTGAGATGGCTCAGACATGACCTCATTTTGAAAGAGGAATAGGTTGTTGCTCCTAAATTGACCCCCTCTGAATTTTTAAATTGTTTTCTGTTAATAGGGAAGTTAAATAATTGCACAATACTTTCAGTCTTTTGCATCAGTTAGAGTTGGAATCGTGTCAGAAAATGTTCTCCAATAGACATCACTGAGTACCAACTTTAGTAACAAATACCTTTGGATATTTCTGATCAACCTGTTCTGATGGGCTCTAGATAGGTGGAATTTGAACCAAGTCTTCTGGTCCAGGGGAAGAAACGCTACCATTGCACAAGGGGAGAGAGGAACAATTTAAGAGGGACCTAAGGGGTAACTTCTTCACAGAGAGGATGGTGCGTGTTTGGAATGAGCTGCCAGAGGAAGTGGTGGAAGCTGGTACAATTACAGCATTTAAAAGGCATCTAGATGGGAATATGAATAGGACCAGTTTTGTGGGCTATGGGCCAAATGCTGGCAAATGGAATGAATTGGATTGAAGGGTCTGTTTCCATGCTGTACAACTCTGGTTCCAAGAGCCCTCACAATGCCTTGGATAATACAGGCAAATGTACTTCACGTGCACATACTTGACTATCTAGCACTCAGTGACCAAAGAACTAATATGCACACTTTTTAAAAAGTAAACCTCTGCCTTTCATCTTACTGTTTTATCAATAAGCACAGAAATATATTCTCCTCCACACTGGGGAGACAGGATGCAAACTTGCAGAACGTTTCAAAGAACATCTCTGGGACACCCACACCAACCAACCCCACTGTCGAACACTTCAACTCCCCCTCTCACTCCGCCAAGGACATGCAAGTCCTGGGCCTTCTCCATCCCCAAACCCTAACTACCTGAAGTCTGGTGGAAGAATGCCTCATCTTCCACCTTGGGACCCTTCAACCACGTGGGATCAATGTGGATTTCACCAGTTTCCCCATGCGCTCCCCCCCCAGATCCAACCTTCCAACTCATCGCTGCCCTCTTGAACTGTCTGACCTGTCCATCCTTCCCATCTATCCACTCCAACCTCCTGCCCGACCTATCACCTTCAACCACATCTTCATCTACCTATCACATTCAAAGCTACCTTAACCCCACGACACCACTCCCCCTCCCATTTATCTCTCCAGCCCCCTTAGCGACCCCCCCAACACACACACAAAACACACACTCTCCTGATGAAGAGCTTATGCTCGAAACGTCGATTCTCCTGCTCCTCACATGCTGCCCTAACCTGTTGTGCTTTTCCAGCACCATACTCTTAACTCATGCACATATGGTGAGATCACCACCACCTGCAGCTTCCACTATAAACCCCACACCATCCTGTCGTGATATTATAATCACTGTACCTTCACTGTGACTGGGTCAAAATCTTGGAACACCCTTCCTAAAGCACTGTGATGCTACCTACACCTCAAGGATTTGAAGCGGGTGAAGAAAGCAGCTCACTACCATTTTCACAAGGGCTATTAATGCTTATCTAGCAAGCGATGCTCACAAGGAATCCGAGATGTACAGCACGGAAACAGACCCTTCAGTCCAACTCCTCCATGCCGACCAGATTTCCCAAATTAATCTAGTCCCATTTGCCAGCATTTGGCTCATATCCCTCTAAACCTTTCCTATTCATAAACCCATCCAGATGCCTTTTAAATGTTGCAGCAGCCCCCACCACTTCCTCTGGCAGCTCATTCCATAAATGCACCACCCTCTGTGTGAAAAAGTTACCCTTAGGCCCCTTTTATATCTTTCCCCTCTCACCCTAAACCTATACCCTCTAGTCTTGAACTGCCCCACCCCAGGGAAAAGACCTTGCCTACTTGCCCAGTCCATGATCACATGAGTGACTGAAAAAAAATGTGAATGTGCACCGAAGTCACGTTGCACAATAACTGTGCCCACTATCCTTCCTTGTTTGCTAATCAGAACTGCAATGAAGCATACATACTCCCAATTACCCAAATCTGGGTCTGACATGTCAATCATACTGTTGTGAAGCATACCAACATTGGCTGACTTCACAGTGTAAGTCTTCAGATGAGCTTTGACAGAGTAGATATGGGAAAAATGTATTCATTTGTGGATAAGTCCTGAACTTGATGATTATAAAGATCACGTGTGTACGATGCTACAATTTGGAATCATTCAAATTTAGCAGAATGAGAGGTGATGTCGTTTTAAACATACCGAATTCTTAAGGAGCTTGACAGGGTAAATACTGAGTGGATGTTTCCTGTCATGGGAGAGTCCAGGACCATTGGGCATAGTCTCAGCATAAAGGGGTATCAATTTAAGGTTGAGATGAGAAGGACTTTCTTCTCTGAATTTTGAGAGTCTTTAGAACCCCTTGCCACAGTGAGCTGTGGGGGCTGAGTCCCTGTGTCTATTTAGGATCAGTCAGGGAATCAAAGTTTGCAGGGAAAATACGGTGAAGTGGACTTGAGGAATGTTGGGATCAGCCATGAGTCTATTGTGTGGAGGTGCCAGTGTTGGACTGGGATGGACAAAGTTATAGTCCAGCAGGTTTATTTGAAACATGTTGTGTCGTTTTTAATTATGATTCCGTTGAACAGTAGAACAGACTCAAGGGCCAAACGGCCTACTCCTGTTCTTGCTGTTTCTGGTTTTAAGGCAGAATTCACTACCACAAGAAGTATCTGAGTGCATGGGTACATTTAAGGATTAAGCGGGTCGGGGGAGAAAATATTAAAGGTTATGGGGATCTGGCCAGATGAAGGGGCTTGGAGGCGGCTGCTCATGCGGAATGTTAATAAAACAATGTAAATCCGTTGGGCCAAATGGCCTGTTTCGTTGCTGAAAATTCAAAGCAAAAATGGGGAAGATACCTTCAGTGGAAAAACGCACTTCTGCATTCTTCTCCTGTGTGGCCTGACAGATTCCAAAACAGGTCAAAAAATAATGTTTGTTATTATTTTCTTTGTGATCATTTTGCCTTTTCAGAGCTAAAAGCAGAACATTTCATGCTTATCTGCAATGACTTTTGTTCTTCATTTTTCATTATTGTGGGATGTGGGCATCGCTGGCTGGGCCTGCATTTATTGCCCATCTCTCGTTACCCTTGAGAAGGTGGGGGTGAGCTGCCTTCTTGAACTGCTGCAGTCCACCTGCTGTGGGTTGACCCACAATACCATGAGGGAAGGACTTACAGGAATTTGACCCAGTGACAGTGAAGGAATGGTAATATATTTTCAAGTCCAGATGGTGAGTGGCTTGAAGGGGAACTTGAAGTTGGTGGAGTTTTCATGTATCTGCTGCCCTTATCCTTCTAGATGGAAGTGGCTGTCGGTTTGGAAGTTGCTGTCTGAGGATCTTTAGTGAATTTCTGCAGTTCACCTTGCAGATAGTATGTGCTGCTGCTACTGAACATTGGTGGTAGAAGGAGTGGTTGCTTTTGGATGTAATGCCAATCAAGTGAGCTGTTTTGTCCTGTAACATGTCAAGCTGCTTGTGTTGTTAGATCTGAAACCATCCAGGCAAGTGGGGAGTAATCCATCACTCTCCTGTCTTATGCCTTGTAGATGGCGGACAGGAGGTACTTACTCACTGCAGTATTCTTAGCCACTGACCTGCTTTTGTAGACCCGGTGCTTATGTGGTGAGTCCAGTTGGCTGGTCAATGGTAACCCCCAGGATGTAAATAGTCGGGGATTCAGTAATGGTAACACCATTAAATGTCTAGGGGCGGTGGCTAGATTGTCTGTTATTGCTGATGGTCATAGACTAGGATTTGTGTGGTGTGATAACCTGCTCAGGAACACCCAGGGTTCTGTCAGGGCCAGGCAGCTCCTCACCTCATTACAGCCTTGGTTCAAATATGGACAAAAGAGCTGAATTCCAGTGATGAGGTGAGACCAATATCCAGTGTCTCCAACCATCTCTTGACACCATGTCTAGTTACTTGCTACTTGTCAGCCTGAAAATCCTCCAGATCTTGCTGCGTTTGAACATGGACTGCTACAGTATCTGGGGACTCGCGAATGATGCTGAACATTTTACAAGCATTGGCAAGCAACCCCACTTCTGACTTTATGATAGAGGAAATGACATTGATGAAGCAGTGGAAGATGTTTGGGCCCTGGACACTACCCTGAGGAACTCTTGCAGTGATTCCTGAAGCTGAGATGATTAACCTCCAACGACCATAACCATCTTCCTATGTGTCAGGTATGACTCCAACCAGTGAAGCGTTTCCCCCTGATACCCACTGATTTTAGTTTTGCTAGGGCTCCTTGATGCCACACTCTGTCAAATGCAGCCTTGATGTCAAGGGCTGTCACTTTCAACTCACCTCTGGATTTTCAACTCTGTTGTGCATGTCAGAACCAAGGCTGTAATGAGGTCAGGAGCTGAGTGGCCCTGGTGGAACGCAAACTGGGAGTCACTGAGCAGGTTATTGCTGAACAGGTGCTGCTTGATTGTACGATTGATGACCCCTTCCATTACTTGACTGATGATTGAGAGTAGACTGATGGAACAGTAAGTGGCCATGTTGGATATGTCGTGCTTTTTATGTACAGGATGTACTGGGGCAATTTTCCACATTGTCAGGTAGATTCAAGTTTTGTAACTGTACTGGAAAAGCTTGGCTTAGGGAGCGGCAAGTCCTGGAGCACAAGTCTTCGGTACTATTCCCAGAATGTTATCAGGGGCCATAGCCATTTCAATGTCTACAGCTGTTTCTTGATATCACGAGGACTGAATCAATTTAGCTGAAGACTGGTATGACTCAATGCTGGGGGCCACTGGAGGACGGCAAGATGGATCATCCACTCAGCACCTCTGGCTGAAGATTGCTGTGAATACTTCAGCTTTATCATTTGCACTGATGTGCTGGGCTCTGCCATCATTGGGGATGGAGGTTTCTCTAGTGAGTTGTTGAATTGTCCACGATCATTCTCGACTGGATGTGGCAGGACTGCAGAGCTTAGATCTGATCTGTTGGATGTGGGATCACTTAGCTCTGTCTATCACTTGCTGCTTGTGTTATTTGGCATACTTTTGTCCTGTTTGGTAGCTTCATATGGATTTTCCTGAATATCTAGGACTAGGGTCTTGGCGTAGGTCTCAATGCTAATTAAAAGGACCTGAATCGGCTACGTTAGCACTTTTGATTTTGGAGTGCAGGTGAAACTGAGGGGTTTCTTGCTGTCAGTTATTCATCTGTTACTTGACTGAATGTTATGCTGGTACAGCTGTACATTTGGTTAACAGGGCATTTTGCAGGGACTTGTAATCATTTTGTTCACTACCCAGAGTGGATTGGGATTACTTGATGGGAAGCACTCTCACCATTTTTTTTTAAAATGTCAAAACTGTGTTGCACCATGAAGTTTAAAAACTGACAGCAGCATTTCAGGGAGTATCGATGCGAGAAAGTGAGGACTGCAGATGCTGGAGATCAGAGCTGAAAATGTGTCGCTGGAAAAGCGCAGCAGGTCAGGCAGCATCCGAGGGAATTCCTGATGAAGGGCTCTTGCTCCTCGGATGCTGCCTGACCTGCTGTGAATACCCAATTGTCAGCAAAAAATTGGCAAACCTTTTCAGCCTCAATAGTGCAGCGAGAGTAAATCTTCAAGAAACGATCAATGTATGTTCTTGAAATTCAACGGCCAGTAATTTTTTTAAGTTTTAAAGATTTAAAAAAAAACATTACGTTCATATGTTTTCTGTTGCTCCTCTTGGAATAGTATCAAAGAATAATGCAACACAGAACAAGACCATTCGCTTCACAGTTTGATTTGATTGATTATTGTCTCATTTACCGCGGTACAGTGAAAAGTTTTGTTTTGCGTTCAGTACAGGCTGATCATAGCATTAGGCTCATTGAACAGACATGAGAGTGTGGCGCTGGAAAGGCACAGCAGGTCAAGGCAGCATCCGAGGAGCAAGAGCCCTTCATCAGGAATTCCCTCGGATGCTGCCCGACCTGCCGTGCTTTTCCAGCACCCCACTCTCGACTCTGATCTCCCACATCTGCAGTCCTCATTGAACAAAGCGACGGATCTAGTGTTACGGCTGCAGAGAAGGTGCACAACGAACGAGGTCAGTATTAAATTTGAGAGGTCCTTTCAGAAGTTTTAAAAACAATGGGGAAGAAGCTGCTCTTGAATCTGCTGGTATGTGTGTTTAAACTTGTGTATCTTCTGCCCAACGGAAGAGGTTTGGAAGAGAGTATAACCGGGGTGGGAAGGGTCTCCCACTGAGGCCTTCCTGAGGCAGCGAGACATATAGATGGAGTCAATGGATGGAAGGCAAAAAGAGTGGTGCTAGGAAAGAACAGCCGGTCAGGCTGCAGCCAAGGAGCAGGAATGTTCCTGATGAAGAACTTATGCTCAGAACATCGACTCTCCTGCTCCTCGGATGCTGCCTGACCGGCTGTGCTTTTCTAGCGCCACACGTTTTGACTTTGATCTCCAGCATCTGCAGTCTCACTTTCTCTCAATGGATGGAAGTTTGGCTTAGTTCCAATGCTAGCTGTCACATAGAACAATCCAATTAATCTCCTGCCTTTTCCTCATAACCTTGCACTTTATTTCCTCTCTCACTGGAGGAGAAGCTTTGGCATATGACTGCCTTCCAGACCACTATCTCTGTAACTATAGAATAAGTGTTGCAAGTGTAGCCTGCTGTGCGGGCTTCTGAGATGTTTCTTTTTCTTCCTCTTCGAAGCATCTTAACTACAGCCCTCTGTCTTTCTGTGAAGTGCTGCGGAAATTGGGGATGTGACATCTAGGGCAGCACGAGCCAAGCATACCTCAGCTCTAGACTTGATGGTGTTGTCTTTCGTCCTGAAACACAAAAACAAGGTCTCAAATGGAGGATTGGGCCTCTGTATGTAAACTGTGTTTGTTGTCCTGGGTACCACAGTGCATAGAAAATTGAGAGATATGGTCGTTCTGCTAATCAACCCAATTATTGTTGCATGACAGTCATGTATTGTTCTTTACCGGGGTTTGGGCAGCTTGACAATGCCAGTTTCTGTCGCCCATTCCCAAATTGCCCTGGAACTGAGCAGCTTGCTATGTTTCAGAAGGCTGTTCAGAGTCAATTACATTGTTGTGGGTCTGGATTCACGTGTCGACTAGACCGAGTAAGGATGGCAGATTTCCTTTTCTGAAGGAGCTCAGTGAGCCATATGGCAATCAATGATTGGGTCATGGTCTTCATTACTGAGGCTAATTCCAATTCCAGATTCTTTTTGTGGGATTTAAACTCCACCAGTTCCCTTGGCAGCATTGGATGCTGTGTCCCCAGAGCATTAGTCTAGGCCTCTGTATTACACATACAGTGGCAATAACACGATGCCACCATCTCCCTGTTAACAATCATTTTGCAGGAGCATCACTCCAGAAATAGTTTGTTATGAGAGACTGACTTCAATATTAAACATTGACTGTCATAATTATGGAGTCTAATTTCTTTTCGTTCATTGATTATCCTGTTTAATATAGATGGATTACTGACATTTGCACACAAGGGAGATTCCATGCGAATATGCTAAGCAATGGAATTTTAATGCCAACGTATCGGTTACCATAACAGACCTTGTATGGATTTAGTTAACATGCCTTACTCACTAACCACAGGATGAGACTTCAAGTCACGAGTGCAATCAACGAATCATCCTGCTGTATGGAGTGGGGAAGCAGAGGGACGAAGCCAGGCACCAGCTGAAAAAGATTATCAAGGATATCCTGAAAATACTGAACAAAAAAAGTACTGCAGAGACCAGTGAGTCACGTTTCATTAGCATTAGCTGCATGCACAGTTTCACACTGAATGTTAATTTTGTTTTAAAAACTCCTCTTGATAAAGAGTTGCCGCATCTAATAAGCTTGTGTAACTAATGTGTTGTTTTTAATCCATCCTCCTGCCTGTGCAGCTGGTGATGAAAGTCAAAAATCGAAGAGGACCAAACAGGAAGCCCCTCTAACCCTAGAGACAATTTTTGCCAAACTTCAGCAGCTCTCCTATTTCGACCAACACCAGGTGACATCTCAGGTGCGAAAGTGCTGTTTTCTGGTCTCGCTTCTGTCTGCCATTAACAGGAGGATGTTTGAAAGGGCAGAGCTCTCTATCGAAAGGAATAGTTCAGTGAATGGATTCACTCAAGGGTTAAGCGAGGGAGAAAGTAATAGCAGGTTATGGTGATATGGCAAAATGGAGAGGGCTGGAAGAAGGTTGCACATTTGGAACATCATAAGAACAACATGGGTCAGTTGGGCTGAATGGTCTGTTGCTGTGCTGAAAACTTAAACTGATACAGACACCATCAGTGGAAGTAAGTTAACAACTAAGGCTTTCTCTTGGCTTTGTTTCCACATTGGTTTTGATCCCTTAATTAGCATTCTCTGGTCAGTCTCAAAATATCTGCATTCTGGAACTTTCTCCCGTTCAACAACACTCGATAGTTTGAACGGCCTACTTTTGCTGATACATCTTATGACCTTGTGACTTGTGTTTGGTACAACTGGAAAATGGGTCTAAATTTTCTTGACAAGAACCCAGAACGAATTAGGGCACAATCTGGCCATGATTTTCTGTTGAGGGACTGCTGCAATGAGACATCTGCATCCAGATGAGTTTTAGAAACACAAGCACATGTTGACGGGTTCAGAGTTACCAGGCCAGCATCTCAACAACCTTCTGCCAAGTTGAGGACTCCCATTGAGTGACGGATTTGGGATTCCTGACTCATTGTTGAAAGCCTTAAGCATGACTTCCACACCTTCAGGTATAAAATAATGTGGCTTGTGTATCAACATAGGAACTAGAAGCAGGAGTAGGCCATTCAGCCCCTCGAGCCTGCAACACCATTCAATACGATCGTGGCTGATCTCATCTTGGCTTCAACTCTACCCTCCTGCCCGCTCTCCATAATCCTTCTCTCCTTTGCTAATTAAAACTCTGTTTGTCTCCTCCTCTAACTTATTCAGTGTGCTGACATCCACCATACTCTGGGGTAATGAAATCCACAGATTTATGACACTTTGAAAGAAGTCATTCCCCTTTGTCTCTGTTTTAATTTTGTCACCCCCTTACTCTAAAGGTATGACCTGTCATTCTAGTTTGCCCCATGTGGGGAAAACATCTGCTTTACGTCTCCTTGTCAGTCTTCTTTCGCACGTTATATTAGATCTTTGCTCATTCGTCTTGACTCTCGTGGGGATAGATCTAAAGTGCTCAATCTCCTCCCCTAAGACAAGCCATTTATCTCTAGAATGAATCAGGTGGACCCTCTGTGAACTCCGTCCAATGAAATTACATCCTTCTGCAGATACGGGGACCAATACTGTATGCAATACTCCAGATATTGCCTCACCAATGCCTTGTCTAATTGCATTGGCAGTTCCCTCAGCTTGCATCGTCTACACTTATTGTAGATGATTAGAGAGGGAGTAAGGCTATTGGGCTGCTCTTTCAGAAAGAATGGGCTGAATGGCCTCTTTCCTTGCCTTCGGGCAGCAGAGTTGTTCAGCGGTTTACACTGCTGCCTGACGGCGCCAGGGACCCGGGTACGATTCTAACCTCGGGTGACTGTCTGTGTGGAGTTTGCACATTCTCCCTGTGTCTGCGTGGGTTTCCTCTGGGTGTTCCAGTTTCCTCCCACAGTCCAAAGATGTGACCTATATGGACTTCAGTAAGGCGTTCGACAAGGATCCCCGTGGGAGACTCGTTAGCAGGGTTAGGTCTCATGGAATACAGGGAGAACTAGCCATTTGGATACAGAACTGACTCAAAGATAGCAGACAGAGGGTGGTGGTAGAGGGTTGTTTTTCAGACTGGAGGCCTGTAACTAGTGGAGTGCCACAAGGATTGATCCACTACTTTTCTTCATTTATATAAAATTTTGGATGTGAGCGTAAGAGGTATAGTTAGTAAGTTTGCAGATGACACCAAAATTGGAGGTGCAGTGGACAGCGAAGAAGGTTACCTCAGATTATAGAAGCAAAGAGGTTCTTTTGCAGCTGTACAGGGCCCTTGTGAGACTGCACCTGGAATATTGTATGCAGTTTTGGTCTCCAAATTTGAGGAAAGACATTCTGGCTATTGAGGGAGTGCAGCGTAGATTCACGAGGTCAATTCCCAGTATGGCGGGACTATCTTACGTTGAAAGAGTATATACCTTTCAAGGATACGTTGTAGGCGACTGACTGTGTGGAGTTTGCACATTCTCCCCGTGTCTGTGTGGGTTTCCTCCGGGTGCTCCGGTTTCCTCCCACACTCCAAAGATGTGCAGGTCAGGTGAATTGGCCATGCTAAATTGCCCGTAGTGTTAGGTAAGGGGTAAAGGTAGGGGTATGGGTGGGTTGCGCTTCGGCGGGGCGGTGTGGACTTGTTGGGCCGAAGGGCTTGTTTCCACACTGTAAGTAAGCTAATCTAAAAAAAAGTAATCTAATCATGTAAGTAATCTAATCTAAACCCCTGAGTTTAGAAGGCTGAGAGGGGATCTGATTGAGACGTATAAGATTATTAAAGGATTGGACACTGTGGAGGCAGGAAGTATGTTTCCGCTGATGGGTGAGACCCGAACCAGAGGACACTGTTTAAAAATAAGGGGTTGGCCATTTAGAACAGAGTTGAGGAGAAACTTCTTCACCCAGAGAGTGGTGAGTGTGTAGAATGCTCTGCCCCAGAAGGCTGTGGAGGCCAAGTCTCTGGATACTTTCAAGAAAGAGTTGGATAGAGCTCTTAAGGATAGTGGAATCAAGGGTTATGGGGATAAGGCAGGAACAGGATACTGATTGAGGATTATCAGCCATGATCATAATGAATGGTGGTGCTGGCTCAAAGGGCAGAATGGCCTACCCCTGCACCTATTGTCTATTGTCTATTACAACGGGATCTTGATCAGATGGACCAATGGGCTGAGAAATGGCAGATGAAGTTTAATTCAGGTAAATGTGAGGTGCTGTATTTTGGGAAAGCAAATCTTAGCAGGATTTAATGGTAAGGTCCTAGGGAGTGTTGCTGAACATAGAGACCTTGGAGTCGCAGGTAGTGAAGAAGGCGTTTGGTATACTTTCCTTTATTGGTCAGAATATTGAGTACAGGAGTTAGGAGGTCATGTTGCGGCTGTACAGGACATTGGTTAGGCCATGGTTAGAATATTGCGTGCAATTCTGGTCTCCTTCCTATTGGAAAGATGTTGTGAAACTTGAAAAGGTTCAGAAAAGATTTACAAAGATTTTGCCAGGGTTGGAGGATTTGAGCTACAGGGAGAGGTTGAACAGGCTGGGGCTGTTTTCCCTGGAGCGTCGGAGGCTGAGGGGTGACCTCATAGAGGTTTATAAAATCATGGATAGGGTAAATAGACAATGTCTTTTCGCTGGGGTGGGTCAGTCCAGAACTACTGGGCATAGGTTTAGGTTGAGATGTAAAAGAGACCTAAGGGGCAATGTTTTCACACAGAGGGTGGTGTGTATATGAAATGAGCTGCCAGATGAAGTGGTGGAGGCTAGTGCAATTGCAACGTTTAAGAGGCATCTGGATGGGTATATGAATAAGAAGGGTTTGAAGGGATATGGGCCAGTTGCTGGCAGGTGGACTAGTTTGGGTTGGGATATCTGGTCGGCATGGACAGGTTGGACCGAAGGGTCTGTGTCCATGCTCTACATCTCTATGACTCTATCTATAGGTGAGATGAATTGGCCACGCTAAATTGCCCATAGTGTTCAGGGTTGTGTAGGTTAGGGGTAGATGTAAAGTACTGTGGAATGCGTTTGGGCCGGATACTCTTAGAGGATCGGTGTGGACTTGTTGGGCCGAAGGGCCTGTTTCCACGCTGAAGGCATTCAATGAAGTAAAGTTTCGCAATTTTTATTTGGCTGTTTTCTTCAGACTCAGTCATCCCTGGTTAGCAGGCTGGCTGTTTTGGAATGATTCAATAAGCTGTTCACATCTTGTTAAAGTGTGGTTAAATGTTGCTAACCATTTCCCTTAGCAGCTTAGTGCCTCTCTTCTTGATGCCTGAGGTGTAACTGTGTGAAGTTTGTTTCAGATTTCTGACTGCAGTGATTGTGAACTGTGAGATGGCCTAATTCAGTAGCTTCTACCACCAGGTTAATGATACAGGCAAAGTGTTAGTTTCCACTGAAATATATCATTATTCCATTTCAGATTGTGCTGTGTGATATTAAAATCAATCTCTTCCCACTTTATAACTCCATTAGGGATCCTAGATTCCCCCTTCAAACTCCAGGGCACAAAACAATGTGAAGGATTTAGGTTCCGGTGCCTATATTAAGATCGGTACTTCAATTTCAAATTGCTATTTATGTGCAGCAGTCCCACACAAAAATCATAAAGTCTGGATTAGGATCATGAGTAGGCCATTCAGTTCCTGGAGCTTGCTTTGTCTTTATAGATCATGGCTGATCATCTACTTTAGATTAGATACCTTACAGTATGGAAACAGGCCCTTCGGCCCAATAAGTCCACACCGACCCTCTGAAGAGCAACTCACCCAGACCTATTCCCCCACCTTATATTTACCCCGGACTAACGTACTTAACAATATGGGCAATTTAGCATGGCTAATTCACCTGGCCTGCACATCTTTGGATTGTGGGAGGAATCCTACTCAGACACGGGGAGAATGTGCAAACTCTGGACAGACAGTCCCCCAAGACAGGAATCGAACACAGGTCCCTGGTGCTGTGAGGCAGCAGTGCTAACCACTGAGCCACCGTGCTGCCCACTTGCATGCCATATTCCAGCTTTATCCCCATAATTCCTTTCTGTCAGTAGTAACTAGAAATCCATCGAGCCCTGCCTTGAACTTATTTGATGACTGAGCTTCCACAGCTCTCTGGGGTAGACCATTCCCAAGATTCACCACTCCTCTGTGGTTTCTTCTCACATCAGTCGAAAATGGCTTACGCTTTATTCTGAGACACAGGCAGGGGAATCCTTTCTGCATCTATTCTGTCTATCCCTTTTAAGAATTTTGCATAAGTTTGTATGAGATTGCCTCTCGCTGTTCTAAACTTCAGAGAATACAAATCCAAACTCTTCAATTTCTTCTTGTGTGTCAGTCCCACAATCCCAGGATTCCATCTCTGTCTCTCTCTGATAAGTACATCCTTCTTTAGGCAAGGGGACTAGAACTACACAGTATTTCAGGTGTGGTTTTGCCAGTGTTCCAAAGATTTGAAACAAGACTTCTTCTCTCCTGGAAATAGAAAAAAAAAAGTAGTGCGGATGATAGAAATTTGAAACAAATGCAAAGAACTCTTTAAAAAAAACCTCAGTAAATCTGAAGAAGAGTCATGCTGGACGCAAAACGTTAACTTGTTTCTCTCTCCACAGATGCTGACACACCTGCTGAGTTTCTCCAGCATTCAAATGCCATTAAACTTGGATGGTTGTAAACATTTCTGTCAGTATTTGTGGACAATCTTGGAATCTAAATAGAACTTTTGAAAGAAAACTACGAGCCCTTGTTAACTGTTCATTTTGTTTTAACTGACATGGAGAAACTACTTTCGTGGGAGAACATTTGCACATAGATACGTTTTCTGCAGCCACACAGGAAATTAATTAGTGCCAATGACTGTAGTTGCTGATGGGGACGGGATAATGTTTGTGTGCACATCTGCCTCTTTACATGAAACCATTTCAAAGGACTGTGTTGAATCCCAGTGTATCTATATCGTGATTTCTGACACAAGAGGCATATGAAAAGTTAACAGTCTTCCCCAGAGTTGTCTTGTGAGAATAATAGATGTTTCTTTATATAGCTTCGATTTCTTGTCATTCAGGAGATATTACTTACATCAAAGCTTTGAGATTGTGTACATATGGATATGTACAATTATTTAAACAGCAAAACCTCCTACTCTGGCAGGAGAAATCTTTCAATATGTTTGTACAAGATGATGGGAAATGAAACACATTTATTTAATAGTGATTTTAACCAAATTATTTTTACGTATGTGGCTATTAAAATTAAATAAATCATCTGGCTCCAATTAAAACTGGGTTGTTTGACCTTTTTGAAGTCTTCAACTCATTGCCACTGCCGTCTGTCCTCAATTCAATTTTGCTAAAACCTTTTAATGTCGTGTTCCAATGACTGCATTACAGTGCAAAAGTTCTTGTCTACCCTCCTGGTGGAGCCAGAGGTCTCGTCTGTATAAACAGCCTGGAAAAATTTCGAACGCAACTAATTTCCTATAACTGGAAATGCTATTTTACACTTATTGGGAGGAGAGGAAAAACCCATTAATTTTAAATCTCTTTCCAGATTTCCAGTAATGTCCTGGAACAAATCACTAGCTTTGCCTCAGGAACTTCATACCATCTGCCTTTGGCTCACCACATTCAGCTCATTTTTGATATGATGGAGTGCGCCCTTAATATCAATGGCCTGATTGACTTTGCAATCCAGGTGAGATTATAATAACAGGTATGTAATGTATTCAAGAACATTTATGAATAAACCACAGATGGGGAAGAAAGTTATGAGACCCCTGAACATTACTCTGATGGTTAAGGATGTCATCCAGTTTTCCAGACTGTGAACAGCTGTGATTGAACACACCCTTGACCCCTTGTCAGTCCTCACATAATTACTTATGCAACAGATTTCCTTCTCTTTTATCTCTGTAGAGGAGAGCAGGGATTTGGAAAGGCTGGCCATGAATGCAGCTGTGAGAAATGAATTTACTTAAAAGCAGTGTTGATTTGGTATGCATAATGCAAATGATTTACTCTGAAGAGCTAAAGATGTAGGCTGTTGTTGCTGCCGTTCAGTCCGTGAAACCTGATTAAATAGTTTGCTTGACCCTGACCAAAATGGAAACAAAATATCTAAAATTTCTGGATGAGTTGCGAAATTGTGACTCCCTCTGCCTTTGTGGGTGGATATTAAGGCACTCACACCATTGATCCGTAGAAGAGTAGGGCGATCTTGGCAAATATACGTTCTCTCAGCCACCATTAGTAAGAGTGTTATGACGTTGCCATTTGAGAGAGCTTGCTGTGCATTAATTGGTTGCTACTTTCTCCATATTGCAACTGTAGTACTCTTTACAATTAACTTAATTATCTGTAAAGAAATTTAGGATGCACTGGGGTTGTGGAAGGTGCTATATAAGTACAAGTTCTTTACTTTATGGGACAGGTCTTATTCAAACAACTAAAAATGAATTGCATTCCATTATAAATGAATAAACATATTTTTCCAATTAAACCAGGAAGGAAGACGTTTTCTGAGCAGGTTCGTCACAGAAAAGAATGTTGAATTATCGGAGCTTTTCATTTCGAGTTTATCCAGTTATAGAGTCATAGAAATGTATAACACGGAAACAGACCCTTCAGTCCAACGCATCCATGCTGACTAGATATCCTGTGTAAATCTAGTCCCATTTGCCAGCACTTGGCCTATATCCCTCTGAACCCTTCTTATTCATACACATATCCAGATGCCTTTTAAATGTTGTAATTGTACCAGCCTTCACCACTTCCTCTGGCAGCTCATTCCATACACGCACCAACCTCTGTGTGAGAAAGTTGTCTTTTATAGCTTGCCTCTCTCACCTTAAACGTATTCCCTCTCGTTCTGGACTCCCCAACCATAGAGTACCTGTTTACCCAATCCATGCCACTCATGATTTTATAAACCTCTATAAGGTCACCCCTCAGTTTCCGATGGTCCAGGGAAAAACGACCCCGCCTGTTCAGCCTCTTCCTGGAGCTCAAACCCTCCAACCCTGGCAACATCCTTGCAAATCTTTCTGAACCCTTTCTAGTTTCACAACATATCTATTTAAGACTTGCATTGTCTTAAGTTCATGTTGTAACAGGCCTGTTTTATAAATTTATACTTTACCCCACATTTTTGTGTCAGCCATTTTGCTTTATATAAAGGGTCAATGAGGGAAACTCTGACCAGATACTAGAGGCAATAGAAGTTCCATTTTCATTATGTATTTCCTTTGACTTTTGTTCATCATTTTGGAGCAGAATTACATCTCTCTCCGTCATTTTCTGTTCTGTTTACTTATTCCCCTTTCCTCTCCTGAAGGAAATGTCTGGCTGTGTCCTAATTCCACAACATCACGTGACCATTGCAAATACAGAAATCTGGATGGTCAGTGCCAATGTTAGAGATGGCACAGGGTAAACAGATAAATGACCCCTAACTTTTTTGGGCTCTTGGATGTGAAGTCTTTCCAGCAACAGTTTCCAAAAAGTGAAAACAGCAGGAGTCCAGGGCGATTCTGTCTCACATCCTTCCCTGGCAGTGCTAAGCCGATTACCACAACTGCTGAAGGTCAAATTGACCGGTTCAGTGCCGACTGGCTATCGAACCTGTCACCTTGCAGCATGTGTGAATTAGTGGCAGAATGAACTATCTCGGGAATATAGTCAAAATTGAAAGGTCATTTGGTCAGTTGTTATTTGATGCTCTGTTACATCCAGTGTGGCGAAGTGTTGGCACAGAATGAGGCCATTCTGCACCCCCCCCCAAGCCAGTGGCTGCTGAAGATAGTGCTATCCAATTAGTCTCACTCTTGAACCAGAAAAACCCAAGGAATGCTGGAAATCAGAAACACAAGCACAAATTTCTGGAAACCCTAACCAGGTCTGGCCGCATCTGTGGAGTGAAAGCAGAATTAACTCCTTGTTCAGAACTGAGGGTCACTGGACCCGAAACATTAATTCTGTTTTCTCTCCTCTGAGTTTTTCCAAGAACTTCTGTTTTAGTCTCACTCCCAGTGTATTTTCGTTTCCTTTTTGCAGCCATACACTAGGCCTGTTGAAACAGTTTTTCACTATCCTTTAATGCAGTACATTAAACAGTGGCTTAGTGGTTAGCATTGCTGCCTCACAGCACTAGGGTCCCAGGTTCGATTCCAGACTCGAGCGACTGTCTGTGTGGAGTTTGCACATTCTCCCTGTGTCTGCATTGGGATTTCCTCCGGGTGCTCCGGTTTCCTCCCGCAGTCCAAAGATGTGCAGATCAGGTGGATTGGCTGTGCTAAATTGCCCATAGTGTTAGATACATTAGTGAGAGGGCAATGGGTCTTGGTGGGTGACACTTCTGAGGGTTGATGTGGAATGGTTGGGCCGAAAGGCCTGTTTCCACACTGTAGAGACTGTAATCATCCTAGATTATCCACATGCAGAAAAATATGACCCTTGACTCCTGCTACCCTTTATTTCCACTGTTAAAACCTACAATGATTTGAACCTCTCTGCTAAATCTCCCTTTGCCCTTCTCTGCCCTAAGGCGAAAAGTGCCATGTATGATCACGTGAAACAGGAGCAGAATTAGGCTATTCGCCTCCTTTGTGTTCACTCTGTCATCAATACTCCAGAGGTCACATGACACTGGGTTATAGTCTAACAGGTTTATTTGAACTCACAAGCTTTCAGAGAGCTGCTTCTTTGTGAGGTGAAGGAGCTTCACCCAATGAAGGAGCAGCGCTTGGAAAGCTTGTGATTTCAAAGAAACCTGTTGGTCTATAACCTGGTGTCGTATGACTTCTGGCTTTGTCCACCCCAGTGCAACACTAGCACCTCCACAACATTCAATAAAAACAAGGCTGACCTGTTTGAGTTACAGATTCCCACTGATTCCCGATATCCTTTGATTTTTTTCCCCATCTCACAAGAATCTATCTTCGCCTTAAGCATATTCAATAACTCTGCCTCCACCATATTCTACGATAAAGAGTTTCAAAATTGCACAGGGCTCTGAGAAAAACGATTCTCTGCATCTCTGTCCTAAAAGAGAGATCCCTCATTCTTAAACAGTTCTGAGTAATCCACAAGGGAAACAACCTCTTCATATCCCCTTAATAAGACCATTCTGCATTTTATATACAGTCAGTTCTGATATAACGCAAAAGTTCTGCTCTCATGTGATCTTGTGTAATAACAAAATCGTGCAATAGCCACACCATTAAAACTAATAGAGCCAGAATTGCATTATAGCCAATACAGGTAAGGAAAGTTCACAATCTACAAAGAACGGTCAAAACTCTTCAATCACGTTGAAGCTAATTCACATTGAAGAAACATGCATTGTAACAGAACTGACGGTGCTTCAATCATGTCACCCCTCCCCCCTCTAACCTCCAGCTGAAACAAATGTAGTGTGACCTGCCCATCCTTGTAAAACAACCCACCCATTCTAGATATTAATCTCATAAACAGTCACTAAACTGCATTGTGTTCTTCCTTAAATAAGGAGAGCAAACCTCTACATTGTATTCAAGATGGTCTCACCAACATCCTGTGTAATTGAAGCATAAAATCCCTTACTTTTATGTTCAAGCTTTCTCATAATAAAGGATTTAATTTAATTACTTGATGCACTTGTGTACTAACTTTTGTGACACATACACTCGAACACCGAGATCCCTCTGCACCTTAGACTTCTGCAGTTGTTCTCTATTTAAATAATATCCGGCTTTCTGATTCCTTCTACAAAAGTGAACAACTTCATGTTTTCTCACATTATACTGCATCTGCTACATTTTTGGCTGCTCAATCTACCTACATCTGTTAACAACCTCCTTATTGCCATTTTCACAACATGCTTTGCCTCCGCTTGTCTCAGTAATTAATAAAAATTGTTAAAAGCTATGACCTTTTGGGCCTGGTGGAACTCCACTCATTACATCCTGGCAATCAGAAAAGACCCCTTTGAGCATTAGCCTTGTTTTCTCTTAGCTGGTCAATCTTCTCCCCATACTAATATGTTTCCATCTACACCATGAGCTCCTATATGGTGCCCTTTGTCAAAAGCCTAATGGAATTCCAAGTGCAGTACCTCTCAAGGCTCCCCATTATCCATGGTCTGTGGTAGTAGGTTGGATTCCTTACAGTGTGGAAACAGGCCCTTCGGCCCAATAAGTCCACACCGACCCTCCGAAGAGTAACCCACCCAGACCCATTTCCTTCTGACTAATGCACCTAACACTATGGGCAATTTAGCAAGGCCAATTCACTTGACCCGCACATCTTTGGACTGGGAGAATGTGCAAACTCCACACAGATAGTCGTCCAAGGCTGGAATTGAACCCGGGTCTCTGGTGCTGTGATAATAATATCACTTCTAATAAATTGACTAAAAATGGTTTCCCTTTTACAAAACCTTGCTGACTTTTTCAATAATTTTTAAATCTTGTAAGTGCTCAGAAACTATCTTCTCCCTTGTTGATCATAGGGAAAGGCGTTGGAATCAATGTCGAGCTAATGTCGTGTAGCCTCCTTCCCCTGAGTAAAGGAGTTCCATTTGATTTTTTCAGGATCTGGAGAATTTAGGAAAATTAACAACAATGCTTCCATTATCTCAGTAGCCACAGTTTTTAAGACCCTATTTCACTCTTCCGATAACTAAAGTGCCTCATTCCCGGGACAAAACTAGAAATTGCTGGAAAAGCTCAGCAGATCTGGCAGCATCTGTGGAGAGAAATCAGAGTTGACATTTTGGGTTGAGTGACCCTTCCTCAGGCCATGCCTCATTCACGGTACCATTCCAGCAAACTGCCTTTGTAAGTCCTTTCCCAGCTGTCGTAATCCTTCCTAAAGAGACATGCCCAGATTTGGGCATAGTACTGTACTCCAGCTTGAATCTTATTTCACTTACGATTGTTTAACATGTACTAATGATATAATTTATGCTCTGACCTTGTGTATTTTGTTCAATGTCTCAGTTACTGAACGAACTGAGTGTAGTGGAGGCGGAGTTGTTGCTGAAATCCTCGAGTCTGGCTGGGAGCTACACCACAGGACTGTGCCTGTGCATCGTGGCGGTGCTACGACGCTATCATTCTTGCCTCGTGCTCAACCCCGACCAGACGGCACAAGTGTTTGAAGGGTGAGGAGTGGTGTTTGAGCCTTTGCAGACTCGTGGTAAAGTTGGTTGCAGTGGTCAAGGTGAAGCTTAGTTTGTTATAACCAGGTTTGTGCAGTTCGGGTCAGGCCATCACTCAGCATAGTTAACAGCGGAGCTCAGTGATCAGATTTGAAATGGTTCTAAGCATCGAATTGACCATTTACCTTCTATAACCTCTGCTGGTAAACAGTCATTGTTCGTCATTTAAGCCCTTGTTGGACCTTTGTCTTCTTACTGACTGCTGGTTTTTTTCAATCTTTCTGCTGTAAATATTCAACCATGTAATTACTTCCTTGTTTACTGTCAACGTTCTGTCTGTTTGGTTGGTTTTCATTCCAGCCACACCCAGATTATCAGATTAGATTGATCCTGAATCATTGCATCCTGGGTGCATTGCCCTTTTTGTCGCCTTTTGCACAGTCAACCAGTCTCTGAGAAAGTGAGGACTGCAGATGCTGGAGATCAGAGTCGAAAAGTGTGGAGTTGGAAAAGCATAGCATCCTCGGATGCTGCCTGACCAGCTGTGCTTTTCCAACTCCACACTTTTCGACAGTCAACCAATCTGTCTTACTCCAATATCCCTCCTTCCTCATGCCCACCTGAGCCAAGGAAGCCAAATCATCGCCAGTGACTTGGTGGTTATACCATAAGCACAATTGCTGGTCCACTTTGCTCTCGAATGTTATGCTCCTGACATCAGTTTCACTTCCCTGTTCTCACTCTGAGTTCCACAATTGGTGTTGTACTGTTTGCATTCCAGTTCAAAATGAATTGCTAATTAGCTCGCATTTCCTGCAGCTAAATATTTGAGCGATCAGTTTGGCTCTTATTCAAAGCTCCATACCTTAAACCCAGACTGGCTCCTCACTCAAACAGTCTCTTACATGTTGAGATCTACTCCCTCCTCTTGGAACTTGATGTTCTTTGTGCCACCTTCCATTCCATAGGATCCCTTGACTCATGTGGAGCTGTTCCAGTGTCTTATTTACTAATACTGGCTGATCTGTCCTCCCTGTCACTGAGTCCCCAATTCCCAACGTATCATTTTCAAAATGCTCATCCTGATTTATAAATCCTCCCCACCTTCCTTATCCCTTCACAATTGACTCCCATCCTACAGAGTAGTTAGCACACTCCACCCCTCCGTCTCTTGGATTTTATGTGTCTTCCCTTCCTCACTATCATGGCAGTGTCTTCAATCCTCAGATCACACCCCTGTGCTCTAGAATTACCTTCCTTAAACCTCCTCTGCCCTAAAGCCTTGTTGCTTTTGTCATATAAGGCAAATGTTGATAACAAGGTGACGTATAACACTGCCGTCAGCAGCCACATGATCTCAAGATTCTGAAGAGAGGATGGAACAGCTTGTGTCAGAGAGTTTCAGATGGGTGGATAATGGGGGAAGTGTTTGTTGGAACTCCAGAGAGTCAGCCGATAGTCACCCTTTGGTGAGGCAAAGTCCCACCCAGATGCAGCAGCACGTCAGGAGTGGAGACAGTACAGTCTATGAGGACAGTGTCTCAGAATTGTAGGATTGAACCCCTAGGGTCCTAAACCTCAGGGAAGCCCAACCCATAAGGAGTGACCAGCTTTTGGTGACGTTAGTAAAGGCCGATCAAACTGCCTGTCTTTCACAATCTCCTTCAAATTTAACCTTCTTGGTCATCCCCATTGGTCAAAGCCCACATCCCAGTTTTTTAAAAAAAATTCATTCATGGGATGAGAGCATCAGTGGCCAGGCCAGCATTTATTGCCCATCCCTAATTGTGAAGAGTCAACCACATTGCTGTGGGTCTGGAGGCCAGACCAGGTAAGGATGACAGTATCCTTCCCTAAAGAACATTAGTGAACCAGATGGGGTTTTCCTGAAAATCACCAATGGTTCATGGTCACCATTAGACTCATAATTCCATATATTTATTAAGTATAATCTGCTATGGTGGGATTTGACCCCATCTCTCCAGGACATTACCTTGGTGTCTGGATTAACAATCCAGCGATAATACCATTAGGCCATTGCCTGCCCAGCATTCTATCTAATCCTCCTGTCCCTCTTTTAATTGATGTACTTTGTAACATTTTGTTACAGTCAAGCAGGCCCTGGGATCACTCCCATTCCAGCAGTCAGTACTGCCTGTAGAACAGCCTAGCCTTTGAAAGCTGTAAGAAAATGCTGCCCCTATCCATCCAGGCTGCGTATTGTATGAGGCAGTACTTGTGCACAGATATTTCAGAGAGAAACGTATCGCACTATTTCTGGCTCCTTGTGCCACTCAACACATGCATTTTGGGATGTTACCAAATGACGGCTGGGTACTACATAAATGCAGGTCTCCTCTATAGTTGGCAACAAGTTTTAAAAATTCATGCCCTAGTGACAGGAGAGTGAAAGTCCTGGGTGTTTTTGTTGCTGTATTCTGGTCTTGGTGTCAACCAGTTGAAGCTGGGTTCAGAGGCTGGCCTGGAAACATTGTCCTAGCCAAGGGAGTCACTAAGATTCACTGTCTTTTTAAAAATTTATCCACGGGACGCAAGTGTCACTGGCTGGGCCAGCGTTTATTGCCCCTCCCTAGTTGTCCCTGGAGAAGGTGTTGAGCTGGCTTCTTGAACGGCTGCACTCCATTTGGTGTAGATTAAACCCTCAATACCATGAGGGAGGGAGTTCCATGATGTGACCCAGTGACAATGATATACTTTCCCAGTCAGGACAGTGAGTGGCCTGGAGGGGAAACGTGCTAGGCCCGTTGTGAATGTGGTACTGCCTCGTCATTGATATTCTCTGAAACCAGAGGGTATCTGGGACAAAGTGTAAAACAGCTCAAGGAAGAAAATTTGAATCTATTGTGAAACAGATAGGGCAGGTGCCTTGCTATTTTTGCGTCTAATCCCATGTTACTGTCCACCAATGTCAATGAAGAACCAAGTCAAGTGTGGTGTCAAGCCAGCAGTTCACCCAATTCAATGAGCTTTGTAGGCAGCAGTCTGGGCTGAAATTGCAATGTGTTAGTTTGGGACCAGAACACTGGTGTTATTTGGATGACGTTGGGTGGTGGGGTGGATGTACCTCTTTCGTTAACATTGCAATGGAGGTCAGCTCTCACTTATTCTTGGAAATGCTGCTGCTCAAGCCAATGGTTAATGGCCCTCCACTAAAACGGGGATACCTGAACGGTCTGTTTCTTTCATTCTGCTGTCTGATCCTTCCAACTTCCTGTCTGTATCCTCTCTCTTGCAGGCTGTGTGGGGTAGTAAAGCATGTTGTCAATCCTTCAGAATGCTCCTCTCCCGAAAGATGCATTCTGGCCTACCTGTATGATCTTTATGTATCTTGCAGTCACTTAAGAAGCAAGTTTGGTGATCTTTTCAGGTGAGTACTTAAACTCCAGGACCCAAAGGTTCCTTCTCTGGGCGGCTGGCTGATCTTTTCATACATATAAGCTTTTCCTCTGTTAATATGTATTCAGCACCAAGTGTTACTTGACAAAATAAGCAAATCAGAAATGTGCAACAGCTTGGTTAGAAGTTTTCTTTAATTTATTCATTCCTGGGACCAGTGTGTTGCTGGCTAGGCTGGCGTTTATTGCCCATCCCTGATTGCCCAGAGGGCTGTTAAGAGTCAACCACATTGCTGTGGGTCTGGAGTCACATGTAGGTCAAACCAGGTAAGGACGACAGTTGCCTTCCGTAAAGGACATTAGTGAATCAGGTGGAATTTTCCGACAATCAATTCATGGATATGACTAGATTCTTCAATTCCAGATGTATAATTCCACCATCTGCTGTGTCAGGATTCGTACCCAAGTCCCGAGGACATTATTTGGGTCTCTGGATTAACAGTCCAGTGATAGTGCCACTAGGCCATCGACTCCCTTGAATACCCAAATAATAATTCCTGTTGAGCGAGCTTCCTATTTTGTTTCAAGTTGAATCTTAATAAGGGTGACGTAGATTGAAAACACGTAGTTTGATAAGTGTGTTGACATATTTAAAGATAGTGGAACTTAGGGATTTGCATGTGACTTCTAAACTCTGGTAAACCAGTTGATGAGTGAGTGCTGTGATGACCTTTGAGGTTTGGAGCCACTGTCGTGGAATGTTCACCTCCAGACTATCATACATTTTGCCGATTCACCAGTGTTATGTGATCCAGCGATAAACCAAGACAGGGCTATTTCTTTGTTGATCATCTCTAGGGGGTTTTGAGATGTCGTGAGATAGTGAAAAGCCATGCAAGTACTGCATTCTTCCAGTGTGTGTGTTGCAAAGAGATCAGGGAAAAAAAAATCCTATCAGTCCACAGAGAGTTGATCATAATCTCTTGTGATTAATTTTTAAAGGGGCGCTGGTGTGTGACACAAATTTCTGGGGGAAAAAAAATCACAATTGATTGAATTGTGCTAATTGGAGCTTGAGTTCCCTGAAGCCTCTCTGCTCTGGCTTCAATTAGAATTTCAAATCTTCTCCCTTTCTACACCCAGAAATTCCAGGCAATCTGCCCAAAATGTTTGAGGCGACATGTTGCGACTATGACGTTCTTTTGTTGTGGTGGTTGAGCTCTGTTTTCAAGCTGTGTATTAATGAGATTCAGCAGAGTTTAATTTGACATTTTAGATTGGAAACATCAGCCCAGCACAACTGCTAATGACATGACATTGAAACAGTTTTAAAACACCGTCCTGTAGTTCTCCTGTTTCCACAGGTTCTATCTCTTGTTCCTCCCCAGTTTCCCCATAGACTTGAGTCTGTCTTTGAAAGCAAACTTGCATCCCATATGCTTTTAAGTCTTTTCTTTTTAAAATCACCACCAACTAAATGTTTGTTATTCAAATTGAGCCAGATATCTCCCTACTTTATTGGGTACAACAAGATCAGTGAATGACTCAGGGTAAATCATCTGTCAGTGAACCTTTCCCCTCTCTCATTTACACTCCCACACTTGCTTACTTTCATCACTTTATTTCTCTCTCACTCTTTATATTTCTGCTTTAGTTGTTTGCCCCATAGCAATGATCTGAGGAACGACAGAGATCAGCACCTGGAGCAGTGAGGTATGAACCTCTGGCCTGTGTTTTCACTTTGCAGATTACATAGTTGTCAACCTTGCATATTGCCAACCTTGCTAATAACTTTGTTAAAGTTTGTTGAGTTTTGTTTATTTTAGGCATTCCAAAGACTCCAGGCGATTGCAAACATGTTTCCAGCTCACTCAGGGCTTTTCACCATTGTTAAGAAAGCAAATGTCCTGTACTCCACATTGTGAATTTCTTCAACTGCCATAACAACGAGGAGCAGGAGTAGACAATCCAGCCCCTCTAGTCTGTTTCGCCATTTAATATGATCATGGCTGATCTTATCTTGGCCTCACCTTCACTTTCCTACCTGTTCAGCATAGCTTTTTAACACATTACTGATTAAAAATCTATCTCCTCCTTAAATTTATTCATTGTTCCTACGTCCACATCACTCTGATATATTGAATTTCACATTTTCTTAACCCTATGTGTGAAGTAAAGAAGGATTTATTGGTCTGAGAGGGAGTACAATGTAGGTGTACATGAATGATATCTAGACTTCAGGGATTAAGTTATGAGGAGAGATTATACAAATTTAGCCCTGTTTTCTCTAGAAATTAAAAGGGTAAGGAGTGATCTGATTCAAGATAATAACAGGAAAAGACAGGGTAAGTAAAGATAAACAATTTCCAAAGGTTGGGTGTTGTAGAAGTAGGTGGGGGATATTGTCTGAGAATAAGGGTCAGACTATTCAGGAGAGATATTAAGAAGCACTTCTACACATGAAGGGTGGTAGATGTTTGGAACTCTCTTTCACAAATGACAGTGGATGCAGTATCAGTTGTTAATCTTAATCTTAATCTTGCTTCTCTCCTGTAGGGATTTAAATTGCCATATTTGCTGAAAAGAAAATATCCATTTTGGCACATTGTCTCTTGTCACGTATATTGCATCTACCTCTACAGTGTGAAAGTGACCAGCGGCTCAGTAATTGAACAGGCTTCAGTTCCAGATGCAAAGTAATACAGAACTACTCACTTTGGCCAAACTAGATGTCCTTTTTGTCTCAAGTGGTCATGATTAATTCAGTTGCCCAATAATTTTCAAAATTTGCAATGCTTCACCTGGAGGAGGGAGGATTGCAACACCCAGAGCTTGATAAATTTTGATCTGTAGAGGTATTAAGGGATATGGGCCAATCGCAGGTTGGTTTGGTATAACAGGCGTTTCATCAAGGCGAATTGGCGATAATGCATTTGACAAATCGTGGGTGCCGTTCCAATAATGCAAACTTTTGACAGAACAGGGATAGCAATTTTCTCTAGTGATCTTCTACAAGGTGATTTTCTCTAGCGGTTTTCCCCAGCAAGATTTTCTATAGTGTGAGGTTGCAGAAGAACACAACTGTCACATATTAGCAGAGCCGACCTGTATGTAGTTACACCAAGCATCAGCCATGATCACAATGAATGGTGGAACAGGATCAACCAGCTGAATAGCCTACTCCTGTTCCTCACCTTTGCTTTATACTTACCATTCCTTAGCATAAACTTCTGACTTCTTGTACTAGATTGCTTTGCGGGCGGCACGGTGGCACAGTGGTTAGCACTGCTGCCTCACAGCGCCAGAGACCCGGGTTGAATTCCCGCCTCAGGCAACTGACTGTGTGGAGTTTGCACATTCTCCCCGTGTCTGCGTGGGTTTCCTCCCACAGTCCAAAGATGTGCAGGTTAGGTGAATTGGCCATGCTAAATTGCCCGTAGTGTTAGGTAAGGGGTAGATGTAGGGGTATGGGTGGGTTGCGCTTCGGCGGGGCGGTGTGGACTTGTTGGGCCGAAGGGCCTGTTTCCACACTGTAATCTAATCTAATCTCTGCGAGGTGAAACATCCACTCACTGTCTATTTTGTCAATGCCCATTAGTAACTTACATACCTCAATTAGATTTTATCTCATCTTTCTAAGCTCTTGCAAGTACCAGCCTAAACTGCTCAATCTCTCCCCTAAAGCAGGCCTTCCATCTCTGCAGTTAATCTAGTGAGCCTTCTTTCGGAACTGCCAGGAGCAAAAAACAAAATCCTGCTGTGTGTTTCTATGCATTATGCATGTTTTATATGTATTTGCAGGATATGTAAACTGAAATAAATCCACAGAGGCTGGTATCCCGTCACCAAGTCATCCTTCGTTTACATGTTGAGAGTCCCTGACACTGACTCAGCTTTTTCAGAGCCAGCTCTGAGCGAACAGAACCTCTGACACTCCTGTTTTATATCTGTCAGCCAGGGCTCCCTGATTGGGGCTGTTAATCTGGCCCAATCATGGAACTCGTATTCTATGAGGTCCACCTGGCCTACCTCGTTACAATATTACATAAACATTATATGCTTTTGTATGCATAAGCCTCAGGAAAGCCTGTTACTAGAGCTTCTGAGACTGGAACCTTTATTGTTTTCTCTTTTCCCTTCTGATACTGAAAAGAAGAAAGGGCTTTTTTGGGTTCTGCTTTCCAGGTGTAGTATAGCAATATTCACCATTCAAACTTTATTGAATTTATACCATTGTTTTACCACATAAGAATGAAGCCTGACTGCTTTCATTTCCCTTTACCAAAGAATCCTGACAGTGTGGAAACAGGCCCTTTGGCCCAACAAGTCCACACCCACCCTCCAAAGAGTTTTCCACTCTGATCTATTCCCCTTCTCTATTACGCTACATTTCCCCTGACTAATGCACCCAATCTACACATCCCTGGACACTATGGGAAATTTAGCAGGCCAATTCGCTTAAGCTGGATTGTGGGAGGAAACTGACACAGACGCGGGGAGAGTGTGCAACCTCCATGCAGACAGTTGCCAGAGGCTGGAATCGAACCTGGGTCCCTGGTGCTGTGAGGCAGCAGTGCTAACCACTGAGTCACCCAACCAGAGATTCCCCAATCCTCTTTTATTATTCATTGACATGTGCACCAATAAATTACCTCCGAAATACTTTTTAAAGTCATCTTTACAGCAAAAGAAATGGCTTGTTCATTGTTAACAGGATAAAACATCTGGCAAAGGATCTATGTTTATTTAAAAACTGGGATAAAGAGAAAGGAAGCTGGTTCTTGCTTCCTCCCTGTAGGGATTTAAATTGCCATATTTGCTGAAAAGAAAATATCCATTTTGGCACATTGTCTCTTGTCACGTATATTACATCTACCTCTACAGTGTGAAAGTGACCAGCGGCTTAGTAATTGAACAGGCTTCAGTTTCAGATACCATGTAATACAGAACTACTCACTTTGGCCAAACTAGATGTCCTTTTTGTCTCAAGTGGTCATGATTAATTCAGTTACCCACTAATTTTCAAAATTTGCAATGCTTCACCTGGAGGAGGGAGGATTGCAACACCCAGTCTGAGAAAACATTTTTCAAGTCAACTTATTCTGATTACTTTTTGGTTTAATTCTGAAAGTAAGGACTTGAATAGTGTAGATATCAATTCATGCTCACTTGACGTTATGCATAGTCAACTTGCTCCACACTATACTCCATCTCCAGAGTTTTGTCCACTCACTTAACCTATCTCTTGCTGTCTGCCACTCCCTACGTGAGCAAGTTGTGCGGTCTATCACTGTTAGGGTGCTCTGCTGAGCAAAGAGTTCTGGAGTAGGAGATACATTGTCTCTTCCAGCCCCCCCCCCCCCCCCGCCTCCAATTCAGTGAGGCACAACGTGCAACAAATTGCAGGAAACAGAGTTGATTAGGGATAGTCAACATGGCTTTGTGCGTGTGAAATCATGTCTCACAAACTTGATTGAGTTTTTTGAAGAAGTAACAAAGATGATTGATGAGGGCAGAGTAGTAGATGTGATCTGTATGGATTTCAGTAAGGCATTCAACAAGGTTCCCCATGGGAGACTGATTAGCAAGGTTAGATCTCATGGAATACAGGGAGAACTACTGGCTCAAAGAAGATAGAAGGTGGTGGTGGAGGGTTGTTTTTCAGACTGGAGGCCTGTGACCAGTGGAGTGCCATAAGGATCAGTGCTGGGCCCTCTACTTTTTGTCATTTACATAAATGATTTGGATGCGAGCATAAGAGGTACAGTTAGTAAGTTTGCAGATGACACCAAAATTGGATGTGTAGTGGACAGCAAAGCGGGTTACCTCAAATTACAAGAGGATCTGGACCAGATGGGCCAATGGGCTGAGAAGTGGAGGTTAATTCAGATAAATGCGAGGTGCTGTATTTTTGAAAAGCAAATCTTAGCAGGACTTATATACTTCATGGTAAGGTCCTAGGGAGTGTTGCTGAACAAAGAGACCTTGGAGTGCAGGTTCATAGCTCCTTGAAAGTGGAATCGCAGGTAGATAGGATAGTGAAGGCGGCGTTTGGTATGCTTTCCTTTATTGGTCAGAGTATTGAGTACAGGAGTTGGGAGGTCATGTTGTGGCTGTACAGGACATTGGTTAGGCCACTGTTGGAATATTGCGTGCAATTCTGGTCTCTTTCCTATTGGAAAGATGTTGTGAAACTTGAAAGGGTTCAGAAAAGATTTACAAGGATGTTGCCAGGGTTGGAGGATTTGAGCTATCAGGAGAGGCTGAACAGGCTGGGGCTGTTTTCCCTGGAACGTCGGAGACTGAGGGGTGACGTTGTAGAGGTTTACAAAATTATGAGGGGCATGGATAGGATAAATAGGCAAAGTTTTTTTCCCTGGGGTCGGGGAGTCCAGAATTAGAGGGCATAGGTTTAGGGTGAGAGGGGAAAGATATAAAAGAGACCTAAGGGGCAACTTTTTCACGCAGAGGGTGGTACGTGTATGGAATGAGCTGCCAGAGGATGTGGTGGAGGCTGGTACAGATGTAACATTTAAGAGGCATTTGGATAGGTATATGAATAGGAAGGGTTTGGAGGGATATGGGCCGGGTGCTGGCAGGTGGGACTAGATTGGGTTGGGATATCTGGTCGGCATGGACGGGTTGGCCCGAAGGGTCTGTTTCCATGCTGTATATCTCTGTGAGGTAATTGGCAAGTAGAAACCAAAAGAACTGTGGATGCCGGAAATCAAAAGCAAAGCCGGAAATTGCTGGAAAAGCTGTGCAGGCTTGGCAGCATTTGTGGAGCGAAATCAGAGTCAATACTTCAGCTCCAGTGACCCTTCCTCAGAACACTCATTCTGAAGACGGGTGACTATACCTTAACCATTAACTCCCATTTCTTTCCACAGATGCTGCCAGACCTGCTGAGCTTTTATACCAGTTTCTGTTTTTGAACATGGAGCATAGAAAAGTACAGCACAGAACAGGCCCTTTGGCCCATGATGTTGTGTCGAGATTTAATCTTAATGTAAAATATAGTAACTTAACCTCCACACCCCTCAACTCACTGTTATCCATGTGCATGTCCAGCAATCACTTATATGTCCCTAATGACTCTGCTTCCACCACCACAGCTGGCAATGCATTCCATGCATTCACAACTCTCTGTGTAAAAAACCTACCTCTGAAGTCTCCTTTCTACTTTCCTCCTAATATCTTCAAACTATGACCCCTTGTACCTGTCAATCCTGCCCTGGGGAAAGGTCTCTGGCTATTGACTCTATCCATGCCTCTCATTATCTTGTATACCTCAATCAGGTTTCCTCTCTTCCTCCTTTCTCTCCAAAGAGAAATGTTCGAGCTTATTCAACCTCTCTTCATAAGACAAGCCCTCCAGTCCAGGCAGCACGCTGGTAAACCTTCTTTGCACCCTTTCCAAAGCCTCCACATCTTTCCTATAGTAGGGCGACCAGAACTGGACACAGTATTCCAAGTGTGGTCTCACCCGGGACTTGTAGAGCTGCAGCAAAACCTCACAGCTCTTAAACTCAATCCCCCTGTTAATGAAAGCCAAAACACCATATACTTTCTTAATAACCCTATCCACTTGGGTGGCAACTTTGAGGGATATATGTACTTGCACACCCAGATCCCTCTGTTCCTCCACACTGCCAAGAATCCTGTCTTTAATCCTAAATTCACCATTCAAGTTCGACCTTCCAAAATGCATCACTTTGCGTTTATCCAGGTTGAACTCTATCTGCCATTTCTCAGCCCAGCTCTGCATCCTGTCTATGTCATGCTGCAGCCTGCAATAACCCTTGATACTATCAACGGCACTTCGAACCTTTGTGACATCTGCAAATTTACTAACCCACTCCTCAACCGCCTCATCCAAGTCATTTATAAAAACTACAAAGAGCAGAGGCCCAAGAACAGAGCCCTGCAGGACCCCAGTCACCATTGACCTCCAGACAGAATACTTTCCATGCACAACCACTCTCTGTCTTCTGTCAGCCAGCCAATTCTGAATCCACATAGCCAAATCTCCCTGTATCCTATACTTCCTGACTTTAAGAATGAGCCTACCATGGGGAACCCTATCAAATGCCTTGCTGAAGTCCACATACACCACATCCACTGCTTGACCTTCATCAACCTGTCTTGTCACCTCCTCAAAGAATTCAATGCGATTTGTGAGGCATGCCCTGCCCCCTCAAAGCCATGCTGACTGCCTTTAATCACACTATGTTTTTCCAAAGAGTCATAAATGCTATCCCTCAGAATTCTTTCCCAAACTTTGCTGACCACAGACATAAGACTGACTGGTCTGTAATTGCCAGGGATTTCCCTATTACCCTTCTTGAAAAGTGGAACAACATTTCGCCTCCTTCCAATCCTCCGGTACAACTCCTGTGGGGAGTGAGGAGGCAAAGATCCTCGCCAGCGGCTTAGCAACCTCCTTTCTCGCTTCCCAGAGCAGCCTCGGATAAATCTGGTCTGGCCCTGGGGACTTATCAATCTTAATGTTTTTCAAAATTTCCAGCACATCAACTTCATCAATCTTGATCTGTTCAAGCCTGTATCCCAGCTCCTCAAAGTTCTCATTCACAACAAAATCCCTTTCCTTCGTGAAAACCGAACCAAAAAACTCATTTAGGCCTTCTCCTATCTGCTCAGACTCCATGTACAAGTTCCCTCCGCTATCCCTGACTGGCCCTACCTTCTCCCTGATCATTCTCTTATTCCTCACATATGAATAAAATGCCTTTGGATTCTCCCTAATCCTTCTTGCCAAGCCTTTCTCGTGCCCCCTCCTGGCTCTCCTCAGTCCATTTCTGAGCTCCTTTCTAGCAAGCCTGTAATCCTCTGAAGCTGTGCTAGATCCTTGCTTCTTCCACCTTATGTAAGCTGCCTTCTTCCTTTTGATGAGAAGTCCTCTATTCTCGTCATCCAAGGTTCTTTTATCTTACCCCTTCTTACCTGTCTCAGAGGAACAAATTCGTGCATCACCTCACAACAACTGCTCCTTAAACAGTCTCCACATGTCTGCTGTGCCCTTTCTGTAGAACAATTTCTCCCAGTCTGTACTTCCCAACTACTGTCTGATAGCATCATAATTTCCTTTTCCCCAACTAAATATCTTCCCTCGGTAACTGCTCCTTTCCCTCTCCAAGGCTATGGTAAATGTGAGGCAGTTGTGATCACAGTCACCAAAGTGTTCTCCCACCGCGAGATCGGGCCCCTGTCCTGGTTCATTGCCGAGCACCAAATCCAAAATGGCCTCTCCCCTTGTCGGTCTGTCGACACACTGAATAAGGAACCCCTCCTGAACACACCTGACAAAAACGGCTCCATCCAAACCATCAGCACTTAGGAGGTTTCAGTTGATATTGGGAAAGTTGAAATCACCCATAACAACAACCCTGCTACTTCTGCATTTTTCCAGAATCTGCTGGCCTATGAGATTTTCAATCTCTCTACTGTTCTATTACCCCAATGTGGTGGCTGTTCCCTTGCTGTTCCTAACTTCCACCCATACTGACTCAGTAGATAAACCTTCCTCAACAACTGACATTTCTGTAGCTGTGATGCACTGTCTGATTAGCAATGCTACACCCCCTCCTCTTTTTCCACCCTCCCTGTTCTTTTCAAACGTTCAAAGACTAGTGTGTGAGAAATCAGTTCTAATTCATGGGGTACTGGCCATTACACTAGGAAAAGGAAACAATATTCTGTTGGGATGTACTTCATTTCAATCAGGCTAGGACCAGTGTCCTGGCAGATTGTACAATGAGGAGTGTAGGTAAGTCTATACCTACCACCCCTTAATTTAAAGCTGTGTCCCATAGTAACAGCTGACTCAATACGCGGAAAAAGTTCTCACTGTCAACCCTATCTAAACCCCTAATCATCTTGTACACCTCTATCAAATCTCCCCTAAACCTTCTTTTCTCCAATGAGAAAAGACCCAAGTGCCTCAGCCTTTCCTCATACGATCTTCCTACCATGCCAGGCAACAGCCTGGTAAACCTCCTCTGCACTCGTTCCAATGCCTCCACATCCTTCCTATAGTATGGCGACCAAAACTGCACACAATACTCCAGATGAGGCCGCACCAGAGTCTTATACAACTGCAACATGACCTCAGGACTCCGGAACTCAATTCCTCTACCAATAAAGCCCAGTACACCATATGCCTTCTTCACAGCACTATTTACCTGGGTGGCAACTTTCAAAGATCTGTGTACATAGACACCAAGATCCCTCTGCTCATCCACACTACCAAGTAGTCTACCATTAGCCCAGTAATCCATCTTCTTGTTACTCCTACCAAAGTGAATGACTTCACACTTAGCTACATTGAATTCCATTTGCCACCTTACTGCCCAGCTCTGCAACTTATCTATATCGCGTTGTAACCAGCCACATCCTCCTTCGCTGTCCACAACTCCACCGACTTTCATGTCATCCGCAAACTTGCTCACCCAGCCTTCAAGCCCCTCCTCCAGGTTATTCATAAAAATGACAAACAGCAATGGTCCCAAAACAGATCCTTGTGGAACACCGCTAGTAACTGTGCTCCAAGATGAACCTACACCATCAACTACTACCCTCTGTCTTCTTCCAGCCAGCCAATTCCTAATCCAAACCTCCAATGCACCCTCAATGCCATACCTCCGTAGTTTTTGCATTAGCCTGCCATGGGGTACCTTATCGAACGCCTTGCTAAAATCCATATACTGCTTTACCCTTGTCCACTTCCTTGGTCACCTTCTCAAAGAATTCAATAAGGTTTGTGAGGCACGACCTGCCCTTCACAAAACCATGCTGACTATCCTTGATCACATTATTCCTATCCAGATGTTCATAAATTCTATCCCTTACAATTCTCTCTAAGACTTTGCCCACAACAGAAGTGAGACTCCCTGGCCTATAGTTACTCGGGCTATCCCTGCTCCCTTTCTTGAACAAGGGGACCACATTCGCTATCTTCCAGTCTTCTGGCACTATTCCCGTAGACAACGATGACATAAAAATCAAGGCCAATGGCTCCGCTATCTCCTCCCTAGCTTCCCAGAGGATACTAGGATAAATGCCATCAGGCCCAGGGGACTTATCTATTTTCATCCTTTCCAGTATTCCCCAGACCTCTTCCCAACGTACCTCAAGGCCATCCATTCTAATCACTTGTGACTCAATATTCACATTAGCAACAGTGTCCTGTTCCTGAGTGAATACTGACGAAAAGTATTGATTTAGTGTCTCACCAATCTCCTCCGCCTCCACGCACAACTTCCCACTACTATCCTTGACTGGACCGATACCTACCCTAGTCATCCTTTTATTCCTGACATACCTATAGAAAGCCTTTGGGTTTTCCCTAATCCTACCAACTAAGGACTTTTCATGTCCCCTTCTCGCTGCTCTTAGCTCTCTCTTTAGATCCTTCCTGGCTACCTTCTAACTCTCAATCGCCCCAACTGAACCTTCACACCTCATCTTTACATAGGCCGCCCTCTTCCCTTTCATAAGGGATTCCAATTCCTTGTTAAACCACGGCTCCCTCACAAGACCCTTTACTCCCTGCCTGACTGGTACATACTTATCAAGGACGCCCATTAGCTGTTCCTTGAACAATCTCCACATATCAATTGCACCCTTGCCTTGAAGCCTACTTTTTCAAGCCACGCATCCTAAGTCATGCCTCACTGCATCATAATTTCCCTGCCCCCAGCTATAACTCTTGCCCTGCAGTGCACACTTATCCCTCTCCATCACTAGAGTAAAAGTCACCGAGTTGTGGTCACTGCCCCCGAAGTGCTCACCTACCTCCAAGTCTAACACCTGGCCTGGTTCATTACCTAGAACCAAATCCAGTATGGCCTCACCTCTTGTTGGCCTGTCTACATATTGTGTCAGGAAACCCTCCTGCACACATTGGACAAACACTGACCCATCTAACGAACTCGAGCTATAGCTTTCCCAGTCAATATCTGGGAAGTTAAAGTCCCCAATAACAACCACCCTGCTACTTTCACTCTTCTCCTGAATCATTGCTGTTATTTAAGTTGAGGACACTCACTGTGGTGCTCTATGTCAAACCGAACTTGAAATTCTACCATGTTGTGATCTCTTATCCCTAGAGGATTCTTAATTACAAGATCTACTATTAATCCTACCTCATTACTGATTATTGGATTGAAAATAGCCTATTGTGCAACATACTGATCTCAGAACCAATCACTAATGCATTCTACAAATCTGTCTTCCATGTTACCCTCCCCCATTTGACTTGTCCAGTCAGTATGCAGATTAGATCCCTCACGGCTACTGCATTGCCCTTCCCATACACCTCCATTATTCTCCAATTTAGACTTTGTCCTGCAATGAAGCAACTCTTTGGGCGTCTATGGACGGCTACCACCCTTACCTTGTTTCCCTTGGTTTTCCTTATTTCCATCCAGACTGATTCCACATGTTGATTTATTGCACCTATGTCACTACTCATTACCATGTTGCTAAAATCCTTTATCAACAAAGTTGCCCCTACCTCCTATCATTGGCGCCTATTTTTCCGGAAGGTCTCATACCCTTGAATACTGAGTTCTCAGTCCTGATTACTGGCAGCTATGCCCTTATAATAACCGTCAAGTCATGCTCATGTATTTCTATTCTATGCTGTGAACTCCCATGCTTAACTACTGTGTACAGTTAAAATAAAGAGCCTTCAGCTGGACTTTTCAAAATCATTAATGCTTATTATAATTTCTACTGCCCTCCCATGCTTATAATTTCTGCTCTTTCCTGTAACACTTCAATTGTTCTTCTCCTTTTCACTACCCTGCACCTCTGTTCTCTCATTTCTTTTTGATTGTTAAAAAGATTTCTCTTCAATTGAGCCCTTTCCACAGCCCAAACATGAGGGTATTTGGAGACTTACCTACACTCCTCATTGTACAATCTGCTAGGACACTGGTCCTAGCCTGATTGAAATGAAGTACATCCCAACAGAATATTGTTTCCTTTTCCTAGTGTAATGGCCAGTACCCCATGAATTAGAACTAATTTCTCACACACTAGTCTTTGAACCTCTCGAGTTGCATTTACTCTATGCCAATTTGCACAAGGCTCGGGTAGTAATCCTGAAATTAATTGTCATTCTGCTGTTACTTTTAGTCCCAGGATGCTTGTGATCCCTCAGCAGAATCTCTTTCCTGGTCTTATTTATTGTCCTTCATACCTCTACTGATCTACACGGATGCTTCCTTTCCTGATCCCAACCCCTCTCCAACACACTATAGAAGACCTGAACCTTTGGTACCAGGAAGACAACAGAACCTTTGAGACTGTCTGGCTTTACTGCGGAGAGCAGTATCTATTTGCCCAACTGTGCTATCTCCTATTACTACACCATATCACATTTCTCCCCCAACTCTGTAACACTGTTTTGGTCAACTTATTCATCTTCCCAGCAACAAGTACTTTCATCCACATGTGGAATGAGAACCATTTAATGTGCTCGATAAGGACATTAGTTGAGACTTCTCCAAAGCTGAAGTTTGGAATCTAATACCTGTCTCACTCGCAGACACGCCATCCTGTCCCATACCACTGTGCCAACTCAACGTAATTAATCAAAGGTGGAGTGACTGCCTCCTTAAAAACAGTGGCCAGGTGCCTCTTCCTCTTCCTGGTGTGTAGCAGTGTCCAGAGCCCAGACTCCAGCTCATCAACTCTGAGCTGAAGTTCCTTTAGTAGCCAGCACTTGCTGCAGATGTGACCCCTTTGTTCTAGATTCCATTGGCTCCCACAAACCGCAGTTACAAGGCATTGCCTGCCCAGCCATCACTATTCTAATTAATTTTATTACTTTGGATGTTAAACATATCAAAAGTAAATTTCCTAACTACTTTTCAACTGTAATATCGTCTTTTGCTTCAAGTCACTTGGCCAAAGAGACAGTGTAGAAATACCCACTGATCACCTACCTGTTTTGCTGTCATATCACACGCTGACTCTGACAGGTAGAAACAAGCTGAAGAGACTCTCTGCTACCAACTGTTATCAAGTACCACCGCTGACCTTCTCTCTCAGCTTTGCTCTCTCAGTCCACTTGCCAGTGTTGCTAACTCGCTGCACAGTGCTCCCTGCCATTCTTCCAGTCCCTCATGTGGGAAGGGTTGACCGTGGGAAGGGTTGACCGTGAGGAGGCCAGTGTCTGCAGGAAGGATTGTGGTGTGTCAGAGAACAGCAGAAAGCGACATGCTTGAATACCTACACTGCAACTTGTGATGCTTTGAGTCTGTCTTGCAAATCAAGCAGTGCCTCGAATGTCGAAAACATTAGATCTCATTTCAATGAAACTCTAATACAGTGAATTAAGCACTACTTTAAGTGGAAGGGAAATGCACGCATTTTGTACAGTTTGACCTCTAATTTATGAAGAAGTCCAGGACTATATAACTTCAACAAATGCTTAATATATAGCTACTCCAGAAATTTGAAATCAGGTGCAATGAGTCTGTGCCAAACCTGGGAATTGTTAATCCTGTAGACAAAAAGACAAATGGTCTAGTTCTGAAATAAGCTGACTCAGAAACACATTCAAATCCAACATGGAAATAACATGAAAGGTCTGGGCCACGCTTTCCATATGCTTTGTAAATATGGATAAGCACAGAGATTAACTTCCAGTAACTGAAGGTGAACCGGAAATACAGAAACAAAACAATGTTGGCTTCCAATATGTTTGGGAGAAAATGTTTACCTTGAATGAGCGGGTTAAAATGGATGATATTTTATGAGCCTGATTTAAAAACTAGATCCAAATTTGTTTCCATTGAAGTGAGTGAAGGGACAAGCTACACTGTCACAGAATCAATACTTCACACAATCACAGAAGTTTTTAAAGTAAGTAAGTTTCTCTCCAAAACAGAAGTAGATATCCTGAACTTAGGAGTTTTAACTAAATTTCAAAAGTGTTTGGATTGTCCTCACGCCATATCTCAGTCAACCACCAGCACTGTTCACATGCTTCTGTTTTGTGCAGCATGGTTTGAAACCAGGGGCTTTTCCAAGCATCCTGTGGTCAAAAGTGCAACCTTGTTTCTTAAAACCAACAATCACAACCATCAAGCCAGCAGCTGAAATCTTGATGTACTGTGTGTCAGCTCTGGCCAGTCGTAAGAACCGGAAAATGTACTTTGTACTGACCCTGGCTTACAATTTCACAACAGCTCGAGAACCCCAGTAAGCAATCACATTGATGACTTAGAGTTTTCTATTTATTCTGTTCATCCAAACGTATGTACCATTTTGAGATCTCACACATGTCCTGTTGTACAGGTCGTTCTGCTATAATGCGTGTTTCGTAAATGTGAATGTGCTCAAATGCAGTCGATGAATTGGGAACAATTTCTAAAGCGTGAACTTTTAAAACGTGTGTTAGCTGGAACGCGATTACATTGCCAACTCGTTAAGCGCTGTTCCTAAAGTGTGATTATAGAAGAACTACCTGTAGGAAAGTTTAATTAATCATTTTTTACTTGCACTGCAAAATAAATTTCTTCTACACTTCCTTTCCCCTCTTTGCTCCATGATATCTTATCCCTGTCTGGAATCCCAAGTTTCTCCAAAGAACTTAGTTGACCATAAGACAGTATAAAATCTCCTTAAGTCATTCTTTTTCTTCCATCTTCTACTGCGTGATTGAAAAGTCAAAGAGATTGATGATTTTGAGGTACTGGGATAGTCTATGTGTATCAGTACAAAATGTAGTGTTGGACTAACCTTACATGGTACATTAATATAATGAGATGTGTTTTCTTATCCTCAGTAGCGCCTGTTCAAAGGTTAAGCAGACCATTTACAGCAACGTACAACCCTCCAACTCTAATTTGCTGTGGGATCCAGACTTCATGTTGGATTTCATCGAGAACCCATCGGCTCATAATGTCAACTATTCCATGCTGGGGAAGATTCTTAGCGACAATGCAGCTAACCGCTACAGCTTTGTGTGCAATGCACTGATGAATGTATGCATGGGACATCAGGACACTGACAGGTAGAGGCCATCAAGTTGACTTGAGAACCTAATGAAAGGGGAGCTGAATGGTGTAGTCATCCTTTCTTCTCTCTGGCACTTTGCATTTGATGGAATGTAAATGCCCTTTTAGCTCTAACTGTAAGGATCTTGCAGGCTTTGTTACAGTGTTGACAGCATTTTCAGGGCTTTGGACCATTCACAGGAGACAGTGGGTTTGCATTTGGCTTGTGGTACCAAAGGTCAAGATACTGTAGGTCAATCTGTCACTGCTTTCTGAAGCTTATGAGATTGCTTGGTTCTTTTGGGTGTAAGTTTCATAAAATAACTTTTTTTCTTCTTTCATGGAGATCATTTAATGTTCTAATTGTTTATCCATCAAAAATAACTTTCATGCGTAAACATTACAAAACACCAAAGCCGTTGACTTAGGGCCAGAAAAAATAATTTGGGGCAGGAGGTTCTGCTGGAAAGTTTCTCTCTTCTCACTAATTCTTTAGATTGAATTAGTAGTATGTTTACTGGTGCTGGTGTTCCAACTCAATCTAATAACCGTCAAATCACACAGGGCAGAAGATGGCCATTTCGTCCATTATGTCAATGCAAGTACTTTGACAGATCCATTCAGTTAGTCGTCTTCTGCTGCTTTTTCTCTGTAACCCTATGTTAATTTTCCATTCAAATGCAATGCTAATTTTCTTTGTAAAGCTATTTTTTAAACCTGCTGCCACCGTCCTTTCAGTCAGTGCTTTCCAGATCCCAACTTGGAGGACTGTTTCCTCTTATCTAGTCCTGTCAGCTCCCCTCGTCCGTGATCCCTTTGCAAGTAGAGACACTACCTTCCAATTCTGCTGATGCAAGCCTTTGGTGACCATTAACATTGCCATCAAATTTGCCATAAGCTTCTTCACTCTGAGAAGAGCGATCACGGCTTTCTCAGTTTCTGCAAGTAACTGAAGTTCTTCTGTGCTGATACATGTAAGAACAATATGGCAGAATATGTATACCCTCACAGCCTAAAATTCTTTTTAAAAATATGATGAAATTTGAGAATGAGACAATCCGTACATGAACTCGTTATGCTCATTGCAATCAGTAATCAGCTCTACAGCTGTAATTATCCTGACACCCATGAATTATCCCATGGTCACGATCCTGATAAGTTCTGTAATACTTAATAGGAAAACAGAGTTACCTGAATATTTTAAAGGATAAGTTATTTCCTGTATTAATCAAAATATCTCCGTTTCTAATATTTTTTTTCTGGCTCTTTGCAACTTCCTTTTTACAGAATCAACGACATAGCTAACCTCTGTGCTGAGCTGACCGCCTGCTGCACTGTGCTAAGTTCTGAATGGCTTGGTGTTCTTAAAGCTCTTTGCTGCTCCTCAAACCATGTCTGGGGATTCAATGATCTGCTCTGCAGTGTGGATGTAAGTTCACACCTGTTTTCCCATTACACCCTTACTGCGCACCCTAATAGTCCAGTCGCCTAAGGCAGCTGAATTAGCACACTATATATAAAAGAGTTAAACCTGGAGCTGCATAATCTCCTTCACAAGTAATTTGACCATTCACTTCAGTGATTCCTTCAAAAATATTATTTGCATTTGATACAATGGAATTAATTTTAGTATCAGCAGGAATACTGATCTTTTTATAAACTCAACAATTCATAAAGACTACATTTTCTTCACAGGTGAGGTTGAAGAAAAGGCAACACAGTTTACACTCTCTGGTTTTATTTTCACTCAACATTAGTCAGTGGTAGGAAATTATCCTGAGACACTGGAACCTACCTTTTTAAGCAAGCATCATGAAATTAGTCTCAGTTGGGGGAGGCAGTGGCCTAGTGTGTTATCGCTGGACTGTTAATCCAGAGACCCAGATAATGTTCTGGTAACCTGGGTTCGAATCCTGCCTCGGCTGATGGTAGAATTTGAATTCAGTTAAAAAAACTCTGGAATCCAGAGTCTAATGATGACCGTGAATCGATTGTTGGGAAAACCCCATCTGGTTCATTAAGACCTTCAGGGAAGGAATTTGCCATCTTTACCTGGCCTGGTCTACATGTGTCTCCACACCTACAGCAATGTGGTTGACTCTTAATTGCCCTCTGGGTAGTTAGGGATGGACAATAAATGCTGCCTAGTCAGTGATGCCCACATCCCATGAATGAATAGGAAAATCTATTGTTCATTTCTACTTATTTCAGTTCTAGTATGGAACACGATCCCACCAGCAATTGGATTAAAAATAACCCTAATTTCTTTTTAAAACCAAACTCACTCGCAAGATTTTTTCATGAAATGTCAAAGTGGGCATTTGTTACTTCAAACACTTTACTAAGGTTCTGAAATAGATGTTGCATGAAGTAATGAACAAGGTTCGATGGCGCTCGCTGCTCAGGTACTGAGTTGAAGTTGTGCTGTCAGTAAGTTTTTCTCTATTCATTCACGGGCATCACAGGCCAGGCCAGTATTTATTGCCCATCCCTAACTGCCCACAGGGGAGTTAAGAGTCAACCACATTGCTGTGGGTCTGGAGTCACTTATAGGTCAGACCAGGTAAGGATGACAGTTTCCTTCACGTTAGTAAACGAGATGTGTGTTTTCTGGCAATCAACAATGAATTCATTATCAATGACATCATCATTAGACTCCTAATTCCAAATTATTTTTAATCTGACATGGTGGGGTTTGAACCCATGTCCCCAGGACATTATCTGCGTCTCTGGATTAACAGTCCAGCAATAACACCACTCACTAGGCCATCACCCCAAATTGAGAAGTCAGGAAAGAGAGGAAAGTCTGGAGAGAGGTTTATAGCCTGTGCTGGCCTCACATCTGGTGGTTGACATCAGTGAGGTGTGGGTTGAGGACTCTTAGATTGTGAGCACTGCAAGCTTAGTATAAATGAGATATTAGACATGACCTATTGAGGTAAATGATAATAAATAGTCTTAGCGAGTTTTGAGAAGATTTGTAGCTCAGGTTGAGGTTCTTGATTTAGGTTTGCTCACTGAGGTGGAAGGTTTGTTTCAGCTTCCAGCTTCGTGAGCAAGCCTACATCCAGAATAAATAGTCTTCCAATTTCTCTCTGTCTTTTCCTGCTTCCTGCTGTAGGTAAGTGTTATGGAAACCTTTACCTAATTTTCATCTATCATTTACAGAGTCTTTTCTTTCCCCCAAGTCACTGTTCACTTTGATTTATCTGTAGGTGAGCGACCTTTCATTCCACGACTCTTTGGCTACGTTTATTGCCATTCTAATTGCACGGCAGTGTTTCTCACTGGAGGATGTGGTTCAGCACGTGGCACTTCCCTCACTTCTAGCTGCAGGTGAGTGAGTGGATTATAGTTTCATGATGTTTTTTTCAGTCAGCAAATTGGGAAACTCAACAAGTAAATGAAACTGGATGGGACACCTGACATTGACCTCAGGCACCAGAAATGAAAATGGCAAAGACAGCCCTGTCCAGCCTGCAAAGTCTTCCTGACTAGTGCCAAATTCAGGAGAGCTGTCTCACAAACTAGTCAAGCAACAGCCTGACGCAGTCACACTCTCCGAATCATACCTTACAGACAATGTAGGTTACCTCGGATTACAACAAGATCTTGATCAGATGGGCCAATGGGCTGAGAAGTGGCAGATGGAGTTTAATTCAGATAAGTGCGAGGTGCTGCATTTTGGGAAAGCTAATCTTACCAGGACTTATACACTTAATGGTAAGGCCCTGGGGACTGTTGCTGAACAAAGAGACCTTGGAGTGCAGGTTCATAGCTCCTTCAAAGTGGAGACGCAGGTGAAGAAGGCGTTTGGTATGGTTTCCTTTATTGGTCAGAGTATCGAGTATAGGAGTTGGGAGGTCATTTTGCAGCTGTACAGGACATTGGTTAGGCCACTGTTGGAATATTGCGTGCAATTCTGGTCTCCTTCCTATTGGAAAGATGTTGTGAAACTTGAAAGAGTTCAGAAAAGATTTACAAAGGTGTTGCCAGGGTTGGAGAATTTGAGCTATAGGGAGACGCTGAACAGGCTGGGGCTGTTTTCCCTGGAACCTCACAGGCTGAGGGGTGACCTTATAGAGGTTTATAAAATCATGAGGGCCATGGATACGGTAAGTAGATAAGGTATTTTCTCTGGAGTGGGGGAGTCCAGAACTAGAGGGCATAGGTTTAGGGTGAGAACAGATGGTTACGAAAGACCCCTAAGGGGCAACTTTTTCATGCAGAGGGTGGTGCGTCTGTGGAATGGGTTGCCAGAGGAAGTGGTGGAGGCTAGTACAAGTGCAACATTTTAAAGGCATCTGGATGGGTATATCAATAAGAAGGATTTGGAGGGATATGGACCGGGTGCTGGCAGGTGGGACTAGACTGGGTTGGGATATCTGGTGGCATGGACAAGTTGGACCGAAGGGTCTGTTTCCGTGCTGTACCTCTCTATGACTGTATGATTCTATGTTCCATTGTCCCTTGGCTGATGAATCAGTACTCCTCCATGTTGAACTACACTGGGGGGAAGCACTGAGGAGGGCAAAATTTACTCTGGCTGGATGATTTCAATGTCCACCACCAAGAGTGGTTCAGCAGCAATATTACTGATCGAGCTGGTTAGGCCCTGAAGGATGTCACTACGAGACCGGGTACACAGCAGGTGGAACCAACAAGAGGGAAAAATATACTTGACCTCATCCTTACCAATCTGCCAGGTGCAGAACCATCTGCCTGTGACGGTGTTGGTAAGAACAATCACTGCACAGTCCTTGTGGAGACAAAGTCCCACCTTAATACTGAGAATACTCTCTATCGTGTTGTGTGGGACTATCACTGTACTAAATGGGACAGACTTCAAACAAATTGAGCAACTCAAGACTGGGTATCTATGAGGTGCTGTGGGCCATCAATAGCAGCAGAACTGTACCCCAGCACAATCTGTAACCTCATAGCACAGCATATCCCCCACTCAAGCCAGGGGATCAATCCTGGTTTAATCGAGAGTGCAGGAGGGCATGCCAGGAGTTGCATCGGAATACTCAAAAATGAGGTGTCAACCTGGTGAAGCCACCAAACAGGACTACTTGCGTGCCAAACAGCATAAGTTGTAAGTGCTAGACAGCTAAGAGATCCAACAACCACAGATCAGATCTAAGTTCTGCCACATCCAATCGTGAATGGTGGAGGACAATTAAATAAATTGCTGAAGGACAAGGCTTCACAAATATCTCCATCCTCAGTGATAGATCAGCCCCACAGGTCAGTGCAGAAGATAAGGCTGTAGCATTCACAACAATCTTCAGCCAGAAGTGCTGAGTGCATGATCCATCTCGGCATCACATATACCAGTCTTCAGCCAATTCAATCCACACCGCATGTTAGCAGGAAACAGTTTGATGCAAAGATCTGACAACTTTCTAGCAGTACTACAAAGTACTTGTGTTCCGAGCCAAGCTCTCCCAGTAAAGTTACAACATTGGCATCTTTCTGACAATGTGGAAAGTTACCCTGGTATGTCCTGTACTTAGAAAGCAGGACAGATCCAACCTGACTAATTACTGTCCCACCAGTCTGCTTTTGATCATCAGTGAAGTGATGGAAGGTGCCATCAAAAGTGCTCTCAAGCTGCACCTGCTCAGCAATAACCTACTCAGTGACACCCAGTTTGGATCCTGCAAGGGCTGTTCAACTCCTGACCTTATTACAGCCTTGGTTCAAACATGGACAAAAGAGCTGAATTCCAGAGGTGAGGTATGAGTTATAGTTCGACTGGGTTTGGCGTTCTGGAACCCTAGCAAAACTGGAATCAAAAGGACTCAGGCCAAACTCTTGAGTGGTTGGAGTCATACCTGGCACAAATGAAGATGGTTGTGATTGTTGGAGGTCAGTCATCTTAGTTCTAGAGCATTTCTGCAGGAGTTCCTCAGAGTAGTGTCATAGGCCAAACCATCTTTTGCTGCTTCATCAATGACTTTCCCTCCATTACAAGGTCAGAAGTGGGGATGTTTGCTGTTGATTGTACAAATGTTCAATTCCATTCATGATTCCATCAGATACTGAAGCTGACCATGTTCAGATGCATTAAGATATCCAGGATTGGGATGATATGCAGCAAGTAATATTTGCAACACACAGATGCCAGGCTATGCCCTTCGGCAATAAGAGAGAATCTAATCAATTGCCCTTGACATTCAGTGATGCTGCCCCCTCTCTTCAGCCCAACATATCTGAAGACCAACATGAGTGAAGGTCCCCGAAGACCACTGTCTTCAGTGCCGCCTCCTCCCGTTCTTGATCCTCTGGGTAAGGTGTTGGAGATTAAACTTCCTGGAATGATTGCAAAGAGCCCTGAAGAAGGGTTACATCCGAAACATCGACTTCTTCACCTCCTGATGTTGCCTGGCTTGCTGTGCTCTTCCAGCCTCCTGCCGGTCTATTTTGAATTCCAGCATTTGCAGTTTTTTTGTCTCTAACCTGGAATGATTGCAAAGTCATTTAAATGCTGCAACTGCAGAGCTATTTGTGTCTGCATGTGAACACTGCCAAATGAAGGTCTCCCCAGGAACCTGCCACAGGGAATCTGTAGATTTTACCCGGGAGTTCATGGCTTGATGGTGAGACTGAATATGAGAAAATCTTTTCGAAAGTTTGCAGGTGGAGGTAGTTTTGACCAACAACTTAACTCAGGTCAATGCTTTATCCCAGTTTTTCCCTTGGCGCCTGTTTAAGATTGGGGAAAAACTGGTTTGGGTTCACCCTTCATGTTTCTGCTAAACACCTTCACGTACAAGAAATTACTCTGAAAGGTGGTGTTATGTTAGTAAAAATCATGTTTGTGCATAGGAAGATCCCTTGGAGAGCAGTGAAGTGACTGAAGGATAATTTTAATGGTTGGGAGAATTCCATATTGTTCTGTGGGATTTTTAAGCCCCATTTGCTGTATTGAAACAGCCTCTCCATCTTGTCTTGTTCAAAGGATACCATCTCTGACTAAGCAGTGTTGTCTCATTACTAGTCTGCAGTGACAATTGTGCAATCAATAATCATAGAATAGAATCTCTACAGTGTGGAAACAGGCCCTTCAGCCCAACAAGTCCACACCCATCCTCAGAAGAGCAACCAACTCAGACCCATTCCCCTATCCTATTGCTTTACATTTACTCTGACTAATGCACCTAACCCACAGATCCCTGAACACTACGGGCAATTTAGCATGGCCAATTCACCTAACCTGCACATCTTTGGATCGTGGGAGGAAACCGGAGCACCCGGAGGAAACCCACGCAGACATGGGGAGAATGTGCAAACTCCACGCAGACAGTTACCCGAGGCTAGAATTGAACCCGGATCCCTGGCGCTGTGAGACAGCAGTGCTAACCACTGAGCCACCATGCTGCCAATAATTGTTTGAATCAACTGAGCCAAGCAGTCACTGTCACCTCATTAACTGAATTAAAAGAGCAATAAAGTCACTTTTGTGAGTTTTATTCTGTTTAAACTGTTAACAGATAGCAATGTTGATTATTGACGACATTTCATGTAGTGTCACCACAAGCTACATTGGCCAGAGGGCATTTTGAAGTCCCTTTAGTTTTGTTCGTGGAATTCAAAGAATCGCAGAATTGCTACGGTGCAGAAGGAGGCCATTTGGCCCATTGTACCTGCAGTGGCTTGTCAAACAAGATTCATTACCCAGCGCTGCTGTCCAGCCTTTTCCCTGTATTGTTGCACACCAAATAATCATCCAGTGCCGCGATTGAACCTGCCTCTGCCATATTTCCAGGCAGTGCGTTCCACACTCTTAACTACTCATTAAGAGTTTTTCTTTACTCCCATCACCCTTGCTTCATCTGCACATCGCTTTTAATCTATGCCCTCTCATTCTTTTTATCCTTTGTGAGCGGGAACAGCTTCTCCCTGTCTTACACTCTCCAGTTGAATTCAAAGAAATATTTTCCAACTCTGTAGGTTTATGGAAGAGAAGTAGAGGGAAAACTGCTGCTTTTAGCTGATTATTTTTTCTGTGGGATATTTATAACCTGTTTGAGTCTGTTGTTTCCTGCAGCATGTGGTGATCCAGATGCAGAGCCAGGGGCAAGGATGACATGCAGACTTTTGCTGCATTTGTTCAGGACACCACAAGTCAGCCCCTTCCCGCAGACGAATGGTAAGTTTCCGCTGACTGCCCAATTCTGCTTTTTAAGTTTCATTATGAGGAAAAAGCTGTCTTCATCTGAATTACTAAGAGGGTTTGCCCATTGACCAACTTCACGGTTGGATAGTCTACCTCAGCAAAGCCTGTCTACATGAATGAACACTTCAGAGTGGTCCTTGTGCACAACTTTTTCTTTTAAATTCAATATTACCTACCGATCCTAGACATGAAAAAAAATGCCACAGAATTAAACTTCAGCGGAAAGTACGTTCATGTTTTCGATCTTTGGAAAAGTGAAAAATTGGGGAGGAGATGGAGTGGAGAGAGATTAATGGAATTTCCTTAATGATAAACTTACTAATACACTGTAAGCTGATTTTGTAGTCACAGCATGAGAACAGGAAATCTGTGTTCTTGGTTCTGCTGACACCATTGTTGTGTGCCCGCCATGGATATACTCCCTCAGTCACTATCCTGTGACAAGTAGGCTAATGAGGACCTAGGATGAGGAGTCAGATCACAGATGGGAGCTGGGCTGAGCAGAGCAGCAAGGAAATAATGGGGGGTTCTGAGGGAAGCTGGGATCGGGGGGCCTGTAACGTTGCACTTTGATGCAGGGCAGAAGTCACACGACACCAGGTGACAGGCCAACAGGTTTATTTGAAATCACAAGCTTTCGGACCACTGCCCCAGGTGAAGTCACGCAGACATTACTAGCACCGACCTCACAGCACTGTGCTCTTCACAGCAAATGCAGACAGTTTGTTCTATCCACACCCTTCACAATATCTTGAGAGAAAACATCAATTATTCCACTAACTCTATCAACATGTCTACACTAAAAGACATTCCCGAATACCTCCTGGTGATTAAATCTCTCTCCCTTCTTTTCTTCCCCTGCTACAGGAAGAATTTGGTTAAGTTTGAGAGGGTGCAGAAAAGATTTACAAGGATGTTGCCAGGGTTGGAGTGTTTGAGGTATAGCGAGAGGCTGAACAGGCTGGGGCTGTTTTCCCTGCAGTGTCAGAGGCTGAGGGGTGACCTTATAGAGGTTTATAATGAAGGGTACAACATAGGGTGAATAGACAAGATATTTTTTCCCCAGGATAGAGGAGTCTAAAACTAGACGACATAGATTTAAAATGAGAGGGGGAAGATTTAAAAGGGTAACTTTTTCACGTAGAAAGGGTGTTGCATATGTGGAATGAGCTGCCCGAGGAAGTGGCAGAGGCTGGTACAATTGCAACATTTAAAAGGCATCTGGATGGGTATATGAATAGGAAGGGTTTGGAGGGATATGGGCCCAATGTTGGCAAATGGGACTGGATTAATTTAGGATATCTGGTAGGCATGGATGAGTTGGACCGAAGGGTTTGTTTCTGTGCTATACAGCTCTTTTTAAAAAAAAAAAGTTATGTTCTTAAGGTCAGCAACTCCTGTCCTGAGTACTGTCTCTTTCAAAGTGTTATCCTATCAGTCCCATTCACCTCATCTGTCCCCCAGCCCTGCAAACATCCCCATCAAACATTTATCCAGTTTCCGTTCACTAGTCTTTCATGCAGCACAGGATGAGGTGGCATCGTGGTAATGTCACTACACTAGCCACCCAGAACCTCAGGTTAATGTTGTAGGGACATGGGTTAAAATCCCAGCACTGCAAATGGTAAAATCTGAGCCCAATAAAACACTTGGGAAATCAAAGGCAGGTTCACTGGTGACTATGCAACTGCTGTCGGTTGTCAACTAAAGTTTGTTTCCCTAATGTCCTTTAGGAAAGGAGATCTGCTGTTCTTCCTGCTTGTCACTCCAGATGGACAGCTTAGCCAGTGTAGATATAGAAAGGTTGTTTCCCTTTGTGGGAGAGTCGAGGACCAGAGGCCTTAATCTCAGATTAAGGGGTTTCATATTGTTATGAAGATGTAGGTGAAATATACCTTTTAAAACCTAGCAGTGACATCACCAAATGTTCTCAATAAGACGCAATATAACATGTGCTCCAGCTACTGGAGTAGCTGATTGCTTGGAAACGACAAAAAACAGATTTGAATTAGGCCAATCAGGTTAAATTATTCCCCGAAAAATACCAATTTCCAATCAAGTTTCAATTGGGTATATTGACAATCTTAAAAGCCAATGACACAATCTGATGCTCGGGGGTATAAGACTGGGTAAAAGTTGAACAGTTGGGAGGAGACTTGCCAAGCCCCAGCAGGTAAAAGATGCCTGAAAAATAGCTCTCTTTAAAGATACCTTTTTTGATCAGTAACCTGTGAAGCAGAATCCCTAAGAAGAAGAGAAGACACAGGAAGATCCAAATCGCAGAACTGAAAGCTGCCTGGTTTTGAGATAAGAAGTACTGGTTTGTAAACCTTAATTGGGACTTTTATCAGACTATTATAGAAGGGAAGGTAAAAGATAGGTTAGAGTAAGTTAATTATTCTCTGTTACGCTTTCAGAAATAAAGTTGTTAACTTTTACTTTAAATAGTTCTTGGCCACTTGAATTTTTGCAGATTACAACACGGGATAAATATTTTCTGTGTTGCTGGTTTTAAATTAAGCAGGAGAGTTTACCCCATGTCATAATAATATTTAAGACAGAGGTGGGGAGGAATGTCTTCTCTCAGAGTAGTGAATTTGTGGGATTCTTTATGGCAAAAAGCTGTTGAGGCTGGTGGCTAGGTATATTCTGTACTGAGATAGACAGACTTCTAACCATTAAGAGAATCAAGGGTTATAGGGAAAGGGCCAAGAAGTGGAATTGAAGATCAGCCATGATTTCATTGACTGGTGAAGGAGAATCGAGGGTAGAATGGCCTTTGTCTTATGACCACATGGTCAATATGGTTTACTTTTAACTCCCTTCTGGGTGATGAAGGAATGACAACAAGTGCTGGCCTGGTTAATGATACTTACAGTCCAAATTAGAGTAGGGCTGGAAACGCACAGGTCACGTAGCATCCGAGGAGCAAGAAAGTCGACGTTTTGGGCAAAAGCCCTTCATCAGGAATGAGGCCGGGAGCATCGGGTGGAGAGATAAATGGGAGGGGGCTGGGGAGAAGGTAGCTGAGCTACCTTCAGGTCATGACCTGCCCCACCTGTCAATCTTCGTTCCCACTCCACTCCACCCTCCTCTCTGACCTATCACCTTTACCCCCACCACCATCCACCTGCTGCACTCTCAGCTACCTTCTCCCCAGCCCTACCCGCCTCCCATTTATCTCTCCGTTTCTCCCCCAAGGCTCCCAGCTTCATTCCTGATGAAGGGCTTTTGCCCGAAATATCGATTTTCCTGCTCCTCAGATGCTGCCTGACCTGCTGTGCTTTTCCAGCACTACTCTAATCTCCAGCATCTGCAGTACTCACTTTCCCCAAGTGATAATTACATTCCATTGAACAAGTGAAATCATAGCCCTGAACTTCCTCAAGAAAGTCAGGTGAATATAGGATCAGTGGGCTTAATACTCCTAGACTTGAGAATTTTGCTTGGTGAAAGTGAGGACTGCAGATGCTGGAGATTAGAGTCGCAAGTGTGGTGCTGGAAAAGCACAGCAGGTCAGGCAGCATCTGAGGAGCAGGAGAACCAATGTTTCTGGCAAAAGCCTTTCATTAGGAATCACTAAGCACTAATTCCGAAACGTTGATTTTCCTGCTTCTCAGATGCTGCCTGACCTGTTTAGAGTTTTTCTATTTTCCCCAATATAGATTTTCTAACCAACTTATTCAGAGATGTTATTATACTATCAGAAGACCATTTTAATATTACTTCAATGTAATTGGAATTGTGTGATTAAAACTGTTTTTGGGTTTACAGGTAAATCAGCTCCTGGAATCCGCTCATCCTGTGACCGCCATCTTTTGGCTGCAGCACACAATAGTATAGAAGTGGGGGCTGTGTTTGCAGTTCTGAAAGCAATCCTGATGCTAGGTGAGCTATCTGAAATGGGAAGCAGTGTTAGCCGCTCAGGAGATTTCAAAGGTAAAGATTGCAACAAGCTCATGCCAAATTGGCTAAGATAGTGCCTTTGCCTTGCTGGCTTAGTTAGTGAACTTGACTTAGAAACTTAGAAAAAACTATCAGCAGTAGGCCATTGGGCCCTTTGAACCTGGTCTGTCATTCAAGGTTATATTGGCCGATCATCCGACCCACTTTTCTTTCATATCCTTTTAACTTGACTTGAGCCCAGGCCTCCTGGTTCATGTTTAGGGACACTACCACAACAAAGATGTCGACCTTTTACACCAATTTATTATATGCATGCGTGCACAAACTCACACAGACATACACAGAGACAGACACACAAACAATCTCTCTCTCACTACACTCACTTTCTCTCTCTCATGCGTACGTGTACACACACACACACACACACACACACCCTTGTCTGATACACAAGTAGCTTCAATACCCTTGCCTTGAAGGAGTTTTTGCTGTAAATCATGATACCATGGTTTAATCTTCTGCCAGCGCACCCTGTGTGAAGAGTGGTTGTTGGAGTGAGATACCAGAGTTTGATGGACCTGCAGCTCAGCCACAGTTATTCTCACCTTTAGTAAGAGACTAAGACAGACAGAGTTCTCACTCTGAAGGTTGTAGAGAATCCTGTTGAGCAAAAGTTGACTGTGTTGTGTTCATGTCTAGGTGATGCTGAATTAGGCAGCAATAATGTTAATTCTTCCAACACTGATGACTTCACTGTGACCAGTCTGTTGGCTCCCATCAGCATCCTCGATGACATCACTGATGATGATCTGAGTTCCACCAAAAACCCCAAGTCAATCCGACGAGCTGTTTCCATTGAAACAGCCAACCTGAGTGAATATGCCAGGTTTGTGCTCCGCACCATTTGCCAACAGGTAAGAATTGGTATTGAGAAAAGACTGTATTGTACAAGTGATGAAACCTTATCTAAATAAGTAATAAGATTCTATGATAATATTGAAAACTTTTTGTGGTAAGAAATATAAAATTGCGCTTAAGGGTTCAATGCCTTCCAATGTTGGTTTCAAGATTAACAGTTGTAAAACCATGAGGTTTACCTGCTATAAAAATTACATTTCAGTGTATACACTGTACATCATGAGTGATGGATTCCTCTGAAATGAAGCAAGGCAAAGTTCCCTTCCACTGCCATAAAAAAAACCCAAAGTTTTTTTTTTAACTTTGCTCACGAGATGTGGACTTGACTGGCTGGGCTGGCATTTATTGTCCATCCCTAATTGCCCAGAGGGCAGGTAAAAGTCAGCCATATTGCTGTGGGTCTGGAGTTCCATGTAGGCCAAACTCAGGTAAGGATGGCAGTTTCCTACCCTAAAGGACAGTAGCGAACCAGGTGAGTTTTGTCTGACAATTGACAATGGCCATCATTGGTTTCTTAATTTCAGATTATTTGCTGAGTTCATATTCCACCATTTGCTATGGTGAGATTTGAATCCAGGTTTCCCCAAACATCATCTGAGTTTCTGCATTAATAGTCCAGCCATTAAACCACTAGGCCATTATCTCTCGTTAGAAAGGTCTTTGATACCATCCTGTCTTTAGCCTGTTTCTTTTTTAGTCAACACGTATATTTTGATCTTCATTCTTGCAACATAGGTGTCACTGTAAAGTTCAGCCTTTATTGACCATCTCTAGTTACTCTTGAGAATTGGGTGGTGAACGTCCCTGAATTGTCACAGTCCCTGTGGTGAAGGTGCTTCCACTCTGCTGTTAAGGATAGAGTTTCAGAGATTTTTCTTCAGTTCTCAACAGCTTTAAAGAAATAATTAGTTATCTTCTCTTCTGCTCATCAGATGCAACTTCCAAACTGACTTGGAAAGAAGAGAAGGGGGCTTGGCAGCAAAACAAAGCTTCTCTCAATGTTCTTTTGATTTGCTTTGTGAGCATCAAACTTTTTGACTCTCATTCCAGTTTCAAAAACTGGGGTACTTTTGTGCATTTTTAAATGAGTTGGCCTCATTCCCATGTCTGCTGCCCTTGATTTGGAGAAGATCGCAGGAGACGGTGTGGTGGTGATTGGGAGGGTAGTGACTGGGATGTATTGTTGTTGGGTGCTCATGTTCCACAAGTGACTATTTCATAACATGCTGCTAGCAATGGCAGGTGTGGTCCTGATGTACTCGCCGTGTAGCATATGGGGTGATGAATTAAGAAGCACGCCTGGCATATAAAATACAGAGTAGAATAGCCACGGTAGTTGCATGTGCCAGTTAATAGAGCTATCCAGTCTTGACAGCAGCCCCGTAATTAGCAGTTTAATGCCTAGTGCCCAGCACCAAGATCATAGAATCCCTACCTTGTCATTCGGCTCATCAAACCCATACTAACCCTCTGAAGAGTATCCCACTCGGACACACCGTCTGTACGCTATACCTGTAAGCCTGCATTTCCCATGGTTAATCCACCTCACCTGCACAAACCTGGACACTGCATGGCCAATCCACCTACCCTACACACCTTTGGATTATGGGAGAAAAACCAGAGCGCATGGAGGAACTCCACACAGACACGGGGGAGGATATGCAGACTCGACACAGACAGTCACCCAAGGCTGGAATCGACACCAGGTCCCTGGCGCTGTGAGACAGCAGTGCTAACCACTGAGCCACCATGCTGCTGTTTGCTGTCTTTTTACCCTGTGAACATGAACAGTAGGAGTAGGCTATTCAGCAATTTGTGCCTACAATTGGATCACGACTGATCAGCGCTTCAACTTGAGTGAATTTACTCAGGTTGGAGTGGCTGCCTGTATAAATTGATACTCTGGATGTAAGCCACTTAGGTGATGTTTTCGCAGTGTGTGCGCTCCAGTGTTTCTGGCTTGCTGTGGTGCCAAACCAGTTTTTGTTTGTAATTGCGGCTTGAATATTTTTATAGAGTTAGTTCAGCAAGCTATAAAACTTGCCTTTGCCTAACTTTCCATCTGTAGCTTCAAATCTTGATTTGTTTTCACATCGTCCCTAGACAGTTCTCCACATGGAAGAAGAAAGGGTGTAGGGTTTGGAGGTGAGGGCAGAAAGCTGGACATTATTCCAGGAGCCAACGAATGAGCCTCAATCATTCCCTGCCCCAACCACACTTGCCCATTCATTGTCCCCCCCCACAGAGATATGTGTGAGATGCCCCCCGACAGAAACCCAAGCTCGGGCAGTGAGTATAATTTGGTTTAGAAAGCTGCTGTTTTGGTTGATCTAATACCAGACTAGAGACGGGATTTGCTTGCATTCCCATTCCTGTCTACCCACAGACTCCCAACTACTGGGATCTTTGCTCACCAAAACCCTAATCTTTTTGGAAATGTTCCCAGATTAATTTGTTCTAGTAAACTGTTCCTTAGAAGGAAATTATTTCACTGTCTTCTCTTCATTGAGAATTGTTGTACCTTTGAGTGGAGGCTGTGCAATCATAGTTATGTTAGTAGACATGTAATTGAGAGATTTACATTAATAGTCTACAGACATCAGTTCAAATCCGACCATGGGAGACAAGGAGTCTCAGTTCAGTCTGGTTTTTTTTTTATTGTTTTGTTCATTGTGGCTTGACTTGAACTCATCCAAAACTCTGCTGCCTGTCTCTTTACTGGTACCAAGTGCTGCTTCTTTCTCAGCTCTGTGTTTGCTGACCTACATTCACTTCAAGTCAAGCAATGTCTTGACTTCAAAATTCTCCATCTGGTTTCAAGTCCCTCTATGACCATAACCCTGCGTCTTTCTCTATAATCTCCTGCAACCCTCCAGTTGTCAAGAAGTGGTTCGATATAATTCTTGAGATCAGAGGCTGTGGGGAGAAGACAGGAACCAGGTACTGAGTTGGTTGAAGGACCACGATCATACTAAATGGTGGGGCAGACTTGAAGGGCAAAATTGGGTTTGAGAGTGTGATGCTAGAAAAGCACAGAGGGTCAGGCAGCATCCGAGGAGCAGGAGAATCAAAGTTTTGGGGATAAGCCCTTCATCAGGAATGAGGCTCATTCCTGCTCTCTCATTCGACTCTGATCTGCAGTCCTCACTTCTTCCTTGAATGGCAAAATGGCCTACTCCTGCTCCTATTCTCTGTGTATACACTCAACTAATTCTGGCTTTTGAGCATATATAGGTTTTATTTCTCCACCTACCTCTTTGACTTTGTTAACCTCCTACTGATGTGTCTCAGTGTCATACTTTGCTCTATAATGCCTCTGTGAAGCACGTTTCATGATGCCAACGGCATCGACATCATGTAAAATTTGATTGTTCTTTCACAAGATTTGCAGATCCCACTGGATAGGCCGCCATTTATTCTCCATCGCATTTCCTTTGAAGAGGTGATGGACCACATTCTTGACAAATTACATATGTTGAGGCTTAGGGGCCAGTTATGAGTCAACCACATTGCGCTAGGTCTGGAGACCCATGTCGACCAGACTGAGTGACAATAGCTGATCTCCCTGTCTGCCCAAAGGATAATAGTAAAGCAGAAAGGTGTTTATGACAATTGTTGATATTTTCATCAATTTATAAATCCTTCCAACATGCACTAGGGGTAAGCAGTAAGAGAGGGAGAGATTTCCTGGTCAGCCACATCGTGGAAAGAAAGTTGGAGTCTCTACCTTCTCTGTATCTGACTCTGGAGAGCAACATACCACACACCATGACATCACTATCAATCCCTGCCAGAATGTGCCCAAGGGGAAAGGAATGGAGGAGAAGCATGGATCGGCGATGATGGTCTCTTTGGTCAAATATCCTGCTGTGGTTTTGTCTAAAAAGTCTTTACTTAGGAAGTGGTCAGTTTGGGAAGGTGGTAAAGTAATGGAAATTAAATAAGATTTTATAAAAAGGGTTCCAACAGGAGTAAGACCAGCTAGTGCTTTAAGGCACATTTTATCCAGCATGAACCTTGATCATCAGCAGAGTTGATAGGAAAGGAGCCTTGTACACCCTAAAGCTGGTATCAGTCTTGAGCACAGACTACAGAATGCCAACAGATTTCTGTGGACAGGATAAGAGAAAGACCAAATATGGAAGATTTCTGTTTGTTGTTCAAGAATGAAATCAAATCAGTGTTTGAATTCATGATCTCGGGTGTATAAAAGTTGATGATTTTTCTGTATGAATTTGATTGAAGCGTAACAGAGCTGAGGAGGGGTGGTGGCAGTTGGTGGGAGTGAGCGTAAATTATAGAGCTGTGTTTAGCCAGCCTGAGATGTGCTGTCTCTCTCAGGTTGTTTGAATAAATACCGGCGTCCCCTGCATAACTGATTCCTCTGTGGTCTCTGTAGGAGATTAACCATAGCAGTAACAACGTACCGAGCTATTTTAGCCACTTTCTGGAAATAGAAGTAAAGAAATTAATAGGAAGGTCAAAATCATGATCAAACTGGACAGAGTAGGTAGCCGTCCAGTGCAGCAACACCTCAAACGTACAATTCTCATTGTGGTGTTCAAATCACTCCGTGATATGAACCATACCTTTCTGTGCAATCTCCTGCAGCACTGTAAACCTCTGTCAGTTCTGCAATCTGAAATTTCTAGTCTCTTTGAGTCACCAACTCCATCTTTTAATTGTTGGCAGCCATAATCACCAGTCTCCCTCTAGATTTCCCTTTCTATCCCCCTCTTCTTTGAAGGTGATGCTGAGAATTGCCACTTTGAATGAACTCATGTCACCTGTGCTCATTCCCCTTGAATGTCAAATTTTGTCTGATTGTGGCTCCGTGAATGTCTTAGGCTGTTTTACTAGTGAAAGACACCATCTCGAATTGTAATCTGTCATATTGATCAGGATTTAGTGTTGCAATGGTGCAAACACCGATTGTGCAACAAGGGAATGCTGTTGATACTACAGATCACAGTGAAAGATGACCATACATAAACGTACAACACCAGCTTATCATCCACCAGGCATGTACCTGGTACTGTGTGATTTTTAACTTTGTCCACCCCAGTCCAACACCGTCACCTCCAAATCACATTTAAACATAAATACAGAGAAAGAAGCTTACTTGTTACGTTATGGAGAACATGTCATTGCATGGGAGTGACTTGTGCTCTCATTCTTTATGAGTCAATGCAACTTGTGTTTCAAAATGACATCCTGCTTTTCATTTCACTCTTGGCAGGAGTGGGTGGGAGAACATTGTTTAAAGGAGCCTGAGAGACTGTGTACGGATAAGGATCTAATACTCGACCCAGTACTCTCAAACAAACAGGCACGGCAACTTCTACAACTTATCTGTTATCCACATGGCCTTAAAGAGTGTGTGGAAGGAGACAATCCTCAGCGTCAGCACATCAAGCACATCCTTCAGGTACTGGGGATCTGGGTAGGATACCTCTGGTTTTGCCATTTTTTAAATAAGCTTGTTCAGATCGCTGTTACAATCTACAATGTAAATGGGAATTAAGGGAAAAATGTATTTGTGTATTCAGTCAGTCTGTAATAGATATTAAAACTGCAAAATCAATCTATAGAGACAAAATTAGAAAACTCAATACCAAGTTATCATCCAACTTGTTTATTTGGAACCACTAACTTTCAGCTAGTACTTCCAAATAAACCTGTTGGACTATAACCTGTTGTTGTGTGATTTTTAACTTTGCCTATCCCAATCCAACAGCAGCACCTCCACGTCAAATTTATAGAGTGACGTGGGGTGAATAGACAAGGTCTTTTTTTCTCAGGGTAGAAAAATCCAAAACTAGAGGGCAGAGGTTTAGGATGAGAGGGGCAAGATTTAAAAGGGATCTGAGGTGCAACTTTTTCATACAGAGGATGATGTGTGTATGGAATGAGCTGCCCGAGGAAGTGGTGGAGGCTGGTACAATTACAACATTTAAAAGGCATCTGGATGCGAGTATGAATAGGAAGGGTTGAGTGGGATATGGGCCAAATGCTGTCAGATGGGACTAGATTTATTTAGGATACCTGGTGGACGTGGATGAGTTGGACTGACAGCTCTGTTTCCGCGCTGTACATCTCTGTGAGTCTATAAGCTACAATCTCATCAAAGAAAATACTGAGGATTTAAATAAAATATAACTTTAGTTGAATTGGTGTCATCTGCCTGGGTCAGTACAACTTAAATTGAAGGAGAGGAATGTTGCTGATTTTGCTGTAGGTTATAATGTTGAATATCAGTCTAATTTCTTTAGACAATTTAAAGAGCAGGTAACTCTCCATTCTGGGTAAACATTTTTCCCCAACTAATACATCTGCTGATCATTAACGGCTGCTTTTAAAAACATTGTGTCTGCCTGTCAAGGCAACACTTTTGCAAACAATTTTGTTTTGTGTAGTGTGTTCATCACACTTTTGAGAATTCTGCTAAGGTGCTAAGTAAACAAAGTCCTTCTAAATGAAATTATTATATCTGGAATTATTCCAGATAATTATATTGTATGTTTTTACTGTAAATATTGGAAAATTAAACATTAAAGTTTACTTTTGCCAACAAAACCCTTTGGGTTATGTTATTCTCAGTTATTCTAAGAATCACACTGGTGCCATAAAACAATGTTTCCTCAAATACTGTTAACCTGTTGGGACAAATATTTTACAGAAGCAATCATATTGGAACAAAAAACAAGTTGTTACAAAGTTTTCTCAATGATTTAATACTCCCACGTATTATGGAAGGAGGATTGGAGCTGGTTCCGACCCCATGAGAATGATTTAGCTCAGTACCAATGAAAACTAAAATTTCGCCGCCCTAAGGGGAACTGCGTTATTTAACATAGTTAGTAAGATTTAGTTTTGTCTTTTATCCCAATGTTTGAGGGTAGTGCAAGCATGTGTAACACCTTAAAGGCATGAGGGGTGAGCTATGGATTTGCTTTGATTTCTTGCTTTCATTTTTCTTTTAGAATTTGGACCAGTGGACTCTGAGACAATCATGGTTAGAGCTCCAACTCATGATCAAACAATGCATGAAGGAACCGGTGAGTATAAAGCACAGACTGTGACATTTATTGCACCACATTTTCTCCACACTTTTGAGCAATTAAATCATACGTTGATATTAAATTGACATTTATGGTAATTTAAAGGATTCATAGGGAGACAAAGGAAAGCCTGTTCAGTTGGGAGAATCTAATGCAAGGGAGTAGAATTGTGTATCAATTGGAAGTTAATTTTATTTGTGGTATCATATATACATCGAGTCTAAAAAGGGCTTGTTGATTGTTAAGCAATGTTTGGCATTATAAGTATACACTTTGAAGTGATTACAGACTAGTCTGTAGTATCCTGTCCTCACTGCCTGGCTGTGGCAATGTGTAGATTCACTCAGCAGAGAAGGTCGGAGACACTTCAGTCCCCAAAGGCTGCTAGAAGTGTGGAACACTCTTAGGACAAAGGTTACACACAGTGGATGGAGCACAGACCAGAAATGAATGGCTAGAACATGTCAGCAAGTAACTCATATTGACACGAAACATACAGCAAGTTTTAATCTATTATAGATCTTTATGGACTGTATGGTAATAATATTTGGAGTCATTGAAAGTGTTAATATTTTTCTTTTGTATTTGCAAAGTAGCGTATTGATGTGCTGGCCACTGGTGGCTTCTGATGGTTGAAAGGGGAAGGAACATGAGTTGAGCTTATTTGCACAGTTAAATGCATTTGGCTGTGCCCACGTTTAAAAAAAATGATCTTTTTATTCCCTCCAAAGGCCATCCATTGCATGTTGATATAAATCTGAAATGTACAATCTGTTCGGGTCACAGTGACAATCCATATTGTTTCTGAGATTTATGCTTCCAACTGTGTGTTTCACGTTTGACTGAAGATTTTTCTGCCAGGGCCCAGCATCAGTTGCTGAGATGAACTCGTTGTTGGAGAATATCGCTAAGGCCACTATTGAGGTCTTCCAGCAATCTGCTGAGCTGAACAGCAGTGTTGTGGCAGCTGGAATCGGGCTGTTTAACCCAAGCAATAACTGCAACAATGGAGCTAGTAACCCAAGGCAGAATGGCAAGAAGACTTTCCTAAGGTAAGGCAAAGCTTTGCCTGTACAGTATGCATCAGATAATGGATTGATAGGAGATTAGTGATAGATTTTGAGAACCTGAATAGTCTGCTGGAAATGGTGACATTGCAAAACAAACTCGACATAATAATGATAATTATAGTGACTGAGTGATTTTTCACCAGCTGTTTTGTAGCTTAGTTGGCCAAATTGCTGATTGGAGATGCAGAGGTATGGGGAGAAAGCAGGAACTGATCACTAGATAATCATATTGAATGGCACTGTAGAAATGAATAGCCGAATGGCCTACTTTTCCCTGTGTATGTAAAACACTTGCCATTTGTTTTGAAGCAATGTTGTGTGTTCACCCTGACCAGCATTCTGGTCTCAACCAATGCCTTGTCGGTGCTGATCAACTTGGTGCACGTATCTAAACTTTCTCTTCATGTCACAATTCAACAGTCTCAGTTAAGCAAAACCTCTGAAACCTGTAATCAAATCTCAGTAATATTAGTCGCGTTAACATTGCAAGTCATCGTCAGAAGTGTTTCAAGGCATTTGCATTTCGATCTTCAACATCGGCGATTCCTCCAGGGCTTGACTCAGGCGGTGAATAATTATGTCAAATATTTGCAGCACGGTGGCTCAGTGGTTAACACTGCTGCCTCCCAGCATTAGGGACCCGGGTTCGATTCCAGCCTTGGGCAACGGTCTGTGTGGAGTTTACACATTCTCCCCGTGTCTGCGTGGGTTTCCTCCAGGTGCTCCGGTTTCCTCCCACAGTCCAAAGATGTGCAGGTTAGGTGGCTTGGCCATGGGAAATGCAGGGTTACAGGAATTTGGTAGGGGGATGGGTCGGGGGGGAATGGGTCTGGGTGGGATGCTCTTTAGAGAGTCGATGTGGACTTGTTGGGTAGAATGGCCTGTTTCCACACTGTACAGATTCCATTGAGCCATTCTGTGGCAGGAGTGTCCCATGAATCTTTTACATAATTGTTGAGTCACCTGCGTGAAGCCTTTAGAGATTTGGCAAGTTGTTGATGTATATGCAGATGCCTTGAAACGGTTCTGTCTGGTGAGCTGCAATGTAAAAGCAGCTATCGTTAGTCTGGATCTGACTGTAGTGAGCATGCGCTGCTATACAATTCATCACCTTACTCCATAGTGCCCAGAAAACGATTGGGAACCTGCAAAGTAGGCACAACTTTGAGCTTAATTTACAAACCTAATTTTGGGGTTGGCTGTTCCCAGTCCTTGTAGTCTCTAATTGCTTTGCAGCTGTTGTAATGAAGGTGATATATTTGGAAATTTATCTTAATGGAGACTGTTGCATTAGATTTAGATTTATTTAATATTGTTACTGTGCCCAGGTACAGTGAAAAGTGGACTTTTTTTTAGATTAGATCCCCTACAGTGTGGAAACAGGCCCTTTGGCCCAACAAGTCCACACAGACCCTCCGAAGAGTAGCCCACTCCCCTCTGACTAACGCACCTAACACTTTGGACAATTTAGCATGGCCAGTTCACCCAACCTGCACATCTTTGGATTTTGGGAGGAAACTGGAGCACCTGAAGAAAACCCACGCAGACACAGGGAGAATGTGCAAACTCCACACAGACAGTTGCCCAAGGCTGGAATCGAACCTGGGACCCTGGTGCTGTGAGGCAGCAGTGCTAACCGCTGAGCCACCATGCCCCCCATGGTGGCACTATTGAAAATGTTAGATATATGCAGCACGTTGCTCAGCAACAATAAGGTGAAAAGATGGGTTTAATGTAAATCAGTTACGCACCTGCATAGTCTTCATTCTGCTCTGAATGCTACCTCTCTCCTTTTCAGATGCTGGTGAACCTGACGAGTGTTTCCAGAATGCTTGTGTTATGTTTCAATCTCTTTCTTCCTTGGTGCTTCCCCAATCTCCTGTCAATCTTTTTCTACCTGTCTCTGGTATAGAATGAACTTTCTCTTTGCAGTCAGGAAACTTGGCTTGCCAAAAGCCACAATTCTCATGGAGTTAAAATAAACTGTTCGGGGGTACTTGAGTGATATTTGAATAGATTTGCAATAAACAAGATCATAATCTGGAAGTGCTCCAATGGCCATTTGATGGTTTTCTCTGTGTTTGTGTGTGCTGTGTGTTTGTGTGCGCGTGCATGTGTGTTTGTGTGGCTTTTATTCAGCTGTTCAGAGAGGAAAGGAGTCTGGCTAGTGGCACCGCTGATCGCAAAACTGCCCACATCAGTCCAGGGCCGAGTGCTGAAGGCAGCGGGAGAGGAGCTCGAGAAGGGTCAACACTTGGGGTCATCTTCAAAAAAGGAAAGAGACAGACAGAAGCAGAAAAGGTGAGACCATTATCATAAAGAATCAAACAGAAATAACCAGAGCAGGAGATAAATTATTTTCCCTGTTGCAAAGTACAATGCTTATAATAAGATTGTTCATTTTTTAGTTAAATAAATCCAAAGAGACACACTTTTATTCCTCAATCTCCACTAGTGGACCACAATAGAACATTGAGGTAAAGCTTCAATTGCTTAATTGGGTATCAATCCAATTTCCATTGTGGAGAATGGTTATTGAGGCCAGGAAGTGTTTTAAAAGCCTGGACTAAATGTTTATTCTTTGTTGAAGTAGCTCCAATAAGCATCTTAATGCAAGAGAGAGAGAAGTAATGGTCTGGCAATTCTTACTTGTACCAATGGAGAGGTAAACAAAGTGGAATACATCGCTATTCTATTCGGTTTCATTTGAGGGTGCCAAGACTGCTTAAACAGGCTTACTGACAGGTGATCACAGTGTGCAAAGTATATTAGTGAGGGAGTTCCACAGTTTGAGTTGAAGATAGTTTTAACTTAAAGGAACAAGATTAGAGAACTGAGATCCACAGCTGCCGAAATGTGCAGAGGAAATGAGGGTCAGGACTACATAGACACATAGAGCAGCACAGAAAAAAGATCTTCGGCCCATTGAGTATGCTCCAGTCAAAAACAAGACCTAACTCTTCTAATCCCATTTCAGGCTCTTGTCCCTTGTACACTTTGGCACACGAGTGTGTATCTACATGTTACCTAAATATTTCTGCCTCTACCACTCTCACAGCAATGAGTTCCAGATTCCTACCACTCTGAGTGGGAAAGAAAATGTTTTCTCACATCACCCTTTAAACCTCGTGCCCCTTACCTTCAACCTATCCCCCAGTCATTGACCCCTTCATCAGGGGAAAAGTTCCTTCATGTGTACCCTATGAGTGATGCTCGTAATTTTATACATCTTACTCATGCGTTTCCCCGCCAACCCCCACCCCCCAAAGTCTGCTCTGCTCCAAGGAAAATAACCCCAGTCTGTCCAATCTCTCTTCATGACTGAAACTCTCCAAGCCAGGCAACATCCTGGTAAATCTCATCTTCCCCCCCCTTCCATTTGCCACTGATGTGCACATTTGACCAATCTGTCGATATTGTCTTATAAGGCTATCCTCATCCATATTTACCACCTCACCAATTTTCATACCAGCCCCTTCAAGGACAATTGTTTCACAACAAAACAAAATTGAAAACAGATCTTTTACATTGTTTCTGGATGTTGAGAATTTCTCTGTGGTGATGATGTAGGTTAGCAACATAAAGGAAATGGCTCATTGATTTATGAATAGCACCATTTGCCTTCTGTTCATGTTGTAATCCACTGCCTTACACTATTTCTGGATATGCAGTTGATTATTTGTAGTGATATCATTTCAGAATGAATGACTGTGCTGCACGTGAGATACTGCTCTGAGGCATTACTATCCCTGAACATCAAAAATAACTACTCAACATTGCATTGAAGTTTCACTTTACTTCCTGTTATGATTCAGATCAAGCTGAATTTTCCTGGCTAGCTCGTGACCTTGACATAGCCTTCGACCCAGGTTGTGATTCTGGAATTGCCTGTGGCAGAAATGCAGACATAATCTTACCACAGGTTTTTCAAAAGGTCTTGTGGTGCAGGGGTAGCTACTGTTCCTCCCTCTGAGCCTGGAAGCCTGGGTTCAAGGCCTAGCAATTTCAGAGGTGTGTAATAGCATCTCTAAACAGATTGATTTGCAAATATCTAAGAATTTTTGAATAAGAATAGTCAACATGGCTTTGTGTGTGGGAGGTTGTGCCTCACAAATTTGATAGAGCTCTTTGTTAAAGTGACCAGGAAGGTTGACAAGGCAGGGCGATAGACATATGGATTTCAGTAAAACCTTTGATAAGATTCTACATAGTAGTTGCTCTGGAAGGTTAGATCGCGTGAAATCCAGGGAAACCTGGCAAATTGGATGCACAGTTGGCTTGATGGTAGGAAGCAGAGGGTAATAGTGGAAAGATGTTTGTCGGACTGGAGGCTTATAACTATTGGAGTGCCTCAGAGGTCAGTGCTAGGCCCATTGATGTTTGTGTTTTGGATGATAATGTCCAAGGCATGATTAGTAAGCTTGCAGACGGTACTCAAAGTAGACAGTATAGTGGACAGTGAGGAAGGTTATCAGAAATTGCAGAAGATGGGAAGTGGGCCGAGAAATGGCGAATAGAATTTAATATAGATGAGTGTTAGAACTTGCAATTTGGAAAGTCAAATCAATTTAGGAGTTTCATGTTGAAAGGGAGGGCCTGAAGGATTGTAGTGGAACAGAGGGACCCTGGAGTTCAGGTTTTCAGTTCTCTGAAAGTACAATCACAGGTAGATGGCAGTGAAGAAGGCTTTTGGCACACTGGCCTTCATCAGTCATGGCACTGCGTATTGAAGTTGGGAGTTTATGTTGCAGTTGTACAGGGCATTGTGTTCAGTTTTGGTCACCTTGCAATAGGAAATATATTATTAAAATGGGAAGAGTCCAGAAGAAATTTACAAGGATGTTGCCAGGACTCAATAATCTGAGTTATAGGAACAAGCTTGGGTGTCAGAGACTGAGGGGGGATCTGAGAAAAAGTGTGTAAGATCATGAGAGACATGGATAGATTGAATGCACTGTCTTTTTCCCAGGGTTGGGAAATCAAGCACTACAGGGCATCAGTTTAAGGCCAGAGGGGAAATAATAACTGGGAACCCGAGGGGCAACATTTTTACACAGAGGTGCGCATATGGGATGAGCTGCCAGTGGAAGTGGTTGAGGTGGGCATATTAGCAACATTTAAAAGGCATTTGGACAAATACATGGATAGGAGAGGTTTACAAAGGATACGGACCAAGTGCAGGGAAATTAGGTTAGAGTGGATGGGCATTTTGGTCGGTACGGACCAGTTTGGATCAAAGGGCCTGTCTCTGTGCTTTAGGACCCTATGACCATGACACTGTGAGGTAGCTGATGAAGAAGCCACTCCCAAGTGCCCCTTTAATTAAGTTCAACATGACTCATAGGTGGGACCAGTAGCCTCACTCATGGTGTAATCTCTGCTGTGGGTGTGGAGCAGAGACAGGAACACCAGTGGCACCATGGCGGTAAGTTCAGTAGCAGGTATTGCAGCTCGAGCTATGTTAACAGAGACCTCAGCCTTTATTAATTGGCTTCAGTATCACCTCTTCCATCACGGAGACCTGATCAGTGTGATTGATTAATAAAAGGCTCTCTTGGACCTCCTGCTCTGAAGTCTTTTCCAGTGTTCTGCTGAGCTCCCATCACAGGGAGGCAGGGTGGAAGTGCCTGCGTACAGCTGGACTAAGTAGTAAAATTGCAATCCAATTCTGCAAGAGGGGGGAGTTGCCCTAATTGGCTCCCTGCACCTACCAGACAAACGGTCATCACTGCTGGGTGAACACATGTCAGAGAACCATCCCAATGCGAGTTAATCTGTGGGTTTGGGAAAGTTCAACGCAATGTTTCTCAGAACCGATGTTTCATTTTGATGAGTCTTTATACGATGGCTTAGGAATTTCAGTGGGAACTTGTATCAGAATCAGTGACAAGGTTCTGGTCTGTTTCCACCTGCATGCTGCTGTTAGTCGGTGTTACTTGAATATTGCTGAAAAGAGAAGCAAGGTTATTGACGCTGTTTGTTTTGTCCTCATCAGGGCAACTGCAAGTATGCCAAAATTCAAACGGTCACGATAGTGTTTACTGCAGGAGTTATGAAAGCATTCAGCAACAAATCTCTCTTTCCAGCCATCTTTGTATCCTGACGAACCTCTTTCTGTTGTTTCTCCTTCCACAGTATGTCACTGCTGAGCCAACAGCCGTTCCTGTCATTGGTCCTGACCTGCCTGAAAGGACAGGATGAGCAGAGAGAAGGTTTGCTGACCTCCTTGCAAAATCAGATCAACCAGGTAATTCGCTTTGAGAACGAGAATCAGAACATGCATAACTTAGCACAGCATAGCTCTTGATCGTAAAAAAAAGTCGGCTTTGAATTTGAGATGTTTACAACTCAATGGTCAACTCAAAATTCAATTTGGTAAACAAAACAGGCTTTTATCCATGAACTGTCAGATTTCTGAGGTAGTATGCATTACAGCAAATTGCTCATAGGAAGAGGGAGTTGTTGGAATTTGAGTGTTTTTATTGAACATGCAGTTTTTATTGTACATTTAGAGCATGATACAAGGTCTAGTCAGTCTCTGTGGTGCAGTTGATTTGCATATTTGGCTGTCAACTTGATGGTCTGAGACAGTCTGGGGATGAAGCCCTTCAAAGGGAAGGACTCATGGTGCAGTGATATTGTGTTTGCCTCTGAACCATGAGACCCAGGTTCAAGTCCCATCTACTTCAGAGGTTTGGAACAACATGTCTGAAACACGCTGATTAGAAAATGTCAACAGTGAGACTCAAACTGAGGAACCCCTGTGATTGAAAGTCAAAGCAAGTTTTCTGCTGTTCCTACCTTGGAGGCCAGAGGTTCAAGTCCCAAGGAGTAGTGTTATAGCATGGCCAAACAATTTGATTTAAAAAAGAAAATGAAGCTGTTGGTGTCATGTATTAGTGGCTTTAACAGGTTATCATGGAGGCAGAATGACTTACATTTAAGTTGTCAATGTGCATTTGGGCTTTTGTGGTTCAAGTCCGACCACTGACACGTGTTGTAACTTATCTGAGCAGGTTGACTTTTTGCAATAATCAACAAGTAAAAGACAGCAAAGTTTTAAGGGCCCTTCTGACACATTGGTAATGTCTCTACCTCTGGGCCAGGATGTATGGGTACAAATCCTATATGCCCCTAAAGGTGTGTCATTTTTTAAAAGTTAATTTAGGGGATGTTAGTGTCACTGGCTGCACCAGAATTTATTACCTGACCCTAACTGCTCTTGGGAAAGTGGTGGTCTTGAATACGTGTGGTTCATTTGGTGTACTTAGGTTAGAATACAATTGATTCACAGTCTAAGGGAAAGCGGTGTGAAATGTTCAGACCTACGGTGCTGAACTGTTGATTAAAAACAATTTTATTAACACATTAAGGCAATTAAGTATTCTGTTTTTAAATGCGGAAAGTGAAAGACCCAGCAGGTTAGGTAGTATCTGCACTCGAGGCTATGTGAATGGAGTCACAGACCAGAAGCACAAACTCTATCTCTATCTGTACAGATGCTGCCTACACTGCTGAGTATTTTCCACCACAGCAAGGTGATTGAATCTCAACTGCCCATTTGGCAATGTATGCTGGTCAGCCAGTGATGCCCTGATCCTATGCATGAATTTTTTTAAAAATTCTCCTAATTTCAAATTGTTAAAATTCAACATATCATTCCTCCCAACACATACATACTGTTTAGCTGGAGCGTCTCCTAGAGAAATCTTTTAAAACTACAGAATTGATTATTTTTTTTTGATGTAAATATGCCTTTGGTTTGGAAAACATCTCCCATGCATTTCAAAGAGATATGAGAGAAATGCATTTTCAATGAAAACACATTAGGAACATTGAGGAAAGGTGCAGTCAAAAGATAAGGATCTGTTGTGGGAAGTAGAGAGAGAGAGAGAGAGAGAATGAGAGATGGATCAATGTAGTTTGAAAGCGTGACTGCGAAGGTGGAGGGAAAGGGGGATGGTCATAAGCCAGCAATGGGTCGAGGAAGTATTCATGGGAGGTGTGTTGTAGGCTGGAGAAAGACAGAGACATTTGAAGCCAAAGAAGAAAAATTTAAACCTGAAGTTCTGGCTGACCAAGCGAGTCAGTGAGGATGGGAATAGTGAACAAGTAGGAGTTACTGCGAAAGGATTGTAATGGCAGCATTTTAGATTTTTAAAATTCATTCACAGGATGAGGGCATCGCTGGCTAGGTCAGCATTTATTGCCCATCCCCAGTTGTCCAGAGGGTGATTAAGAGTCAACCCCATTGTTGTATGTCTGGAGATACTTGTAGACCAGACCAAGTAAGGAGGGACATTTCCTTCCCTAAAAGGTATTGGTGAACCAAATGAGTTTTTCCTGAAAATCCGGAAAATGGGCGGCACGGTGTTCAATGGTTAGCGCTGCTGCCTCTCAGTGCCAGGAACCTGGGTTGGATTCCAGCCTCGGGCGACCATCTCTTTTAGCCTTTCATTTTGACTTGATATATCATCATTGATGCTCTTGTCTGTGTGATGGATCAAGTTTAGTGAACAGTATTATATCTGATCATTTCTGAGCAAAATATCTTAACTAGGGTCAGATCCTGTGAGATTAGCAATGTCACTCAGTAAACAAATGAAGCCCCACTGCTGAAAATGATGTGAGCAATGATCTTTAGGGTTAACGTGCTTTGTTAACTGTTGGAAAAGGTGAAATAAACAAGCTAGCTTGTACAATGTAGGAACAGTTTTTGGGCTGGACACTCTCATTTTGCATTGACCATAAATATGTAAAACAGAAACTGCAAAGTTGAAATGTAATCATAAACACATTTTCCTGTCCAATGCAGTCCCTTTTTGTGTATTCATTCATGGAATGCTGTGCCAGCCTTCATTGCCCATTCACAGTTGTTCTTGAGAAGCTGGTGATGAGCTGCCATCTTGAACTGCTGCCATTCCATTTTGTGTGGGTGCAGCCACAATGCCATTAGGGAGAGAGTTCTAGAATTCTGACCCAGTGACACTGAAGGAACAGCGATATAATTTCAAGTCAGCATGATGAGTCACTTGGAGGGGAACTTCCAAGTGATGATGTTCCCATGTATCCACCGTGTTTGTCCTTTTCGATGAATGTAGTGTGTTTGGTCAGTGCTTTCTAAGGAGTCTTGGTGACTTTCTGCAGTACACATTGCTGCTAGTGAGTGTCGGTTGTGGAGGGAGCCGATGTGGTGCCAATCAAATGGACTGCTTTGTCCGAAATGGTGTCAAACGTCTTGAGTGTTGTTAGAGCTGCACCAACCAGGCAAGTGGGGAGTATTCCATCACATTTATGACTTGTGCCTTCTAGATGGTGGAGAGGTTGTGGGGTTTAGAATGTGTGTTACTCGTTGTGGGATTACTAACCTCTAAACTGGTGTTGTAGCCACAGAATGCGTGCAGCTAATCCGTTTCAGTTTTAGTTAGTATAATCCCCAGGATGTTGATAGTGAAGAATTCAGCAATGATAATGCCTTTGAATGTCAAGGGGCAATAGTTAGGTTCTCTCTTGTGAGAGGTAGTCATGACTTGGCACTTATGTAGTTTGGATGCAACTTTTCACTTATCAGCCTCAGCCTTTTGCTGAATTTGAGCGTGGGCCCCTTAGTATCTGAGGAGTTGCAATGGTGTAGAACTTAGAACAGTCTAGCACAGAACAGGCCCTTCAGCACACGATGTTGTGCTGACCATTGATCCTCATGTAAGGTAAACCTAATGTACGAACCCTCAAATTTCTGTGACCATATGTATGTCCAGCAGTCTCTTAAATATCCCCAATGACCTCGCTTCCACAACTGCTGCTGGCAACGCACTCCATGCTCTCACAACTCTCTGCGTAAAGAACCCGCCTCTGACATCCCCTCTATACTTTCTGCCAAACAGCTTAAAACTATGACCCCTCGTGTTAACAATTTCTGCCCTGGGAAAAGGTCTCTGGCTATCAACTCTATCTATGCCTCTCATTATCTTGTACACCTCAATGAGGTCCCCTCTCTTCCTTCTTTTTTCCAATGAAAAAAGTCTGAGCTCAGTCAACCTCTCTTCATAAGATAAGCCCTCCATTCCAGACAGCATCCTGGTAAACCTCCTCTGAACCCTCTCCAAAGCATCCCCATCTTTCCTATAATAGGGCAACCAGAACTGGACACAGTATTCCAAGTGCAGTCTAACCAAAGTTTTATGGAGCTGCAACAAGATCTCACAGCTCTTGAACTCAATCCCCCTGTTAATGAAAGCCGAAAGCCAAAACACCATATGCTTTTTTTAACAACCCTGTCCACTTGGGTGGCAATTTTAAGGGATCTATGTACCTGCACGTCAAGATCCCTCTGTTACTCCACACTGCCAAGGATCCTGTCTTTAATCCTGTACTCAACTTTCAACATTATGCAATCATCAGTGACCATTCCACTTCTGACCTCATAATGGGGAGAACACCGTCGATGAAATAGCTCAAGATGGTTGGGCCTGAGGAACTCGAGCAGAGATGTGCTGGAGCTGAGATGATTCATCTCTAAGCATCACAAGCATTCTTTTCTGCCAGTTCGGCAGAAGAGCCATCTGCACTTGAAATGTTAACTCTACTTCTTTCTCCACAGATGCTGTCAGACCTGCTGAGTTTCTGCAATATTTTCCATTGTTGTTCTTATGTGCTAGGTATGCCTCCAACCAGAAGAGAGTTTATCTCCCAATTCCCATTGACTCTAGTTTTGCTGGGACTTCCTAGTGCAACACTGTCAAATGTGGCCTTGATGTCAAAAGGCAGTCACTCTCGCCACACCTCTGGATTCAGCACATTTGTCATTGTTGTAATGAGGCCAGGAGCTGAGTGGCCCTGGTGGAACCTAAATTCAGTGTCAATGATCAGGTTATTGCTCAGAAAGTGCTGTTTGGTAGCAGAGTTGATCATACCTTCCATCACTGCATGATTTAAATGACCTCAATCACTGGAAGTGAACAAAGGGGAATACTAATTAGTGAGATAATAGTGTGTGAGGAAACTCCTTTAAGACATCAACACCAGTGCAGCCCAGTTGGTTTTTTTTAAATTGTAAATTCTATGCCAGAGGATGGGGGATTTTCTGATTTGTTTATCAGGCTTCTAAAGTGAAGGTCATTTTCTCATATCTTTGTAAAGTATATTTCAAAAGTGGGAGTCCCACCCAACTTGAACCTTATGATATGTCATACGGTTGAGTAGAGATTATAATGGTTATTACCTTGTGTTGTTGGGTTATGGAAATATACACAAAGACTGGGAGAGCTGCAATGACCATTTATTGTGATGGAGACCGGAATGTGAATATTGCTGAAAAAGGTACATTTTGTCTTGCAATCATCAGGACAGTTCACAAGAAATACCTTTGAAAAAGGAAGTGATTGCCTGTGTGCAGTTTTCATATTTCCCCCCGTGCCTGTGTGGGATTCCTCTGGGTGCTCCAGCTTCCTCCTGCAGTCTAAAGATGTGCCAGTCAGATGGATTGGCCATGGGAAATTCCCCCTTGGTGTCCAGGGGTGCGCAAGCTTGGTGCGTTAGCCCAGGTAAATGCGGTAGTTACTGTAGGAAAGAGCGATAAGAGGGTCTGGATGGGATGCTCTTCAGAGGGTCTGCGCAGACTTGATGGCTGCATGTTCAGTTTCTGTGGGGTTTATGCGTATGAAACTGCAAGGTTGAAATTCCTCAGCAGAAAAGAAAACAGGAAAAAAATTGGTTTGAACCATGTGTCATCGAAATCATATTTGCAATTTATTTTCAAAGGTTCAGTGTCATTAATAGGATGGTATAAATTGAAGTGAATATTTTTAAAATATTTTTTGTAATTATTAAAACCTGCTCTTCCATGCAATCTTCCCAGATTTTGAGTAACTGGCGGGAAGAACGTTACCAGGATGACATAAAAGCCCGACAGATGATGCACGAAGCTCTGCAGCTGCGTTTGAATCTGGTGAGACAGTGGCATGGCTCGCTTCAGAAATATTTGGTTTTGTAAAATAAAAATTTGAGAGGCCCTTCCTCAAAGTGAGGAAGCGCAGGAAAGCATTTAATAACCCCTGGGCATCTTGGCCCCACAATGGATAGCGTTGGTGGAATTGTGTATTCTCCCATGTCTATTCTGCCACTCTGGAGGGTGTAGAGTGTGATCGTTTCTGGCATCTTTGAGGGCTTGGCAGAAGGATGTACTGTCATCTTTAATGTCAGCATTGCCCTTGTTCAAGACACCAGTGAACCTGAGCTGTGAATGTCAATTACCTTACAGAGCTGTAGTGGGTGCCTTTACAGAGCTGTAGTGGGAGAGATTACCCAATTATGCAGCAGCCTTGTAAAGTCAAGAAAGCAGCACTGTTAACAGTTTGTAAAGTTGCAAGCCATTAAGAAGGTAAGCATTCTCTCGGACAGCAAACGATTTGGGGTAAAATAAAAAAAATGAAGAGTTGTTATAGATATATGGGTTTTAGTATCCTTAGAATGTGCTTTATGATCCATTGGATTGTTCCATGGTGTGAGAGATTAAGCAGAATGGGCCAATGTTCTCTGTAGATCAGATGAATGATAGGTAATCTCACTGAAAACATTTACGGCTTGTCCGGTTTGGTTCTGGGAAACTCTTGCCCCAAGCCGATGTCTACAGCAAGAGCTCAGAGTTTCAGGATCAAGGTTACATCATTGCAGACTGCTATGAAAGTTGGCAGGTTCTTTCATAGGGAGTTGTGAATGTTTAGCTGTTAAATGGATTCAAATCTGAAAGTGACAAATATTTGGACATTAAAGAAAATCGAGGGATATTGACAAAGTAAAAAAATCGCACAACACCAGGTTAAAATCCAGCAGGTTTATTTGGAAGCACTAGCTTTTGAGACACTGCCTTTTCATCAGATGGTTCTTTCTTCCTCCTTTAGTGTGTTATAGAGGCAGTGTGGGAAGATGGCCTCGATGCCCAAGATTTGTCTTAAACTTGCTTGAGGAATTGAATGGAATCCTTCTGCTCCTGTGATGTTCTTGCATATGGTTTTAATCTTGGGCAGGAAAACGAGCACTATTTTTAATCAAGATGACATGATGATATCAGACGCAAACTTCATGATCAATTTTTGTCACTATATGGTGGGGGTGGGGAAAGATTTTGTTTTTTGAGTGCTTCTAGAGGCAGTAATGTCTTTTGAATGGTCAATAGAAATGGTTAAAACTGTGTGGTTGCTGGGCTTTGGCGACTGTGAGCATAACGGTGGGCACAAATGTAATTCTAAACCACATCTTTCGAAAAGTTCCTTGTAGCAGTGCTGTGAAATCAGGGCATAAATGCAACCAGCCTGAGTACCCAATGTTATGACTGATATAAAGTGAGTTTCATTTAAATGTTGTAAAACCGGGCTTTCCATGGCTTCAGAAGTGTGCATTTTAAACAATGTTCCCTGATATCAGTCTCTCCAAAAGGAAAAGTTCTTCTGCTGACATTAAGGGGGTCTCTGTTTTGACCCATCATTATCTCTGTTGCTGGAGTTACGGGACAGGTGACAATGTGAAGCAAGCTTGTAAACTGGCACTAATAGCCCAGTCTCTCTCTCTCTTTCTCTCTCAGGCCACTGTTGGAAAGGGGTTTGAAAGAAATTGGATTGAGCGACTTGGGGTGGTCTTCTTGAATGTGGGGCTGTGGTGAAGTATGTAGATGATTATATCTGGCCCAAGGACGTTGGATGGCATAGATGGAAGCGATGATTCTGGAGGCAAGGAGGCTCAGTTCCAGCCTCGGACGACTGTCTGTGTGGAGTTTGCACATTCTTCCCGTGTCTGTGTGGGCTCCCTCTGGGTGCTCCAGTTCCCTCCCACTGTCCAAAGATGTGCAGGTTAGGTGGATTGGCCATGGTAAATTATTATTAATTCACGGGATGAGGTCATCACTGGCTGGACCAGAATTTTTGCTCATTCCTAATTGTCTAGAGGGCAGCTAAGAGTTGAGAATTGTGGGTCTGGAGTCTGGAATTGTTGGCCAGAGAAGGGAAGGTTGGCAGTTTCCTTCCCTGAAGGACTTGCCCATTGTCCAGTAATGTGTAACCAAGGTGGATTAGCCATGGGACATATGGATAGGGGAGGGGTTGGTTCTGGGTGGGATGTTCTTCTGAGGGTCAGTGTAGACTCAATGGGCTGAATGGCCTCCTTCCAGACCATAGAGATTCTTTGGTTCTATGCTTCTGTGGTTCTTTGTTTACAAGCACTGATCCTGGTGAATGTGGGAGAAGAAACAATGCTCTGTATTGAATGTTATGAGATGTTGAGAGAATTTCTCTACCCTATTCTGCTGATTCAACATTCTGAGCAAACATTCAAAACTGTTATAAAGATCTGACTTGGTCTGCTCAGCTAGCTCTTCACTTTGGAAAATATTACCATTTGTACAATAAATAGCCTTTATTGTCATACTATTTAATTGTAAACAATGTATCATTCTTGTGGGGATAACTGTTTGGATGTGTCTTTCTAGGTTGGTGGGATGTTTGACACTGTCCAGCGCAGTACCCAGTGGACCACAGACTGGGCTCTACTGCTACTTCAGATAATTACCTCAGGAACTGTCGATGTGCAGACTAACAAGTAATTTCTTTTTTATTCATAATGAATCAAAAGATTGTATTAAATAACTTATCAGAACTTTAATTTTTTTGAACAGCCATGAGATTGATTGCACAGCTGATTCAAACACTAAAAGTTTTGATAAGCTTTTTTATATGCTCACACCTTCATTGGCTTCTCAACCTGAATAAATTAGTGGACGTGGCATAGCTTTGTTGAAATGAGCCGAGGTTCTGATTGACTAACATCATGTTTTCCAATCTTTGGCTCAGGTGTTTCAGCTCTTTCACATATTTCTGTTTTTCTCTTTGCTTTCCCCTCTCCGATTCCACCTGTTTCACTTCATTGTGAGGTATTGTGCGAGTCCTAGAAATTAGGCCCACAAAGACACAAATTATAAGCAAAAGTGGGCCATTCGTTACCTCGAATCTGCTCCATCATTCTATGGATGATCTATTTGTGTTTCAAGTCCTACATTCCCAGCTTATGTTGGCGTGTATCATCGATGACAGTGAACAAAATCCAAAATCCAAAGGCACTGTCAGTTCTTCCATCAAGTGGACTAATGCATGTGAGCTTTTGTCTAATGCTCTGTAAGGATTACCTAGTTTCTATTGTAGGTGCAGTCCAGTTAAAGTTGGGCGTTGACTTTCCTCATTGTCTTTCCCAGTGAACTCTTCACCACCGTGCTGGACATGTTAGGGGTTTTGATCAATGGGAGCTTGGCGTCAGATCTATCCAGTACCTCCCAGGGAGGATCTGAAGAAAACAAGCGCGCCTACATGAACCTAGTGAAAAAATTAAAGGTGAGTCAGACACACAATTCTTAACCCGCAAACCAAAATGTTAGAAATCGGAAACAAAATCAGAAAATGCTGAGATACTCACAAGAACAGGCAGTATGTGTATAATGAGAAACCAACTTACCATTTCAGATCATCGATGATCCATCAGAATAGCTGGGTTCTTGTGTTACGTTTAATACTTTGGGTTATCTAATTTCAAAGGTTTCCATCACTCTTTACTGGATGACTTGATATTCAATGTTACGTATAACAATTTACACACCTTTTCTGCTAAACCACCACCCCCAATATCTTGGTAGTTTTCACAATAAAGTTAAGAACATCCTGCCGTGGAATCCATTGTGAAACATTCTGCTGCTAAGGTGAGTGTCCTCAGAAGACCAGGAAGTCTAATTACCAGAAGTCTTTGCATCAGTCAGATGTTGCTTATCGTTGCTGAGGGAGGTTGATCAGCAGGTGCTCATATATTTCCAACAACCCGGGGTGGGGAATGTCGTGTGAAATGATTGTTATAATACTTTAATGGCGTTTAAATACAGCTGGTGCATGATGTGTAAACAGACAGACCCCAGAGTGCAAGCAGGTTCTATCCTTGAGTCCATTCACAAGTCGATTTGTACACAGGATTAAATTTGTAAGTACAATAAAACATTCATATGTCAGATCATAAAATTACACCCCTGTATGGGATCGCTTTTTAAGAATGAGCATTTGTAACTCAGACATTTCTAAATCAGGATCCTATCTATATTTTTTATATATATGAAGGCTTCTGGTCAAAAAATTAAGCAATCTTAAACTCACTCAGCCCATTTAGTGAATGTCAGTACAACTTTTATGCACTATTTCAATTTGCCCTTCATTGGGTTACCAATTTGTATTCTGCATTCTAGCACTTCAGAGAACCATAACATTTCCTTTTAGTTCTTGACTGAATATGAACAAACCAAATTTTGACATCCTTAGCTTCCGACTGACTGGTGGCATAAATGTGATACTTCATGGTGCAGACCTGCAGCTGTGTTGGCGAATTATATCACGCTATCTTAACCATGTAAAAAGTGGTGGTGTAGTGGTTATGTCACTGTATTAGTAACCCAGAAATCCATATTCTGGAGATGTGGGTTTGAATCCAGCCATGGCAGATGGTGAAATCTGAATTCAGTAAGTATCTGGAATGAAATACTTGCTAATCACAGCCAATCACTGTTGGTTACCATTAAAATAAATGTGCTTTCCATATGGGGGAGGTGATAGACTAGTGGTATTATCACTGGACTGTAACTATGGAGACCCAGATAGTGTTCCGGGGACCCAGGTTCGAATCCCACCGTGGCAGATGGTGAAATTCTATAGTAAAAAGAGTCTAATGATGTCGATTATCAGGAAAACACCCATCTGCTTCACTAATGCTCTTTTGGGAAGGAAACGGCCATCCTTACCTGTTCTGGCCTGGCCTACATGTGACTCCAGACCCACAGCAATGTGGTTGACTGCCCTCTGCGGTGGACAATAAATGTTGGCCGAGCCAATGTTTTTTTTTGTAGAAGTGCTAGCCTAGGCTATGTGATCTGTTCCTTTCCTGCATTCTTCTGCCTGTATAGTGACATTTGAGGAAGGGAGAAGGTTCACTAAGCGAGATTTGGCTGTCTTTTTGACAGCATGCTCCACTTGAGGAAGTACTTAACTAGTACATACTGTACTTGCACTCATTGGAACATGAGGCAATTTGACTTCCAAGCACAAACCACAATCCTGGATGGCTCATGAATATGATGCATTCAGAGCAAGTCAGGCGCCATAGGAATCTGTCCTTAAGAGTTTGTGTAACAAATTCTTGGCAAGGTGTCACGGATGGTGGCATGCTGCAAGTTTGCCAGTAGCTGGGTGCAAAGGGAAGGCAAATAGAATATTCCCCAAAAGGGAAGGGAGCATGAAAATAGTTCAGTCTTGCTAAAGTTACACAAAGTAGTAATAAGATCACAGCTGGAGCACTGTAAACAATGTTGGTCCCCTTATGCAAGGAAAGGTCGAGTGGCATTGGATGCAATCCAGGGAAGGTACACTAGGCTGGACCTGATGTTTCTTTTTGTTTGACCCATTTTTCTAATAAAACTGTTCAGAGAGGTTATTAGCCAAGGAAAAATGAACAAAGTATCCCACTCATTGCAGCTACTGTGTTCTTGGACTGGCTAATTCCCCTATGTCCGTGTCCACATTGTTTGCAAAGCCAGAATTTGCGCTGTCTTCCCTCAGCCCTGTCCCTTTACTCCTCCTTATACCATCCATTCTTGATTTCATATTGGCAGCATTCAGCCAATGTTAAACTTAAATCTCCTGATCTCTGAGAAGTTGCAGTGACTTCCAGAGTATTGCACACATAGATCGTAGTTTTCATTTTGAGAATAGAAGGTTAAAATGGAAAAGTTGTTTTTTGCTTGAAGGTATATAGTTCAGTCCCAATGGCTAATTTTATTTTCATTCATGGGATGAGGGCAATACTAACCAAGCCATCATTTATTGCCCAGAGGGCAGATGAGAGTCAACCACATTGCTGTGGGTCTGGAGTCACATGAAGGCCAGGCCAGATAAGGATGGCAGTTTCCTCCCCTAAAGGGCATTGGTGAACCAGATGGCTTTTTCCAACAATCAACAATAGATTTGCAGTCAGCATTAGACTCTTACTTCCAGATATTACTGAGCTCAAATTACACCATCTGCTGTGACAGGGTTTGAACCCTGGTACCTGGGACGTTACCCGGGTCTCTGGATTAATAGCCTAGCGATAATACCACTAGGCCATTGCTTCCCAATTTCAGGCATCATTTGATGCCAGTACCATTCTCTCCACTCAGCTGGCAAAACCTGGCAGCTGAGATCCTGCAGGGAATGAGCAGCGCCATACAACACAAGAAGAGAGTTATTGGCACCAGCAGCAAAGAGGGAATCTACATCCTTTCGTCTTTCATGTGTCTCCATCTCTCCACTTACTTCTAATTGCTCCAGTGACATTTCTCAGTGTCTTGTTTGCCCAGATGCATGTTCATTGCAAGCCGTAGTATAGCGTGTCATTTTTATTCACTCATGGGACATGACCATTGGCTGTGTGGGCCAGCGTGTGTCTGTAGGCAGGTCACACAAAGTGGGTCAAATCAGCTCTCTCACATCAGTCACCAGTAACAGAAATGCTTATTTTAAAATGGAGTTCCAATGTGTCCCGTAACATGGGTGACACGGTGGCTCAGTGGTTGGCACTGCTGCCTCTCAGCACCAGGGACCTGGGTTCAATTCCAGCCTTGGGCGACTGTCTGTGTGGAGTTTGTACTTTCTCCTGGTATCTGCATTGGTGTCTCTGGTTTTTCTTTAGATTAGATTACTTACAGTGTGGAAACAGGCCCTTCAGCCCGACAAGTCCACACCGACCCTCCGAAGCACAACCCACCCAGACCCATTCCTACATTTACCCCTTTACCTAACACTAAAGGCAATTTAGCATGGCCAATTCACCTGACCTGCACATCTTTGTGACTGTGGGAGGAAACAAGAGCATCCAGAGGAAACCCATGCAGACACGGGGAGAATGTGCAAGCTCCACACAGTCAGTCGCCTGAGGCGGGAATTGAACACGGGTCTCTGACGCTGTGAGGCAGCAGTGCTAACCACTGTGCCGCCCACAGTCCAAAGATTAAGTGGATTGACTATGCTAAATTGCCCATAGTGTCCAGCGATGTGCAGGCTAGGTGGATTAGTCATGGGAAATGTGGGGTGACTAGGATAAGTGTGGGGCTGAAAGTGGGTGGAATTCTTCTTGCAGGGTCAGTGCAGACTCAATGGGCCAAATGGCCTCTTTCCACACTCTAGGGATTGTGTGATTTCAAGATGGTGCAAATGAAACTAAGAGAGAGGAAACAGCTGTGTTAAGTTCCAGCAATACCGTGCATGCTTCATACAACTTAAGTAGTCCCCAGAGCTATTTGCGTGCCATAGATGGTTGTCTGGTATACAGAGAAGATATGGGGGCTGTAAGCTTTAGTAAAAATACATTTAAATTCATGATATTGGATTGAATTTAGAAAGGATTTTTATACATTGATCTCCACAGTAAAGCAAGTAGCGCATTCCTAGCCTCTGCTTTTGACTGACTGTCAAGACACGTGAGATACCTTCCTCTGCATTTTCAGTGGAGATATTTAAAATAAAGCTGTGGATGCTTGTGTTAAGTGGAATACAGACCAGAACTTTATGCAAATACACCAAGTATTAATGTGTTATACTCTTCTGTGTCTGAGTTCTGTATGTGTTAGCAACGTGTCAGGCTATGCATTAGTACTATATGGAAAAAGAAAGCCCCAAAGAACTGCAGATGCTGGAAATCAGAAACAAGAAGAGAATCGCTTGATAAAGACAACAGGTCTGGCAGGATCTTTGGGGAGAAAGCAGAGTTAACATTTCGGGTCCAGTGACCCTTCTTCAGAACTGATTGTAGCTCGGAAAAGATTGGTATTTATACTAAAGAAGGGGTGGAGGGGGCTGGAGAAAACTATAGGTGAAGAGAGAGAGAGAAACAGTTGGGTAGACAAAGAAGTGGATAAAAGTCAGCATGGGAGAGCGAATAGCAGTTAATCATAGAATCCCTACAATACAGAAACAGGAGGTTCGGCACTGACCCTCCGAAGAGCATCCCACCCAGCTCCACTCACTGCCCTATCCCTGTAACCCTGTATTTCCCATGACTGTCCACCCAGATGGCACACTATGGGCTATTTAACATGGCCGATCCATTTAGCCTGCACATTGTGGGAGGGAAATCAGAGCACCCAGAGGAAACCCACACAGATACAGGGAAATTGTGCAATCTCCACACAGTCGCCTGAGGCTGGAACCAAAGCCGAGTGGCTGGCACTGTGAGGCAACAGTGCCAACCACTGAGCCATCATGCCACCATTAATCGGAATCATTACTGGCTGACAATGGGTTGTTTGTGGTAGTAGCCCATGTGACAACAAGGCCTGGTGTCTGGGGGTTGGGGTATGGACATGGGAGAAGGTGCTCAGGCCCTAAAATAATTGAGCTCCATAATGAGTCCAGAAGGCTGTAAGGTTCTCAAGCTGAGAACGAGATGGTGTTTTTCCAGCTTTGCTGAAGCACTGCAGCAAGCCCAAGACAAAGATGTTGGCCATGGGGCATGGTGGGATGTTGAAGTGGTAGGCACCTGGAAGCTCAGGGTTCATTGTTGCGGACAGAGCAAAGGTGTCCTGTGGAGCAGTCACCCAGTCTGCGTCATGTTTCCCCAGTGCAGATGAGACCACATTGTGAGCAGCAAATACAGTAGACTGAATTGAGTGAAGTGCAGGTAAATCACCTGGGACAGTGTGTCAGGGCCTTGGATAGGGAGGAGGGAGGAAATAAACAGGGAGGTGTTACACCTTCTGCGATTGCACCTCAATCTGGAATATTTGCATTGTTTAGACCATAAGACCATAAGACATAGGAGTGGAAGTAAGGCCATTCGGCCCATCGAGTCCACTCCGCCATTCAATCATGGCTGATGCGCATTTCAGCTCCACTTGCCAGCGTTCTCCCCGTAACCCTTAATTCCTCTAGACAACAAGAACCTATCAATCTCGGCCTTGAAGACATTTAGCGTCCCGGCTTCCACTGCACTCCGTGGCAATGAATTCCACAGGCCCACCACTCTCTGGCTGAAGAAATGTCTCCGCATTTCCGTTCTGAAATGACCCCCTCTAATTCTAAGGCTGTGTCCACGGGTCCTAGTCTCCTCGCCTAACAGAAACAATTTTCTAGCATCCACCTTTTCAAAGCCATGTATTATTTTGTACGTCTCTATTAGATCTCCCCTTAATCTTCTAAACTCCAACGAATACAACCCCAGTATCCTCAGCCGTTCCTCATATGCTAGACCTGTCATTCCAGGGATCATCCGTGTGAATCTCCGCTGGACACGTTCCAGTGCCAGTATGTCCTTCCTGAGGTGTGGGGACCAAAACTGGACACAGTACTCCAAATGGGGCCTAACCAGAGCTTTATAAAGTCTTAGTAGTACATCTCTGCTTTTATATTCCAACCCTCTTGAGATAAGAGACAACATTGCATTCGCTTTCTTAATCACAGACTCAATCCTAGATCATAAATACTCCTGTGTCTTTAACTCTACAGTCTTGTGGCTTCATTCTTTAAGTAGATAATTGCAATTTCAAGACTGCATTACCCTCTCCAAACAAGATCAGAACAGCTGTCAAAACGAAAACAACAAGATATTCCAAATAATTATCTTTCTATTTACCTTTTGCTTCTTAGCTATTTGTTCACATGGTATTTCAAATTGGACAGGCATTTCTTGGAGTCTAATGACGTCATAATCAGGAAGCTAGGTCCTCTCCTTTGAGAATCCACCTCCCCCAGCCCCCATCCCCTCATCCTTACCCTCCACCCCGTTGCCCCCTGCTCCCACGCCCACCCCCGGCCAATCATAAGGGGCCAGCACATGGACCAATATGCATTATTTTCCAATCCTCTGGGCCCTCCCATTACGTTGAACACGACCCCTGGCATTGCTGTTATCAATTCCGTCAGGAAAACGTGCCATCATTTCAATCCATTACTGAACTTCACCCTTTGACTTCTGAAGTCAGATGACTAATCCAACCCAGATATGAGGAGCATGAAAGCCTTCAATTTTAAGTCGATGTTAACTTACTGAATGTAAAGTAGTCGGCCAACATGGGTGGACTTTCCAATAAGGACAAGCATTCCACAAAATTGGCACGAGAAATGCACCGTACTCCAGCCAAATTTAAGAGAGGAACGTTTAGAGGTGTATTGGACACCAGTTGGAGATTAGCATTGAAAGCATTTTGGACGGCTCCATGATACCTGATCTAATTGTCGCCGCATAAACATGCATTGTCTGGGTATGGCTCTTCCAGATGTGTGTTTGGCTGCAAGACCCAAGTGTACAGCCCAGTAGTTTCCAGTTTTTCTACCTTGACCTTTTAACTTTTCTTCAGTTGCATATTTTAAACAGTTGCATAATGGAACCACTGCAGTTAGAAGTGTATGTGCTGTTCTTTCTCTTGGTAACACTCTGATAAGCCATTGAGCTGAGGGAATGTGTAATAGATTTACACCTCAGCTGCTACTGATTCCTTCTCTGGTACCGGAGTCTTGCTGCATAGTCTGGAAGGACTTCTTCCATGTAACTGTCTGCAAGCATAAAGGTGTTTTATCAAAGTTTAGAACAAAGAACAATACAACATAGAACAGGCCCTTCAGCCCTCGATGTTGCGCCGACCTGTGAACAAGTCTAAGCCCATCCACCTACACTACCCCCATCGTCATCCATGTGCTTATCCAAGGATTGTTTAAATCTCCCTAATGTGGCTGAGTTAACTACATTGGCTTCACTAAACATTACTAACAGGAGAGAAGAAGGCAAAGCTTGTCATCTGTATGTTTCAAGACTTAGACATAAGAAGCCGACTCAAAAAAAAGAGCATCAGTTTCTACAACATGAGGAGAACTTGCTGATTTCTTTTTTGGGGGGGGCGGTCACTGGTGTGGAGTTGCCCCGAAAACTCTCAACTGTCCATTTTATTTCTCAGACCAAGCAGTTAGACTGTGACTGGTCTGAGAGTTTCCATGGGAATGCAGCAGAGTTCGGCAGTCTCAATGAGCCTTTCACTCAGCAGAGCCATGGTTCATGTTTCAGGTCGCTTTGAGCAACTTTTCCACTCCATTAGCGCTGCCTGACCTGCCAGGAATGTCTGGCATGTTTGGATCTTATTCCCATTAAGTGTGTTATGTATTTAGGGCATCACAAATTACGTTTAGCCAAGGTGTATTTTTGTAAGGACATAAATGTGGAGGGTCTTTTCACTTCAACAACTTTTCTGTCAATTTGGTAGCACTGCTGTCCATAGCTCATGAGCTGAACGGACCCATGACTGACCGGTGAGAAGCAAAAGACCAGAGAGGACTAGAGGAAGATTGATGAAGGAGTTTATGCTGCACCGTCCTCTGTGGATCATGTAAAAAAAATTCAGGGATCAGGTTCTGTAGCTGTAAGATTGTCACTATGCAGGCACACAACATTCTGTATTGTCAGTCACTTCCACAAGCAATTTGTGTCTCTTAGTTTTATGGGAGTCTACTCACTCTGCCTGCCATCAATTTATTAGCGTAACCCAGGTCTTTACCACAATACGCGCCAGTGGTCTGTATTCCTATCTTTGTTGTTATGTGCTCCTTCAGTCTGTCCAATAAAATTTGCACGAGCTCTGGTATGAATCAATAAGCTGCTTTATTTGATAAAGTAGTGAAAGCACACAGGAAAGAGCACATCCCTGGGGCACAGTACATAGAGAGCCTCCCTCTGAGCTAGAAGACCCAGATTCAAGTCCAGCTCCAGGACTTCATGCCCAATGAAGGAGTGTTCACAACATGATCAAGCAGGTTAATTGTCAACCTCCGATCGTCCTAACACATACCAATGGCAAGTAGTGAGCACGGGAAGCCTCCCTGGCCAGCCACTTGATGAAACGAAGTTTGGAGCTTTAACCATGATTATCTAGGCCTCCAGACTACAGTATGTTTGTGAGAGAGCAGCTTAGCACAACAACGCAAAATAATCTGTCCCAAAATAATCTGTCGTACCATGACCACAGAGAAACTGTTATGATTGAAGCTCACTAATTTCAATGAGTTTGACTTATTGGAAGTTATCAGATAAAAAGCATGCTTTGCTGTTCTGTGTTGGTGAATTATCTTGCTTGTGGTTTGAGAATTATCTCACTTCTTTGCATTCACTGATGTTCAGAAACCAACCCATGGGTGTTGACCTGCAGCCCAGGTAAAAACGTCATCTTTCCACCCTGTTCTGTTTTTCACTCAGCATTCAGTTCGACTGACAACCTCTCCCACTGAAGGCAGAATCTTCAAGCTAACCTGACTGTGATGTGTGCTGAATGCGGAAGCATAAAGTTGTTATGGCAGTGAAGAATGTGAATGCTTACCAGAATGTTCTGTTGCCTTCAGTTTGGTTTCAAACGCCATGTTTGAATCTTCATTCCCATCTCTCAATCTTGCTGTCCTGAAAGTTTACAGTAAGGGCTAAGTCTACCTTAAGAGATCCAAGGTCTCCCAAAAGTGATATCCTGATATTAGCTCATCACCCTGTGAGAACTAGAAGCCATCATAAGTAGGATGCAATTCATATGTCTCACTTCATATAACTGCTCAGTCCATAACTTTAAACGGGGTGTGGTGTGGACGCCAGGTTAAGATGGAGAATTTCTAATAATTTTTTTTTCTTCAATTGTAGCTTTGTCCACAGAGAGTAGCGACACTGTTGAACCAGCTGCCCCCTTCACTATTAGTTCTATGAAGTATCTTTTCCAGTGGATTGGTGTATGGGATTTAACACGATTGTCTCTATTTTGATTTCTTTTTCTGTCAGAAAGAACTTGGTGACAAACATTCCGAGAGCATCGACAAAGTACGTCAGCTACTGCCGCTACCAAAGCAAACCTGTGACGTCATTACTTGTGAGCCAATGGGATCGTTGATTGACACAAAAGGCAACAAAATTGCAGGATTTGATTCTATTGACAAAAAACAGGCAGGTATTGTGTGACCAGAGTGAAGCTGTCAGCTTGTTTCAAAGTTATGCTACTGTTTCTTGCATTTTCTTAAGGCATTGGTTCTCTCATCATTTTCACTGAAGAACATCTCTTCCAATGGAGTAATATTTAAGAACCACCCCATCTGAATGGTGTTGGTATAAAACAGTCATGATGTGAAAGTACTGCATGTGTGGGGCCTTAGTGGTATTATTGCTGGACTGTTAATCCAAGGACAAAAAGTGTGGCGCTGGAAAAGCACAGCAGGGTCAGGCAGTGTCTGAGAAGCAGGAGAGTTAACGTTTCGGATGTAAGCCCTTCATCAGGAATTCTGAAACGTCAACTCTCCTGCTCCTCGGATGCTTCCTGGCCTGCTGCGCTTTTCCAGTGCCACACTTTTCAACTCTGATCTCCAGCATCTGCAGTTCTTACTTTCTGTTAATCCAGGGACCCATGTAATGTTTGGGGGGAGCCAGATTCAAATCAAGCCACAGCAGATGATGGAATTGGAATTCATTAAAAATCTGGAATTATTCATCTAATGACATTGAATCCGGCTAAACACCCATCTTGTTCACGAATGTCCTTTAGAGAAGGAAACTGCCATCCTTACCTGGTCTGGCCTAGATGTGACTCCAGACCCACAGCAATGTGGTTGACATTTAATTAGGGATGGTAATTAACGCTGGCCCAGCCAGCATTGCCCACACCCTGTGAATGAGTAAATAAATAAAAATAAGTACACATTTAATGTTTCTTCTTTTGAGTAAATAGGTAGTTTCTTACAAATATTAGGGAGAGGGGTGTGCCTACTTACTGCTGGGCCAACTGCAGCAGATCGAGAGGCCCAAGTGGTTATTTTACCCGTCCTGGTGCACAGCGAGAACCAAAGCAAAGGAGAACATGAAGGAAGAAGGGAGAGATTGGGGCATTGGGAAAACCCACTATGGTGAGGGCAGAAGCATGTAGGGAACAGGAGTCTAGAGAAAGTATAAATTGAGAAAAAATAGAAAAAGATAGAGAGAGAGAGTGAGTGCGAAGTAGATGCCTTTTATTCATGGCTTGCTCACTAATCGTTGACGTTAGTTCGCTGTCATCTTGACCCTCTGTTCAGGCCCCCTGGAGAGACCGTACAGGCCTCCCATGGCAGATTGCAGTTTGAGAACCAATGTTTTAAGAGTTATTTCTGATTGAATAGAGTCTCTACTTTGAAACCTCTCAGATTACACTATAGTTTTTCAAAGAGCAGAAGATCTTTTTCCCCCAGTGACCAGGCCAACACTCATCCATTAACCAGTACCTCTGGAACAGATAGAGTCATATAGAGATGTACAGCATGGAAACAGACCCTTCGGTCCAACCCATCATTGCCAACCAGATATTCCAACCTAATCTAGTCCCACTTGCCAGCACCTGGCCCATATCTCTCTAAACCCTTCCTATTCTTATACCCATTCAAAGGCCTCTTAAATGTTGCAATTGTACCAGCCTCCACCACTTCTTCTGGCAGCTCATTCCATACACGTACCACCCTCTGTGTGAAAAAGTTGCCCCTTAGGTCTCTTTTATATCTTTCCCCACTCATCCTAAACCTATGCCCTCTAGTTCTGGACTCCCCGATCGCAGGGAAACGACTTTGCCTATTTATCCTATCCATGCCCCTCATAATTTTGTAAACCTCTATAAGGTCACCCCTCAGCCTCCGACGCTCCAGGGAAAACAGCCCCAGCCTGTTCAGCCACTCCCTATAGCTCAAATCCTCCAACCCTGGCAACGTCCTTGTGAATCTTTTCTGAACCCTTTCAAGTTTCACAACATCTTTCCGATAGGAAGGAGACCAGAATTGCACGCAATATTCCAACAGTGGCCTAACCAATGTGCTGTACAGCTGCAACATGATCTCCCAACTCCTGTACTCAATACTCTGACCAATGAAGGATAGCATACCAAATGCCTTCTTCACTATCCTATCTATCTGTGACTCCACTTTCAAGGAGCTATGAACCTGCACCCCAAGGTCTCTTTGTTTAGCAACACTCCCTCGGACTTTACCATTAAGTGTATAAGTCCTGCTAAGATTTGCTTTCCCAAAATGCAGCACCTCGCATTTATCTGAATTAATCTCCATCTGCCACTTCTCAGCCCATTGGCCCATCTGGTCAAGATCCTGTTGTAATCTGAGGTAACCCTCTTCGCTGTCCACTACACCTCCAATTTTGGTGTCATCCGCAAACTTCCTAACGTACCTCTTCTGCTTGCATCCAAATCATTTATGTAAATGACAAAAAGTAGAGGACCCAGCACCGATCTTTGTGGCACTCCACTGGTCACAGGCCACCAGTCAGAAAAACAACCCTCCACCACCACCCTCTGTCTTCTAACTTTTGAGTCAGTTCTGTATCCAAATGGCTAGTTCTCTCTGTAGTCCGTGAGATCTAACCTTGCTAATCAGTCTGCCATGGGGAGCCTTGTCAAATGCCGTACTGAAGTCCATATAGATCACATCTACTGCTCTGCCCTCATCAATCCTCTTTGTAACTTCCTCAAAAAACTCAATCAAGTTTGTGAGACATGATTTCCCACGCACAAAGCCATGTTGACTATCCCTAATCAATCCCTGCCTTTCCAAATACACGTACATCCTGTCCCTCCGGATTGCCTCCGACAAATTGCCCACCACTGATGTCAGGCTCACCGGTCTATAGTTCCCTGGCTTATCTTTACCACCCTTCTTAAACAATGGCACCACATTATCCAACCTCCAGTCTTCCAGCACATCACATGTGACTATCGATGATACAAATATCTCAGCAAGTGGCCCAGCAATCACTTCTCTAGCTTCCCACAGAGTTCTTGGGTACACCTGATCAGGTCCTGGGGATTTATCCACCTTTATCCGTTTCCAGTCATCCAGCACTTCCTCCTCTAAATCTGGACATTTTGCAAGATGTCACCATCTATTTCCCTACAGTCTATATCTTCCATATCCTTTTCCACAGTAAATACTGATGCAAAATACTCATTTAGTATCTCCCCCATTTTCTGCGGCTCCACACAAAGGCCGCCTTGCTGATCTTTGAGGGGCTCTGTTCTCTCCCTAGTTAGCCTTTAGTCTTTAATATATTTGTAAAAACTCTTTGGATTCTCCTTAATTCTATTTGCCAAAGCTTTCTCATGTCCCCATTTTACCCTCCTGATTTCCCTCTTAAGTATACTCCTACTTCCTTTATACTCTTCTAAGGATTCACTCGATCTATCCTGTCTATACCTGACATATGCTTCCTTCTTTTTCTTAACCAAACCCTCAATTTCTTTAGTCATCCAGCATTCCCTATACCTACCAGCCTTCCCTTTCACCCTGACAGGAATATACTTTCTCTGGATTCTTGTTATCTCATTTCTGAAGGCTTCCCATTTTCCAGCCGTGCCTTTGCCTGTGAACATCTGCCCCCAATCAGCTTTCGAAAGTTCTTGCCTAATATCGTCAAAATTGGCCTTTCTTCAATTTAGAACTTCAACTTTTGGATCTGGTCTATCCTTTTCCATCACTATTTTAAAACAAATAGAATTATGGTCGCTGGCCCCAAAGTGCTCCCCCACTGACACCTCAGTCACCGGCCCTGCCTTATTTCCCAAGAGTAAGTCAAGTTTTGCATCTTCTCTAGGAAGTACGTGCACATACTGAATCAGAAAATTGTCTTGTATGCACTTAACAAATTCCTCTCCATCTAAACCCTTAACACTATAGCAGTCCCAGTCTATGTTTGGAAAGTTAAAATCCCCTACCATAACCACCCTATTATTCTTACAGATAACTGAGATCTCCTTACAAGTTTGTTTCTTAATTTCTCTCTGACTATTGGGGGCTCTATAATACAATCCCAATAAGGTGATCATCCCTTTCTTATTTCTCAGTTCCACCCAAATAACTTTCCCGGATGTATTTCCGGGAATATCCTCCCTCAGCACAGCTGTAATGCTATCCCTTATCAAAAATGCCACTCCCCCTCCTCTCTTGCCTCCCTTTCTATCCTTCCTGTAGCATTTGTATCCTGGAACATTAAGCTGCCAGTCCTGCCCATCCCTGAGCCATGTTTCTGTAATTGCTATGATATCCCAGTCCCATGTTCCTAACCATGCCCTGAGTTCATCTGCCTTCCCTGTTCGGCCCCTTGCATTGAAATAAATGCAGTTTAATTTATTAGTCCTACCTTGTCCCTGACTGTTTGACTTGCTGTTTGACCACCACCCCCAAACCCCGCCTCAAGGACCTCTTTTTTTTAAAAAATTCCTGCCTAACTCTCTGTAATCTCCTTTCAGAATCTCAACCTTTTCCCTTCCTAAGTCGCTGGTTCTAATGTGGACAATGACCTCCTGCTGGCCCCTCTCCCCTTTGAGAACATTCTGTACCCTCTCTGAGACATCCTTGATCCTAGCACCATTCTGCTTTTTCGCTGCTGGCCACAGAAACATCTGTCTGTACCTCGGACTAGAGAATCCCCTAACACACTTGATCTCTTGGAACCCGACGTACCCCTCATTGCATTAGAGCCAGTCTCAATACCAGAAACTTGGCTGTTCGTGCTACATTCCCCTGAGAATCTATCACCCCCTACATTTTCCAAAACAGCATACCTGTTTGAAATGGGTATATCCACAAAAGACACCTGCACTAGTTGCCTACCTCTCTTACCCTTCCTCTCTAACCCATCTATGTGACTGTTTCTGAGACTTTCCCCCTTTCCTATAACTGCCATCCATCACATAATGTTGTTGTTGCAAATTCCTCATTGCTTCTAACTGTCTCTCCAACCGATCCATTCGATCTGATAAGATTCGCATCCAACAGCATTTATGGCAGATATGATCCGCAGTAACCTTTGAACTCTCTTTAACTCCCACATCTGACAAGAAGTACATATCACTACAAAGGCCATTTTTGCTCCTTCACAATCTACAGACCCAGAAAATAACACCGTCTTATTCCTCTACAAACACTGCCCCAGGTTACATTAATAGTTATGGCTTATATTTTAATCAAGAGACATATCTCTAAAAACATATAATCAAGAAAGAACCCACTCTACTCACTACTGCAGAATCTCTGTATGCCACACTTAAAAACAACGATTAACTTATCTGATTCTGTGCTGTGAACTTCGCCCAACAGTTCCTCCAAGATCAGCTGTGAATTTCACTGTTTGTTAATTTTCCCAGATACACTCCGATGTCCAGCGTTACATGAATTCAAACAGCAAAGGCAGTAACTGTGCAGGATCTCTCTCTCTCTTTCTCTCTCTCCTGCAATGACCTCACCATGTGCTTCCTTTGTCTGTTCTTCTCCCCTTGAAAATTGGTGTTGTTTTGACATTTTTTCCAAAGTTCCAAAACAATGCACCAGCATATGAAGCAATCATTGCTGCTCCTGCAATTCCAGGAAATCACCTCCAGCACCTAAAATACCTCAAAAAAGGAGCCGCTGAGAATGCATTCTTCACTCACTCTTTTCTGTGAGAGTTTACTATGCGCAAATTGGCTGCTATATTTCCTATATTGTAACAGGTGCAGCACTTCAAAAGATACATAACTAGTGGAAATTGTTTTGGATGGTTTGAAGTTGTGAAAGGTGCTATACAAATGAAAGTCTCTTTTACTTAAATGATGACAGAAAGTGCCGGAAGGGCTTAGCAAATCAAGCAGCTTGTGTGAATAATGAAGTGCAATAAACATTGCAGGTCATCAGAACCATTTGCATTTACTTTTACTTATCTTGACTGTCTTGGTTGATCTTCTCGACAGAAGATGACATTAGACTGTCACTTGATCCTCCTGTTATGTCACTGTTGTAAAAAAGCATAATTTTCCAGCTCCTTTTGGTTCTGAAGGAGAGTTATTGAACACAAAATATTTCTATCTCCATAGATGCTGCCAGACGTTTAGAGTTTCTCCAACCCTATCTGCTTTTATAAGAAAGTCTTACTTAATAGACTCAGGACTGACTCATTATTGTACGCGATAATTTATGTATTTATAAATGGGCTAATATCTTCATCAAAAGCATGCTATCTACAAGAATCACTTCTCAGTTTGAGTCTTCTGCTGCATAAACAGAAAGGATGTTTGTGGGTAAAGACAGGGTGACACTAAAATAGAGAGTAACCAAAAGCTTAAACATTTATGTGTTGCAGGATGAATTCTGTGCCTAAAGCTGTGAACATTTATTTTTTTCTTGCTTGTCTTCTCAACTGATTTTCTTCCCTTATCATAAAATCCCTAAAGTGTAGAAGTAGGCCATTCAACCCTTTTGAGTCCACACTGTCACTTTGAAGAGCATCCCACCCAGACCCATCCCATCCTTGTAACCCTGCATTTTCCCAAGGCTAATTCATCTAGCTTACACCTCTTTAGATTGTGGGCGGAAACCTGAGCACCCGGAGGAAACCCACGTAGACACAGGGAGAACGTGCAAACTCCACACAGGCAATCGCCAGAGGCCGGAATTGAACCCAGGCTCCTGGCACTGAGAGGCAGCAGGGCTAGCCACTGAGCCACCATGCCACCTCATCTGTCAACGTATCGCTGATGGCAGGAGTTGTGGGCTATTCACTGGGGAGACTATTTCCAAAATCTTGCACTTACCCAGAAAGTGCATGCATCCAATTTCAACAGAATGTGAAATGATTTCATAGCAACAAGGAGCAGCTTTGGTTCATCACTTTATGCTTGCTACCTTAAACAAAAATATGTTCCAATACTTTCGACTTCCCAGCCTGGCTGAGTTTCCACTCTTAAAACTAAGAACACAAAGGCTTGTGTTGAAAGTAACATTTCAAGCATACGTTTGTCAAGCAAGAGTGAATCTAACCAAAATAAGAACAAAGAGTTGCAGATGCTGGAAGTCTGAAACAGTAATTGCTGGAGAAACTCAGCAGGTCCGACAGTCTCTGTGGAGAGAGAATAGAGTTAACATTTCAAATCCAGTGAGCCTTTGTCAGTCCAATCTCAAAACTGGACTTGAAGCATTAACTCTGTTTTTCTCTCCACAGAGGCTGCCTGATGTGCTGAGTTCCTCCAGCACTTTCTGTTCCTGTTTCAGAAAATCTAACCATCTCCTCTTGATGTTCAATGTCATAACCATCACTCAATCTCCTACTAACAACATCCTGGAGTTAGTAAAAGAGAAAATACTGGAAAATCTCAGCAGGTCTGGCAGCATCTGGAAGGAGAGAAAAGAGCTGCCCTTTCTAATCTAACTGACTCTTTATCAAAGTCTAACTGACCCTTTATCTGCCAGACCTGCTGAGATTTTCCAGTATTTTCCCTTTTGGTTTCAGATTCCAGCATCAGCAGTAATTTGCTTTTATCCTGGAGTTAACGTGTGACTAGAAACTGAACTAGACCAGCCATTACATACAGTGGTTATGAGAGGAGGTCAGAGGCTAGGAATCCTGCTCTAGGTGTCTTATATCTTGTCTCCCCAAGCCATGGCCACTATCCAAAAGGTACAAGTCAGGATTGTGAGGAATCCTGATGAAACTCTACAATGTTTTTGGGCGGACACAGTTGCAGCAGCACTCAAGTCTGGCACTATGCAGGACAAAGCAACCTTTTCACTCATTTCACCATGAGTGTGTGCTGCCTACAATTGGCACTGCATCAACTCACCAAGACTCCCTTTAACAGCCAACCTGCAAATCCATAAACTCCATCACTTATAAGGACAAGCGCAGCTGATCCATCTGATCACAAACATCTAGAAGTTCTTGTCCAAATCGCACACCATCCTGACTCGGAATTGCATCATCAGTCTTTCACTGTTGCTCAGTGGAAATCTTGGAACCCCCCCCCCCCCCCCCCAACTGACAGCATTGTGGGTGAAATCCCCACCCTCTGCACTATTTTAAAATGGAAGTTCACCCTACCTTCACAAGGGCAATTCGGAATGGGCAATAAATGTTGGTCTAGCCAACAACAGCTAGATCCCATGATCCCACAACAATGCAGGTAATTGTCCAGTCTGTGCAATGTCTGCTGGATTATCAGAGAATTGGATGGAGCTTCATGTAGGGTGATTGGCTAAACTGGTTCAGGCATCCTAACTAAATGGCTTTATTGCTGATTGTAACTTTTCCTTGTCTCCTCTTAGTAGCACAGGGAGGAGTATTGGTAAGGTTTCAGAGCATGTTTTCAGTGTGTTTATATAGGTTTTGCACTGTTACATTTTACCTAATTTTTTTTGTTTTAATCTAAATGGCAATCCATACTGTGTGCTCTAGGGCCTCCAGGTGTCAACAAAACAGAAGGTCAACCCTTGGGATTTATTTGAGGGACATAAAAATCCAGCACCGCTCTCCTGGGCCTGGTTTGGCACGGTGCGTGTCGATCGGAAAGTTATCAAGTACGAAGATCAACATCATCTCCTCTTGTACCACACGCATCCCAAACCAAAACCAAGGAGTTACTACCTGGAACCCTTACCACTCCCTCTAGAGGATGAGGAGGAGCCTCCTACCCCAGTCTCCCTGGATTCTGAGAAGAAACCAATTGAAATTTCTGATCAGAACAAAACCAATCAAGAGGAGGAGAAGAAGACCAAGAGCAGGAAAAGGAAGCCAAAGTCGTCCGCATCAAGAACTGACGTAAGGAATATTTTATACCATGTTACCTATTGCTTTCCTGTTTCTTTCTGTCCACACTTCTATTGTAGTTGAAATGAAGGACAGCATCCTATCAATCTTGTAGGTTTTCCATAAGGACAGGGTAATTGAAGGTTAGGCCACCGCAGAAAGGATGCAATTGAAATACAAATGAACCAAGCGGACCTCAATAGCTGAATGGCCTTCTCCTGTTCCTGTGGTCCTTCTTGTCCCTTGAAAGCATCACTTGACCCATTAAACACAGCCTTTTTGAGGCGGGAACTCCAGATTTCTATTCTGCTTAGTGTGGAAAAGCTGCATTCTAATTTCACTGCAGAATGGCCCAAATCTAACCTTCAGATTGACCGCTGTCTTTCCGAATCCCTCTGTCTGACAATAGAGCATCTTTGTGTCTACCCATAGATTTCTTTTCATCATTGTAAACACCTCAGTAAAATTGCTCCCAGCCTTCTAAATGCACGCAGATGAAACATACATTTCTGTCACCTCTCTCTATAATCTGAGCCTTTAGATACTGGTGTGTCTATCCTGCTGCTTCTCTGAGGAATATCTCCTCCTTGGGATGCTCTGCCAAAGTTCATAGAATTCCAGATAGGATCTGACCAAGACTCTCCACAGCTTTGCCCCTTTTTATTCCAAACTCCTTGAAGATAAAGACTCAACATTCCATTTGCGACTTTGATTTTGTTTAGACCTGAGGAGCTTTTAATGATTGTAATGTTTGGGCACACACTTTCCATTTCTCCTCCACTGCATTCATTTTTTTACCAGTCTGAAAATATTCTATTTTGTTTGGTTTAAATCTCAGGAAGGTGGAAGTGGGTACTGCAGATGCTGCAGATTAGAGTCTAGATTAGAGTGGTGCTGGAAAAGCACAGAAGGTCAGGCAGCATCCGAGAAGCAGGAAAGTAGACGTTTCGGGCAAGAGCCCTTCATCAGGAAACTTCATCCATTCCTGATGAAGGGCTTTTGCCCGAAACATCTATTTTCCTGCTCCTCGGATGCTGCCTGACTGGCTGTGCTTTTCCAGCACCACTCTAAGTTGACTTAAACCTCAGATGGATGACTTTGTGCACTTAACACAGTTCTGTCCACTCACTTGCCTTTGCAACGGTCAGTGTGCAGTGACCTAACATCTCGTAGCTACTAACTTACTGCCATCTACAAATAGTAAACAACACTCTGTTCCTTCATATCCATATATATCGTTCAAAGTGCTTGAATTTGGTACAGTTCTCCACTTAATGGCATTCACAAGCCTCAGATCACAAAGCTTACTTAAGTGTGCTGAGTCACTAACCCACATACTTAACTAAATTGCCTAGCCTCCAACTCTCAGTAGTTACACTCTCCGGTTATCAGAACAGAACTTTTTTTAAAGTATTGTGAAGGCAAACCCGTCTGCACCCATTTTGCTGAGTGACATCAGTGTGCTCTGTCACCTTGTCAAGAAATTAACACCAGTTTCTCTCTGTTACAGGACTACCAACAAAACAGTGCTTACAGAGTGCCTCCAAATTACACCCCAATGTCTTCACAGATGATGCAACATCCCCAGGGAGCCCCTTCGTGGGGCTATAATCTCATGGGCCAGCCCCAGCAAACAGGTTTCTACTTTCAAAACCAGCCTCTCCCACCAGGTAAATGCAGAGGCAACAAGTCTGTTGTCTCCTTGTTTCAGCTGCTTTTCCCATTGGGTAACCCCTCTCCAATCTTCAAGTCTAGCCTCTTGTGTTTCCTTGATTTTATGTTTCAGGATTGGCAGTTGTACCTTCAGCTGCGTAAAGCCTAGGCATTGGAATTCCTCCCTCTTTCTAGCTTTCTGTTCTCCTTCGCGATCGTCTTTAAAATCTATCTCTTTAAATCTCCCTAATGGGGTTGGGTTGACTACCTTAGTAGGTAGGGCATTCCACGCCCTTACCACTCTGTGTAAAGAACTTGCTTCTGATATCAGTCTTAAATCTATCACCCCTCAATTTATAATTATGGCCTCTCGTACAAGCTGACGTTATCATCCTAGGAAAAAGTCTTTCTCTCTCTACCTTATCTAATCCTCTGATCATCTTGTATGTCTCTATCCAATCCACCCTTAGCCGCCTTCTTTCCAATGAGAAAAGACCCAAGTCTCTCAGTCTTTCCTCATAAGACCTTCCCTCCAGACTAGGCAATGTTTTGGTAAATCTCCTCTGCACCTTTTCCAAGGCTTCCACATCCTTTTTATAATGAGGCGACCAGAACTGTACACAGTATATTCAATGCACTTCTGTGAATGTAAGTTGTAACTGTTGATGAGTGCTTTGAGCACCTATAATTTCTAACACCTTTCACAACATTCCAATGGGGTTTATAACCTTTTGAAGGATTTGCAAGGTGTGGTCACTATAATAATTTAGGAAATTGAAAATCACACAACACCAGGTTATTTGGAAGCATTAGCTTTCTGAGTGCCACTCCACAACCACCCTGGTGAACGAGCAGCACTCTGAAAGCTAATGCTTCCAAATAAACTTGTTGGACTATAACCTGATGTTTTGTGATTTTTAACTTTGTCCACCCAAATCCAACACCGGCTCCTCCACATCATAATTTCGGAAATATAGGAGCCACTTTGCACACAGTAAGCTCCCACAAACAATTCTGTGTAAATGTCCAGGTATTCTTTTGGTAACAAAATGGATTATTTTTATTTCCTTTGTTTTCTTTCTTTTTCTTTCTTTCTTTCTTTCTTTCTTTCTTTCTTTCTTTCTTTCTTTCTTCCTTTCTTCCTTTCTTCCTTTCTTCCTTTCTTCCTTCCTTCCTTCCTTCCTTCCTTCCTTCCTTCCTTCCTTCCTTCCTTCCTTCCTCTCTTTCTCTCTTTCTCTCTTTCTCTCTTTCTCTCTTTCTCTCTCTCTCTCTTCCCCCCCTCCCTCCCTCTCTCTCGCTTTCTGTCTGCCTCTTTATTGCTTCATCAATCTGTCTTCCTCCCTTTCCGTTTTCAGGATTTTGACTCTCTGTTCCCCATCAATGTTGACTCCCACGTAGTTTGAGAATTTGTCTCTCTTCGCCTTGAGTATATTCAACAACTCATCGTCCTTAACTCGAGGCAGTGAATTAGAAGGATCACAACCCTCTAGGAGACTCCTTATTCTGAAACTGTTCCTAGTTTTAGATTCCTCCACTAGGGGAAATAACCCCTCAGTCTCTTCTCTGTCAAGGCTCCTCAGCATCGTACATGTTACAATAAATTACCTCTCACTCTTCTACAGTTCAACAAGGCCCAAGCTGCTGAAACACACCTCTTCATTGCAGGAATCAACCTAATGAACCTTCTCTGAACTGCATTGAATACAAGTCCTAACATAAAATCTAAACTGTACACTGATGTGCCAAAGCTCTGTATAGTTGTAGCAAGAATTCTATACCTTTATGTGCCATCTCCTTTGCAATAAAGGATGACATCCATTTGCCTTTCTAATTACTTGCTACTTTTGGAAATTATTGCATTTTTTTTTTTACAGGGAGACCCAACATACTTCAATTAAATAAAGCAATGAATGAGAGATGCTGGAAATCTGAAGCAAAAAAACCCAGAAATTTCTGTAGAAACTCAGCAGGTCTGGCAGCATCTGTAGAGAGAAAGCAGTTAACATTGCAAATCCAGTGACCGTCCTTCAGAACTATTCTGACAAAGGATCACTGAATTTGAAAAGCTAACTCTGCTTTCTCTCCACAGATGCTCGGAAAAAATGAGGACTGGAGATCAAAGTCAAGAGTGTGTTGCTGGAAAAGCACAGCAGGTCAGGCAGTATCCGAGGAGCAGGAGAATCGATGTTTCGGGCATAAGCCCTTCATCGGGAAGGAGGCAACATCTCCACAGATGCTGCCAGACTTGTTGAGTTTCTCCAGCAATTTCTGTTCTTGATTCTCTATTTAAATATTATATGCTTTTCTGTTCTATTCTTTTCTATTCTTCCTACTTAACTGGATAACTTCACTTTTTGCACATAATATATGCCATGTTCCAAATGTATTACTCACTCAATAAACTGATCCACATGACCTTGTAATCTTTCGGGACTGGAATATCTTCAGGGTAGTCAAATGCGTGTCTTGTCCTTTTACGACTTCTGAAATGCACAACCAACTCATGACTGACTTTTTCTGAGATGTTTGTATTTCCAAGCAAGATTCAGTTTCGATGAGCAGTTTGTGAGCCACATTACCATGTGTATGTGTGTTGGGCGGGGGCTGGTGTTGGGGGTTGGGAGTTGCATTGGCTGGTTAGTAGGCCAGCCTGGGATCTCAGGGACAGCAGCCCAACTATCAACACCGTTCTTATATTCCTTAGACCTCACTCTTTACTGTTTCTCATGCATTTTTCGACAGTTTTGAATACCTTTGGCATTTTCTCCCTTGGTAAAAGTACTGTAAGTCATGTCAAGACTTAAGACATTTGTGGTCATTGTAATGGTCAACTTACTTTTCCAGGACAGAGTCCTATGATCAGTCACTGCATTAAAAACACGCCTATGTAAGAGTGTAGCAGCTAATAGTGACATTTGAAGGTGTCAAAACATTTAACACTTCGAATGATTCAGCATTAGCACATGAACATAGCATGGAAAAGGAAATTCCAATCTTTTGTGCACAGTGGTGAGAGTGCAAAAGCAAAATTGTTTTCCTTGCAAAAGCGAAGTTGACTGCAACATTAGTTACAGTTTGTGAACCTGAAAATGGTCTATTCATCCCTACGCTGTTTCCTATTGGCTAGCAAATTCTCTGCCGATGCTAGATGTTGCCCCCAACACCATGAACTATAGCCTTGTACTGTAGCCTTTTATGTAGCACACAGTTGAATACTTTTTGGAACTGCACTACATCCACTGCTTTCACTTTAATTATTCTACTTTTTAAAAATGTGTCAAATGTGATTTCCTTTTCATAACTTCATTTAGAATCTGCTTAATTGTATTAATGAGTTTTTCTATACCCTCCTACTCCTTTGTTAAAATCAGATTCCAGCTTTTCCCAATGACAGGTATCAGGCTAACTGACCTGTTAGTTTGCTGCTTTCTGCCTCCCTTCTTCCATAAATAGGGGCATTATGTTCATGGCTTTTCAATGTATTCCAGGGCACAAATGGAAGATTACAGCCATTGCATGCATTACGCCACTAACACACTGGCCATCAAACCTGGAAGAACTGTCAGACATAAGAACATAAGAAATAGGAGCAGGAGTTGGCAATCTGACTTGTCAAGCCTTTCAATAAGATTATATCTGATCTTTTTATGGACTCAACTCCACTTATCCACCCACTCACCATTACCCCTCCCCATTACCCTTCATTCTTTTACTGTTCAAAAATCTATCCCTCTTTGCCTTAAAGGCATTCAACGCGGTAGCCTCAACTACGTCACTGGGCAGGGAATCCCACAGATTCACAACCCTTTGGGTGAAGAAGTTCCTCCTCAGCTCAGTCCTGAATCTGCTCCTCCTTATTTTGAGGCTAAGCCCTTTAGTTCTACTTTCACCTGCCAATGCAAACAATCTCCCTGCTTCTACCTTATCTGTTCCCTTCATAATTTTATATGCTTCTATAAGATCCCCCCCAACTCTTGTAAATTCCAGTGAGTATAATCCCAGGCTACTCAATGTCTCCTCTTCAGGCAACCTTTTCAACTCTGGAATCAACCGAGTGAACCACCTCTGCACCCTTTCACGTGCCAATACATCCTTTCTCAAGTAAGGAGACCAAACATGTACACAGTACTCTAGGTGTAGCCTCGCCAGCACCCTATACATCTGTAGCATAACCTTTCTATTTTTAAACTCCATCCCTCAAGCAATGAAGGACAAAATTCCATTTGCCACCTTAATTACCATTAGCCCTTTAAATTCACGATGTACTTTTTTTGTTGTTATGATTTGTGTTACGTTCTTCCCTCCCTTTTGCTCTCTGGCCTCCAATTTTATTGGGATGCTTTCACGTTTTTCACCATGAAGGCAGGAACAAAATATTTGTTCACGTTTTCTCCTATTTTTTGCTTCCATTTATTAATTCTGAGTCTCACACTTTAAGACTTATTAGCCGGTCTTAAATGTGGAAGCATTCAAGACTGTTATTTGTCCTCTCTGTTGGCAGGAACAGGGGCATTTTGAATGGGTCCAATCCTTATCTATGAGACACCTGTTGAAAAAGCTAGGAAGGGGAAAATAGATCCCTGCATTTCTGTTCTGCAAACGAACTGGATACTTCCCTTACATCAGTGGTGTTGATTTGGTACTGACCATCAGAACCAACTCTATGACAAAGAAACGAGCAATTGCTTATATGAAGTGAAATGGTTCTGTAACGGTAACATACAATTACCTGACACGATCCAAATGAAAAAGATAGCGTCAACTTGCAAAACAACAAGCTATCTTGATGCTTCATGCCTGACACCTGGATCAGAATATAGTGCCAACCAATGGTTTGCAAATCGATTGACCCGAAACGTCGACTTCTCCACCTACTGATGCTGCCTGGCTTGCCGTGTTCTTCCAGCCTCCTGCTTGTCTACCTTGACTTTGAGGCAGTCTTAACAAAATGGAGAAGAGTCTATAATACAAAATGAACTTTCTTTGAGGGTAAACTAGGAGGTGCCATGATAAATACTTTGTAATACTTGATGAATATGTTTTGACACTAAATGTTTGAAGCTTTTTAAAAAAAATTCTAGGAATGTAAAGGTGGTTTTAGTGATGTAATAGTGACCTTGAAGCAGTCAATCTGTTGTTAAGGAATGAAAAGTTTTTCTTGTATTAATTATATATGCATCAATTGGTTGCACAGAGTATAGATTCAGGTTGCCACAAAAGTTCAACTAGTTTGTAAACTCATGACGAAAACTTGACCTTCTCCAGTGCAATCTTTGTGACTCCAGTCCCTCACTAATTTGGTTGATTTTTTAATTGACAGGAACATCAGTGGATTCTATGAAGCAATAACAATACCGGAAACCCAGCCTCGTACAGCCTGCAACAGTTCCTGTAGGCAGCTCAACACTGCTATAACTGGGCAGCTGAGCGAGTCCCATAACTATCTGAAACAAAATAGAAATTGCTGGAAAAACTCAGTATCTTCAAATCTTAATTCTCATTTCTAGCATCCACAGTTCTCTCAGCCTTTTGTCCAATAAATATCAGCTTTGGAGGGTCTCACAGAATCCCTACAGTGCGGAAAGAGGTCATTCAGCCCATCGAGTCTGTACTGAACCCCTAAGAGCAGCCCACACCCTATCCCTGTAACCCCACATTTCCCATGGCCAATCCACCTAACGTGCACATCTTTGGACTCGGGGAGGGAGCCAGAGCACCGAAGGAAACCCACATAGAGGCAGGGAGCCTAAATTGCCCATTCTGTCCAGGGATGTGCAGACTGGGTGGACCAATCATGGGAAATGCAGAGTTACAGGGATAAGGTGGGGGGAGTGGGTTTGGATGGGTTGCTGTTGGGAGGGTCAGTATGGATTCAGTGGGGCTGAATGGCCTGCTTCCACAGGGCAGGAATTCTGTGATTCTAATGTGCAAACTCCATACAGTCTCCCAAGGCTGGAATCAAACTGGAGTCCCTGGTGCTGAAAGACAGTAGCCCTAACCACTGTGCCGCCCCATCCAAGTGGGAATTTGTTTAATGGCCACTTTAAAGTTCCCACAGCTGTGGCATCTCCTTTTCTTAACTTTCAGAGACAGACCGCCAAATTAATACTATCTAGAAGCTTGCCCTGAATGTGGAAGTCAGCCGCTGGTCAATTAGAAAACTAGAGACAATGCTGCACCCTACTGCCTGACTGAATCCCTCATGCTGCAGCCTTTATATTGGCCAGTCCTGGTGTTAGCTGAAAATGTGTTGCTGGAAAAACGCAGCAGATCAGGCAGCATCCAAGGAACAGGAAAATCAACGTTTTGGGCATCAGCCCTTCCTGAAGAAGGGCTGATGCTCGAAACGTCGATTCTCCTGTTCCTTGGATGCTGCCTGACCTGCCACGCTTTTCTAACAACACATTTTCAGCTCTGATCTCCAACATCTGCAGTCCTCACTTTCTCCTCAGTCCTGGCGTTAGTAATTCCCAAATGGTACCTTACAGCCAGGAATCTTAAGTGAAAGGATGGGCTTCGCCATCGATCTGGGCAATTGTTAGGTTGTGAAGGAGGGCGCGTAAGGTCATCTGAATGAGTAAGGTCGAACGACTGTGTTTCCTTTTCTGCTTTCAGGCGGGCCCCGTTTGGATCCAACCGGTCAGTTTACGGCGACCAACACCAAGCAGGCCCTGACGAACATGTTGCAGCGCCGCTGCGGTTCCATGATGCAGCCTCCCTCCATGCCCAGCATCTCTCCCCAGCAACAGTTGCTGCAGATGAAACTCCTGCAGCAGCAACAGCAGCAGCGCCTCCTCCGGCAACAGGTGCAGTCCCGGCCGTTCCAACAGGTGTGTCTCTGAGACGTGGGCCTTCAGCCTAATTCCCCCCCCCACCAACAAACCCCTCCATTCCCCACAGTCGGCTTGTGATAAACTGTAATGTCGAAAAGTGTGGCAACTGGAAAAGCACAGCATGTCAGGCAGCATCCGAGGAGCAGGAGACTCGACGTTTCGGGCAGGAATCACATGAGGATGGCCTCAACTGGGACCTTGGGTTCATGTCACACTACAGGTGTCCCCACTGCACCATACATTCTCACATTCCTGATGAAGGGCTTATGCCTGAAACGTCAATCCTCCTGCTTCTCAGATGCTGCCTGACCTGCTGTGCTTTTCCAGTGCCTCGCTTTTTGACTCTGATCTCCAGCATCTGCTGTCCTCACTTTCTCCTATAAATTGTAATGCGTCAACTACTGTCCTCTTGCCGACAGTGCGGTTACCGAAACAGCCTGACTCCCTCAGTAACATCCAAGAGGCAGAGGCGGGCAATAGGATTCTTTCCACTCCCCCCTGACCTCTACATCGGTCATCCAGATTGCCTTGAAACAGTTCTTACACCAGGTTGGTGACCACAGTGAGGAAACCTCCTGTAATGAATCGTCTTAATGTTTGTGCATAAACTCTATGAAAATCAGCTGCAATAACAAATAGCAGAAAGAGGCTATTGAGCCTGTTCCTCCATTCAATGCAACCCGTGCTGATATACACCCGAACTCCATTTGGCCTGCTTTTGCCCCATGTTCCACATTTAGGCCACTTTTGCTCTTTCCAGACACATTATAGTATTCTGCCTCCTTCAGGGGTTAATGTCCTGGGATGGATCCCTAGAAAAGTCTCACTGAAGAGTGGGAATTCAGAGGGTGAAATGATTGAGTAATAAATTTTAATCAATCACCAGTGGGCGGCACAGTGGCACGATGGTTAGCACTGCTGCCTCACAGCGCCAGAGACCCAGGTTCAATTCCCACCTCAGGCAACTGTCTGTGTGGAGTTTTCACATTCTCCCCGTGTCTGCGTGGGTTTCCTCCGGATGCTCCGGTTTCCTCCCACAGTCCAAAGATGTGCAGGTCAGGTGAATTGGCCATGCTATATTGCCTGTAGTGTTAGGTGAAGGGGTAAATGTAGGGGGGTGGGTTGCTCTTTGGAGGGTCAGTGTGGACTCGTTGGGCCGAAGGGCATGTTTCCACACTGTAGGTAACCTAATCTACTGTTTATATCTATAGTTAGAGCATTGACTCCTATGTGATGATTGGTTAGTTGCTTAATGAGTGTTATTGTTGATGGGGTCCTAGTGTGTTCATTTTTATACAGTTTCCTGTAAACACGGTTTAAAGAACAGCTTGAAATGTTTGCACATTAAAAGGTTTGGGTGGGGTTAGGGTATGATGGTGGTGAGATGTGTGTGTGACCACTGGGTCTTTATCTCCACCATGTACATACTCTGGAACTAATCAAATTCTCCTTCACCAATGGTCTGGAGTTGAGCATCAAACTTGAGTTTAAAAGTGAGCAGTGCCTCAACTAACTTACTGAGTAGTCTTAATTTTACTATTTTGGATGATTTCAGTTTACATTACAAGCTGACTAAATGATCTACCAACCACGACTTGAATGAATTAACTCCTATCTCTCTCTCTCTAAAGAAGTCAGTGAATATTAACATGCCCTAACAATAATTTAGTGACTACAAAGAGACATCTTAGGAACGAGCAATGAAGTGCAGGCCATTCAGCTCCACGATTCAGTGAGATCGTGACTGATCTGAAGCCTAACTCCATATATAGGTCGTTCTGGTAACACGAATGGGCTATAACATGGTGTTAACACGTAGTGGGCGGCATGGTGGCACAGTGGTTAGCACTGCTGCCTCACAGCGCCAGAGACCCGGGTTCAATTCCCACCTCAGGCGACTGACTGTGTGGAGTTTGCACATTCTCCCCGTGTCTGCGTGGGTTTCCTCCGGGTGCTCCGGTTTCCTCCCACAGTCCAAAAATGCTAAATTGCCCGTAGTGTTAGGTAAGGGGTAAATGTAGGGGTATGGGTGGGTTGCGCTTCGGCGGGGTGGTGTGGACTTGTTGGGTCGAAGGGCCTGTTTCCACACTGTAAGTAATCTAATCTAATCTAACACGATTTGGCGAATTATAGACAGTGTTTGGATAACGTGAAATTTCTACTGAATGGGTATAGCAATTTTCTATGGCAATCTTCCGCATTGCAACTTTCTACAGCACAAGGTTGCAGAGGAACACAATTGCTGCGTTATTGCAGAACGATCCGTACCTGCCTTTGGCCCATTTCCTTGATACCTTTGCTTAACGAAAACATAGATATCTGATATTTAAAACTAACAAGTAATCTAGCACCAACAATTGTTTGTGGAGGAGAGTTCCAAACCTCTACCACCCATTGTGTGTAGAAGAGGGATATGTGCAAAATACTGGAAGTAGGCCATTCAGCCCATCATGTCCACACCGACCCTCTGAAGAGTATCCCACCCACACCCATCCATCTATCTTATCCTGTAATCCTGTATTTCCCATGGCTAACCCACCTAACCTACACATCCCTGGACACAATGGGCAATTTTTAGCATGGCCAATCCACCTAACCTGCACATCTTTGGACTGTCAGAAGAAACTTGCACAAACACAAGGAGAATATGCAAACTCCACATTGACAGTTTCCTGAGGCTGGAATCGAACATGGGTCCCTGGTGTTGTGAGGCAGCAGTGCTGTCCTCTGAGCCACTTTCCTGAACCATCTGGCCCTAATTCTCACGCTATGCCCAATGAGCATTGTATACCTGAGTGAATGTACACTGGTCAGCTGGAAGTTTGAAGAAGAAGTCATTCATGACAGTGAGAGATTGGTGGAAGAGAATGAACAATGCATTTCAATAATCTCACCATAGCTTCACTAACAAAGTTGGTGGCTGCCAAATTATAATGGGTCTCAGTGTCTAAGAGTTGGTGAGGTTACCATATGGCTAAAACTATTTTTCTGTTAAATTAACAGCATCAAATATGTCAACTGTTGAATGATTAATATCTAAATGCCTGCAGTTCTGGAGTGTAGACAGCCAAATCTTTACAAGTGACATGGTTGAGCATCTGAGGAGCAGGCATAGGTTTGTGAAGCATTGAGTTGATTACCCTCTTGAAGGATCGCTGACCCCACTTTCATATGAGAGTAACTGCAAGAACCTGTATTTATATAGTGCCTTTTACGTGGTTAATCATCCCAGCGTGCTTTACAGAAATGATGTGAAGCAAAGTTTGACACTGAGACCCATTAAGTAATTTCAGGGCACATGGTCAAAGCTTGGTCTGAGGGCTAGGTGTTAAGGAGCCTTTTATAAGAAGAAAGAGGGGTAGAGAGAAGGTTTAGCGAGGAATTTTCAGAGCAATAGATGAAGGCAACGAGGGCATTGCTGCCAATGATGAAGCAATTAAAATTGGGATATGCCAGTATCATATGGATACATGAACCTAAAATTTGGCGCATCAACTGGTTGTTTGAGTCTGCATGACCATTCATAATGGCCAGCCTGATTGTGGCTTCAATTCTAGCAACATAGACATATAAAACAACATCAGTGCAGATATCTTAGGAGAATGTGTAGCTGAAGAAGATTACCAGTACAGGGAAGGGCAAGGCCACAGAAGGATTTGAAAACATTATGGAAAGTGAAATGATTGTTTTGAGGCTGCTTTCACTGAAGAAGCTACAAGAAATATTTTAGAATTAGAGACCCAAGTGACTTGAGAGAATGAGGAGTTGAAGGGAATTAGTATTTGTACGAAGGTTGTATGTGGAATTTAATCTATGTGTAAGATGATCAGTCCCTGGGGCCATCATCACAGACTGTTGAAGGAGGTGGATTAGATGTAGTCAATGCACTATCCATGAATAATCATCCACGAACACTCTCTAGATTCTGGATTGATTGCTGCAGATTGGAAACTCGCATTTATCATCCCACTGTTGAAGAAAGGTGAACAGGTAAAACTGGAAGTTACAAATCCATTGGGGTGGGGATCGAACCCATGCTGTTGGCATTATTCTGCATCACAAACCAACCATCCAGCCAACTGAGCTAATCGCCCCCCCCCCCCCCCCCTACACAGGACAAGAGGTTAAACAGACCTGATGGTGTGAGGATGTGGGCAGTAGAAATTATTTTTGTGTGACCTCAACTGTACATGTATTAGGAGAGATTTGGCAGGAGTACGTGGAAACATTTATGTCTAGAGATGTCACATTCATGGAGGAGGATTGCAGCATTGTACGAGATGAGGCAGGGGTGAAGTTAGTAAGAAGTAAACACTCTTAGTGATAAATTGGATATATGGTCAGAAACCCATCTTGGGATCAATTATGATACCAAGTTGCAAACAGTTAGATTCAGTCTTAGACTATTCCTGGAGAGAAGAATGGAGTTTGCAATAGGGACTGAAGATAATGGCTTCTATCTTCCTCAAAACTAGTGGAAAAAGTTTCTGTTAATCCAGCATGTTAGATGTCAGATAAGCAGAATGATTATTGACTAACAGAGGGATAGTTGGGATAGGTGATCATGTGGGACAATGCATACCACCAGCAGATGTGAAAACATATAAAATTGACCTGTTGGAATCAATCGTAGGGTCTGTTTCCTTTACTCTGCCCCCTCCCTGTGCTGTTGTTAATGACTTTCTGTTGTTCCAGTAAAAGAATAGCAGCCATTAAGTTTGGAGCTGATTCACTTTTATTTCTGGATTTAAGAGATGCCCACTTGTGTACTGCCATTTCCAATGACCAGGCAATCCATTTCTTTGTTACTTCCACTAATATGAGAAAAACTACTGATCTCGCCAGCAAATGGGGTTGCTGTGGTAAGAGCAATGGTTAAGGGTGGGAAGTTCAACAGCAATGTTATAATGGATTCCTGTGGTTTAAAGTCCCAATTCCATAATTGTCAATATTGTATATAAACAGCAGCACAATATAAATACAACATATTCTACATTCCTGTCCGAAAGAAAGTTAGAGGGAATGCTGCATGCCATATAGTAGGTCTCAACAAAGTTTGGCATTTGTTACTTGAAATCCTGAAGTACACTCCCTTCAGTGAATCCATTATTTTTCCTGTTATAATTTACTTAAAGGCTTGAAATCAACATCAACTATTGCCTTTCCAATCTATCTGTGTGTCACCAAAACTTACTGTTTACAAATGAAATACAAATAAGAGCTGTTGCAGATACTTCATTGTTGTCCAGTGCAGATCTAAGCTTTGGGATCTTTCCAGTTGAGATCATGTCACATTCTTATGTAATCAGCATTGCCCTCTGACAGTTAAATAATGCCTCTGACTCAATACTTGAAACTTTTATGTTTGAGAACAGCATAAGGATTGTGAGCAGTGTGGGGCCTCATAGCTCAGGGAAGATGTATTGGCCCTGGAGCGGGTCCAGAGGAGATTCATGAGAATGATCCCAGGAATGAAAGGCTTAACATATGAGGAGCGTTTGAAGACTCTGGGTCTATACTTGGTTGAGTTTAGAAGGGTGAGGGGGGATCTGATTGAAACTTACAGAATACTGAACAGCCTGGACAGAGTGGACATTGGGAAGATGTTTCCATTGTCAGGAGAGACTAGGACCTGAGGGCACAGCGTAAGAGTAAAGGGAAGACATTTTTGAACGGAGATAAGCAGAAACTTATTTCGCTGGAAAGTGGTGAATCAGTGGAATTTATTGCCACAGAAGGCTGTGGAGGCACGGTCATTAATTATATTTAAGACTGAGATAGATAGGTTCTTGATTGCCAAAGGGATCAAAGGTTACAGGGGGACAATGGGAAAAAGGTTTCTCAACCCCAATCTGCCATGATTGAATGGCAGAGCGGAACGCGATGGCCGACTGGCCTAATCTTTGTTCCTATGTCTTGTGGTGTTATAATTTGTAACTTTTTGCCCAATCAGCCCTGCTGCTCACTGAGTTACTTTGGCTCTAGATCAAGCAACTTCTTGACTTGAAAATTTTGATCCTTGTTTTCAAGTCCCTTCATGACCTCATCCCTCCCTATCTCTGTAATCTCTCCAGCACAACGCATTTGGTCCTCTTTAGTAGCCCTAATTTTAATTGGTCCCCTGTTGGTAGTTGTGTCTGCAGTTGCCTAGATTTTAAACTCTGGAATTCTCTCCCTACAGCTCTGTCTTTCTCTGCCTTGTGTTCCTATTTTTCAGTCACTCCTTAAAACTACTTCCAAGCTCAAGTATTGGATTATCTAATTAATATCTCATTGTGTGGCTTAAGTCATATTTCATTCAATAACACTTCTGTGAAGCCCCTTCGGACATTTTATATTGTCATTGGCTCTATATAAATAAGCTCTCATTCATGGCTCTGTTATTCTTTCTTATTTCTCAAATTTGGGTTTACAACTCAACTTTGTATGTTTATATTCAGCCAGGCTACTAGACTGTATAGTCTGTTCAATGGTCATAGATGCAAGTTACTGGTTACTTCCTTCCTGATTTAAGAATTGGTTTATGGACCTCTGACGAGCAGCTGAGAACAAAACCTGCATTTGATCCATTTGTAACCTCTTGATAATAATCGCTCATGTTTAGTTTGGCCCGCACCATGCAATGGGGAGGCCATTTTAATAGTGAATCAATTAAAACCAGTATGAAGATTAAATTGTGCCCCTCAATTTGTTGCATTGCATTTGGATATAATTCACCACACTCTTAAACGTTACCTGAGTGAATGTGGAAAGGGAACTAGGTATGCCAATCATATCATCGATGGTGCTGTGAAAATAAAGTTTAAGGAGAATAAGGCTTCTTTCTCTCTCTATACTGTGCTAATGCCGAAGAATTGAAACAGCTTTCATTTGAGTCTTCAAGTCAGGATAATCAAGTTGCAAGGTTAGAGAGTTTTTCCTATTCTCAGTTCTGTGCCAGATATTTTCCACAACCCAGTTCCACATTTTCTGCCTCCATGTGGTATGTCAATCCACATTATATCAATTATTTGATAGAGTCATACAGCACAGAAATAGACTCTTCAGTCCAACTCATCCATGATGGCCTTGTATCCTCGACTTGAAGTAGTCCCACTTACCTGCATTCAGCCTGTATTTCTCTAAATCTTTCCTAATCATGTACCAGTCCAAATGTCTTTTAAATTTTGTACCATTACCAGCTTCTACCATTTCTTCTGGCAGCTCACTCTATACACACACCACCCTCTGTGTGAAAAAGTTGTCCCTCAGCTTCCTTTTAAATCTCTTTCCTCTCACCTTAAACCTATGCTCTCTAGTTTTGGACCCCCCCTACTCTTGGGGAAAAAAAAAAGAGTACATTTGGCTATTCACCCTAACCATGCTCCTCATGATTTTATAAACGTCTACCATGTCAGTTAATGCTGGATTTGACCCAAACACATTTAGGGTCACAGAGTCATAGAGGTGTACAGCATGGAAGCAGACCCTTCGGTCCATCTTGTCCACGCTGACCAGATATCCTAACCTCATCTAGTCCTGTTTGCCAGCACTTGCCCCACATCCCTCCAAACCCTTCCTATTCAGATACCCATCCAGATGCCTCTTAAATGCTGTAATTGTACCAGCCTCCACCACTTCCTGTGGCAGCTCATTCCATACACTCACCACCCTCAGCGTGAAAAAATTGCCCCTTAGGTCCCTTTTAAATTTTGTGTCTCTCAACCTAAACCTCTGCCCCCTAGTTCTGGACGCTCCCACTGGTTGAGACGACTCAACTCATTTCACAATGGACTCTTTCCAGATAGTAGGCACACTATGCGATGGACCTATATTGGCTTTCAGTGTAAGACTTTAATTCCCATTGCCTAGTTTGGATTTCAACCCAGATTGCTGCTAACACAATGGGCTCCTTTTCAACAAGCTCCTGTGTGGCACCTTGTCAAACATCTTGTGGAAATTCAAATAGATTCCGTCCACTGGGTCTCCTTTGTCTAACTTGCTAGTTACCTCTTGAAACAGATTCTAACAGATTTTTCTGGCTTGACCTCACCTTGATAAAGCCGTGCTGACTCAGCCCTATTTCATCATGCACTTCCCAGTACTCCGCAATCTTTTCCTTAATGATGAACATTAAAATCTTACCAACAACAGAGATCAAGCTATTATCTCCTGTCTTCTGCTTCTCTTCCTGCTGAAACAAAAGGTTACATTAATAATTTTGCAGTTCTCTCGTACTCTTCCAGCCTCCAAAGATTTCTGAAAGATCATCACCAATGCCTGTTGCAATCTCCTTCAGAAATTTGGACTGTACTCAGTCTGTTCTAGGTGATTTATCCTCATTCAGGCCTTTCAGCTTTCCCAGCACCACCTCCTTAGTGCTAGCCATTACACTCATCTCTGCCCCCTTACTCTCTTGAGGTATTTACAGTCATAGAATCCCTACAGTTGGAAACAGGGCATTTGGCCCATTGAGTCTACACTGATCCTGCAGAGACTATCTCACCCAGACCCACCCTTCTACCATATCCCCGTAACCCTGCACTTCCCATAGCTAATCCACTTCATCTGCACACCCCTGGATGCTGTGGGCGATTTAACACAACCAATTGACCTAACCTGCACATTTTTGGACTCTGGGAGGAAACGGGCTCCCCGTCCAATCAACTCTTACCAGCTCCTCCTCCACATCTTTGTAGTTACCTTTACTCAATTGTAACACCATTACCATCTACGGTTACTCGTTATGGTTACTAGTGGTGTGCCACAAGGATCTGTTTTGGGGCCACTGCTGTTTGCCATTTTTATAAATGACTTAGACGCAGGCATAGGTGGATGGATTAGTAAGTTTGCAGACGACACTAAAGTCGGTGGTGTAGTGGACAGTTTGGAAGAATGTTACAGGTTGCAGGAGGACTTGGATAAACTGCAGAATTGGGCTGAGAGGTCGTAAATGGCGTTCAATACAGATAAATGTGAGGTGAAGAAGAAGAACAGGAAGGCAGAGTACTGGGTCAATGGAAAGATTCTTGGTAGTGTGGATGTGCAGAGGGATCTTGGAGTCCATGTACATGGATCCCTGAAAGTTGCCACCCAGGTGGAAAGTGCTGTTAAGAAGGCATACGGTGTGTTAGGTTTCATTTGTAGAGGGATTGAGTTCCGGAGCCACAATATCATGCTGCAACTATACAAAACGCTGATGCAGCCACACTTGGAATATCGTGTACAGTTCTGGTCCCCATATTTCAGGAAGGATGTGGAAGCATTGGAAAAGGCGCAGAGGAGATTTACCAGTATGTTGCCTGGTCTGGAGGGAAGGTCTTATGAGGAACAGCTGAGAGACTTGGGTCTGTACTCATTGGAAAGAAGAAGGTTAAGAGGGAATTTGATAGAAACATACAAGGTGATCAGAGGATTAGATAGGGTAGCCAGTGAAAGTCATTTTCCTAGGATGAGGGGGCTTGTACAAGGGGGCACAACTACAAATTGAGGGGTGATAGATTTAAGACAGATGTCAGAGGCAGGTTCTTTACGCAGAGAGTGGTAAGGATGTGGAATGCACTACCTGCTAATGTAGTTAACTCAGCCACATTAGGGAGATTTAAACAATCCTTAGCTAAGCACATGGATGACTTTGGGATAGTGTAGGGAGACGAGCTGAGAATAGTTCACAGGTCAGTGCAACATTGAGGGCCAAAGGGCCTGTTCTGCGCTGTATTGTTTTATGTTCGATGTTCTATCTCATTGCAGCTTCCCCTCAAACTACAGGGTGAATTCTATCTTATTACAGTCACTGCCCCCGAAGGGTTCCTGCATCTTAAGCTCCTTAATCAAGTGTGCCTCACTATACATCACCAAATCCAGACTGGCCTGTTCCCTAGTGCACTCTATCACAAGCTGCTCCAAAAAGCCATATCTTAGGCATTCCATTAATTCTTTTTCTTGAGATCCGCTACCAACCTGATTTTCTAAGTCTACTTGCGTGTTCAAGTCCTCCATGAATATTGTAACAGTGCCTTTCTAACATGCCTTTTCTACCTCCCGATGTATTTTCCTCCCCACATCCTGACTGCTGCTGGGAGACCTGTATACAACTCCCATCAAAGTATCATTTTCCTTTGCAGTTCCTCAACTCTATCCACACAGATTCTAAACCTTTTGACTCAATATCTTTTCTTGCTTTTGACTTGATTTAATTTCTGACTAACAAGGCAACCCTGACACCTTTGTCCATCTGCCTGTCCTTTCGATAGGATGTGTATCCTTGGGTATTTGTTTCCCAGCTCTGATCCCCTTGCAACCACATCTCTATGGTACCCACAACATCATACCTGCTAATTTCAGTCTGTGCCACAAGTATCTGCACTGTTTGCCACAGCCACACTCTTTAGCGACAAATTTCCTATTCCTACCCCTCTTTGGATGAAGACGTTTCTTCTCAGTTCCCTCTCGGATTTCTTTGAAGCTATCATTTATTGTCACTGCCTCTAGTGTTGCTCTTCCCCGGTGCATGGATTGTTCAAAGGTTCAAACACATTCCTTTCCACATGGGGGGGGGGGCGAGATTTGAACATAAAGGCAGCAGCTTTTTCTATTGTTTAAATGTTCATTGCTGGTGTTTGTTTGCAGGAAAGAGCTTGTGTTTAGTTTCAACTGAAGACTAAAGATGCTGCAAACAAAACTGAGCAATGAAGGGGCAGCACGGTGGCTCAGTAGTTAGCACTGCTGCTTCACCATGCCAGGGACCCGGGTTCGATTACAGCCTCTGGTGACTGTCTATGTGCAGTTTGCACGTTCTCCCATGTCTGTGTGGATTTCCTCCACATGATCCGGTTTCCTTCCACAGTCCAAATATGTGTAGGTTAGGTGGATTGACCATGCTAAATTGCCCACAGTGTCCAGGGATGTGCAGGCTAGTTAGGTTAGCCATAGCATTACAAGGCTATGGTAGGGGCTGTGGGTCTGGGTGAGCTGTTGTTCCGAAAGTTGATGTGGACTCATTAGGCCAAATGGCCTGCTCCCATACTGTAGGGATTCTATGTTTTGATGTGGGTCATAGTCATACAGCATGTCACTATGACAGCCCACTATGTCAATGCCGACCAACACCAAACTACACTAATTCCATTTACCAGCACTTGGTCCATAGCCAACTGTGCCCTGGCACTTTAAGTGCTCCTCCAACACTTCTTAAATGTTGCGAGAATATCTGCCTCCGCCACGTTCTCAGCCAGCTCATTCCATATTTCTATCATCCCCTCTGGGTGAATATTTTTTCCTCCGATCTCTTGTAAACCATTTACTCCTCAACTTAAACGTATGCCCTTTGGTCTTAGACAAATCTGCCATTGGGAAAAGAGATTCTCATGATCTATGCTGTCTATGCCTCTCGTGATTTTGTATATACCTCAGTCAGATTCCTCCCTCCCCCACAACCACCTTCAACCTCCTCTGCTCCAAGGAAGACAAGCTCAGCGTATTCAGTCTCTCAGCACAGGCGCCATAATGTTGGGGGGGCAAACTTTCTCACTGCAGCTTGCATGTCATTGGAAACAAACCCATTTCACCCTCCCATCTCCCTCTCTGAAATATTGCCATCATCTGCACAGCTTGTGAAGACTGTTCTCTATTACGTGAGCATGTGTCATGAAGTTTAAAAACGCAACCAGATGGATTGCACTGACAAATAAATATTTACAACAATTACCATGACCATGTTGTAAACTCTTTGGTTGGGTTGCTGTACAGTTAAAGTTTCAAGATCTAGATTGAACATGAGTCATCATGTATTCGGAATAATATTTATCCGAGACACACCCTTGCACCATCAAGTTTTACATTTGCTAAGGAATCGAAGTTGCCAAGGCTTTTGTCATCTCCATTACATCAGGCTCAACGTGGCACAGGCAACTCATTATAATTATGTGGATGATTTAACAATTGATGGGTCAAGGCCAGTGACTGTGGCCTGACTTCAACCCAAAGAGGTTTTTCAGCTCAGCACTGAAAGTAAGGAAAATAAAAAAACGAACCTGCTATCTGGTGAGAGGGCGGTCAGAACACAAGGCCCTGGTTCTTCCCTTTGGAAGTGGCTGTTTATTTTACCTCTGGGTAAATCCTCACACAAAGGCTCAACTGAGAGGTTTCCATTCATCCAAGACAGCAGTGTTTACATGCAGTGTTAATACAGTAGTGTTTACATGTAATGTTGATGCTTTTGGAGATGCCGGTGTTGGACTGGGGTGTAGAAAGTTAAAAATCACACAACACCAGGTTATAGTCCAACAGGTTTAATTGGAAGCACAAGCTTTCAGAGCACTGCTCCTTCATCAGGTGGTTGCAGTAGTCTTTACATGCAGTGTTGATGCAGCAGTGTTTATGCGCAGCGTCGATGCAGCAGTGTTTACGCGCAGCGTTGATGCAGCAGTGCCTGATTTTTGGCATTTCTGCTTTGCATTCGCACTATATCTGGTGTATTCTTGTGTACAATTGCATTAGTTTTTCCATTGGCTCAGTTGCAGCCTTGGTGCATGAAGTGGCAGGTTAAGTTTAATTTAGAAAAAAGTGAGGCGTTGCATCTTGATAAGGCAAATCAGGGCAGGACCGACACAGTTAATGGTCAAGCCCTGGGGGCTGTTGTCAAACAAAGAGACCGAAGAGTGTAGGTTCCTTGGAGATGGAGTTATAAGTAGACAGGAGAGTGAAGAAGGCATTCGGTATGCTTGCCTTTATGCATTGAGTATAGGAGTTGGGAGGTCATGTTGTGGCTGTATAGGACATTAGTTAGGCTACTTTTGGAATACTGTGTTCAATTCTGGTCGCCCTGCTATAAGAAAGATGTTGTTAAACTTAAAAATCACACAACACCAGGTTATAGTCCAACATGTTTAATTGGAAGCACACTAGCTTTTGGAAAGATGTTGTTAAACTTGAAAGTGTTCAGAAAAGATTTACAAGGATGTTGCCAGGGTTAGAGAGTTTGAGCTATTTGGAGAGGCTAAATAGGCTGGGGCTATTTTCCTTGGAGTGTCGGAGGCTGAGGGGTGATCTTATAGAGGTTTATAAAATCATAAGGGGCATGGATAGGAGGGCAAATGGCCAAGGTCTTTGTCCCAGGGTGGGGGAGTCCAAAACTAGAAGGCAGAGATTTAAGCTGATAGGGGAAAGATATAAAAGGGACCGAAGGGGCAACACTTTCATGCAGAGGGTGGTGTGTGTATGGAATAAGCTGCTAGAGGTGGTGTTGGAGGATGGTACAGTTACAATATGTAAAGGCATCTGGTTAGTTATATGAATAGGGAGAGTTTAGAGAGAGATGTGGGCCAAATGCTGGCAAATATGCCCGAAACGTTGATTCTCCTGCTCCTTGGATGCTGCCTGACCTGCTGCGCTTTTCGAGCAACACATTTTCAGCTCTGATCTCCAGCATCTGCAGTCCTCACTTTCTCCTAAATAATTTAGGATATCTGGTCGGCATGGACGAGTCAGACCAAAGGGTCTGATTACTTGCTGTACGGCTCTATGAATAACTTCCATGTGTCTAATAGTTTATTACACCATAATGAGTTATTTTTCAATCAATGAAATGCTTATTGAAAAGCGGGTATATGGTAAAGGAGGCAGTCACGTGTTACATAGTAAATCCTCACCAGCCGTGATATCGAAAGAAAGTACTGTGATGCTGGAAATACTCAGCAGGTCAGGCAGCCATAGGTAAAGAGAAACATTTCAGCTTTCACATTGATAACCTTTCAATGAAATTGACTTTATCGGATTGTTCTCTCATTAGGGAGAAATGAGTGGTGATGAGTTTAATAAGGTGAGGGCGAGGTTGAGAAGATGGGATCTTTATTGTAACCTCAGCTGATCTAGGAATCAAACCCATGCTATCGGTATTACATAGCATTGCAAACCAGCCATCTAGCCAACTGATCTAATCAATCCCCAGCTTGTGAATAGAATCAGCCCTTCTTCTGAACTGACATCAGCCTAAAATGCTAAATCAAATTTTTTGGCCAAGATATTACCTAACCCACAAACGTTGTATCTATTTTCATGATCTAATTTATGAGTTGAACTGATCGGGCCTTAATCTAGCATCTTTTCTGCACCACCAACGTGAATGAGATATAATGTTGAGCCAAAATGTAACATGTAAAATGTCACGTTTGATGACTGAGTCTGTAACCTTTAGATAGTTCTGTGGAACTACTAAGATTATTTAAATGCAGAAATAACAGATCGGTTGAGAGTAATTGTTTAGCAACCACTGTGAAAGCATTAAGTCCCTGACATGAATGTAAAAACACAAAATATAGTCACTCATGGGATCTTTCTGCACCTTGAAATATTATGTGTTCAAAACATTGCCTTCACCTGACCTTGACCTTCTACAATGCCAGCTGTGATGAGTGATTTTAATCCCATAAACGGGTTCCTCTGGTTGCCTCTTGGATGTGTCTTAATTTGGGTCCAGAAATATTTGGGAGCATTCTGAGTTTGGATACTTCCAAGACACATGAAATCGCTGATGACATGTTTTGTTAAAACTTGGCAAGAAATGGGAGCAGCAATGAGTGCCAACAATGGGCATTGATGAGCTTTTTTTTTAACCAAATAGCAGGGAGAGAGGTGTTACTTTTGTCCTCCAAGTTCCTTTCATCACAAGTTTCTTCAAAAAATAAAGCTGTGGTCGGGTAGAGTCTGTCAACATCTTGTGTCGATTGTTTAGACTTGGCTTGTAATAGTCATTGCCACAGTCCTGGAGGACTACTCTTTCTAATGAGAGAGAGAGAGAGAGAGAGAGAGAGAGAGAGAGAGAGATGACTCATCGTGACTTTAATCCGAGGGTCACAACACCTCAGGCCAGGGATAAGATTGTGATGGCAGAAACTTTATGGTGACCTCAGCCAGCATGGGAATTGAACCCACACTGTAGGTGACATTCTGCATCGCCCACCAGCTGTCCAGCCAGCTGAGCTCACTGACTTCCCTCCAGGCTTGTATTGCCATGAGTATGTGTTGTGCTTGTGGTTCACGAGAACTATAAATACAACACGAGGTAGACAGATGGCGAGCTTGAACCGGGCATGTTTTATTGTGGATCCTCTCAATTCCACAGCCAGTCCCACAATGCCCCTCTAGCTCCTGCCTCCAGGTCACCTGACATACTCTCTTAATGGGGCATCATCACACAACTCCATACATGACAGCATGGAAGCTTAATAGGTCTTGTAATTGAGGTGTTTAAGAGGGATAAAGGATTTTACAGAGTAGGTAGACAGAAGCTATTTCCTCAGTTGCCTGGCACTAGAAAAAGGAGGCTGAATCATAAAATTGGAACTAGGCTGTTCAGAGGGGATGAGTCACACGTGTGGTACTAGAAAAGCACAGCAGGTCAAGCAGCATCCAAGGAGCAGGAGAATCGATGTTTCGGGTAAAAGCCCTTCCTCAGGCATTCCTGATCCTGAAACATTGGTTCTCCTGCTCCTCGGATGCTGCCTGACTTGCTGTGCTTTTCCAGCCCCACACTCTTGACTCAGATCTACAGACCTCACTTCCACCCTGTTCAAGGGTGAGGTCAGGCAGTATTTCTGCACAAAAAGCTTAGTGGAAATCATAGAGTCATGGAGATGTACAGCATGGAACCAGACCCTTCGGTCCAACCCGTCCATGCCGACCAGATATCCCAACCCAATCTAGTCCCTACTGCCAGCACCCGGCCCATGTCCCTCCAAACCCTTCCTATTCATATACTCATCAAAATGCCTCTTAAGTGTTGCAATTGTACCAGCCTCCACCACATCCTCTGGCAGCACATTCCATGCACTCGCCACCCTCTGCGTGAAAAGGATGCCCCTTCGGTCTCTTTTATATCTTTCCCCTCTTACCCTAAACCTATGCCGTTTAGTCTGGACTCCCCGATCCCAGGGAAAAGATTTTGTCTATTTATCCTATCCATGCCCCTCATAATTTTGTAAACCTCTATAAGGTCACCCCTCAGCCTTCGACACTCCAGGGAAAACAGCCACAGCTTGTTCAGCCTCTCCCAATAGCTCAAATCCTCCAACCCTGGCATTATCCTTGTAAATCTTTTCTGAACCCTTTCTAGTTTCACAACATCTTTCCGAAAGGAAGGAGACCGGAATTGCACGCAATATTCCAACAGTGGCCTAACCAATGTCCTGTACAGCCGCAACATGACCTCCCAACTCCTGTACTCAATACTCTGACCAATAAAGGAAAGCATACCAAACGCCCTCTTCACTATCCTATCTACCTGCGACTCCACTTTCAAGGAGCTATGAACCTGCACTCCACGGTCTCTTTGTTCAGCAACACCTTACCATTAAGTGTATAAGTCCTGCTAAGATTTGCTTTCCCATAATGCAGCACCTCGCATTTATCTGAATTAAACTCCATCTGCCACTTCTCAGCCCATTGGCCCATCTGGTCCAGATGCTGTTGTAATCTGAGGTAACTCTCATCGCTGTCCACTACGCCTCCAAGTTTGGTGTCATCTGCAAACTTACTAACTGTACCTCTTTTGCTCTCATCCAAATCATTTATGTAAATGACAAAAAGTAGAGGACCCAGCACTGATCCTTGAGGCACTCCACTGGTCACAGGCCTCCAGTCAGAAAAACAACCCTCCACCACCACCTACCTAGTGTCTTCTACCTTTGAGCCAGTTCTGTGTCCAAATGGCTAGTTCTCCCTGTATTCCATAAGATCTAACCTTGCTAATCAGTCTCCCATGGGGAACCTTGTTGAATGCCTTACTGAAGTCCATATAGATCATATCTACTGCTCTGCCCTCATCAATCCTCTTTGTTACTTATTCAAAAAACTCAATCAAGTTTGTGAGACATGATTTCCCACGCACAAAGCCATGTTGACTATCCCTAATCAGTCCTTGCCTTTCCAAATACATGTACATCCTGTCCCTCAGGATTCCCTCCAACACCTTGCCCACCACCGAGGTCAGGCTCACCGGTCTATAGTTCCCTGGCTTGTCTTTACCCCCCTTCTTAAACAGTAGCATCACGTTTGTCAACCTCCAGTCTTCCAGCACCTCACCTGTGACTATTGATGATAAAAATATCTCAGCAAGAGGCCCAGCAATCACTTCTCCAGCTTCCCATAGAGTTCTCGGGTACACCTGATCAGGTCCTAGGGATTTATCCACCTTTAACTGTTTCCAGACATCCAGCAATTCCTCCTCTGTAATTTGGACATTTTGCAAGATGTCACCATCTATTTCCCTACAGTCTATATCTTCCATATCCTTTTCCACAGTAAATACTGATGCAAAATATTCATTTAGTATCTGCCCCATTTTCTGTGGCTCCACACAAAGATGGCCTTGCTGATCTTTGAGGGGCCCTATTCTCTCCCTAGTTACCCTTTTGTCCTTAATATATTTGTATAAATCCTTTGGAGTCTCCTTAATTCTATTTGCCAATGCTATCTCATGTCCCCTTTCTGCCCTCCTGATTTCCCTCTTAAGTATGTTCCTACTGCTTTAATACTCTTCTAAGGATTCACTCGATCTATCCTGTCTATACCTGACATATGCTTCCTTCTTTTTCTTAATCAAACCCTCAATTTCTTTAGTCATCCAGCATTCTCTATACCTACCAGCCTTCCCTTTCACCCTGACAGGAATATACTTTCTCTGGATTCTTGTTATCTCATTTCTGAAGGCTTCCCATTTTCCAGCCGTCCCTTTACCTGCGAACATTTGCCTCCAATCAGCTTTTGAAAGTTCTTGCCTAATACCGTCAAAATTGGCCTTTCTCCAATTTAGAACTTCAACTTTTCAATCTGGTCTATCCTTTTGCATCACTATTTTAAAACAAATAGAATTATGGTCACTGACCCCAAAGTGCTCCCCCACTGACACCTCAGTCACCTGCCCTGCCTTATTTCCCAAGAGTAGGTCAAGTTTTGCACCTTCTCGAGTAGGTACATCCACATACTGAGTCAGAAAATTGTCTTGTACACACTTAAGAAATTCCTCTCCATCTAAACCATTAACACTATGGCAGTCCCAGTCGATGTTTGGAAAGTTAAAATCCCCGACTATAACCACCCTATTATTCTTACAGACAGCTGAGATCTCCTTACAAGTTTGTTTCTTAATTTCCCTCTGACTATTAGGGGGTCTATAATACAATCCCAACAAGGTGATCATCCCGTTCTTATTTCTCAGTTCCACCCAAATAACTTACCTGGATGTATTTCCGGGAATATCCTCCCTCAGCACAGCTGTAATGCTATCCCTTATCAAAAATGCCATTCCTCCTCCTCTCTTGCTTCCCTTTCTATCCTTCCTGTAGCATTTCTTTCCTGGGACATTAAGTTGCCAGTCCTGCCCATCCCTGAGACATGTTTCTGTAATTGCTATGACATCCCAATCCCATGTTCCTAGCCATGCCCTGAGTTCATCTACCTTCCCTGTTCGGCCCCTTTAATTTATTAGTCCTACCTTGTCCCTGCCTGCCCTGACTGTTTGATTTGCTTCTGTTCTCAGCTGCACCTGTCTCAGATCGATCTCTTTCCTCACTATCTCCCTGCCCCCCCCCCCACCTTACTAGTTTAAATCCTCCCAAGCAGTTCTAGCAAATTTCCCTGCTGGTATGTTAGTCCCCTTCCAGTATAAGTGCAATCCGTCCTTTGTGTACAGGTCACTTCTATCCCAAAAGAGATTCTGATGATCCAAAAATGTGAATTCTTCTCCCATACACCAGCTCCTCAGTCCTGCATTCATCTGCTCTATCCTCCTATTCCTGCCCTTACTAGCTCATAGCACCAGGAGTAATCCAGATATTACTACCCTTAAGGACGTCCTTTTTAAATTTCTGCCTAACTCTCTGTAATCTCCCTCCAGAATCTCAACCTTTTGGAGCTCCCTTCCGTAAATGTGGTCCAGGCTGGCAGGGATGTTGATTTGAGAATTTCAAAACATAAATTCGTTACTACTTGTTGAGTGAGGTCCTTTCAGTTTTGAGAGCAAGACTGGTAAATGGAGGTAACGTCACAGAATATATGAGACTGAATGACCTCCTGCAGTTCCAAGTAAACTTTTTGGGTATTTTGCTTCACAGAAATCACAATGTCATGAGAAAGAGTTAGACTAAAATGTCTGCGATTGTGTAAAAACAAGCTGCAATTAGAACTGGGAATAATAACTCTGCTGTGCTAAGTGTTGCTGGTCAGTCCTGTGCTGATTTAGCTCAACGGAGTTGGCAACTTTGTTTTAGATGAAAAGGCAGATACGAATCCTGCTCCTACAGGGAAACTGAGGCCTCTGCTGGCAAGGAAACTGCAACGGGATTATGTTAAACTCTAGAGAGTTTCATAATTTGATAGCAGCTGAGATTCACCGGCTGAGCTCCCACACAAATAACAGCAACTTTCAACAAGCCATGAGGATGTACACTCAGCTTCAGGGGCAGGGAGACAGGGGGGCACCTCAGATGGATTGAGAGCAGAATGTCCATGCGCACTAGTTTCTCACTGTTCAGTTCAGTTGCAAATGATGTTTCATTGCAGTTAAGTGGTCCAAATGAGACTTTTAAAAAGAATTATGTTGTGGAATTCACAAGCCATAACATTTCAGATATTTTCTAATCAGCCTGTTCAGAGATGGGATGAACTGAAGGCTCAGTGACAATTTGACTGAATACAATTAGGAATGCTTACTTTAATTTAATATAGGACAATGAAAGGGTTAGGCTGAACCGACTGTAGTTTCAGAATAACAAGGGGGGAAAGAGCCAGTTATCCCAGTTCTGACACATGAATATGTGAGAAATGAACTATTTATCGAATCACGGCATCCTGCAATGTGGAAGCCGGCCATCCAGCCCATTGAGTCTACACCGATCCTCCGAAGAGCTTCCCAACCAGACCCAACCCCTATTCTGTCGCTGTGTTTAGAGTTATAGAGCCATACTTAATGTGGGACTTGAACTGGGACCTTCAGTGCATGGATTAAGTGCAGTTACTCAAGTGGTTTCTCCCATTTCTTGCTTTGTATGCAGTTGATGTATCTTGACTGGTAAATATGAATGCACATTGTATCTTTGATGTTTAATCAACCCAATGAGCAATAGCTCTCTGTTTAACCTCTCCCATTGATGCTGTCTGCCATTTTCTTGCCCCTCTCCTTTTCTCTGTAGGAGACCTGTAGCCCTGCTGTATCTCTCCAAGATGGCTATAACAATTTCAGCATTATGGTAACCCATCAACTCACATTCCCTTTCCTGCTTTCTCTTCTCTCTCTCTGTCTCTCTTCCCCCCCCCCCCCCCCCCTCTCTTTCTCTCTCTCCGTTAATACTTTCCTTAATGTTGCAAAGTTTTTCTTTTAACTTCAAACCAAAAGCTGCATCAAATATTACATCTTGAAAGCAGAATTTCTGCCAAAATTTAAAGTAAAGTTTTAGTGCTTTTCCTTTTTTTTGACAATTGCTTCAAAAGAACAATAATTTTTGAGCAATGAAAGCTTTACCTGTGTAACCTGTTTCTATTTAGTTCAATGCCTGATGTGATGTGATGTGGTTTACTGCAGAATTTGTGGAACTCTCTTGTCATTACAGTAAACCATGCTTGTTGTAGCTTATTCTATAAACTTCCATGATTTTGTGAATACTGTATTGGAATTCTAATCTACGCCAGAAAAAAATGAACTATTTATTATGTTCAGCCCAAAAATAATGTTTACAAATTTTTAGAAATTATCTTGGGACTGACTTTAAAAGAGGAGTTAGCCATAAATTTTAATTTTAAATTACCATTCTGTCCTTTTGCTCAGTTGTTTCCGCATCATTGGATGCTTTGTTGCTTAATGGGATGAGCTGACGTTTCAGTGACAATTTAACGAAGTACAATTGGGAATGCTTACCATACCTTAATTTCGGACAATAAAAGGATGAGGCTAAACTAACCAATAGCTTCACAGGACCAAGGGGGGAAAGAGCCAGCTATCCCAGGTTTCACTGCTGATTGTTCTGGCATGTGAATATATGGAAAATGAACTGTTTATAGAATCGTAGAATCCCTGCCATGTGGAATCAGGTCATTTGGTCCATCAAATATATACTGACCCTCTGAAGAGCATTCCACTCAGACTCACCCCCTCTCCTGCCCAATCTCTACATTTGCAGTCAAAGAGTCATACAGCAGACTCCACTGTCCAATTAGTCTACGTTGTCCACGTTCCCAAGCTAAGCTCATCCCACTTGCTTGCCTTTGGCCAATTTCCCTCCAAACCTTTCCTATTCATCTACTTATCCATATGTCTTTTAAGTGTTGTAACTGCACCTGCACCCACCACTTCCTGTGGCAGTTAATGAATTGAATTTATTGTCACGTGTACCGAGGCACAGTGACACGCTTTATCTTGTGAGCAATGCAGGCAGATCACAGAGTTAACTAGCAAAAATAAGTAAATAATAGGTAAAAAGCAGCAAAAACAAAAACACAGTTACAGGTGAATGTTAAGAGTCTGTGAGTCCATTCAGTACTCATGAAATGTCAGAATTGTCCCAATTTAAGTGTCCTGGCAACTTGGGAATCTTGGCAATTTTTAAAGCAGTTACTATCTAAGCAGAACATTGGTGGATGTAATTTCCTTACAAGTTGCACACTTAATAAAGTGTATTGCGTTCTTTATATGCTGGTTAATTAGATGCATGCAAACAAACATTTCTATTTTTGCTGCCTGCACACAAGCTGTTCCCTGCCTGGTTTAAAGCTGTAAGAATGAAAAGACAGTTTTTGCAAGAAATATGGCTTATTTAAAAAGAAAATTGCAAGTCAAAAGCTTGCCCATCTCTAAAGATGTTTGTTGTCAGAATGCTAATTTAACAGCAGCTTTCTGTTTGAAGTTCTGGATAAGCTATGATTGTCTGATCTGGCTGGCTATTGCAGGATGCAGCCACTTATTTGTATTGATAACTGACTAACTGCACCGTGACACCCAAAAAGTGCAGATTCCATACCAGGTAACCATTTCTCACCTCTTCATTGTGTAAAGCCTATAGGTTAACTGTGTCATTATGTCAGTTGCTGCTGAATCTTCCTCACTGTATTAGCTGGACGATGATGTTGAAAGGACTGAGCTGATGACAACACACCAGTGTTGTATGAAGCCCAGCCTATCTGATTTGGTAAGTCCCAAATTAAGTTCTATTGTCCCATTTTGCATTTAACTGGCCTGCTAGCACTCACTGGGGTCGATTTGAACTTTGTGCAATAGCCTGAAGGACCAGACACCAATGGAAGGAAATTCAGTCAATCTCGCTGGAATCCATCTTAACCTATCGCGTGAAGTTTAGAACTGCCAGACTATCAGTGTTCACAAACACAAATTTGTCACGAAGCTAAGTTTGTAGGTGTGGAGCTGTGTCCTTGAGTCAGGCAGTGTTTGCAGAATAGGATGAGAAAAGAAGATTGATGGGGGAGCTCCTCAACTATTATTAAAAAATCACTTAAACAAAATACTGTGGATGCTGGAAATCTGAAATAGAAGTGACAGTGTTAGAAATGTCAGGAAAGTAAGATAACATCTGTAGAGAAAGAAGCAGTTGTCAGTAACTGTTTTCACTTCTATATGTTAGTGTGTAAACAATATATCTGGAAAACTAGTGAATGATTTGAATCCAGATCCTGGAATGCTTTAAAAGAATCTGTGGTTGGGTGATTTATTTTCTTTAAAGAATGTTGTGGATTGTTTTATTTGGAATGCAGTTAATAGATGCTGTAGATAGATTCAGCAGCTGTGATGCAGTCTGCCCTAGAGCAAGTTAGTCTAAAGCCTCTTCAATGAGATGGAATTTATGAAGATTCCTTTTTCAGCTTTTCAGTTGCAAGAACACCAATGTGACGGTGAAAAACCTCAAGGTACTGCTGCATATTTGTGATAATGTTGAATAAATGGACCATGGCAGAGTCAGGGCTAAGTGCCTTCTTCAGTTGTATTTGAAATATTGCCTTCAAAAAGGGATTCTGTCCATTCTTAAGCCCAAACTTTATGAAAAACTGGGAGAAAGTGAGGACTGCAGATGCTGGAGATCAGAGCTGAAAAATGTGTTGCTGGAAAAGCGCAGCAGGTCAGGCAGCATCCGAGGAGCAGGAGAATCGACGTTTTGGGCATTAGCCCTTCTTTAGGAATACCCGAAACGGCGATTCTCCTGCTCCTTGGATGCTGCCTGACTTGCTGCGCTTTTCCAGCAACACATTTATGAAAAACTGGTTGGAGTAGCCCAATGCATGTTGCCTTGCTAATAATATAAGTTAATTTAGTGCCTCCACACCAAAAAACAATGATTGCAAGAAATGGATTTCCACTTGTCTTTAAACAGAACCAACTTTTGATACCTGTGTTACATTTAACTATTTCCAGTTCATCTGTTTCAAGAATCTTACTGCCTAGCATAACTCCAGCTGGGTAGAAACACCATGGTAAAGGTTATAGATTGTCTCTTATTGGAGATGGTCATTGGCTGGCATTTATGTGACGCAAATGTTACTTGCCATTTGTCAGCCTGAGCCTGAATATTGTCCAGGCCTTGCTGCGTTTGAACATGGACTGCTTCAATATCTAAGGAGTTACAAGTGGTGCTGAACATTGTGCAATCATCGGTGAAAATCCTCACTTGTGATCTTATGATGGCGGGAAGGTCACTAGTGAAGCAGCTAAAGATGGTTATGAAGCAGTCACTACCTGTTTGATGTTTCCTATCTCTTATCTTTTGCATACTCAGTGTGTTTACCAACAACTAACAATAGTCAATGAAAAAGTGCAAACTTTTGCATTTGTAAGGAAGCATGCAAGAGTTTATCCAACAGTTTTCTTGTTGAGTCTCTACTGCTGTAATGCACATCGAGGGTACCCCTTGCCTTTTGGATATTTGGACTCACAATTCCTATCCACACATTGTTTGAATATGATGGTAGCCCAGAGAAGACCAGAAGACATAGGAGTGGAAGTAAGGCCATTCGGCCCATCGAGTCCACTCCGCCATTCAATCATGGCTGATGCGCATTTCAGCTCCACTTACCAGCATTCTCCCCGTAGCCCTTAATTCCTCTAGACAACAAGACCTGATGTGCAACCTGCTATTTTGAACCTGGAAGGTAGAGTTAATTAATGCCCGTCTTTGAAAACGTACAAGTGAAGTGAAAGTTCACTTGTCTGCACAAGGGACCCCACTGCCACCCTAGCTCCCACTCTGTGCAACTACTATGGAACGTTTAGCAAGAAGGTCAGAGGTTCAAGTACCACGTACTCCAGAGGTATGCAATAACGTCACTGAATGGTTTGATTAGATATGTCTGCTAAAGGCAATAGAAATTATACAATAAATCTTGTTTGCACTGCAGAAGTGTTGGTGGAAATGTTGTATATTCGTGTCGTTGAAGGATTGGATAGAAGTTGTTTCTGTCAGAACAGCAATGTGCTCAACCTTTGAAAGTAATGTAGTGGGAAAGAATAGAAAGATTGTCAGTTTGGTTGCGGTTGCATTTTCCTCTTGGGTTGTGGCATGATAGGAAAATAGAACTGATGTGACACAGAGGGGAAACAGTTCTTGATTAGATTCCCTACAGTGTGGAAACAGGCCCTTCGGCCGAACCAGTCCACATCGATCCTCCAAAGGGTAACCCATCCAGACCCATTTCCCACTGACTAATGCACCTAACACTATGGGCAATTTAGCAATTCACCTGGCCTGCACATCTTTGGACTGTGGGAGGAAACCGGAGCACCGGAAGAAACCCACACAGACACGGGGAGAACGTACAAATTCTACACAGACAATCGCCTGAGGTTGGAATCAAACCTGGGACCCTGGTGCTGTGAGGCAGTAGTGCTAACCACTGAGCCACAGTGCCACTCTTAAAGGAGAGAGGAAGAGAAAGTCACATCTACATCAGTTATTCAGAGGACACATTACCTCTTTTTCAGTGTCATTTATTGAGTTGGCAAGCTGTAACTGGTAAAGTGCCACAGGGATCACCGTTCAGTTATTTGCATTCTTATATCAATGACATGAATAATGGGAGCGAATGGATGATAGCTGAGTTTGTTAATTACAGCAGGATGGAGAGAAAAAGCTATGAGGAGGAGGTGAAGAATCTGCAAAATCAGGCTTGGTGTGTGGGCAAAGTTTGGCAAATGGACCATAATGTGGAAAATTGTAAGCTTGTCCATTTTGGTCTGAAGAGTAGCAAGACAGTATATTATTTAAGTCGAGTGAGATTGCGGAATCTAATGGAACAGAGAGATCTGGTTATCTTTGTCCATGTATCACACAACATGACCAAGCCTGTACAGCAAGTGATTGGGAAGCAAACGGAATCTTGGCATTTAACATAAGGAGAATTGAATTTAAAAATAGGAATGTTTTGCCAAAATTGTACAGGGCATTGGTGAGAACATATCTGGACTGATGTGTTCAGCTTTAATCACCCAAGTTTGAAAAAAAAATGATATAATAGCTGTAGAAGCAGTTCAGAGAAGCTTCACTTGATTCATTTTGGAGTGAAGGGCTTATTTTTACATTCACTCGTGGGATGTGGGCATCATTGGCTGGGCCAGCATTTATTGCCCGTCCCTAGTTGCCCCTGAGCAGGTATTGGTGAGCTGCCTTCTTGAACTGCTGCAGTTCACCTGCTGTGGGTTGACCCACAATGGGAAGGGAATTCCAAGATTTTGACCTAACAACAGTGATATATTTCCAAGTCAGGATGGTGAGTGACTTGGAGGGAAACTTGAAGGTGGTGTTCCCATGTGTCTGCTGTCCTTGTCCTTCGAGTTGGAAATGCTTGTGAGTTTGCTGTCTGAACATCTTTGGTGAATTTCTGCAATGCGGTCAGCACTCCTACAATAAGAGTTGTGCTGCAACTAGAAATTTGTAGAATGGAAAGGCAAACAGTGCAAGAAAAACTAGGCTGGTCTGGCAAAGACTGTGGAGTGAGAAACACCATTAAATATTTAAAGTCTAACAAAATTCCTTCTGTTCTAAAGATGAGTTACAAAGAGGAGTCATACCAGACTTGACATGTTAACCCTGTTTCTCTTTGCACAGGTGCTGCCAGACCTGCTGAGTTTCTCCAGCACTTTTTGACCGTATTTCAGATTGCCAGCATCCACCCTACTTTGCTTTTGTTTCACATCACCTGCCCACTCAAACATTAGCTTTGCTGCCTGGAATACTCAGGGATAGCTTTCCAGGAGCTTGCTGGAGTGTGTTTATAAGTCCAGGGTGGCCTGTTGCATCTTCTTCCCATCAATCATGAGAGTTGTGCTGCCAAGCAACCATGTTGGATTGAATAGGAAGGAGAGTGTCAGCTGGAAGTATATGAGTGTTACTAAGAGAGTGTGATAAGCCTAAGAGTGAGGTGGAGCCATTAATGAATGATAGCCATAAATCACAATAGCTTAAGTTTGCTGAATGGGGTTTGGTGTGGTGCTTTGAACATCATGTCAAGTTATTGTTGAGGTGGGATTTGACATACATTCATTAACCTCCAAGGTAAAAACAATGACTGCAGATGCTGGAAACCAGATTCTGGATTAGTGGTGCTGGAAGAGCACAGCAGTTCAGGCAGCATCCAAGTAGCTTCGAAATCGACATTTCGGGCAAAAGCCCTTCATCAGGAATGAAGGCAGTGAGCCTGAAGCATGGAGAGATAAGCTAGAGGAGGGTGGGGGTGGGGAGAAAGTAGCATAGAGTACAATGGGTGAGTGGGGGAGGGGATGAAGATGATAGGTCAAGGAGGAGAGGTGGAAAAGAAGATAGGCAGGTAGGACAAGTCCGGGCAAGTCAAGGGGACAGTTACTGAGCTGGAAGTTTAGAACTAGGGTGAGGTGGGGGAAGGGGAAATGAGGAAACTGTTGAAGTCTACATTGATGCCCTGGGGTTGAAGTGTTCCGAGGCGGAAGATGAGGCGTTCTTCCTCCAGGCGTCTGGTGGTGAGGGAGCGGCGGTGAAGGAGGCCCAGGACCTCCATGTCCTCGGCAGAGTGGGAGGGGGAGTTAAAATGTTGGGCCGCAGGGCGGTTTGGTTGATTGGTGCGGGTGTCCCAGAGATGTTCCCTAAAGCGCTCTGCTAGGAGGCGCCCAGTCTCCCCAATGTAGAGGAGACCGCATCGGGAGCAACGGATACAATAAATGATATTAGTGGATGTGCAAGTAAAACTTTGATGGATGTGATCAGGTCATGGGAGCTAGATCCCTTGCACTGACCTCCAGAGCAGCACAGCCTCCTTTTCTTTCAAGTGCTTGTTTCAAGAGCTGACCGACATTCCTCACAACTGGTATTCAGCCACCCAGCAGCATGTTTAGCAGTGGGCTGCACACGTAGAAATTCTGGAGATGAACAAGGAGCTTGTGTACTACCTGCACCACTTCCGTTGGCACTGGAGAAATCACAATCCCTATGCGCACTAATCCTATCTTCAGCCATTGGTTATCAATGCCCCAACCAATAAAGGCGTCATCCACTGTGTGGACTTGGGAGAATCTCAGACTGAATTCCCAATCTGTCCTGCATTGGCTTCACTGGGTACACAGTGACGGGAGCTCCAGTTAGGTTCCAAAAGATGAAAGTGAAATATAAAATGAGATCAGCGGCAGGATTAGTGCCAGTTATTATGTCTTCTGTGGTAATAGTTATCAGTGTTCACTGCCTTGGTTCATGAAGGTGAAGAATAGCCACTTGGACAAGAGATCTGCCAACATCTTAGCATGTTATCCCACATCTTTCCCTCACCTAATTGGGAAAAATAAAACAGAAATGTTATTGGGAATATTGCAGATCCTATAGATCCAACTTTGATATTCATCCTTCAGAGCCACCCAAATGAGATACTGTCCCATCAAAGTGAGTCAGTTATGAGAAATGTTCTGTAGCTGCCAAATTTTAAGCAGGAAGAATTTTTACTTTTTTTTGAGGTTAATAAATGTTCACATTTCAAAAAATGTTCTGACTAGCTAGTTTGTTTTATTTAATGGCCTGTGGTTTAGAACAGAAGAGGAAGAACCTCAACTGAAGGGATACAGAGGAACATTTGTAGATAGCTGGCTATCCTGTTCCCTAGGGAGATGATGGAAAAATCATTGCTTCAACTTGGCGAAGGCAATTTACTGTTAGTCATTGAAGATTCTTTTTCATCAACTAAACAAATTAATACTTTGAAGTCTGGTGATTACATAAAACTGGCCCAAATATCCTCAATCCTCCTCAGCACAGAAGGCAAACAAATCAGACAATTTTAGACCATCTGTTAATAACTACACATTTTTAAATATTTGAGTTGTGTTACATCTTGCCAGATAAATGGGACAAAAGAATTGTGTTTTATTTCACATTTGGAACAATTATGACATTTTTCTTCATTATGGCACAGTCTGTTAACGCATGACCTTTCTTCAGGAGAAAAATATTTATTGAGAGCTAGCGGTCCAGAAAAAACAATGAGTTGGATGGTTCCTTCCTGCTGTGTGTTGCACTGCAGCCTGTTCTGTATAAGGGGGTGGCCAGCAGATGGCGTAGTCCTTGACATGACGAGGAAGACATCTTTAACCTTCTGATCTGGTTTCATCCAGGCACAATCAGTCGAGCAGAGCGGTCTCTATGCCCAGCAGGGTCGTACAACCCAACTTCCGCAGTACCCGGGTATGCAGCAATCACAGGTAGGCATTTCAGGGACCAGAATTCTGACTGGAACATAATTGTCTCAGGAACATCAAAACCATCCATTTTCCACAAATTCAAAAGAACTGTCCACTTCCACATCATCATTCCTCCGATACGCAGGAGAATCCATATGCCTCTCGAGTGGATTTCGATATCCTCCCCTCACTTTAGATTAAACATGTTACCAACATTCCCTTCAGAGCATTGCTTAGAGTAAAGACCACAATCTAAATGGTGTGCCAGTATCCGATTTACTTCAGAAAGGTTGGAGATCTTGTGTGTTTCAGAATGCAGTTCAATAAATGTATCTTCTTGCAGTAATGGTTAATGGAGACTTTTTAGGCTGGATTATGGTGGATTTACTAGGAATCAACCTAGGACATTTGCTTTTCAGATGTGCATTAATGATCTAGATTTTTCAATGCAGGGGAAAGTATCAAAGATTGCAGATGGTACTAAATTTGGAAGCATTGTAAACTGTGATGAGAATGATTTAGATTTAGAAAAGCAGACAAGTTGGTAGAATGTGCAGATGGGGTGCAGATGAAGTTCGATGCAGAGCAGTGTGAAGCGATACATTTTGGTAGGAAGAGCATGAACAGACACCTATAAGATAAGGGATGCAATTCTAAAGGGAGTGCAGGAACAGAGGCTCCTGGGTTTATATATGCACAGATCGCCGAAGATAGCAGAACAGTTGAAGAGTGCAGTTTATAAAGCATGATGTCTCCTGGGCCATACTAACACATAGAATACAAGAGCAAGGGAAACTTGTATAAGACACTTTGTCTTCAGCTGATGTATAGTTCTGGGTACCACATTACAGAAAGGGTCTAAATGCATTGTTGGACAGCTCTTTCTCAGGCATCATGAATGGCCAACTATGATGTGATATGATTCATATCATACATGCAATGGTAAAATTGGGTATTTATTGGATATTGTAACTTAAATAATCAGTGACCTATTCTGAGCTTTTTGTAATTCATCGAAGATTCCTTTCCAAATGTAAAGCAGATGGTCGAAGGCTTCACTGACTCAATCTGGAAAATCATTAGTGGAAAATGGAAGTTTTTCTTGTTTCTTGGTGGTGATGTATAAAAAAATTCATTTATTTATTTGCATAAACTGCTCTTGACTTGTTTTAGTAGACCTCAACACCATCTCTATCGTCAGTGGTGGTTATTGAAAGCATATGTTTTGATGAAATCTACTTCCAAACCAATATTCTCACTAATGCTGGAGGTCTTAATATAGAATAGCACCATTTAACCACCACGTTGCTCTCCATGTGGGAATTAGGTATGAAATAGCCTGCTTGATATGCACCTTTTCCACTGCATGAAACATCCACTCCCCCCACCACTGACGCTCAGTAACAGCAGTGTGCACCATCTACAAAATGCACTGCAGAAATTCACCAACATTTCTTCAACATCCCCTTCCAAACCAATGACCACACCATCTGGAAGGACAAAGGCTCTTGGGTCACCACCATCTGCAAGTTCTCCTCTGGTAGGGTGGACTGTGGCTCAGTGGTTAGCAGTGATCCCTCACAGCGCCGGGGGACCTGGATACGATTCCACCCTTGGGCATCTGTCTGTGTGGAGCATAGAATGGTACAGCACAGGAACGGACCTTTTGGCCCACAATGTTGTGTCGAACATGTCTCCAATTTTAACTAATCCCTTTGGCCTGCCCTTGGTCCACATCCCTTCATTCTGTACATACTCATGTGCTATCTGAAAGTCCTTGAAATGCCCCAATTGTATTTGCCTCCACCACCACTACCCCAGCAGTGTGTTCCAGACTCCTACCACTCTGTGTTAAAAACAGGACTTGCCCCTCATATCTCCTTTTGTACTTTCCCCTCTCACCTTAAGTACATGCCCAATAGTATTAGGCATTTCAACTCTGGGAAAACAATTCTGACCATCAACCCTATCTATGCATCTCATAATTTTGTAGACTTGGTTCACGTCTCTCCTCAGCCTGCGCTGCTCAAGTGTAAGCAACCTGAGTTTTTCTTGCCTCTCTTCATACCCTCTAATCCAGACAGCATCCTAATAAACCTCTTCTACACCCTCTCCAAAGCCTCCACATTCTTCCTTATGATTAGAATGAACACAATACTCTTTGTGTCCTAACAAAAGTTTTATAAAACTGCAACATGACATCCTGACTCTAGTACACAGTTCACCAATTAACTCTATACTTTTCCTTAATGTTCAATCTCCCAACATGCAACACCTCACATTTAACATTGATTAAACTCCATCTGCCATTTCTCTGCCCATATCTGCAACTGATCTTTATCCTGCTGCATCCTTTGACAACCATCTACACTATCCACAACTCCACCGATCTTTGTATTATCTGTGAACTTACTAACCTACCCATTTACATTTTTATCTAAGTCATTTATATAAATCACAAACAGCAGAGGTCCCAGTACACCACTAGTTGTGGACCTCCAGCCTGTAAAACACCTTAGCATACCCTCTGTCATCTATGGGCAAGTCAATTCTAAATCCACGCAACCAATTTGCACATTCTACCCATGTCTGTGTAGGTTTCCTCCAGGTGGTCTGGTTTCCTTCCACAGTCCAAAAATGTGCAGGGTAGGGGGATTGACCATTGGGAAAATGCAAAGTTACAAGGATAGGGAAAAGGGTGGTGGTGATTTGGGTGGGTTGGTTCTTGGAGGGTCAGTGTGGACTAGATGGACCAAATGGCCTCCCTAATGTAGGGATTCTATGATTCTATCCTACTAGTCATATTTGTTTTATTCATTTGTAGGAGATGAATGTTTGTTGCCCATCCCTAATTACCGATAAGAGTCAACCACATTGCTGTAGGTCTAGAGTACGATCAAGCAGGGTGAGGCTGACAGATCTCCTTCCCAGAAGTACATAAGTGAATCAGATTGGTTTTCACATCAATCAACAATGACCATTAGGCTAGCCTTTTAGTTCCAAATTTTTATTAATTCACATTTGGGACTCAAACCCATGTCCAACAGAACATTAATGGGGAATTTAGAATTACTTGTCTGGTAATGTTACTGCTACATCATCATCGTCCTAGATTCTAATTCCTTTACCAGTGCTAGGTCAAAATCCTGGACCTCCCTTCCCCAAAGCACTATCTGTACATCAAGAACTGCTGTTACTCATGAAGGAGGCTCATCACTCCCTTCTTGAGCAATTAGGAATAGGCAATAAATACTGGCCATGTCAGTGATGCTGATATCCCACGAGTGAAGAAGAATGTGCACCATGACAGAATACTTAGCAGTGGTGTTCTTCACGTGTGCTAAGCTGAATTGTATTTCCGAGAAAATCAGCAGCTTCTCAACAATCTTCACTCCGCTATTACTGGTTCAGAGTCTGCACACAAGTCGTTAATGCTCATTCTGATGGGAATTGCACTGTATTATTTTACACTGATTTTCAGCAAGTTTTAATAAAAGGAAATGGAAACTTTAAGGAATGCAATGTCTCATGTCCCTGTGAAGTCTCATGCAAAAGCTGATAAGAAGCCTGTCTGCTGCCTGTTCCAAACATTGTTTGGTGTCAAGAACACAATAGGTTTTTAATAACTTATGCAAGTGTCACGGATCAGGAATCACAAAAGCTCTTCCCTTCTGTTTTCTATCTGTCAGGTCTTCCTCTCCCTCCCCTCTCCTCCTCCCTGCCAGCCTTTTGCCTTGCTTTTCCATTCTGGGATGGAAAGAGCCACAACTTCAGTCTCTTGGGCTGGTGAAACTCGTTCATTTCTACAGGCCTTTTATTTCCTTCTTCGTTTATTTTAAGTTTTGGCAGAACTTTTTTTTTTAAAATAGAAAATAATAAACATGAATGAAAAATGATTCAGAGTTCTCAGACCTGACAGATATCCAGCAAGCCTTGCTGTGAAGTGTACACAGCCAAGCTGCGGAGGCTGCGATTCAGTCCTCCATATATTCATTCCTGGAATGTGATCTTAGCTGATCACTGTTTTTAACCATTCTCTCAGAAAGCCCCAGTTTGGAGGACCGTTAAAAGTCAGCCATATTAGAATGCGTCTGGGCTCTCAAATTATCCAGACCGAGTTTTGGTGGCAGATTTCATAGAGCGTATGAACTAGGAGCAGGGGTAGGCCATCTGGCCCCTCAAACCTACTCCACCATTCAATAAGATAACGGCTAATCATTTTGTGGACTCAGCTCCACTTACCCACACTCTCACCATATCTCTTAGTTTTTTTTTTGAACAATAAAGGAATTATCTTAGCTTTAAAAATGTCATACCTACAGAATACCAGTGAATGCATCATCAAAATAATTTTCTTGTAGTTTCATCTGTTATTAGCATTTCCTTTCATTTCAGATTTGTTCAGCTGATTGAATTTCAGTTTCTCACTGATGTGGTAGGATTTGAACTTGCATCTTTAGATTATTAGTTTGGGTCTCTGGAGCCACGAAGTCACCCCTGGCAGTGATGCTGTCAGTTATCTGATGACTATCTATCCCTCAGTTCCTGGATTCAGTCACAGTACATACTATTTAGGTGAGATTCCTAGATGGGAGTATGCTGTGCTTCCAGAGTGAGGGAGGAGAGAGGGAGACAATTTGAGGAGAGAGCTGGGGAAATAGAGATGTTGATTTGATTGGCCGTCCGGGTAGCTGCCCTGGTATCTCTCGAAATGGAGTTGTCTAGACTTTGTATTGGAGTGAGTGACATGGTTGTCCACCCTTGGTTGTTTATTCAGGCGCTGCCTCATGGGTACACAGCGTACAGTACGCCGATGCCTTTGCAACAGCAAGCTGGAAATGGCATGCTGTCGCCCAACTACAGTGCCAGGCCATACCAGGCTGCTCACTCTAACCCAGCTCTCGTGGACCGGATCAGACAAATGCAGCAGCAGCCTAGTGGTTACATTCACCAGCAAGCCTCTCCCTACCCACCAACCCTTCAGGGCAATCAACGGTAAGTGCCTTCTCGTTGTTTATTTGTGAGTTATGCAGCATGTAAATAGACCCTTCGGTCCAACTTGTCCACGCCAACCAGATATCCTAAATTAATCTCATCCCATTTGCCAGCATTAGACTGTATGCCTTCCTATTCATGTACCCATCTAGATGCCTTTTTAAATGTTAGGCGTCGCAGGACACCAGGTTATAGTTCACTAGGTTAACTTGGATCGCAAGCTTTCGGAGCACTGTCCCTTTGTCAGGTGCAGACGTCTGACTTTGTCCACCCCAGTCCAACACTGGCACCTCCATATCATGGCCTCTAAAATGTTGTAATTGTACCAGCCTCCACCAACTCCTCTGGCAGCTCATTCCATACACGCACCAGCTTCAGTGTGAAAAATTTGCTCCTTTTTAAAATCTTTTCCCTCTCACCTCAAACCGATGCCCTCTAGTTTTGGACTCACCCATCCTGGGGAAAAGACCTTCCCTATCCCTTCTAACCATGCCCGTCATGATTTTATAAGAGTTTATCAACCATCCTTCAGCCTCTGACTGTCCAGGAAAAAAAGTCTCAGCCGCTTCAGCCTCTCCCAATAGCTCAGACCCTCCAACCCCAGCAACATCCTTGAAAATCCTTTCTAAACCCTCAGATTGTAAGTTTGCTCGCTGAACTGGTAGGTTTATTCTTAGATGTTTTGTCACCATGCTAGGTAACATCATCAGTGAGCCTCTGGTGAAGCGCTGGTGTTCTGTCTCGCTTTCTATTTATGTGTCTTGGTCTGTTTAGGTGGGTGATATCATTTCCGGTTCTTTTTCTCAGAGGTTGGTAAATGGGATCCAAATCAATGTGGTTATTGATGGATTATCAAACCGGAACACATGACTGTCTGCATTCTTTCCCCTTTCCTTCTCACGTGGGGAAACTATGGGATTGAGACCAGGGAATCAAATAAAGAATTCAATAGTCAACTGAATTGGAACTTCAATGGAGAGCAGCACATTAGGGATGGTCAATACATGTTGACATCACTACTTCACACAAGGGTAGTGGGTGTTTGGAATGCGTTGCCAGCAGAGGTGGTAGAGGCAGGCATGGTAGATTCATTTAAAATGCATCTGGACAGATGCACGAGTAGTTGGGGAGCAGAGGGATACAAATGCTTAAGAATTGACCGACAAGTTTAGACAGTACATTTGGATCAGCTCCGGCTTGAAGGGCCGAAGGGCCTGTTAATTTTCTTTGTTCTTCTTTGTTCTAATACCCACATCCTGTGAACATCGAAAAAAAATATTCTATCCAACTGACTTGCACTTTATCTAAGTGACAATTTCGGATAGACATTCAATGAAAGGAGAGTAAGAATGATAATCCCAGTTAACTTGTCTTTATCTTTGGAAGAAAACATTCAGATCGCTTTTGCTCAGCTTGGGGTAAATTGCTGCTGATTAGACTAGATTCAATTCCCTACAGTGTGGAAACAGGCCCTTCAGCCCAACAAGTCCACACTGACCCTCCGAAGAGTAACCCACCCAGACCCATTTCTCTCTGACTAATGCAGCTAACACTATGGGCAATTTAGCATGGCCAATTCACCTGGCCCGCACATCTTTGGACTGTGGGAGGAAACCGGAGCACCCGGAGGAAACCCACGCAGACACAAGGAAATGTGCCAATCCACACAGAGGGTTGCCCAAGGCTGGTGTCGAACCTGAGTCACCACTGCCGTCCACATAGCTTGCTCTTTGGATTACTGTGTAATGCAGTTAAACCCCACACTGGCATTCCTCTGGCTGCTGAGGGCTCTTGTGTGGTAGCGTTCACACCTCTGAGCCAGGAGGTCCAGGTTCAAGTTCCACTTGCTCCAGAGGGGGGGTCATAACACACCTGAATGGATTGGTCAGAAAGTGTCCTTCTCTGGCTGCTGACAGAGAGACTGAAAGCAAAACTGACTAAAATAGTTGCAATATTGGTTTTTCATCCACCTGCCTTTACTCTCTGTTGAATTTAGTGTACAGGGTGAAAGACTGACTTTCCTAACATCTCTTTGGTTGTCCTACCAAGGGAATTGGACTAAGATCTATCCGTATAGCACTTGATGGCCTGACCAGGGGAATCCGTTCCAGTGATATCAGTGTGTGTGGCCCCATTCATTTCTTTGCACTGACCCACCTACTGTAATGGGACGTACCAGGGCATTCTACACTCCAATCATTGATTACAGTGCATGCATTAATCATCAGATCTGCAATATTTTCTGGCCTAGGCTCTCACATCAACCTTTGCAGCAGAGCACTTTGATGGCAGCTGGACTTGATCATATGACATCAGGCCCACATGCAAACCTTGGTTCAGTCCAACTCTCGCAGGAGCAGATGAGGCAGAGACAGCAACAGCTTCGACAGCAGCGACTCCTACAGGTGGGAACTGGTCTTGTACAAGGTGCAGTCCTGCATTGCCAACTCGAATAGCCCTGCTGTATTAATACCATAAATCTGATTTGATGAAACAAAGCAGTTCATTCAGTGGAAAAGGTGCATTTGTTTCAACTACCTAAGTGGAATAACAGCAGTGCACTGAAACCATGTGATCCTTTCCTTCCTACAGTCTGAAACCATTTTATTGGAATCATCATTAAAGTTATTCACTTCCATCAAGATATTAAATTCCAGCCGGTAATATGCACAGAAAATGGGATAAAATGTAATTTTCCCAGATTTTAGTAGTGAGTGTTTTTGTATTGTCCTTTGATCCTGTAATTAACTTGCACCTACATCTTACAAATAATGAATGATTTCCCCTTTCATAGAATCCCTACAGCCATTTGGCCCAACAAGTCCACACCAACACTCTGAAGAATAACCGTTCCCTTCTACAGCTTATGCCTGAAACGTCAGTTCTCCTGCTCCTCAGATGCTGCCTGATGTGCTGTACTTTTCCAGCACCATGCTCTCAACCCTACTCCACGTTTACCCCTGACTAATGCTCCTAACCTATGCATCCCTGAACACTATGGGTAATTTAGCATGGCCAATTCACTTTACCTGCACATCTTTGGACTGTGGGAGGAAACCCACAGAGACACGGGGAGAATGTGCGAACTGCATATAAACAGTCACTCGTGGGTGGAATTGAACCTGGGCCTTTGGCGCTATTAGACAGCAGTGTTAACCACTGAGCCACTGTGCCACCCCACCCAATTGTGCTGGCTCACATTTATTGGTATTAAACGTCATTTGCCAGATATTTGCCATTCTGCATGAGTACTAATATAATCCTGGAATATTTTGCAGAATTCTTCCATATTGACTATCTTCTCTGCAAAATTTAGAAACTGTACTATAAATGATTAATATAGTCGATGAGCAGCAGTTGTTCCTGATCTTTGTGGAGCACCACTTCCCACCTTCTGCAACTCTTGAACAGCTACCCTTTACTCCCAGTATCTGCTTTCTGTCTTGAAGTCAGTTGGCAATCCACTCTGTTCCTCGCTCCTGACTTTGCATTCTCCAACCTTATTCACCAATCTATAAAAACTGAAAGAACTGCGGATGTTGGAAATCAGAAACAACAACAGAAATTGTTGGAAAAGCTCAGCAGCTCTGTGCAGAGAAACCAGAGGTAATGTTTTGGGTCCAGTGACCCCTCCCCAGAACAGTTTCGAAGAAGTGTCACTGGACGCGAAGCATTTAACCCTGATTTCTCTCCACAGATGCTGCCAGACCTGGTGAGCTTTTCTAGCGATTTCGTTTTTTGTTGTTTATTCATTAGCCTGTTATTGTTGCATGTTATAGGAGGCCATCTGAAGGTCCAAAGAAATGACATCATTGCATTGACATTGTGCACTCACTCTGTTACCATTCAAGGAATTCAATGAGGTTGGTCCAGCAAAATATTTACTTTAGAAATCATGCTGACCATTCATTATTTCTCTTTTCTCGATGATTTTTAAAAACTCCAAATATCAAATGTCATTATGTCTGTTCTATTTTCTATTCCATTAGTAATTGAATTTCACAGGTTTACGCTATTCCAAAGAGCATTTGATATTATGTATTTGGCAAATGATTTTCTAAGTTGTGACATCCTTTGAATTTCTGCCTTCCTGTGGGTACTTAAATTTACTGTTCAGTATCACCCCCAACCAAACTTAATTTAATTCACCCATTTTAAAATTCCTCCTGATTTCACGCACCATTAATTTGAAAGCAAACACTTGACCTACCTGACAATAAAGCAGAATTGGATTAAGTTAAAATCCGAACTATAAGATCTCCAAATCCAAAAGGTCATCGGCTATAATGGTTCACAACCCCACCTGTTGTTACCCATTTAAGCTGGATAACAAACTTCCTGAACAAGGGGTTCTTTCAATCTGAAGATTTTCTTCCATGATTTCCTAAAAAAGAATCATTATTTTTCCCTTCTCAAGTGAAGGAGGTTGAACATTTCCTTGAGTGAAGTCAGTCTGAATTGGGCTGACTCTTCTGTCTATCACATGGAGAATTTCCCTGCCAGTATCACTCAACAGTGTGATAGCTTTGTCAATGCATTGATATCATCATCAGAGTTTGTAATGATGCCATTCCTTGCATGCCAGTGCTTTTTAGCTGTGAACCTGACTAGCATTGATTTTATCCTGTATTAGGCATGGTTTGGTCATGAGTCTTCCACCACAGTGAACCTTAGGCAAGAAGTTAGCTTTAAAGGAGCAGATTAAAGCCAAAGAGTAGGGAGACAGTGGCTTAATGCTAATGTCTCTGGACTGGTAATCCAGAAACCCACACTGGTGTTCCGTGGATGTGAGTGTGAATTCCAGCATGCTAAAACTGGAATTCAGTAAAACGTTTAGAATTAAAAGCTACTACAATGGCAACTATGTAACCAATTGTCAAATGTGCACCTAGTTCACTCATGCCATTTAAGGACGGAAATCTGCCAACCTTGATTAAAAATGCCAAAGAACTGCTGGTGCTAGAAATCTGCTTTCTCTCCAAAGGTGCTGCCAGGCATGCTGAGTTTCTCCAGCAATTTCTGTTTATGTTTCAGATGTCCAGAACCTGCCATTGTTAGTCATATTTTGGGATTACGTAGAGAGCCTCTTTTGGCAAGATGGTACAAATGGCCTCCTGTGGTGTTAAATTCTGAAATGTTTTGTCCGAAAGGAATAATGTTTTGTCCTGTTGTTACAGATACAGCAGCAGCAGCAGCAGCAGCAACAAAGTCAGCAAACACTAGGGTTACAAGCAGCGCAATCACAGCAAGCACTGGTGAGTGAATGATGAAATATTTCTGTGAAGACGTTTCTCAATGCCTTGAGAATGAAATGTTAGGTTGCAAATATATTTCTCACTACATTTGTTGGTTTTAGAGATTGCTTCCACAACATTCAGGCACTGCATATATAGCTCATCAGTTGACTGCTGTACTGAACATTCTTGCACGGGACTTTATCCACTATTCCGTTCACAAACCGGTCTGGCAGTTCAGTCCCCACTAGTTGACACACCCCCTCTTAACTGAGACAACTGCTTATTAACAGGGAAGTGAATACCTTGTAGTATAATCGCTAGACTATTAATCCAGAAACTCAACTAATGTTCGAGGGACCTGAGTTTGAATCCCATCATGGCAGATGGTGGAATTTGAATTCAATAATAATCTCGAATTAAGAATATGCTGATGACCGTGAGTGCATTGCCGATTGTTGGAAAAACCCATCTGGTTCACTAATATCCTTCAGGGAAGGAAATCTGCCATCCTCACCTGGTCTGGCCAACATGTGACTCCAGACCTACAGCCAATATGGTTGACTCTAAACTGCCCTCTGAATTGGTCTAACAGGCCACTCAGTTTAAAGGCAGCTTGGGACGGGCAATAAATGCTAGCCAATCATTGATGCCCACACCCCACGTGTGAATTTAAAAACAAATTGGGTAAACGGCTGGAAACACTTACCTCTACCAGAAGGGTCCATTGTAAAGGGACTTCTTAAACCATGGTAAGTGCACCAACTTCTATGGACACTAGTTACAGAGCCATAGAGTCATAGAGATGTACAGGACGGAAACAGACCTCCTTCTTCCTCTTGCATTATTCTGGTTCACAGCACTCTGTAATTGGCCATATTCCTGCCCTGTTTAAAAATGAAGATGTTACAACTCAAAAGGCAGATATGAGAGAGCTGGACACTGTCAAATTATTTACTTCATCACCAGACACTTCATCAAAGACAATGAAACAGCTCCATTTGGAAAGAACCTTGCTTTAAATATTCAATATTCTTTAGCTATTTTGTTTATTTATTATGAAATGTTTATCATTTGAATATTAAATGTATTTATTTATATACATTTTAAATATCAGTGCCATGTAGAAACCTGATCTGATAGCAATTAGCTTTCTACTCAACCTACTCAATTATTCAGCTCTATGGTAATTTCATGTCACATTGACATATCTCGGCAGCTACTGATATCGAAATCAGGAACTAATTCACTCCTTTAGAATCTTCCCTATTCCAATTTAGTCTTAATCAGACATCATACAACAAGCAAATACTTTTATTATGTCACTTCCTGCCCATATTTCTCATGGGCCAGGCCAGACTCGCTCAAAACATTTCCAGAAAGTAGCCCAGACCCTAAATTTGCCAGTTGCTTTAAGCAGGTGTTACACGGCTATTCTAGGAGGGTTACAGCTGGTCAAACCTCTTAGCTTTAAACAAAATATAATTTATTTACAAGATTGCCAAATGAAACACAAACAAAAGAGAACAGAATACCAAATAACTTCTCCTATCCGAAAGCCCAACAGATTATCCCAACTTAATGATGCCGTTCCAAATACTTGTAACAATCCCCATAAACACCCCTTGGCACAAAAGGTAAAATCAAACACAGAGTCTTACAGGAGAGAGGTCAGAGAGAGAGAGAGAGAGGAGGATCAGTATGGACCTGCTTTGGTCCAGCAACTTCACAACTGCCTGACTGCTTTCAGTGCACAGCCAGACTGCCAAAAAACCAAACCAAACCAGAGAAGAGCTGAGCTGGGACAACTGGCCACTCCCCTTGCATTGTAACCCTTTTCTTTTAAAAGCTTGAAAGCCCTTTGCCTAAGAGAGTATCTGTTAGGTGTGATCAGATTGGCCCCAAAACCCATCCAAGCCCAGACTTTTCAGAACCTGTGTTTTTACGACCTGCTGAAAAAAATACCAGGATAACATAACCTTGTTAAAGGAGCAGCATTGTCACACCATCCTCCTCTCCTCTCCTCCCCCACCTCCCCCCCCCCCCGCCCCTCTCCCCCCCACCTCTCTCCCCCCCCTCTCTCCCCCCCGTTTATAATATTCAAAGATGGCTTCATTTTAATTTTAAACTGTTAGTACTGTATATAATATTCAAAGATGGCTTCATTTTAATTTTAAACTGTTAGTACTGTATAACACACACACATACATTGCATTGACTATAAACATGAAATCATGCACTACTACATTCTGTTTGTCTGTTTTACTCCTGCCACAAAACACTTCTGTTTCTTATTCAAGTCCCAACAATGCATTGGCAATCATGTTCTCTTGTCGTGTCACATGCACAATTTTCAAGTTGAATGGCTGTAACAACAAGCTGCATTTCAACAGTCAGGCACGCTTGTCCTTAAATTTCTCCTTAGATGTTATGGTCAGCGTATATTATTGTCTCCGATACGTTACTGGTAACATAAGCATTGAAATGTTGTAATGCCAAGACCAAGCTCAAAGTCTCCTTCTCAACTGTCTGATATTTCTGCTGATGTATGTTCAGTTTCCTGGACAAATACCCGATAGGTCTTTCTGTCTTCTCACTGTCTTCCTTCAAGAGCACAGCACCGCCACCCACATCACTTGCATCGATAGCCACCTTGAATGGCTTTGGGTAATTAGATGTGGCTTATCCTGGGGCAGTGGTTAACGCAGCTTTCAGGCTGTCAAATGCCTCTGAGAGTCCACTGAACCTTCTTGCCTTGCTGTAGCAAATCATGAGTGAAGCAGCCACACTGCTAAAATTTGTACAAATTTTCGATAAAATCCCAGGGACTGGAGTACTGCTCTTTTTGCCAATGGTATGGGAAACTCCCCAATTATGTTTGTTTTTGCATCCTGTGGCCCGTTTGTCCATGTTCAATAACATGGCCCAGGAAGGTGACTTGGGCTTTGGCAAATTCACTTTTAGCTGGGTGTATCACCAAGCCTTCCTTCTGAAGTCTATCAAACAATCCTGATACATGTTGTAAATGTTCTTTTCCACGTGCGACTAAGAATCACCACGCCATCAATATATATGACACAGTTCAGTAATCCAGCAATTACCTTATTGGGTAGTCGCTGAAATGTGACTGGTGCATTTTTTAATACCAAATGACAAGGCTTTTAACTAATACAGTCCATTCAGTGTTACAAAAGCCAAAATTGCCTCTGCTCTTTCTGACAAAGGTACCTGCCAGTATCCTCTGAGCAAGTTTAACTTAGAAGTATAAGTTTCCTGTCCCAGCTTTTCAACACAGTGTTCCAAACATGAAATCAGATATGTATCAGTCTTTGGAACTGCACTGACTTTGCGATAGTCCACACATAACCGTTGGGTACCATTTGATTTTAGCACCATTACTATGGGTGAGCTCCAGTCCCTGTAACTCACTTAGATTATGTTGTCTTGCAGCATGCGTTCAATCTCCTTTTGAACCTGTGCCAACTTTAAAGGGTTATGCTTGGAAGGACTTTGCTTAATCAGAACGGCATCTCTTATATCTACACCATGTATAATTAGGTTAATACTTCCCAGCTTATTTTCACATACCTGCCCATGTGATAGTAATAACTCTTTCAGGTCATTTTGAATTTCATCTAAAAAGTAATTCAGTAATTTATCCCAATTTTTGACAACTTCTTCATTGTCCAACTTAATTTGAGCAATGTCCAATTCAGAATCATAGAATCCCTACAATGTGGAAATAGCCATTTGGCCCAATAAGTCCATTCCGATTCCGAAGAGTATCCCACCCAGACCCATTCCCCTACCCTATTATCCTAAGTAATGCACCTAACGTACACATCCCTGGACACGACGGGCAATTTAGCATGGCCAATTCACCTGACCTGCACATCTTTGGATTCTGGGAAGAAACCAGAGTACCCAGAGGAAGCCCACACAGACATGAGTGAGAATGTGCAAACTTCACACAGACAGTCACCCGAGGCTGGAATCGAACCCGCGTCCCTGGTGCTGTGAGGCAGCAGTGCTAACCACCAAGCCACTGTGTAACCTGTGAACTTGGTTCTTCCCTCTGTGTTGTAATCAATAATACAGTCTCCTTTGGCTTTCCTGTCAAAATATCTTTTGAGCGTAATCACATGACACACTGAGATTTCTTTCTGTATGGAGTCCTCATCAAATAGTTCATCTCACTCAATTTCCTTTCAATTTGATAAGGTCCACTAAACCAGAAGTAACACTAACATCTTATCCCCAATGGCAAAACTGCGAGTTTTTGATTTCTTCTCTGCTTCCTGTTTCGTTGTGTGCTGTGATACTTTTAACTGCTCTCCAGCCAACTCCCCTGCTCGATTTAATTGTTGGCGAAAAGTTTGCACAACGTGCAAATATGTGGTCTCTGAATTCTGACTTAGCAATTTCTCCTTAATCAATTTTAGTAGTCCTCTCGCTTCATGCCCAAAAACGAATTCAAATGGACTGAATTTAGTCGATTCATTTAGAGTCAAAGAGATGTACAGCATGGGAACAGACCCTTCAGTCCAACCCGTCCATGCTGACCAGATATCCCAACCCAATCTAGTCCCACCTGCCAGCACCCAGCCCATATCCCTCCAAACCCTTCCTATTCATATACCCATCCAAATGCTTCTTAAATGTTGCAATTGTACCCCAGCCTCCACCACATCCTCTGGCAGCTCATTCCATACATGTACTACCCTCTGCGTGAAAAAGTTTCCCCTTAGGTCTCTTTTATATCTTTCCCCTCTCACCCTAAACGTATGCCCTCTAGTTCTGGACTCCCCAATCCCAGGAAAAAGACTTTGTCTATTTATCCTATCCATGCCCCTCATAATTTTGTAAACCTCTATAAGGTCACCCCTCAGCCTCCAACGCTCCAGGGAAAACAGCCCAGCCTGTTCAGCCTCTCCCTGTAGCTCAGATCCTCCAACCCTGGCAACATTCTTGTAGATCTTTTCTGAACCCTGATCACAAAACGTACAAATGGAATTCCTTTATTTCAATCATCTGGATAGTCTTGATTAGAAGCCTTCAACATGGTCTTTAATGTCTGATGCCACCTTTCCAGTGCTCTCTGCAACTCGGGATGATACGCAGTAGATGTGAATTGTTTTATTCCTGACCTGTCCATGATCACCTCCAATAATTTCGATGTAAATTTCGAACCTTGATCTGATTGTATCTCTATGGGTAGTCTGTACCTAGTGAAATACTTGAGTAATTCCTCTGTTATCCTTTTCGCTGTGATATTGCTTAATGGAATGGCACCTGGAGATCGAGTAGACACATCCATTATTGTTAACAAATACTGATTCTCACTTTTTGTTTAAGGTAGGAGTCCTAAGTAATCAATTAAAGCTCTTGTAAAATGTTTCTCAGATGCTGGAATAGGTATTAAAGGTGCAGGTTTTATTACTGCCTGTGATTTTCCAATTACCTGACACGTATGGCATGTCTGGTAAAATTCAACTACATCCTTGTGTAGTCCAGGCCAGTAAAAATACTTGTGTTGTAGCTTGAGTTTTTCCGCAATCCTAAAGACCCCCTGGAGATAGCTAATACGTTACTTGCAAAACCCCCTTTCCACAACCCACTGGCAGTATGACTTGATGAACTTCTGCCTGAAAATGTGATGGTCTCCATTTCCTCATTAGGACATCATTTTTAAGATAATAACATTCAGGGGTACATTTGGATTCTTTTTCTGTGTATACCTTTGTATACAAATTGCTTTATGTTTTCATCTTTCTGTTGTAACTCAGTTAATTTATCTGAGCTAAAGATGTCTGCTTTGTCATCTACCTGCTCCTGATTTGTGTCAACCATCTGATCAAACAGGATCTCTCCTAATTTCACTTCAACTTTCATATCTGTACTCTTTGATCTCTCCTGTTTCAACTGGTGACTTTGCAACCTCATTACCTCGCAGTCAGGAAAAATCCCAGAATATGTGTTCTGCAATAGTTCAGTTGCCTGAGTTATCACTTGGTTTTCATCCAGTCCTACCTGTGAACCAGTTATATCAATAGCAAGGACAAATTGTGTCCCTGGAGCTGAGAGTTTGTTCCAGTACTCTTACCACGACTTCGCCACTCATCACTTGACAGTCTAATGTCACGTTAAATAATTCAGCACTTCTTGTCTGACCGTGAATTCCTGTTACTAGCACCTTTTATGGAAAAAGTCCTTCAGAAGTACATATCTCCTCATCTTCCAACATCACAGATTGAGAGGATCCTGTATTTAATATTGCTGCTTCTGGCCTTTGAGAGTAACCTTTACCGTTGCAGGTATATGGTTTAAGAATATCTGGCTGCTCCTCCTCCTTAACCAACCTCCAACCAGGTTGTACATTCTGGTGCAACTTTCCAGCCTCCACTGTGCTTTCCATTACCACGCCAACAAAATTCACTGGCTCATCCTCTTTTTCTACATCTGGCTTCCCAACACTGTGATTTCATGTGGCCTACTTTGTTGCAGTGAAAACACCGGAGCTTTTTAACTTCTCTTTCCCCTTCAAGGATTTCCTTTTTATCCTATGGTAAGTTATCCTTATGATCTTTACCAAGATCTACCTTTCCCTTTCCATGCGAGGATTTCTCTTTCCTTCAATTTCTACCCTCTCAGATTGAAATGACTTTGGAGACCAAACTTTGATTTATATGCTAACTCATAATCATCAGCCGCTTCAGCTGCTAATCTTGCCTTTTTAATTCTCTGCTCTTTGGCATGAGTTCTCACTACTTCAGGAAGTGACTTTTTGAATGCCTCCAAAATAATCATCTGAGAATGTCGTAGCTTTGCTCTATTTTTAATGCCCTTATCCACCAACCAAAATTACTTGGTTTGATCCTTTCAAACTCAGTGTAGGTTTTACCAGGGTCCCTTCTTAGATTCCTGAAGCATTGACTGTAGGCTTCTATGCGTTTAAAGATGGCGATCTTCACCTCCTCCTATGCCCCAGATACCTTCTCTGATAATGATGTGAATACCTCACTCGCTGTACCCATAAACTTTGTTTGAATCAACAAAACCCACAATGTCACTGGCCATTTGTTTAGCCACCTTTTCAAATGAGATGAAAAAGCTTCCACATCCTTCACATCAAATTTAGACAATACTTGAATATATTTAAACAGTTTCTCACCTGGCCTTTGGCTACCAAGGGCTTGTTCATCCTCACTCTGTTCCTCACTAAGCTTACCTTTAGCCTTCATCTCCATCCTTTTAAGCTGACTTTCTTATCTAAGTCTAGATTAGAGTGGTGCTGGAAAAGCACAGCAGGTCAGGCAGCATCCGAGGAGCAGGAAAATCAACATTTCGGGCAAAAGCCCTTCATCAGGATCTAGATTTCTTATATTAGTGCCAATTTCTGAAGTTCAAACTCCCTCTCTTTCGTCCTTTTCTCTCTTTCCATTTTTCTCTCTCCTCTCTTTCTTTCTCTATTTCTTTTTGTTCTGCTGAAAAGATTCGTTCTTTTTTTCGCTTTCCTCTGCTTTTAATCATAGTTCCTTGTCTTCTGCCTCTAACTCAAGCTGCTTCATTTTCAATTGAATTTTAGCCATCTCTAAAGATTCTGATGGTACTTCCAGCAAATGTAAATGCTGAGCTATTGCTGTAATTGTATCTCCTTTTCTCACGGAAGAAGGCAGCTCCTACTCCACCTTGTCCTTAATTGCAGCAGCATGTCCTTATTCACCTTTTGAAAAAACCCCCAAAGTCACTCCTTCCACCCCCAGAAAGCTCTTGGTGACTGAACGAGCCATTGCTATCCCAAGCACTGTTTAAACCAACCAAATTCAACACCCAAAACAAGAGGTACTAACACCTACCACTCACTGCCTTTGAGTCCAACAACCCTCATCCCAAATCAGAACCATAGAACAAATCCTGCAAAGAGCCCCCAGTCTGTCAAGGACCAGGCTAGACCCCCCCCCCCCCCCCCCCCCCCCCCCCCCCCTCAAAGCATTTCAAGTAAGTAGCCCATACTCTAAGTATGCCAGTTGTTTTACACAGGTGTAACACAGATATTCTAGGAGAGATGTAGCTAGCCAGCCCCCCTAGTTTTAAGCAAAGCAGAATTTATTTACAAGTTTACTGAATGAAACACAAAAGAGAATAGAATACCGAATAACTTAACCTATCCGAAAACCCAACAGATTAACCCAACTTAATGATGCTGTTCCAAATACTTGCAACAATCCCCATAAACACCCCTTGGCACAAAAAGGTAAAATCAAACACAGAGTCTTACAGGAGAGAGGTCAGAGAGAGAGAGAGGAGGATCAGCATGGACCTGCTTTTTTGGGTCCAGCAGCTTCACAACTGTCTGCTTTCAGTGAATAGACTGCCAAAAACCAAACCAAACCAAACCAGAGAAAAGTTGAGCTGGGAGAACTGGCCACTCCTGTTTAATTGTACAAGTTTTCTTAAAAGAATATGAAAGCCTTTTTCCTGAGGCAGTATCTGTTTGCTGTGATCAAATTGGCCCTAGAACACATCCAATCCCAGACTTCTCCGAACCAGTGTTTTTACAACCTCCTGACAAAAAACCAAGGACAACATAACCTTTGTAAAGGAGCAACATCACACATGTTCATGAGTTTAAGGGCAGGACACACTGGTCAAGGAGAAGACAAGGTGTCCAGACTTAGGCTGTGGAATTCACGATACCGGAGTGTGATGGATGCAGTGGCACTGAAGAAATTAAGAAGATAGATAGATTTTTAATTAGTAATGTGCTGAATAGTGGGACAAGAAGGTCGCATTGAGACCAAGATAAGGTCATTGAATGGTGGAGTAAGCTGAGGGGGCTGACTTGCTAACTCATGCTGCAAGTTCTTATGTTGTTGAATCCTTTCTGTTGTACTAAAGTTAAATGCTGTTAACATTTCAGCTGTTCTAAATGCTGTTTTCAAGGTAAAGTTACCAATATGGCGTCTTCGAAGAGATGAATGAAGATATTTATTTTCCAAGCTGCCTGAAGGGTTTCTAAAACCTCTGTGCGTAGAAATCTTCCTCAAAATAGCTTCAATCATTCAGACTCATTGGTTTTTTTTGACAGTATCAAAGATGATTTCTCTGATGTCATTTGCACCAATTTTGACTGCGTCTGCAGTATTTTTGCACTGAATTCGATTTCACGTGATCAGATTGTACCCTTTTTCATTTACGTTAATGACTTGTTTTAATTAAAATTGACAAAATGTCTTGGTTGTGGAGTAAAACTTATGTTTCTCATGCAAACTGTCAAAACAATAAAGAACTTCAAATTCCAAGAGATGATTTTGATGCCCAATTTGTTTAATCAATTTACTTTAAGCCTGTTTCTGAAGAATCATCCTAACTTTATCGGTGACTTTACATTCAGTAAATAGTCCAGAAGCTGCTAAATTGCTGTCCAAATTTCATTTCCCATCATAGCTTCTTGAGCTTTTCCTTGAAGGGATTGAATCTGCTTGAATCTAATTTGATTCTCCACCGTGTATGCTCAATCCGGATTAATCCCCCTGTGCTGCTAGTGAGCTTTTAACTGCTGTCACTGCTTCTTATCTATTGCGTAAATGCTAGTTTCCCTTCCTACTGGCTGGAAGAGGTTTTTATTGACTTGGTTATTTTTGGTAATTTCTCTACAGGAGGTTTCTGTTCAGATTTATCTCCTTTGCAGCAACTATTCAGCAATGTGGCTCTTCTAGCTTCTAGTTGGTCTTAAAGATGATTTTTTTGAAAACATTTTGTTGAGTTATTCTCTTCAGTGCACTTCTCCGTGTACTCCTGTATTCCTGGCCTTGAGTACACGTGGACAATAAGGTCTAAATCCAAGTCTGTTTCTTGACCTGAGACTTCACTGCTGCCATGATATTCTAAGCAGCTGATCCTGGTTGTGTGGTTTTATATCCACATCCATGAGTTTGAGTTCAGGACAATGGGACTAGAGAAGTTAAATTCAAGATCTGCTTCCACATTGAAATCTCTTTTAAACTCCATTTGTTACATATTCACACTAAATGTCCTGCTGCAAGAAGACATACCAGGTTCTAATCTTACTACTAACTTATTAAGAGGCCATCCTCTGATCTCTAGCCATCTTCCATCTTCCATCTTCTATCGATCTAACCAATTCTGCCCTTACGGTACTATTTATATCTACTGGGGTGCAGTTCCATTACATAATTACAAGGTTGCGTGGAGGCCCTTACACAACAGAAAGCATGTTCGTCATCACAGTGAGAGATTTGTGAAACCATTTCAGTAGAATACAGAGGTTTAGAAGCTTAAATCATGTGGACAGATTACCTGAGCTTTGAGTGTATTCCATTGAGTTTTGGGAGGTAATTTCAAGATGGTTTTTAGCTTAAAAGGATTGAAAGTGTAAAAGCATAAAGTCTATCTACACTGGGGTGGGGATGGGTGTGAAGGAAGAATCAAGAGGAACATAATCATAAGTATAAACTTCCATGATTCAGGGTGATGAAGACATGTAGGAATTAGCCCCAAAGGTCTGTGAACGTTGAGAGTTAAATGAAATTTCCAAGACTGAGCTTGATGAGTCTTTTTCAGGTAAAAGTATGAAAAGAAACCTTTTGATGAAATCAAATTGAACCATGACATTGAGGGCCTGAATGTCCAACTCCTTTTCAGTATAATGTTTGCAACAGCATGAGCTGATTGTGAGTATGAACTCACATTGTAGAGCTCTTTGCATTCTTGTGCTTCATTTTACTTATTCCGTTTTCAAAGCTGCACACTGTGAATCTGACACAATACAACCACACCTGCTGTGTTTATGCATATGTAGTTAATGGAGAGCCTCTTAGGACCTTTCGATCAGATTAAGATGGAAGGTGAGTCACAGATGATGTTATATTAGGAGCTGTTGACCAAACACTTGGTGAAAGAGATGAGTATTTTAGAAGGGCCTGAGAGTAGGAGTTAAGTGAGGAGGCGGACAGTTTTAAGGAAGGAATTCTTGAAAATGGCGAGTAACTGGGTCATAGAACGTGGAGCAGCACAGCACACGAACAGGCCCTTCAGCCCACGATGTTGTACCTAACATGACAGCAAATTAAACTCATCCCTTGTACTTGCCCTTGGTCGATAGCCTTCTATTTCCTTGCACATTCATGTGCTTATCTGAAAGTCCCTTTAACACCCGTATTGGACCTATCTCCTCCACCAGCCCTGGCAGCGGGTTCCAGACTCTTATCACGCTCTGTGTACACATCTCCTGTAGAAGAGGTCAAATGAACAGGGTTGATCTGGATGAGAAATACAGAACAATGGGCCCAATTTGCTGCCCCACAGGACGTCTCTAGAATGGACTAGTATATTAGTGAGAAGGTCAAATGCTCTCTCTGTGATACCCTCAGGTACTTTCTACTAAACGACTTCATATTTCTTGGCACGTTTACTGAAATTATTGTCTAAAAGTCAATTTATCTGAAGAAGTATTGGGGAAAAAGATTGGGGAAATTCTTTAGTATCACTTTTAGCATTATTATATCTCTTAATTGGTATATAGCACAGGATATTTCAGGCATAGGTCATTTCTCTTAGGTGTACTTTGCTTTTTTTGACCTCACTCTTTCAGAGTTGAGTCCTTGTACCCATTGTTCAGCTCATGGTTAAGTAGATCTCATTAAATGGTGGTGCAGACTCATGGAATCTAAGAACTAGGAGCAGGAGTAGGCCGTCCGGCCCTTTGAGCCTGCTCCACCATTCAATAAGATCATGGCTGATCTTTTCGTGGACTCAGCTCCACTTATCTGCGCTCTCACTGTATCCCTTAATTCCTTTATTGTTCAACATAGAATCCCTACAATGTAGATAGAGGCTGTTCAGCCCATCGAATCTGCACCAACCTTCCAAAAAGCCTTCCTTCTCAGATCTATCCACCACTCCCCACTCTAGCCTTGTAACCCCATGTTTCTCATGGCTAATCCATCTAGCCTGCACATCCCTGGACACTATGGGCAATTTAGCATGGCCAATCTGCCTACCTTCCACATCTTTGGACCATGGGAGGAAACTGGAGCACCAGGAGGAAACCCACGCAGGCACGGGGACAATGTGCAAATGTCACAAGGACAGTCGCCCGAGGCTGGATTCGAATCCAGGTCCCTAATGCTGTGAGGCAGCAGTGGACAGAATGGCCTATTTCTGCTCTTCAGTTTTACGGTCTTTATGCACCCAATGTACAAAGCAGTTTTTGCCATCAATTAGCAGTGTTATTGAGAGCATCAACTGTCAAACTTAATGGACAGTCACCTGCTGATTATAATAATGATCCCAGTACTCAGTTCTCTTTAAAACTGACGGGAAACCCCGCAGTCTGCAATCTAATAATGACCAGGAAACTATTGCCGATTGTCAGGAGAAACCCAACTGATTCATTACTGTCCTTTAATGAAGGAAATGGCCCTACATGTAACTCCAGAACCACATCAGTGTGGTTGACTCTTAACTGCCCCCTGAACAATTGGAGATGGGTAATAAATGCTGGCCTAGCCAGCAACGTCCTCATCCCAGAACTGAATAGAAACAAAGCTGTCTGTAGACCTTCGTTCTTGGCACAGTACCCAGTGGAAAATAGTGTTATTGTTACAGAAACTATGTTCCAAAACTTTTCAGCAGTTTAAATAGCTTGCTGGTGTATCAGTCAGAGATAGATGGTGTGTAGCAATTTTGGGATGCATGACAGTGAACAGAAGGTAGTGACTTAATGACCCCTGGAATTTCTGAGATCAGGGTTTGCAAAGCAGTGGCATATGAGGCTCACATTTTCTTGACAGTAGATGGCTTGAGAGAATAGATTCAATAAAGGATTAGCCAGATCTAATGTGGGCCATATCTGTCAAGTCTTTTTCCACTTTTAATTCTAGACTCGTACTCCACATGAATTCCCTGTCAAATCACCGATCACTGACTTGTTCTTTATTCTCAATCGTTCTGCATGGACCCAAGCTTAAACACCATGGGCAGGAAGGATCAGATACTGCTGAAGAACAGCAGGGGTAATTAGCACGTGTCGATTAAGAACAAGATCATTAGGCACAGAAGCAAACATAGCCATTCAGCCCACTGATTCTGTCCCACCATTCCATGAGGTCACAGCTTATCTGATGAATTTCCAACTCCATTTCCCTACTTTTCCCCATAACCCTTTATTCTTTGCCTGTCTATCTCAGCCTTCAATACACTTATTAACCCAGACTCAATAGCCCTCTGCTGTAAAGGATTTCACAGATTCACTGCCCTCTGAGAGAAAAAATTCCTCCCCATCTCTCTCTAAATGTGTGACTCCTTATTCTGAGTCTGAGATTCTCCCAAAAGGAGAAACAACACTCCACATCTACTCTGTCAAGGGGAAACAGCCACTCCATATCTACCCTGTCAAGGGGAAATAACCACTCCATATCTACTCTGTCAAGGGGAAACAGCTACTCCGCAACTACTCTGTCCTTCTCTCTAATTCTTTTTTCATCAGTGTGTACTTCTAACATCTCTGCCAGCAAGCAATTTGGAAAGCCTGAAGTTAGTGCTGGGAATGCATCAACACACTAGTCTTTGTGTGCGCCCCATCAAATGGTTGCGAGATCCTGAAACCTAGAGGTCAAACACTCTAACAATCTCGTATGTTTAAATGAGGTCTTCTCTCATTCTTCTAAGCTCCAGTAAGGATAAGCCCAGCTTACTCGAGCTCTCCTCATTAGAAAATCCTTCCATACCCAGAATCAACCGAGAGAACATTCTCTGGACTGCTTCTAATGACAGGATGCCTTTGCTTAGGAAAGGAGACCTAACGTGCTCAGAATATTCCAGCTGCAGTCTGACCAGTGCCACGAGTGACCTTGCATGACATTTTCGTTTATTTTCATGTTCAAAATTTGGACTGAATATTTCAGTTCCTTTCCAACTCCTTGTTGTGCATGGGTAGTTGGCAGAAAGTAATGGTTTCAAGATTCTATGAAATGAGTAAATTGCTAAATTATCCTATTCCTGTTCTATATTTCACAAGTCTTCACCATTTAGTCATTGGAATATTTTGTGCATTAAAAATAGATTATTTTTATGATTTATTATTTTAATAAGAGTCTCCAAACTTCTGGTATTTGCTGTGACTGAACCTCAGTTTAAAAGTAGATCTCCAGGGTGATGTAATACTTAAAGTACAGCCTTGAGGGAGCAGAGTTACTGAGCAGCGATGGCTGTGTTTCATCTTTATTTATCAAAACAGGCCAACTGTGAATTTACCTTACCTCAGAGGTAGCTCGATGTCTGTCACTAGCCCCAATAGTATATCCTTCTGCATTTGACACCAACTCAGTAATTGTTGCCAATTGCCTATTTTGAAACCAAGGTGTTTTTGCCTTTGTGTAGTGGAACTGTGCACCAAGCAACTCTCTTTGATTTATATGTCTTATTTTTAAAAAAACGTTTAGCTAATGAAGCTCTACACTGATTTGTCAGACGTGCCTTTGATAGATATGATCACAGTGGTTATTCATGCTCCATGTATGCCTTGGTTTCATCCATTTCCCCTTTTAGGACATGTCAGGGTTAAGATTTCTGAATCCAGCTCTCGTGTCCATAGGTGATGGTAGTTCCCAAAGGATGGGTCACTGTTAAACGTGATGCTGTCCTCAATCGATGACCATATGCATGAGTGTTTGTCATGAGACAACCCCACAATACCCAGGAGAAAAGGTAGACAGTTAGAACAAAGTAATAGAATCAGGCACGGTGGATTGAAGTGTTGTAATGCTTATGTGATTCTCTGTTCTCTGGGATGAGATCCCTTATGCAGACCTGACATTGAGTTCAGGCCAAGTGCATTAGACTGCTGTGAAAGAGGCGTGCAATATCTTCAAGATTGACCTGCACACCTGGTTTCAATATGTACTCTGGATTGGGACTTTGAAGCTGTGACTCAGAGACAGGAATGCTGCTGCTGTACCTCGCGTGACATACCGGTCCAAGGACAGCTATCAAGAATGGGAATGTTTCCATTGTTCCATGCAGCACTGCAGTCAGAGAGACAGTGAGGGTATTTGTAACACTGACCATCCACACTGATGTCAAATAATTCAACCCATTTTAGATTCAAACCTGACTTGTGTAGCGCAGTTTGTTGCTATTTTTCTAATGAAACAATTTTATTCTTACAAAGCTCATCAAATGGAGGACTGATTTAACACGTGGTGCAGAGGACACCAATGCTGCAGGAATTAGGAAGAGGCTTTGTTAATTTTCCCAGTCCGGATGAACCACTGGTTAAGTTCAAGCAGCCAAAGCTTTTTTTAAAGAAGAGCAATGTCATTTTCCAAACACATAGAAAATAATTGAGAGAGTCAACCTGGGGACGATTGATCACATCATTAACAACCCTTCAATGCAGTTTTTATTAATTTGTTCATGGGACATGGACAACGCTGGCTGTTTATTGCCTGTTCTTGATGAAGGTGGTAGTGACTTTTCTTCTGTCCTTGGACTGTAGCAACACCCACATTGCTGTTTGAGAAGGGGTTTTGGGATTTCAATCCAGCAACAATGAGGAAACAGACATATAGTTTCAAACAGGATGATATGCGACTTGTTGAGGAGCTTCTAGTTGATGATGATCCCAGTCGTCTGCTGCAATGTCCTTCTAGTTGCTAAAAGTTGCGGGTGTGGAAGGTGCTGTCAGAGGATCCTTGGTGAGTTACAATAATGCATCTTGTGGATGACAGATGCTGTTATGTGTGCACCACCACTGTAATCCCAACCAGATAATCTCCAAAATTAGAGACCTAAGTCCCTGCTCCACTGTCTGCAACTGAATTCTTGACTTCCTGACCCACTGACCAAAATCAGCGAAGATTGGGCAACAGCGCTTCCTCCGTGACAATCCCCAACACCGGCACCCTGCAAGTTGCATACTTCGCTCCCTTCTGTACTCCTTGTACACTCATGACTGTGTGGCCAAACTTCATTCGAACTTCATCTGCGGGTTTGCTGACGCACCATCATTGTCGGCCAGATATCAAACAATGATGTGACAGAATCCAGGAAAGTGATTTTGTGCTTAGTGCCATGATGCAATGACACTCTCTCCCTGAATGTCAGCAAAACTAAAGAGCTGATCATTAAGTTCACAAAGTAAAGTGGAGGGCATGCCCCTATCGACATCAACCGAGCTGAGGTGGAGAGGATCGAGAGCGTCAAGTTCCTAGGAGTGACGATTACCAACAATCTGTCCTGGACCATCCACATTAATGTGATGGTCAAGTGTGCACAACAATGCCTGTTCTTCCTCAGGAGGCTAGGGAAGTTCAGTATGTCCATAAGGACTGTCACCAACTTTTACAAATGCGCCATACAAAGCATTCATATCTGGATGAGTCACGGCTTATTATGGCAATTGCTCTGCCCAGGGCCGTAAGCAACTACAGAGAGTTGTGAACACAGCCTAGACCACCACGCAAGCCAACCTTCCATCCACTGACTCCCTCTGTCCTTCCCACTGCCTCGGGAAGGCAACCAATATAATCAAAAACCCCTCCCACTCCAGTCATAATCTCTTCCGACCGCTTCCGTCAGGTGAAAGATATAGAAGCTTGAACATATATACCAACAGACTCAAGAACAGCTTCTTTCCCACTGTTATTAGACTTCTGAATGGACGTCTCAAATTTCAAATCTAATGTTGATCTTGCTTTTTGTGCACCTTCTTTGTGGCCATAGCTTTGCATTCCTCACCCTATGATCTTTGTTTGCTATGGTCTCTCTATGCAGCACGCAAAACAAAACTTTTCACTGTACTTAGGTACATGTGACAATAATAAATCAATTCAAAAAGAAAAACAAGGTGCAGAGTTGCTGTAGGGAGATGGAATGGGCAGGGTGAAAGGTTTGAGGTGACCGATAAACAAGAGAACAGGAGAGGGAAATTCAGTGTGATAAGATTACGACCTAACTGATGCTAGCTCCTGAAACTAGAAAAGAAAAAAAAGTGAAAATGATTTGGTAAGATTGCATTTCTTAACTTTTGAGGGAATTTCATTCACAGAGATCAGATAAACTAGCCTTATCTTCTCAAAGCAGAGAGCTTTGGGGGGAAGGTTTGACAAATGTTTTTCAAGATTTAGATGGGTTCTGATGAAATAAGTACGGAGAAATTATGTCTAGTGATGGAAAAATCAGTAGCAAAGATTATGGGCTGTTAGTAAAAGGACTTGGATGAGATTAGTAATTTTTACCCTTTACGAGGGAGACAGAATAAGATACAATAATAACTTTCAAAAGCAAATACTTGTCAAGGGTTAAAATTTGTAAGGCTGTGGGGAAGGAGTGGTGGATATCAATTTCAAGATGGGGTGATTGGCCTCTTGTACTATCTCTGTGTGGGTTTTAAGATTAGTGTTGTGTGTAATTGTGCTGTAGGCTCTGGACAGTTTCAGCCTTTGCAACATTATCCCTGGCTCTCTCTCATTTTGTGAGTGCCCAGATTCTTCATTTTTCACATTTTGTTTTCCATACTGGAAACTGAGTTACTTATTTACAGTTCGGACCTGGCTGTGGATAAAACCTCCATAGGCTTGTCGATAGTTTTTGTATGAATCCTTCCCTTCCTCCGGGGTTGGGGAAGAGGGAACATTCCTTCATCCTTCATTCCTTCATGCCATCAACTTGTAATAGCAGACAAAATACAGGATTGGCACAAGAGGTAGTAAGAAGTGAATTTCGCCTGAACCAAGAATAGTTGCATTGAATTATGTTCCCGTTTATAGCCTATCCTGTTCCATCGGTGGTGATCTCAATTAATAGTGCCAGAGCTCTCACTGAAGACATGGACTGTGGCATTATTAGCTGACCTGCCCTAGTTCCTAGAATCCTTTCTCCTGACTTGCACTGAAACAAGGAGCACCTAGTTAGAATTTCTCCTTCATTTTGTCTCCCTGCCTCCAAATAAATGGTGTAGTTTCTGGCCATAGAATCACAGAATTGTTACGATGATGGATTCCATTTGGTCCATCATGTCGGCAACAGATGTTGACTTGTTGCCAATCTTCCACAAGTCTTAATTTAGCTCCTACTTAAACCGTCATCCAATACCCCCTTGAATTTCCGAATTGAACCTATCACCACCACACTTCCACCTAGTCTGTTCCAGCCCCTAACTATTCACTGAGCGAGAGAGCTTTCTCTTCTTTTGCAAAACACTTTAAAACTGTGCTCCCTAGTTCTTGATCCTTTTCCAAGCTTCTCCCTAGCCAATCTATCCATGCCCATCATGATTTGGAAAATTTCTATGAAAACTCATCTTAGTCTTCTCTCCGAGGCAAACCTTCCCGACTTCTGCAGTCTATCCTCAATTTGGCATATCACAGCCCTGGAACTGTGCTTGGAAACCTCGTCTGCACACTGTCCAATATGTCCACATCTTTCCTAAAGTGCGTTACTCAGAACTGACATAATATCCCATCTGCGGTCCAAATAGTGTCTTGTATAACTTCAACATAATCTTTTTTTTTAATTTATTAGTATATGGGCAGCATTGGGAGACCAGCATTTATTGCCATTATCCTAATTATTAAGAATTAAGAGTTAACAACATTGCTGTAGGTCTGGAGTCACTAATAAGTCAGACCAGATAAGGATGACCGTTTCCTTCCCCAAAGGATGTTAGTGAACCAGATGAGTTTTTCCCAACAATCAATGATGGTTTCATCATTCGACACTTAATTCAAGATTTTAATTGAGTTCACCTTCCATCATAAGATCCCTAGAATATTGTCTGGGTCTCTGGATTAATATCTTCGAGGAGAAAGTGAGGATTGCAGATGCTGGAGATCAGAGCTGAAAATGTGTTGCTGGAAAAGCGCAGCAGGTCAGGCAGCATCCAAGGAATAGGAGAATCGATGTTTCGGGCATCCTGAAGAAGGGCTGATGCCCGAAACGTTGATTCTCTGGATTAATAGTCTAGTCTAATATATTCCTCATGAAGGACTCTCCTGCTCCTCGGATGCTGCCTGACCTGCTGTGCTTCTCAACTAGTGTTGACACCACTGGACCATTGTCTCCCCTCATTTGCTGTTGTACTCTGCACCCCAATTCGTGGAGCCTAGAGTTTTTGTATGTTGTTTTTTACAAGCTGATTCTACCTGTCCTGCCACTTTTAATGACTTATGCACATATCAACTCAGGCCTCTCTGATTCCACATTACCTTAAGAATAGCACCATTTATTGTAGACTTACTCTCTCCATGTTCTTTTACCAAAGTGTATCACCCACACTTCTCCATATTTAGAGTCATCTGCCACCAGTCCTCCCACTGCGTGAATGTGCCTGTGACCTGTTGGACGCTGTCCTCCTTGCAGTTTTCTATGCTTCTACGTTTTTGTGCCATATTCAAACTTTGACATTGTTTCTCTACAATTAAGCTCTTGATCACTTTTTAAAAAGGAAGAAAAACAAAGGTCTTAATATTGACCCCCTCCAATGCAAATGTTCCTCTATCCCAAACCATACCCATTCGTTCTTACTGTCTGTTTCCAATTTTTCAGCCACTTATGTATCCAATTTCTATAGACACTTTTGTTCTATAAAATAAGAATTATAAACTATAAAATTCATTACTGGTAGCAGGGAAATGGTACTTGACTGATCCAGCTGATCATAATACAGGTTGAGTCAGATCAGAGCATGAAAACTGACTTGATTAGACCTTGAAATTTATTTTTGCAATTTGGTCATCATGGTGATTATTCATCAACTGCCTCTTCTGAATATGTTCAGTGTACTTTTACCAAAGTAACACTAGTTTATTACACAAAGGAAAAAAAAACAAAGTTATATAGAAGACAATTTGCAATGATCTTACCATAAACAATAAATAAAAAGTAAATTCCACCCTTTTCCCCAGCATTACCCTTTACAGACATTCAACCTCAGTGACATTACCACTCCTATTTTTGCTCTTTAAATTTTTATGCAACTTGCAGGGTCACAAGTGTTTTATTTTGGTGATACCCTGTGTATTCACTGGATATGATTCTCCCAGCGTCTTCCTGAGACATAGGCTCTGAAAAAATCCAAAGCTTTCTCCATCTCCTTGGGCTACTTTGAGGCTGATGAATGGTATGTCTACCTGTATGGTTCTTTTCTTTGGAACAAAACTTACTTTTGGCCTCTGATCTGTGTTTCGCTGAACTTAAAAGCTGAACCTAGTAAACATTTCAAAAAATTACCTCAGCAGGTAGCTTATCTAGTCATTTAAGTCAAGTCACATGATTTATTAGAAATGTTATTTTTTTTCCCACTGCTAAAACAAAAATGAGTTTCTGATCCTTAAATTAATCACTCTAATAGAACCATACAGGGTGCAATTCTGGTATCTTTCCAATCAGACGGATGTTGTGAAACTGGAAAGGGTGCAGAAAAGATTTACAAGGATGTTGCCAGGGTTGGAGGGTTTGAGCTATAGGGAGAGGCGGAATAGGCTGGGGCTGTTTTCCCTGAAGCGTCGGGTGACCTTATAGAGGTTTACAAAATCATGAGGGGCATGGATAAGATAACTAGACAAAGTCTTTTCCCTGGGGTGGGGGAGTCCAGAACTAGAGGGTATAGTTTTAGGGTGAGAGGGGAAAGATATGAAAGGGACCTAAGATGCAACGTTTTCACGCAGAGGGTGGTGCGTGAATGGAATGAGCTGCCAGAGGAAGTGGTTGAGGCTGGTACAATTACAACATTTAAAAGGCATATGATTGGGTGTATGAATAAGAAGGGTTTGGGGGGATATGGGCCGGATGCTGGCAGGTGGGACTAGATTGGGTTGGGATATCTGGTTGGCATGGACGAGTTGGACCGAAGGGACTGTTTATATCTCTATGACTCTATAAACCAAAAAACCATTTGCTTCTTCCTGAGTACCCTGTTTCCCAAATTATAATCATGTATCATAAACCTTTCTCACAGTCCCTTCCTGCAGCACCATCTCGGGCAATTGTATGTTTAACAACTGTCCTTTTTCTGTCCTCTCTCCTCATCTGCCAAGGCCTCGAATGTTCTTTCCAAATGGAATCATGTACTGTTCTCAATTTATTATGCAGCATTCATTGCTAACAGTGTGGTCCGCTGTTCAGTGGGAACTGGGCGGCACGGTGGCGCAGTGGTTAGCACTGCTGCCTCACAGCGCCAGAGACCAGGGTTCAATTCCCGCCTCAGGCGACTGACTATGTGGAGTTTGCACATTCTCCCCGTGTCTGCGTGGGTTTACTCCGGGTGCTCCGGTTTCCTCCCACAGTCCAAAGATGTGCAGGTCAGGTGAATTGACCATGCTAAATTGTCCGTAGTGTTAGGTAAGGGGTAAATGTAGGGTTATGGGTGGGTTGTGCTTCGGCGGGTCGGTGTGGACTTGTTGGGCCAAAGGGCCCAACACTGTTTCCACACTGTAAAAGTAATCTATTTATCAACAACAGACTGGGTGACTCATTCCCCTCAAGTGACACTGACACTCCATTCATTTGCCATTTTGAAACACCTAGCTCCTCTCACCTTCCCATTGGACTCCTTCTCGCCTTCTGGGCTAACATTGAGTTAGACAACTTCAGACTATGATCTCTGCCTCCCGTTTTGATCTTTTTCTTTCCTCCAGTAGACAAGATTACTTGTATTTGCTTTCAGTCACTGCTGAGTTTTATTGTGCTGTGACATAGTTGTCTCTAAATTGCAGCCACTTTGAAGGTTTCCAGTTGACCACTAATCCCAGAAATTGCTGCTGAGCACAGACCATGAAGAAAAAAAATAGCAGGAACATTGTCCCAGGCCAACACTTTGTTTCTTCATAACAACCATTAACATTCCCTGTGATGTTTTTTATTCCACATAATCTCCCTTGACCTTTAACCTTTCCCTGATGTTCCATTTTTGTTCCACTCATCTTAACAACATAAACGCCATTAGTTCTGAAGAAGTCATATTGGACTTGAAATGTTAGCTCTGTTTCTCTCTCCTTAGATCTGCTGAGTTTTCCCTGCACGTTCTATTGTTATGTTATTAAGTAAATCTTCCTGACATTAAAAACAATATTGTTTTTTTGCTGTGAAGAAATCTGCCCCTTTGGCCTGAAGGCAGCTTTCTCTCTGTTTTCAACCCCGCAATTTGTTTCTCTCATCTTCTCCCCCATCCTACTTTCAGCCCCTGCAATGTCTCACAAGCATCAACCTTACAGAGCATTAAGATGGTCCAATGGGTGAATGGGGTCCCTTTAACTCCCTCCAACCCCTGCTCCAACCTCCCTTGTTTGGTCAGTGCCCTAATCCACTGTATGTTAATGTTTAACCAATGGATTATATAAAGTTTCCTAATTCGCCATCTCTTCTTTTCTGAAATGACAACACGTGAGTGGCCCTTAAACACATGGGCAAAAAAGCTTTTTGTTCTGAAGAAGACTCACAACGTTAACTCTGTTTCTTTCTCCGCTTAGGCTGCCAGACGTTTTGAGTTTCTCCATCCTTCTCTTTGTTTGTTTTAGATGTTCAGCGTCCGCAGTGTTTAGCCTTTATGTGAAAACAAATGTTTTCTGGCTATTCGTTGTCCTGAAAAACAATATTTACCTCCACCCGACAGGCACCTACAGAATGTAAGATTCTACTCTGATGGAGTTTGTATTCAGCGATATCTTTCACATTCAGTCTTGTGTTCTGTTCCACCCTGTTTGTTAGTTTGGCTGAATTTGTTACATGGTCCTCTACAGTCAGATCTCCCACCTTCTCTCCTTAATGTTGCAGATGAAGAAATCACCTCAAGCATCTTGCTGTTTCACTGATACAAGTTTAGTCATTCCTTAGTAACAGTATTGATCATCTTTGTCATTACAACCTAAATTGGATAGAGTTTTCAAAGAGATAATATAAACAATAGGATGAATATCTATGCTGTAAAGTTCTGTACATTGCTTTGTCTAATTGTTACTGTTGGGAACTTATCTCATTCATAGAATTGTAGAACCCCTATAGTGTGGGAAGAGGCTATTGAGACCATCAGCTTAGCAATGAACATCCGACGGTCATCCCACTCAGACCCTAATCCCAAAACCTGCATTTACGTGGCTAGTCCTCACATCCCTGGACGCCGTGAGGTAATTTAGCATGGCTAATCCACCTAACCTGCACATCTTTCGACTGTGGGAGGAAACCAGAGCACCCAGAGGAAACCCGCACAGACACTGGGAGAACTTGCAAACTCCACACTGGCCGTCGTCCAATGTGAATATTAAACTCAAGAGGAGGGTAGGAGGCTGTAGGGTGACCTTATAGAGGTTTATAAAATCATGAATGTCATGGATAAGCTAAATAATCAAGATCTTTTCCCCAGGGTAGGAAAGTCCAAAACTAGAGGGCATGGGTTTAATGTGAGGGGGGAAAGATTTAAAAGGGACCTAAGCGGCAACTTATTCATGCAGAGGTGCTGCGTGTATAGAATGAGCTGCCAGGGGAGGTGGTGGAGGCTGGTACAATTACAACATTTAAAAGGCATCTGGATGGGCACAGGAATAGGAAGGGTTTAGAGGGATATGGGCCAAATGCTGGCAAACGGAACTAGATTAATATTGGATATCTGGTCGGCATGGACGAATTGGATTGAAGGGTCTGTTTTCGTGCTGTTTCAGCTCTGTGCCTCTATAAACTAGGTCTGGATCTGGAAAAGAAACTTATTAGAAACATTTTGAACACTTATTGTTTTGTGTCTGGTGATGGTGGGCTACAGTTCATCCAGGGAATCTGAGTTGCTGTGACTGCGTCCACATTGAAGTCTGACATTATGGATAATGTTATTCAAGGCTCTTTCTTTTGTTCCATCACACAGTTGACTGGGAATCCCTCTGGTCCCTACTGCCTGTCCCATGCACGTGTTGAGTGGGATTCGCAGGTTGATAATCCACCTGGTTTGCCACATTATGAATGTACCTTTCTTGGCCACCAAGTGCTTCACTGGGATTTGATCCTGAAGCACCTGGCCCACAGGCAAGAACACCACCCACTGTACCTCCATTTTGTGTATCAATGAGTTTCATTTCCTTGGGTATTTTTTGTAACATCTTAATATACTTCCTAAATGATAACTTAGCAACCAGTGGCTGGAAGGATTTTCATATGAAAAACGTGATTGTCTTGGATATCAGCCTTCACCTTGTCGTTTCTCTGATTCCTTTAAATATCCTTTCCTCCATTTTCTGTTTTTCCTCATTGTGTAGTCTTCCCATATTTTTCACTATTTCGCCTATTTTTCACTATTTCCTCCATTTTCTTGTCATCTTCTAATCTATCTGCTTTACCACTTTCCCTCCAAAATTCCTGTTACCTGATCATTCAATTCTGTCAAGCTTACCTTCTCGATGAGCAAAAGAGGTGCAAGTTTAATAGGGTTAGGCCAGGATGTGGAGTGATCAGAACACCTACAATCTTACTGAATTATGGAACATGTTCCCTTGACCTACATCTGCTCCTTGTTCAAAAGTTATCATCGCATATATTCCTCAGGCCCTTCACTTCTGCCCATGTGCCTCAATCCCCCATCACCTCCCTCAGTTTCCTCCATTTCCTTAACTCTGCATCCACCTATTTTAACCAGAGTCCTGCTCCTGCATTCTCATTTCGGTCAGAAACAAAAACAGAGATTGCTGGAATAACAAAAGAAGGGTCAGTTCTTAGGAAGGCTTACTGGACCCAGAATGTTAACTCTGACTTCTTTCCACAAGTTCTGGGTTCCTCCAGCAATCACTGTTTTTGTTTCTGGTTTCCAGCATCCAAATTTCTTTTTGTTTTGTTCAGACAGCCTAAGTGTGCCTTACATTTATTACAAATAGCGATCTGCCCTTCGATGGACTTGTTAGCCCTGGCTTTGATTGGAATGTCAGTTTCTAAATTTAAAAAATGCACATTTGATAGCTTCCAAGAAATGGATGGAAAGATGTCAAACTGTCACGTAGGGAACAGTAGTTGCGAGACAAATCTGGAGGGGGGAAATTCCCAGGTCCACAATTGGGTGTTAAGTGGGAGAGGGAAATTCGGGAGGTGAGAGACACTCAGCGGAGCTGGCAAAGGGAGGGAGTGTGTGTATGTGTGTGAGAGAGAAGGCCTTACATTCCTTTATACTGTTCAAAATATTGTTTGAATTCTGCTCCCAGTTTTGCAATTCCTTAATTTTAGAATTCTTATCCTTTACATTCCTCGATGGCCAAGTCGGCCTTTCTCAATCTGTGTAAATCTCCAAAGTCTGCACATTCCTACAACTCTGGCTTCTTGCTAGCCAATGAATGTCATCTCTTCACCATCAGTGGCAATGTCTTCAAATGCTCAGGCCCCAAACTCTAGAATTCTCTCCCTCAACCTCCATTGCTCTCTACCACTCCCTCATAAGAGTATAAAAACTAAAAACAAGTATATATCATGTAGCCCAATGATCTTGCTCTGCCATTCAATACAAACATAGAAAATTGGGCCAGGTGTAGGCCATTCTGCCCTTTGAGCCCTGCTCCACCATTCAAAATGATCATGGCTGATTATCCAACTCCTGGTCCCACTCTCCCCCATAATCTTTAATATGTTAAGCCTTAAGCACTCCATCAAATTCCTTTTTGAAAAGATGCACTGTTTTAGCCGCAGTTATTTTCTTTGGCAGAGAATTCCACAGGCTCACCACTCTCTGGGTGAGGAAATTACTTCTCATCTCAGTCTGAAATGGCCTGCCCCAATCATGACTGATCCTGCACTTCAGTTCCACCTTCCTTCCCACTCCCTCCTTGTTTTGCTTCCTTGAGAGACCAAGAGCTGTCTTTTCCAGCATTAAATATATTAACTGATGGAGACATCACATCCCTCTGAGGTAGCAAGTTCCAAAGGTTCACAACCTTTGAGCGAAGGAATTACTCCTCATCTCAATTCCGAATCTCCTGTAAGATGCTTGTTTTTTGACCAAGCCCTGAGCTGGTCTCTCCTTTTGTAGGCAGGTTAATAATTCTCCTGTGATGCACCTTGGTTCACTTTATTACCTTGAACGTGCTACATAAATGATTGATTTATTGTTGTCACATGTACCAAGGTATAGTGAAAAGTGTTGTTTTGTGTGCTATCCATTCAGATCGTACAATATAAGGTGCATCAGAGTATCAGAACAGGGTGCTATGTTACAGGCACAGAGAAGGTGGAGAGAGAGAGAGAGAGAGAGAGATCAGAATTAAAGTTTCAATCATAGAGCTGTACAGCACGGAAACAGACCCTTCGGTCCAACTCATCCATACTGACCTTATATACTAAATTATACTAGTCTTTACCAGCATTTGGCCCATTTCCTTATAAATCCTTCCAATTTATATTCCTATCCAGATGCCTTTTAAATGTTCTAATATTACCAGCCTCCACCACTTCCTCTGGCAACTCATTCCATACACGCACCACCCTCTGCTTGAAAAGGTTGTCCCTTAGTTCCCTTTCAAATCTTACCCCTCTCACCTTAAACCTATGCCGTCTAGTTTTGGACTCCCCTACCCCGGGAAAAGACCTTGGCTATTCACCCCATCTGTGTCCCTCATGATTTTATAAACCCCTATTGGGTCACCCCTCAGCCTCTGACGCTCCAGGGAAACAGACCCAGCTTATCCAACCTCTCCCTATAGCTCAAACCCTCTCACCCTGGCAACATCCTTATAAGTCTTTTCTGCACCCTTCCAAATTTCACAAATTTCAAATTCCTGTAGCAGGGAGGCCAGAATTGAATGCAGTATCTCAAAAGTGGACTAACTAATGACTTGTACAGCCGCAACATAACCTCTCACTCCTATACTGAATGCACTGATCAATAAAGGCAAGCATACCCTTTGAAAAGTCTGACAGCAGTGGGGAAGAAGCTGTTCTTGAATTTATTTGTACATATATTCAAACTTTTGTATCTTCTGCCTGATGGAAGAGAGTATACCTAGAGCGGAAGGGCTCTTTGATTATGTTGGTGGCTTTCCCAAGGCAGTAGGAGGTATAGATGGAGTCAATGGTTAAAGTACAAGTTATTGTTGTGATTGCCGTATTACTGAAAATGCCTAGAGCAAATACCATTTGACAATCTGAATATTACCATTAAGCAAGCATCAATGAAGACCAACAAGGTATGAATTTGCCTGCAATGTTTCGGAACTGGGAGTGAGATTTGCATGCCACCTTTGCTAAATTTTAGTGAACCTCCCTGGCAGATAAACATTAACATTGTTCCATTTACAGGCAGAGCACCGCATCAATGCATAGTACTAGCTGAGTGACTGGAATTCTTGACAAATTAAGTATCAATAATGTGTTTCTTTTCCCTCGTGCAGTTTTCCAGACAGGGTATGCAACAAACCCAGCAACAGCAGCAGACAGCAGCACTGGTTCGACAGCTGCAAAAGCAGCTCTCTAGTAAGTATCAATTTTAAATAAGAATCAAAATTCTGTATAATTATCATATCAAATGCCATTCTGAGCTTTGCATGCATTCATCATAGCATCCCTTCAGTGTGGAAGCAAGCCATTCGACCCATCAAGTCCACACCGACTGTCCAAAGAGCATGCCACCCACACATAACCGCTTGCCCTTTCCCAATAACCCTGTATTTCCCATGGGTAATCCATCCAGCCTGCATATCCCTGGACACAATGGGGCAATTTATCATGGCTGATTAACCTAACCTACAATATCGCTGGACATTATGGGGCAATTTATCATGGCTGATTAACCTAACTTACAATATCGCTGGACACTATGGGGCAATTTATCATGGCTAATTCACCTAACCTGCAATATCCCTAGACACAAAAGGGTAATTTATCATGGCTGATACACCTAACCTGCAATATCGCTGGACACTATGGGGCAATTTATCATGGCTAATTCACCTAACCTGCAATATCCCTAGACACAAAAGGGTAATTTATCATGGCTGATACACCTAACCTGCAATATCGCTGGACACTATGGGGTAATTTATCATGGCTAATTCACCTAACTTACAATATCGCTGGACACTATGGGGCAATTTATCATGGCTGATACACCTAACCTGCAATATCGCTGGACACTATGGGGCAATTTATCATTGCTGATACACTTAACCTACAATATCCCTGGGCACTATGGGGCAATTTATCATTGCTGATACACTTAACCTGCAATATCCCTGGACACTATGAGGCAATTTATCATGGCTAATTCACCTAACCTGCAATATCGCTGGACACTATGCGGCAATTTATCATTGCTGATACACTTAACCTACAATATCCCTGGGCACTATGGGGCAATTTATCATGGCTGATACACCTAACCTGCAATATCCCTGGACACTATGGGGCAATTGATCATGGCCGATACACCTAACCTGCAATATCCCTGGACACTATGGGGCAATTGATCATGGCTAATTCACCTAACCTGCATATCCCTGGGCACAATGGGGCAGTTTATTATTATCACCTATTATTACAGTGCCATTAAGAAGGAAGTTCCAGGATTTTGATCCAGGAATATTGATGGAATGTTGCTGTAATTCGAAGTCGACGGTCTGTTATTTGAAGGGGAAATTGCAGGTGGGGCTGGTGTTCCCATCTGTCTTCCACCCTCATCCTTCTCAGTAAAAGAGATAAGAATTTGGAAGGTGCTTTCTAATGAGCTTTGATAATGTGTTCTAGGGCATGTTGTAGATGGTAGATACGGTGTGCTTGTATTGGAAAGAGTGAACATTTAAACTGGTGTGTGGGGTGCCAAACAAATGGGCAGTTGTCCCTAATGTTGTTGAGCTTCTTAATTGTCATTGTTATGCCTTCTAGATGGTGGATAGGCTTTGGGGAACCAACACTGATGGACAGTATAGACAGGCATAGTTTGCAAGGAGAAAGTGAGGACTGGAGATACTGGAGATCAGAGCTTAAAAATGCATTGTTGTTGATGTCAGGCAGCATCAAAGGAACAGGAGAATCAGCGTTTCGGGCATAAGCGCTTCCAGCAACACATTTTTAGACATAGTTTGCAGTTAGTATCCTTAAAACTGCTGGGATGTTGTCAACAAATGGGTGGCACTGCTGCCTCACCGCGCCAGAGACCTGGGTTCAATTCCCGCCTCAGGCAACTGTCCGTGTGGAGTTTGCACATTCTCCCTGTGTCTGCGTGGGTTTCCTCTGTGTGCTCCGGTTTCCTCCCACAGCCCAAAAATGTGCAGGTTAGGTGAATTGGCCGTGCTAAATTGCCCGTAGTGTTAGATATAGGGGAATGGGTCTGGGTGGGTTGCTCTTCGGAGGGTCACTGTGGACTTGTTGGGCCGACACTGTAAGTAATCAATTCATGTGCAACAATTACTGGCACCGATATGATCCTTTATCCAACAAGACAATTCATAACACAAGACACCATAAGGGAAGGCAATGTGATATTATCACTGGACTGGTCTCTGGTATTATCACCAGAGACCCAGGTAATGTTCTGGGGACCCATGTTCGAAACCTGCCATGGCAGATGGTGGAATTTGAATTCAATTTTGAAAAAATCTGGAGTCCATTACCCATTGTCGGAAAAAAACCCATCTTGTTCACTAATGCCCTTTAGGGAAGGAAATCTGCCATCCTCCCCTTGTCTGACTGACATGTGACTCCAGATTCATAGCAATGTGGGTGACTTTTAACTGCTGTCTGAGCAAGTGGGAATGGGAAATAAATTCTGGCCTAGCTACCAATATCCTCATCCTGCAAATGAATAAAACAAAAACCAGGCAGGAAGGTGAGCAGCAACTGAATTATAAATAACACTGTGTCCTGGGCAAAATTTAAACAATACAAAAACCCAAAGAACTGTGAATGCTGCAAATCAGAAACAAAAACAACTTGCTGGAAAAGCTCAGCAAGTCTGGCAGTGTCTGTGTAGAGAAATCAGAGTTAACGTTTTGGGTCCAGTGACCCTTCCTCAGAAGTGTACTTGGCTTGAATCAGTGAAGATTAGAGTGGTGCTGGAAAAGCACTGCAGGTCAGGCAGCATCCGAGGAGCAGGAAAATAGAGGTTTCGGGCAGGAATGAGGCTGGAAGCCTCAGGGGTGGAAAGACAAATGGGGAGGGGGTTGGGCTGGGGCGTAGGTAGCTGAGAGTGCAATAGGTGGATGGAGGAAAGGGTCAAGGTGATAGGTCAGAGAGGAGGGTGGAGCAGATAGGTGGGAAGGAAGATGGACATGTGTGACAAGTCATGAGGGCGCTGCTGAGCTGGAAGGTTGGAACTGGGGTAAGGTGGGGGGAGGGGAAATGAGGAAACTGGTGAAGTCCACGTTGATGCCCTACAGTTGAAACGTTCCAAGGCGGAAGGTGAGGCATTCAGTGAATCAGTGAAGCCAGGTGGTCAGCCTGAATTCTTTGCCTGAGTTGCCCAAACAATCGTCTCACCTCACCTCCTGCTTTCCCCCTACCTCCCCACCCTTTCTCCTCTTTCTTCGCCCCTTCCACATCTCAGATCACCTTGCAGTCCAGGTCCCTTGGTCAAGTTATTGTGTCGTTATCGTTCTCACACGGTTCTCTCTCTCTCGCACCCATAGAAGTGCCATGTAATGTTGTGCTAACCTCTTTGAACTTTGATGAGCAGTTGAATCGCAGTGATGTGTAGCTGATTGTGATGTTTGTGTGACCTTCAACCTCTGCCAGGTAATCAGCCCCAACAGCCGTCAAACGCCTACAGTCATCCACCCCATTACTGAACACGGGAGAGAACAACTGAGCAGGCAGTCCCTGGAGAACAACAGAAACCGAGCAAGCTCCCTGTGGGGGCTTCAATCATTGTTCATGCCCACACTCTTCCCCCTCTTGCTATTTCTTTTTCTTCATCATTATTCCAACACATGCTTTCCTCCCCCCGTGATGTAGCTGATGTGAAAAATAATGTAAAGTGAGAGTAGATTATTTTATTTAAAAGAAAAAGAAATTGAAGTTTTACAATGAGACATGTTTCTTGGATCTTGTAGGTCCTGTAAAAACGAAGCTGCTGGATTTTTTTTTTGTTTTGTTTTTGCTAAAAGTCAATTTTGGCGCTTTTAGCTAATCTACAACAATGGAATGTTCTAGATACAAATGGAATTTATTTATTTGTTAGCGAGGACACCCTAACAATGCACTGGACCAAAATAATGGTTTATATGAATGAATTTGACTACGATGAAATCGGCTGTCTACAGAACTGTGGCCGCAGATGCTTTTCACGTTTAAGTGGCTTATATTCTTTTGAGCCTCCTGAGGACCAGACAAAGCTGTTCATTTAAACTGTCAATTTTGCCTAGATTTGTAATTTTACATGAGCACTTTTTAAGAAGAAGAAAATAAGTTTGTTAAATAATAAAACTATTTTTCCCCAACGACGATGATGACGGTGATACTATTGTATGGTACCTCTGAGCAGCTCTGTTGTGTATGGTTTGAGTTTGGTATTTATATGTTACATTCGGACCTGACGAGCTACGTGAAGGATGAAGATGATGGTTGCAACTTGAATCTAATAAATCAACAATTAACATCGGAGCAAGTGGTTTCCTGTCCTGTGATTGGCCCATTTGTTCTCTGCTGGTTTGGGATGGCTTCCATGTGTGAACCTGTGACACTGTGGTTTGTGCCTGAGTTAGGGTAAGCACATCAGCATTGAAGCTTTCTTTTATTCACTTGTCGGACACAAGTATTGTTGACTGGGCTGGCGTTTAGATTTAGATTTTAATGTCACATCTACTGAAGTACAGGAGTACAGTGAAAAGTGTACAATGTCGCCAAACACAGCGCCATCATAGGTACCATGCTAAATAGGTTCAAGGTAGTAAAAGAAACAAAGTTAAGCATTACCTTCACAGAGTGAGTAGAAAAATAAGGTAATAGTTAACATTAAAGCCCTTGTTAATATAAACCAGAAAAAAATAAAGGAATATAGTTAAAAGTTCAGCAATCTTTGACGAGTCATACAGATGTACAGCACAGAAATAGACCCTTTGGTCCAACTCATCCATGCCGATCAGATATCCTAACCTAATCTTGTCTCATTTTGCCAGCACTTAGCCCATATCCCTCTAAACCTTTCCTATTCCTGTACCCGTCCATATGCCTTTTAAATGCTGTAATTATACCAGCCTCGACCACTTCCTCTGGCAGCTCATTCCATATACGCATTCTATGTACTGCATGGAAAAAGTTGCCCCGTAGGTCCTTTTTAAATCTTTTCATCTCTCACCCTAAACCTATGCCCTCTAGTTCTGGACTCCCCCATCCCAGGGAAAAGACCTTGTCTGTTTACCCTATCCATGCCACTCCTCTTTGCTCACTCTCCAGGAGACCCAGCTGCCTGTTCTCACCGCCAATACTGGGGTCCTCCCTCACAGCTCACTCTTCCCGCATTGGGCCCTGATGTCATTGCTTACACTGCTGTCTCCGAAACATGCCCGGGCAGGACCCACTCACACGCTGAGAGATCATCTCTCTTTAGTTGCCTTTGAGAAGGTGGTGGGCTACCTTCAAGAACCATTGCAGTCTATGTGCATGGGGGAGGGAACTCCAGAATTTTGACTCCGCAACAATGAAGGAATAGTGATATGTTTCCACGTCAAGATGGAGAGTGGTTTGGTGAGGAACTTACAGGTGGTAGTGTTCCCACATATCTGCTGCCCTCGTCCTTTCAGATGGAAGTGGTTGTGAGATTGAAATGTGCTGTTTGAAGATCTTTGGTGAATTTTCTAATGAAACAGGCATGCTTTGCCTTGGATGGTGTCCAGTCCTTTGAGGAGTTACATCCATCAAAGTAAATGGAGAGTATTCTGTCATGCACCTGTCTTGAGCCTTATAGATGGTGGACAGGCTTTGAAAAGTTCTCTTCCATCTGATTTCTGGGTCTATCATAGACTACTTGATAGAAGTTAATTGTTACCCTCTTTGATTTTAATCAACCCTTTTGGACACATTATGACACGCATTCATGGACATCACATCCTGAGGGAGAGAAATGCTCCCAATGTTCTCAAGACCTCGTCAATCACTATAATCAATGAACAACTCAGTTACTCTATTATATAGAAAGTGATTTTAATCTGCATTGATAAATCTTTTCACAGCAATCTCTATATGAAGAAAGTAAGAATGAAATACTTGAAGTGATTCAACAAAGTCTTAAATAATGCCCTGTATTTTGTATTAATTCCCTGCCATTTTCTTTCCACTTTACATGTCTGAAATGGAAAACCCCGAGAGTTTCCTGTGATTTTTAGAATGGATTGTTTTTGAAACACAGTGATTGTGATGTGGATAAATACTGCAACCATTCAGCGCTAGAGACCTCCTAAAGACAGAAATGAAAAAAACAATTATTTTGATGAAAAACACACTTGCATTTCTGAGGCACCTGTCCTGTCCTGAGGATGTGCCAGAATGCTTTGCAATCCTAGAATCTCTACTATGCACAAAAGAGGCCATCTGATCCATTGAATCTTCACTGACCCTCTGAAGATCAGTGGGTCTTCAGCACCCAACCCCTACCCTATCCCCATAACCCTGCATTTACCATGGTTAATCCAGCTAGATCACACTAGGGGCAATTTAGCATGGCCAATCCACCTAGCCTGCACATCTTGGGACTGTGGGAGGAAACCGAAGCACCTAGAGAGAACCCACATGGACACGGGGAGAATGTGCAAATTCCCAAGTCACCCGAAGTTGGAATCAAACACCAGTCCCTAGCAATGTGAGACAGCAGTGCTAACCACTGTGTCACCATGCCACCTAGTCAGACCAGGTAAGGATGGTAGATTTCTTTCCTTAAATGATATTAGACACCAAATAAGTCTTTGTAAGAACCACTGAGAGTAGTTTTCAATTCCAAAATTTTATTAACTTAATTTTTATTTACTTTCTCTTAACTCTTACCAGTTCTCCAGGTGAGATTTGAACCTGTGTTCCCAGATCATTAACCCCTTGGGATTACTTGTCCAATGCCACCACCATTACCACCCACCTGTAAATCAGTGGAGTATTTCTGAATTGTCACCTTCGTGGTGATACAGGAATATGAAGCAGCCAGATTTGACTCAGTAACTTTCCTCGACCAGATCATTGGTTTACTTGTTGAATGAGAAATACATTTTCAAAAGATGTCCAGGAGAACTTTCTGCTCTTCACTTAATGCCATGAGCTATCTCAAGTTTCAACTTGTAATTTCAATTGAAAATGCAGCAGTGCGTTTTGTTTTATTTGGTCACGTGATGAGTGCATCTCATCTCTGCCCGCATTTATTTCCATCCATAATTGCACACAGGGCAGTAATAAGTCAACCACATAGTTGTGAGTCTGGAGTCACATGGAGGCCAGCCAGGTAAGGTTGATAGATTTCCTTCCCCAAAGGGCCTTAGTGAACCAGGGAGATTTCTACCACAGTCATCAGGATCGCCCGTAGGCTAACTTATTCCAGATTGATATTGAATTTAAATTGGACCATCTTTCATGGTGGGATGTCAATCCATTGTCTCCAGAACCTGGGATTCTGGATTAGTGGTCCAAAAATATTGCCACTACTCCGCTACCTTCCCTACTGAGCAATTAGTGCCAGTACTGTCTAAATGGTTGACCTTTGGAACCCAACAAGTAGCATGTTGTTTATAAAGCAAATTCTGGGAATACACATCATAAAACTCTCGAGTAACTAGTTAACATTTTGATGGAAAAATCCTGGTCTGAACTGAAAAGGATATTTTGGAAAGTTGACCAGAATTAAAAGCAAAGTGGAGGTTAACAGCTACCATTGTGTATAATGTTGTATGGTTAGTATATGCATTGGTAATGAAAGGTGTGCTCAGTTACTATTGATTGCAATCAATAGCTAAAATGACAAGTGCTTCTCAACATTATTGAAAACCATTGAAAAGTCAAAGGTTTAGCATGATGTAGTGTTTCATGTGATTTCTAGTATTGTAGATGACTTCAACAAACCCACAGTGCCCAATGCATGGACAAACAAGGTCAACAAGCACATATGAGCACTACCTTTTTCACTGATGGGTTTATATCCTGGAGCACCTCTCTTAACAGCACTGAGAGGACTGCAGCAGTTCAAAAGTACAGCTCACCATCCCCTCCTTGTAGGCACTGAATGCTAAGCTCGCCAGTGACACTCCGAATCCATGAACAATTTTTTTATAATAAACCTAATCATTTTCTGTCATAAATGTTTAAGTGAAAGTGACATTTGTTTATGACTTATGAAAGTAAAACCCATTAATATGCAATAATGCCAGCCCCTGATATTTCCAGCATGCCACCTGTTAATGGTAAGGAGGGGAAGCAAATTCCAAATGGATTGAAGGGATGGGGGACGTTTATCAGCTGCAACCCAGTGTAACTCTGCAGTTGAGAGTTTGCCTGAAAGGAAATTAATGTCAAGGAAATGTGTAAAATGGGCAGCTTGTCTGATAGCACCAATTTTGTACCTGGGCAAGCTGGCTGAGATGTTACAATGAATAATGTGGGTCATGGTGTGTTCAGACACAAAACTTCTCCATGTACAACACAGACTCACTTTTTTTTCTCATGGTAAATGATATCCTTGATGTGTTAGCTGCCACGCAACATGAACTAGCATGAGAACTAACTATGTAATCAATGTGGTATATCCCAGTGTTGGAGCTGCAAAGTAATTGCTGCATCCTTTTCTCCTGTCCTATAATTCATGTAGACATTGTTAGTGCAAAAAAAAGACCAAATGCCTCGACAGAAGCAATGGAATGTACATGCCATCCAAGTTTTTGTCCAATGTGAGAAAGTTTCCATGGTTCTCTGGAGGACATCATAAGGTGCGCAAAAAGAAGCAGCGTTCCCAACTTTTGTTCCTGGGTCTGGTGTGCACAGATGGGAGAAATCCCAGCTCCATGAAAGTAACTTTTAAATATGGATGTCACGGTTCCTGTTTTTTGGGTTGGGAGTCTAGCCGGACAACTCGGGAAGCACAGAGGAGGCTGCATGTTCCGGAGAAAGGCTGGATGGGAGGTGTATCCGGGGGTTCTAGAACAGTGGTCTGTGATTTCAAAGAAACACTCATCCTCTCACCTCATTTTCCATGCGCCCACTGATGTGGGCGCATGTATGTCCTGCACCCAGTCCCAAGGACCCCGTACTCTACCCTGACTCATTTACCTCGCTTGATACCCTCTCTCATATTCCATGTGTTAATGGATGCCCTTCTAGTTAACTCCTTACCGAGCATCCGTTTTCTATCCTATCCACGCCAACTTACTTAACATCCATGCTGCACATGCTTAGGTTGGCGTGACATAAAATAATTTTGTGTCTCTTGATGTCACTATTGAATCAAACTCTGGTACAAAAAGTATTCAATACATTGAAACTCCTTCAACTAATCCCTTCTGGAAACAATAATTTCACTAAAATGCTTAATTCATTATGTGAACAAGAATTTCTTTTATTCGTTTTGGGGGGTGGGGAGCTGGCTGGCCAGTATTTATTGCCCATGAACTGAGTGGCCTGCTAAGCCATTTTAGGGCATAGCTGAGAATAAACCACATTGGCTGTTGGTCTGGAGTCACATTTAGGCCAGACCAGGTAAAGAAGGCAGATTTCCTTTCCTGAAGGACATTAGTGAGCCAGAGGGTTTACGGTTATCAGAAGATTCCTAATGCCAGATGTTTTAGAAATTGAATTTAAGTCCACCATTTGCTGTGACAGGATTGGAGCCTGTATCACCAAGACATTAGCTGAGTTTCTGGCTTAATATTCCACCATTAATACCACTAGATCATTCCCTCCCCTCCTATTCCATGAGCAATTGGACATGTCCATCAAAATGCTTAATTATTAGGCCCCCTGTTGTGAAAATGATAGTTTTTGAAATGAATATGGAGCACAAATCCTATCATGGCTGGGATAGCTGATTGTACTACACACGCTTTGGACAGTTCCATGGTAGGTTTAATAATGCCAACTTAGTGGGAAATCTCATTATAAAGAAAGAGCTGGTATAAAATTATTGGAAGAAATAAATCTAAAACCTCCAGTCTAGATGAAACACCTCCCTGGATCTTGAAGTTAGCAGCTGATGAAACTGCTCCAATATTGACATAGCTCTTTCAAGAGTCATTCAACACTGGCTACATACCAGACTAATGAAGGAAGCTGATGTTGGTAATCTGCAGACTGGTATTTCTCACCAGCTTCATTTGTAAACTATGAGAACATATGAATCATACTCATGTAATGAAGAGCTTGGAAGCCCATGACATCCTGGTAAGTCGTTAGCATGACTTTCATCCAAGATCTACCGACACAGCTTTTGCAGACTGTCAATGACCTAACTTCAAGCCTAGACAAAGTTGAAACTGCTGTCAAGGCACTTTCTCAAGAGCCTTTGACAAACTCCCTCATGAAAAGCTCTTCACAGAGCTTCTGCAGGATCAAGTACACATAGTTAGACTGCGTCTGGCATTTCCTCACCAACAGAAGACAAGGAGTAGTGTGTAATGGGGAACCATCCTCTCCTAGACATATCCTACTTAAAATGCCTCAGGGAATTGTGTTGGGCTTTCATTCTTTTTGACAAGCATAAATGACCTTCCCAATTGGTTTCACCTTTTGAAAAAAGAAACAGGGTATGTCAATTTGCAGATGATTGTCTGGCTTATGTATTAAGGAATGATCAAACAACATATCAGTTAATTCCAAGATGCACAGCTGGAATTACAAAAGAAAAATTGGCAGGACCGATCTGGGATGGCATTCGATGCTGTAAAATGCTATTAAAATGCATTGCCAACAAAAAAGAATCTGTCAACAGAGAGCTTTAAGTTCTGTAATCCAACTGCTAGACACATAATCATACTGAGCTGCATCCTAAAACCAACTTTTAATGAGGATTCCATATTCTTCAGTGAACTGAAGAATATGAATTTCTGAAGATATATTTTTGGGATTTAAACAAAACATCTCGCTAGTTTAGCTTCCCACCTATAGGTTTGACATTTCTGGATCATATAGGTTACATATAGAACCTTACACAGTGAGGCAGACAACATTAAAGTGATCCAACGTTGTGCTGTATGACTCTGCACCACTCTGGATGGGAAGTACACCCGTGTCACCCCTTGGATCAAAGTTTAGGAATAGGAATCACTACAGCAAAGGAGAGGGAAGAATAAACTGACTGCTCTCTATAAAACCTGGAATGGACGAATGGGAATTGTCAAAAACAAGTACGCATTGCCCTCCAGTTTTGACAAAACTCAGTGTAGCCATGTATACAAACTACAAAGACCGCATGTTTCCAACACACTATATCAACAGCCTTTCTTATCAAGGGCAATCCTGCTATGGAACTCGTTGCTAAAGCAAATTGCCACAGTCAGTAATTTGAAGTCTTCAAGACCCATCCTTAATTATTTCCATATGAAGGTTTTCTCATGATTTTAGCCTGAGATGCCATCATATTGGAAGTAGAAACCAAAGATTAACTGTGCAATGGCAGGTTTATTGTCTCTCTTCAATGTGGGGGACTAGCATTTCTCACCTCATCATTGGCCAGAGAAGAGTGCCCTTCAATTAACAAGGTGCTGCCCTGAGATTTGGGCCCCGTGTTGCGTAAATACAGTTGATGGTTGTGGAACATTCTGCCTTGATGTTAATAACTCCATGGCTAGTGTTTTAAATGAGATGTAGACTGGACCAGGTTGAGTGCTGGTTCACTGCTGGATGCACGACAGAGCAGTCCAGCAGACACCTCAGGCTACCTTTAACCTTTACAAGTGGGGCAGTATGGTGGCTCAGTGGTCAGCACTGCTGCCTCACAGCGCCAGGGACCCGGCTTCGATTCCAGTCTCAGGCGACTGTCTGTGTGGAGTTCTCCTCGTGTCGGCTTGGGTTTCTTTCCATCATCCAAAGATGTGCAGGTTGGGTGGATTGGCCATGCTAAATTGCCCCAGAGTGTCCAGGGATGTGCAGGCTAGGTGGGTTAGCCATGGGAAATGCACGGTTACAAGGATAGGGTCGGGGGTGCAGGTCTCAGTGGGATGCACCTTAGAGGGTCAGTGCAGATTCGATGAACTAAATGGCTTGCTTCCGCACTGTAGGGATTCCATGCATCAAAACAGTATTGCTGTGCAGCCTCTACTAGCAGGATATCTGCTGCAGCTGCTGCTGAGGTTCTCAGTAGTGCTGTATGCTGTTATAGCAGCAAGGTACTGCAGTGCTTGAAATCTGAAATAAAAATGGAAAGTGCTAGGGAAATTCAGCCAGTCTGGTGACATGATGTGGAGGTGGCAGTGTTGGACTGGGGTGGGCAAAGTTAAAAGTCACAGAACACCAGGTTATCGTCCAAGAGGTTTATTTGGAAGTACTAGCTTTCGGAGCGTTGCTCCTTTGTCAGGTAGCTAGGAGCAGCGCTCTGAAAGTTTGTACTTCGAAATAAACCTCTTGGACGATAACCTGGTGTTGTGTGGCTTTTAATATCTGTGGAGACAGAGAAACAGAGTTAGCATCCTGAGTTCAGCACAAACAATTTCAGAAATCCCTTCTGTTGTCTTTCTTCTGTTCACGAGTGTAGTTCACCAGGTGTTTCAGTCAATGAGATGTTCATCAGTTTATTGACCGAGACCCATCTCTGTATGGTTTCAAAACAGATTATCCCTTGAACAGCAAAGGAAAAACTGATGATTGACTTAAAACTGCAAAAAGAAATTATGTGACGGAAAATAGATCGATTGTGATCCAATGTTTGGAGGAACTTCTATAGAAATTTGGCTGTCAGGTCCTCCTTACAATTCCTATGTTAAAGATAAAAATGATGAGAGACTTAACAAACAAATCAATATATAATTTCAGTTACATCACACTGTAAACTTTTGCTATAAATTCTGTGTCTTATGATCTTATACTCTCCAACCACCCAATGAAGGAGCAGCACTCCAAACGTTAGTGTTTCCAAATAAATCTGTTGGACTATAACCTAGTGTTGTGTGAATTAAAAAAAACAATATTTGTGTAGAACCTGCATGGAAATCACTTTTCAATACCAGAGGCCAGGTATTTTATATATATATATTTAATTTATTTAGACATGTTATGACACACCTCTTGAACCTATGATTTGGAGACGCCGGTGTTGGACTGGGGTGTACAAAGTTAAAAATCACACAACACCAGGTTATAGTCCAACAGGTTTAATTGGAAGCACACTAGCTTTCGGAGCGACGCTCCTTCATCAGGTGGTTGTGGAGGACACAATTGTAAGGCACAGAATTTATAGCAAAAGTTTACAGTGTGATGTAACTGAAATTATACATTGAAAAGTACCTTGATTGTTTGTGGAATCTTTCATCTGTTCGAATACCATGATAGTTTCATTTCTTTCATATGTAAATCACAAAATGTTTTTTTAAAAGTTGCATTCTCAGGTTAACTGTAACAATTGGTGTTACAGTTATATCCCACCGTGTCAACTCACATCCCACTGTGTCAACTCACATCCCACCGTGCAAGCTCACATCCCACTATGCGTTCTCAGGTTAACTGTAACAATTAGTGTTAGCTAGACAATATGTTGAAGGTGTTAGCCCCCTGTGTTCTCTGTCTGTGAATTTGTACTTGCAGTTATATTGTACTTTGCTCAAAAACTGCATGCATTTATGTAAGACTCTGTTATCGCACTTTTTAGTTTAGAATCAGTCAAAACATTATGGCACAGACAGAGAACACAGGGGGCTAACACCTTCAACATATTGTCTAGCTAACATCAATTGTTACAGTTAACCTGAGAATGCAACTTTTAAAAAATGTTTTGTGATTTACACATGAAAGGAGTGAAACTATCATGGTACTCAAACAGATGAAAGACTCAACAGGCAATAAAGGTATTTTTCAATGTATAATTTCAGTTACATCACACTGTAAACTTTTGCTATAAATTCTGTGCCTTACAATTGTGTCTTCCACAACCACCTGATGAAGGAGCGACACTCTGAAAGCTAGTGCTTCCAATTAAACCTGTTGGACTATAACCTGGTGTTGTGTGATTTTTAACTCTTCAACCTAGGTTTTCATGACCAAGTTTATGCTGGGCACAAAACTGCCTCATGAGGTATCACACTCCATGGCCCTGTGCTGAAATTATTCCACAATCTTTTCTCGTCAAACAAATCTCGATACAGAATTGGCTGCAAGACACGTGGCATGGTTGATCTCAAGTACTTCATGCTGGCGAGTTTAATTTCGAGAGCTACTTTTAATGTGGCGAGAGATGCTGCTGCATTGGAATTTAAATCTTCGGCACTCAGCCAATGACGGAGATGTCGATGCTCGGTTGAAGAAGTTGGTTTTAAGGAGCATCTTAAAGGAAGGGGGAGAATCCCACAACTGAGAGCCTGAGTGTGATTGCCATTAATGGGGCAAAAGAAACAGCGAGGGCTTTGTTTTTGAAATTGTCCTTGAGACATGGGTGAGTCAGATTAACCACATTTGCTGCTATTTCTTACTTGTTTGAAGTTGCCTTGAGAAGCTGGAAATGGGACTTCACCCGCTTTGTTGTGGTTGTTTTCCAATTAAGAGTCTAAAACACAGTGAAAGAGAGACCAGACTAGCTGGTTCCTTTCCCTGATGATATTAAGAATCCAACAACCTCCATGGTGGATTTGAACTCATGATTCCACATTCCTTACATGTTTTCTTGTTCTATAAAGATCAAGCATTAAAGGACTTCAGTGGGAGCTACTAATTTAAAACCTGTTCAAAAACAAAATCATTGTTTACTATCGCAGCCAACATACCAACCTGTTTAACGAGGTGAATGTTTCAATTAAAATAGTGAACAGAATAAATTCATGTGAAAGCATTTACGTCCAGTGTTGTACAACTTGCTGTTCTGTTGGAAGGTATAGATTAGGTTCCCTCCAGTGTGGAAACAGGCCCTTCAGCCTAAGAAGTCCACACCAACCCAGACCCATTTCCCTCTGACTAATGTACCTAACACTATTAGCATGGCCAATTCACCTAACCTGCACATCTTTGGGCTATGGGAGGAAACCCATGCAGACACAACGAGAATGTGCAAACTCCACACAGACAGTCGCCCAAGGCTGGAATCAAACCTGGGACCCTGGTGCTGTGAGGCAGCAGTACTAACCACTGAGCCACCATGCTCTGATGTTCTATCATCATTTGTTTTCTACAGTGCAGCTAGGATGCAACATTCCAATTAACACAAACTTTCTTAAATTTCTTCTTATAAGAGTCATAGAGTCACACAGCACAGATACAGACCCTTTGGTCCAACCAGTCCACACTGAGCATAATCCCAAACTAAACTAGTCCCACCTGTCTGCTCTTGGCCCATGTCCCTCAAAACCTTTCTTATTCCTGTACTTATGCAAATGTCTTTTAAACATTGTAATTGTACCCACATCCACCACTTCCTCAGGAAGTTCAGGGGTGGCACAGTGGCTCAGTGGTTAGCACTGCTGTCTCCCAGTGCCAGGGACCTGGGTTCGGTTCTAGCCTCGGGTGACTGTCTGTGTGAAGTTTGCACATTCTCCCTGTTTCTGCATTGGTTTCCTCCAGGTGCTCCAGTTTCCTCCCACAGTCCAACAATGTATAGAGTGCTTCAGAGAACATCTCTGGGACCCGCACCAATCAACCCCACCGCCCCGTGGCCGAGCACTTTAAATCCCCCTCCCTCCGTGCTGAGGACATGCAGGTTCTGGGCCTCCTCCATTACCACTCCCTTACCACCCGATGCCTGGAGGAAGAATGCCTCATCTTCCAACTCGGACCCTCCAACCCCATGGCATCAATGTAGATTTCACCAGTTTCCTCATTTCCCCTCCTCCCCAGTTCCAAACTTCCAGCTAGGGAACACCCTCAAGAGCTGTCCCGTCTATCAATCCTCCTTCCCACCTATTCGGTCCACCCTCCTCTCTGCCCCATTGCCTTTACCTCCACCTCCATCCACCTATTGGACTCTCAGCTACCTTCCCCCAGCTCCACCCCTCTTCCATTTATCTCTCCACCCCAAGGCTCCCAGCCTCATTCCTGATGAAGGGCTGTTGCCTGAAACATTGATTCTCCTGCACCTCGGATGCTGCCTGACCTGCTGTGCTTTTCCAGCAACATACTCTAGACTCTAATCTCCAGCATCTGCAGTCCTCACTTTCGCCTAATGTCCGGGTTAGGTGGATTGGCCATGCTGAATTGCTCATCGTGTTCAGGGATGTGCAGGCTAGGTGGATTTAGCCATGGGGAATGAAGGGATAGGGGTTTGGTTGGATGCACTTTGCAGGGTCAGTGTGGGCTCGATGGGCCAAATGACCAGCTTCCACATTGTAGGGATTCTATGAATCTATGAGCTGCCTTTTAGTACCTTTGCCGTAGGTAAACCCACAATGCTGTTCGGGAGGGAAATTCCAAAGTTCTAACCCAATGACACAGAAGAAATGGCAATATATTCCCATATTCTGTGTGGAGTTAAGCAAATAACAAGGACTTCTACATGATACTAAGGTAACACACAATAAATAGAAGCAAACTTAAATTCATAAAATTCAATGGGATTTTTAAAACGAACTTAATGTAACTCTAATGGCCTGAGTCTATTTTGTTTCTAATGGCTATGTATGACTGCTAATAAACCTATAATTGTACATCTTTGGGCAAGGTGAATATCTTGAAATGTATTTCAATAGCGACATTTGCACTTGGGTGTTCAAGAGTTTAAATGGAGTCAACTTAATCCATGGTGTAGTTTCACATCATTCTTTGTCATTTGTTATTCAATTCCTGATAGAAGGTAGAGTGAGGAAATGTGAAGTTGGAATCATAATTGGACTCTTTTTTAACCTGCTGTGCAATACTGTATAAACAGTTTAATAGTTTATTTTAAATTGGTACCATAGGGTTGTGTCTGTATACCTAGACATTCTAATAAGAAACAGTCTCAAGGTTGCTGTTGGCAAGTGTAGCTCCCAACTCCCCAATAGAATTGCACACGCTGGTGTCTACTGCTCAGCTGTCACCCAATTACTTCTATTTCTTATGCTCACGCCAATACACATGCATAAAAATACGCAGCCCACCCTCTACATCAGACTCTCCAAACAATCTGTTACTAAATCCTGGGGCTGGCCATCTCCTGGTGAAAGTTCATATGCCATTACGTGAGCCCATATCCCAATATATAAATTTGAATTCACTTTTGGAGCTCATTTTCCACTGTGTGAGTCTATACCACACTGTGCAAGCTCACATCCCACTGTGCAAGTTCACATCCCTCAATGTAAGCTCATATCCCACCATGTCAACACATATCCCACTGTGTCAACACATATCCCAATGTGTCAACTCACATCCCACCGTGTCAACTCTCATCCCACTGTGCAAGCTCACATCCCACTTTGCAAGCTCACATCCCACCGTGTCAACTCTCATCCCACTGTGCAAGCTCACATCCCACCGTGTCAACTCACATCCCACTTTGCAAGCTCACATCCCACCGTGTCAACTCACATCCCACTGTGCAAGCTCACATCCCACCGTGTCAACTCACATCCCACTGTGCAAGCTCACATCCCACCGTGTCAACTCACATCCCACTGTGTCAACTCACATCCCACCGTGTCAACTCTCATCCCACTGTGCAAGCTCACATCCCACCGTGTCAACTCACATCCCACCGTGTCAACTCACATCCCACTGTGTCAACTCACATCCCACTGTGTCAACTCACATCCCACTGTGTCAACTCACATCCCACCGTGTCAACTCACATCCCACCGTGTCAACTCACATCCCACCGTGTCAACTCACATCCCACCGTGTCAACTCACATCCCACTGTGTCAACTCACATCCCACCGTATCAACTCACATCCCACCGTGTCAACTCACATCCCACCGTGTCAACTCACATCCCACTGTGCCAACTCACATCCCACCGTGTCAACTCTCATCCCACCGTGTCAACTCTCATCCCACCGTGTCAACTCACATCCCACCGTGTCAACTCACATCCCACCGTGCCAACTCACATCCCACCGTGTCAACTCTCATCCCACCGTGCAAGCTCACATCCCACCGTGTCAACTCACATCCCACCGTGTCAACTCACATCCCACTGTGCCAACTCACATCCCACCGTGTCAACTCACATCCCACTGTGCCAACTCACATCCCACCGTGTCAACTCTCATCCCACTGTGCAAGCTCACATCCCACCGTGTCAACTCACATCCCACCGTGTGAACTCACATCCCACCGTGCCAACTCACATCCCACTGTGCCAACTCACATCCCACCGTGTCAACTCTCATCCCACTGTGCAAGCTCACATCCCACCATGCAAGCTCACATTCCAACGTGTCAACTCACATCCCACCGTGTCAACTCACATCCCACTGTGTGAACTCACATCCCACCGTGCCAACTCACATCCCACCGTGCCAACTCACATCCCACTGTGCCAACTCACATCCCACCGTGTCAACTCTCATCCCACTGTGCAAGCTCACATCCCACCATGCAAGCTCACATTCCAACGTGTCAACTCACATCCCACCGTGTCAACTCACATCCCACTGTGCAAGCTCACATCCAATCATGAGTACGCACATCTGACTGTGCAAATTCATATCCCAGTGTGTCAACTCACATCCCACTGTGCAAGCTCACATCCCACTGTGCAAGCTCACATCCCACCGTATCAACTCACATCCTACCATGTCAACTCACATCCAATCATGAGTACGCACATCCGACTGTCAAATTCATATTTCACCGTGCAAGCTCATATTGCACTGTGCAAACTCACATCCCACCGTATCAACGCACATCCCACTGTGCAAGCTCATATCCCACTTTGCAAGCTCACATCCCAATGTGCAAGCTCATATCCCACCGTGTCAACTCACATCCCAATGTGCAAGCTCATATCCCACCGTGTCAACTCACATCCTGCTGTGCAAACTGACATTCCACCCTGCAAGCTCACATCCCACTGTGCAAGCTCACATCCCACTATGCAAGCTCAAATCCCACCATGTCAACTCACATCACACCGTGTGCACCCACATCCCACCATGTCAACTCACATCCCACCATGTCAACTCCTGTCCCACTGTGCAAGCTTATTTCCCACCGAGTCAGCTCATCCTCCAATGCGTGAGCTCATATCCTACCATGCGAGTCCATATCCCACCAAGTGAACTCATATCCCATCATGCAAGCTTATTTGCCATCATGCGAGTCCATATCCCTTTGTGTGAGCTCCTACCCCACCGTGCACATCCATGTCCCACTGTGAGTGTCCATATCCCACCGTGCGAGCTCATATCCCACTATATGAGTCAGTATCCCACTGTGAGCTCATATTCCACCATGCAACTCCATACCCCACTATTTGAGCTCATAGCCCACCGTGTCATTGACATTGCATAAGCTGTGATAGCTAATATCCTTCTGTTTGAACACTTCCACAGTGCAGGCTCACAATCGCTGCAAGTTCAAATACTGCTATGAGAACTCGTATCCTCCTGTTAATGATCTCATTCCATTATGAGTGCCCAAATCTCACTGTGTCAGTTCTTATTCAAAAAAAATGTCATCTCCCTGTCTGAAATTTTGCTTTCAACGGCTCATAACCTACTGTGTAAGCTCAAAGCAGACTGAAGCAACTCATTTCCCAACATATGAACACGTACCCCATCGCATTTCCCATTCATATTCCACTGTATGAGTCCATATTTCACTGAGTCACGTCATTCCTCATGTTGTGAGCTAGTAACTTGCCGGAAGCAGATGGGTGTGAAGGTGAAGTGGGAGATTTGTAAAGCTGGCACCAGACAATACAATGCAGACATCCTCAATGTTTGATACAACAGCCTCAGTCACATGATGCCACTGATTGTGTCTTCCAAAGGGATCAAGACATCTCGGTGGAATCTCTGAATGTTAGAGAGTCCTGGTTATTGATTGCTGAACGATGGGTGTGTATGACTCAGAGCAGCTGTCGTGTTTCTGGCGGTTTTGGGGAAGAACTGCCCTGTGAAGGTGCATTCACTGACCTTGTCTATCTTTGCTGAGCTCATCCTTTTATGACTCTGCAACCAGATACTTGATGCCAGACTCTGAGAATCGGCCTCCCTTTCCATCTTTTTATTTCATTCATTCATGGGATGAGGGCATCAGTGGCCAGGCCAGCATTTACTGCCCATCCCTAATTGCCCAGAGGGAAGCTAAGTGACGACCGCATTGGAGTCATATGTGGGCCAGATCACATAAGGACAGCAGATTTTCCTCCCGAAAGGTCATTAGTGAATCAGATGGGATTTTTCCAGGCAATGTTTTCTGGGTCACCATCGGACTCTTAATTCCAGATGTTAATTACATTCAAATTCCACCATCTGCCATGGCAGGATTCCAATCCAGACCCCCGAACATTACTGCTCTCTGGATTAATATTCTATCGATTGTACCGCTAGGCTGTCGTCTCCCCATTGGTTCCCTTTTTCATCTCACCGTGTATCGTTGTGCTCTGTGGAAGCATGACATAGCTCCTCTTTCCAACCTCCATCACCAAATCCTCCAGCACCTACCTGAGAAGCTGTCAGCCCTCATTCACCATTTACAGTCCTCTACCTACCAGTGCTGCAGTTCCTGGAGTATAAGTGCAGCCTCCCTGTATGGAGGTGCAGGTTACCATTATGTCCCGTGCACACAGCTGGATGGCCTACTGAGAGTTCAGCATTTCGTGCAGAGATTGCACATGCAATCAACAGAGTCATAGAGTTATACAGCACGGAAACAGACCTTTCGGTCCAACACGTTCATGCTGACCACACATCCCAATCTACTCTAATTAGGGCAGCATGGTGGCTCAGTGGTTAGCATTGCTGCCTCACAGTGCCAGGGACCCAGGTTCAATTCCCACCTTGGGTGACTGTCTGTGTGGAGTTTGCACATTCTCTCCGTGTCTACGTGGGTTTCCTCTGGGTGCTCTGGTTTCCTCACACAATCTAAAGATGTGCAGGTCAGGTGAATTGGCCATGTTAAATTGCCCAGTATTGTTTAGTGCATTAGTCAGGGATAAATATGGAAAATGGGTCTGGATGGGTTTCTCCTCAGAGGGTCAGTGTGGACTTGTCGGGCTGAAGGCCCTGTTTCCATACTGTAGGGAATCTAATCTAATCTAATCCCATTTACCTGCATTTTGCCCATATCCCACTAAACCCTTCCTATACATATACCCATCTAGATGCTTTTTAAATGTTGTACCAGCCTCCACCACTTCCTCTGGCAGCTCATTCCATGCACACACCACCCTCTGCATGAAAATGTTACCTCTCATGTTCGTTATAAATCTTTCCCCTCTCACCTTAAACTTGGACACCCCCACCCTAGGACAAAGGCTTTGGATATTCACCCTATCCATGCTTCTCATGATTTTATAAACCTCTGTAAGGTCACTCCTCAGCATCCGATGCTCCAGGGAAAACAGTCCCAGCCTGTTCAGCCTCTCCTATTTGCTCAAACCTTCGAGTCCTGGCAACATCCTTGTAAGTCTTTTCTGCACCCTCTCAAGTTCAACAACATCTTTCCTATAAAAGGATGATCAGAATTGTATTCTAACAGTGGCCTGAATATTATCCTCTTGATGACGATTGGGTAACACAACGTTTGTGTCCTTACGTGAACCAGACATGGGGATATCCTACAATCCCAGTGCACAAAGTTAGGCTGCATTTCAATCTTTCTCCTTATTGTCTCTAAATGTTAGCTGTTGTGATTTTTATTTTAAACAATTGAGATGCCTTTTTAGGGAAAACTTTGAAACAAACCCCAATCTTTTATTGCAAACGTTAAAGATTAATTGATGGAGGGAGTTCCTCTCGACCCCTTGTTAAACCATTTCTATCAATCAGTGCTTCCCACAAACAGGTCATTCATCTCAATGCCTTTTAAGACAATGCTGCTTTGTTTGCCGAATTCTCTGTTACAGTACAGCAGAAGCAATTTATTCACTTTGAGATGGTTTGACATCTTGGTTAAGTGTGAAATGAGTACGAACCCATTCTCCACTGCAGGGAATTTCTAAAAATTAAGCAAATCACTCACTACATTTGATTTCAGACCTTAATGTGGCCCAAACCACAATGCACAAATCTTGCACCAGTCAATACCTCTTAATGTTTTAGCCAACATTGGACACCTATTGGGAGCTGTACTTTTTTCAACAACTTTGAGAGCCAGAGAAGTGGTTTCTGTCTGTAACCACTTAACATGTTTAGCTAACAATGTGTACAATTGTCCAAGTAAGGCTTTCCCCTCAGGCACCCCTCTATGTAATGAATGTGCAACATTCAAGTTCCCACCTTAAAAACTCCCAGGAAACTCTTGGCACTCTGGACAGTTTCTTTGCAACTCAAGTAGATTACAGGTCATTCTGCTATAAAGCGACAGTTGTGTATCTCTGCAACCTCACGTTATGGAAAACCGCTATTGAAAATTGCATTGTAGAAGATCATTAATAGAAAATCGCTAAACCCATTCAGTAGAAAGTTTGCATTATCCAAACCACGTTCTCAATTCGTTAATTGTGTTATTGTCAATTTGCGTTGGTCAAACAAATGTTCTAGCAGAATGTCCTGTAAAATAATTCATGAAGGCAGTTTCACATCTTCTCAAGGGATGGGCAAGAAATGCTGGTCCAATCAGTGATGCCCACATCCTCTGAATTATTAAACAAATCTACTGTAACAATAATATTATCATATCAAAACTCCTTGACTATTGAGAACAGTTATTACTGTAGTAATAACACTGTTGAAATGAACACAATAGATTTTCACTCAGGATAAATACCCCAAACATTAATTCTAGCTCTTCTGTCATCTCTGTGTCTTATTTACTATCTGTTCCATTTTATAAAAATAATACTTTAATCAAGGGTTATAGGGAAAGGGTTGGAAACCGCTTGTGGGGAATGTCAGATCAGTCATGGTTCTATTGAATGGTGGAGCAGGTTCGAGGGGTCAAATAGCCTATTCCTTTTCCTGTTTGTTATGACTTGTTATGGCCTTAGTTTTACCTTTGTCTGTTGCACGTCCAGTCTCGTACACCCAAATTAAAAGCAATGTTTAGTCACAGTTGTTCTTGTATTCAATGGTCCTTTGGGCCCAAACCATAATTTGGGAGCTGGGAGAATGTTTTTTTTTAAATTAATTCACAGGATCCCTGGCTAGGCGTGTATTTATTGTCCATCTCTAATTGCCCAGAGTCAACAAGTTTGCTGTGGGTCTAAAGTTACATGTAGACCAGACCAGGTAAAGACGGCAGATTTCTTTCCCTAAATGGCATTAGTAAACTAGATGGGTTTTTCTGACCATTGGCAATAGATTCATGGTCATCATTAAACTTTCAATTCCAGACTGTTATTGAATTCAAATTCCACCATTTGCCATGGCAGGATTCAAACACAGGTCACCAGAACATTACCTGAAATCTCTAAATTAATAGTCCAGCAATAATATCATTCGGCCACTGCCTCTCCTATGTTTATCAGTTTATGAAGTAATTATTTTGCAGTTCAATGCTGGGAGGAACCCAAATCTGGCAGAACAGCATAGAGCTAGGTACAGAGCTGCATGTCAAAATAATGCCATTATTTTTGCTGAATAACACTGGCTGCTCGCCCCTAAACACCTCAAATTTGAAACTCTCATCCTTATATTTAAGTGCTTCGATGGCCTCACTCCCTTCAAAGTCATAAACTTGTGTAGCCCAAAACTCTTCAAGTACTTCAAATTTGACTGAAGACCATAAGATCATAAAACATAGGAGCAGAAATTAGGCCTTTCAGCCCATCAAATCCGCTCCACCATTCAATCAGGGCTGATACGTTTCTCAACCCTATTCTCCTGCTTTCTCCCTGTGACCCTTGATCCCATTTATACTCAAGCGCCTATCTGTCTCAGTCTTAAACATTCTCAATGACCTGGCTTCCACAGTCTTCTGTGGCAATTAATTCCATAGATTCACCACACTCTAGTTGAAGAAGTTTCTCCTTATCTCTGTTCTAAAAGGTTTTCTTTTTACTGTAATGCTGTGGTAGTCTCTCCGACCAATGAACACATCTTCCCAACATCGACTTTGTCCAGGCCATTCAGTATTCTGTATATTTAAATTCGATCCCCCCTCATCCTTCTAAACTCCATTGAATACAAACCCTCATATGTTAAGATTTTCATTCCTGGGACCATTCTCATGAACCTCTTCTTTACATGCATCTTGTACATTCTCCAGTCACTTCATTATATAATTGGTGGTCACATGTCTTTGGCTCGTCTGTCATGTGCTTTCAGCCATTTTGTCTCTTCCCCTCTGGAATTCTCTTCAACCATCGTTCCATTTCCTTTAAGACCTTCCTTAAAACCCAGTGTGTTAACCGAGCTATTACAAACTCTAAATCTCCCTTAATGTGGCATCACCTTTTATCGGTTTGCGCCATTATGGTCACAGCGGAGAAAGAGATCATTTCAACTGTCAGAATCACAGTGACTTTACAAAATCAATTCAGCTAGTCCCACTCCCCTGCTCCATCCGTGTGACCCTGCACATTTATTTTCCAGGCACCTATCCAAACCTATTGAAAACAAGGGTTGAATTTGTCACCATTGCATTCTTAACTGATGTATTCCAAGGCCTAACCAGCATACCCGAGTTTACTCTGTGGAACCCCATTGAATATTTCCTCCAGTTGAAAAAAAACACTGTTTAACACAACCCCAACATCATCTCCCCTCCCCCTTCCCACAGCACCTTCCTATGTGAAGTTGCAAGACCTGCTCCTTCACCTCCTCCCTGCTCATCATCCAAGGGCCTAAACAGTCTTTCCAAGTGAAGCAACATTTCACCTGTCCCTTTTGCAATTTTGTGTGTTGTATTCACTGCACTCAATGTGGCCTACTCTACATTAAAGAAACCAAACGCAGATTGGGTGACCGCTTTGCAGAACCCCTCCACAAGCGGGGACCCCGACCTTCCCACAACCAGTCACTTTAACACAGCGGCCTGCTCACATGCCCACTCTCTGTCCTCGGCATGTTGCAGTGTTCCAGTGAATCACAGCGCAAACAGAGGAACAACATCTCATCTTCAGACCAGTCACTTAGCCTTCTGGACTTAATGTTGAGTTCAAAACCTTCAAATTGTGAACCCGTTCCCATCTCTTCTCTTGCTTTTAGCTTTACTTGTTACATTCTCTACCACCATGTCCCCTCTCCCCACCCCCATCCCATTGGAACTGTCTTCTCTTTCAAGTCCATAGGAGACACACCATTGTTCTGTCATTCTCATATTCCGATTACTTAATCTGAACTATCAACATCTTTTCTTCACCAGCACTTTGCACCCCAGCACCATCACAACCCTCCCCAACTATAGCATAAAAGCTGTTTCCTCTACATTCCACTTCAGCTCTGATGAAGAGTCAGCTAGACTTGAAACATTAGCTCTCTCTCCATAGATGCTGTTGTGATCTCCAGCATTTGTTGTTTTCAGTACTGTTTAACACTACTCGCCATTTAGAGTCATACAGCAAGGAAACAGACCCTTCCATCCAACCAGTCCATGCTGAACATAATCCCAAACTAATCTAGCCCCACCTCCCTGCTCCTGGCCCATATCCCTCCAAACCTTTCCTATTCATGTATCTATCCAAATGTTTTTTAAAGGTTGTAATTGTGCCCATATCTACCACTTCATTTCTTGTTATTTGGCCAGTTTCCAGTCCATTTTAAAAAACTTGGGTCACAAAGAAGGATGGATGAGAAGGATGAACCAAGCCTGGTAAACAAAGGTGGTAATGGAGAGTATCCAAACAAAAGCTAAGGCATACAAGATGGCGACAATCAGTGATAATTCAGAAGATTGTGACATTTTTTTGGAACCAGCAATAGGTGACCGAAAAGTTAATTAAAAAGGGGAAAAATTGATTGTGTAAGTAAGTTAGCAAGAAATATACAAGCAAACAGGAAGGTGAGAATAGCTTAAAGTGAGCACGGGATCCTCGGGGAAAAAAATGACATGAAGGTGACTTCATGCCTGCGGACAGGGACATGGAAGATAATTTGAATTAATATTTGCGTTGGTCTTCATGGTAGAGGACATTATAAATGTGAGAAACAAAGCCCACTCACTTCAATAATTTCAGTCCGAGACAAGATCTGAATCAGTAGTGTCATTTATTTTACACTTGCAAGTGGGTGTGATGTCCAGTGTCTATAAGGCAGAGGACATACACACCAAATTCAATTCATACACAACATTTATATGATTTGATTTCTTTTGTTTTACATTGCTCCTCCCCTGCTTACATCGTCCACTTCCCTAAGACTTGCCTTATCCGGCCTTGTCTGTGCTTTTCTAACGCAGTATGTAGATTGTCCAACCAGAGGGGAGGCCATATTGGATTTGGTACTCGGTAACGAACCGGGACAAGTGGTGGGCTTGTTAGTGGGTGAACATTTTGGTGATGGCGACCACAATTCTGTGACTTTCACCTTGGTTATGGAGAGAGATAGGTGCGCACAACAAGGAAGTTTCTACAATTGGGGGAAGGGAAATTACGATGCTGTAAGACAGGATTTGAGGAGCATACGTTGGGAGCATAGGCTGTCAGGGAAGGATGTGGTGGAAATGTGGGACTTTTTCAAGGAGCAGATACGACGTGTCCTTGATATGTATGTACCGATCAGGCAGGAAAGAAATGGTCGTGTGAGGGAGCCTTGGTTGACGAGGGAGGTTGAATGTCTAGTAAAGAGGAAGAAGGAGGCTTACATAAGGTTGAGGAAACAAGGTTCAGACAGAGCAGTGGAGGGATACAGGATAGCCAGAAGGGACCTGAAGAAAGGGATTAGGAGAGCTAAGAGAGGGCATGAAAAATCCCTGGCGGATAGGATCAAGGATAACCCCAAGGCATTCTATGCGTATGTGAGAAACCTGAGAATGACGAGAACGAGGGTAGGTCCGATCAAGGACAGTGGTGGGAGACTGTGTATTGAGTCGGAAGAGATAGGAGAGGTCTTGAACAAGTACTTCTCTTCAGTATTTACGAACGAGAGGGACTGTATTGTTGAAGAGGAGAGTGTGAAACGGACTGATAAGCTAGAAGAGATATCTGTTAGGAAGGAAGATGTGTTGGACATTTTGAACAACTTGAGGATAGACAAGTCCCCCGGGCCTGACGGGATATATCCTAGGATTATGTGGGAAGCAAGAGAGGAAATTGCAGTACCGTTGGCAATGATCTTCTCGTCTTCACTGGCAACGGGGGTGGTACCAGGGGACTGGAGAGTAGCGAATGTTGTGCCCCTGTTCAAAAAAGGGAATAGGGATAACCCCGGGAATTACAGGCCAGTTAGTCTTACTTCTGTGGTAGGCAAAGTAATGGAAAGGGTACTGAGGGATAGGATTTACGAGTATCTGGAACGGCACTGCTTGATTAGGGACAGCCAGCACGGATTTGTGAAGGGTAGGTCTTGCCTTACAAGTCTTATTGAATTCTTCGAGGAGGTGACCAAGCATGTGGATGAGGGTAGAGCAGTGGATGTAGTGTACATGGATTTTAGTAAGGCATTTGATAAGGTTCCCCATGGTAGGCTTATGCGGAAAGTCAGGAGGCATGGGATAGAGGGAAATTTGGCCAATTGGATAGAAAACTGGCTAACCGGTCGAAGTCAGAGAGTGGTAGTAGATGGTAAATATTCAGCATGGAGTCCAGTTACAAGTGGAGTTCCGCAGGGATCAGTTCTGGGTCCTCTGCTGTTTGTAATTTTTATTAATGACTTAGATGAGGGAGTCGAAGGGTGGGTCAGTAAATTTGCAGATGATACAAAGATAGGTGGAGTTGTGGACAGTGAGGAGGGCTGTTGTCGGCTGCAGAGGGACTTAGATAGGATGCAGAGCTGGGCTGAGGAGTGGCAGATGGAGTTCAACCCTGCCAAGTGTGAAGTTGTCCATTTTGGAAGAACAAATAAGAATGCGGAATACAGGGTTAATGGTAGGGTTCTTGGTCAGGTGGAGGAACAGAGGGATCTTGGGGTCTATGTACATAGATCTTTGAAGGTTGCCACTCAGGTGGATAGAGTTTGTAAGAAGGCCTATGGAGTATTATCGTTCATTAGCAGAGGGATTGAATTCAAGAGTCGTGAGGTGATGTTGCAGCTGTACAGGACTTTGGTTAGGCCACATTTGGAGTACTGTGTGCAGTTCTGGTCGCCTCACTTTAGGAAAGATGTGGAAGCTTTGGAGAGGGTGCAGAGAAGATTTACCAGGATGTTGCCTGGAATGGAGAGTAGGTCGTACGAGGATAGGTTGAGAGTTCTCGGCCTTTTCTCGTTGGAACGGCGAAGGATGAGGGGTGACTTGATAGAGGTTTATAAGATGATCAGAGGAATAGATAGAGTAGACAGTCAGAAACTTTTTCCCCGGGTACAACAGAGTGTTACAAGGGGACATAAATTTAAGGTGAAGGGTGGAAGGTATAGGGGAGATGTCAGGGGTGGGTTCTTCACCCAGAGAGTGGTGGGGGCATGGAATGCGCTGCCCGTGGGAGTGGTACAGTCAGATTCATTGGCGACCTTTAAGCGGCATTTGGATAGGTACATGGATGGGTGCTTAATCTAGGATAGAAGTTCGGCACAACATCGTGGGCCGAAGGGCCTGTTCTGTGCTGTATTGTTCTATGTTCTATGTTCTATGTTCTAAAATGCTTATTCCTGGCCTCACAAGCCTGTTTGACCTCATCCTGCTGTAGATCATTGTTAGGAATATTCTTTCTTCATCCTTATCTACCCCCTCCATCTGTGCCTTTCCCGAGGCCGTTCTGATCCCTATGACCCTTTTAATTGGGGTTTGTTCCTCTGTCTCTGTAAAAGTGGGAAACAGATGTTTATACCTACTGTTTGTACAGGCGTATCTAGCTTAACTTCATCCCCTCACAACATCTTATCTATTTGCCCGTAATATCTACCATTGTTTTGCTGTCACGTCTCATTCTGACATACAATTTTAGCTAATACAAAAACAATTATATATTTCCTCCACATCGTTTCCATTCTTGTTGACTCAGCTCTTGGCTAAAACAATTACACACTGGCGTGAGCCCATTTTACTTTGTAAAATGGAATTGCAGAATTGCAGAAGTAACATTAATTTACCTATATCCCACATAAACAACCCAAAGTTATCGGATAAGCAAGATGCTAATGGAATGAAAGGTCTTAAAACAATTTTGATTGAAAGGAACAAAGTATTTGGCCAACCAATAGGACTAAAAGTAGACAAGTCACTGACTTTTCTTTAATTAATGCACCCTGGACCAGGCCCTTAAATTATCTTTCTAAAAACTTGCTACAATGGAATCACCGAAAAAAGAAGCAAGCCCGGCCACTCAGGGTCATCATGATATATATCCCACTCAGCAGGTGAAAGTGAGGACTGCAGATACTGAAGATTAGAGTCAAGATTAGAGTGGCGCTGGAAAAGCACAGCAGGTCAGGCAGCATCTGAGGAGCAGGAAAATCGACGTTTCGGGCAAAAGCCCTTCATCAGGAATGATGAAGGGCTTTTGCCCAAAACGTCGATTTTCCTGCTTCTCGGATGCTGCCTGACCTGCTGTGCTTTTCCAGCACCATTCATATCCCACTCAGTGTCCTCCTCCTGAGGGCATACCCTTTCATCCCTTTAGCCATTAGAACTGTGTTTAACTCCTTCTTGAAAGCATTCAATATTCTGACCTCAATTATTTTCTGCGGCATGAATTCCACAGATTCCCCACTTTCTGGGCAAAACAAATTACTCCTCATCTCAGTTCTAAGTGGCCTACCTTATATTCACAGACTGTGACCCTTTCATTCTTGAGGTTTAACTGACTCGCTTGCAGTTGCTGTGTTTATCTTTAGACTAATTTTGAACAAAGCTGCAAGATTTCCAATTCTCTAGTTATCTGACACCTACCCTGCGTCTCTCACCAGGACCAGGAGATTATGGCTGGATGCTTCACAATTTCTGCCCTCCCTTCTTCATCATCCTTTGATGCTTTCTGATGATCCTAGCTATTGATCTATGTCTATGATCAACTTTCAGCCAGCCTTTCTGATACCCTTTGGTAAACTCATAAACTGTCCTTATTCGAAATTACCTCCTCCTTTCTTACATTTACTCCTCCATAAAAGGCACTATACAAATGTAGCCATACAAAAACCAACAGAACAGATGCTGTAAATCAAAGACAAGACAGGAATTGTGGGAAAATCTCAGCAGGGCTGGCAGCATCGGTGGAGAGAAATCAGAGTTAACGTTTCAGGTCCAGTGGCCCTTCCTCAGAACCTTGCCCAGTGGCTCACCTTGCAGCACCAGGGACCTAGATTCGATTCCAGCCTCTGACAACTGCCTGTGTGGAGTTAGCACATTCTCCCCATGTATGTGTGGGTTTCCTCCCACAATCCAAAGATGTGCGGGCCAGGTGAATTGGCCCTGCTAAATAGCCCATAGTGATAGGTGCATTAGTAGGGAGTAGGTGAATGGGACTGGGTGGGTTACTCTTCGGTGGGGCGGTGTGGACTTGTTGGGCTGAAGGGCCTGTTTCCGCACTGTAGGGAATCTAATCTAATCACCTTCTTGAGTTCTCAGGAAGGGTCACTGGACTCGAAATGTTAACTCTGATTTCTCGCCAGTCCTGCCGAGCATTGCTTGCAATTTCTATTTTTGTCACGAATACAGCTGTACCCTATTGTACATTGTCTTGAGTACAGTAGTTTGTGTTATTTAAGCAATTAAAAACCTACAGTCCACTAATTTGTTTCAACTACTACCTACCCTAATGTAAAGTATTTGGGAGTCAGATGTGAGGATTTTCTTGTAATGGTGCACATGGCTACGACCTGGATGAATCAGTGAAAGGGCCGTTGACCCATACTTTAGAACCCACAAGTTGAAACCTATTCCTCCTGACAACATTCAAAAGCATATTCTTCTGGAAGAGTGCTAGGAGTCTGCAGATGACAAGGCTGCTCGTTTTAAAGGTGAAATAAATTAGCGTGAGTGAGTACAAGGGAAATTGAGGGAATCGCAAAAGTATTCCATCTGCTTCTTGGAGATGGTTTTGTAGCTTTAGTTCAGAGCCATCAGTGAAATCAAAACCTGCTCTCTTTGGTTTCTTGCCACATCACTGAGAATGTCAAGCATGTTTTTTTCTCTTCATGTGAGATTGAAGATCTTGGGCTGGGGTTGTATCTGTCAGTATTACATACATCTAACTGGGAAAAGAAATTGCTTCAATAAAAATCATTACCATTTAGGTTGTAGTTTCCATGAACTGCAACTGAAAATGGGATGTACCCTGTAATGGGTTGTTAATGCGAATTGCAATGTGAAATAGTTCAATAATCCCCTTCAGTAATAACAATACCATACCCTCGGGTCATCAAGTCTGTATCACCAAAAATATATTCAATCTACACTTGTCCCCCCATTGCCCAGCACTAGACCCATAGCCTGAGGTGGTATGACATTGCAACTAGGCAAAAGTGAGGACTGCAGATGCTGGAGATCAGAGTCTAGGTTAGAGTGGTGCTGGAAAAGCACAGCAGGTCAGGCAGCATCCAAAGAGTAGGAAAATTGACGTTTTGGGCAAAAGCCCTTTTGCCCAAAACGTTGATTTTCCTGCTCCCCGGATGCTGCTTGACCTGCTGTACTTTTCCTGCACCATTCTAATCATGACACTGCAAGTGTTCATCCAACTATTTTTCGAAGGTTGTGGGGTCACTGCTGTAGCTACGTTCCCAAGCAGTGCAATTCAGACCCTCACCATCCTCTGGGTGAACCAGCGTTTTCTCTAATCCCTTCAAGCCTTCAGATTATGTTGAATTAGGTGAGCTGCTATCAGATAGAGCAGTCGAAAAGTGTGGCGCTGGAAAAGCACAGCAGGTCAGGCAGCATCCGAGGAGCAGGAGAATCGACGTTTTGAGCATAAGTCCAGGAATGCTATCAGACATTGTGAAGTTCTGATTTTTTAAATAGCCTGCATTCCTCTTTAAGTAATTTTTTTTTAGATTAGATTACTTACAGTGTGGAAACAGGCCCTTCGGCCCAACAAGTCCACACCGCCCCGCCGAAGCGCAACCCACCCATACCCCTACATCTACATCTACCCCTTACCTAACACTACGGGCAATTTAGCATGGCCAATTCACCTGACCTGCACATCTTTGGACTGTGGGAGGAAACCGGAGCACCCGGAGGAAACCCACGCAGACACGGGGAGAACGTGCAAATTCCACAGTCAGACGCCTGAGGCGGGAATTGAACCCGGGTCTCTGGCGCTGTGAGGCAGCAGTGCTAACCACCGTTATAGTGGGTATTACAGGGCACCATGGTAGCTCAGTGGTTAGCACTGCTGCCTCACAGCCCCAGGGATCCAGGTTCAATTCCAGCCTGTGGTTGCTCGCCTTTGAGCAGAAGAGGCTAAGGATAGATTTGACAAAAGGTGTTCAAAGCCAGGAGGAATCTGAGGCAACATGAGATGCAACAAAATTACATAGAAATTTGTTAAGGCTTGAAGGGCACTGCATGTAGGCATACTGGAATTAGACTCCTTAAAAACTTTCAAAGGGAATTAGGTAATAAAGTCAAGATTTTAAATATCCGTTTGTCAGGCAGTACTATGGCTCAGTGGTTAGCATTGCTGCCTCACAGCACCAGAGTCCTGGGTACGATTCCAGCCTCAGGTGACTGTCTGTGTGGAGTGTGCACATTCTCCCCGTGTCTGTATGGGTTTCTTCTGGGTGCTGCTGTTGCCTCCTACGGTGTAAAGATGTGCAGGTTAAGTGAAATGCAGTGTTACAGGGTGGGATGTTCTTCAGAGGGTTGGTGTGGACTCAATGGGCCAAATGACCTGCTTCCACACTGTGGGGATTTTGTGGTAATATTCTGTAGATGAAATCAGATTAACTATATTGTTTAGCCACAGCGATCAGACTCTAATCAATGTTTTCCAGTTGTTTCTGATCTGCTGCAGTGGTGAACCTGTAGTACATTTATTACTTAACACACTAGCCAGCTTCCAGTGAAATTACTTCCTCATTGAAATCCTAAATATTCCCGTGGCAGAGGGGGTAAGAGCCAGAGGGCACTGATTTAATGTAATTGGCAGAAGACACAATGGGAACATGAGGAAAAGATTTTTTGTCACAGCAAGTGGATATGAAATGGAAACTACTGCCTGGAAGTGTGTGCTGGCTAATTCCACAACTGCTTTCAAAAACAATAAACAGCCCAATTGGAAAGTTTTGTAAGACTAAGGGGTGAAGAGCTGGGAATTGGGACTATCTGAGATACTCTTTTGTAGATGGCTGCCCAGACACAATGAGTTGAATGGTCCCCCCTTTCTGTTGTCACTATTTAACAATTATATAATGGTGTTTTATGGGTGCCCTGCTTAACCTTGAGAGAAGGGAGTGGGTGGCACAGTGGTTCTGTGGGCGGCATGGTAGCTCAGTGGTTAGCACTACTGCCTTACAGCGCCAGAGACCTGGGTTCAATTCCCATCTCAGGCAACTGTCTGTGTGGAGATTGCGCATTCTCCCTGTGTCTGTGTGGGTTTGTTCTGTTTTCCTCCCTCAGTCCAAAAATGCGCAGGTTAGGTGAATTGGCCGTGCTAAATTGCCCGTAGTATAAGGTGAAGTGGTAAATGTAGGGGAATGGGTCTGGATGGGTTACTCTTTGGCGGGTCGGTGTGGACTTGTTGGGCCAAAGGGCCTGTTTCACACCGTACGTAAGTAATCTAAATGAGTTTTGATACTTTGATACTGCTATTGTACAGCCCTGCTGGGTGTTAAAATACAGAAGAAATCCGAAGGAACCATCTGCTGGTTTAGAGGGACTGATTGCAGAAAAGTTTAATACCGCAACCATTCTACCTTCCACTCAGAGGGAAGTTTACTTGTTGCTCCTTTGATTTCGGAATCTGACATGGGGCAATGATCAAATCATTCCTCAAAACACAGAAGCTCATATCTTTTTATTCTTCTGCACTTCTGTTTGAAGACTGAAATGGAAAAAGAAGTTTAAAATAAAACAAGCATTGTTGAAGGATTGTGGCATGTCTTAGAAGTGGTGGCCTGGCATCCATTGTAAGCACTATTTACACAGCTGCTTTTGCAGGCAATGGTTTGCAGACCAGCTGGAGATGAAGATGCATGTTTGGCTGGTAACAAGTATCTGATCGGTGTATGGGCCAATGACCAATCATTGAGGACAATGGCGGTCTGCCTGCCAGCAACTTTGTGACTGGGTGCCAGGTAGCTGAACAGCTTGGGGTGAGAATATTTGGAAGAAACCATTGGGCCATTGGAGGAGCCTTTGCAGTAAAAAGCACCTCAAGCCTGAAAATAGGCAGTTTAGTTCCCTTTTCCGATTGTTGACTTTTAATTGACAAGTCAAAGAACTTTATCCCCTGTGCATCCTACAAATAAGTGAAAAGATCTTGAAAGACTGAGGAACAACATTCTGATCAGCAAAAGCAACATCTCAGTAATCCCTGTAGATATGGAGCACTGAACTGTCATCCCAATATTCTCTCCACCCTTCTATCCATGCATTTTGTATTTGTCTGAGTTTGTCTGTGTTTAGAAGGAGAGTTGATAAGGGGAATAGAGTTTTAACTAATACAGTTACTTGCCGATGATTCATAACCTGTACTTAGGGTCTCATGAATTTATCTAGAGTGAATTAAATTATTATTCCACCAGAGCAAAGTTTTGGAGGATGCTGTAAAATTCACATGATATTTTCGGTCAAACTCATGATCAGTAAGTTTGCAGATGACATGAAGATTGGTGGAGTAGCAGAAAGCATATGGGACTGTCAAAGAATACAGGAGAATATAGATAGATTGGAGAGTTGGGCAGAGAAGTGGTAGTTGGAGTTCAATGCAGGCAAATGTGAGGTGATGCATTTTAGAAGGTCTAATTCTAGAGTGAACCATACTGTAAATGGAAGAGCCTTGGGAAAAGTTGATGATCGGAGAGATCTGGGAGTTCAGGTCCATTGTACCCTGAAGGTGGCTGCACAGTTGGATAGAGTGGTCAAGAAGGTATACAGAATGCTTGCCTTCATCGGACAGGGTATTAAGTATGACAGCTGGCAGGTGATGTTAAAATTGTACAAGACTTTGGTTCGGCTGCATTTAGAATACTGTGTACAGTTCTGGTCACCACATTACCAAAAGAATGTGGACGCTTTGGAGAGGGTGCAGAGAAGGTTTACAAGGATGCTGCCTGGTATGAAAGGTGCTAGCTATGAAGAAAGGTTGAGTAGGTTAGGATTGTTTTCATTAGGAAAAAGGAGATTGAGGGGGGACCTGATTGAGTTCTACAAAATCATGAAGGGTATAGACAGGGTGGATAGAGGTAAGCTTTTTCTCAGGGTCAGGGATTCAATAACAAGAAGTCATGTGTTCAAGGTGAGAGGAGAAAAGTTTAAGGGGAATACACATGGAAAGTACTTTACACGGAGGATGGTAAGTGCCTGGAACGCGTTGCCAGCAGAGGTGGTAGAGGCAGGCATGGTAGATTCATTTAAGATGTATCTGGACAGATGCATGAGTAGGTGGGGAGCAGAGGGATACAAATGCTTAGGAATTGGGCGATAGGTTTAGACAGTGGGTTTGGATTGGCACAGGCTTGGAGGGCTGAAGGGCCTGTTCCTGGGCTTGTTAAATATCTTTAGAAGATCTTTGAAGGTAGGAAGCTAGTTCAAAACGGCTTCAGAACTAATCTGGGATCTTTGGCACTCGATGACTAGTTGGGGTTGGAATGCACTGCCTGGATTTGCAGTGGAGGTGAGCTCAATCGAAGCATTCACAAGGGTATTGGATAATTATATGAAGAGAAATAATGTGCAAGGATCTGGGGAGAAAACAGGAGATTGGCACTAGATAATGATGCTTATTTGAGGAACTGGTACAGACACGATAGGCCAAATGGCCTCCTTCTGTACCATAACACTTCAGTGGTTCTGTGATAAACATAGGATGAGAAGAACAGACAAGGATAAGAGAAAAGCACAAAAACTGAACTTTTATAAATCAGTACATAGAGCAAAACTTTAAGAGTGCGCTAATTCTGGGCATCACATTTCAGAAAGACTTTAAGGTTTGGGAGAGAATATAAATATATACTCGAATGGTACTAATGGTGTGGCACTTCAATTATGTGTAGAGACAATAGAAGCTGGGATTGTTCTCCTTTGAGCAGAAGGATAGATTTGACAAAAGGTGTTCAAAACCAGGAGGAATTGGAGGCAAATGAGAGGCAAACCAATTACATACCAATTTATTAAGACCTGAAAGACACTGCATGTAGGAATACTGGAATTAGATTCCATAAAAAGTTTCAAAGGGAATTAGGTAAAAATGTGTACGGTGTCTCAATAGTTAGCACTGCTGCCTCACAACGTCAGGGACCTGGCTTCGATTCCAGCCTCAGGCGACTGTCTGTGTGGGGTTTGCACATTCTCCGTGTGTCTGTGTGGGTTTCCTCTTGGTGCTCCAGTTTCCTCCCACAGTCCGAAGATGTGCAAGTTGGAGGAATTGACCATCCTGGATTGCCCATGGTCTTCAGGGATGTGTAGGTGAGGGGTAAGTGTAGGGGAATGGGTTTGGTGGGATACTCTTCAGAGGGTCAGTGTGGACCTGTTAGGCCAAAGGGCCTGTTTCCACACTGTAGGGATTCTATGAAAAGAATCTATGTAGAGCCAGAGAGAAAAGATGGGGGAGTGAGAATGCTTAGATAGCTCTTTCAAAAATCCCACATGCATATGATAGACTTCTTTCTATGCTCTGTCACAACTAATTCTATGGAACTATCCAGACAGATTGCAGCATTGCTTTGCAGCTCTGTACATGTTTGGATCAACCCCAGAGTGAATTCCATTCTGTAAGTTTATGAATAAATTATGGACATACCTGATTGTACAAATACTATATCACACATTACAGTGATCTAAAATCAGAAACAAAGTGATTGCAATGAATTGGAATACAGAAGCAATTGGATCAGCAGTGATTAAGTAGTATATGAAGAGCAAATATGTTGAATGTCCTTTGTACACAATAAACTAAGGTTAAAAACCCGACAGAATTATTCTAATTTCTATTCAAAATAGCTTGGACTGAATCTCCTCTCAGAGATTATCCTAATAAATTGATAAGCCTTCAAGATCTTGATAAAATGGTCTACGCAACTGATTATCTCTGCACATAAATTCTCTTCAATGAAAAAGTTTGAATTTCTCACACTGTAGTTGGTGAGAATCTATGCCTGTGTAGCTAAAAGTTGGTGACAGTCAGTGACTACAAATAACAGGACGTCGTAGACATAAAATCATTGACTTAGAAATAGAAGGAGATGGTGAGAAGGTTTATCTCTCAGGGAATTGCTGAGGTAGGAAATGCTCTGTTTGAAAATGTGGTAGAAGGCACTCGTATGTAAGTAATACCCCGCAGAGCAACAAGCCATTCTGCTCAATCAGTTCTTGCCCATGATTCAAAAATAACTTGAAAGGGGATTGGATAGCAACCTGAAATCAAAAAAGTTGAAAAGTTATGGATGAAAAGCTGGGTTTGCAATGAAGCAACTGATCTTTCAAAGCGCCAGTTTTGATTCAATGGGCCAAATGGTTGTCTTCTAAGTGGTAACATTCTATTAATTGGTATTCAATACCAGAGATGAACAGGTACCACTCTTGTTAGCATTGCAGTGGATGCAGGTTGAATTATGTATTTTCAATACATTTCAAATGCGTGTGCTGGAAGTCTATTTTCTAAAAAAGGTCATCATGGTGTGTGTGTGTGTCACTGGCAGGGCTGTCATTCATTGTCTGCCTCTAGTTTCTCTTGAGAAGGTGTTGATGAGCTGCTTTCTTGAACTGAAGAAGCGTTACACCCGAAACGTTGACTTCTCCACCTCCTGATGCTGCCTGGCCTGCCATGTTCTTCCAGCCTCCTGCCTGTCTACTTCTTGAACCACTTCAGGCCATTTGCTGTAGGTACACTCATAAAACACTTCAGGACGAGATTCCAGGATTTTGACCCAATGACAGTGAAGGAATGGGTGATATATTTCCAAGACAAGGTGGTGAGTGGTTTGGAGGGAAACTTGCAGATGATGATGTTCCCCTATATCTGCTACTCTTGTCCTTCATGGGTTGGGAAGCTGCTGCCTGAAGAGTTTCTGCAGTGCATCTGCAGGTGGTACACACTGCTGTTACTGAGCATCAATGGTGGAGGAAGTGGCTATTTGTTGATGTGATGCCAATCAAGTGGACTGCTTTAGTCTGGATGGTATCAAGCCTCTTGAATGTTATTGGAGCTGCACTCATCCAGGCAAGTCAGGAATATTCCATCACACTCCTGACTTGTAACTTGTACCTGGTGGACAGGCTTTGGGGGAGTCAGGAGCTAATTTATTCACTGCAATGGAAATTCTAAATCCATTGGAAATCCAGTGCACATTAAACAAACAAAATGTTACAGAGGACTTCTTCATTTTTCTCCTCGTCTCCAGGTTCCATCCATGAATTGACAGATTACTGGATGGAAATTCCAAACAATACTTAGGTTTATACAGTCTTCAGCCTACTTGGCGATACAGAGCAATGCCGAAAGTGTGGGTTCAATTCCCGTACCAGCTGATGTTAATATTAAGGTTCCATTTTCTCAACTCCTCCCCCTTACCTGAGGCGTGGTAACTTTTAGTTTAAAGCATCACCCCCTGTCTCTCCCTAATGAGGCTATTTGTTTCAATGGAGACTTTACTTAGTTCCACCACTGAGTATGAAAGTTGGCAGGAAAATGCAAGGGAAATAGTCATCTGATTTATTGTCATTAATAGGACATAATTACTTCTACCTGGCACTCCCTACATCATCAGTTTTTGTTTGTTTAGTATTTCGATATTTGAAAATACTGCGTGGGACAAGGCATACATTAATCATTTTAGACATCGTTCGTTTCAACAGCCATCCATGAATCCTCCACCATTTTGAGCGGCAGTCATTTTGAAAACAGCAAGACAATGATATATTTTATGCTTTGCTGTAATTTATCACACTGTGATGTGACCTGAGACACGGAGCTCCTTTATCAAACCTGCCTTGCATAGGCAGCTAGAAGCTACCTAAGCATTAAAAACATAATCACTTGACGGCAAATTTGTCTGCTAAAGGATTCACTTTGTAGAAGCCTTTTGAGGTTGTGCACATTTGGAGAGAATCCAGAGAGGGAGAGAGTAACACTTGTAGCATTAATCCAATATCAATGCAAGATGTGTCCAACAGTTAATCACAACACCAGACAATATACCATCTGTATTTTTCTTTACAAAAACTTTTATTATCTTTTTTTGAAAATTAAAAAAAAACATTATATTACACCTCACCTTTGGTAGTCTTTGATTTATAATGTTATGTGATAAATGATGGGAAAAAGCAAATTAACTATACTGCGACAGCAGGTCATTGACAGAATTCTTTCTTCCTGTGTGAGATATGAGAAGAGTGTTAATGGTTCACTGATGTTGAACTCTGCACTATGTTTTGCAGGTCAAGAATTCAGTGTCAAGTGTCAAAGCAGCACAGAATAAATTATTGTATGAAATATTTCAGTCCATATGATAGCACCACTCTCTAAAACTTGGGTATTTTTCAGATAGAGTAATAAACGTGTTGAGAAATTAATGCACTCACTGACACCAACTTGGGTTAACTTTGAAAAGATGTTGTTACATTGAACGATCTGAGGAGGGTTTTCCTTATTCAATTTTAGAGGGAGAGGGAAATTTTAATATAACTCACCAAAGACCATAAGAGATAGGAACAGGAGTAGGCCATTTGGCTCTTGTGCCCGCTCTGTGATTCAATAGGATCATGGCTATTCCTCACATTCTCTTTGCTACCTTCTCTGCATAACCCTTGATTCCCCTCCTGATAAAGAACCTATCTCAGCCTTAAACATACACAAGGACTCTGACCCCATAGCTCACTGTGGCAAGAAGTTCCAAAGACTTAGAACTGTCTGAAAGAAGAGATTCCTCCTCATCTAAGTCTTAAACTGGTTCATCTTTATTCTGAGACTGTACCCTCTGGTCCTTGAGTCTCCTATGAGGGAAAACATCCTCTCTGAATTTACCCTGTCAAGCTCCTTAGGACTCCTGTATTTTCAATGAGAGCACCTCTCATTCTTCTAAATTCCAATCAGTAGGGTCCTAACCTGTTGTGCCTTTGTTCATAAGACAATCCTTCCATACCAGGGATTATCCTAGTGAACCTTCTCTGAACTGCCTCCAAAACAATGACAACTTTCCTGAAATAAGGGGATCAAAACTGCTCTCAGTGCTCCAGTTGTGGTCTCACCAGCACCTTGTATAGTTGTAGTAAAACTTCCCTACTCTTATACTCCAACCCCCTTGAAATAAGGGCCAATGTTTTGCCAACATCCTGATGGCAATCCAATTAGATTAGCTGGATCATTGACTTTACACCAATATTGCTCTCAGCTGATCTGAGTGGACAGTAAGGTTGGGCAGCTATAAAAGCAGAGTGTCTTTCAATCTCAGCAGTTTCCTGTGAAACACATTATTTTAAATTTTCATTCTCCCCCACCCCAATCCAATCTCTTTGATCAGGGAAATAAAATATTTCCTTCTCAACTGAATCAGTCCATAGACTTAATTGTCAACATCAAAGTATAATATTAATCTCTGTAAAAAATATATAGATATATATATATTCAAAAATGAATATAAGAATATAGAGATGTATTTATGAAGAGCAGTCACTTCATATGACCTGAATATATGTCACTCGTGAGTCACTGCCTAGTTGGCTCTTGGCTGTGCACTTGTATGTCCCAGAATTCTTTGCTGTTAGCTTTTGGATCGCCAGTGTTCCCTGTGGGTGCAGGAGCCCACTGTCAGTCATCTGGCCCTTGCTTAATGTGGAAAGCACTGTGTGGTTCGGCAGCTCCCACACGATCTCTGGCCTCGGGATGCCAATCGCCATGCAGTTGAGTTGGACAGCTGAGCCGGCTAAGACCTGAAGCGACTTGGGTGGTCCGTTGGTGATGCGAGGTGGGTAGGCGATGACAATCACTGACGTTATGATGGAGTCGTCACCTGCGTTGTTGTACGCTTTGCAAATGTAGTTGCCCCTGTCACGTACACTCACTTCCCTGACGACCAAAGTCCCGTTTTCAAACAGGATATACCTAGGATTTATCTGTGGTCTGTTGAGGATGTAGCCACTGGGCAAGGTCCACACAATGTTTGGCATTGGCCTACCATTGGCAGAACAGTGAAGGTATAAAGCATCCCCACTCATGCTGCGTATTAATCCCAGAGGCCGGGTGCGGATCACAGGTTTCTGACCGACCTCCAAGATAATCAGTTTCTCGATATATCCAATTGTATTTTTGGCTGCACACCGGTACTTGCCAGTATCCTCGACAGTGGGGCTGTGAATCAGAAAGGTGCCATTGCTGTTTATTTGGTAGCGGGCTGTCTTGTGTGCGCCAGTGAACCGTGTTCCATTGGGAAGGATCCAGATGATCTCTGGAGGCGGATAGCCATCCGCCGAGCAGTTCAGGATGGTGGGACCCTCGCCGCTCGCCACGACCTTCTTGTTGAATGGGTTCTTGAAGACGGGCCTCTGTAACCTCCGGGTCACCTCCAGGTTGACTACCAGCGTGGCTTCCCCGGCGTCGTTCCGGGCCACGCAGACAAACTCGGCGTTGTCCGTAGCCCTAACATTGCGGATTTCCAAGGTGCCGTTCAGATGGACCACGATCCTGCTCCCGTAGTACGGAGCATTTAACATGATATTATCCGGCATAATCCAGGTGATGTAGGGCTTGGGAACTCCCGCCACCTTGCAGTCGATCTGTTTCCTGCTGTGCCTTACCGCGTAGTCCTTGATAACCGTCTTATTCCCGGCCAAACCGTTTATTAGCGGTGGCTTTGAGGCCACATCCAAATGGAAAAGGTATGTATCATCACCTCCAGGGTTGCGAGCAATGCACATGTACTTCCCGGCATCAGAGAGACGGGTATTCCTGATTAGCAGTGAACCATTGGAATACAAGTGATACCGATTCTTGGAAAATGATATGATCTCATTTGTGGGGAGCATCCATAGAATCCTTGGCAGTGGCTTTCCCGCAGCCTGGCAATCAAACATTGCAATGCCTCCACTTGTTACCTTCAGGGATCCCTTGTGTGGTTTCTTTATATACGGTGCCATTGTCACCACGGTCACATGGACTTTCATCTCGTCCTTGCCCAGAGTGTTTTGCGCATAGCATGTGTAATCGCCTTCTTCAGCCATCCCCACCTTATTGTAGTAGAGCGTCCCGTTGCCGAAGACTATGTACCTGCGCGTCCTACTGCCACTGTCATCTGCCTGCAACACGTTGTTGACCATTGTCCCATCGGGCAAGCTCCAGGAGATCTCGGGCTTGGGGGAGCCAGAGGCCTTGCAGTCCACTTGCAGGTCGGCCCCGTATGAGACGTGCTTGTGAACGGACTGTTTGTGCTCGATCAGCGCCGGCCTCATGGACACGTCGATTTTCAGCGACACCATGTCATCGCCCACCCTGTTTCGGGCGATGCAAAGGTACATCCCGGCGTCTCGCTCTGTGATTGATTCAATTGACAGGGTCCCATTGGGCCACACCAGGACACGGCTTGCCGATCTGAAAGGGAGACAGATAATCATCTTGTTACTCACAGAGATGGCAACAAGGGCAAGGAAGATCATCCAATGAGAGGATGTGAGAGGACAGAGGGGAATGGAACAAGGAACAGGATATTTCTGATGGGGGCCTTCTCTACCCCACCACCTGACCCAGTGCTATCATCTGCTCCCCCCCACCCCCACCTCCCGTCACTTGCTGCTTCACGTTCAGCTAAGTCTTCAAATTGGGCCAAACGGCTGGAGAAGGGAATTCCTCTCTCACTTGGCGGGGATTCCCATGACCTGGAAGGTGTTGATAGTGCCATAGCATGGAAAAGGGCAGTGAGGTATGGAGTCTTGCTGGAGATGCTAGGACTGGGAAGGAGATAGTGCATGATCGGGGTGCAGAGCTTGTGGGAGATTTTGGAGAGGGGGTAAAAGGAGGATGGAAGGGAGGGAGAAGGTATCCATGTGGAAAGGAGGCTGTTCAAAGGATTACTATATCCAACGTACCCCCCTGGAACCTTCCCCGCCTGTATTTAATCTGGACTGGGTAGTACATGACCCTGAAGTGAGCGTTGACTGCCCAGTGAAGGGCTTCAATTTGGGAAAAGGTGGGAAACCCAAACTGTGCCCATCCGACTTGAAAATTGTAGAGAGTTTGGAAGAGCCATGGGAAAGCCAGGGTGGGAGTTTTACCCATTTCCCCCAGATCAGTGCGGACATCCTTATTGAACATTCACTTTGCTGAAGAGCAGTTTGTGGACTCATGCAGCCCCATGTTAGAAAACACATTTACTAAACTAATCACACTGAATGGATAAGATTAGCCCCTGCAGCTTCTGGATTTAGGTAGACAGGATGAGTATTTTCCCTCAGACGTACTCCATAGACATTAATGGATAAATCCTGGTGTATTCAGTTACATCTAACAAAAGCTTTGAAGTGATCATGGTTATGAATGAAAAATTGTTTGATTTTGTTGGGAAACTGCAAGTTCCCATCATGATGGTTGGAATTAATAAAAAAACTACTCTCCCATTTGCAAACCTGGCAGTGGGGACATGAAAAGTTCTGCCCAGGGGAGGGGTCAAATTTCAAAAGGACAATGTGTAAATAAATACTAAATAAAAGGCCTGGGCACTAACAGAAACTTGCAAAGATTGGGTCCCACTAACATGATGGGGTGGCACAGTGGTTAGCACTGCTGCCTCACAGTGCCAGGGATCTGGATTCAATTCCAGTCTTGGCTGACTGTCGTGTGAAGTTTGCATATTCTCCCATGTCTACATGGGTTTTCTCCAGGTTACTCCAGTTTCCTTCACCAGTCCAGAGATGTGCAGGTTAGGTGAACTGGCCATGCTAAATTGCCCATAGTGTCCAGGAAGGTGCAGGCTAGGTGGATTGGCCATGGGAAATGTAGGGTTACAGGAATAGGGGAATCGGTCTGGGTGGAATGCTCTTTGAAGGATTGATGTGAACGCAATGGGTAAAATGGCCTGTTTTCACACTGCACGGATTCAATGATATCCTTCTATGAAAATGCAAGCAGTAAACCATCTCAAGGCACGTATGGAGGCGTACTACCAGGTAACATTTAATGCGAAGGTGCTTAGAATGGTTTGGATGGATGTCTTCAGAAGTAATTCAGTCTTAGGGACTATCCAAAAGGAGGGAAGAGCAAAAGTTTTGGGCGTAATTTTAGGGTAAGGGACATGTAAGGCCAAACTTGGAAATTTTGGATGGATGTAAAATAGAGAACATTACAGGGGCAGGATGGAAAGAATAAAAAAAATTGGACTTTGAAGATACCCACATAATTCATGTTTTTCTCATTGAATAGATTAAAATTCCAGCCTATTAAGTATATATATATATTTTTTTTTAATGGTTTCAATTGCTTAAGAGATCTTGCAGTTCTAAATGATAAAAACATTCGACTAACTATGGATTACAAAAGTTGTAGAATTATCCAACTGTTATTTATTATATTCCTCAGAGAAGAAAATGCTTGCTCCCTATCCAAACACAGATTCTACGTTTTTGGTGGAGTTTAGATTAGATTCCCTATAGTGTGGAAACAGGCTCTTCGGCCCAACCAGTCCACACTGACCCTCCGAATAGTAACCCGCCCAGACCCATTTCCCTCTGACTAATGCACCTAACACTATGGGCAATTTAGCATGGCCAATTCCCCTAACCTGCACATCTTAGGACTGTGGAAAGAAACCAGAGCAAACCCACACAGACACAAGGAGAATGTGCAAACTCCACACAGACAGTCACCTGAGGCTGGAATTGAACCTGGGACCCTCTTGCTGTGAGGCAGCAGTGCTAACCACTAAACTACCTTTATGGCTCTTCGCATGGCTTTGTACCACCACTTGCAAGTCACACATCAACCTGATTTGAACCTATTTTGTTGTTCCTTCACTGTTGTGGAACACCCACCCTAACAGCACTGTAGATGTCTACATTCCCAAGGACCATAATGGTTCAAGAAGGCAGTTAATTGCCTTTCTTGAGGGCAATTAAGGACAAGCAAAAAATACTGCCATCAAAGCCAATATCCTGTGAATGATAAATAAAGGTCAGACCAAAGGAACAGGATGTGATTCTAAACAAGAAATCCTCAACATGATCTGTACACATCTGTACATATTTCAGATTTCCAGTGTCTGCTGTGTTTAACTTTAACATATAAAGAATGTGTGTTAAATCCAGCCCAGTACAGTTAATGTAGGGCATGCGTGAATGAGAATCAATGTTTCATCCAAAAAGGGTGTGTGTATGTGTGTGTGTGTGTCTGTGCATGTGTGTGTTTGTGTGTATTTCTGTGCATGTGGGCGTGTGTCTGTGTGTGTGTGCGTGTGTGTGTGTTTGTGTGTCTGTGCATGTATGTTTATATTTGTGTGTGTGTTGTGCGTGTATGTTTATGTGTTTGTGTGTTGTGCGTGTATGTTTATGCGTTTGTGTGTGTGTCTGTGCGTGTGTTTGTGTGTGTCTGTGCGTGTGTATTTGTGCGTGCATGTTTGTGTGTGTGTGTGTCTGTGTGTGCACGTTTGTATGTTGTGGTTCTGTTCGCCGAGCTGGGAATTTGTGTTGCAGATGTTTCGTCCCCTGTCTAGGTGACATCCTCAGTGCTTGGGAGCCTCCTGTGAAGCGCTTCTGTGATCTTTCCTCCAGCATTTATAGTGATTTGTATCTGCCGCTTCCCATTGTCAGTTCCAGCTGTCCGTTGCAGTGGTCGGTATATTGGGTCCAGGTTGATGTGCTTGTTGATTGAAAAGTGGATAAGTGCTATCCTTAGTGCCACACACTCAGATGATAAGCAACATGAGTTCGACTGGGACAACACTACTATTAGAGGACAAGCCAAACAGTGAACAGCCAGGGAATTCCTAGAGGCATGGCACTCATCCACTGATTCAATCAACAAGCACATTGACCTGGACCCAATATACAGGCCACTGCAGCGGAACAGCTGGAACTGACAATGGGAAGCGGCAGATACAAATCACTATAAATGCCGGAGGAAACATCACAGAAGCGCTTCACAGGAGGCTCCCAAACACTGAGGATGTCACCTAGATAGGGGACGAAACATCTGCAACACAAATTCCCAGCTCGGCGAACAGAACCACAACAACGAGCACCCAAGCTACAAATCTTCTCCCATGTTTGTATGTACATGCGTATGTCTGTGCGTGTGTTTGTGTGTCTGTGTGTATGTTTATGTTTGTGTGTTGTGCGTGTATGTTTATGTATTTGTGTGTGTCTATGCATGTGTCTGTGTGTGTGTCTGTGCATGTGTGTTTGTATGTGTGTCTGTGCGTGTTTGTGTGTGTCTGTGTGTGCGTGTCTGCATGTGTGTTTGTGTGCGTCTGTGCGTGCGTGTTTGTATGTTTGTGTGCGTGTCTGCGTGTGTGTCTGTGCATGTGTTTGCGCGTGTGTGTTTGTGTGTGTGTGTGTGTGTTTGTGTGTGTGTCTGTGCGTGTGTGTTTGCATGTGTGTGTGTCTGTGCGTGTGTTTGCTTGCAGTTGCTTCAATATCTCATGCATGGTGATAGGTGTCAGCACACCAATCGCGGTATTGACTTCAAGTTCCAGAAGTCACTGTTGCAAACGTGCCTTGGTGGCTGTGAAGCTGGTAAGAAAATTGGATGGAATGCTGATGTGGACTGCCCTTGTCTGTTTCAGCAAGTACTCTCCTACAACTCCTCCACACCCTCCCCACACTCGGCAGAACACTTGAGTGTTGGCTTGCCCCAGCACCTACCTGTAGTGATTGGAATGAGGCCAGCCTGGCCGAACTCATAGATTATGGGTTCCCTGATTAGGACAGGAGTGTCAGAGGTTCTGCCTACACTGAGAGCTGGCATTGAGGGAGCTGGGTCAGTGTCTAGCACCATTACACGTAAATAAGATGTGACTTGATGACAGGATACTGGCCTCTGTCTAGTTATTTCACCACCCTCAACAATCTGGCCTTAATAAATTTCCACAGCAAGCCAAAGAAGCAATTTGCACTCAATTTTGAGTAGTTTAGTGTGAAAAAGTTGCATTGAAGTGCATGAGAAAACTATAGACTAATAACCAATCTTCCAAAATCGAAGTCAAAAATTGATGCGTGGTGGAAAGTGAGAGAGATCTTTGATGTTGTACCTGGACAATCCAAACTGAGCCTGAAAGTGCTCAGTTGAGACATGTTAGTTACATACTCGCACTAAAAAACTCTTTCCAAAATGGATGTATGTCTATGTGGATAGGGAAGGATATTTCTTCTGACTTATAAGAATGAACTGATATCTCACTGCCAACATTAAAAGTGTCATCATGCTAATTTGTTTCCTCAGCATCTATTCACCATAGTTACTTATTTTTAGCGTGGGTGATTGTAAGAATATAGGTACATATACAAAGTATATCTTTTGTCATGTAGTTTTACACCTATAATCATGAGTTTGGGTTTAAGACAGACTGTTTGAGGAGAAAGCAAGGTCAATAACTGTCTTCTGGCTTGAGATTGTAATATTATTTATCATTTCTGAAGATTGGACTGGCAATACAATGATACTCCCAGAGTTATCAGGCTTTAATCTGACTGTTATCTTACTGAAAGACTACTCCATACACTCTACCACCTCACACTGAACAATCTACTCCACTTGTTTCTCTGCACATGCCTCCTTCTCCCCCTCTCTCTACCTCTATCTCTATCTAGACACTGGCAAATAGTGGGCCACTTGACCCTTCCAGTCGAGTTCATCCTTCAATAAGATCATAGCACATCTTCTACATCAACTGGCTCTTCCTACAGAATCCCTTGATTCCCTTAGAAGATGGGAAGATAGGTAAAGGGGCTGTTCAGAGAGATCTGGGTGTTCTTGTCCACCAGTCAATGAAGGCAAGCATGCAGGTACAGCAGGTCGTGAAGAAGGCTAATAGCATGCTGGCCTTCATAACAAGAGGGATTGAGTATAGAAGCAAAGAGGTGCTTCTGCAGCTGTACAGGGCCCTGGTGAGACCACACCTGGAGTACTGTGTACAGTTCTGGTCTCCAAATTTGAGGAAAGACATTCTGGCTATTGAGGGAGTGCAGCGTAGGTTCACGAGGTCAATTCCTGGAATGGCAGGATTGCCTTACACGGAAAGACTGAAGCGACTGGGCTTGTATACCCTTGAGTTTAGAAGACTGAGAGGGGATCTGATTGAAACGTATAGGCTTATGAAAGGATTGGACACTCTGGCAGGAGGGAACATATTTCCGTTGATGGGGGAGTGCCGAACCAGAGGACACAACTTAAAAATACGGGGTAGACCATTTAGGACAGAGATGAGGAGAAACTACTTCACCCAGAGAGTGGTGGCTGTGTGGAATGCTCTGCCCCAGAGGGCAGTGGAGGCCCAGTCTCTGGATTCTTTTAAGAAAGAATTGGATAGAGCTCTTAAAGATAGTGGAGTCAAGGGGTACGGAGATAAGGCTGGAACAGGATACTAATTAGGAATGATCAGCCATGATCATATTGAATGGCGGTGCAGGCTCGAAGGGCAGAATGGCCTACTCCTGCATCTAAATAAAAAAAAAAAAAAAAAAAAAAATCCAAAAATCTGTAAAACTATGTTTTGACTCAATGGCAGAACGTTGAGAGTCATGTGGAGCAGAAAATTCCAAACATCCCAAACTATTTAACTTTGTCCCAAAGATTCACAACCCTTTGGCTGAACTTTGCTTATCTCTGTCAGAGCCAATCTCTTACTGCAACACTTGACTCCATATTCCAGATTTCATTTGACAAGCCCCTTAAGAATGGCATTTGTTTCAAAGTGATTATTAGATTACAGTACAGTCTGCCCAACAAGTCCACATCGACCCTCTGAAGAGTATCCCATCCAGACCCATTTCCATCTGACTAATGCACCTAACACTATGGGCAATTTAGCATGGTCAATTCACCTGACCTGCACAACTTTGGACTGTGGGAAGAAACCAGAGAACCTGTCGGAAACCCATGCAGACACAGGAAGAATATGCAAACTCTATGCAGACAGTGATGCAAGCTGGGATTGAACCCAAGTCCCTGGGGCTGTGAGACAGCAGTGCTAACCACTGAGCCACCATGCCACCCATTATCTCTCATGCTTCTGAACTCGAGGGAACATAAGCCTCATCTACCTCATTCTTCTCCATAGGGCAATCCCCTCATCCCAGCAAGGAAGCCATTCAGCCCATCCAGCATGTGGCAACTCTTTGAAGAGCTATCCAATTGAATTCCATACCTCAAAGCACTCAAGTATATATCCAATTGTCTTTTGGAAAGTTCCCATAAAATCCGATTCCACCACCTTAAGGTGATGCTTTCTTCTTGAATGTGCAGGTGAAATTGTATCCAGGCTCAAGTTGAGGCTTAAACAGAGGTTTAGAAAGTGATTTTGATACCTCATGCCCCCAATTTACAAAGCCAGGTATCTCATACATTTTAAATGTCTTTAAACTTGCCCTGGCAACTTCAAAGATCGGCGCGCACACAGTCAGTTCTCACTGCTCTACTATTGAAATTCTATCACCTCTCCACATTCATTCGTCCAAAGTATTTTCTACTGCCATTACTGGGATTAAATAGCTTCTGTAATGCGGTGGATCTCAAGACATATTGAAATGAAGAGTTGGACTATCTGATGCTTTCACATATATAAAAAAGAATTGGGTCAGCCATCCTAGTCTGTCCAAAATGCAAGAGACCAAACAAAGTCTCATTATCCCACTGCTCCAAATCCTTGGGGCACTGTTGAATTTTACGACCACTCGGGACATCCTTAAGTTGTGTTTCAAAATGTCTTTCAGAGCTTTCCCAAGGTGATTATTGTCCTCTGGGGATCGAGAGTCCGACTAAGGCAAATATGTCTTATTGAATGCACTCCTTCTTGTAAACCCTGGCAATTCTAATGCTGGAAATGAGTCACCATTATAATTTTCCTCTGGCCCATAGCCGACACAGACGACTTTATACTTCTGCATATATTATGCCAAGACCCTAACGGATCCACACAACAAGAAAGCTACCTTGACTGTTGTTGCTGATTAATTGCCTCAAAGTCTACACTGTCACCAGCATTTTATGAATTCATCGATATAAAACATTTTGCTGGTTGCTGCAAGCATCATGGGCAACGAGGGTCTAAGGAGCTGCATGAATCTTGAAGCTGCACAAAGGAGGTATGAGCAGATTTTGATGTCAGCTCCCAAACGTAACATGTTATCAACTTGGAAGCGCGCAAGATGTCAGCAAAAGCAAACTCCACTCATCACATTATACCCACAAGATTATTAAACAGGAGAGGTTTTCTTCCACCTTAAGAGATAATGCTACTCCTCCTCTGATTCTCAGCCACATACACTGAAAGCACGAAGGTGGAAGACAGTGATGGCAAGTTATTCAGAGCTTTCAGTGGGCAGTCATTCATGAATCAGCTGTAGATGTGCAAAGTCGTTCCAGCCATCTTACCATTTGATTTTGTGTTTTCTGCTCTCTCTCGTTTTTTCCTCCCTTACTGGGAAAAATTCAGCTGATCAAGAATCTACTTCCAATGAAGCCACAACAATCAACCTGAAGACTTGTCCCACTCCTTGAGCCATGATCTGGGTGAACCAGTGTGCTGCTCTGTCTAATGGAACCATTCGTATGTATGTGCTTCCATCTAGCAATCCAAGCTAGAACTCCGAAGCAGTACCTTTGAAAGGATCGCGATCGAGTTGCTAGCTATTGCTGCAACTGTTGCCAAGTGGACAACGTATTTACATCAGAAGCTTGAAATGCCTCTGGACTTTGTTAACAGGCAGACACTCAACATGTTTGCATGGGGCTCTGCTCGGTCTTATTTTACTGGTGACTTTAACCTGTACAAAAAAGATAATATTCAGCTGCCAGACAAGAGTTGATATATGTATATGCTAAGTATTCACCTACTCAGCTGCTAATGATAATTTTCTGAATTACAAGCCAGACCCTGCTGCTTGAAAACTATCACCTGTTCACATAAAGCTATAACATCCCTCTAGTTACAAATGATTACTCAAGTCAAATTTAATATCCAGCATTTTTCATGTGCTTGCCTACAGGTTCACAAGCCATTTTCTGAAATTCCCCATACTAACATGGGGCAGCATAGTGGCTCAGTGGTTAGCACTGCTGCTTCACAGCACCAGGGACCCGGGTTTGATTCCACCTTCAGGCAACTGTCTTTGTGGAGTTTGCACATTCTCCCCGTGTGGGTTTCCTCTGGGTGATGTGTTTTCCTTCCACAGTCCAAAGATGTGTAGGTTAGGTGGAGTGGCTATCTAAATTACTCATAGTATCCAGGAATGTGCATGGAAAATACAGGGTTATGGAGTTGGCTGGGGGGGGGTGGGGGGAGGAGTTTGGATGGAATGCTCTTTAAAAGGTCAGTATGGTCTCGATGGGCTGAATGGCCTGCTTCCAAACTGTAGGGATTCTATGAATAAGAGTTCTTCCCTCCATCCTTTGCTAAACATAGACAGTGACAGGCCAAGACCCTTGCCATTGTTAGGTCAGACTACAGCTTGAGAGAGAACACTGATGGTATTTATTTGTAAGCGTTTAAACATATGTGACAGACAAATACTCATGGCGTGAAGGTTTACTAAATGATCATTTCACATCCTGGTGATATCACCACAATGGTAGTGTGTTGCTTTTCAAAGTTTTTAGAAACAATGTTTGTTATAAAAGAAACAAACTCGGTTTTGTTTACCCGATGGCACTTAGACATATGATGGACAGGTTGCATATTGACGTTTATTTCTCTTTCAGGTACAATGTGATGGGTGCTATTTAACTGTGCCCCAGATGTGGCACTCAGGAGCAGAAACTGAATGTCCAATTCCCACTCCAGGGACTTGATCACAACATTCAGTCTGATCCCCAGGCACTGCTGCACTATTGGAGGTGTCATCTTTCAAGAGAGATATTAAACTGTGATCTTATTTGCTTTCTCAGGTGGATGTAAAAAATGCCTCATGGGATGATTTGAAAAATGGGTGCAGATTTCTCCCTGGTATCCTGATCAATATTTATTCCTCAATCAATATCACTAACACAGATTGACTAGTCACATTGCTGTGTGTGGGAACTTGCTGTTCACAAATTGGTTCCATGATTCGCTCCACTACAGCAATGACTACAGTTCACATGTAGTTCATTCTAAATGCTTTGGCAAATCCTGAGAATTTTAGTGATGTTATATAAATACAAGTCATTCTTTGCCAAAGTGTGTTTTTTATTCATCTTTCTGAATACCAAGTAGAGCAGTGCCAAGAAAGACCATGTGATATCGGAGCCGAATTAAACCAATCGGCCCATCGAGTCTGCTCCACTGTTCTATCACTCGAGGCAAAAAAACTGCAGATGCTGGAATCTAAAGTAGACAAGCAGGAGGCTGGAAGAACCACCCCACCCCATCACCTCCAACCAAGGCCCCAAAGAGTCCTTTCACATGAGACAGAGGTTCACCTGTCTCTCCACCAATCTGGTTTACTGTATCTGGTGCTCCTTACGTGGTCTTCTCTACATCGGGGAGACCAAACATAACCAAAGGTCATGTTTCGTCGAGCATCCCTGCTGGGCCCGCAAGTGCCAGCCTGATCTACCACTTACCACCCATTTTAATTCCTCTTCCCACTCCCTCTCTGACATGACCATCCTTGGCCTCCTCCATCGCCACAGTGAATCAGACCGCAAATTGGACAACACCTCATCTTCCCCCTGGGCAGCCTACAGCACGGAAGACTCAACATTGAGTTCTCTAATTTCAAATAATCTCCTTTCCCATCCCCCAACTCCCTTCCAAGCCTCTCCTCCTCCCTTCCATTCCTTGGAGCGACCCTTCCTTCCAGCTACCAACCAGATTCATTCCTCCCATCGACCAATCAGGTTGTCCTGCCTACCTGTGCTCACCTATCTCTACCTCAACTCTCTGCCCTGTCCCCACCCACAACCCTCCCCCACCATCCCTTTTATCTGCAGCTCCCCTCACCCTCACTCCCTGTGCTGCAAAAGGGTTATACCCAAAACATTGACCTCTCCACCTCCTGATGCTCCTTGGCTTGCTGTGCTCTTCCAAACGCCTGCTTGTCTACCACTATTCAATCACGGCTGATGTGCTTATTAACCCCATTCTGCTGCCTTCTCCCTGTAACCCTTGATCCCCTTACTAATCAAGAACATCTCTGTCTGAAATACATTCAATGACTTGGCCTCCACAGTCCTCTGCGTCAATGGGTTCCACAGATTCACCACCTTCTGGCTGAAGAAGTTCCTCCTCATCTCAGTTCTAAAGGGTCGTCCCTTCGCTCTGAGGCTATCCCCTTGGGTCCTAGACTCCCCTACTAGTGGAGATGTCTTAGTCCACTCTATCCTGACGTCTTTGTGTTCTGTAGGTTTCAATTAGATCCTCCCTCATGCTTCTAAACCTCACTGAGAACAGATCCAGAGTCCTCAACCACTTCTGTCATCTCCGGAATTGCTCTTGGTGCCATCCAATGCCAGCACGTCCTTCCACAGATACAGAGCCTAGAACTTGTTCATAATATTCCTAATGCAAGTTTTGCATCAAGATTTAGATTGACTGCACAATTGACCACACAGATTAAGGTAATACCAAAGACAGAGGCATGTCACTGAGGTACTGAGTGTGAATTTGGATGAGCAGGGGAATGAGGGAGGAGGTGCAGCCTATGTCACTGGCAGATAAAAAACCACAAAGATTAATTAGTAATAAGCACCAACTGAGTCGCTGGTGAGAGCATCAAAACCTCAGCGGCTTCAAAAAGTTTAAGAAGTAGAGAGGAATATCCATTACTGACTGAAAGTGTGTTGTTGGAAAAACGCAGCAGGTCAGGCAGCATCCAAGGAACAGGAGAATCGACGTTTCAGGCATCAGCCCTTCTCCAGCATCTGCAGTCCTCACTTTCTCCCAGAAATATCCATTATTCAATCTCGACTGCTATTTGACACCACAAATATGTACAAAGAAGAAAGAACAAAGACATTACAGCACTGGAATAGGCCCTATGGCACTCCAAGCCTGCACCGATGCCAACATATTCTGCCCTTCCATACTAAAACTGTCTTCACTTACAGGTTCCGTGTTTCCCTTCCTATTCACATATTCATCCAGGTGCTTCTTGAATGCTGCTAATGTGTTTGCTTCCACCACCTCCTCTGACAGCACCCTTTCTGTGAAAAACTTGCCTCACAAATCTCTTTTAAACTTCCCACCTCCTGCACCTTGAACCTGTGTCCCTTAGTAATTGACCCCTGCACCCTGGGAAAAAGCCTCATACTTTCCACTCTATCCATGCCATTCAAAATCTTATAAACTTCTTTCAAGTTGCCCCTCAACCTCCTGCATTGCAATGAAAACAAACCCTGTGTATCCAACCTTCCTTCATAGTTAAAATCTCCGAGACCAGGCAACATCCTGGTAAACTTTTTCTGTACGCTGTGCAAAGCATCTACATCCTCCTGGTAGTGTGGTGACCAGAACTGTACACAATATTCCAAGTGTGGCCTAACTAATGTTCTATAAAGCTGCACCACAACTTGTCCATTCTTATACTCAATGCCCCTTCCAATAAAGGCAAGCATGCCATGAGCCTTTTTTACTACCTTCAGTGATCTGTGGACCTGCACACCCAGATCCCTCTGCATATCAGTACTCCTAAGGGGTTCTGCCATTCACTGTATAATTTCTACCTGTACCTGACCTTCCAAAATGCATCACCTCACATTTGTCCAGGCTAAATTCCATCTGCTATTTTTCTGCCCATGCCTCCAACTGATCTATATCCCTCTGCATCCTCATACAATCCTCCTCGCTATCTGGAATACCACCAACCTTTATATCATCTGCAAACTTAATTAAACAAATTACATTTTCCTCCAAATCTTTTTTGTAGACCACGAACCCTCCATTCTGAAAAGCATCCTTCCACTGCTTCCCTCTGTCTCTTCTCTCTACAAGGTGCCTACATTGAAGAAGTTCTCCTCCTCTCTCTACAAGGATCCTAGTGAGTCAACTCTGCATGCCCCAGATGCCTATCACTTTCTCAGCTATCCTCCCTCCCCCAACCCCACCCCCTCTCTTTTATCTCTCAACCCCTTGGCCCACAAGCGTCATTCCTGATGAAGGGCTTATGCCCGAAACATTGATTTTCTTGCTCCTCGGATGCTGCCTGACCTCATGTGCTTTTCCAACAAGCACCACACTCTAAATCAGTTCTGTACCTATTTTGCTGGTTCACTTGTGATACCATGTGACTTCACCCTTTGTACCAGTCTGCCATGAGGAGCCTTGTCAAAGGCTTTACTGAAGTCCATGTAGCCAACATCAACCACTTTTCCATCATCAATCATCTTCATCACCTCCTTAAAAAAGCTCAATCAAGTTTGTGAGGCATGATCTCCCCCACACAAAACCATGCTGTCTATCACTAATACGCCCATTTGCTTCTAATTGTGTATAGATCTTGCCCCTGAGAATCATTGAAAATAACTTCCCAACACCAACCTGACGCTCACAGGCCTGTAATTTTCTAGATTATCCCTGTTATCCTTCTTAAACAATGGAACAACACTGGCTATTCTCCAGTCCACTGGCAAAGTGGATACAAAGATGTCTGTCAATGCGAGAGCAATTTGTTCTCTTGTCACCTTAAATATTCTGGGATAGATCCCATCAGGACCTGGGAATGTATCTACCCTAATACTTATTAAGATGCACAATACCACTTTCTTTTTAATTGCAACTTGGCTTAGAAATTCAATAATCTCTTCCCTGACATCATCCTCTAGCAATTCCTTCTCTTTGGTGAAGACTGACACAAATTATTTGTTTAGGACCTCAGCCACCTCTTATGGCTGCACACAAACATTCCCTCCTTTGTCCTTGAGTGGGCCAACCCTTTCCCTGGCTATCCATTTGCTTTTTATATATGAATAACCCTTTTAATTCCTTGTTTATGTTCTTTCCTACTTTCCTTATATATGTCAAGGACTTCATCCTCCAAAGTCTCATGTATGCTTCATTTTTCTTTTTGACCAAGATCATACCATCCCTGGCCATCCAAGGTTTATGTAAAATTGCCATATCTACCCTTCATTAATGCAGGAACATGCCGCACCTGAACTCGTTATCAACTGCTGTTGGAAATATTCCCACATGTCCAATGTGGATTTACCTTCAAACAGTTGCATCCAAATAACATTGTCCAGTTCCTGCCTAATATTGTAGTTGTTTGCCTTCCCCCAGTTTAACACCTTCGCCTGAGGACTGTTGTTATCCCTTTCAATAATTATCTTAAAATTCATGGTATTATGTGACTGATCCCGAAATGCTCCCCCTTGGAAACGTCACTCACCTGGGCTCATTTCCTAAAACCAGGTCCAGCATAAACCCTTCCCTGGTTGGACTGTTTACATATTGTTGAGAGTATGTTCTGGAAAAACACAGCAGGTCAGGCAGCATCCAAGGAGGAGAGTCGATGTTTTGGGCAAAGACCCTTCATCAGGAATGACACAGTTTACATACTATGTCAAGAAACCTCCCAGAATTGTCTTTACAAATTCTGTTCCATCCAAGCCCTGAGCATGAAGTGAGGTGCAGTCAATACAGGGGAAGTTAAAGTCACCCACCACAACAACCCAGCTGTTTTCACATCTTTCCAAAGATTGTGATTGATTAGGGAATGTTTCGCTTGTTTTTTTTCTCCCAAAACTCCTTCAATTTATTAATAATTGTAAGGAAGGAAGAGTGAAAAATCAATGTATAGAATAATAAGGTTGAGTAATTCAATAGATGTAAGAGAGAGCGCTTCAGATTTCTGGGACAGATGAGATCTATACAAGGAAGACAGGTTAAACCTTAGCAGGAATGTGACTGATGGCCTCACAGGGACATTGGCTAGTGCTCCTAGGGAAGGTTTAAATTAACTTGAAAAGCTTAGCAGGTTGGGAAGCGGCTGTAAAGAGAAAGCGCAGTTAATGTTTTGGGTCCAGAACTAGTACTGAAATGTTAACTCTGATTTCTCTCCACAGCTGCTGCCAGACCAGCTGAGCTTTTCCAGCAATTGCTGCTTTCGTTTTTGATTTCCAGAATCCGCAGTTCTTTCAGTTTTTGTTTAAATTAGCTTCTTGGGGGATGGGAACTTGAGATGGAATTAGGGAAGGCAGGGAGGTGATAGCCCAGCAATATTATTGCTGGGTTATTAATCCAGGGACCCAGGTAATGTTCTGGGGACCTGGGTTGAATCCCCTCACAGCAAATGGTGGAATTTAAATAAAATAAAAATTTGGAACTAAGAATCTGCAGATGACCGTGAAACCATTGTTGGGGAAAAAAAAATCTGGTTCACTAAAGTCATATAGTGAAGGGAATCTACCATCCTTACCTGTGGGTCTGAATCCATAGCAGTGTTGTGGACTCTGAACTGTCACTGGATAATTAGGGATTGTTAGTGACACCCACATCCCATGAATGAATTAGAGCAAAGGAAACAAACAAGCCTGGTAGGTGAGGACCTGGAAACAATTATTATTATGGACGAGTTAGTGTTGGGCAAGCTAATGGAGCAAAGGGTAGATAAGTCTCCCGGGCCTGATGGAAAACATCCCAGGGTACATCCCAGAGGTGGCAGGAGAAACTGCAGGTGGACTGGCGGTAATTTTCTGAAATTTGCTGAACTCTGGGGCAGTCCCAGCAGATTGGAAAATAGCAAATGTGACACCACTGTTTCAAAAGGGAAGTATACAAAAAATGGGGAATTATAGACCAGTGAGCTTAACCGCTGTAGTGGGAAAGCTGCTTGAGTCTATTATCAAGGAAGAAATAGCAAGGCAACTCAATAGAAATTGTCCCATTGGGCAGATGCACCATAGGTTCATGAAGGGCAGGTCATGTTTAACAAATCTTTTGGAATTCCATGAAGACATTTCAAGCAAAGTGGACAATGGGGACCCGGTGGGGATGTGGTGTACCTAGATTTTTAAAATGCCTTTGGCAAGGTGCCGCACATGAGGCTGCTGCATAAGATAAGGATGTATGGCGTTGGGGTAGAGCATTAGCATGGAGAGAGGATTGGTTAACTGACAGGAAACAAAGAGTTGGGATAAATGAGTGCTATTCTGCTCGGCAATCAGTGACTAGTGGTGTGCCTCAGGAATCAGTGTTGGGACCACAATTATTTACAATTTATGTCGATGATTTGGAGTTGGGACCACGGGTGTAGGGTGTCAAAATTTGCTGATGACACTAAGATGAGTGGCAGAGCAAAGTGTGCAGAGGACTGTGAAACTTTGCAGAGGAACACAGATACATTGAGTGAGTAGGCAAAGGTCTGGCAGATGGATTACAATGTTAGTAAATGTGAAGTCACACATTTTGGTAGGAGTAACAGCAAAATAGATTATTACTTGAATGATAAAGAGTTGCAGCATACTGATTTGCAGAGGGACCTGGGTGCCCTTGTCCATGAATTGCAGAAGGTTGGTTTGCCAGTTTAACAAGTAATGAGGAAGGCAAATGGAATTTTATCCTTCATTACTAAAGGGGTTGAATTTAAAAGCAGAGACCTAGACAAGGTGCTGTTACAGCTGTACAAGGTGCTGGTGAGGCCACACCTGGGGTACTGTGTGCAGTTTTGGTCTCCTTACTTGAGAAAGGATGTACTGGCACTGGAGGGGGGTGCAGAGGAGGTTCACTAGGTTGATTCTGGAGTTGAGGGGGTTGGCCTATGAGGAGAGGCTGAGTAGACTGGGATTATATTCGCTGGAATTCAGAAGAATGAGGGGGATCTTATAGAAATACACAAAATTATGAAGGGAATCGATAAAATAGAAATAGATAGGATGCGTCCACTGGCTGGGTGAGACTAGGACAAGAGGGTATGGCCTCAAGATTAGAGGAAGCAGGTTTAGATCTGAACTGAGAAAGAACTTCTTCACCCAGAAGGTTGTTAATCTATGGAATTCCTTGCTCAGATAAATAGTTGACGCTATTTCAGTAATCGCTTTTAAAGCTAGGGTGGATACGTTTTTGAAAAATCAAGGAATTAAGTGATATGGTGAAAACGTGGATAAGTGGAGCTGCGTCCATGCAAAGATTGGTCATGATCTTCTTCAGTGGCAGAGCAGGTTTGAAGGGCTGAATGGCCTACTCCTGCTCCTAGTTCTTATGTTCTAATGGGATATAGGAATATTGCAAACAGAACACATTTTTTATTCATTCATGGAATGAAAGCATCGCTGGCTAGGCCAGCATTAATTGCCCATCCCTAATTGCCCAGAGGGTAGTTAAGAGTCAACCACATTGCTGTGGGTATGGAGTCATGTGCAGGCCAGACCAGGTAAGGATGATAGTTTCCATCCCTAAAGGATATTTGTGAACCAACGGAACTGACAATCGATTCATGGTCATTGTTAGACTCTTAATTCCAGATTGTTTAAAATTAAATTCAAATTCTAACATCTGCCTTTGTGAGACTTGAACCCAGGTTCCCAGAATATTACCTGGGTCTCTGGATTGACAGTCAGGTTAAGAATACCACTAGGCCATTCCATTTCCATTTTCGGGGAGGCAAAGTACAAGAAATAAATATTAACATAAAATAAAGTTACATTCCAAAGAATGCTAAAAAGGCAGAAATGAAGGCACTCTAACTCAATACTCAAAATATTTCTAACAAGGGAGTTGTTTACTTTATAAATGGTTATGATCGAACTGAAATTATGGCTAACTAGGGCCAAGGCTGCAAACTGAATATTGAAGAATATTTCACAGGTGAACAGAAGGAGGAGCTGGGAGATTCCAGTTCATTTAGTGAGAACATTATTAAGAAGGGGGTGGGGAGAGAACCAATAGATGTAATGTATTTGGATTTATGGAAGACTTTTGACAAAGTCCCACAGGAATATAATAAGCAAACATAGAGCACATATGATACAGGGTAATATATTAGCATTGCTTGAGGATTAGTTAATGGAAAGAATTCAGAGCATTGAAAGAATGGGCCATTTTTAGGTTGGCGGTCTGTGACGAGTGCGGTATCACAAGGATCAGTGCTTGGAACCAAATTGTTCACAATCTACATCAATGTTTTGGACATGAGGACCAAATGTAACATTTTCAAGCTTGCAGATGCTATGAAATGAGATAAAAATGTGTGTTGTGTGATGCTGCAAAGAGGTTTCAAGGGGATCTGGAGGATCAAGTTGAGACAATCGTGGCAGATGGAACACAATATGAATAAGCGTGAAGCTATATACTTTGGTGGGAGGAACTCAAATACAGAATGTTTCTTCAGTGTCGAGATTGGGAAAATGTTGATTTACAAAAGGACCCGAGTGTCTCTGTACATAACTCACTGAAAGCTGCTAACAGTGCTGGAAACGATGCTGAGGTGGATGATCAACCATGGGCTAGAATGGTAGAGCAGGCTCAAGGGGCTAAATGGCCTACTCCCGCTCCTACTTTCCTACATTCCTAGAAACATAAAGCATTTTTTATATCAGGCAGCAACAAAGCCACAACAATGTATATCAATATGATACTTCTCCTTTTGACAAATCTCCCAAGGTGCTTCACAGAAACCCTACCGGAAAAAAAAAAGGACATTTAAACAAAGGAAGTATCTGCAGTGGCTTAACCATGAACTTAATCAAAAGAGTAGAATTTAAAGAAACCCTGAGATGCAGGGCACAGGAAATAAATTTCAGAGAAGGCAATTTGAACAAAAAGTTGAAAGCAATGGATAGGGTTAGTTTTTTTAAAAATGGTCAGTATTCCTAATTGGATTAATGTTTTTATTACCTTAGACTCTGTCATACCTAAGCTACCAGCTATTTTTTGTACTGTCCCTAAAGTGTGTCATTGGCTCTCTAAGTGCTTCTTAGCAAAAGCATATTCAAATCCTTAAGACAGGTGAGTAACTATGAAGAATTGTCAAAATAGTTTCCATTGTATTCATGTACACCTGAGTGAATAAACGTGAGGTTAGTCAAACAGAAAAACATATTTAACCTTGCTCATCATTAGGAAACTGACAACATTTGGTAAAGATATCCTTCAAAGGTAATCTTGCCAGAGGTATAACATTTCATCAATCCTTTTTGTTCACTGCCTCGTGGGCGAGTTTAAAACTGTTGCAAGGAGTCTACTAAAAATATTGCTAACAAGAAGTCAGCCAAGAGATGGAAGTAAATGTGGAATCTTACCGGTGCCACTGATCCACAACTAACTTGGATGGCAATCTCCAAATGATCTTGGGCTTTGGATCACCTGTGGCTGAGCAGTGGAGTTGTAATTTATCTCCATGGTTCACTTTCTTATTACTTGAAGAAGCAGAAACAATTTTAGGGATCTCCTGTTTGCGTTCCACCATTAAGCTTATAATTCTCCTTTCCGAGCCTGTTGAACTTGTAGCTATACATTCGTAATTCCCACTGTCTGACGGAGTTAAGGATTTGACGTAAAGTGTCCCATTGGTAAAGACAAATAATTTTGTGTTGATAAACTGCAAAGGTTTGATTTCTGTGCCATCAAAGAGCTGCCAATGGACAGAAGGTGCAGGTGTCCCCACAGCAGTGCAGGGCAGTCTGATGTTCTGTCCTTCTTGACCTTTGACATTCTCTTGCCTCGCTTCTAGGATAGCTGGGGGCTGAGCGACCACTTGCATCCTAACTGTGACTGTATCAATCCCAGCTGGATTACTAGCCACACACCTGTAACTCCCTTGATCATACACAGTTACTGCTTTAATCTTGAGGGTGCCATCAGCCAACACGGAGACTCTCCCATTGAATGGGCTGCTGTTCCTCACCAGGGTCCTGTTGGAAAGGATCCATGAGATTGTTGGAGCTGGTCTTCCATGAGATCGGCACTTCATCTCCACTGGGTACCCAGCATGGACTGTAATGTCTTTCATTCGTGGTTCTAATATCTTTGAAGGGTAGGCTATGACAGATAGAGTGACTACAAGTCGTTCTGAACCATACTGGTTTTCTGCTATGCAGAGGTACTGTCCGCGGTCCTGAACTGTGATTTTCTGAATGGTCAGTGTGCCATTTGGAAAGACCTCAAATTTGTTGCCACGTTTAGCTTTAGCTGTGACTGTTGCACCTACAAAAAGAACCACAGAATTATATCAAACAAATCAGCATTAAAAGAAGTGTCAAAGTGATTAAATGCTGCATCACATAAAATCTATAACCTACACTTCACTATTAAGATATATAAAATAGTTCAACTTAGTGGCAGATTATACATTGACTTTAAAAACTTTCAGGTTCTTTGGAAATTATTTTAGGTTCCTCCAAATATGTGATAAACAAGAAGCAAGTTAGATGAGTGAATATTTTAAAAACTTAAAACTTATAATTTTAAATGTAAAGTTATGTGATGTAAAAACCATAGAATGTCAAAGGATATCATGGAATTCATAGAATCATGTCAGAGAGTTTATTTCACAGTCAGCAGCAGCTGTGTACTTAATACTTATTTGATAAAGAAGTCCAACCAATGTAATTATGGTTATGTTACCATACAAACATCTGAAATGGTTTGAGTTCACAACCTCACCCAAGCAAATTAGGGCAAATGAGTTGGTAATCTGTGGACAAATACCAAGAAAGCATTGTCTTAAAGCTTCAATTAGTTCAGGATTGCCCTTCAGTGATCTTTTCCATTACCCGATCAGCCCTACAAGTGACTCCAATACCACACTAGAGGACTGATGGTTAAAGTCCTCAGACCAACCAAGGATGGGCAGGAAACATTTCCTTCTTGGGCTTTCTGGAGACTAAAACAATCTATGGCTGACGGGAGGAAAGCTTCCTCTGTTTCCAATTGTGTATAACTATGGTTTAACATTAACAAGTATCTTATCACACTGAATTGTGGATAGATGGCCACATATTCAAATATATCCCTTGTCAGCTTACTGAAGCTGTTTTACATCACATAGCAGGTATGAAACTGACAGCTGGGGAGAATGTCTCACAGCTGGCAGTGCCCACCTGTGGAGTTTGCTATTCTCATGACCGTAAAGAAGCTTTGATAAATTTTACAAGGTCTGTACCTGATCCTAGCATTGCAAGTGTTTAAAGAGAATTAACAGAAGTGTAATTTCCTAAAAGGCTAAAGGAAGTGAAGTTTCAGCAGTACAGGACCAATAGGAATCAAAAGAGCCACTGTGTACTTTTTAGCCCAGTTTAGAGGATCATTAAAGCAACACATTATGTAGCAAAGGCCTAAGGAATGTCGTAGGATCTTTCACGAAGGGTCCTCAAGTCAATGGATTATGAATGACTCCTGGCTGGAGTTACACTGACATTTTAGTGTCTGCTTCGTTTAAATACTTTCCAAGCTTGGCATTATTAATTGCTAACATGTCTGATGCAAAACGCATTGCATGAATAATTAAGTGAGTGAATTAATGAGTGAGTATGTTTATGAGTGAGTAAATGGGTGAGCAATGTAATAGGTTATTCTGTGAATGGATTAATGGGTGAGTGGTGAACCAATGAATGTTTTAAACAATGGATGAGAGTGAATGGATGGTTTAATAAGAGAACAAACGGGTGACTGGATGAATGAACAAAGGAGTGATGAACAGTGGGTCAGCTGCGTTATTCAACGACGCATCTTTTTATGAGTTTGGAGAAGATTTGTGCTCAGGACGAGGTTCTGGATGTATGTTTGCTCACTAGGCTAGAAGGTTCATTTTCATTTGTTTCATCACCATACTAAGTAACATCATCAACGAGCCTCCAGTGAAGCACTGCTGGTATGGCCTGCTTTTTATTTATGTGTTTAGGTTTCCTTGCGCGAGTATAAAAGATAAAAATATTGTTATCCTACCTGCAGACAAAGGACGCTTGACAGTCATTTTAAATCAAAGAGATTATGTTGAGAAAGCGAATGCATTGCTTGCAGATACCAACAATTACTAATGAGTGGCGATAGACTCGACCCCAACTACAGAACCGAATCACAGCCCTACTCAAATCAAACCTCAGGAATCTGGAGAAATAAATAAGACTAACTTCCAAAAAATGAAACCAGATGGATCCAAGACACCGTACTTCTATGGATTACCCAAAATTCACAAACCAGGAGACCCCCCCTGAACCATAGTCTAGCTATCTGGAACACCAACTTACAGTTTGACCAAGGAGCTACACCAAAGACTAAAACACTGAGTAGAAGACTCACGCCACTCCATCCACTCCACCCAAGAATTCCTGAAGACCATCAAATACACCAAGATAGAAGAAGATGAAATAATGGTCTCCTTTGATGCAACAACCCTATTCACATCCATCAACATTAACCTGGACAAGGAAACACTGACTACACTATTAGAAGAACCGAAGGCACATACACCAAACATCACCAACATCATCAGCAAGGACATTATTGTCAAGCTAGTGGGCCTATGCCTTAACACACACCTCACCTTCAACAACAAAACCTACAGACAAACCGATGGAACACCCATGGGATCTCTGATATCAGGGTTCTTAGCAGAGGCAGTAATGCAGAGACTCGAACAAACAGCTCTGCCAATCGACCAACCCAAACTTTGGATCCACCACGTGGATGACACCTTTGTCATCACTAAACAAAACAAATTAGAGGAAGCCTTCAAGACCATCAATATTACCCTTACTGGCATAAAATTCACTAAAGAGGAGGAAAACAACAACAAACTGCCATTCCTAGATGTCACAGTAGAGTGAACAGCCAATGGGGAACTTCAAACCAGCATCTACAGGAAAATAACTCATACAGACCAAATACTGAACTACAGAAGCAATCATCACAACACCCACAAATGGAGCTACATCAGAACATTATTTCAATGAGCCACCACACACTGCAGCACAGAGGAACTACACAGAGCTGAGGAAAATCACATATACAGTGTATTCAAAAAGAATGGATACCCAATGAACACAATGCACTAATTTCTCAGCAACAAACCCAAACAAGCAGACAAAATGTGTCCAAAAACCCTAGCCACTCTCCTCTACATCAAAGACGTCTCAGAAATGACTGCCAGACAAGTCAGACCTCTTGGCATCATGGTAACCCACAAACCAACCAAAACACTAAGACAGCAGCTAATGAACTTGAAAGACCTTAGACAGACAACAAGCAAAACTAATGTCATTTACAAAATACCTTGCAAGAACTGTAACAAATACTAGATTGGACAAACAGGCAGAAAACTAGCCACCAGAATACATGAACATCAATTAGCCACAAGAAGACATGGCCTACTCTCACGAGTATCTTTACATACAGATGAGGAAGGACACCACTTTGACTGAGACAACACATCCATCTTAGGACAAGCCAAACAGAGACATGTGCAAGAATTCTTAGAAGCATGGCACTCCAACTGGAACTCTATCAAAAAACACATTGACTTGGATCTCATTTACCACCCCCTGAGAAAAATAACAGGAAATGACATAACTGCAGGAAATGACATAATCAACCCAAGGAAACCTAAACACATAAAAAGTGGGCCATACCATCAGTGCTTCTCTGGAGGCTCACTGATGATGTTACCTAGTATGGTGATGAAATGTCTGAAAATGAACCTTCCAGTCCAGCGAGCAAACTTACATCCAGTGCATCTTTTAAGTTAAAATCATTAAATGACTGGGTAATACTTGTTTTGGACCCCCTCAAAATATATTCAGAAGATAGCCTAGACCCTAACTTTATCTTATTTTAAAGCTAAGTAAAAGGTATTGCAATCCAGATGCAATGCGATTGGTCAAACTACTCGATGTTATGCAAAACATGCTTTATTCATACACTATTGGTTATATATAACAAAAGAAGGAAGAAATTGGAAATACTTAACTCTGTTGGAAAATTTAACCAGAATAATAGAATATTTAACTAATAAACAGTAACAGTTCTGATATAGTAACATTGTATAAAAACACCACTGGCAATGATAAATTCAGTAAAACAGATAGTCTTGCATGCAATTCTAGTGGCGTGAAGAGAACCCCAGGCTTTCAGTTGTAACTGAGATCAAGAAACAGTGTCCACATCCAGTCTCCTGAAAAGCTAAATCTCAAAACCCTGGTTCTGTGGGAGCTTGACCCTGCCCACTCAGGCTGCTTCTATTGTTCTAACTTTAAAAAATACCCAAGGCCTCAATCTATTTATTTATGGGATTTCAATAGACAGCCTTACACCTCTGTCTTCAGACTTTTCTTCTTAAAAACTAAAATCGAATACACTTCTTAAAGCCTTGATATCATCACACACTTACCTGTTGAGATTTTTGTCCAGCTGATGATGGGAAGAGGATTCCCAGTTGCCTCACATGGTATAAACGCATCAGAATCTGCCACAAAGGTGAAACTGGCTTTGTTTCCACCGATCAGTCTTGGTTTGGAGGGACGATTCTGACTCATGGGATCCACCGCAATGACATTGGGTGACAAAGCATCGGACTTGTTGAAAAACTCATCTTTGCCCCCTTCATTCCCTATAGTGTTTTCAAGATCACTGTTCAATGGGGGTGGTGCCACCCTGTATCTAGTTGGCCCCTCTGTAAAACTCAGTGGTAACTTCCATTTAGTCTCAGTACTGGTTTGTACAGTGCTTATGGCTTTGGTCTGTAGGTTTTGCCAAAGTGACGTATCCATCCTGGATTGTGGCAGCAGAGATTGGTCCCGCTTCGGAGGCACAGATGTGGTAAACCTGTGTAAGGTGATGCGGAATCTGGGCAGAGTCCTGGGGGGAGACCTGGCAGTGGTTGGTGGCTGTTTGGAGCTCGCAGCCACAGTTGTAGCAAGTACACTTGGCTCAGTGGATGGTACAATGGTTGTGGAGGCACTAGTGCTTTCAGTAGCTGGGGGCAACAGCATTATTTTGGTAGGATCAATTTTCTTTCTGATGGTAGACCACCTAGTTGCCTCTGTGAAACCGGATGATTGATGGGTAACAGTTGGAATTCCCCTTGTTGTGGTTTTGGAAGTAGGTGGGATTAGGATTATTGTATTGGGTGTGGTGATTGGCTTTACAGTTGACTGACTGGTAAGGGCGTTGCTAGGCAGATATAGAACTTTAGAATTATACTGCCTTGTGATTGTAGCAGGAGTCACTCCAGCTGAGGTTAAAAGAGACTTGTGTGATTGTGCATCTTCAATGGTGGCGCTAGCTGTAATGGCAATATCATGAGATGCTTCAGTGGCTACTCGAGTGCGTGGAGGGATTGGAATCCTAGTTTTTGTTGGACGCATCTTCCTACTTTCAGCTGCTGATGCCACCAAGCGGTTACGACTCACATTTGACCATGACGATGATAGACGCTTTCTTGTTCTGTTAAACTTGCCAGGTCTCCGCCGACGGAATCCCATTCTGCGAGTTGCATGAGTTGTTTGGATAGTGGCTGCAGTGGTGGTCATAGTCTCTGAGGTGAAGGGAACGATTTTAACTGTTGTTGGCGGATTTGTGGTAGAGGGGGTATGGAGGAAAACAGTAGAGAGCCTCGTAGTTGCCTTAGTTTGGTTGTTATTAGGATTTGGTGTTGAGAAGTTTGGTCTCAGTGAGCCTCCTACTGCCTGCAATGTGCTTACACTGTGGGGAGTAGGCTTCGTTAAAATGATGGACATTTTAGGAACAGCAGTTTTGGCCTGGGAACTCTTGATGGGTTTACGAAGTCTTCTCAAAGCATCCTTCTGATTTTTTAATCCGAAAAGCCGATTCCAAGGGATTTTCCCACGAACAACCTTGGAGGACTGTGTTGAAGGCTCAGCAGTCGTCACAGTCGTTGTGGAGAGAAGGTCAAAGTAAGGTGACCTTTCTGATAATGTTCCATCGGTATGTGTTGGTCTGGCAACTGAACTAGTCTCAGCGAGCGGTGTTGTGGTTTCAGATTCTGCAGTTTGTATTCCAGTATCAGCCCTGTGCACCCATTGTGACCAGGTCCGTTCCACCTCAGGATCACTAACTGTTTGCACTTCTTTCTTAGGATAAATTCTGGTGTATTTGGTGGTAGTTTCACTGGCACTCGAATCTCCAGATTGCTGGCTGGGTGCTTGCATAGACATGGTACTTGCTCCATTTGGCGTCGGTGCTGGGTGTGGAAGTGGAGGTCCTGGTGGGATCTGGGTGACAGAGGGCATATGATTTGGACTGGAGGCTGCAGAATGCATCAACGTGGACAGTGTTGTTCTCTCTTCAGACCATGCTGGCCTCCTCAGCTCGGGTCTCACAATCTTGTACCTGTGTCTCCGTCTGCCGGACTTACCAAAACGGCGTCTATAGGGGAATTTCTGTCGCCATCCAAAATGCTGAGATTTGGAAACTGGAGCACCAGTCGTGGCCTCCCTTACGATGTGAAGCTGCTGAGTGAGGATGGTGGACAGGGACGTGGTCAATGGAAATGTGATTTTCTGAGTGGTTTTAAACAGAATTCGATTCCCATCCTCTTTGGCCATAGTTACTGTTGCAATGTGAGTGTGATAGTCACGTGTCCTTGCAGGGTCAACCTTTCCTGTTGTGTCAGCTATTGATGATGTGTGTTCCTTTGGTTTGTCTGTGGTCAATGGTGTTGGTGTTGGACTCGACATGTAATGGGTTTGCTTAATGTCACGAGAAACTGTCACCTGAAGTTCTGCATTTGCTTCGGTTGGTTTAGGTATATGGGGAGTTGCGGTTGGTCCCTGGGATATCACTCTGGTAGGTTCTTTTTTGGTAATGGTCTCTGTTGCCTTTGGAAACAAACTGGAATCTGTAGCCCCCTTTAGAATTGGAGGAACTGCAGCTTTTGCATCTAGCTCTGTTGTGCGGAATTGCATTATAGTCGGAAGAATTGATTTCGACTGTGGACCAATTTCTGTTGACTTCTCAGTGATAGGATATGATGGAATACCTGAAACAACCACAGGCAGTTTGGTTGTTACCACTATTAATTCTTCCTCTTCTGCATTTCCCAAGTCAACCCCTGATGCTTCTTTCTCATCAGTAGTTGGCTCCAACGTCAAATCTGTCGCATGAGGTTTGATGGTGATTTTACGTGTTGCGGTTTTTGTGGAGACTTTTTTTCTGACCTTCGCCAGGTACTCTGCCCAGTGCTGAGGGTCTACTCTCCTTCGAGGCTGTTTCAACCGTCTACGGTTGGACCACTGATGCGTTTTTCTGCCACTGCCTTTAGTTCTCCTCCTGGGGGTAACTGGGACAGCTGTGCTTGTTTCTGGGTGAGATGTGGGCTGTGAACTGCTGGTCGTAGTATAGTACGTCTCATCCTCTGAGGTACTCTGAGAAGAGAACTGACCATCTTCCAAATCTTCAGGCTCCAGCATGTCTTCTTCACTCTCCCCGGACCCAAAGTTTCCCTCTGCTCCATCGTTACTTTCAGCGATTTCTTCCTCAGAAGAAATTCTGGAGCCAGTAACCGTTAGTTGTAATGCCAAGAGATCAATCCCATAACGGTTCGCGGCCAAACACCTGTAAAAGCCACTGTCCCTGGTTGTTAGCCTTTTTATCTTTAAAGTTCCATTTGGGGTTATCTCCTTATTCCCAGTTGTTTGATGTAATACTCTATGGTCTGGAAGAACCCAACTAATGGATGCGTTTGGGATGCCAGTTGCTTGGCATGGAAGATGGATTGAGTCTCCACCAGATTTAGTAATGTAAGGGCCATTTATATAGTTCTCTGCCACATTAGGGTCCAGAACAATGACTCTGAAGCTCAGTACATCTGCATCTTGGTAATTGGTTCCCACACAGTGATAGATGCCAGTGTCGTAGAGGTCAGCTATTCTTAGTATGAATTTACCATCTGCACTGACCGAAACCCGGCTATCATCACTACTGTATGGAGCGCGCATTTTGCTGCCATCTGGAAGTATCCAAGCAATGATGGGTTTGGGGTCACCAACAGCTTGGCACTCTAACTCCACTGTCCCACCTACCACCACAAAGTGTTCCGTTTTTGCACCTTTGGCTTTCTTTATCATCACCCAACTATTTTTCCCAGGCTTAGCTTCCAGGTCTTGCAAGTTAATTTGAACCTCTACCTGGTATTTGATTTGCAAAACATTCAAGGTAGTCTGAGTCCTGTCCATCTGTAGGGTTATCTTGTCTTGCATCAGCCATGCGGGATCTGCCCTGATCTGCATCTCAACGCCAGTAAACTGGTGCAAGGCAGCGGCCGATGACTGTTTGTAAAGATAACTCATGTGCGGTGTTTTGCTCAGCAGTGTGTCCTTCTCAAGTTGTAGAGGTGAATCAGTGTACATTGCCAAGATGCCCCAAAGCCGCTGGAGCTGTTCATAGTCAACATAGCAGACCAGGAAGGTTGACAGGGAAGAGTTTAGCAGCACGTAGCCTTCTTTTTGATCCAGGCTCACCTGTGGTGTTCCTGAGGGTCTGTGAATGTTGCAGGTTATTTCACAGCCATTCCCGGATTGATCGCTCATGTTCAAACTCATCTGACCTAAAGGGGCCACGAAGTCCTTGGCATTAATGGCTGCGTAATCCCCCTCTTCTTGCAGAGTGCTGTTACTGATTTTCAATGGGGATTGGATACTTGGTGGTGCACATGCAAACACTGAAGGAGGTAGCTGTAAAATATCTTTGCCTCGAGAGACATCTGGAGTCGCACACAAAGGGCAGATCTGACCATTTGGGTAATTCCGGTCTCTCTTGCATTTGATTATTCCTGTAGAAAAAAGAAAAATCAGTAGTATTTTTTCTGGTTCTTTCATGCCTCAGTTGGCAAGCATTATTAATCCAAGAAAAAGGAATTAATTATCTGTGCAGTCAATGTTGTCATACATCTATCAAAACCAAAGTTTAATTAAATGGGAAAATGTTGGACTGAGATGTGCAATAATAAAACGAGTTCAATGGTCTTTCAGATTCCTTTTAATCTTTTCTAGTTCTGGTCTAACTGACAGGATTTCCTGCCAAGTTACCATGTTGACATTTATTTAACCTGTTGTTTAACTGGGAACTTCCCAGAAAACACATATCTAAGACTCGTGTTCTCTAGTTTCTGCAAACAAACAAAGCAATAGGAGAAGGAATCTTTAGGAAAACTTGCAGTTACTGAAAGTTGCACTGAAATTTCTGAAGCTCTGCACTCCCCAAACCACTCAGCATTAAATCTGAAATTGACAGTACAGCTACATCTTTCAGAAACATGCACGGTCGAGTTTGGACAATCCAAAATGATGTAATTCTTTCAGATTTAAAGCAGAGCAATTATCAAGAGGGATTATCTGGGAGATTCCTCTCAACAAGACAGAACATTAGTTTATTTCCTCATACAGAAGGGCTCCTTTTTCACAGTTATGAAGACGCACTAAAAATACAGATGTTCAAACAGGTAAAGAATACAGTTTACTAAAACATCTTGCCACTTGACCTTCACAAACACGGCTTGGAACTTAATTCAACATTATCTATCTATACATGACATATTAAGCATTTTTTTCCATGCATTGAAGGAAAGGTCATGTCATGCCTACCTGTCATACCTGGATTCGTGCTTTAACCTGCTGAAGTTTATCTAACACCATATAATTAAGATTATACCTCCTTTATTCCAAAGAAGGATTGTGCAAAGTTTTTTCCTCCCTGGCATTACTGCCTCCCACTCCCTTGGACTAATAAAGAAGCTGCATCAGTTATCCTGTCCCTAGTCCCAGAGGGTACAGGAAACAGACTAGTCCACTTCACCCCTTCAGCTGATTTAATTATTCAGTGAGATCATGGTTACTATAAGACCCAGCTCCAAATACACATTTTGCCCCAAATCTTGTACTAACAAAAATCTATTAATCTCAGTTTTAAAGATACCAATCGCTTAAAAGTCAATTGTTACTTGTGGAAGAGCATGCTAAACCTCTAATCGGATTTTAGGAGAACTGATCCCAAATTACTAGTGAGGGGCTGCATTTTTTGGAGAGGAGAAGGCTCAGAGGAGATTTGATAGAAGTTTTCATAACCAGGCGAGGTTGGGATAAACTAGATAAGGAGAGCATGGCAGCCAGTGTTGGACTGAGTTGGCCAAGGTCAGAAGTCACACGATATCAGGTTATCGTCCAGCAGGTTTATTTGAAATCACAAGCTTTTGGGAGGAACACCCCGAAAGCTTGTGATTTCAAATAAACTGGTGCCGTGTGACCTCTGACTTTATGCGTGGCAGGATTGAGAACCAGATAGCACAGATTTCTTGCATAAGAAGAAAACGCGAGTTACAATTTTTTTTTCACACAGTGAGTAATTAATGCCTGGAATGCTTTGCTAGGGGTGTGGTGGAGTCCAGTACAATCGAGACATCCCAGAGAGCATTCAATGGTTATTTAAATAGAAACAAGGAAAAGGCCAGGAGATTGACTCTAAGCCAAATTGTTTAGCAAGCTGATGCAGATGCAATGGGCCAAATGGTCTCCTTTTGCATCCTAACAATTCTACAATTGATTTTCATCGCTGAAAGCTCTTGCTTCAGTTTTAACAATGCCCCTTACTCCTTCTCTACTTTCTCCTACTCTACTCTGTTGGATCCCCTTAATATCTTGAAAACTTCAATGAAACAATGCATTAACATTCTAAATTCCAAGGAATATAGTTTGTGTGACCTCTCCTCCTGATTTATCCCCAAAATCTCACTCTGGCAAATCCTCCCTGCAATTTCTCTAAGGTCAACATATCCTTCTCAGTTTGTGGTGTTGAGAATTACTCACAGTATCCAGCTACGCTATAAACAAGCTGTTGGACAGCTGGAATATGGCTTTTCCCAATCGTATCCTAGCTATCTAAATATAAACATCAGCCTTTTTGAATATTTTCTGGACCTGTATGTGACATTTATTATGTAGTATGTACCCTCTTCTCTCCTTTTACAGGTTCCAGGTGGATGCCATGTCTGCTGATATTGAAATCCATTAGCCATAAGTTTCGGCTAGTCACTTAACCTACCAATAATCAGTTTGTACCTTCATATTTCCATTTACATCTCCATGGCACGGGATGGGAATACATCAGTAACTCAATACCTAGTGTCCAGAGTCCACCTGAATAGGTCAGCCATGTACAGGCTGAAGATCGAACCAGGAACAGCAATGGAGCCCCCTGACCTTTGTCCTTGTGCCTGTACATTACCACCACTTTTGTCTCACCAGTGAATTAGGATTATGGCTTTTCATCAGATCATCTTAGTTGTTGAAGAAAGCAGGGAATTGTTGAGTCCCTATCATTCAGCCTGGTGGGACACCATTGGTCACATTGTACCAAGTAAGAGATTCCGCCTTGTCGTTCAGTATTTTGCACAAGATAATCATGAAACAACTCCACAGAGGCCGGAATCCCATCCATCACCAAGTCATCCTTTGTTTACACATGGAGAGTCCTTGACACTGATCCAGCTCCATTACAGCCAGCTCTCAGAATGTCAGAAGGTCTGACACACCTGCTTATATCTGTCAGCCAGCACTCCCTGATTGGGCCAGGTTATCAACCCCAATCAGGGAACTCACATTCTATGAGGTCCATCTGGCTGACCTCATTACAATCCCCACATCCTTCTCCCTCTGAGTCCAAGGACATAGGCCGGTTCTTTCTCTTGTATTCCTTCTGCGGTGTTTTAGCACCGGGTAAGGTTCCTCTGACTCTGTGTCCATCTCAGATTCAGAGCTATTTTCAACCATTGACAGAGGGAGAAAATAAGGTTCCACCAGATTTTCCGACTGTTCCAAGGAGCCGAGTATGTTTTGGTCCTGTATCATTTGCGAGTTCACGGCTTTCATATGGTCCACGTGCTTGTTCAGGACCATCACACATACTTACCTTTATCTGTTACTGGACCTGACCTCGCGTTGATCAAGTTGACCTCATTACAATCACTACTCTTACCCATTCAGGGCCATTCCCATGGTTCCAACACCAAACTTCGTCCCTTGAAGTAAACTGTCTCTCTCGCTTAGCAGAGAGTGTCTGGTATTGGAGTTCCTGATGCCGTTTCACCATCATACCCTCTCCTCCACCAGGTCTGGGGTCATCAGGTTTAACTTGGTGCAGAGTCTTCTCCCCATCAGCAACTCTGCTGGAGCTATCGCTGTAGTTGCATGAGGGATGGTCCTATAACCATTTAGGTTTTGGTAGTGAGCAAAGCTGTAGGCGGTTTCTTCAAACCTGTTTGGACTGCTCTTTCTACCAAGCCAGTGGATGATGGATGGTGTAGAGCAGTACTTTCATGTCAAATCCCATTTGACTTTAGGAATTACTTAAATTCCCTGCTCGTAAACAATGGCTCGTTATCTGTGACCAACATTTCCTGGGTCCATTACTACAAACGATGTGTGCAGTTTTGCTATCTTTGCCCCCATGTTTGATGAATGAACTCTATGCCATCTCAAGTGGGGATCCACAATGACTAATCCCAAGCCCACGACTGGACCTGCATAGTTGATTTGTAACCGAGTCCACTCTGGGCACTGCCCTACCAATGCAACTATGTTTGTACCTAATCCTGGCCACCAGACATAACTTCTCCACAACATCTTTGTTTGGAGACCCCTGGATGCCCCTCATGGAGTTCAGTCAGTATCTGGCAGGAACCTTTGTTCAGGACAATCACTCTTGCTCCCTATAATAATATACCACCCTCTTCCGTGATCTGGTCTCTCCAGGTCCAAAAAGGTTTCAGTTCTGGTTATGATGACCTTTTAACTTGCCCGTCACCAGCAGCTGTTGCAGTTTTGTCAGGACCAGATTTTCTGTGTCCAATGTCTGATATCGTCAGCTGTGACCATAAGTGTGCCCAGAAAATGTACAACCATTACATACTCTTCCAGTGACAGTATCACAGCTGGTGTGTTTGCCAGTGGGATGTGGCTCAATCCATCTGCATTTGCTACTTGGACAGTACTCCAACTTGTAAACATACACACTTAGTATTACAGCCCACGCTGAATTCAACAAGAAGCTATGAGCGGCACTATCTTGTCCTCTTTAAGTGGACCGAGCAGGGGTTTGTGGTCCATTATTATCTCAAATTTGTGGCTATAAAGGTATTGGGTGGAACTTCCTAACACTAAATATGACCACCAAACCTTCCTTCTCTATCTGGGTATATTCACCCTCTGCATTAGCCAAAGTTGCAGATGCATATGCCATTGGGTGTTCCTCTCCATAGTGCCACCAATCAGCTCATACTACCCTGATGCCTTGTGTGGAGGCATGACATGCCAATACCAGATCTCACTTGGGATCAGAGTGTGCCAACACCTTAGAGGATAACAGCTGCTAGTTTACTTCCCTGAAAGCTATGGCATGGCTATATGACCATTTTTAAAGGCTGACCCATTTTTAAGAGTTGATGCAGAGATGCCAGGATGGAGGCTAGGTTATGCATGAACTTTCCATAATAATTCACCAGCCCAAGGAAAGATCTAAGTTCCAGTATAGACTTGGCACCGGGCCACCTTTGATCACTCACTTTATTTTCCAACTGATGTAGCCTGGCCCTGTTGACTCTGTAGCCCAAGTAGTTCACTTGGGATGCCTGGACTACCCATTATTTCCTTTCTAAGATGTATACCCACCTGGGAGAAACATCAAAGGACTATGTTCAAGTTCTCAAAGTGCTTCTTATTGGTCTTCTCTGTTATAAGCGCATCATCTAGATAAATGATGACGCGAGGGAGAGTTTGCAAAAATGTTCTCCATTGTCTGCCAAAAAATTGCACAGGCTGACGATACCCCAAATGTCAGTCTTGTGTATTGCTACAAACCCTTAGGGGTATAAATTGTAGCATACTTTTGGGAATCCTTTTCTAACCACAACTGTAAGTATGCATGGCTCATCTCCAGCTTCATGAAGGACAACCCCTCTGCCAGTTATGTGTATAAATACTTGATGTGAGGGATTGGGTATTTTTCCAGCTGCAAGATGTCGTTTACCATTTAATTAAAATCTTCACAAAAGTGAACCAGCCCATCAGGCTTCACAAATGGTATGATCGGTGCTGCCCGTTCCACAAACTGGGGTGGTTTAATGATTCCTTCGCTTTCCCGCTTTCTGATTTCTGCCTCTACTTTTGTCCATAAGGCAAATTGCACTAAGAGGGCCTTGCAAAATTGTGGAATTGCTTACTGGCCAACATGGAAGGTGGATTTGGCTGCTTTGATAGACCCTAGAATTTCCTAAAAGACTTCTGGGCATTTAATTAGAACTGGGGCAGCCATTTTAGAACATAGAACAGTCTAGCACAAAACAGGCCCTTCAGCCCATGATGTTGTGCCGACCATCGATCCTCATTTAAGGTAAACCTAATGTACGAACCCTCAAATTTCCGTGACCATATGCATGTCCAGCAGTCTCTTAAATATCCCCAATGACCTCGCTTCCACAACTGCTGCTGGCAATGCATTCCATGCTCTCACAACTCTCTGCGTAAAGAACCCACCTCTGACATCCCCTCTATACTTTCCGCCAAACAGCTTAAAGCTATGAGTCCTCGTGTTAACAATTTCTGCCCTGGGAAAAAGTCCCTGGCTATCAACTCTATCTATGCCTCTCATTATCTTGTACACCTCAATGAGGTCCCCTCTCTTCCTTCTTTTTTTCCAATGATAAAAGTCCGAGCTCAGTCAACCTCTCTTCATAAGGTAAGCCCTCCATTTCAGGCAGCATCCTGGTAAACCTCCTCTGAACCTTCTCCAAAGCATCCACCAGAACTGGACACAGTATTCCAAGTGCGGTCTAACCAAAGTTTTATACAGCTGCAACAAGATCTCATGGCTCTTAAACTCAATCCCCCTGTTAATGAAAGTCAAAACATCATATGCTTTCTTAAAAACACAGCCCACTTGGGTGGCAATTTTAAGGGATCTATGTTCCTCCACACTGCAGAAGTGGCAGGTGGAGTTTAATTTATATAAATGTGAGGTGCTGCATTTTGGGAAAGCAAATCTTAGCAGGACTTTATACACTTAATGTAAGGTCCTCGGGAATGTTGCTGAACAAAGAGACCTTGAGTGCGGGTTCATAGGTCCTTGAAAATGGAGTCGCAGGTAGCTAGGATACTGAAGAAGGCATTTGGTCTGCTTCCCTTTATTGGTCAGAGTATTGAGTACAGGAGTTGGAAGGTCATGTTGCGGCTGTACAGGATATTGATTAGGCCACAATTGGAATATTGTATGCAATTCTGGTCTCCTTCCTATCGGAAAGATGTTGTGAAGCTTGAAAGGATTCAGAAAAGATTTACAAGGGCATTGCCAGGGTTGGAGGATTTGAGCTATAGGGAGAGGTTGAATAGGCTAGGGCTGCTTTCCCTGGAGCGTCGGAGGCTGAGGGGTGACCTTATAGAGGTTTATAAAATCATGAGGGGCATGGATAGGATAAATAGACAAAGTCTTTCCCTTGGGTTGGGGAGTTCAGAACTTGAGGGCATAGGTTTAGGGTAAGAGGGGAAAGATACAAAAGAAACCTAAGGGGCAACTTTTTCACTCAGAGGGTGGTACATGTATGGAATGAGCTGCCAAAGGAAGTGGTGGAGGCTAGTACAATTGCAACATTTAAAAGGCATCTGGATGGGTATATGAATAGGAAGCATTTGGAAAGACGTGGGCCAGATGCTGGCAGGTGGGACTAGATTGGGTTGGGATATCTGGTTGGCGTGGATGATTTGGACCAAAGGGTCTGTTTACGTGCTGTCCATCTCTATGACTCTATGAGCCCAGATCGAATTTTTTTAAAGCCCGGTTTTGTGATCACTGAAGTGGCTGAGCTGTGTCACCCTCCATTAGAACCAGGTGACCATTTAACCAGATGTTTATTTGATTGGTTCTGATTCAGATGTTGCTAAGCAATTTAACTGTTCCAACCAGAGATAGGAGGATTTTCCATGGTCCGCACCCAACTGGTTACCAGCGTATGGGTTCTCTTGCTCCATTTAGATCTAACAGCCCTAATCAGGGAACTCATATTCTATGAGGTCCACGTGGCTGATGTTATTACAATCAGTACATCCCTTTGCCTCTACTTCCGTAAGGCCATCGTTTCATATGATGAGGCCCAATATACAAACCCGTGACTGTGAAATGGATACTTACACCATGTTTCCTGGTCAGCATTCCTGTCTTGAGCTTGCTGCAGTGCAGTGAGACTCAGCAGAAGCTGGAAGATCAGCATCTCCTCTTCCTCTTGGAGACCCTGCAGCCTTCAGAACTCAATATCGAGTTCAATCATTTTCAAACCTGGACACCTTTTTCCATGTCCTTCCCCCAACCCAAAAGTCTAAGCCCTGCCAAGACATGGCCTGCTTTCAGCACAGCCATCCCATTTTCACCCACTTATGGTCCCCTTTATCAGCTTTCCTTTCTGCTGAATGTACTATCATCCATCCATGTGACTCCCTAACTGTTGTTCTGTCTCTCTTTGGGCTGCATCTCCCCCTATCTGCTCACTCTGTTTCCTCCCCACCTTCTGTCTTCAGCATATATGCCAACCTTTTCCTTGCTACTATCAGACTGAAAAAGGCTCACTGGGCTCAAAACATTAACTCTGCTTTCTCTCTCTCTAGTTACTGCAGCAATGTTGAATTCTGCAGCAATAATTGACTCAGTGGTTCACACTACTGCCTTACAGCACCAGGGATCCAGGTTCAGATACAGCCTTGGGTAACCATCTTTGTGGAGTTTGCACATTTCCCCTGTGTCTGCATGGTTTCCTCTGAGTTCTCGCGATCTCGAACACTTTGATCAGATCACCCCTTCACTTGATTTTTTTGAAAAAGACAGGCATCATTTGTATAATCTCTCCTCATAACTTAAGCCCTGAAGTCCAGATGTCTTTCTTGTAAACCTATATTGTCGTCCTTCACAGTCCAATGCTGTGCAGGTTAGGTGAATTGGCCATGCTAAATTGCCCACTGTTCAGAGATATGTAGGTTAGGTGCATTAGTCAGGGGTAAATGTAGGGTGGAGGAATGGGTCTGGGTGGAATACTTTTCAGAGGGTCAGTGTGGACTTGTTGGGCCAAATGGCCTGTTTCCACACTGTAGGGATTCTAATGATTCTAAATGCCTTTGTTCCCTTCAAATGGATCGTCCCCTTGATCAACAATTCAAAAATGTAACCTGTTACTCTAAATCCTCCCTGGTCTCAAAAAGCTGGTTTAATTTTAACTTCTCTGTTTGTGCACAGAACTCCGTTGACTGCCATATATATATATATATATGGTAGCATCCTTATGGACATACAGCATTTTCAGACTCATGAAAGTCTGTGCCGTTCTTAAGAACTTCTAAATATCAACTTTGTTTAATATCTTTCCAACTCCTGCTTTACTAACAATGGCCAGACATTTTCCAATTGGCTAAGGACACAACAGATCGAGCAATGTTTTGGATTTGAGACTGTAAAAAGCACTTCAGAGATCTTACTTCAAAGTATATCCAAATGAGGAACACACTCACTTTCTGCTGACTTTCTGAATCAGGAGTTGGAACAAATAAATGTCTTCTAATTTTTGTACTCGTCTTGTCAAAAAGCAAATGAATTCTGATCAGTTTTAAACTGTTAGTCCTTATGTAATTAAGACTATACAGCCATAAGATGGCATGGTACATTAACAAAGTAGCTATATTGGAGTAAAACCTCATCTTGATGGTAATGATAAATAGATGGCACCACATGGACTGATATTCTGCATTATATAGTTATTGGAAATGAATTCAAGGTGGCATGGTGGCTCAGTGGTTCGCACTGCTGCCTCACAGGACCAGGGACCTGGGTTTGATTCCAGCCTCAGTCTGTGTGGAGTTTACACATTCTTCCGATGTCTGCGTGGGTTTCCTGCGGGTGCTCCGGTTTCCTCCCACAATCCAAAGATGTGCAGGTTAGGTGAGTTGGCCATGCTAAATTGCCCACAGTGCTCAGGAATATGTAGGCTAGGTGCATTAGTTAGGGCAAGTCTAGAGTAATTGGTGTTGGGGTATGGGTCTGGGTGGGTTACTCTTCAGAGAGTCAGTGTGGACTTGTTGGGCCAAATGGTCTGTTTCCACACTGTAGGGATTCTAATTCTAAAATAAATGTTCCAGGTGCAAGACAATGGTTTGAACAATAAGTCACGGTGAATTTTCATCCCCACTGAATCTAGCATTGTGCCTGGATTATAGACTTCAGCAACAAATACCATTTGAGAAAATATTGGCCTCAGAAGAACAACGATTATAGGTTTATAAGAAAGATACATGGACTTCAGGGCTTAAGTTATGAGGAGAGATTATACAAGTTATGCCTTTTTCTCTATAATTTAGAAAGTTAAAGGGTGACCTGATCAAAGTATTCAAGATAATGAAGAGGAAAAGACAGGATAGATTAAAATAAACAATTTCCACTGGTTGCAGATTCTAAACTATGGGCATCAGCCTGAGAATTAGGGCCAGAGTGTTCCGGAGAGATGTTAGGAAGCACTTCTACACACACAGGGTAGAGGTTTGGAACTCTCTTCCACAAATGGCAATGACTGCTACATCTGTTCTTGATTTTAAATACAAAATAGATACATTTTTGTTAAGCAAAGGAATTATGGGATATGGGCCAAAGACAGGTTAGATGACAGATCAGCCATGATCTCCTTGAATGGTGGAACAGGCTCGAGAGGCTGAATAGCCGACTCCTGTTCTTACATTTCATAAAATCATAGAAACCCTTCAGTGCAGAAAGAGGTTTCTATGAGTGTGCTACATAGTAGTGATTTGCTTGCGATTATTGAAAATGACGGCATGATAGATAAATGATTGACCATACCTGGTAGTCTTTCGTTGAGTTCAGTTAACCACCTCAAGTTACAATCACAAAACCATTGGTTTCCATGCAGATAGATGCTTTCAAGTTCTGAGATATAAGAAATCAGATCACTGGGAATGGATGTTAGAGCATTATCTGACAGATAAATGTGCTTTATTGAAGACATTTTGAAGATCTGGCTGAAGCGAAATGTGACAAATGTATCTCTGTGTAGTTCCTGAAGCATGTTTCCTTCCAAGTGGAGCAGTTTCAATGAGGTTAGCCCGTAGAATGCTTCAGGGTTAATGAATTCAATGCTGTTGTGGTCCATGTGCAACCGCACTATGCTCCGAAGACCGTGGAAAGTCTCACGATTCAGTGCTTTAATCTTGTTGTAGCTCATCTTCAGAACCTTTAAAAATCAACAAACGAGGTGATTATAGCTCATTCTATGGTATCTACAAACATCTGGGCAATGGCCATGCACACAACACTGTAGGGACCCATCAAATGATGTGGAGATAGTGGTGTTGGACTGGGGTGGACAAAGTCAAAAGTCACACGACACCAGGTTATAGTCCAACAGACTCATCTAAAAATTACAAGCTTTCGGAGTGCTGTTCCATCATCAGGTGAAGTGGAGGGAGGTGTACAGGTACAGAATATATTGGCAGAGGACCTAATAAAGTTTTACAGCTTGACAGAATCCACTCGCAACTACATTTTAGTTTCTGTTGTGGTAATCTCTGCAATCGAAGGGGACTTTCTGTCAACCTGAGCGAAGAAGTACATTGCTCAGAGGGCCCTGACACATTGAAGTAATGTGTGGAAGATATAACTAGCCCTGTGATTGACGAGAGATAAAATCACATGAACAACAGATGCTGATTTCACTGCTACATGTAGATCCATTTCTGTTTTAAGGTGACGTGGACATTGCCCAATTCTAAATAGCATTAAATAGCATAGTTAAATAGAATAAAAACTGGCTACTGGACTAACTTAGCGTTCATCTTCCATACCAGCAGTAATCATAATCTTGTGTAACCTCTCTGCATGACTTGTCATCGGCTTACCTTGAATCACTTAGCTAACACAATCTTGAATGTTGAAGTACTCTAACCTCTACTCACCTACTCCAGTGATGCATTCTACAGCCACATAGTTCCCTATATAAAAAACATTTCTTATCCTCCCTGTGCTAAATCTCCACAGAGAAAATAAAATGAAACAAATGGCTCTGAAGATTGTTAAGAAAAGACATAATTTATCCTGGCTTGTCCCTGAGAACTAAATCAAAGTAGCCTTGAACCGACTTATTCAGGAATAGCAGTTTAAAAAGTTGATTTATTAAGATAGTCAACCTTCCAGAAATGTTGCTTGAATTGCTACTGACATTGATTTCTCCATTTACTGTTTGGAAATTTCTAACAAAATTTGTGATCTTTCCTGTGAGTGTAATAGTTATGTTGGCGGAGTACTAACTCAGAGGCCTGAACTAACAATCGGAGAAACAGTGTGAGATATTGAAATGACAGCATGTTGGGCAATGAGGAAACATGAACGTTCTTTACTGCAGGAAAAACACCATGATTCCAGTCTGACTGTCAGTCTGTCCAATATGCCTGTTTCCTAATTGCCCTCTGAAGTTACTACGACTCACCTGCATCAAACACTGGAAAGGGAACCACGTGGAGGTTAGGTCCCATTTTGACACTGAGGACAACTCCCATGTGTCAGGTGCCACTGTGCCAAGTAGTGTTTGATGATAAACAGCTCGAGCCCATGATGCATTGCAGCAATTTACCAATGCTGCTTTGCGAGTATTGGCCAAACCCACGATGCCTACACCTTCAAGGACAGGGTGGCAAATGCATGGGGACACTTATATTGTCCATGTGACCTATCATTCTGACTCTGGCATATATTGTTCTCTCTTCATGGTCACTAAGCCATAAACTTTGAACTTTCGAATTAACTGCAGAATGCAGGTCGGACACTTCCTGTTCAGCACAATAAGGGACAAGCAAATGGATACCAGACTTGCCAGCTCATAGAATCCTACAGCACGGAGACAGGCCTTTTGGCCCAAACTAGTCCATGCCAACCAAAATGTCCATCCACACTAACCTCATTTCCCTCCACTTGGCCCATGTCTTATAATCCTTTCCTATCTATGTATTGTATCCATGAAAGCTGCCACCCAGGTTGATAGTGCAGTTAAGAAGGTTTACTTAAGAAGGTGTGTTAGGTTTTATTGGTAGAAGGATTGAGTTTCAACGCCATAATGTCATGCTGCAACTATATGAAACGCTAGTGCGGCCACACTTGGAATATTGTGTACAGTTGTGGTCGCCCCATTACAGGAAGGATGTGGAAGCATTGGAAAAGGTGCAGAGGAGATTTACCAGGATGTTGCCTGGTCTGGAGGGAAGCTCTTTTGGGGAAAGGCTGAGAGACTTGGGGCTGTTCTCATTGGAAAGAAGAAGGCTAAGGGGGGAATTTGATAACGACTTACAAGATGATCAGAGGATTAGATAGGGTAGACAGTGAAAGTCTTTTTCATAGGATGATGATGTTACCTTGTATGAGGGGGCATAGCTACAAATTGAGGGGTGAGAGATTTAAGACAGATGTCAGAGGTAGATTCTTTACGCAGAGAGTGGTAAGGGTGTGGAATGCCCTGCCTGTCAATGTAGTTAGCTCAGCCACATTAGGGAGATTTAAACAATCCTTGGATAAGCACATGGATGATGATGGGATAGTGTAGGGGAATGGGCTTAGGTTAGTTTACAGGTCAGTGCAACATCGAGGACTGAAGGGCCTGTTCTGCGTGTATTGTTCTATGTTCGATGTTCTATTTGTCCAGGTGCCTTTTAAATGTTGTTAATGTTACCCGGCTCAACCACTTCCACTGGCAGCTCATTCCATATGTGTTCCATTCTCTGTGTAAAAGAATTGCCCCTCAGGTTCCCTTTTATTCTTTCCTCTCTAACCTTAAATTGATGCCTCTAGTCCTTGATTCCTCAACCCTGGGAAAAAGACCGAGTGCACTCACTCCACCCAGGCCTCTCATAATGTTATACACTTCTATAAGATACCCCTCAGTCTCCTATGCTCTAAAGAAAAAAAGTCTCAGCTTGTCCAACCTCTACCTGTAACTCAGTCCCTTGAGTCCTGGCAACATCCTTGTAAATTTCTTCTGCACACTTTCCAGTTTAATAACATCCTTCCTATGGCAAAGTGACCAAACCTGAACACAATACTCCAAGTGTGACCTCACCAACGTTCTGTACAACTGCAACATAATCTCCCAACTTCTGTACTCAATGCCTGACTGATGAAGGCCAGTGTGCCAAAAGCCTTCTTCAATGCCCTGTGCCCACATCCTGAGAATGAACTGAAATAAAAGTTTTATTTCCAACTATTTTGATTGACCTTACCTGCAGCGACTGCAGATCCTGAAAGACTTTGTCTGGTATCTCTTGAATCTTGTTACTATGAAGCATCAACAGTTCGAGACTTTTCAACCCAGTAAAACTGGTGCTCGTTAGCTCCATCAGGTTGTTATACCTGCAAGGAAATGACAAATTTAGTATTGATGTCAAGGTATCGATGTTGGACTGGAGTTAAATATCACACAACACCAGGTCATGGTCCAACAGGTTTAGTTGAAAGCGCTGCTCCTTTATCAAGTTCCAAAAGTTTGTACTTTCAAAGTTGGACTTTAACTTGTTGTTATGTGATTTTTAACTTTATTGGAAGAGGACCAGTCCAAAGCAGTACAGAAGGAAGATTGGGCTGAAACTCACCCCAAATTTACACGCTCCACCTGAGTTTGGATGTCCTCTGGGATGGCACTGAGGTATCTGAAAGTGCAGTGGACTTCGGTTGGCACATAGCAGGCACATTGCTTGGGGCAAGCGGTGCAGAGGTGTAAGCACCCGGCGAGAGCTGCCAAGGTCATGAGCAGGCCACAATGCCCAGAGAAGAGAGATAGGCTCCCTTGGCGGACCGCACTCATCCTCTTTGACCCTTTAGCAATGAGTTACATACCGTAAGGTCAAACTCCCTGCAAACGGACCAGAGACTGGAAAGAGCCTGAGTGAGACTGAAAGTCAAAAAAAGGTGAGCATTAGTTTTCAAAACCGAGATCCAATTTAAATTACTGCATGTGCAGAATTGTGTAAGTGCAGTATAACAGCTGAGTAAAACTACTAGACCACTATTTTATGTTATGTTAACATACCTCCCTGTCACAGAAAGCAGTTGAGGACGAAACACTGAATGTTTTCAAGATGGATTTAGATATAGTTCCTAAGACTAAAAGGTCAAAGGGTATGGAGAGAGGAAGCAGGAATATGGGACTGAGTTTGTGACCCAGCTTCAACAGAACTGGATGGAAACTTGCAATGAACATCTCATTCCAATCCCCCCTCACCAGCACCAATGCAGTGAACAATTCCAATAACTGCTAACTCCATCATTCACCCACCTCATTCCCACACAGAGGTGGGAGCTGGTCCATCTATGAAGAGGTTTCTTGAGATTTGCAGGAATTGTGTCCAAACCGCCACGACCATGTCGAATAGCAGAGCATTCCCGAAGGGCAGAATGGCCTACTCTAGTTCTGATTTTCTATGTTTCCATTGTGTGATAGGTTACCTTGAAATCATTCAGCCAGTGGTTCGGTGTGGGATGCACTTGGAAATGTGGTAGGAGATTCAATTGGATGATAATATGGAAAGAAACGGTGTGCGAGGATCTGGGGGAAAGGCAGGAGACTGGCACTGATAACAGAACGTTTGCCTCGCAATGGGCCGAATGGCTTCCTTCTGTTCCACAACAATTCTGTGAAATATCACGGAAAATATAAATGGTTTGTGGTTCAGTCGTAGAATTAATGCTCTGGGAGATGGGAAGCCCCGAGCAGGCTCAAAAACGAGTCCGGATCCTTCAGATCAGACAGTGACTCCTCCCTTTTAGTCTTAGTCGGGGTGGAATTGTAACTGGGAACGCGCTGATAATGCAGGGCGAGCACACGCCTGGCTTTGCTGACTGGGTTCACCATCCCTCCAGACCAGCACACACACACGTCTCTCTCTCTCTCTCTCTCTCTTCCCAGTCCAGCTCAACACTGGCACACTCGGCGCACAACGCTCAAGTCTGAGACTCAGCCCAAACACAGTTTCATGAGAAAACTGGATGGAAACTTGCAATTAACGGCTCATTCCAATTCCGTCTCCCCAACTCCCTCACCACCACCAACGCAGTGAACCTTCCAAAACCGTTGCTTCATCATCACCCACTTCGTTCTCACACATTTAGGAAGCTGTTTCTTAAAATTTTCAGAAATGGTGTCCAACTCACCCCTCCCCAAAAACGAGAATTATAATCATGTATAAAATAAGGACAAAAAAGTCACACGACACCAGGTTATAGTCCAACAGAGAAAATGCTGGAAAATCTCAGCATAGTCCAACAGATTTATCTGAAAGAGCTCTGAAAGCTTGTGATTTTAAATAGACTTGTTTCACTATAACCTGGTGTGTGACTTCTGAACTTGTCCACTCCAGACCAACAGATCATGTATAAAATAACGGTCTAATGGTTTGATAAGGAAGGGAATGAGAATCAGGAGCTGCGCGTTTACAATCAGGACTAGGTAGGGGTTGAAAATTGGGCAGAGTTTTATATATAGAAAGCGAAAGAGAGAGAAAGAGAGATCAATGCACGGGGACTGTGTCTTTCCGAGGTGGCTGTGGAGGGCAGTTTAAGACAGTGCTGGGAGATTGAAAGTGTGCATTAAGGACACACTGGGTCAGACTCGTTCCCCCTGCTAGCCCAGTCCAATCACAGTGCAGTACAAAATTACAGTGCAAAAGCCGGACGTTCGGCCCATTGAGTATGTGCTGGCCCTCCCAAGTGTAAGGGGATTCCTTTTCAACTATCTAGTCGATCCATCTGAAATCTAGCATCACCTCTCCACCCACCCCAGTAAAGATATGCAGATATTCAGCTTATATGACTTTTTGTTTTGACAACAACTGAATTTACGCGGGGAGCATACATTCACACATGGGTGGGTGGGTGGGTGGGGGTATAAGCACTGTCACCTTGCAGTTACTGTGTTCCACAGAACGTGATAAAATACAAAGCCCCCCTCCAAAGAAAAGTACAAAAAAAACACTCACCGGTCAGCAGCAACGAAGGTTTAACTGCAGCTGGACCACCTTAGGATTCAAATCAATGAGGTAGCTCTAACGTTGTCCAGTCCAGAAACAATTCAAACCCGGATTACAGAGATTCACCTGTTGCCCCAATCCTCCTTCCTCTGGTAGTGAACAAAAAAAGAAAGGATGCAGTCAGGAGGTTTGATTCAGCCTGAAGTTTGTTTAGACAAGTCTGGAGCTGCGCAGTTTTACAGACAGCGGCCAGGTCCCGCCCCTAACCCAGCTCTGAATGTACAGAGTATGGGAGAAAGAGAGGGCAGGATGTTCCACAGACGCCGCACTCCAGCCCAACAATGGCCTTTATAAGTACCAAACCTTTCTCTCTAGCCCTATCCCTGAACCAGCCCGGTTCATTGCGCTCACTTCCCCCAGAAACTTGCAAGTGTCTGAAGTTAGAATGTAATTGTCTCAGAGAGAGAGAGCGCTGTTATTACTTCTTCCCGCCCAGTTTCTCAGATGAGATATTGCCAACCTGTAACTTATCCCTACTTTTAGCCGCTGAGCTCATTCATGCTTTTTCCAGAGAAATCCCTCCTTCCCTCATACACAAACACACTTCCTTTCCCTTCTTTTATTCAGTCATTGAGGGTCACTACAAAATGTCATCAGTATTTGTTGCCCATCTCTAAGTGCCATAGCTCTTGCTTAGGCCATTTCAGAGGGTCTGTAGAAATGGAGTCATATAAGGTCTAGCAGGAAAAAAGCAGTAACATTTGCAAATTATGCATAATTATGTCATTTTTTTACACCTCAAAGTGTAAAATCAAAAAAAGAGAAAGCAGAATTAACATTTCAGGTCCACTACTGAAAAAGGTTTACCCTGTACCTGAAACACTAACTTTGCTTTTTGCTTTTCATTCACAAGGTGAGGGTGTCACTGGCTGGGCCAGCATTTATTGCCCAGAGGGCAGTTAAAAGTCAACCACATTGCTGTGGGTCTGGAGTCACATGTACACCAGATCAGTTAAGGATGGCAGTTTCCTTCCTAAAGGATATTACTGAACCAGATTTTTTTTCCCCCCTGACAATCAGCAATGGTTTCATGATCATCATTACATTCTGGGTGACACAATGGCTCAGTGGCTAGCACTGCTGCCTCACAGGGTCAGGGATCTGGGTTCAATTCCTGCCTCGGGCAACTGTGTGTATGGAGTTTGCACATTCTCCCTGTGTCTGCGTGGGTTTCCTCCCACAGTCCAAAGATGTGCAGGTTAGGTGAATTGGCCTTGCTAAATTGCCCGTAGTGTTAGGTGTATTAGCCAGGGGTGAATGGGTCTGGGTGGGTTGTTCTTCGGAGGGTTGGTGTGGACTTGTTGGGCCGAAGGGCCTGTTTCCACACTGTAGTGAATCTATTCTAATCTTAATTCCAGATATTTATTTAATTGAAATTTCACCATCTGTCATGACGGTATCTGAACCCAGGACCCCAGAACATTACCTGGGTCGCTAGATTAATAGTCTTGCAGTAATACCACTATACATTAGATAATACCACTTTGTCTGCACTGGTGCTATCAGTCCTGTCAAGTTCTTCCAGCATTTTCTGCTTTTGTTTCTGGTGTTCCAATATGTTCATTTTCAAGTATTATTGTATTTTCCCTCTGGTAGGCCAGACCAAATAAGGAGAGCAGATTGAAAATGTGTTGCTGGAAAAGCACAGCAGGTCGGGCAGCATCCAAGGAGCAGGAGAATCGATGTTTTGGGCATGAGCCCTTCTTCAGGAATGTCGATTCTCCTGCTCCTTGGATGCTGCCTGACCTGCTGCGCTTTTCCAGCAACACATTTTCAGCTCTGATCTCCAGCATCTGCAGTCCTCACTTTCTCCTCCAAGGAGAGCAGATTAAATGGCAGAGCAGGGTTAAGGGGCTGAATGGTAGACTCCTGTTCCTATTTCTTATGGTCCCATTTCCTTCCCTAAAGGATGTGGGTGAGCCAGATGTTTGCTTTCAGTTATAGTTTAATGACCACTGTCACTGAGATGAGCTTTCAACTGCTAATTGATTCATTTAATCTAATTACCCCAGTGTGAACGGAGCCCATATCCCATACAGAATCAGTCTAGCCTCCCTGATAATGAATCCGTATGACATTACTCCAACTTAATGTCTCAACCCCATGCCATGTCACACTTACCACCACAGTTAGAAGATTGTGGGTTCAATTCCCACTACGGACATTTGGGTTCAAGCGGCTATCCTGAGAGACCACAGCATCTCTGAAGGAGTACTGCACTATCAGAACTGCTAACCGTTGCATGAAATATTGAACCAAGACCCTGTCTACTCTACTGGATAGGTGCAAAAGATCCTATGGCACTGTATAAAGAAAATTGCTGTAATTGTGCATTTTTTAGTATGTTAAATATGTAATAATTTGAATAGATGTTGTTAACATGTATCATTACATATTGCTGCAACACTGCATGAGTCAGCCCTCTTTTTCTGTTTTCCCTTCATCTTTGTATGTGCTAACCTCAAAGGAATTAGTACAATAGACAGCGGGGGAGTTATCCCTGAAAACCTGACCATTATTTGTCCCAGAGACAGGATCACTGAAGACAGATTATCTGGTCATTGTCTTATCGCTTGTGGGCAAAGTGAACACTGTTTTGTTACAGTATTTTGTGCATAACTACCACCCCTGTGTGCCATGGATTACAGCAGTTTAACATGTTGGCTCACCAACACAATTCCCAGGGCCAACATTACTCAGCCAGCAATGCCCACATTCCACGAATGATTAAGACCAAGTACAAATGACTGCACATTAAAACATTTCATTGTCTGTAAAGCACTTTGTAACATCCTGAGTTTGCTGTAGGTGCTATCTAAATGCAAGTCTTTCTCTTTCACGCTCACACTGATACAGACGCTGACATTTCACTGTCACATTGTTGATCGAAATAAAACAATTTTTCTCTTCCCACTTTTACACTCCTTTATCCCCAAATGCCAGTCCCTGGCAATGATACTCTGTTTATATTTGCCCTTACTATTCACTAACCACATGGCTACTAATTGACTATGACCAGGGCTTATGCCTGAAACATCGACTCTCCTGCTCCTCGGATGCTGCCTGACCTGCTGTGCTTTTCCAGCATCACATTCTTAACTCTAATCTCCAGCATATGCAGTCCTCACTTTCGCCAAACAAGTGAAAGACCAGTTTAGTTGCGCAGATTTTGTTTTAATTGGCATTTTGGAAATTTGCACCTAATTGGCATTACCTGAAAAAGGGCAACTCCAACAACACTCAAGAATTGTAGGAGCCAGTATTGGCTGGGCTGGATAAAGGTAAAAATCACGCAACACCAGATTATAGTCTGATAAGTTTATTTGGAAGCACTAGCTTTCAAAGCGCTGTTTCTTCAACACCTGACAACCACGTGACGAAGGAGCAGTGCTCCAAAAGCTGGTGCTTCCAAATAAACCTATTGGACTATAACCTGGTGTTGTGTGATTTTTAACTTTGAACACTCAAACAGCTTGACATCATCCTTGAACAAAACAGCCTACTTGAGAGGTATTACATCCAGAAGAAAGCACTCCCTCCACTACTGACTTTCAGTAGCAGCAGTGCATACTACCTACAAGATGTACTAGAGAAATTCACCAAGGCTCCTTGGAAAGCACATTCCAAGCCCACAACTGCTTCCATCTAAAAGTTGGCAGGTGCATAGGATACCTATAAGTTCCTCTCCTTGCCTCTCGTCATCCTGATTTGGAAATATATTGCTATTCCTTCACTGTAACTGGGTCAAAATCTTGGAATTCCCTCCCTTAGGGCATTGTGAGTCTACCTACAGCATATGGACTGCAGCAGTCCAAGAAGTTAGCTCACCCCCACTTCTCAAGAGTAACTAGGGACGGGAGATAAATGCTGAACTAGCCAGTGATGCCCATATCCCATGAATGAATTAAAAAATATATACCCACTTATAATCAAGTTATCGTGACCAAGTATGTGATCTTCATTTGCACCAGATTTCACATTTTGGGTCTTAGGTTTCAAGGGGTGATCTCAGTTTCAAATGTGACTTTGTGACTAAGCTGCTCTTTTTCTATTTAATGGGATTTTTACCCATGTTTCATGATTCACAGTCTCAACAAATGACCATCTTTCAGTGAAAACTGATGCCACTAGCATGGTTCAGACTGCACTATAGTCCCACTATTGTAGAGAGGAATTCTCCAACATTGCAACGTGTAAAGATGTGACACTGAATTTATTATGTGTTTTGCTCCTTATAACATCACTGCCAAGGACAGCACCACAGAGGTCGTATAAAACATCTGGAAATGATTACTTCAAGAGGCAGAGCTAATAGCAAGGCTCAATGGTTCTTTAATGTCACTGTACTAACGTGAGTGTCTGGTAGAAAGAGTGCTGCAGAACAGTTTTATATTGTAAACATAGATTTCAATAGTCATTTCAATAATGAGCAGACCACAATCAACATTTAAAATACTTAACAAATATAAAACATGTGTGGTCCATTGGGGCTTTTGGTTTAAAATGTGAATGAAATCAATGATTCTGGCAGAATTTGAGGATAGGTGTAGATATAACATTGCTATGTTGGTTAATATATCCATGCCTGAAAGAGCCTATAATACCTATAAGTTCCTCTCCATGCCTCTCGTCATCCTGATTTGGAAATATATTGCTATTCCTTCACTGTAACTGGGTCAAAATCTTGGAATTCCCTCACTTAGGGCATTGTGAAATAGTAACTTTCAAAATAAAGATTTGCATTTATATAGTACCCTTTGTAATGAATTAGTTTTCTTTTGTTCTATCTATTTGTTCTGTCCAGGAGTCAGAAATCTGTGAATGGTGACTTTCAGAAACAAAGATTTCCAAGGTGTCCTTTTTATTATATTTGATTATTGGGTCCCAAAATTTCTTTTTACCACTAGATCATAGAATTCCTACAGTGGTGAAGCTGGCTATTCGGCCCATCAAGTCCATAGTGGCCTTCCCCATCCCTGTAAATCCTGTATTCCCCATGTCAAATCCACCTGGCCTGCATGTCTCTGAGCTCTACAGGCAATTTCTCATGGCCAATCCACTAAACCTGCACATCTTTGGATGTGGGAGGGAACCAGAGCACCCAAAGGAAACCCATGCAGACACTGGGAGAACGTGCAAACTCCAGACAGACAGTCACCCGAAGCTAGAATCAAACTCAGGTCCCTAGCACAATGAGAAAGTAGTTCTAACCACTGAGCCACCATGCTGCCCAGGTCTTGTTGTGAGGTTTTCTTTATTCACTAAAAGCTGTTTAGGGGTCACTGAAGAATAGTTCAAGGGTGACAGGGTTGATAGAGAATGAAGAAGTATGTCTTATGTGAGAGAGATAGAGAGATTCAGGTTAGATGGTAAACAGCCCTATTTGGCTAAACTGCAGAAAAGGCAGCTAAAGTATATTGGTTCTACGTCTTGGGGTTCAGGAAGAGGTTTCAAGAATAGTTGGGTAGTTTTAAATGATTAGAACTCAGGAAGGAGTTGTAAGAGCTATTTAATGCAGCTGAGCAAGATTAGAGCTCAGGGAAAAACCCAGGGGCAGTATAAGCTTGGTGATTTGAGCTGCTGGTGTGAAACTGAAGTGTGACTGTGAATAAGTGCTGGAGTGCAGTTTGCAGAATCCAAGGTACTGCATGGACCCAGGAGTGCAGTGTGACCAACCAGAATGTGAGCAGTCCATGATGATATGACCATTGAAGGAGTTTCAAGGCCACATCATCAAAAGTAAAGAATTGTAATGCCTTGTGAAGTGTTAATGGTATTTGATGACCAACAGTGCTATTGACATCTGGGGGTGGAGGTGGGGTGTGCATTGCTGAGAAGTCCATATGATCTGTGTTAACTGCATTTGCTAATTAATATACTCTATTAATTTTTGTGTCTGTTAACCATATTTGCCTCAGGCTAGTTCTGGGTATCCGAGTATCAGTTGTATATTGCAGGTTGTATAACTGTTCTAACATTGTAAAAATAAAGCGGATTGTTGTTTGTTCTGCTTCCCTTTTGAAAACCTAAATTGATTCTTTCCCACCCCACTATTATGCAGTGTATTTTGATCCTAACCACTCGCTATATGAATGAGCTTATGCTTATGTCACCATGGCTTCTTTTGCCAAGTCTCTTAAATCTATGCCCTCTGCCTCTTAATTGTTCCACAAGCAAAATATAGGTTCTCACTGTTTGGCCTGTTTGGACTGCTCAGGAGTTTCAATATCAAATCTTCTCTCAACTGTCTCTTCCTAAAGAAAACAAGCCCAGTATAACTTTTACAATCAGGTATTACCTCGAAAGATATTCATTTTACATGGAGATGTGTTGTTCAACAGATCTTCAAAGCTTGACTTTCTGGCTTTGTATTTCCAATATTTTCCAATATTAACTATACAAGAGTTCATAATGTTTAAAAATGACAGGTATTATGACCAGGTGTGGAGGGAGAACTGCCTCACTTTTTAACCCCCTCTATGTCAGTTGCAACAAATGTATTCTTAGCACGTAGCTTTCTCACTTCAGTTAAAACTTAGTTAACTAGATCAAAAATTTTCTTGAGGTAAAAAAGAATTTAAAAATTATTTACTCATCGCAGGGGGATAAATAAACCCCACTACTTCCAAAACTTACTGAAACACAGGTAATAGGTGTAAAAAGAGGGGGCAGGGGTGTTTGGAAGGAACACGAAGATAACAGAAGATGCAAGTTAAAGTAAAAACTGTAAGAACTGTGGATGTTGTAAATCAGAAACAAAAACCGAAAATGTTGCTGAGAAAGCTCAGCACGTCTGGCAGCATCTGTGCAGAGAAATCAAAATTAACGTTTTGGGTCCGGTGACCCTTCCTCAGAACTAATGGTAGCTAGGAAAATTCTGGTTTATATGCAGAAGAGAGCATGGGGGGAGGGCATAAGGGGTAAATGATAGGTATAAAATTTAAAGTTCTCAGTTGTGAGATGCTGTGAGAATGGAAGCTGAGTCCATGGCTATTTAGCTGTTCTGGTTCCTTAGCTGTGGTCAAATTTGTAGGCTCCTTGTGTTTTCTACAATAGTTATTTTCATAAGTTTCTCTTTCATCGAGTGATTCTTTTGAAAGGTGATAAGATGTAAGGAGAGAGAGCAAGAGCGAGAAAGCAAATCTTCCAAATTGGTATTAATCTATTTTGCTTTCTCACTCTGCTGTGCCAATCATGCTGCTTCAGAATAATTTGTGTACTCCTGAGTGTAACTCCAATATCTTTCCAAGCTGAATACTTCGCAGGCTCATTGCCCAATATAGATGTGAATTTCTTGATCTTGCCTTTGTTGTCTGGTTTCACTGTTTTAGGATGATATGTTACTTTCAGTGCAACTCACTCATTGTATTCTATTTCGGTTCACCGGCTTTGCCTCAGTCTGGGACCAGGTGATCACAGCAGCCAATTCAGGTCAATATTTACCCTGTTGAAAAATCACTGCAGTCCCTGAGGCCTCAAGTTTAAAATCAGACAGTGAAGCTGGGTCTTGATGTCAATATTGTAACATAAGGGCCTGCCACATTCTGTGAATAGCCAATCTTGTAAGTAATCACAATTAAATCTGAAGTTTTCAGCACAGTTCCCTTCTGTCACTTTGATTGTTCTCATAAATTTGATAGCTCTCTGTGAACTCTCTGAAATTTGATCTCTGGGCTTCTTGGAGAGAGACGCAGGCCTTCAAAGCAAACCTTGTTGGAGGTGGTTCATACAGACAGCAGACAGTTTCTCCAGGTGTGTTTAATCACTTACCTGTAGTGTTTTTAATTAGGTTGCAAGCCTTATTACCACTGCTAAATATTGCCAATTAATGAGCCTCCAAAAAGCTTTGGCAGGGAATATCTGGAAGAATTTCATTAGTTTGTGAGCCGCTTATTGCTGATCGTGACCTGTGGTTTTTTGCTGAGAGAGTTGAATGCTTTATATCATCAATCCTGAGTATCCATTGATTTATATGAAATCACCTGAACTCCTTCCAGCTTCGAACTTAGTGAACACGCCTGGTATCCATTATGCGATGTACAAAGCTTTAGAATCTTCAAATGAGGTTCATATTAGGAACTTTAGTCATTTATGTGTGGTTGTAGACTTGTAAACTCCTTTGAAATTGTTGAGCCTGCTACTGTATAGTAATGATTCCGAATGTGTGTATTTAATAAATTGAAACAGTGCATAATGCAGGATTGCAAACTGGAACACATGGAGATAGATTTTCAATTTGCTGCCTTACCGTAAAACTGGTGTTACGTACTGGCCCCATATCTCGAATGGAGAGTTGTTGTCCATAAGTACAGGTTTTATCCCTGGGTGGCACGTTGAAAATCTATTCATGTAGTTCAGAGTTGTTCAAATGTATTTTATAAAGAAACTGCACTGCGCAGCTTGTGTTAATACATGCATCTTGATTTAGGTATGACTTAGTCTTTCTGCTGCAAATACCTTGTCATTCAGACAGTGTAAGTGTCTGATACACAACTTGCAGTGGTGCTAAAGGTAGCAATGGCCTAGTGATATTATCACTAGACTCTTAGTCCAGTTGACCCTGCAATGATCTGGGGACCTGGGCTTGGCAAAGGTGGAATTTGAATTCAATAAGAGTCTGGAATTAAGATGCTTGATCATGAAACCATTGTCAGGAAAATCCCATTAATACCTTTCGGAAAGGAAACTGTTAGATTAGATTAGATTCCCTACAGTGTGGAAACAAGCCCTTCAGCCCAACCAGTCCACACCGACCCTCCAAAGAGTAACTGACCCAGACCCGTTTCCCTCTGACCTAACACAATGGGCAACTTAGCATGGCCAATTCATCTGACCTGCACATCTGTGGATTATGGGAGGAAACCAGAGCACCCGGAGGAAATCCCCTCAGACACGGGGAGAATGTACAAACTCAATACAGGCAGTCACCTGAGGCTGGAATTAAACCTGGGATCCTGGTGCTGTGAGGCAGCAGTGCTAACCACTGAACCACCGTGCTGCCCATGTTATCCTTACCTGGTCTGGCCCACATGTGACTCCAGATCCACAGCAATGGATTGACTCTTAACTGATTAAGAATGGGCAATAAATGATGGCCTGGCTAGAGATGCCCACATTCTGTGAATGAATTTTTAAAAAATGCCACTTAAGTGCACGGTAAAAAATTGCCATTTTTCAGTTTGTGATGAAATTCTCCCCCTTTTAAGATGCTTCAGCCCGATATCCTTTTCCTCCTAATCAGAGAACTAGTTTACTTTGATATCTGACATTTGCTCCCATGTATTTTATAACTCCTTTAATGAGAGTGCAGGTTCATAGTTCCTTGGAAGTGGAGTCGCAAGTAGATAGGATGGTGAAAAGGCATTTGGTATGCTTTCCTTTATTGGTCAGTGCATCAAGTATAGGAGTTGGGAATCTCATCTAATCTAACAGTTTCCTTTCCGAAAGGTATTAATGGGATTTTCCTGACAATGGTTTCATGATCAAGCATCTTAATTCCAGACTCTTATTGAATTCAAATTCCACCTTTGTCAAGCCCAGGTCCCCAGATCATTGCAGGGTCAACTGGACTAAGAGTCTAGTGATAATATCACTACTGAAAATGTGCTGCTGGAAAAGTGCAGCAGGTCAGGCAGCATCCAAGGAGCAGGAGAATCGACATTTCGGGCATGAACCCTTCTTCAGGAATTCTGTTCCTTGGATGCTGCCTGACCTGCTGCGCTTTTCCAGCAACACATTTTCAGCTCTGATCTCCAGCATCTGCAGTCCTCACTTTGTCCTGATAATATCACTAGGCCAGTGGTGTACAGGACATTGATTCAGATACTTTTGGAATATTATGCAATGCTGGTTTCCCTCCTATGAGAAAGATGTTGTCAAACTTGAAAGGGTTCAGAAAAGTTTTGCAAGGGTGTTGCCAGGGTTGGAGGGTTTGAGCTATAGGGAGAGGTTGAATCGGCTGGGGCTGTTTTCCCTGGAGTGTCGGAGATTGAGGGGTGACCTTATAGAGGTTTACAAAATCATTAGGGGCATGGATAGGGTAAATAGCCAAGGTCATTTCCCCAGAGCAGGGGAGTCCAAAACGAGAGGGCATAGGTTTAAGGTGAAGAGGTGAAAGATTTAAAAGGGACCTAAGGGGCAACATTTTCACATTGAGAGTGGTGCGTGTATGGAATGAGCTGCCAGAGGAAGTTGTGAGGATGGGTACAATTGCAACATTTTAAAAGTCATCTGGATGGGTATATGAATAGGAAGGGTTTAGAGTGCTGGCAAATGGGACTAGAATAATTTAGGATATCTGATCAGCATGAACGAGTTGGATGCAAGGGTCTGTTTCCCTGTTGTATAACTGTCTGACTGTAGGAGCAAATATCATTAGATTATGTACTTCAAAAGTTACTGATGAGAGTATTTTGCATTATGATGAAGGAAGGTAGTACATTATATCAAGAGTTTTAAAATATATCTTATCCTATGACACAAGCAGTTAGTGAAAGATTTATTTTTATGATACCAGGAACCACATGATTATATACGATACGTTGAAACATTAACTCAATACCAACACCAACTTATGAATGTCTTCTTAAAAGGCCAAGCTGTTAACCTCAGTGAGAAAGCTGGAGAAACATCAAAAAATAAATGTCGGAAATGGAGAAGCCAGCAAAACAATCCTTAGATTACAAATTGGTGATATGTAAAGCAAATAAGGAGGTTATAGGATATCATTAATATGGAACACAAAAGAATTCATTTGGTTAGAACCGGGAAGCAATAAAAGAATAGGAAAGATGGTGACTTGGGTTTAACAGCTGGGAAGAATGAGAGTATATGGATAGGAATGTAAGCAGGGCAGAATAACAGGAACCTGTAGATAATATTGGATTTGGATTTCAAAAAGGCATTTGCTAAGGTGCCATGTAAGGACACTGCACACAAGGTAAGAGCCCACTGCGTTGAAGGTGATTTATTAGCAGGGATAAAGAACTGTCTCAGAAATAGGAGATGTATGGGTCATATTCCTGGTGGCAAGCTGTAATTATTAGTATGTTGGAAGGACAATGGCTGGGCTCCCAACTACTTGCAGTCTGTAATAATATCTGGATGAAGAGGTTGAGTCTATTCTCACTAAACCTGGTGAAGACACTTATTTCAGCTTATTTCATCCAATGGGGTCTGGCCCACCAGTCAGAGAATTGGCTGGGCATCTTTGTCGGTTCTGCTGTGGATACTCATCAAGTGTTCTCCTTTGTATTAAAACGAGCCCAAGAGCCTACAAAGGGATACAGATAGATGACAAAAGTGAGCACAATTCTGGCAGCTGAGTACAATGTAGTGGTGGGAAGAATAGAATATCAAAATTACAGACAGTTGTGAAAGCAAGCCAGTCCATCACAAAAACCAGCTTTCCTTCCCTTGACTCCATCTATACTTCCCTCTGTCTCGGGAAAGCTGCCAACATAATCAAAGAGGTAAAAACAATGACTGCAGATGCTGAAAACCAAATATTGGATTAGTGGTGCTGGAAGAGCACAGCAGTTCAGGCAGTATCCAACATAATCAAAGACCCTTCTCACCCTGGTTATAATCTCTTTCACCCTCTTCCATCAGGCAGAAGATGCAATAGTTTAAAAACACTTACCAACAGATTTAAGAGCAGCTTCTTCCCTGCTCTTCTCAGCTTTATGAACAGACCTCTCATATATTAAAGTTAATCTTTCTCTGCACTTTCTCTGTAGCTGTAACATTATATTCTGCAATCTCTTTGGTTATCCTAATGTACTTACATAAGGTATGATTTGCCTGGAAAGCAAGCAAAACAACTGTATCTGGGTACATGTAGCAATAATAAATCAAATCAAATTGACAACTACAAAATGTAGTAGTGCAGAGGGGTCTGGGCATTCTTGTACAAGAATGACAAGAAGTTAGTAATGTATGCAGGTAGTTCTTCTACAACGTGACAGTTGCATTCTTGTGCAACCTGCATTATAGAAAAATCACACTTTAGAAACATTGCTTAAAGTGTTGGTGATGTAATCATGTTATAGCCAACACCTGATAGAAAAGATCACATCTCAGAAACAGCATCCCCAACTCATCAATCACATGGCAGTGAATTTGTGTTAATGAAATGCACATTATAGCAAAATGACTTGTATATATGCAGCAAATAACTATCAATTGAATATCAAATATCAAATTGGACCTTAGTCTTTATTGCAAGTGGATTGATTGGAGAAAGAACATTTGGATACTGTGTACCATTTTTATTTCTGTATTAAAGAAGGAATATGTTTGCAGACAAGGCTCACTTAGTTGATTTTGCAATGAAGTGATTGTCTTATGAGAAAAGTTAAGCAATTTTACTCCTTACCCAAATGAAAGCAAAATACACAGACACTGGAAATCTGAAATAGAAACAGAAAGTCTCAGAGAAACTCACCATCTGTGCAGTGAAAAATAGAGCTGACATTTCAAACCTCATGACTTCACTTCCAAAGAATGGTCTCCAGAATTTTCTCCATGTGACGATGCTGCTCCTTTAACATGGTTATGTTGTCCTTGACTTTATTTTCAGAGAGGTTGTAAAAGCACCGATTACAAAAAGTCTGGCTTGGATGGGTTTTAGGGCTAATTTGATTATAGCTAACAGATATTGTCTTAGGCAAAAGGCTTTTAAGTGTAAAAAAAAACTTGCACAACGAAAGGGGAGTGGCCAGTTCTCTCAGTGCAGTTTTTCTCTGGTTTGATTTGATATTTTTGGCAGTTTGGCTATTCACTAAAAGCAGTCAGGCAGTTTGAGGCAGCTGAGCTACGACACAGCTACATGGGAGATGGTGTTCCATACTTCCATCCCTCTCTCTCTTGTAAGACCCTGTGTTTGAGTTTACCTTTTGTGCCAAAAGGTGTTTAAGGGGATTGTTGCAAATATTTGGAACAGCATCATTAAGTTCGGATAATCTGTTGGGTTTTTGGATAAGTTATTCTGTTTTCTGTCCTCTTTTGTTTCTGTTTCATTTGGTGATCTTGTAAATAAATTCTGTTTTGTTTAAAACCAAGTAGATTGACCAGCTGCATCTCTCCTGGAATATCAACCTACACCTGCTTAAAACAACTAGAAAAGTTAGGGTCTGGGCTACTTTCTTGAAATGTTTTGAGGGGGCCTGGCCTGGTCCATAACAGTTTCAGTTTTAATTATCTAGTCTATACTCATTTGTGTTTACAGGAATGAGAAAATTATTATTGAAGGGGAATGTCTGGGTTGGTGGGAAGGGTTTGATAATGTTGACAATGAGAGATTTTTCCCTTCGTGGGAGAAATTAAAATTGGAGGGACAATAGCTTTGAAATCAGACATATGAGAGATCTAGGATGAATTTCTTCTCTCAAAGATTTATTAGTTCTGGAATTATGTACCTTAGAGAACAATGAAGGCTACTTATTGAATAGATTCAAGGTAAGTGAGACAGAATTTTAATCTATTTGGAAGTCAATGGGCATGAGAGTAGGCAGAAAAGGGGAATTAAGGCCATAGTCAGATCAGCCAACACTGGCAGAATAAGCTAAAGGAGGTGAATAGGCTATCTTGTGTCTATGATTCCTGATAAAGGGCTCCTGCCTGAAACATCAATTCTCCTGCTCCTTGGATGCTGCCTGACCTGCTGTGCTGTTCCAGCACCACACTAATCCTGACTCTGATCTCCGGCACCTGCAGTCCTTACTTTCACCTACCTTGTGTCTATTCCTTATTTCACATTCTTATGTTAGGTTGGCGCTGTGACTCAGTGGTTAGCACTGCTGCCTCACAGCACCAGGGACTCGGGTTCAAATCCAGCCACGGGTGACTATCTGTGAGGAGTTTGCACATTCTCCCAGTGTCTGTGTGAGTTTCCTCTGGGTGCTCTGGTTTCCTCCCACAGCCAACAGATGTGAAGGTTAGGAGGATTGGCCATGGGAAATTGCCACATAGTGTCCAGGGATGTGCAGGCTACTTGGATCAGCCATGAGAACTGTAGGTTTATAGAGATAAGTAGGGAGGTGGATCTGAGTGAGATGGTCTTCAGAGGTTTGATGTGGGCTTAATGGCCTGCTTCCACACAGTAGGGCTTCTGTGTTCAGAGATTGCAATGGGGCATAAGGAGGACATAGAGGCAATGAAACAAAATGGAAAGGAAAAAAACAGGAATAATCATTGATAAGCAAACAAAAAGAATTCTGAAATAAGAATTGACTGATTAAGATGAAGAACAGCAGAGAAAAACAAACAGAAATGAAATATTAGGACAAGAAAACTCAAAAGCAAAAGAAGAAGGAAATATTCACGTACCACAATTTAATGATGTTATTTTCAAACCTCCCAAACAAAATGTTCAATTCTTTGTGCAGTCATTAGCGCAACAACACCCGCCAAAAAGTAAACCTGCTGACATCTCTTCAAATAACCTTTAGTAAATTCAATTCAAAACATCTGTGTTAGTGATTAGTGTCAAATCTAGCACCTGATCTAAGCATATTTCCAACCTAATCACTGAATTCCACCGCTGTACGTGCCAACATTTATTGAAATGCTGGCCAGGTCTCTGGATGAAGCTGTTGTGATCAAACCTCCCATGTTGTTACACACTCCCTTCTCTCTGAATTAAAAGCTGGCATTGTGGAGTTCTGGACCTAGACTGGTTAGGAGGCTGGAAGGAGGATGATCAGCTTTGAAATAAGGCATCTCCTATTTATCACAGAGCTAGGAGAGATTCCTTCTCTCAAAAAGTTATTAGTTTTGGAGTTATGTATTACAATTATTGATGGGAGAATGCACAGGCCAAAGAAAAGAGGAGAAAGAAAAATAATGTCTTAGAATACGTCAGCCAAGCTCAGAAGGTAGTTCATACATCTGGGATCAGAAAGTCTCAGGTTTGATAACCACATCAAGATTTTAGTTTATGGTCTGGACTGACACTCTAGAACAGCACTGAGTGAGGAACATTTGAGAGGATGTGTTTGATTGGGGATAGGAAAAGACAAATTGTTATGTTTTTAGTGAGAAAGAGGTGAATGGAAGTCATCTGTACTGTACAATCCTACACTTATTGTTGGAGTTGAATTTGAAAATGTGTTCATGGAGACATTGTTTCAGTGAGTTAGTGGTCAAACCACAGAACAGATTTCCTGGGGAGATGGTGGGAAGCAATTTGTATTGATCCCTTCACCTGCAAATTTGGTGGACTTCATTCAGAAAATAATGGATATGGTTCAGATATAATTCTGTCAGGGAGGATTGGGGGATGAGTGAAGCTTAAATCTTGAACCCATAGTTGCCGAACACTCTTCACTATGGGTGTTTCTTTACTTTTGTCATTTCTGGGTCTTTTGCAAATTAATTAGTCGACAATTCTATTCTCATCGTACCATTCAGTTACTGGGATAGTAGAAGGCAAACCGGATATATCTTGATCCTTTCTGAAGAGCAATATCTATGTTGCTGCTGGAAGAGCCAGTTCTCAGTAGAGATCTTAAGATAAAGGCTTGGCCAATTCCTCCTCCAGTTCAGGTGAACATTAAAGATCACAGAGTACAGGGAAGTGGCATGTTCTTCTGGTGTTATGGCTAAACTTCTAATCTGAACCAACATCAAAATCAAATGAAGCGGCCATTCATTCCTTAATTACTTGTGGGTCATTGTCAGAAAGGAAGTTTGTGGCTGTCTACACAACAATGGGAAAAATAATTTGACTACCTGAAGCAGTCTGCGCTATTTCCACAAATGAGATATTACAAAAATAAAGAGGGCCAATTGGAGAAGTACAATACTCAGCATCACAGTTGAGTTTTAAACAAGACTGGATTTAAACAGAGTATTTTTTGTTTTAAAATGTTCATTCCAGAGAGAAAGTTAATTCATTGCCAAATGTCCTCGAGACAGTGGAATATTTTCACAAGACTTATTTCTTGTGCTATGGTACTTGTTTGATTTTATTACAGCTGAATGATTAGGTGAACTGCAGTGCAGTGATTCATTGTGTTATTTTTAAACTGCAAATTTTATAAATCCTGAGTCAAATGTAACATTTCTTGGCAAAGTGTTTAATGGTTTTTTTCAGGGACGTGACTGTCAGATCGTGCAATGGTTGGAGTCTGAATTAACACAAAGGAAGGCAAGACAGTGAACAAAATAACAGCTGTGACCGTTACACAGAATTACGCACAGAAAACAAGCCATTCGCGCCAACTGCTAGGTGCCAGAATATATTCTCCAATCAAATTTCTCTTCACTTTTTCTAGTTTAACACAAGCAAACTGATCTTCAATTCCTTCTTTCTTCATATATTTAGCAAGCTTCTCCTTGAATGTCATCACTCTTGGGTGACTGGCTGTGTAGAGTTTGCACATCCTCCCCGTGTCTGCATGAGTTACCTACTAGTCGCCTGGCTTCCTCCACAGTCCAAAGATGTGCAGATTAAATGGATTGACTATGCTAAATTGCCCATAATGTCCAGGGATGTGCAGGCTACGTGGATTAGATATGGGAAATGCAAGGTTACAGAGATAGGGTAGGAGAATGAGTCAGGGTGGGACGCTGTTCAGAGGGTTAGTGCGGACTCATTGTCTGAAAGGCCTGCTTTCATGCTGTAAGGATTCCATGATTCAATGGTTCTGTGATTCAATGATTCTATGATTTAATGCATCTACACTATTGTGATGAAAGGTGAATAGTTTATATATATTAATATCATTTTTGGAATTCAAAATAGATGCGGATGTTGCTTATTTCAGTGAAAGATATTGTTTCAAAAGCAAGATCATTGAGTGCAAAGATGTGCAGGTTAGGTGAATTAGCCATGTTAAATTGCCCATAGTGTTCCGGGATGTGTAGATAAGGTGCATTAGTCTGAAGTAAATGTAGAGTAATAGGGTAGGGGGACTGGGTCTGGGTGGGTTACTCTTCAAGAGAGTTGATGTGGACTTGTTGGGCCAAATGGCCTGTTTCCACACTGTAGGGATTCTATGATTCTATGATTTTATGATGAGTTGATCAAAACATTGATTCATACCTAACATTTTGTCAGACAGCAGATGATTACGGCATCTTTGGTGTTAATGGAAAGATGTTTATGCGGTTGAGTTTATGATAAGTCGAGTAAACATTCACATTTATCCCCTCCGCACTGATGCTCAGTAGCAGCGCGTGTACTATCTACAAGATGCACTGCAAAAATTCATCAAGGCTCCTTAGATAGCACCTTCCAAACCCATGATCACTACCATCTAGAAGGACAGAGGCAGAAGAATTATGGGAGCACCACTACCTGCAAACTCGGTAGGAAATTATATTGTGAAGTTGACATTAGCACAAGGACAATCTTAAAAATAAAGCCCTCAGCACATAACGTGTCCAGTTTGTTCCTTAAGTTTCTCTCCAATCACCAGGAAGGGAAGGCAAAGTTTTCAGAAATGGAGCACTTAACCACATGAGAATGTATCCAAGCTAACTAAGGTGACATTATATTTTGAAGAAAAGACTAAAAACATAGTTGCCTGGAGCTAAAATGACTAATTCAAAAAATCTGGAACTTTTACACTTTATTAATAAAGCACTTCTGATTTGTTTTGAATAAGGTTAAAGCAGAATTGTTGGAAGGTTACCTTAAAATCATGCTTTATGAACATCAGAGATCACAATTAAAGAGTTTTCATTCCACTGTCTTTAATTGTTTTTGTGAGATCGTGAAATGTTGTTTCTGGTTCAACCTGTGGGAAAATAATTAAAAAGTCAATTTCTTCTGATCCTCAGGAGTTTGGAGCAGAACAGGAGGTGGATGGTATTGGAACAAGCAGCAAGAAGGTAATCAAAGGCGAATGGCAAAACAGGTCAGCAACAGAAATGTAGGAGCATGCTCAGTCAGTCCTTAACTTTGCTGCAGGAAGACAGAAGCTGGGTTAGATTTGTGAACATCAGGTGCTTGTTCTTAGACATTAGTCTTCAGCCTCTCCTTGTAGCCCAAACCCTCCAATCCTGGCACCATCCTTATAAATCTTTTCTGAACCTTTTCAACTTTCACAACCTCCTTCCCATAGCAGGGAGGCCAGAACTGAACGCATTATTCCAAAGGTGGTCTAACCGATGTCCTGTACAGCCACAACATGTAAACAAGCAGCAGTTTAAAAGTTGTAAATATCACCAATCATTCATAAGCAAGGAGCTTATTTCCATTGATAATAGTTCACAACTATGGACTACAGGTCCAATATTTAATAAATAGTCTTTTGGTCAAGAATATTGCAAGTGTGGGAAAGCAAATGGTATGCTGGTCTTTAGTGCAAGTGAATTGGAGTACAAGGGTAATAAAGTCTTGCTACACTAATAAAAGGTAAAGTCTTTACAGTCCCACTCTGTTGTTAGTGAGAAACAACTGATGGTGAGTTTAAGCTGAGGGTCACCGTGCCTTAGGCAAGGGGCAAGTTTGAGAAGGCAGAAACGTCATGGTGAGCTCAGCTCGTATGGGAATTGAACTCATGTCGTTGGCATCACCATGCTTCATTCACCAGCCATCTGAGCTAATTGACCCCCATGCAGCCTGTTTACCTTCTCACTATCCAAGACCCCAGACACACCTTCCTGACGAATCAGGGATTTACCTGCACTTCACTCAGTCTAGTCTGTCGTATTGACTGCACACAATGTGTTCTCCTCGGCGTTGAGGAGACAAATCGCAGACTGGGTGACAGCTTTGTGGAACACCTCTGCTCTGTCCATGAAAAAGACCCTGAGCTTCCAGGTGGCTGCACTTCAACAGGTCACCCATGTTCCCTGAATATCATCTCTGTCTCGGGCTTGCTGCAGTGCCCCAGTGAAGCTCAATGCAAGCTGATAGAACAGCACCTCATCTTCCATGGAGGTACCTCACAGCCTTCAGGATTCAACATTGAATTTAACTATTTCAAAATATGAACATCCCATTCCTTGTCTATTACCTAAGCCCAAAACCCCAGGTCCTGTCGTAAAATGAATTGATTTCCATACTGCCAACCCATTTTCAACTACTCATAATTCCCATTATCAGCTGTCTCACTGCTTTTTTTCCCCAGTCTACTACATTGAATCCTTGTGACTGCCAAACCTTTTACACTTTCCTAATGGGCTCCTTCTCCACCGCACACTCCTTTCTCTTCCCCCACCACGGCCCACCTGCTATCATCAGCATAAACCCCACTTATCCTTGCTCGTTCTCATTCTGAAGAAGAGTCACAAGATTTGAAATGTGGTCTCTCTTTCTCTCTCCACATATGCTGCAGACCTGTCGACTTTCTCCAGCAATGTCTGTTTTGATTTGTCCTAGTTATGTACCATTTTGGTGAGACCATATCTTGAGAACTTAGTCTTGGTCTTTGCAACTAAAGGTGAATGTATTTCCATCGGAGGGAGCTGAGCAAAGTCCCACTAATTGGGTTATTGGGATGAAAGAGTTGTCCTCCGATAAGGAATTGAGTAAATTGAGCCTACACTCGTGAGCAAGGTGAGATATTAATTGTCTCAAAATATGCACATTTTTGAAGGGGTTTGACAGGGTAAGTGCATTTAATCTGTATCCAGAAGGTTTTGCTGTCAAAATATAAGGATTCTGCACCAAGTAAGTGCAAACGTCAGGCACTCTGACCCATCGAACTCAGTTGTGACTCTCTTGATACAATATGAATACTTAGCATATCAGCTCTGGTGAGCATCTCAGTGTCTGGTACTTTGCCCAGCCATTTCATCTTTAGGAGCTTCTGAACCAAGTGCTGGTGGATAAGTTTTGAACGAGTTGTTGCCTCAGGATATCACCGTAAGAAACTATAGAGAGTTGTAAACACAGCGCAGTCCATCACACAAACCAACCTTCCATCCATTGACTCCATCTATAATTCTCACTGCCTTGGAAAGACAGCCAATATCATCAAAGACCCCCACTCCCCAATCCTCCACAATTATAATCTCTTCCAACCACTTCTGTCAGGCAGAAGATACAAAAAACTTAAACACATATTAACAGGTTCCAAAACAACTTTTTTTCCACTGTTATTAGACTTCTGAGTGGACCTCTCAAATTTCAAATCTAATATTGATGCACGAACACCAACTAGCCACTAAATGCTATGACCAGCTGTCCCTAATAGTCATACACACAGATGACAGGGACCACAGATTTGACTGGGACAACACAACAAACATAGGACAAGCTGAACAGAGGAAAGCCAGAGAATTTCTAGAAGCATGGCACTCATCCACGGACTCCATCAACCACCACATCGACCTGGACCCAATATATCAGCCATTACAATGAATAACCGGAACCGACAACTGGAAGCAGCAGAAAAGGAACCAAATAACTTCCAGAAGACACAGTACAGTAGCGCTTCACAGGAGGCTCCAAAGCACTGAAGATGTCACCTAGACATGGGACAAAACATCTGCAAATCAACTTCTCAGTAGTTATGTACTAAGCCAGACCACTCATAACCTTCTTAAGCAAGGTGCTCAGGCCATAACTTTGCAATTTGTTTCAGTAAATGTACAGTGAAAAGTATCCAGATTAAGTTAGCTAGGTTGACTACTGGATTTTAAAACAGACAAAAATGTATTCACTAAATTACACAATGAAACACAAAGAACAGAATAAAGAACCCCTACAGAACTCAGCCTATTCAACTAGACTTAATTATGCTGTTCTGAATATACACAACAGTCCCAATAAGCAAACTCCCTTTACAATCCAGTATAAATGGAACACATGTCTACAGGTTGAAGTTGAAAGGCAGAAAAGAGAGAGAGTTTCCACACAACTTCCTGTTGAACTTCCAACCAGTTCAAGACTGAACTAAAAACTGCTCAGTTCAGCTAGAGAGCTGACCACTCCCTTTTCATTGTACCGGTCACTTTTAAAACATGACCACTTTGGCCTAGAGTCTTATCTGTTTACATATAAACAAAATCTCAAAATCCTTTTCATCTCTGTACGTAACCAGACTGATAGGAGCCTGGCCTGGTTTATTGCCCCTCTGAAAAGAATCAAGATCAGCATCTTCTTGAGCCAAGGAACAGCTTTTAGAAAAAAAAGATGAGCTTTGTGACACTTCCCCCCCTTAAAAAAATGAACTATCAAGACCAAAAGATGGCTTCATTTTTAACCCTTCAAAACCCGGTTAATAGTCTTAACACACATATACGCTACACTAACTATAAACATACAAACATGCACAACTACATGCAAATTCAGACCATGGTACAGCCACCACCAAATGCCTCTGTTTCTCATTTAAGCCTCGATAATGCATTGGCAATCATGTTTTCGCGATCTGCCACATGCGCCATTGTCAAACTAAATGGCTGCAATAACAAGCTCCATCTGAACAATCTGGCATTTTTGTCCTTAAAATATTTCCACAAATGTCAATGGGTTGTGATCAGTGTATACAATTGTTGCAGATGCACTGCTGGTAATATAAGCACTGAAAAGTTGTAATGCCAACACCAAACTTAAAGGCTCTTTCTCCACCGTTGAATATTTCTGTTGATGAATGTTCAACTTCCTGGAAAAATACCCGATGGGTCTTTCTATCCCATCGTCATCCTCCTGCAGGAGCACCGCACTGACACCCACATCACTCACATCGATAGCCACCTTGAAAGGCTTTGTGTAATTTGGTGTGGCTAATATTGGGGCAAATGCCCTCTTGACAGCCTGCTGTCCACTGAAATTTCTGTCCTTTTTTAACAATTCAGTGAGTGAAGCAGCCACACTGCTAAAGTTTGGCACAAACTTTCGTTAAAATCCATTCAACTCCAGGAATTGTAGTACAGCTATTCTTTTTTGTCGATGATGTGGGAAATTCCACAATTACTTTCATTTTTGCATCCAATGGGGCCATTTCTCCATGTCCAATAACATAGCCCAGAAGGTGACTTGGGCTTTGGCAAATTCACTTTTAGCTAGGTTTACCACCAAGCCTGTCTTCTGAAGTCGATCAAGCAAGTCCAATAAATGCTGTAAATGTTCCTTCCGTGAGTGACTAAAACTCACCAGGTCATCAATATACACCACACATTTGGGTAATCCGGGAATGACCTTACTCGTCAGTTTCTGAAATGTGGCTGGAGTGTTTTTCATACAAAATGGTGTGACTTTTGGCATCATGAAAGCCAAAATTGCCTTTGCTCTCTCTGACAGAGATACTTTCTTGTAGTCTCTGAGCAAGTCCAACTTAGTTGCTTGTCCCACTTTTTCAACACAGTCCTCTAACTGTGGAAAGGACTGTGGAATTAGATATGCATCAGTCTTTGCAACGGTGTTGTCTTTGCAATAGTCCACACATAACTGTTGGGTACCATCTGGCTTTGGCACCATGATGATGGATGAGCTCCAGACACTGTAACTAATTTTGATTATGCCATCTTGGAGCATGCAATCTATCTCCTTCCAAACCTGTGCCACCTTTAGAGGATTATGCCTATAAGGATGTTGCTTAATCGGAACAGCATCTCTTATATCTACATCATGCACAATTAGGTTAGTTTTACACAGTTTATTCCTGCATATCTCCCCATGTGATAGTAATAACTTTCAGGTCATTTGATTTTCTTGTGGAAGGTAATTCAATAATTTATCCAAATTTTTGACAACTTGATTGTCCAATTTGATTTGAGGTATGTCCAATTCAGAATCCTCTGAGCTTGGTTCTTCCTTAACATTATCCTTAACAGTAATCATTAACACCTTCTCCTCTTGCTTTCCTTCCCGATCAAAATACCTTTTGAGCATATTCTCATGACACACTCTGTGAGATTTCTTTCTGTCTGGAGTCCGTATCTGTCACTCAATTTCCTCTCAATTTGATATGGTCCCCTAAACCTTGCTTTTAAAGCCTCATCTGTTACTGGTAGTAACACCAATACCTTATCCCCATTTGTAAAAATGCAAATTTGTGATTTCTTATCTGCTTTCTGTTTCATTGTATGCTGTGATACTTTTAAATGCTATCTAGCCAACTCTCCAACTCTATTTGATTGTTCTCCAAAATTTGACACATAGTCCAAATGGGTGGTCTCTGAATTCTGACTTACTAATTTCTGACTTAATAATTTCTCCTTAATCAATTTTAATGGTCTTCTTATTTTATGCCCAAAAATTAATTCAAATGGTCTGAATTTGGTCGATTCATTCCATGCCTCTCTGATCGCTAAAAGTACAAATGGAACTCCCTTATCCCAGTCATCTGGATAATCCTGACCATAAGCCTTCAACATGGTCTTTAATGTTTGATGCCATCTCTCTAGCACTCCTTGTGATTCTGGATGGGATGCAGTAGATTTGAATTGCTTTATTCCCAAGTTATCCATAACCTCCTTGAATAGTTTGGATGTGAAGGTTGATCCTTGATCTGACTGGATCTCTATTGGCAGTCTGTATCTAGTAACAATTTAAGTAATTCTTCTACAACCTTTTTTAGCTGTGATGTTACGTAATGGGATTGCCTCTGGAAATCTAGTCGACACATCCATTATTGTTAATAAATTTTTATTCCCACTTTTTGTTTGAGGTAAGGGAACTACACAATCAATCAAGACTCTTGTGAAAGGTTCCTCAAATGCTGGAATAGGTATTAAAGGCGCAGGTTGTATTGCTGCCTGTGGTTTTCCAATGTATGACACATCTGGCAAAATTCAACTACATCCTTGCATAGTCCAGGCCAGTAAAAATGTTCTTGTATTTTAGCCTGTGTTTTCCTCACCCCTAAATGATCTCCAAGTTGTAGGTCATGTGCCATTCACAGCACCTCCTTTTTGTTCTCTACTGGCAAAACAATTTGACGAATCTCTGCCCATTTCTCATCTGTCTGACTGTGTGATGGCCTCCCTTTCCTCATTAAGATATCATTTGTTAAGCAATAGCACATAGGAATACATTCACTTTCTTTCTCAGTAAATGCCTTTTGATATAACTTTGATATAAGTTCTCATCTTTCTGCTGTAATTCAGTCAGCTTCGTAGAGCTAAAGGTATTGGCATGTTTACCTACTTGCTCCTTCTCTGTTCCACTTATCTGATCAAAGTAAGTTTTGGATAACTCTGTCAGCTTCCTTATCTGTGCCTTTTGGTCTCTTCTGCTTCAACTTGTGCCTTTGTGATCTTGTGATCACACAATCAAGGAAAATTCCTGGATAAACATTCTCCATGTCTTCAGTTGCCTACGTCTCCACTGACTTTTCAACTAGAGTAGACAGCACACCTACTGGTGAATCAGCTATGTCATTTACAAGGACAAATTGTATTCCTGGAGCTGAGAGTTTGTTCAGTACTCCTACCACAAATTCTCTACTCTTCTCTGGACTCTCTAGCTTCCCTTTACAAAACTGAGCACTTTTTGTCTCACCTTGAATTCCTGTTTCCAGTACCTTTTCTGGCAATAGTCCCTCAGGAGTATATATCTCCTCATCCTTCAGCATTACAGACTGAGAGGATCCTGCATCCCTTAATATTGTAACCTTCTTACCCACTGCTCCTGGCCAATGTGAATAAACTTTACCTTTGCATGTGTATTTTTTAAGCAGATCTGGCACTTCCTCCTTAACCAACCTCCGTTCATCTTGTACACTCTGAGGGAGTTGTCTAACTTCCCTTGTGCTTTTTGTTACTAGTCCAACAAAACTTCCAGGCTTGTCTGGTTTTCCTACATCTGGCTTTCTCCTAGCCCACCAACACTGTGATTTCATATGGCCCACTTTATTACAATAAAAACACTGGAGTTTTTAACTTATTTGTCTCCCTCAAGGGTTTCTTTTTATCCTGTGGTAAGTTATCCTTATGGTCTTCACTGAGATCTACCTTTCCCTTTCCACATGAGGATTTTCTTTTTGCCCCAATTTCTATCCCTCATGGACTGCAATTGACGCTGGAAGCTAAACCGCGTTCTCTCTGTTCTGCTGCTTTTTCTTTTTCCCTCTGTTCTGCTTCTAATCGTACCTCAAACTGTTTCATTTCTGCTGCCCTTTCCTTATCTCTTGCCTCTAACACAAGTTACTTCATTTGCATTTGAATTCTCGCCATCTCTAAAGATTCTGATGGTTTCTCCAGCAAGTTGAAAAGTTGAGCTACTGCTGTAATTATCTCTCTTTTCCTCACAGAAGCAGACAGTTCGAATTTCAGCTTCTCTGCTAATTCTTGCAACTTGGACTTATTCACTTTTTGCAAAACTTCCAAAGTCACCACATTCACATCCAGGAGACGTTTAGCGACTGAAAGAGCCATTACTATCCCAAGCTTTGTCGACCCAATGAACCAACACCCAAAATAAAGACACTAGCAACCACCACTTACTGTTTAAAATGCCACAAAGAGCTCCCAATCTGTTATGGACTATGCCAAACCACTTAAAACAGTTTTAAACAGGTCTCTCAGACCCTAACTTTGCAACTTGTTTTGATAAGTGTATTGAATTGAATTGAATTTATTGTCACGTGTATCAGGCACAGTGAAAAGCTTTGTCTTGTGAGCAATACAGGCAGAGCACAGAGTTAAGTAGCAAAGATACGTAAATAATAGGTAAACAACGGCAAAAACCAAAACACAGGTACAGGCTAAGATTTTGGGAGTCCATTCAGTATTCTAACAACAGTAGAGTAGAATTATAGACCAGTTAGTCCGACCTCAGTGGTGGGAAGAATGCTTGAGTCAATTATAAAGGACGAAATTACGACACATCTGGAGAGCAGTAACAGGATAGGTCAGAGTCAGCATGGTTTTATGAAGGGGAAATCATGCTTGACTAATCTTTTGGAATTTTTGAGGATGTAACTCCGAAGATGGACAAGGGAGATCCAGTGGATGTAGTATACCTGGACTTTCAGAAAGCCTTTGATAAAGTCCCACATAGGAGATTAGTGAGCAAAATTAGGGCACATAGTATTTGGGGCAAAATACTGACATGGATTGAAAATGGTTCGCTGACAGGAAACAAAGAGTAGTTATAAACGGTTCCCTTTCGGAATGGCAGGCGGTGACCAGTGGTGTACCGCAGGGATCAGTGCTGGGACCGCAGCTTTTTGCAATGTACATTAATGATATAGATGAAGGTATTAAAAATAATATCAGCAAATTTGCTGATGATACAAATCTGTGTGGCAGGGTGAAATGTGAGGAGGATGTTAGGGGAATACAGGGTGACCTGGACAGGCTAGGTGAGTGGACAGATGCATGGCAGATGCAGTTTTAATGTGGATAAATGTGTGGTTATCCACTTTGATGGCAAGAACAGGAAGGCAGATTACTACCTAAATGGAGTCAAGTTAGGTAAAGGGGCAGTACAAAGAGATCTGGGTGTTCTTGTACACCAGTCAATGAAAGCAAGCATGCAGGTACAGCAGGCAGTGAAGAAAGCTAATAGCATGCTGGCCTTCATAACAAGAGGGATTGAGTAAAGCAGCAATGATGTCCTTCTACAGCTGTACAGGGGGCTGGTGAGACTGCACCTGGAATATTGTGCGCAGTCTTGGTCTCCAAATTTGAGGAAAAACCTTCTGGCTATTGAGAGAGTGCAGCATAGGTTCACGAGGTCAATTCCCGGAATGGCAGGACTATCTGACGCTGAAAGATTGGAGCGACTGGGCTTGTATATGCTTGAGTTTAGAAGGCTGAGAGGGGATCTGATTGAGATGTATAAGATTATTAAAGGATTGGACACTCTGGAGGCAGGAAGCATGTTTCCGCTGATGGGTGAGTCCAGAACCAGAGGACACAGTTTAAAAATAAGGGGTAGGCCACTTAGAACAGATTCTGGATTAGTGGTGCTGGAAGAGCACAGCAGTTCTTTAGAAGAGAGTTGAGGAGAAACTTCTTCACCCAGAGAGTGGTGGGTGTATGGAATGGTCTGCCCCAGAAGGCTGTGGAGGCCAAGTCTCTGGATACCTTCAAGAAAGAGTTGGATAGAGCTCTTAAGGATAGTGGAATTAAGGGTTAAGTGGATAAGGCAGGAACAGGATACTGATTGAGGATGATCAGCCATGATCATAATGAATAGTGGTGCTGGCTCGAAGGGCAGAATGGCCTACTCCTGCACCTATTGTCTATTGTCTATTGTCTATAAACTGTTTCACAAACCAGCATGTGTTCAGGCTTCTGTACCTTCTCCCGATGTTAGAGGTTGTTAAAAAGTATTGCCAGAGTGGGATGGATCTTTGAGAATGCTGGCGGCCTTTCCTTAACATTGGGCCTGGTAGATAGATTCTATAGAGGTAAAAACAATGACTGCAAATGCTGGAAGCCAGATTCTGGATTAGTGGTGCTGGAAGAGCACAGCAGTTCAGGCAGCTCCTTGGATGCTGCCTGAACTGCTGTGCTCTTCCAGCACCACTAATCCAGATAGATTCTATAGATGGGAGATTGGCCTTTGTGATTGTCTGGGCTGAGTTCACCACTCTCCGTAACTGTCTCCGGTCTTGAATAGTACAGTTGCCATACCAGATAGTGATACATCCAGACAAAATGCTCTCAATGGCGCACCTATAAAAGTTGGCAAGGGTAATCGCCATCATGCCAAATTTCCTCAGCTGCCTGAGGAAGAAGAGGTGTTGTTGGGCCTTTGTGACCAGTGCATCCACATGAAGAGTCCAAGAAAGCTTGTTGTTGATGACCACTCCCAGGAGCTTGACACTCTCCACTCGTTCCACCTCTGCGTTGTTAATGTGTAGGGGGGGGGGCATGAGTGACATCCCACCAAAAGTCAATAATGAATTCCTTGGTTTTACCAGCATTGAGAGCTAGGTCATTCCCAGTGCACCATTTTTCCAGGTCTTCCACCTCCCATCTGTAGTCTGTTTTGTCTTCTGAGATTCGACCGTCTATGGTCATCAGCAAACTTGTAAATGGTATTAGTCTGGTATTTGGTGAAGCAGTCATGGGTGAGTACAGTAGGGGGCTGAGTATGCCCCCCTGGGGGACTCCAGCGTTGAGTGTTAGTGAGGATTAAATTTTGCCCCCAATATTCAATGAATGTGTCCTGTGGGTCAGGAAACTGAGGATCCAGTTGCAGAGAGTGGGGCTTAGTCCAAGATCATTAATTTAGTAATCAGTCTCGAGGGGATAATAGTGTTGAAGACAGAACTGTAGTCAATGAGTAGGATTCTTAAGTAGCTGTTCTTGGGGTCCTGATGTTTGAGGGAGGAGTGAAGGGCAAATGACATGGCATCTGACATGGGTCTGTTGGTCCAATATGCAAATTGGAGTGGGTCAAGAGTAGTGGGGAGGCTGGAGTTGATTAATGCCATGACCAGCCTTTCAAAGCACTTAATGACCACAAAGAACAGAATAAAGAACTCCTACAGAACTCAAACTATCCAATTAGACTTAATTATGCTGTTCCGAATATACACAACAATCTCAATAAGCAAACTCTCTTTACAATTCAGTATAAATGGAACACATGCCTATAGTTTGAAGTTGAAGGGCAGAAAAAAAGATTTTCCACACAGTTCCCTGTTGAACTTCCAACCAGTTCAAGACTGAACTAAAAACTGCTCAGCTCAGCTAGAGAGCTGACCACTCCCCTTTCATTGTACAGGTCACTTCAAAAACATGGCCACTTTGGCCTGAAGTCTCATCTGTTTACATATAAACAAAAGGCCTCTCCAAATCCTCTTTCATGTCTGGACTTAACCAGACTGATCGGAGCCCGGCCCAGTTTATTACCCCTCTGAAAAGAATCAAGGACAGACCCTCTTTGAGCCAAGGAACAGCTTTTAGGGAAAAAAGGGACTAGCTTTGTGACAGCGAACATACCCACAACCTCGACAACGTTGATCTTGCTTTTGTGCACTTTCTTTAACTTTGTATTCCTCACTCTGTTCAATCACCATAGGATCTTTCTGTGGTGATCTTCCTGTACTGCACACAAAACAAAACCTTTCATTGTACCTTGTACATGTGACAATAATAAATCAAATCAAATCAAATCAAATTAAGGCTTGCTTCTCTTTGTCTCGGATGTGTATTCATTTTCAAAGGAGGTTACACCTTTTATACTTGGTTGCAGTAGGTGCAATGATTCGGGGTAAGTTTCTCGCAAAACTCAAAGTCAGTAGCAAAACTCCTAAGTGAAGCCTCTGGAGTATAATTGTAGAACTTGCTTTGCATCAAATAAGTGCAAATGTCAGGCACACCTACCCACTGAACTCAGTTGTGACTGTCTCAATATGATGTGGACGTTTAGCGTATCAGCTCTGGTGAGGACCCCGGTGTCTGGTACAGCACCACCTTCCTAACCTGCAATCTTCTCCCTGACCTCTCTGCCCCCACTTCCACTTCGGCCTATCACCCTCACTTTAACCTCCTTCCACCTATTGCATTCCCAATGCCCCTCCTCCAAGTCCCTCCTCCCTACCTTTTATCTTAGCCTGCTTGGCACACTCTCCTCATTCCTGAAGAAGGGCTCATGCCTAAAACGTCGATTCTCCTGCTCCTTGGATGCTGCCTGACCTGCTGCGCTTTTCCAGCAACACATTTTCAGCTCCATATAAACATAGAAAAGCAAATGTAGGAGCAGGAGAAGGCCACTCAGCACTTTGAGCCTATATAAGCATGGCTGATCATCCAACACTGTGCTCTGTTCCTGCTTTCTCCTCATACCCCTTGTTGCATTTAAAAAATTATATCTATTTCCTTTATTGAAAACATTCAGTCTTCAAAACCATACCTTTCTGTGGCAGAGAATTCCATAGGCTCACAACTGTCTGGACAAGGAACTTTCTCCTCACCTCAGCCCTAAGTGGCCTACCCCATATCCTTAAATTGAGTTCCTGGTTCTGAACTCCCTGCTCACCAGGAACATCCTTCTTGCTTCTACCATGTCTATTTTTGTTAGAATTGTATAGATTTCTAAGAATTTCTCCCTCCTTCTTCTGAACAGCTGTGAATACAACCTGACCAATCTAGTCTTTCTTCACACACATTTGTCCTGCCATGAGATCATAAGACATTGGATCAGAAATTAGGCCATTCAGCTCATCAGAGTCTGCTCTGCCATTCAATCATGACTGATAAGTATCTGAGTCTCCTATTCTCCTGCTTTCTCCCTGTAACCCTTGATACTCAAGAAATTATCTACTTCCATCTTAAACATGCTCAAAGACCTGGTCTCCACAGCCTTCTGTGGCAACGAATTCCATGAACTCACCACTCCCTGGCTGAAGAAGTTTTTCCTTATCTCCATTATAAAGGGTATTCCCTTTACTCTCAGGCTGTGCCCTTGGGTCTTAGTCTCTCTCACCAATGGAAGTATCTTCCCAACTTCTACTCTGTCTAGGCCATTCAGTATTCTGTAAGTTTCAATTAGGTCCCCTCTCATCCTTTTAAACTCCATCAAGTATAGACCCAGAGTCTTCAAATATTCCTCATATCTTAAGCTTTTTTCATTCCTGGGACCATTCTCGTGAACCCACTCTAGGGCCAATACATCTTTCCTGAGCTATTGACATGGCATTTGTACACCATCCAAGTCCTGGCTGGAGAATCTCAAACACATGGGGACTGTCTTGGATTGGAGGGGTTTCTCATTTAGAACTTTGCCATCTCAGGTTTCACTGTGGAGTTTAGTCTAGTACCACCATCAGCTCAGATCATAATACTCCCAGAATCACTATTGTTGATCTATTTCAGAAGGTCACTGATATTTGAAATATAATATTGAGCTTTGGAAATTACAACAAATGAGTCAATCCAAATAATGGATACAGATAAAATATTGTACATCATTCATTAGGGTGGCACAGTGGCTCAGTGGTTAGCACGGCTGCCTCACAGCACCAGAGACTCAGGTTCAATCCCATCCTCGGGTGACTGTCTGTGTGATGTTTGCATGTTCTCCTTGTGTCGGTGTGGGTTTCCTCTGGGTGCTCTGGTTTCCTCTCACAGTCCAAAGATGTGCAGGTTAGTTGGATCGGCCATGCTAAATTGTCTGATAGTGTGCAGGCTAGGTGAGTAAGCCATGGGAAATACAGGGATAAAGTAGGGGAGTGGGTCAGGGGTGAGATGCTCTTCAGATAGTTGGTGTGGGCTTGATGGGGTGAATGGCCTGCATCTACACTGTAGGGTTTCTATGATTCTAATAAACTTGCACTATGAGCATGCAATTTGCTCATGAATTGCAATATTAGGTGTAAGATGATACCTTTTGGTAAGAAGAGTTTTCCTTACCAAAAGCTATCATCTTACACCTAATATTGCTGAGTTTCTCCAGTAATCTCTGATTTTGTTTCTGATTTCTAGCATCTGCAATTCTATGCTTTAGTTTTCATGGCTGATCTGATTGTGCCCATAGCTCATATTTTCTGAGTGTGTCCCCCCACCCCCAATTGCTCTTGACCCCCCTGACAAACAAAACTCTGACTAACGTAACCAAATCCTCTTCAACTCCACCAGAATGGGAGATCCCTTGTTTTTAAACTGCCCTTTCTAGTTGTGAACTCAAGAGTGAGAGAAATCATCCTCTCTGTATCTGAAGTCTCAAGCCCCATTTAACCCATTAGTTTTCCTCATACGTCTTCCTCTAGTGTTTATTATTGTTTTAAGTTCATCCCCTCTTTTTATTCCATATCTTTCTACTATTCTTCAAATGGTTTCTGCAGCTTCCACTGTGAAGGCAATAGAATATGTATCTCCTCAGGCCACTGTCTTCTTCTGCAACAAAACAGCACAGATGGTTATGATAGAATGGGGCTCCTGAGTCACAGCAGTGATACTTAACAAAGACTCCACCATGATACACACATTGTCTTAAGAGATGAAGGTTGCTGAAATAACTGCATAGAGGCCAGTATCCCATCACCAAGTCACCTTTATTTATTGGTGCACAGTACACCAGCTGTGGCGAGCCAGCTTGGAGTCAATCCCCCCCGAACTGAGAGATTCTAAAAATCCCTGTTTATATCCTTTTCTTTCTCTTTTTCTTTCTTTGTGATGGCGGTCAGGTGCAGCTGAACACAGCCCAGAGAAACAGAACTCTTCGGAGGGAGGGTGTGGACTTTGTTGGGCGGCCGAAGGGCCTGTTACCACACTGTGGGGAATCTAATCTAATCTTAAAAGCAAAACAAAACTACAACCAAAGGAAGGCAATGTCTCCAGTCAAGAAAGCTTTCCCCTGCCATGGCCAGACCAGCTCAGAGTCAGTCCCCCTGTTGCGTGCGTGTAGGTGCAGGACAATGAAGAAACATCAAGTGCAGAAAACTTTATTCTTATACCACTACCAAGAAGAAAATAACTACCCAAGTGGCCAGTGACAAACAGTGTTTATATATATTTTTTACAGGTGGGCATTTTTTTTTGGATTCTAAATCTCCTGATTATATTTCTTTTTTTTCAACTCCCACGTTGCCCCTTACTGCGGTAGTGCTGTGTGAAATAGAGGTCTCAGTTGCCATAACAATACTATGAAAACAGATACAAAATATTTGTGCAAAGTCTCTGCAGTTTCCTCATTTGTCAGTATTGATTCCCCACTTTTACCATCTGAGGGACTAATGCTCATTTTAGCCATGTTTTTCCTTTTTACATACTTACAAAAGCGTTTACTAACTATTTTTATATTTCTTGCTAGCTTTCTCTCATACTTCAATCTCTTTGGCCATCCTTTGCTGGTTTCTAAAATTTTCCAAATCTTCTGGGCTGCCAGTTACCTTTGCCACATCGTATGTCTTTTTTTTCAATTCGATACCGTCCTTAGTTTCCTTAATTAGCCAAAGATTGTAAATCCTTCACATGGACCATTTCTTTCTCAATGGATTGAACCTTTATTGAGAGCCCCAAAGTATCTCCTTAAAACTATGCCTCTGCTTCTATATTTTCGTATTTTCCCAAATGCCCAGAATGTGAATGGATTATAGGTGACTCCTGTCTCACCATCAATAGAAACATGCACTTTCCAGCAATGATCCCTAGGTGGAAATCAGGTCTGACACTAACACATTGTAGATGTGAGATTGCACACAGAACATATTTGGTTTCAATCGTTCAGTAAGACATCAGCTTAAAATTTGCAGGTTTAGACTTCAGACCGTTTCTTTTCCTCACATGTTGTGTTATAGGTAGCTCTTTGAAAGAGCTATCTAATTACTCCCACTCCTCCATTTTATGCTCATAGCCCTGCATATGTTTCCAAGTATTTTCAAAAGCTACTCATGACTCTGCTTTCAACCTCTTGCAAGGGCATTACCACTATGTTAAACAGGCAAACATCGAAACTAGGTGCAGGATTTGTCCATTTGAGTCTGCTCTTCCATTTAATGTGATCATGACTGATCATCCAACTCTGTACCCTGTTCTTGCTGGTTCTCCATATCCTCAGATCCCTTTAGTCCTTAGAACTATATCTCAATCTTTCTTGAAAGTATTCAATATTTTGGCCTCAACAGTTCCCCATGGCAAAGAATTCCACAGGCTCTGCGTGATTAAAATTCTCTGCATCTCAGTCCTAAATATGCCGACAGCATATCCTGAGACAGTGACCCCTTGTTCTGGAGACCCCTATCATCTGGAACATCCTTCCTGCATCTTCCTTCTCTTATCCAGTTAGAATTTCAAAGGTTTCCAAGAGATCTCGCTCATTCCTCTGAACACCAATGAATATAACCCTAACTAATTCAACCTCTTCCCATATGTCTGCTTTGCCATCCCAGGAATTGTTCCTTGCACTTTCCCAAGAGCCAGAACAACAAAATCTCTTCTTATCTCCAGGGGAAACAGTCCTGACTTCTTTAGCCTGTCTTCATAACTGAAGCTCCTTGTTCCTGGAACGATTCTTGTAAATTGCTGCAGCACTCTCTCCGGTGCGTTCACATCATTCCTATAATTTGGCATCAGAACTGGACACAATATTCCTGCTGAGATCTAACAAGTGTCCTACACAAGCTCAACCTCACTTCCTTGCTCTTGTACTCTAAGCTCCTTTTCCTAAAGCTGATGTAGGGTTCTGGTTTGCACTCAGTTCTTTTCCTGATCCTTAAGCAGTTCGAATTGCTTCCTGATCACCCCCCCACCCCCCCCCCCCATCCAGGTTCTGGACACTGGACTTATTTATGGGGATGTGAATGAGGAGACAGTGGACTGGTGTTTAAGGGCAAAAGAATCTCTGCAGTTATTTAGGTACAAAAAAAATCATAACTCAAGAAATGGGCAACTCAATAAATTCTATGAGGTTAATATAATGAATAGCACTGAAAATGTGTTGCTGGAAAAGCGCAGCAGGTCAGGCAGCATCCAAGGAGCAGGAGAATCGACGTTTCGGACATCAACCCTTCTTCAGGAAGGGCTGATGCCCGAAACGCCGATTCTCCTGCTCCTTGGATGCTGCCTGACCTGCTGCGCTTTTCCAGCAACACATTTTCAGCTCTGATACTCCAGCATCTGCAGTCCTCACTTTCTCCTCTAATATAATGAATACACAGGAACACGCTAGTACTTAAAAATACACTTTGAAAAGAGATTACCACCTTTAGATGCTATTTTACACAGAAAACAAACAGTATGTTAATTTACATTCCTAAAGAAGGGTCTGAAAACACTGTCATCACCTGCCTTCCCGTCCCTGCTAGCTGGGTTGGAACTTTAGGGTCTCGGGAGTTCTGCTCACCACTCAGAATGCAGTTTTGAAGTCCCAATGGTCAGTCTGGCTTTCCGTACTTGTAGCCTAGATGAAAACTTTGGACTGCTTAGGGTTTTCCCAGTTTGGATTGAGTCCACTCATGCAGCGAGGAGAGTTTTGACTTCACTGGTGAGTACCTGATTTCCTTCACCTTCGATGAATGGGTTTTCATCTTACGTTGTGACTGAGGATTTGCAGCTTTAGTGGAGTTGGTGATTGATCAGATTTGGCGGTGTCTGGTCTGGATGCCCGGGTTCAGTCGTTGGGGTTTTTGCAGTTGGTGTTCTCGGTTTGGATAGGCCTGTACTCGGAAACTCTTTGTTCAGATTCTTCCTCAGGTGATATCGGGGCTGGCACTTATACCAACTGTTACCCCCGTGCCAAATCTGTCATTTTTGCTGTAGTCTTAATGTTCTCTTCTAAGGTAAATTGGCTTTCTGATGGTTGGAGGGTGTGTGAATGGGTTTTGATTGAGGTTGAATGTCAAGTACCTCTGTAAGCCCCATACAGTCTATGCTGTGTAGCCTGAGGTGTAAAGATTAGATTACTTACATTGTGGAAACAGGCCCTTCAGCACAACAAATCCACACCGACCCTTTGAAGAACAACCCACCCAGACCCATTCCCCTACATTTACCCTTTCACCGAACACTATGGGCAATTTAGCATGGCAAATTCACCTAACCTGCACATCTTTGGACTGTGGGAGGAAACCGGAGCACCCGGAGGAAACCCACACAGACACGGGGAGAATGTGCAAACTCCACACAATAGTTGCCCAAGGCAGGAATTGAACCCGGGTCTCTGACGCTGTGAGGCAGCAGTGCTAACCACTGTGCCACCCCAAAGGATGACTCAGGCTAGGGTCTGTTGGTTTTGGTCAATTGTTCTTTTAAAGAGGAGGTGTATATTGAATGGATATCCTTTTATTATCATGTGTACTCCTGTGCAGAAGTATACGAGTACAGGGAAAGTTTTTATAATGGCTGCCGTTTAATGGTGCCATCTTACGTCTAAGTACTGAGGTACAAAAGTGTTGCTGTACAAAAGAGGACTAAAAGGAAAGCAGTAGCATTACTTACAGTGTCTGAGAATGAGTTAATGTGAGGTAGTTAGAACATTGTGAAAAGGATTTACAGTACAGTCCGTGAAAGAATTTCAAACAGCAGCAGCTCAGCACATGGCACAGCCCCAAGTCCAACAAGTTCCCACATCGCTCTAGCTTCCAGACTGCTCCTCACTGCCACTCAGCAACAACAAGGTAAGTTGTGTTTTCCTGGGATATGCCTCACCTTGTGCTGCACCGGGACTCAGGGATTCCCCTTGTGCCGCTCGGGACTTGGGATTCTCCTCGTAGCGGCCCGGGTCTTAGAATTGCCCTGCTGCCATCACCAAACCTTAACATGCTACAGAATGACAGGCAATCCACACAAATGGCAGTGGTGGGATGAAGGGCTTTTGCCTGAAACGTTGATTTTCCTGCTCGTCGGCTGCTACCTGATCTGCTGTGCTTTTCCAGCTCCACTCTAATCCTGATCCTGCTGCCATCACTCCAGGACTTGGCCCACCCATTGCTTTGAGACTCGGGATTCCCTTTGTGCCGCTCCGTGACTTGGAATTCCCCTCCACTGTCACTGGGAGACCTGGCCCGTACACTTAGCTCCCACTCAGTCTCCAGTCACGACTCTCTCCCTTGACGCCTTTCTCCAGGTAGGAATAGTTAAAAGTTGGGGGAGGGGTGAAGCAAAAAAAAAACTGCAAAGAGGAGGAGAAAAAGGGAAAGGAAAAGACACTGGCGAGCGAAGGAGCTCCAACTGGAGCGTCTTACCCTGCTGGCATCTTGCCATCCCAAATTGGGATTCCAGGCTGAACAATAGCAATCCCTGTCAGCAACCTCCATTCCCAGGTCCTGCTAGCTGTGTTGTGTCATTCTCACAGACTCAATCCGATTGGCCCTTTTCTTTTAGACGTTTTGAAAGTCCAGGGTTCTGCCCCAAAACCCAGTGTTTTGTCCCATATGGTTTGAATATTGGGGATTTTTGCTCCATCTGTATATGTTACTAACTGCTCTCCCCACCTGTCCTGCCATTTTAAATGATGTGCATCCGAGTCCCTCTGCTCCTGCAACGCCTTTAGAATTTTATGTTGTCTTTCAACATCCTTTGTACCATAATACATCACCTGACAGTTCATTAGTTCTCTGCATTGAACCTCACCTGCTGCCTATTTGCCCACTCCACTGAGTTACCCATGTCCTTTTGTAATTCATATTGTCCTTTTCATAGCCTGGACCGTGGCATGATGATTGTGGACCTAGAGAGAAACAGCTCTCCCACGGTAGAACATTGATGGGCTGGATTTTATAGGTTGCTGCTGTCCTCTCCACCCAGGCTAATATGTTTGCTGCTGTGGGGGAATTTACGTTACTCTTGTTACATCTCCAATTGGCAATTATGAGAGGTGAGATGAGACTTCTAGCCTTCAGAAACAAGATGCCACACCACAGAGAGCTGGTGAACAAGCAGCGACCAGCATCTCCCCAGGATTGGCAGGGCTACTGGGAGCAACAACCACTGTGGGTACTGAATTTGAGACTTGAAGAGGTCAGCCACGCTGGATCCAGACTAATGGGCAAGGCAGAGGTCTCCCAGAGAAACACGCTGGCAGGGGTCTCCTGGAGTAACACACTGGCAGGGGTCTCCCGGAGAAACACAATGGCAGGGGTGTCCTGGAGTAACACACTGGTAGGAGTCTCCCGGAGAAACACACTGACAGAGGTCTCCCAGAGTAAAGCCTGGTAGGGGTCTCCTAGAGTAACACACTGGCAGGGTCTCCAGGAGTAACACGCTGGCAGGAGTGTCCAGGACTAACACACTGGCAGGGGTCTCCAGGAGTAACGAGTTGGCAGGGGTCTCCCAGAGTAACACGCTGGCAGAGGTCTCCTGGAGTAACATGCTGGCAGGGGTCTTCCAGAGTAATGCACGAGCAGGGCTCTCCAGGAGTAACACGCTGGCAGGGGTCTCCCAGAGTAACACACTGACAGTGGTCTCCCGGAATAACAGGCTTACAGGGGTCTCCAGGAGAAACACACTGGCAGGGGTCTCCAGGAGTAACATGCTGGCAAGGGTCTCCCAGATTAACATGCTGGTAGGGGTCTCCCGGAGTAATGCGCTGGCATGGGTCTCCCGGAGTATCACACTGGCAGGGGCCTCCCGGAGTAACACACTGGTAGAGGTCTCCTGGATTAACACACTGGCAGTGGTCTCCCGGAATAACGCGCTGAAAGGGGTCTCCCGGAGAAACATACTGGCAGGGGTCTCCAGGAGTAACATGCTGGCAGGGGTCTCCCATAGTAACACGCTGGCAGAGGCCTCCCGGAGAAACACACTGGCAGGAGTGTCCAGGACTAACACACTGGCAGGGGTCGCCAGGAGTAACGTGTTAGCAGGGGTCTCCCATAGTAACACGCTGGCAGAGGCCTCCCGGAGTAACATGCTGGCAGGGGTCTTCCAGAGTAATGCACGAGCAGGGGTCTCCAGGAGTAACATGCTAGCAAGGGTCTCCCAGATTAACACGCTGGCAGGGGTCTCCCAGAGTAATGCGCTGGCATGGGTCTCCCAGAGTATCACACTGGCAGGGGCCTCCCGGAGTAACACACTGGCAGTGGTCTCCCGGAATAACGCGCTGACAGGTGTCTCCAGGAGTAACACGCTGGTAGAGGTCTCCAGGAGTAACACACTGGCAGGGGTCTCCTGGAGTAACACACTGGCAGTGGTCTCCCGGAGTAACACACTGGCAGGAGTGTCCAGGACTAACACACTGGCAGGGGTCGCCAGGAGTAACGTGTTAGCAGGGGTCTCCCATAGTAACACGCTGGCAGAGGCCTCCCGGAGTAACATGCTGGCAGGGGTCTTCCAGAGTAATGCACGAGCAGGGGTCTCCAGGAGTAACATGCTGGCAGGGGTCTCCCGGGGTAACACACTGGCAGGGGTCTCCCGGAGTAACACACTGGCAGTGGTCTCCCGGAATAACGTGCTGACAGGGGTCTCCTGGAGAAACACACTGGCAGGGGTCTCCAGGAGTAACATGCTAGCAAGGGTCTCCCAGATTAACACGCTGGCAGGGGTCTCCAGGAGTAACATGCTAGCAAGGGTCTCCCAGATTAACATGCTGGCAGGGGTCTCCCAGAGTAATGCGCTGGCATGGGTCTCCCAGAGTATCACACTGGCAGGGGCCTCCCAGAGTAACACACTGGCAGTGGTCTCCCGGAATAATGCGCTGACAGGTGTCTCCAGGAGTAACACGCTGGTAGAGGTCTCCAGGAGTAACACACTCGCCGGGGTCTCCCGGAGTATCACACTGGCAGGGGTCTCCTGGATTAACACACTGGCAGTGGTCTCCCGGAATAACGCGCTGACAGGGGTCTCCAGGAATAACACGCTGGTAGAGGTCTCCAGGAGTAACACACTGGCAGGGATCTCCTGGAGTAACACACTGGCAGTGGTCTCCCGGAGTAACAGGCTGGCAGGGGTCTCCCGGAGAAACACGCTGGCAGGGGTCTCCAGGAGTAACACACTGGCATGGGTCTCCCAGCTTATCACACTGGCAGGGTCCTCCCAGAATAACAAACTGGCAGGGGTCTCCCGGATTAACATATTGGCAGGGGTCTCCAGGAGTAACACACTGGCAGGGGTCTCCTGGATTAACACATTGGCAGGGGTCTCCAGGAGTAACACACTGGCAGGGGTCTCCCAGAGTAACACACTGGCAGGGGTCTCCAGGAGTAACATGCTTGCAGGGGTCTCCAGGAGTCACACACTGGCAGGGGTCTCCAGGAGTAACACACTGGCAGGGTTCTCCTGAGGTAACACACTGGCAGGTGTCTCCTGGTGTAACGTGCTGGCAGGGGTCTCCCGGAGTAACACACTGGCAGGGGTCTCTTGGATTAACATGCTGGCTGGGGTCTTCCAGAGTAATGCACGAGCAGGGGTCTCCAGGAGTAACATGCTGGCAGAGGTCTCCCGGAGTAAAACACTGGCAGTGGTCTCCCGGAATAACGCGCTGACAGGGGTCTCCAGGAGAAACACACTGGCAGGGGTCTCCAGGAGTAACATGCTAGCAAGGGTCTCCCAGATTAACACGCTGGCAGGGGTCTCCCGGAGTAACATGCTGGCAGGGGTCTTCCAGAGTAATGCACGAGCAGGGGTCTCCAGGAGTAACATGCTTGCAGGGGTCTCCAGGAGTCACCCACTGGCAGGGGTCTCCAGGAGTAACACGCTGGCAGGAGTGTCCAGGACTAACACACTGGCAGGGGACTCCAGAGTAATGCGTTGGCAGGGGTCTCCCAGAGTAACACGCTGGCAGAGGTCTCCCGGAGTAACATGCTGGCAGGGGTCTTCCAGAGTAATGCACGAGCAGGGGTCTCCAGGAGTAACAAGCTGGCAGGGGTCTCCCGGGGTAACACACTGGCAGGGGTCTCCCGGAGAAACACACTGGCAGTGGTCTCCCGGAATAACGCGCTGACAGGGGTCTCCAGGAGTAACATGCTGGCAAGGGTCTCCCAGATTAACACGCTGGTAGGGGTCTCCCAGAGTAACGTGGCTGGCATGGGTCTCCCGGAGTATCACACTGGCAGGGGTCTCCCGGGTTAACACATTGGCAGGGGTCTCCAGGAGTAACACACTGGCAGGGGTCTCCAGGAGTAACATGCTTGCAGGGGTCTCCAGGAGTCACCCACTGGCAGGGGTCTCCAGGAGTAACACACTGGCAGGGTTCTCACGGAGAAACACACTGGCAGGGGTGTCCTGGAGTAACACACTGGCAGGGGTCTCCTGGTGTAACATGCTGGCAAGTGTCTCCTGGAGTAATATGCTGGCAGGGGTCTCCAGGAGTAACACACTGGCAGGGGTCACTTAGAGTAATGCGCAGGCAGCAGTCTCCCGGAGAAACACGCTGGCAGGGGTCTCCCGGAGAAACACACTGGCAGGGGTCTCCCGGAGAAACACACTGGCAGGGGTCTCCAGGTGTAACGTGCTGGCAGGGGTCTCCTGGAGTAACACGCTATTAGGGGTCTCCAGGAGTAAAACACTGGCAGGGGTCACCTGGAGTAATGCGCAGGCAGGGGTCTTGAGGAGTAACACACTGACAAGTGTCTCCTGGAGTATCACGCTGGCAGGGGTCTCCAGGAGTAACACGCTGGCAGGGGTCTCCCGGAGTAATGCACTGGCAGGGGTCTCCAGGAGTAACACACTGGCAGGGGTCTCCCAGAGTAATACACTGGCAGGGGGTTTCTGGAGTAACAAGCTGGCAGGGGTGTCCCAGAGTAATAGGCTGGCAGAGATCTCCAGGACTAACAACTTGGCAGGGGTATCTGAGAGTAACACGCTGTCATGGGGGTCCCTGGAGTAACATCCTAGCAGGAGTCTCCTGGACTAACAAGGTGGCAGGAGCATAGTGATGGGCCAATGAGAACAAGGAAGGTTTGGGGAGGTGGCCGCAGAGTCAGGAGTTACACTTTGGCATGGGAGTGCTCCCTTTGAAATACTGAAGAGAGCCGCTTAGGAGAGGCATCTGGCTGTTTGCTATTAGCCATTGCTGAGCTGGGTGTTTACATGGACGTCTTTTGCTGCAGCTTCAATCATGGTGGCAGGATGATGTCCATGGGTGGGATGAATTGCCAAACCAAGATCTCTAATTGACCCATTGATGGTTGGGCTTCCAGACTGCCTCCACATTGCCAGTAAATGTTCGGAAGGGGCAGGAGTGCATGGCTGGGCAATAGGTAGGGCAGCCACTGGGTTTTATGTTCCCCTACCATCTTTAAATCCATTTGTGGAGGAGCTTAATGTTTATCTTGATGTGTTCAGGAAAAGGTTAAAAACACATTGGGAGATGTAACGAAAGGTCGTAATATTGGTGGAGTTAAATGTTGAATGGTTAGTTATTTTTGTGACATTCCTTTATACTATACTAAATGTAAAGTACATGAGATCACACTATGTTATACAGCATAGAAACAGCATATTGGATCTAAGTTACATATGGTGGTATAAATGCTCAATCTGAGCTTGCTGTCACTCAATTTTCTACCTTTTATTCCTTTCTGCCTAATGTAGTTTCCTTTTAAATAATGTCTGTGTTATCCACCTCCACTACACTTTATCACAGCAAATTGTACATTCTACCTATTCTCTTGATAATAATGCTTCTCCAAAAGTCATTATTGAATTTAATAGTGCCTCTCATAAATTTACAATCACTATTACTAGACTCCCCAACAATTGAAAATATCTGAAATTCACCACTTTCAAACAGCTTCAGCAGTACTTCATCCCTCAACCCCCTTTTCCTGAGAGAAATACTTTCAACCTCTCCTAACATTGGGTAATCTCTCAGGTCTGGTATTGTCCTTATAAATGTTTTTGCGCCGTCTCAGTCCTCGGTGTAATTGCTCTTAAATGGAAACCACAACAGAGCACAGTGATCTCATTATGTTTTGAGACAGGGTCACCATAACTCCAACAAAAGCAAAATATTGCGGATGCTAGAAATGTGAAATAAAAACAGCATGTGTTTGAAATGCGCAGCTGGTCTTGGAGCACCTGGGGTGGGAGAAAAACAAGAGCTAGCAACAAAAACAGAAATTGCTGGAGAAACTCTGGCACCATGTTTGGAGAGAAAACAGGGTTAACGTTTCAAGTCCAGTGACCCTTCTTCAGAAATTGGTTTTGTTTCAGATTTCCAGCATCCGCGGTTCTTTGTTTTAATTTGATGACTATTACAACTTTGCTTTTTATTCCTAAATATCCGAAAATAAACATTCAAATATGTTAGAAACTGAAGTGAGGGCTTGTTTTTGTTAAAATCCTGGACAATATTTTTGGCACATTGGTGGTTACAGGTTTATTTTTTGATTCAACAATCATTTCTAAGAATGTAACACATGCATATAAATTGTGAATTATACAGAAGAAAATAGAGATTTAACACCAAAGTAATATTTCAATAGCATTCTTTGTAGCTTTTCCTGAGCATGTATTTGTTAAAGATTATATTACAATGACCTCTTACCTATGACCTCTTAATATAATTATATTCAAGCATTCTGAAATTCCATACTGGAAGGACCTATGCTAACTCTTCCTGATCACCATTGATCACTAGATCACTCACTGATCTAGCTTTAGGTCCCAAATTGCTAATGTCGCAATTTTTAAACTCTTAGCCTTTTTGAAAATTTCTTCTTCTCCTTTTCTACTCTCTACTTTCCCCCCCACCTCTCCTTACTGTCACTTTCTTCAATCTCATAACCTTCTGAAATGTCTAAACTTCTCCAGTTTAACAAACTACACATCCTTGATACAATATTTGCATGTTTACTGACAACATAAAATTGGGGGTGGGATTGAGAGTTGTGAGGAGGATGCATGGAGGCTTCAAGGTGATTTAGACAAGTTGAGTGAGTGGGCGGGCAGACTCATGACAGACACAGTATAATGTGGTTAATTGTAAAGGATACATTTAGGCGTGAGAAACAAAAAGACAGGGTAATACCTAAGTAGTGATATGTTGGGAAGTGTGGAAATACAAAATGACCTGGATGTCCTTGTACACCAGTCAATCAAAGTTGTTCGCAGGTGCAGCAAGGAACTAGGAATGCAAATGGTATGTTGGCCTTCATTGCAAGAGGATTCGAGTTGAGAAGTTGGGATGGCTTATCGCAGTTATTCAGGGCCTTGGTGAGACCACAGCTGGAGGATTGCAAGCAGTTTTTCTATCCCTTCCGAAGAGAGGATATACTTGTCACAGAGGGAATGCAATGGAAGTTATCTAGGTTACTGAGAATGGCAAGACTGTCCCATGAGGAGAAATTGGTACAATGGGGCCTGAATTCACTAGCGTTCAGAAGGATGAGAGGGGATAGGTTTGAAATCTATAAAATTTTAACAGGGCTGGACATACCAGATGCAAGAATGATGTTTTCCCTGGTTGGGGAGTCTAGAACCAAGAGACACAATCGCACAATACAGAGTAGGTCTTTTAGAACTGAAATGCAGAAATGATTCATTAAAAAAGTTGAGAACCTGTGGAAATCTCTATTGCAAATGGAGATGGAGGCTAAGTCACTAAATATATTCATGAACTAGATAGATTATGTTTAGATTTTAAGGCGGTCAAGAGTTATCAGGAGAAAATAGGAATATGGCATTGAGGTAGAGGATCAGACATAGAGTCATAAAGACGTACAGTCATGGAGTCATGGAGGTAAAAACAATGACTGCAGATGCTGAAAATCAAATACTGGATTAGTGGTGCTGGAAGAGCACAGCAGTTCAGGCAGCATCCAACGAGCAGCGAAATCAACGTTTCGGGCAAAAGCCCTTCATCAGGAATAAAGGCAGTAAGCCTGAAGCATGGAGAGATAAGCTAGAGGAGGGTGGGGGTGGGGAGAGAGTAGCATAGAGTACAGTGGGTGAGTGGGGGAGGAGATGAAGGTGATAGGTCAAGGAGGAGAGGGTGGAGTAGTTAGGTGGAAAAGAAGATAGGCAGGTAGGACAAGTCCGGACAAGTCAAGGAGACAGTAACTGAGCTGCAAGTTTGAAACTAGGATGAGGTGGGGGAAGGGGAAATGAGGAAGCTGTTGGAGTCCACATTGATGCCCTGGGGTTGAAGTGTTCCGAGGCGGAAGATGAGGCGTTCTTCCTCCAGGCGTCGGGTGGTGAGGGAGCGGCGGTGAAGGAGGCCCAGGACCTCCATGTCCTCGGCAGAGTGGGAGGGGGAGTTGAAATGTTGGGCCACGGGGCGGTTTGGTTGATTGGTGCGGGTGTCTCGGAGATGTTCCCTAAAGCGCTCCGCTAGGAGGCGCCCAGTCTCCCCAATGTAGAGGAGACCACATCGGGAGCAACGGATACAATAAATGATATTGGTGGATGTGCAGGTGAAACTTTGATGGATGTGGAAGGCTTCCTTTAGGGCCTTGGATAGAGGTGAGGGAGGAGGTGTGGGCACAGGTTTTACAGTTCCTGCGGTGGCAGGGGAAAGTGCCCGAATGGGAGGGTGGGTCGTAGGGGGGTGTGGACCTGACCAGGTAGTCACGGAGGGAACGGTCTTTGCGGAAGGCGGAAAGGGGTGGGGAGGGAAATATATCCCTGGTGGTGGGATCTTTTTGGAGGTGGCGGAAATGTCGGCGGATGATTTGGTTGATGCGAAGGTTTGTAGGGTGGAAGGTGAGCACCAGGGGCGTTCTGTCCTTGTTACGGTTGGAGGGGTGGGGTCTGAGGGCGGAGGTGCGGGATGTGGACGAGATGCGTTGGAGGGCATCTTTAACCACGTGGGAAGGGAAATTGCGGTCTCTAAAGAAGGAGGCCATCTGGTGTGTCCTATGGTGGAACTTGTCCTCCTGGGAGCAGATACGGCGGAGGCGGAGAAATTGGGAATACGGGATGGCATTTTTGCAAGAGATAGGGTGGGAAGAGGTGTAATCCAGGTAGCTATGGGAGTCAGTGGGTTTGTAAAAAATGTCAGTGTCAAGTCGGTCGTCACTAATGGAGATGGAGAGGTCCAGGAAGGGGAGCGAGGTGTCAGAGATAGTCCAGGTAAATTTAAGGTCAGGGTGGAATGTGTTGGTGAAGTTGATGAATTGCTCAACCTCCTCGCGGGAGCACGAGGTGGCGCCAATGCAGTCATCAATGTAGCGGAGGAAGAGGTGGGGAGTGGTGCCGGTGTAATAACGGAAGATCAACTGCTCTACATAGCCAACAAAGAGACAGGCATAGCTGGGGCCCATACGTGTGCCCATGGCTACCCCTTTGTTCTGGAGGAAGTGGGAGGATTCAAAGGAGAAATTGTTAAGGGTGAGGACCAGTTTGGCCAAACGAATGAGAGTGTCGGTGGAAGGGTACTGTTGGGGATGTCTGGATAGGAAAAAACGGAGGGCTTGGAGGCCCTGGTCATGGCGAATGGAGGTGTAGAGGGATTGGATATCCATGGTGAAGATAAGGCATTGGGGGCCAGGGAAACGGAAGTCTTGGAGGAGGTGGAGGGCGTGGGTGGTGTGTCGAACGTATGTGGGGAGTTCCTGGACTAGGGGGGATAGGACAGTGTCAAGGTAGGTAGAGATGAGTTCAGTGGTGCAGGAGCATGCTGAGACAATGGGTCGGCCAGGGTGGTCAGGCTTGTGGATCTTGGGAAGGAGGTAGAACCGGGCAGTGCGGGTTTCCCGGACTATGAGGTTGGAAGCTGTGGGTGGGAGATCTCCTGAGGTGATGAGGTTCTGTATGGTCTGGGAGATGATAGTTTGGTGATGGGGGGTGGGGTCATGGTCGAGGGAGCAGTAGGAAGAGGTGTTCTCGAGTTGGCTTTTGGCTTCAGTGGTGTAGAGGTCAGTGCGCCAGACTACCACTGCGCCCCCTTTATCCGCTGGCTTGATGGTTAGGTTGGGATTGGAGCGGAGGGATTGGAGGGCTGCGCGTTGTGAGGGTGAGAGATTGGAGTGGGGGGGGGGTGGTCGACAGGTTGAGGCAGTTAATGTCTCGGCGGCAGTTGGAAATGAAGAGGTCGAGGGCAGGTAATAGGCCAGCGCGGGGTGTCCAGGTGGATGCAGTGTGTTGGAGGTGGGCGAAGGGGTCCTCGGAAGGTGGGCGGGAATCCTGATTGTGAAAGTAAGCTCGGAGGCGGAGGCGACGGAAGAATTGTTCGATGTCACGTCGTGTATTAAATTCATTGATGCGTGGACGGAGGGGGATGAAGGTGAGTCCTTTGCTGAGGACTGATCATTCGTCCTCAGTGAGTGGGAGGTCTGGAGGGATGGTGAAAACTCGGCAGGGCCGGGAGCTGAGATCTGGTGTGGGTGTGGAGCTGGGAGTGGGGTCGGAGCCAGTACCTGGAGTGGGTGTGATGGTGGGGGGAATGGGGATGGAGGCATGAGCTGGGGTAATGTTGCCCTCGGGGTTCTGGGGTGTGGGTATAGTGACAGGGGGGTCTGTGGGGGGCATGTCAGCAGAATGCAGGTGAGTGGCACTGGTGGGGGTGGAAGTGGTGGTGATCATGGCAGTAGGGGTGGTGGAGGTCACTGAGCATGTGGCATCAGCGATGATGTGAGGGCCGGAAGTGGCTGTGGGAGTGGCCATGATGTGGGCGGAAGTGACATCATCACTCAGCGTGGGGGTGGTAGCTGCGTCAGCCGCATGGCTAATGGCGTTTCCGAGGCCAGGGGAATCTTCTGGAATGTTTGAGGAGCGCTGGTTATGGAGGTGGGTGGATAAAAGTTTGTTGTACTTACAGTTTTTGATGTTTGAGATGGAATTGAAATACTGTTTGTTGAGAGTATGAATTCTCCTGAGGATGTAGTACAGAGTGGGTCCTTTGGTCCATGGAGTCATGGAGTCATGGAGACATAGAGTCATGGAGTCATGGAGTCATGGAGATGTACAACATGGAAACAGACCCAACTCATCCATGCTGACCAGATTCTAACTGAATCTCGTCCCATTTGCCAGCACTTGGCCCATATCTAAACACTTCTTAATCATATACACATCCAGAGGCCTTTGAAATGTTGTAATTGTACCAGTCTCCATCACTTCCACTGGTAGCTCATTCCATACACACAACACCGTCTGTGTGAGAAAGTTGCCCCTTAGGTTCCTTTTAAATCTTTCCCCCTCACCCTAAAACTATGCCCCCTAGTTCTGCACTCCACTACCCCAGGGAAAAGACCTTGTCTATTTACCATATCCATGCCTCTCATGACTTTATAAACCTCTATAAGGTCACCCCATGACCATATTGAATGACGGAGTGAGCTCAAAAGGCTTTATGACCTACTCCTGCTTCTAATTTCTATGGATTTATCACTCCATCACTGGAAATCACACCTTCAGTGGCAAAGATCCAGGGTTCTGGAATATTTTCCCTTCATTATTGTCCCTCTTTCTTTAACTTAGGTACTTTTTGGAACAATTTTGAATAAGCATTTGGTGTCATGTATAATAATTATTCAAAGGTGAGGCATGGCATTGAATTGTCATTAGATCATGTTCACACCTAGATCAGTGACCACTAATGGGCTTTATTAGGTATAGCTCTATTAAGTATATAGCATTATGAAATATAGCTCTGTTTACAAGGGAGGGCATCTCTGGGAGCCCTACACATTGAAATCACAATTCCATGTGGTCCAATAATACTGATGACATTGCCCAATAATTACTGTCGTATGTATGATCCCATCATACTACAGAAGTGTTAGATATCACTCCTGTGGAGTGCCTTGCAGCAGTTTACTATGCCAAAGGCACCATAGAGAGTGAAAATTATTGTCCATATTATTTTTGAGCAGAAAAGATAAATGAGAGGGTCAACTGACCCACTTTTCAAAAAGAAAATTCAAGCACCTCAAGAGTTAAAGAAAACTACTTGAACCAATGGATCTGAGCTGCCAGCCTTCACTATTGGAAACAATGGCACCCTTGTCTGATAATCACCAAAATTAACCTTTCAGACCAATTGCCATGGCCTCTCTGTTGCCATGATGAATATTTGCTTGCTCAGCACATTATGGGGAAAGACTCTGTAAGATGAAAGCCTGAGCATTCACTTTATCATGTTTCACATAAATATCTCAAGGTGTTTCATTAACAATAAATTGACTTAAAATAATGTTTGTTTATAAAAAAAGAAATGGCAGCTACTTTATGTGGAACCAGATCCTACAAACAGCAATGAGAGATTTACTGGTTAATTCAATTCTGATGGTTACTTGAATGGGTAATGTTGGTTGGGGCACTGAGGGAACTGGTAATCATAGCCAATTATACATTTACCATCACATCGTCACGAATGTCCTCTTCCAAGCTACAGCAATTGATGACAAATTGGGTTGAGATATATTGAAACACTTTGAATAGCTGGGCTTGCACTTTTGTAGAGCATTTCATGGACTCAAAATCTCACAAAGTACCAGAGAATCAATTAAGAACTTTTGATGTGTAGTCACAGTTGCAATGTTGAAAGTGTGACACCCAATTATTGCATAGAAAGATTCCATAAAAAGAAATGTGATACAGACCAGATAGTCTGTTTAGAATTAGAATTAGAATTAGATTAATTGTCATGCCTACTCAAGTGCAGGAGTACAATGAAAGGTTTTGGCGGGATGTTAGTCATGCCCCCTCCCCACACATTATTAGCGCAGAAGTGAAACGAGTGGAGAGTGTCAAGCTCCTGGGAGTGGTTATCAGCAACAAGCTTTCTTGGACTCTTCATGTGGATGTACTTGTTACAAAGACCCAACAATGTCTCTTCTTCCTCAGGCAGCTGAGGAAATTTGGCATGATGGCGAATACCCTTGCCAACTTTTATAGGTGCGCCATCGAGACCATTCTGTCTGGATGTATCACTACCTGGTATGGCAACTGCACCATTCAAGATCGGAGACGGTTGTAGAGAGTGATGCACTCAGCCTGGATAATTGCAAAGGCCATCCTCCCATCTATAGAATCCATCTACCAGGCTCGCTGTCAAGGAAAGGCCACCAGCATTCTCAAAGATCCATCCCAGCCTGGCAATGTTCTTCTGCAACCTCTACCATAAGGGAGAAGGTACAGAAGCCTGAACACATGCACCAGCCAGTTTCGAAACAGTTTCTACCCTATTATTGTTAGAATACTGAATGGACTAACAAAACTCTTAACATTCACCTGTACCTGTGTTTTTGTTTTTGCTGCTGTATACCTACTATTTACTTATCGATGCTACTTAACTCTGTGATCTGCCTGTGTTGCTCACAACAATGTGCCTCGGTACACATGACAATAAATTCAATTCAGTGTCGCCCCTCACCCGGCCATCTTAGGTACAAAATCCCAAGGTATAAATCATTCATGCAAATAGAAAAATAAAGAAAAGGAAAGTTACATTACCTTACAATTTAAGTTAGAAAATAAGAAATAAAGTTAAAAAAGTAAACATTACAGTCTGATAAACAGATGACAGATAAACATTACACTTATTTTTACAGCCTGGTTGGGTGATAGTTGAATATTGATTAGGGCATCAGAGAAAATTCCACGTGATCAAATTAGTACCATGGGATCTTGAACATCAACTTGGGAAGTTCAACATCTCATTTGAAAGACAGTGCAGTAGCCACTTCATAATGAGTTGTGCGTTTAACCTAGATTTCTCAAAAAATCTCCAAGTGGCAAATTGCTTTACTTTTTCCACATTATTCTCTCATTCTTGCAGTAACACAAAATTCACTCAAACGTTTCAGAAAATAAGGCAAGTGCTTTTTTTTCACTTAGTTGAAAAGTGTTGGCAAATGTGCATGGTTGTGTGATACTCACAGATGAAATTACTCTTTTAAAAAGAGATTAATTTCCACAAAATGTCAAATAGCTTCTGCTTTGGAAATACGTTTTTTCCCCTTCTCAAGAGACTTGATCCTGTCTCGCTTTAGTTTTTTATTCAATGATGTGGAAGTCATCTTTCTATTTTTGGTTTATTTCTTTTTTAAATTCCACGAACTGGTTGTGGTCGGGTTGTCCCAGCAGACTCAGCAATTTCAGTAAAAACATATGTCAGAAATCCTGAGTTATTTTCCAGTATTCGAAGATTTTCATTAGCCTTATTTTGTTGAGACAACTTCATGTGTATCTGAGGTTATTCATATAATTTCCTGAAAATGTGGCAAAGTTTTCTAGAAAAGTTAAGTAATTAGTAACAAAACTCTTTATCCTAAGTATTTGTCACAATTACTCAGATTATTTAGTTAAAAATCACACAGCACCAGGTTATAGTCCAACAGGTTTAATTGGAAGCACACTAGCTTTTGGAGCGATGCTCCTTCATCAGGTGTTGCTCCGAAAGCTAGTGTGCTTCCAATTAAACCTGTTGGACTATAACCTGGTGCTGTGTGATTTTTAAGTTTGTACACCCCAGTCCAACACCAGCATCTCCAAATCAGATTATTTATTGCATGAACATAAGAATGTAAGGATCAGGAATAGATAGTACAGCCCCTCAAGCCTGATCCACCATCTAATATGATCATGGTTGATTTCATCTTGGCCTCAATTCCATTTTCTTGCTCGCTCTCCATAACTCTTTAGCCATTGACAAATGAAAAATCTGCCTATGTCCTCACTAAATTTACTCAATGTCCACCGCACTCTTGTGTAGTGAATTCCACAGATTGACAACCCTTTAAGAGAAGTAATTTCTCCTCATCTGGATTTTAAATCTGCTACTCCTTAGTGAAAACTACCAGATTTCATTTGCCCCACACTAGGAAATATCCTCGTTGGATGCTGCCTGAACTGCTGTGCTCTTCCAGCACCACTAATCCAGTAATATCCTCCCTATGTCTAGTTTGGGAATCTCCTTTAGCATCTTAAATGCCTCAATTACAGCTCGTAATTCTAAATTCTAGTGAGTATAGGCCTAAACTGCTCAATATCATAAGAAAACCCCTCAAATCTGAAATAAATAATTGAGTCATAGAAGGTACAGCATGGAAACAGACCCTTTGGTCCAACTTGTCCATGCCGACCAGATATTCTAACCTAATCTAGTTCCATTTGCCAGCACTTGGCCCATGTGCCTCTAAACCCTTCCCATTTATATACCCATGCAGATGGCTTTTAGACTTTGTAAGTGTACTAGGCTCCGCCACTTCCTCTGACAGATCATTCCATATATGCACCACCCTCTGCATGAAAAAGTTGCTCCTTAGGTCCCTTTTAAATTTTTCCCCTCTCACCCTAAACCTATACCCTCTAGTTCTGGACTGACCCACTCAGGGAGAAGATCTTGTCTATTTAGCCTATCCATGTCCTCATGATTTTATAAAACTCCATGAGGTCACTCTTCAGCCTCCGATGCTCCAGGGAAAATAGCCCCAGCCTATTCAGCCTCTCCCTATAGCTCAAATCCTCCAACCCTGGCAACATCCTTGTAAATCTTTTCTGAACCCTTTCAAGTTTCACAACATCCTTCTGATAGAAGGGAGACCAGAATTACACACAATATTCCAAAAGTGGCCTAACCAATATCCTGTACAGCCACAACATGACCTCCCAATTCCTAGACTCAATGCTCTGACCCTTTGAACTGCTTCCAGTACAACTGAATCCCTCTCAGTTAAGGGGACCAAAATTGTGTGCAATACTCCAGGTGATTATAAAGTAAATGATTCATTGTATTTCATATCTCTTTGGCTATTCATGTGAGGCTAACTCAAATTCGGATAGATGAGAATTGATTGGTTAATAGGAAGCAGAGGAAAGTAACTTGTCAGATAACTTATTGTCAACCTAGGCTCTAGATGTGATTATGATAAACATAGCCCTGCTGATCCTACAATGTCCTCTTTACCAACATCTTAGGCATTTGCCAATACCAGGAAAGCTGTCCCATAGACAAGTCATCCCCAGTGTGGGCAGCACAGTGGCTCAGTGGTCAACACTGCTGCCACAGTGCTAGGGACCCGGGTTCGATTCCACCCTGTGACCATCTGTGTGGAGTTTGCACGTTCTCCATTGTCTGTACGGGTTTTCTCTGGGTGTGCTGGTTTCCTCCCACAATCCAAAGCTGTGCAGGCTAGGTGGATTGGCCATGCTAAATTGCCCATAGTGTTTAGGGGCTTGTCAATTAGGTGTGTTAGCCATAGGAAATGCAGGGATAGGATAGGGGGATGGATCTGGGTGGGATGCTCTTTGGAGGATCAGTGTGGACTTGTTGGGCCAGATGGTTTGTTTCCAAGTTGTGGGGATTCTGTAGAATCATTCCAGGAACCACCATCCCCATCCCTCGGTATGCCCTGTGCCAGCAGTAGGACAGACCCACTGGAGGTAGCAGCACTGTTGTATACAGTCAGGAAAGAGTTGCCCTGGGAGTCCTTAATATTGACTGTAGATCTCATGAAATCACATGACATCAAGCCAAATATTAGCAAGGAAACCTCTTGCAGAGGTCCATAGTCCAATGCCCAGCCCCTTCCAAGCAGCTCATGAAGTAGAACTACTCCATGTTAAAAACCATTTGGAGGATGTTGAAGGTGGAAAGAACACTAAATGTACTTTGGGTAGGGGACATCAATGTCATCACCTAGAATGGCTTGGTAGCAACACTAGTGACTGAGCTGGCTGAGTTCTGAATCAAATAGCTGCTCGACTGAGTCTGTGGCAAGCGTTGAGGGGATCAGCTAGAGAGAAAAACCTAATTTACCTATCACATCCAATCTGTGACAGCACCATTCATAGGAGACCACATCCAAATGCAGGAAAGTTTGAACAACTTCCAGGCTTGCACTGGTAATTGGCAAGTAACATTTTTGCCAGACGTGTTTCAGGCCATAACTATCACCTACAAAGAGAATCTAACCAACATCCCTTGATATTCAATGGAATTCCATCGCTGAATCCCTCACTGTCAACATTCTTGGGGTTAGCATTAACCAGAAACTGAACTGGACTAGCCACACACTGAGTCGACAAGAGCAGGTCAGATGCTCAAAATTTTGTAGCAAGTCACTTAGTTCACGTTTCCCAGTGGTATCCTCTAACGATAAGGCACAAGTCAGAGTGCGATGGAATACTCCCCGCTTGCCTGGATGGGTGCACCTCCAACAACACTGAAAGGCTTGACACCACCTAGGACAGAGCAGTCTGCTTGGTTGGCACCACATCAACATATGCACTGTCTACAACTGATGTACAGCAGCAGCTCTGTGTCCACCAATATGTTCCCCTCCAAATCACACACCTTCCTGACGTGGAATTATATTGACAGTTCCTTCACTGTCGCTGGGTCAAACTCCTGGAGCGGAGTTTGTAAACCCTAAGAACTGCAAATGTTCATAAAGACATCTCACCACTACCTTCTCTAGGCTAATTAGGAGTGATCAATAAATGCTCTTGCCCAAATATCACAAACATAATTAGTCAATAAATAAACAGATAAATCAATGTTTTGCTTTGGGTTGGTCGGATGTGATGAATAGAGTGATCAGTGTTAGGGCCTCAATCGTTTACAAACTATATAACCAGATGGATGATGGGATTATCATCAAACTATGGTTACTAAATTAGCTGGTGGCACAAAATAAGAAAGTAAATTATGCAGAAAACAGATAGAGTCTGTGAAAGGTCATATATAGGTTATGAAGTCAGCAAAATAAATTGGTAGCACAATGTGGGGAAATATGAAATTGTTCATGTTGGCAGGGAAAATTGAAAAAAACAAATTGCAGATGCTGGAATCCAAAGTACAAAATTGAAAAGCCACATATTATTTAAATTGTGAGATGGCAGAATTCTGAGAAACAGAGGGGTCTGAGTGTCCCAGTTCATGAATCACAAAAACATTAGCATGCAGGTACAGCAAGTGATCAGAAAGTCCAACAAAATGTTCTTGTTTATTCCAAATGGAAAGACACCTAAAAATATGGATGTTTTGCTATAGTTATGCTTCGTGTTGGTGAGATCACATTAAGAGTACTTTGCAATATTTTGGTCTCCTTATTTCAGAAAGCACATAAATGCTTCAGAAGTCTTTCAGGGAAGGTTCATTTGACAAATAACCGAATGCGAGGATTATTTCATGAGGAAAGGTTGGGCAGGCTGAATTTACATTCAAGTTTAGAAGAATGAAAAGTGACCTCATTGTTGGTGAGGCCGCTTCTGGAGTACTGTGTGTAGTTCTGGCCAGCCTGTTATAGACAGTATATCATTAAACTGGAGAGGGATCAGAAAAGATTTACCACAATGTTGCTGGAAATTGAGAGTTTGAGATATAAATAGACTGGAAAGGCTGTGACCTTTTTCACTAGAGTGTGGTTGAGCGGTGACACTATCAAAATTTATAAAGTCATGAATGGAGTAGATAAGGTGAATGACAAGGGTCTTTTCCCTAGGGTGGGGGAGTTCAAAACTAGGGGACATATTTTAAAGGTGAGAGGAGAAAGATTTAAAAAGGACATGAGGGGCAAGTTTTCTGCACAAAGAGTGGTTTGTGTGTGGAATGAACTGCCAGAAAAAGTGATGGATGCAGGTAGAGTTACAATGTTTAAAAGACATTTGGAGAAGTTCACAAAGAGGAAAGGTTTGGAGAGATATGGGCCAAGTGCAAGCAGGTGGGATTAGTTTAGTTTGGAAACATGGTAGGCATGGACTGGTTGGACTGAAGGGTCTGTTTCTGTGCTGTATGAAACACATAAGATCCTGATAGAAATTGACAGGGAGGATTGTGTTTATCCTTGTGAGAGAGACTAAAGCTAGGGAACACTGTTTAAAATTGAGGGGTCCCCAATCTAAGATGGGTGTTATTTTTCTCCCAGAGGGTTGGAACTTTTTAGAATACTCTTCCCCAGTGAGAAATGGAGGCAGAGTCATTGATTATCTTTAAAGTAGGCATTGTTAGATTCTTGACTAAAAAGGGAGCCATTAGGAGGCAGGGTTGTGGACCTGAAGCCAAATCTAGAACAGCAATGATCTTATGAATGGACAAGCAGGCTTGAGAGGCCAAATGGCCTATTCCTGCTCCTAATGCATGTGTTCATTTATATCGGTTATGGTGGGGATATTGTAAAGATTGTGAACTCACTTCCTTCAATAGACACCAACTCTATCTTCATGTAGATTGAATAGTTAGATAAATTATAAGCAACTCATAGAAACAAAAAGCATCTCATCTCATTATCACTGACAAATGGACACACAATCAAACATTTTTATCCAGTCCAGCTTGTTTTTACAGGATATGCTCTGCAGTTTTATTTTTGTTTTATAAGCAGCAGCACTATAACTTCTGATTTCAGCACTATCTATCTCCAGACCCATCAGCAATAACTCTATGTTCAAAACAGTACTTCATTGGCAGTAAGTGCTACACTCTATGCTTGGGGGCGTTAATAATGGTTAGCTGGTTATGTGTTACAGTTAACTCAAGAGTCGGCACTAGCCTGTGGCAGCATGCACTTTTACACGTGTGTTGTACTATTGAGTTATGGATCGCGTTACTTTTCATCACGTATCTAAAGAGGAATATTTCCCAATCCTATCACCTGCCATGAGTGGCTTAAAAGGACTTCTAGGTCTCCACTCAATCTGTTCGGTCATGTGATGAGTGCATATTCCTTGACTGTCAAATCCCAGAATGGAACTCAACGCTAGTGCTTCTATCTCAGATAAAGTCACTCCATCCACTTTGACCATAAGACCATCAGACATAGGAGCAGAAGGAGGCCATTCAGCCCATTGAGTCTGTTCCAACCATTCAATGAGGTCATGACTGATCCAACAATCCTCAAGTCCATTATCCTGCCTATTCCCCATAGCCCTCAATTCCCTTACTGTTTAAATATCTGTCTATTTTGCCACCAAACCTCCACATGGATAGTAAACAGGATTAATTGTTCCTCTTTCCTCTTCCACCATGTTATTATTGTTTTATCAAAGAGTAGACATTGTATAGATGTTCTCATTGTTTATTTCAATTACTGAGAGGAGTGTCCAATAACTACATGCTATGTGTATGTTGCTTTTAAATTTTACTCCGAGGTCGACATGTGGTGACAACTTCTAGAATTGGAAAGCAATAAGCCTGCATGCCGATCAGAATGACATGGCTTACAGGGAACATTGACCACATATACAGGGAGACATTGGAGACTACAGATGAGTTCTGCATTACAGCAGTGAATTCTGAGGAACCTTGTGGAAAAAAAACTCCCAGTTGGTTTTTATTCAAAAAACATTAGAAACATGTTTTAATAAAATTTGTTGATTTATAAGGCTGAATGACGGAATTTAACAAAAAATATTTCTTGATGAAACTCCATTTTCTACCAGAAGATGGAACTATTTAATGCACTGATTTGGAATGAATGGAATTATACTTTTTTACTTATCAGATGAAATATACCATGGCTCTGGTGAGCACCAATTAGTGAAAGAAAGATCATCACAAAAAGCATCTTAATCTTTTTGGAATGAAAAATGGGAGAATGGTTTGTGATCTGCCACTCACCAGTAAATGGCAAGTTTGAAAAAGATGGGTTTCCAACATTCATTTAAAATTTCATTTTAATTTGGATGTGAAGCAGAACTCCTACTTAGTCTTGGCTTGATTGTAAAAGGAGGAACTGAACACCCACGTGTAATATTCCTAGTATTCCACGAGCCCTTAGAATAGGTTTTATAGACTTAGTTCGCTGGCTGTGTGAGCTGTCAAATTTTACTGGCTTTTCCAATTGCTGTAGCATTCAAAGTTACAAGCCTATTATCACTCCCAGGTCCCTGTATAATTGCCTATACAACTTCATAGTTTCACACTAATAGAAGCTGGAGTAGGCCATTTGGTCTATCGAGCATGCTCCGCAATTCATTAAGATCATGGCTGATCTATCCATCATCTCAGCTTCTCCTACCTGCATCATCCACCTAACCATTACTTGCCCGACCATGCAAAAACCCATCCAACTGTGTCTTGAATATACTTAATGAAGCTCCCTGTACTGCTTCCTTGGGCAGAGAATTTCATAGATTCCCTACTCTCTAGGAAAGGCAGTTCCTCCTCATCTCTGTCCTAAATCTGTGCCGCCTAATCTTGAGGCCATGTCCCCTAGTCCTAGTCTCACCCACCAGCGGAAACAACTTGCCTGCCTCTATCTTATCTGTCCCTTTCATAATTTTATATATTTCTATAAGATCCACTCTCTTTCTTCCATTCCATATAGTCTATGTCTATATTGTGCATTTACCAACAAAACAGAAGCTTGCATCATAGAAGGGGTCCATTTGGCACATTGTATCGCCATGGCTGGAGTAAATCAAACTGAATCCCACTGCCCTATGATCTCAGCCTTGTATCAATCATTCTTTCAATATCTTTTTTTTCTGTTTTCAGTGGGCTTAGTCTCAACCACTCCCTACGGCAAAGTAGTTCTTGCACCAACAATCTCCTACATGAAGATTTTGCAACCCCACACCCCACCCCCCCCACCCCCCCCCCCGCCTTCACATTTAACAGAATTGAATTTTATTTGGTGTTTGCTTGAACTGATCCAAATTAATAGTAAGTTCCTCTTAATGCATCCTTTACCTCTCTATGTAGCTCCATTGAATAATAAGCTGAGATCCCCTTTAACATCTCATTTAACATCTTTTGAATAATTATCGCAACATTACACTGGAATATCAACTTGGACTGGGTTCTCCTTGTGAAAGTTGAAATCATAACTTTCTCACATCAAGGCATGTGCTTCCTTCCAACAGAGCTAAGATCATAGATCATAGAATTCCTATAGTGAGGAAACAGGCCTCTTGGCCTAACAAGTCCACACTGACTCTCTGAAGAGCAACCCACCCAGACCCATTCCTCTATCCTATATTTACCCCTGACTAATGCATCTAACCTACACATCCCTAAATAATATGGTCAATTTAGCATGGCCAATTCACCTAATCTGCACATTTTTGGATTGTGGGAGGAAACTAGAGCATCTGGAGGAAACCAACACAGACACTGGGAGAATGTGCAAACTCCACACAGATAGTTGCCCAAAACTGAAATCGAACCCGGGTCACTGGCGCTATGAGACAGCAGTGCAAACCACTGAGCCACTGTGCCACCCCAAGCTGATATCTATCCTGACATCAGCCACTAAGCTGATATCCATCCTTGCTTTCCCCTCTTTTCCATGATTTGGGAAACATCTTCCATTCCATTCCATTTCTGCCACTAATCAAACATTAAGCCAAGTATTTTAAGACAAACATATTGTAGTGATTGGAATGAGGGCCAGGTGGATCTCATTGTGAGATCCTTGACTGGGGTTGTTAACCTGGTCTAGTGAGGGAGCCCTGGCTGACAGATATAAACAGGAGAGTCAGAATCTCCTCTCTTCAGGGAAAAACAAACAGGAGATTCAGAGAGTCTCCTGATTCTAGGGATGGCTTTGATCTAACTGGTCACAGCCCATGCAAATAAAGGGTGACTTGATGACAGGAGACCAGCCTTTGTGCTGTTACTTCACATACCTTTTGGGGTTGAAATAAAATAAGGGACTACTGATGCTAGAGATCTGAAACAAACAAGAACTGAATTTCCTGGAGACGCTCAAAAGGTGTGGAAGCACCCAGAGGGTTACGCATCTATAAAATTCCCTTCCCATTTAAGTAGTTAAGGCTTCCTCAGTAAATGCTGTCAAAGCTAAGATAGACAAAGTTTTGAACAGTAAGAGAATCGAGGGTTTTAGTGAGAGGGCAGGTAAGTTCAGCTGAGGCCACGTAAAGATCAGCCATGATCTTACTGAATGGCAGAGAAGGCTCAAAAGGCCAGTCGGCCTACTCCTGCTCCTATATCTTATGTTCATATAAGAGCAAAACAGAGTTAACATTGTGAGTCCAGTGATCCTTCTTCAGAAAATACCTTTCTGAGGGTTGTCCACTGTGCTCCGTTTGAGAGTGCTGGTTAGACTGCATGTTAGACCTGTTACTTGAGAATTGGGGGTCTGGCAGCTCACTTGGCTGGACAGCTGGTTTGTGATGCAGAGTGATGCCAACAGTGCATTTACTATGAAGGTCCCACCTTCTCAACCTTGCCCCTTGCCTGGTGACCCTCAGGTTAAACCAATACCAGTCATCTCTCTCTAATGGGAGGTAGACATGCATAAGGCTAGAAGAACACAGCAAGCCAGGCAGCATCAGGAATTGGAGAAGGTTTTGGGTGTAACTCTTCCGCTTGAGTCCTGAAGAAGGGGCACACTCGAAATGTTGACTTCTGCACTTCCTGATGCTGCCTGGCTTGCTGTGTTCTTCCAGCCTCCTGCTTGTCAACCTTGGATTCCAGCATCTGCAGTGTTATTTTGTCTCACTCTAATGGGAGAACAGCCATATGGGGCTGTGGCGACTTTATCTTTACAGGGTTGAGCACAGTGGCTATGCTCAGGGCAATCCAACTTTATGGTGGTACCCTTGCATTTTTTATTATTCACACAGGGATGTGGGCATCTCTGGTTAGCCCAGCATTTATTGCCAATCCCTATTTGCCTAGAGGGCAGTTAAGAATCAACCACATTGCTGAGGGTCTGGAGTCACACATAGGCCAGACCAGTTAAGGATGGTAGTTTCCTTCCCTAAAGGACATCAGTGAACCAGATAGCTTTTTCCGACAATTGACAATGGTTTCATGGTCATCCTTGGACTATTAATTCCAGACTCTTTATCGAATTTAATTTCCACTATCTGCCATGGAGGAATTTGAACCTGGGTCCCCAGAACATTAGCTGAGTTTCTGTATTAATAGTCGAACTGTAACACCATGAGGCTCATTGACTCCCAATTTTGCATTTATTTTGCTAATGCTTATTTCAAACTCAGGCTGAGATGACTACTTATTGACCCACACCAATACGGCAGACAGCACACCTGTAAGAAATGGTACTTTTCAGAATGTTATGGAATTCTTGTAGAATTAAGGAACGCAGTCGGAAGCCAGCTGACAGAAGTTTGTTCCTCTTCTCTCCCGACAAAATACATGGAGAGCAGGCAGAGGCTAGGATAAAATATTGCAGAGCTCTGATCACAACAAATTTTATGGCACATTGTATACCCTTATTGCCATACAAGTATCTGGCAGGAATGAACAAATGGACAGCTTCATGAAATAAGCTCAAAGATAATCTCGGCCAAAGTGATGGGCGGAGAGGCAATGAGATCTTGGATACCTGTCTTTTGCTCATTGTTCTGAAGAAATCAAAGTGATTGATCCAGGGCAACCAAACAGCTCCTAGAAATAATGTATATCAACAACTGTCCCCTCTAGCAGTCTGCCCTCAAGATTCTCCAATTCCAAAAAGCCAAATACGACAAAGGTTAGCGGTTGGAACCGAAACGTTTTCACATCTGGTAAATTTTCTGACTCATAATGAATGCACACAGACAAATATCTATTGTGCCTGAGAAAGTTGAATGTTTAAGCCTCAAACTATATACTTGGAGGGCTCAGAGCAATATATATATATATATATATACATTTACAATATAGAATTTATAATACACATTTTCTATTGAACATCTTCATACAAGCGAAATCTTGATCAACAGACACGGTCAAATTTAAATAGCTAGACAGTGAACTCAACAAAACCAACAAATGGCCCTCCATTCTGTTTGAGTGTAAGTATCACAGAATCATAGAATTGCCATGATGCAGGAGGGCAAGCAGGAGGCTGGAAGAACACAGCAAGCCAGGCAACATCAGGAGGTGTAGAAGTCAATGTTTTTGGTGTAACCCTTCCTCAGGTCTCAAGTCAACTTCTCCACTTTATGATGCTGCCTGACTTGCTGTGTTCTTCCAGTCTCCCGCTGTCTACCTTGGATTTCAGTATCTGTGTTTTTCTTTGTCACTGATGGTTCAGAAAGAGACCATTTGGCCTATCTTGGTTGCACTAGTTGTTCAAATAAGCATCTTTTGATTTATTATCTACTGCTTTCCCCCAATATCTTTGCACATTATTTCTATCCAAATAATCATCCATTGCCCCTCTTGAATGTCATGCAGATTAGATTAGATTAGATTCCCTGCAGTATGGAAACAGGCCCTTTGGCCCAACAAGTCCACTCTGTCCCTTCGAAGAGTAACCCACCTAGCCCCATTCCCCTACCCTATATTTACCCTTGACTAACACACCTAACACTATGGTCAATTTAGCATGACCAATTCACCTGACCAGCACATCTTTGGACTGTGGGAGGAAACCAGAGCACCCAGAGGAAACCCACGCAGACACAGGGAGAACGTACAAACTCCACACTGTCACCCAATGTGGGAATTGAATCTGAGTCCTTGGTGCTGTGAGACAGCAGTGCTAACCACTGAGCCAGTTTAAATTAATATGTTACTTTCCCTGGTCTACAGTTTGGTTTTATCATAAATCTTTTTGGAGGCCTCTAAAAATAAATTAGTGTAAATGTATTCATTGTTTTTAAACTCCTTGTATTGTCTTTAAAAGCAAGATATTTCTCAGCAAGCCTTAGTTCCATGGTAGCTCTTGAACTATAGCCAGAGAAGGACAGATTGCTGAGCATGTGTTATTGTGACTTATGCCAAAGAATTCCTACTGTTCCTCTGGAAATGTGTCAATTAACTTGCATAACACACAGAAAGATAGATTAATGATATGTCCACATTAAAAAAAAACATAACATATGCCCAATATTATAACTGATTTACACAGAAGAAATTATGTTATGGAAAATATGATCAAGAACTGTCTTAAATCACCACTTGAATTTTTTTTTACTCTTTCATGCGATGTAGGCGTCACTAATTGGGCCAACATTTATTGCCTGCCCCTAATTGCCCTGGAGAAGGTGATGCTATTTTTGTGAACTGTTACAATCCCTCTGATCCCACAGCACTGTAGGTTAGGGAATTCCAGGATTTTGGCCCAGTGTTAGTGAAGGAATAATGATGCAGTTCCAAATCAGGATGGTGAAAAAATTGGAGGGGAACTTGCAGGTGATGGTGTATCTGCTGCCCTTCTCCTTCTAGGTAGTAGATGTCACAGGTTCTGAAGGTGCTGTTGCGGGAGCCCTGGTGAGTTGTTGGATAAGGTTATTTTCCCTATGGTAGGGAAGTTCAAAACTAGAGGACACAGGTTTAGGGTGAAAGGGATCTATGGCATAACATTTTCATGCAGAGAGTGGTGCATGTCTGAAATGCCAGAGTAAGTGGTAGAGGCTGGTACAATTACAACATTTAAAAGGCATCTGGTTGGGTATATGAATAGAAAGGGTTTAGAGGGATATGGGCCAAGTGCTGGCAAATGGGACTAGATTAATTTAGGATATCTGTTCGGCATGGATGAGTTGGACTGAAGGATCAGTTTCCATGCTATACATTTCTATGACTCTATAACTGAAAATGTTCCAGGCACAAGATTGATGTTCACATTCTTGCGGAGTGCATTCTGTGTGCAACCAATTATTCCTGATGCTGTCCATGTGGCATAGCCCTGTGAGAATGGTGCTCGTGTCGGCTTCCTCTGGCGCTGGAAGTTATGTCATACCAATGTCATAGAACTTCATCGGCTAATGTGTCACTCATTGCCCTACTTTGAACCATGAAGGATTTGTACAGTGTTCACCAATGAGCAAGGATCCTGTGCCCACGGTCAGTCTGGCAGTAGTATCACTGGCAGATATAATAAGGAGTTGGAGTGTGATTATATCCATAACTATCTCAATGAGTCTACTAGTGGTGGATATCATGTTAGAACCCCAATGTTCTTATTCCACTGTTCCTCCAAAAAACAAAAATCTTCTCAGAATACCCTGTCCTGCAAAAACAGATTGTTATGGACCATTTCCAAACTAAATGTGATCCTTTTCTCAGAGGGCCAGCTGACTATAAATTGAATCATTGAAATTGGAACAGTAGCAGGTCCTTTGAGCCTGCTCTACCATTCAACATGATCACTGAACTCAGTGCCCTATCCCTGCTTTCTCCCCAGAAACTTTAATCTCATTAGCTTGAAGAACTATGCCTAATTTCTTCTTGAAAACATCCAACAATTTGTCCTCAACTACTTTCTGTGGCAAAGAATTCCACAGGTTCACCACTCCTTGAGCGAAGGAATTTTTTCACATCTCAATCTGAAATGGTCAACTCCATATCCTTAGACTCTGACCCCTGGTTCTCAACTCCCCAACCATCAGGACATCCTTCCTGCATTTATCCTGACTAGTCCTGTTATTACTGTATAGGTGTCTGTGACATACCTCCCCATTCTTGTATATTCTCAAAAACTGAATGCTTAGTACCTCTAGACAGAGCAATGGATATTTTTACCTTAGAAAGTTCCTCTCCCTCTTAGATTCTGAAACATTAAATCTCAATACATACTCAACAGTGAGATATTAGAGTTGATAGGTACTCCTCTGCATGTGACTATCCAACACTGAATGGGAAGTAAACTTGGCAATATTTCACCAAAGTCAGACCCTGTGAAAACTGAAACCTTTAACTGTAATGCAAATCTAAACCTTCTCACTTGGATGGACAGACTATTTGTTAACTTCATTTGGCTAATACTCCAAACCAATAAATGGTTTATGTCTGTCTCGAGACCCTTGCCATAAAACAGAGTATCTGTGAGCATCAATGGTTTCTCCGCATGTAATTGATGTTCTGAATAAAAGTTGTGTTTAGTAATAAGAAACGAGAACTCACATAGAAATGATAGAAAAATCAACCAGAAATATTCCACAAATCCACCACTATGAGAACATGTTTTAATATTATGATATATCTGAACAGTGTTCATAGGGAATGCCACACATTTTATCAGTAGGAATTGTGAAGTTTGGGGATAGTATACATTAGCTGTTATCTCACCTACATGCCAGCTCCATGATCATATTAAATGAAGAAGGCTGAATGGCCTATTCCTGTCCCTGATCTATATGCTTGCTTGCTGTTCAGCAGACTTCAACAATGCTTCCTTTACTGACCTTTGTCTTTAAGGTTACAGACATATTGCTAGACCTCCATTCATTTTATGTTGCCCAAGCATTGTTATCCTTGTTGGGGTTGGAACTGGATATGAAGATACAGATTCATTGCTCTCACATCGAGAGGTTTCCATTATTGCAGCCTTACAATATCCAAATTAGGGTTGAGCGTGAGGGGTTCGTGAGTTGGAAAAATGCTGGATGGCTTTCACAAGGGCTCCTTATCACAAAGGTGGCCCAACAACAATCTGAAAAGGACTCCAAAGATGTAATCATGGAGGCAGAACAGTATAGACATTCAGCCTGTCATATGCATGTGAGCTGTCTTCCAGAACAGTGTTATTGGTACACCTTTTCTTCTTAGCCCTGTTCGTACAATCCCAACTCTCTTTTCAAAGTCATGATTAAGTCTTCTGTCCACTGCACTTACAAGCATTACATTCCAGATCCTAACCACCTAAAAAAGTTATTCTTTATGATATTTATTTTGTCAATCATCTTAATTCAGTGTCCTTTGGTTGCCAATCCTGTTTCCAGCAAGTGTGCTTTCCCCCCATTTGCTCTGTCCAGACTCCATTTTGATTTTGAACACCTCAAACAAATCTCCTCCCAGTCTTCTCCCCAAGGAAAACAGCCCCTGTTTTTCTCCACCAGACATTACTGAAGCTCCTCATCCCTAAAAATATTCTCATGAAGCTTTTCTTCTCTCTCTCTCCCTCTCTCTCTCTCTCTCTCTCTCTCTCCCTCTCCCTCTCTCTCTCTCCCCCCTCTCTCTGTCTCTCTCAGGCATTCACTGCCTTGCCGAAGTATGATTAGAGACAAAAGAAAACTGCAGAGCCAGGTAGCACAGGAAGCAGAGAGATCAGTGTTTTGGGGAGTCCTGAAGAAGGGTTAAACCCAAAATGTCGACTTCTCCACCTCCTGATGCTGCCTGGCTTGCTGTGCTCTTCCAGCCTCCTGCCTGTCTTCCCTAAGTATGATGGCCATAACCAGATGCAATAACCCAGTGAAGGCTGAACCCATGTTTTAGTCAGGACAGAAGTGGATACTGTAGATGCTGGAGATTAGAGTCAAGGATAGAGTGATGATGGAAAAGCACAGCAGGTCAGGCAGCATCTGAGAAGCAGGAAAATTGACGTTTCGGGCAAAAGCCCTTCATCAGAAATTCTTTTGCCCGAAATGTCAATTTTTCTGCTCCTGGGATGCTGCCTGACCTGCTGTGCTTTTCTCGCACCACCTTAATCTTAACCCATGTTTTAGACAGGCTTGATCATGACTTTCTTTGCTATTGTACTCTACACCAATACCTTTATTTACCATGTCCAAGATCACATATACTTTTTCAGCCACTTTCCCACCCAGGAGTAGGCCATTTAGTCTCTCGAGCTTGTTCAGCCATTTAGTGATGTCATTACTGACCTGTGGCCTAACTGCATATTCCTGCCCTTAGCCCAGATCCCTTCATACCTTTACTCCTTGTTTTGCAGTCTTTTGTGAGTTGTGCACATGTACCCCAAGTCCTTCTGCTCCTGTCGATGGTACCCTTTATTTTATAGTGCCTTTCCTTAATCCTCTTAAGTGTATCACTTCACACTTCTCTGCAGAAATCTTTGTCTGTTACTTCTCTGCTCATTTTGGCACTCTGTCAAAAAAAAATGCATTTGAAGTTTAGTCATTGATTTTAGACCTGGAAGCGTCGTGCCTGTTACAATCCAACACCACTAGAGCAGGTAGTGAGTAACTCCATTAGGTGCAAGATATTGGGCAGTGTAGTTAAATGCAATGCATTGGTATACAGTCGAGTAGTCATCACATTACAGCATCAGTAATCCAGATTTCTGGATTAACTCTGTGACTGTCAGTTTGAATCTCTCAGTAGTAGGTTAAGGATTTGTATTCCCTTTAAAATTGGTTCCAAGAAAAAATTGGTATGAATGACCCTTTAATTGTTGGGTTGCTAATTTAAAATAAACTCACAAATCTCTTTTCACAGAATCCCTACAGTGTGGAAGCAGGCCATTCGGCCCATCAAGTCCACACCGACCCTCCAAACAGCAGCCCACTGAGACTCTCCCCCTAACCCTGTAACCCTGCATTCTCCATGGCTCATCCACCTGGCCTATACATCCCTGATACCACGAGTAATTTAGCGCAGCCAATCCACTTAACCTGCACATCTTTGGACTGGAGGAGGGGACAGGAGTACCTGAAGAAAATCCACGCAGACATTGGAAGAGCCTGCAAACTCCCCACAGACAGTCGCCTGAGGCTGGAATTGAACTTTAAGGGAAGGAAACGTGAGGCTGAATTATTTAAGGTGCTGGATTCCCCAGCACTTGGCTGAAAAAAAAAGGCAGGGTCATCTGACAATTTGATCACTTATTGACCCAGCAACTGGTTTGGAATAGATTTGAGGTAGGGGCTTCCCCTGCTCTGGATGAGGAAGGCCTGCCTCAGAGAGGCCTCGGGACTGAGGTACAGAGTGTTGGATGGGGCTTTGAGTGAATGTTTAGGAATTCATGAATTGTAAATTGGCAAAATGGGGTGACGAGTGTGGAGCTGAGGTTTGAGGGGCTATGGTTGATGGAGGGGCCGTAATGCCATGGTGGGGAGGAACCTCCTATGGGCCCACTAGGGAAAGGTATCTACCAACATTAAACCAAGAAAGTATGGATCAATACACACTGTTGGGTCTTGACTGCTATTTTTTGGAGCTTTGTCATTCAACATGGAAAAAGATGACACTTGTGTTTCCAGCTATTGGTGGATGAATTCAAGGAGATTTGATCTCATGACTTACCCTTATCAATCATCATGTCTCCACATCCTTCCATTGGTTGCTTCACACATTCATTCCTTTACCTGCAACTTCTTCCCACAACAACTGGAAATTTCAGAGACACTGTGCTCCTTGAATTTGATTCTTTGTCTCATGAGGAGAGGCTGAGGACTCTGGGTCATATGAGGAGAGGCTGAGGACTCTGGATCTGTACTTGATGGAGTTTAGAAGGAGAAAGGGGAATCTGATTGAAACTTACAGAATACTGAGAAGCCTGATAGAGTGGATGTGGAGAAGTTGTTTCCACGAATAGGAGAGACTAGGACCTGAGGGCACAGCCTCAGAATGAAGGGACAACCCTTTAGAACTAAGACGAGGAGAAATTGGGTGGCATGGTGTCTCAGTGGTTAGCACTGCTGCCTCACAGCGCCAGAGACCTATGTTCAATTCCCCCCTTGGGCACCTGTCTGTGTGGAGTTTATACATTTTCCCTGTGTCTGCATGAGTTTTCTCCAGGTGCTCGGGTTTCCTCCCACAGTCCAAAGATGTTCAGGTTTTGTGAATTGGCCATGCTAAATCGCCCATAGTGTTAGGTGCATTAGTCAGGGGTAAATGTAGGGGAATGGGTCTGGGTGGGTTGCTCTTCGAAGGGTCAGTGTGGACTTGTTGGGCCGAAGGGCCTGTTTCCACACTGTAGGGAATCTAATCTAAATTTCTTCAGCCAAAGGGTGGTGAATCTGTGGAACTCATTCCTCCAGAAGGCTGTGGAAGCCAAGTCATTGAATGAATTTAAGTCAAAGGTAGATAGGTTCTTGATTAGTAAGAGGATCAAAGGTTATGGGAAGAAGGCAGAATAATGGAATTGAGAAATCTACCAGCCCAATTCTGCTCCTTTATCTCATGGTCTTATTGATTATTAGACAAATAGATTCCCTCTCCAGTCCTAGAACAAGAAAGCATTCATAGAAGCAGGAAAAATAGAGGAGCTAGAGTAGGCCATTTGGCCCTTTGAGCCTGCTCTTACATTCAATATGACCATGGCTGATCATCCAACTCTGTGCTTTGTTCACACTTTTACCTCATATCCTTTGATCCTCCAAACCTTAAGAGCCATATCTAATTCCTTTTTGAAAAGACACACAATTCTTTCCCATCATATAACTCCTAGTTCTTTGAATTTGCCCATTGGTTACATCATTTGGGCTTGAGGTGTCTACCATGACATATCAAATAACACCTTGCCATGGGTTTGAATCTATTGCAGAGACTTGAATTCACATGGTCAGTGCTTTGTGTCTTTTTGCCCAGTTTTATATACAGTGGTAAGGCTCTCTGTCTCTCACTTGTCTTACTCCTATCTCAACTTCATGTCATCTCATAACATCCATGCCTCCTCCATAAGCATGCACCCACTATCTTCTATATGCATACTCAATTGGAGACAGGAAAAGAATCACTTTTTAAAAATTCAAGCAAGCTCTCACTAATGCATAGTTGCCACTTAATTTGTAAAACCTAATCTCTTCTCGCGGTCAATTTGATATGAAAATTAGCAAACTTCTATTCAGTAACCATATTAAAAATAACTCATCCTTTAATATCATGTTAAACTTATGCATTAAAATCTGAACTCAGACACTTTGCGGAGGTATATGGCTTTGGAAGTTTAGAAACTCAGATATAATGAACTCAGCGATAAAATATCTCTTAGGAAATGTCAACCATGAAGTCTCCTGAAACTGCAATAGCAACTGATAATGATATCATCCAAGCCACACCAGATGATCTGTCGATCAATGTACTCTAACAAATGCCTTTAAAAACTCTACTCAACCACTTCAGCCTGGTTCTGACATGTTTAAAGAATTAGATGTTGCCGGGTATGAAAAGTTTGAGTTATAAAGAATGGCTGAATAGGCTGGGACTTATTTCTCTGGAGCATAGGAGGTTGAGAGCGAAGCTGATAGAAATTTGTAAAGTCATGAGAGGTTTAGATAGAGTTAATGGTAGCTGAATTTTCCCTAGGATAGGGAATTTTAAAACTTGGGACTAATTTTTAAGGTAAGAGGAGAGACATTTTAAATAGACATGAAAGGCAAATGAGGGTGATCCGTGTGTGGAATGATCTGCCTGAGGATGTGGCGGATGTGGGTACAGTAATGTTTAAAAGACATTCAGATAGATACATAAACAGGAAAGGTTTAGAGGGATATGGGCCAGGAGCAGGCGTGGGTCTAGTTTAGTTTGGGATTATGTTCGGCATAGACAGTTAGGACTGAAGCCATGCTGTATGAGTCTATGACTCTATGACTCCATGTGGTTAAATAACTTCAAAGTTGACTCTTAAGCAGACCACAGCTGCCTTTTAACGGTGCTTATGTATCTCCTAACAAATTATGACTCCCAGATTGTGGATCAACGTCCTTGGAGCAATGAATACTGAACCTTTTTGAACTCAGCAGAAATTTCAAATGATCTGCCAAGTTTGAGTTTCTTATCTGTGTGATTTATGTTCCATATCCCTGCCACCCATAGGAAAAAGTGTCATCTGCTAGAAATGGCTGGTGTGGGGGTGGGGGAGGGGGGAATCTTTCAAATTGGGGTCTCTCCTGTCATTTTTAAAGATTTCCAGAATCCAGGCTCAACGTTACACTATTCCAGGCAAAAGTGAGGACTGCAGATGCTGGAAATCGGAGTCTAGATTAGAATGGTGCTGGAAAAGCACAGCAGGTGCACCCGAGGAGAAGGACACTCGATGTTTTGGGCACAAGCCTCTCATCAGGACTGATGTCCAGCATCTGCAGTCTTCACTTTTGCCTAGTTGATTTTAACCTTACTGTGAATCCTCTTGCAAGGATGTCTACCTTGAAGAAGTTCTCCTCCTCTCTCTACAAGAATCTCAGTGAGTCTCTCTCTCACTGCAACTCCCAGGTCATCTCCTCTGCCCTGAAGCTCTTCAACCATGTCCTAAAACAGACTCGCTACCACAGCCACATCTGCTTCCTCAGTGCTTGCCCCCCCCCCCCCCCCATCCAACTGATCCCACATGGACTCCGGACTACATTCAAACCAACCTTTGCACCATTCCAGCCCAGGCTACTTGTTGGCTCCCCATTCCAGTACCAAGACCTTGATTTTCACAAGGATGAAGAGACTCCAGCATGGTGAAAATGCTGGAGGTCGTAGAGTCATACAGCACAGAAACAGACCCTTCAGTCCAACTAGTCCATACTAACCAAATTTCCCAAACAAAACTAGTCCCACCTGCCTGTATTTGGCTCATATCCCTCTAAACCTTCCCTATTCATGTACTTGCCCAAATGCCTTTTAAATGGCATCCCATTGCTATATGCAATGGTCTGAGCAAAGAAGACAAGTGTGCTAAATGCCTTCTTGTCTATGTGTTTGCAAGTTTCAAAGAATTGTGTACCTGAACACCTGGGCCTCTCTGTTTGACAGCACTACTGTTACAACACGGGGTAAACCCCTTCTGCTAATTTAAACCAGCCACACAGAAACAATTCACCCCATGCTGTAATGTGTTAAAATTTGAGAGGCAAAGAACTATCTTAAAAATCACTATTTAAAGTAAAAATTTAAGATCTTTATTCTTCACGTCTAACAGAGAATATTAACTAACAACTATTTACAACTCCTTTCTCTTAAACCTATCTTTTACCTCCCACTCTACAATACTAGTCCAATAAAAATCCTGATTACAATTTACAAAAGAAATCATGTTTCAAAACCAGTCAGCTTTTCCGAGTGTCCTCTGTAGATTTTCTCCCCAGGTCAGCCTTGATGTTCTGCTGCACAAACTTATAGACAGGTACGTCTCAGAGAGCTGTTCGGCTGGCAGTCTGTACTTGTTGGTGGCTTAACAGTTCTCCCCCAGCTGTTTAATTATTTCTGGTTTTATACCCCAAAATATTGGAATGTTTCATTGGTTTTAATATTATCAAAATGCTAAATTCAACCTTGATTGGAGTTTGGTGTCTTGGGGTATAATTTAAACTGATTGGCTGAATTTGTATTTGATTTTGTATCCAGGCAACCCATGTACTGCTAGCTGTTCGACCAAATATTACTTTGTTACCTTTTTAAGAACACTTTGTGCTAGCCAGAAGTTTTAGCTCCCTTAAAGGAACAGTGCACCCACAACTTCGTAACAACTACCCAATACCTTACCTTTAACTGCCCTTGTTTGTTTTAACAAAATGCAATACCTTGCACTTACACCTTTTTGTAGGGGTAGGAATGGGGATGGAAATGAGTTGTGTTTGGACCAATTCAGAAGTGGCTGCCCCATATAAATCAGTAGCTGGCTGCCATCATGCCAGATTTGTTGACCATTGAATGTGTGCAGATTAGACATGATAGAAACAGGATAGTCTATCAGAGAGTGAGGAATGGAGTTGTGCTTTCTCATTTTATTTTGTCCTTTGCAAAGACATTGACACAGTGTCAGACTATTCCAATCTGACCTTCCACCTGTGGTCACCACCAGACCACCCTCATTCCAGGATCATCCCTTACAACTTCCAGAGAGTTTGACTGGCACTGAATCAAAATCCAGCCTTTTGAAGTCAGTTAGATGACGTCAGATTTGTGGAGTGGGTTAATTTTCTTGAGCCTCAACCGAGGAGCCAAACTTCAGACCTTAAATTACTTAATTGATTATAAAGCATGCATAGTTTCACATGAATGCAAGTATTCCAAAGTGAGATTAATGTTCCTGTATAGAGGATGGCTTTGATTTTTCTTATGGTTACCCTTCACTTTTTCTCTCTTCGCCCATCATCCAACTTGCACAAACGGTTGTGACCTCTTCAGCAGAGACCGAAAAGCATCTTCAAAAAGATAAGAGTTTGATATGGAGCAGCTGGATTCACTTCGCTAATGGAATAAACAAGTAACCACAGATTGCAATTTGTTTTACCATTAAGTGTTGTCTTATGCCAAAATGTTCAGATGCGCGGAAGCCTTCAGAAACTTTGCAAACAGTTTGTAATTATTTTGTTACAAAAAATAACAAGCTGCTTTTTAATTTAATTTTTGTTTCAATTGTTCCAAGATTTATTTCCTTTGCTTGTTTACACAGAGCATGGAAAGCAACCACAGTCAAGAGTGGCATTTGGATACAGATTGCAATGTTGTTGGAAGATTCCTTTGTATTAAAATAACATTTAGCAAAATAGTCAGTTCTTCTTAAGGGAAGAAATTATTGTTTTAATTAGTGTGGATGTATGCAAAGTCAGAGCAGCAGACTTTTTAAAGGTATAAGACAAGATGGTTATAAAGGTCGGAAGTGGGTACTGCAATGCTGGAGAGTAGAGTCAAGATTAGAGTGGTGCTGGAAAAGCACAGCAGGTCAGGCAGCATCCGTGAAGCAGGAAAATCAATGACGAAATCAGTGACAAAAGGAAAGACAAAAGCCCTTCTTCAGGAATTCCACTCTAATCTTGACTCTAGGGGATTATAAAGGCATTTGATGGTGGTGCAGTGGTAGTGTCAAATGGTTATTGGCCTAACTTTGTACTTTGGGGTCACGGGTTCAAATCCCGCAATAATAGTTGATAGCCTTGAAAGTTATGGTGCTCATGAAACAATGCTTGTTTAAATAAAAATTCATCTCATTAACTAAGTCCTTTACCTGGTCTGATACATGACTCCAGACCCACATCAATATGCTTAGTTCTTAACAACCCTTTAAAATGCTGGTGAAATTCATAATGTCTTGGCAGCATGTGCAGACAGAGCTGACATTTCAAGCTTGGATGAATCTTCTTCAGCACCCTGAACTTCTGGAGAAGAGTCATATGAGAACATTAACTCTAACAGATACAGATGCTGCCAGATCTGTTGTGTTTTATTTATAGCATTCTTTGTAATTTTTTCAGATTTCCAGCATCTGCAGTATTTTGCTTTTCTCTGGAATAGTCCACCAAGCATTCAAGGCCAATTTGGAATGAACAACAAGTGATAGACTGGCCAGTAATATTTACATCCCATAAAATAATGCCTTAAAAAAGAAACATTGAAATAGTTCATTGTCATGATTCAAATGCTTCACAAATAGTGAAGTACTTTGAACTGAAGTAATAATTGCAGATGAAATATGATGTCCAATATGTGCAGAGCAGGATTCCAGAAACAGCAAATGAAATGGATGAGATGTATAATTTATTGTAATAATATTGAATGCAGGGGGAGATTTCAATGGGACATCAAGGAAATTCCCAGTTGTTGTGAAAATTGTTGTAAAAAATCCACCCGGTTCACTAATGTCACCTTTAGGGATGGAAATCTTCCACCCTTACCTGGTCTGGTCTACATATGACTCAAACCTAGAGCACTATGATTTCCTTTTAACTTCCCCCTGAAATGGCTGAGCAAGCCATTCAGTTGAAGTGGAATTAGGGATGGACAACAAATGCTGAATGCTCACATTCCATGAAAGAACAGAAGAAAACCTAAACAAAACTGACTCGTAAAAGGAAAGCATCAATGGAAAATGATGTAACAAGAACCGAAAAAGGGTCACTGGACGTGAAAAGTTGACTCTGCTTTCTCTCCACAGATGCTGCCAGACCTAAAGGAAAAAGGTTCAGTTCCTAAAGGAAAAAGGTAGAGCCATAGAGTTGTACAGTCCAACCCCACCATGCCGACCAGATATCCCAAATTTATCCAGTCCCATTTGTCAGCATTTAGCCCATGTGCCTCTAAACCCTTCCTATTCATATACCCATTCAGATACCTTTTAAATGTAATTGTGTCAGCCTCTACCACTTCCTCTGGCAGTTCATTCCATACCTGCACCACACTCTGTGTGAAATAGTTGTCCCTTAGGTCCCTTTTAAATCTTTCACCTTAAACCTATGCCCACTAGCTTTGGATGCTGCTACCCTGGGAAAAAGCCCTTGGCTATTCATTCTATCTAGGCCCCTCATGATTTTATAAACTTCTCTGAGGTCACCCCTTAGCTTCCAAAGCTTCAGGGAAAATAGACCCAGTATATTCAGCCTCTCCCTGTAGCTCAAGTCCTCCAATGCTGGCAACATCCTTGTAAATCTTTTGAAAACCCTTTCACGTTTCACAACATCGTTCCTATAGCAGGGCTTCCAGAATTGACTCAAAGCCACCTTTGCACCTGAACAATCTACAGATCTGGAAAATAGCACGATGATCTGTTAAAAGTAAAATTGACATTTCAGAATTTGCTGGTGATAATTCTTACATTAAGATCAAAATGTAATTAATTTTGTATTAATGTAAATCTACATTAATATCAGTATCATTGAATTATACAGCACTGGCAGACCCCATATTATACATTGATTTGGTTTGTATTCTTGCTACATGTGACTAGATACAGTGTTAAGTATGGTTTTATGTGCTATCCAGGCAAATCATACCATACATAAGTACACCAGGGTAATAGAACAGAAAAGGTGCAGAGAAAGATTAACTTTAATAAGAACTACAAGTTAATTCCATGTAGAAGATCCCTATCCTTGAAATATTTATCAATTCTCTTTTGAATGTTCATATTGAATTAGTTGCTCCTGCCGTTTCAGCCACTGAATTCTGGACTATATTTTCAGTTATTTGCAGTTACCATGGTTGTAGAAAGCAAGTAGTGAGTTTCCAGCAACCTTTACTTAAACTTCATGATGTTTTGAGCCACAATAAAGCTCCAGACATATCTATGTTTCATTTATTCCACATCAAATAGCCCAGGGTTCCGCTAATCAGTCTAAAGGAACACATTTGGTCTCAGTGGGAGAAACCAATATAAGACATCTAAGCACTTGATACAAATAAGTCATTTGCTCCACATTCATGAAATCTCATTATCCAAGTGAGCATGCATCACATTTGGTTTTCAATAAATTAACCAGCAGTGTTTCCCTCAAGTGTCTACTTCAAATTGTATATCCACAGGATCAGGTTTATTTTTTAATCCATGCTGCACACAAGCTGTTGGTGATCTTGGTCCTGCCAGATGTTTGTGGTTAGCATGAAATCTGAAGTATTGTTAAAGAAAAAAGAAACTTCACATCTGGAACCTTGTTTTTCTATTTGACACCTTTTATTCCTCCCTCACCGCAAGTATTTTCCCAGCAATTTTGAAGTATTGTTTTCTGAAGAATTTAATGTAGTGAGTAATTAGTTTTTAGTCACAGTTTAGATTCCATTATTTTAGATGCAACAAACTCCCCTCTCACGTTTCCTTATAAAGTTGAAGTTATTCTTCAAAAATCTGATTGAATACATTTTGAAGCAGTCATGAAAACAGTGGAAAGGCAATATCTATATTTAATGTGATTTCTATGGACTTCTTGTGAGCATTTGATAAAATCTTTTACAAGTTGTAGCTAGCTAAAATTGAGACTTTTTTAATTTCAAAAATATACTTTATTCATTTAAAAAAATCACTTTGTACATATACATTGTCACAAATGCAGCTCAGTCCTGTACAGTTGCACTTTGACTCAATCAAAATTGAGACACATGATGTTGAAGGCAAATGATTGACCTGGTTTGGAAATTGACTGGGTATCACAAGACAGAGCTTGGGGAACTGGATTCGTAATCTAATTTGATCAAAGTGACTAATGATGTCAAACAAATATCTGTGTTTGGGCCTCAATTATTCACTGGATTTATTAAAGCCATGATACTAAGGTAACAAAAAATTATGCAAAGGCAGATGTCAATATAAGTAGCAGAATTGGCCACATATTACTGCAAAGAGGCGTTCATGGAATAAATGATTGGTCACAATTGAGATAAATGGATCTCAATGTGATCCAATATGAGCTCATCCTAAAATGAACGTAATAAGGTACTTTCTAAATGGCGAAAAGCTAGAAGAAATGGAGGTCCAAAGAGACTTGGGGTCCAAGCACTCCGATGAACTACATATGATTGAGGATCTATTGACTTTGGATTTATCAGAGTGATACCTGCATTCACAGGATTACATTTTGCAGACTGATTACATAAACTAAAGAAGAATCAGACATTTTTGACTCAAATTTTAATTCTGCCTCTCTGCCCAGAGATGATGCCAGATCTGCTGAGTTTCTCCAGTACTTTAGATTCAGAGAGTCATAGAGTCCTACAGCATGAAGAGAGGCCCTTCAGCCCAAACTGGTGCATGCCGACAAAACTGTCCATCCATGCTAGCCCCACTTCCCTGCACTTGGCCCATATCCTTCTAATCCTTTGCTATCTCTGTTTTTATCCAAATGCCTTTTAAATGTTGTTAATGTACCTGCCTCGTCAACTTCTGCTGGCAGCTCATTCCATATGCAGACCACCTTCTATGTTAGAAAATTGCCCCTCAGGTTCCCTTTTATTCTTTCCCCTCTAACCTTAAATGGATGATGCCTAGTCCTCGATTCCCCAACGTACTTTTTTAAAAATTACATAAAGTAATGTTGTATTCCCTGGAGTTTAGATGGTCAAGACGTAATTCGATAACTCCAGTAATAGTAACAAGGTCAGCCAGATGAACCTCATAACAGAAATGAATTCCCTGATTGGGGCTGTTAATCTGGTCCACGCAGGGATCCCTGGCTGACAGGTATAAACAGGAATGTCAGAGGTTCTGTTCACTTTAGGAGCCACCTCTGAGCTAGCTGGGTCAGTGTCAAAGACTCTCCACATGTAAATAAAGGATGATTTAGTGATGAGATATGGCCTCTGTGGGATTATTTCAGTAGTGTTTTCAAGGGGAACAGAGCAGATTGGTGAAAATGACTGTATCGATGGAGAGGCTCAAAGTGTTGAAATAGTCTAAAATGTAGGACCAGACCTTTCAGGATTGAAATTAGGAAAGCTATTTGGATGAAGAGTCACTGAACTTAAAACACTAATTCTGCTTTCTTCATGCAGATGTTGCCAGACCTGCTGAGTTTCATCAGCAATTTCTGTTTTTGTTAAAATTAGGAAACATGGCAACGCATAAAAGGTGTTGGAAGTTTGGAACTCTTTTCATAAACACCACTTGATACTGCAATTGTTAATTGTGAATCTAAAGTTAATTGCTCATTATTAACCATACATATTACGGGATATAGGGAGAATGTCAGTATATGGAGTTAGGTTGCAGCTCAACTATAATCTGAATGAATTAAGGGGTGGAAGTGGCCTAATTCTGATCCGACATAACTACACATTGTGTAATATTGAATACAGCATTCAGCAAATAGTTCCAAGTGAACTTAAACTTTCTTGAACTCAAATCTGTTGGTTTTGTATATTTAACATCCTTGAATGTTACTGTTTAAATTGTTACATTCTTTGACTTGGTCCATTACAGTTAATATCCTGAGAGAACGAAAGATAGGAACATGGTTACCATAAAACATAAATGCTGGTACAGGCTACCTGGCCTTAAAAACCCGTTCCTGCATTTCTCTGTAATTGTTTAAGACTATGCCCTTTGGATTGCTGTAAAAATGAAACATCATGTATCATGCTTCCAATATCCTGAACAACATGACCTCAAAGTAAAGTCACCTCTGGATTGCAGCAATCATACCATGATTGACTTTTACATCCAATTTGGAAGGGACAAAATGGGTCTAAACGAGTATTTTAAACTTTGACTTGGGCAACTATATGGGAATGAAAGCTGAGTTAGCTGAAGTGAGTGGGGATGTTAGATATGAGGCCCCTTTCGGATATGGCTGACCACGGTTTACGTCCTTGTTGTTCTGGCTTTCTGCTTCCCTGAAGCAATGTCGCTTGTGACTGAAGAGAGTGACAGTCCCAGTCGCAGAGGTCACATCTGTATATGGTCGTTGATCTGCTAGAACTGCTGCACTCCTTCCTCCATGCCTGCTTGTCTGCTGCAGCAATGCTCATCTGCTGCAGCAATGCTCATCTGCATCTTTTCCCCTGTTTTGAGGTGTTGCTTCAGGATGCTTCGCCATCTCATGCGGTCAGCTGCAAGCCTTTCTCAGGACTCCATAATGATATCAAGCGCCTTCATGTCCCTCATCCTTGTAGCACAGCTGGCAATGCCCTGTGGATCTCTTCCCGGATGCAAACTGTCCATGGAGGATCTCCGTCGAGGCTGCATTAGCTGGGCCATGTTCATCGCATGGAGGACAGCTGCATCCCAAAGGATATCTTGTATTGGATGTTAGGCTCGAAGATAACTCAGTGGAGAAGCCATGACAGACACTTAAAGGAATTTTTCGGAATAAGTATATTCCTTCACAGATAAAAGTTCCAAGGGAGGACCTATCACCAATGCTCACCAAATAAGTTAAGAAGAACATCAAATTTAAGGAACGAGCATACAATGAGGTGAATGGTTATTCAGATGGCTGGTTAGAGTATTAAGAATGGTTGAGAATGACCAAGAGGTTAATCAGGACAACTGTTAGCAAAAGTTTCTGCAGATATCTAAAAAAATAGAATAGGTGATATGAATGGTTGTGGGTGAGGGTGGGCAGATAATAGTAAATCATAAAGAAATGGTAGATTCAATGAATAAATGTTTTGTTTCTGCCTTCACTATAGAGGATACAAAACAACCATTACAGTAACACCTGAAAATCAAGTGTCATAGAGTTATAGAGTCATAGGGATATACAGCACAGAAACAGACCCTTTGGTCCAAATTGTCCATGCTGACCAGATATCCCAACCAAATTTAGTCCCATTTATCAGCACTTGACCCATATCCCTCTAAACCCTTCCTATTCATATACCCATCCAAATGTCTTTTAAATGCTGTAATTGTTCCCGCCTCCACCACTTCCTCTGGCAGCTCTTCCAAACATGCACCACCCTCTGCGTGAAAAAGTTGCCCCTTAGGTTTCTTATATCTTGCCCCTCTCACCCTAAACCTATGCCCTCTAGTTCTGGACTCCCCCACCCAGGGAAAAGACTTTGTCTATTTATCCTATCCATGCCCCTCACGATTTTATAAACCTCTGTAAGGTCACCCTTCAGCCTCTGATGCTCCGGAGAAAACAGCTCCAGCCTATTCAGCCTCTCCCTGTAGCTCGAATCCTGGCTACATCCTTACAAATCTTCTCTGAACCCTTTCAAGTTTCACAACATCTTTCCAATAGGAGGGAGATCAGAATTGCATAGAAGAGGTTGAAGGAAAAGAGACATCGATGAAATTAAATTCATGCAGGGACTGGTACTGAACAAAATGGTGGAACTGTGGGCTGATACATCTCTGGGTCCTGATGGAATTTATCCTCAGGTCTTAAAAAGTGGCTAATGAGCTAACAGATACATTGGTGTTGATTTTTCAATATTCATTAGGATTGGAAAGGTTCAATCAGACTGGAAATATTAATATATGTAATCTCTCTATTGAAGAACGTGGCAGAAGGAGGCAGGAAACATGAAACAAGGCAGTTAGCTTCTCAAATTAAAGCAAAATACTGCAGCTGCTCAAAATTTGAAATGAAAACTAAAAGTGCTGGAGAAAGTCAGCAGGTCTGGCAGCATCTGTGAAGAAGGTTTTGAGTTCAGTGTGACCTTTCTTCAGATGGAGGTGGAGAAGGGAGGCAATGATGCATTTTCTCAGTCTAGAATCCAGCAGGAAAATGGGGTCTAGAATTACAGTCTGGGCCAATGTATTGAACTTGATTCAAATAAAGTCACATTCTTATACTCGACATTACACCAGCAATTCAAGAAGGGTATAATCTGTGTCCAAATTGGCTGCCATTTTTCTGTACGTTACAACTTCAAAAGTCTTTAATTAGTTGGGAGGAGATTCAGGGTATACTGAACTCATGAGAGTGTTATATAAACATAAAGTCTTACTTTATTGTGACAAAAACTGATTGCTCGCTGCTGGTTACAAATTGATTGGGAAGGCAGAATACAGAACCACAGCAAATAAAATTCAACCCGTCTCTGATTTAACACATGATGCCAAGAGGAGTACATCAAACCTACTGAGGTAGTCTGCTAAACAGTAGCATGGGCTGCTAAAACAAATGTAATGGCTTTCCAGTTACCAAAGTAAAAGCTTTTTACTGTTGCCTTGGTAACCTGAGAAGTTCTATAAATTCATTCAGAGATTTAGCATGGATTTCTTCTAGTTCTCTTTGAAATACAATAACCTTTCCCAGCTTACAATTGGAGCTATGCCTCAGACTTACTTTTAAATCAGTTACATTCTTATTCATTGCTATAATTTAACTCCTAAATATTTGGAAAAGTATAGTGACTATGAGCTTTATGAGGCATGCTTTGAAGTCTGCAATGGTGACTTCTCACTGTCAACCATCATTCTGACTTGTATTAATGACATATGCCCACTCTTCACATCTGCAACGTAGTTTTGAATGCTTTTCTTAAACTTTCTTTGCCATTTCAGTTTTTACTCCCTTCCCTGGGGATGCTGTCTTGGTTTAGCTTAATGGTGTCAAGAACTCTATGGTTAAAAAAAGGGTATTTCTTTTCTTATTTGATACTCAAAGTGCATTACTCAGTGCCAAGGAATGGAACTCTGTCCGTTAGGACAACGCTGCGCTGTAAGACGTTATTTTGTCCTGCGTTTTATTTTAAAGAGAGGTTGTAAGGCAGAGGTTTCAGCAACCTACCAATACTACTAAAGTAAGAAGCTTTTGAGACCCTGGGCTCTTTTTTTTTAAGGTGGAACAATAGAAGCAACCTGGATGGGTGTGGCCAGCTGTCACAAACCAGGATTTCTAGTTTATTTTAGGTTTAGCTTTAATCAGTTGCTGTTGTGGGCTCAATGGAGAAATGGAAGCCATGTTTCCCTCTCCTGATTACAGTGAAAAGCTGGGGTTATCTTCCTAGGCTGCATCAGATTGCATCTGAGACAAAATCTGTTTTTCTAAATTTGCCTTTTTGCCAAGGGGTATGTTTATGGAATGTTACTATATTGAAACAGTTAATTCGTAATGGTTATTTATCTATTATTCTGTTAAGATTTCCAATAGAGTTAAGTTATTCTGAATTTCTTTTTCTTTGGCTGCCTTCTAATGACAGTGTTTAAATGGATTGTGTTTTCCATAACGTTGAATAGTTTGACCAGTTGCATTACATCTGGGACTTGGCATTTCAAATTTGCCTTAAAAAAAGGAAAAGTTGAGGCCTAAGTTAACTTCTTAAAATATTTTGAGGGGATCTGATCCATAATACTATTCCACAAAGCAGCATCAAGCACCCTCTGGGGCAAGTATATGGCCAGATGTCTCTGATTTGCTTCAATTCAATCCCTGGCAATCACCCTTTACGGTGTGATTTATTTTGCCAATCCCCAGGCCAGTCATCCTTTGTCTCTCTCTGGTGAAACTTCAGAATTGGGGACCACTTTGTTTTGGGCGTCAACGAGTCTTGGAGCTGGATTGAGAGTACTCCAAAATTTCAACTTCCTGTCAGGCTGGGCTGCCATTCATTCCTGGGATGTGGGTGTTGCTGATTGGACCAACACTCATCACCCATCCCTAATTGCCCCCAATAAGATGGTGGTGAGTTGCCTCCTTGAACTGCTGCAGTCTATGTGCAGTCAGTGAATCTTCAGTCCTGTTCGGGAGGGAGTTTGACCCATGAAGGAACGATGATATGATTCCAAGTCAGGGTAGTGTGTGACTTAAAGGAAAACGTCCGTGTTGTGGTGTTTCCATGTGTTTGTGGTTCTGACCTTACTGGAATTGTAGTGTTTCAGAAGGAAAAGAAATCATTGTTCAGTGCATTCAATTCCCCCTGTTGGCATTTGTCAGAATAAACCAGTGACTGAGAGTGAAGGTTCTGAGGAAGGGTCACTGGACCCGAAATGTTAACTCTGATTTCTCTCCACCGATGCTGCCAGACAGAGAACATAGAACAATACAGCACAATACAGGCCCTTTGGCCCACGATGTTATCTTAATCTAAGATCAACCTAACCTACACACCCCTCAATTTATTGCTATCTATGTGCTTGTCCAACAGTTGCTTAAATGTGGGAGAAAGTGAGGACTGCAGATGCTGGGGATCAGAATCAAGAGTGTGGTGCTGGAAAAGCACAGTCAGTCAGGCAGCAACCGAGAAGCAGGAGAATCAATGTTTCAAGCATAAGCTCTTCCAGGGATGCTCACATCACGTGAACAAATATAAAACGCATCATTACTGAAACAGATTTCCTGAGCATGATCATAGTTTTGCTCATCAGAGCTAATTCTTCAAAGTTTGGCTAGTGCAGTTTCTACACCACAACAGTGACTTCACTTCAGAAGGAATTAATTCATTGTAAAACTCTTGTGTTTGTCTTTTGATTATGAAGCACACTATATAAATACAAGCCTTTCTTAAGCATGTCTATGTTTAAAATAAACAAGTCGCATAAGGATACAATCAATTTGTTGTCAATTGTAGTTGACATAGGAGGTTGTTGGATGATATTGTGAACGATACCTGAAATAAAAAAAACAGCATAAGTTGGCAAAGTCATGTGTGCGTGTGCATATATCTGTTGCATTATTAACATACTCTGGCATCTAACATGACAGCATCTGTAGTCTATTGTCTCAACTGTGCCAAGAGCTGTCACTGTCGTAAAAACTATCCATTATAACAAAGAAAAACCTCTTGTCATCCAGAGCCCGTGAAAATTGCAGTTCATTAAAAGATTGTTGTTAATTTTTTTTTAAAATTATTAATTATTACTGCTTACACCTCTTGATAAATGTTCTACTGGTCAAAGATTTACTTCAAAGCTTTTCTTAGATTTTGTCTGAAGCCTACACGAGTCAATTCTGCAGCTAGTATTAAAGATTGAATAGGGTGATGGTTTTCATATGTTGAGCTGATCATGGCCTTCATTCCATAAATCTCTTTACTTGCTTGTCGTCACCCCTACAAAAGTGTACTTTCAAATCTTTCAGAATTTATCAATTCCTATTATTCATGACAAATTGCACGTTATGAGAAGATTAATGAATCAAATCTTTTTCTTGTTAACAAAGGAAATTATCTCCATCTTCCTAACGGTCATGTTTCAAGGTGCCATATTCATAAACAAAATGGCTGGAAGTCACAGTGGGTCAGACAGTATCTGTGGAGAGAAATGACTCTTCATCAGGGTCCGTTCTAATTAAGAGTCACCTAGACTGAAAATGTTAGCTAGCTCTCTCTCCTGACCTGCTGTGACCTACAGCATTTTTCGATTTCAGTACAAATTCCAGCATCTGCAGTAATTTGCTCCGACCCTATTCATGAATTTTTCTTTCTTTCAATCAAGCATCTATTCCTTTGTGTGTTGAACAAGTTGTACTAAGTTAGACCAGCTATCCTTAGTAGCCACACACGCAGATGACAAGCAACATGAATTTGACAGGGGCAACACTACTATTATAGGACAAGCCAAACAGAGAACAGCCAGGGAATTCCTAGAGGCATGGCACTCATCCACAGATTCAATCAATAAGCACATTGACCTGGACCCAATATACCGCCCACTGCAACGGACAGCTGGAACTGACAACCGGAAGCGGCAGATACAAATCACTATAACTGCCGGAGGAAACATCACAGAAGTGCTTCACAGGAGGCTCCCAAGCACTGAGGATGTCACCTAGACAGGGGACGAAACGTCTGCAACACAAATTCCCAGCTCGGCGAACAGAACCACAACAGTTATACTAACTGCTAAGGAATTCTCAATGCATCAATCATTATGTGGAATGGGTAGGAAAATGAATTAAAGGGGAAGGTCAGACAGGAATGGTACAGCAGACTCAAGGGAATCATCCATTCCTGCTTCTATTCCTTACGTTTCCACATAGAATCTATAAATTGAATTTGAAATTAATTTGATTAGCTATTCAAAATTGTTAATAGGTCAAAATTTCACTTAGATGGACAACTGTTTGATTCATTGTTGACAACAATTGAGAGAGGTGACCACAATAGGAGGAAATAGTAATGTCCTAGACTAATAATCCAGAGGATCTGGGGACATGGGTTCAAATCAAGTTGAACTTAAATTCAGCTGATGGGCATTAGTGAGCAAAACAACTAAGCTTGATTGTTGTAAAATACTACCTGGGACATCAATGTCCATTAGCATAGGAAATCCGATATTCTCATTTGGTTTGACCTACGTGTGATTCCAGATCCACAGAAATGTAAATTGATTCTTAACTGCTTTCTGAAATGTCTGAATGAATCTTGTCCATGCCACATGAAATAATAATATAAATACTGTCAATCCAGTTTTGCAATTTAAGTCAGACAGTAAATTTTAGCTGATTAAAGGTAAAAGATATTCCTAACATTCCCAGAAGAAATCTTTGAATACGAGCATGCGCTGTTTAAATGTAGTTGACATTGGAGATTAGATTAGATTCCTACAGTGCAGAAACAGGCCCTTCGGCCCAACAAGTCCACACTGACCTTCTGAAGAGTAACCCACCCAGACCCATTCACTACTAAAGCACCTATCACTATGGGCAATCTACCATGGCCAATTCACCTGAATTGCACATCTTTGGACTGTGGGAGGAAACCCACGCAGACTGTCACCCAAGGCTGGAATCAAACCCTGGTCCCTGGCACAGGAACGCAGCAGTGTTAACCACTGAGCCACTGTGCCTCACAGGTTGTTGGATAATATTGTGAATGGTATCTGAAATTAAAAAACAAATCCGCATAAGCAGGCAAAGTCATGTGCATGTATGCATGTTGTTAAACTTGAAATATCTAGAGTGGAATTTAGCTCTGGAACTTATGGGAAGGCAATAGCCTAGTGGTGTTGTTGCTGGGCTGTTAACCCAGAGACCCAAATAATGCTCTGGGGACCAAACATTGAATCCTACCACAGCAGATGGTGGAAATGAAATTTGATTCGATTAGATTCCCTATAGTGTGGAAACAGGCCCTTCAGCCCAACCAGTCTACACCGACCCTCCGAAGAGTAACCCACCCAGACCCATTTCCTCTCTGACTAATACATCTAACACCATGGGCAATTTAACATGACCAATTCACCTGACTTGCACATCTTTGGACTGTGGGAGGAAACCGGAGCACCTGGAGAAAACCCACGGGAGAACATGCAAACGCCTCACAGACAGTCACCCGAGGCTGGAATTGAATCCAGGTCCCTGGCGCTGAGCCTGCAGTGCTAACCACTGAGCCACCGTACCGTGGAATTAAAAGTTTAATGATGACCAGGAATCCATTGTTGGTTGTCAGAAAAACCCATCTGTTTCATTAAGGTCCTTTAGGGAAGGAAACTGTCATCTTTACCTGGTCTGGCCTACATTTGACTCCAGACCTATGGCAATGTGGTTGATTCTTAATTGCCCTCTGGGATGAGTAATAGACGCTGGCCTGGCCACCAATGCCCACGTCTGTGAATTGATGAAAAAAAACAACTTGTCATTTAATGCTACTATGATTTTATAATTTACATGCTTATGAACATTTGCAGTATAACTCAGAGCAGCACATTATTGACGAATTACAAACAGCACATTCTATTTTCTGTAAAATTTGGCAGATATGTGTATAGTTTTTCTCTTACCCCACCTGTGTTGAATATGTAATGCAAATCATAAATTAACACATTTTTCATAATATTGCCTCACCCTGAAACTGTATCTAATGCACACCATTTTTCATGCCAATGTATTGCTCACTCTGTCTGATATGCATGCCAAACACTTTTTATAGACTTTAGATTTTAAAAGTAAGCTCTGTTCAGTTTTGATTTATGTTCCATCAAGGTGCTTTAGGTGATAGATGTTAGTGATTGGGAGTCAGCCTGCCAAATGGTAACCGGAGCACTGGCAAACAGAAATATGCCCAAACCACTTCATTTGCACCATCGGCAAATGTCTGATGATTTTCTTTTTGTGATATCTATCTCCAAGACTTTCCTGCTAAAGGATGAATAAGGTTCCCTGGCAGAATCATAGTGATTGAAGTCACAAACCAAGGCTATTTGGCCAATCATGAGTATGCTGTAATATAGTGAGAGCATAGATATTGAAGATGATGATGTAGTCCAACAGTTACATGCTGTTGGGAAGGAAGGAAGAGATGAAAGAACTGTATTAGGGAGCTCTAATCAGTATTCTGTACCTTGGAGCATAAATAAAAGCATTCATGGACACTTCTAAGAGACAGATAGTAGTGACTCTTAGATCAGTTAGAGACAGAGGTGCAGCAGACGCAGTATCAGGACAATCTAGCCAAGTAACTTAATTTCCTCATTTCCCCTCCTCCCACCTTACTCCAATTCCAATCTTCCAATCTTCCTCATGACCTGTCCAACCTGTCCATCTTCCTTACCACCTATCCGCTTCACCCTCCTCTCCGGCCTATTGCCATCACCTCCCACCTCCATCCAACTATTGCACTCTCAGCTACCTTCCCCCAGCCCAACCCCCCCACTCTCATTTATCTCTCAACACCCAAGGGTCCCAGCCTCATTCCTGATGAAGGGCTTTTGCCTGAAATGTCGATTTTCCTGCACATCAATCTCTTTTCTGTCTTCTGTCTCATCATTATTTGCGAGCCCACCTACAATGGTAGTGTTGTCAGCAAACGTGTAAATGGAGTTGAGGTGGCATTTGGCCATATTGTCGTAATTGCACAAAGAGTATAGTAGGGGGCTGAACAAGCAGCCTTGTATGGCACTGCTGTTGAGGATTATGGTGGAGGACTTGTTGTCACCTCTTCTTACTGATTGAAGTCCATGTGTCTGAAAGTCAGGAATTCAACTACAGATGTGGGGAGGGAGAAGACCGAGGTCTTAGAGTTCAGAGATTTATCGGATGTGAGCCATGTTGTGTCCCACTGACAAGAGTCGCAATACCATATCATAATATCTAAATCAGGGCTGCACCTTACAATTGGAGAGTGGTGTATATTTAACGCTGGCTGGCCAGGTTTCTGGAAGTTGGAATATGACAGCTTGGAACTGGCTGACAGATGCCAATCTTTGAACCAAATCAGCACCAGTTTGAAAACAACTTCATTTGATGTACTTGCCAGCTGATTTTTTTTTCCTAAATAGCAGCAGTCAGTTGTTTATCATTTGAAAGTTGGGATTATAAATGGCAGCAAAATTTGTTGGCAAGCACTTTACCAGAAGGTTGACAGGATCATTTACCCTGTGCTCCATTTAACTGGCTGTCAAATGTGCACTTGGCCACAGTTCCATATCTCAGATATACCAGTAATGTTTGTGTTTACATTGTACTAATATCAAATACCATAGATTGATAAGCATGCAGTTTTATAAATTTCCTCATAAAGCATTTATGTGCTATTTTCTGAAACAGCAGATTATAGGGTAAATATCGTAACTTCCTTGAGATACAATGTGAGTATTTTATTTCGATGAAGCCCTCAGAACATTTAGTTGAACTTGATGGTTTCACTCCACTTTATTTTTGCAGCTATTGAGGGCCGCTGTCCTTGGCATTTCCTGTTAAAATTATCTCTGGAACAATTTCAACTTGTCATTAAATCGTTCAGAATTTAACTTGAGTTTGAAACATTGACACTCAGCTAAGGCTGTAATGAAAGGTTTTCTCAATACAAGTTTAAACTGCAAAACGATGTGTTACTGTCAGGAAGCTCAGCACCATCCTAGAGAAAGCAGCCCACTTGATCGACACCACCTTAAGGAATCACTCTCTCCACTTCAGCACTATGTATCATCTGCAAGTGGTGTGTCAGGAACTCACTAAGTCACTTTTGGCAACATTTTGAAACCCATTGCCTTGATCACCTGCAAGGAACAGTGCAGTAGGTACATGGGAACATCACCACCACTTGCAAGTCAGGATAGTGTGTAATTTGAAGGGGATCTCTAAGTTCTCCTCCAACTTCAAAAACATACTGACTTGTGATTATAACATGGATCCTTTACAGTCAATAAGACAGAGGAGGTGGTTGAGGTGTGTATAATTACAACATCTAAAAGGCATCTGGATAGTCACAAGAATAGTACAGGTTTAGAGGAATGTGGGCCAAATGCTGGCAAATGGGACTAGATTATTTTAGGATATCTGGTCAGCATGGACAAGTTAGAGTGAAGAGTCCATTTCTGTGCTGTACATCTCTATGATTCTAAGTCAAGAAGAGAACCTACTGCTCCTCAACCACTGGAAGCCCTCCAGCTTTGAGAGATCAGAGCTCTGGCTCCATGGAAAGTCACATTGAGGGGAAACTGCGACTCCACTGAGCATGTTTCTGATCCCTGTCGACCTGACTATGAGGTTCTGAAGCCTAAGGGTTGAGAAATCCCATCAATCATCTCCCACCAAAATACCTTCAGTTTTTAAAGAAAAAGTCATTTGTGGGATGTGGACATCATGGGTTGGGCCAGCCTCTTTTGCCCATCCCTATTTGCTCTTGAGAAGCCAATGGTAGCTGCCCTCTTGAACTGTCTCAAACCATTTGCTGTAGGTTACACACACGATGTTGTAAAGGATGGAGTTCCAACTTTTTGACCAATTGACACTGATGGAACGACAATATATTTTCAAGTCAGGATGGTGTGTGACTTGGGAGGAGAATTTGCAGGTGGTGGCCATGTAACTGCTGATCTTGTCCTTAGCGAGTGATTGTTTATGATTAGATAGTAGTGCTTATGGGTTTGGAAGGTGCTGTCTAAGCATTCTTGGCAAATTTTTGCAATGCATTCTTATAGATAGTACACCCTGCTGCTCCTGTGAATCAATGGCAGAGGGACTGAATGCTTGTGGATGTTTTTTTACAATCAGGTGGGCTGCTTTGTCCTGGATATCATCCAGATTCTTGAGCATGTGGGGAGCATTCCATCACACTCCTAACTTGTGCCTTCAATATGCTGGGCAACTTTGTGGAGTCACGAAGTGAGCTATTTGCTACAGTATTCCTAACCTCTGATGTGCTCTTGTAGCTGCAGTGTTTATATGGCTGGTCCAGTTCAGTTTCTGGTCAATGGTAATGCACAGTAAGTTGATAGTGGGGGCTTTAGCAATGGAATTGTAATTGCATGACAAGGGATGATAGGTAGGTTCTTTCTTGTCTGGCACTTGCATATTACGAATGATACTTGTCACTTGTCAGCACAAACTTGGATATTGTCCAGGTCTTGCAATTTATAAACACAGGCTGCTGAAGTGCTGAGGAATTATGAATAGAGCTGAGTGTTGTGCAACTATTAGCAAACATCCCCACTTCTCACCTTATGATGGAGGGAAGGTCATTGGTGAAGCAGCTGAAAATGGACGAGCCAAGGACACTATCCTGAGGAATTCCTGCAGAGATCTCTTTGGGCTAAGCCCTTTTTTCCAATGGAAAGTGCACTATAATGTATCTCAACAGTTAACACGATCTTAGTCGATGTAACAGCCAAATGACCTTAGAAGGACAAAGTCTAATGATCAATTACTGCAATTAAAATGCACCGAATTTGTAAGACAGCATCTAATAATGACATGTGGGGCTGTCTTTTAATATTTGTTCGTCAGAAGGCTCCCAAATACTCAGCTGGATTCTGCCACAGTCCTAGAACTTTCTAACTTGGCAAAAGTTTCCAAAATTATCCTGATCCAATGAACTTATTATTGGACAATATTTAGATTAGATTACTTACAGTGTGGAAACAGGCCCTTTGACCCAACAAGTCCACACCGATCCCCCTACATTTACCCCTTTACCTAACACTACGGGGAATTTAGCACGTCCAATTCACCTGACCTGCACACCTTTGGACTGTGGGAGGAAACCCATGCAGACACGGGGAGAATGTGCAAACTCCAAACAGTCAGTTGCCTGAGTCAGGAATTGAACCCAGGTCTCTGGCGCTGTGAGGCAGCAGTGCTGACCACTGTGCCACCCACATATTTCTCCAGATCTCTCAATGACAACTTGGGTGTCACAGACTATAATAGTATGGCCACAGCCTTAACCTAATCCAGACCTCTTCTACTTCTGGGAAGTTTATGTGACACTTTTTAAGGGGAAGTGAAAGTTTCAGGTCCACAGCCTCAATTTTGTCAATTCCCATACTTATGCCCAGACATTTTGTCTCAGTTGGACCAATTCTCCAACAGGGAAGTCTTCCATAAATACTACACAGAAGCCTAGACTTTGAACTCATATCTCTGGCATGGCAAATACCCACTGATCTACCTACCTACTGACTCATAGACCAGAGTTGTGCTGATGTGGCTACCTCTTTCAAGAGGTTATTTTGTCCTTGGGTTTTTCTGGGGGTGGGGGGGGGGGGGGGGGTTCATAAAGGCAGAGGTTCCAATAGGTCTGGAAATATCTACTTGAAAATGATCGCAGGGGTGTGGCCAGTTCAGTTTTTTTTCTAGTTTGGTTTAGTTTTAGCAAGCAATCAGAAAACTGCTGGTGGCAGAGTGCAACAATGTTCCATGCCTCTTGCCTGACTCTGAAATCTCTCCTGCCTGTAAGGACCTGTGCTTGAATTGACCTTGCTGTGTTTATGGGATGTTGCAGGAATTGACACAGCTTCGTTAAGTTGCCTTTGCCTTTACAATTCCCCCTGGAAAAACCCAAGGACAACATAACCTTGTTAAAGGGGTAGCATCAGCACACCTCTGGTCTATGAGTCAGTAGGTAGGTAGGTTAGTAGGTATTTACCATGCCAGAGATATGAGTTCAAAGTCTGGGCTGATGCTTCAGTTTAGTATTTATGGAAGGCTTCCCTATTGGAGGATTGGTTCAACTGAGACAGAATGTCCAGGCAAAATTGAGGCTGTGGACCTGAAATTTTCACTTCCCCTTAAAATGTGTCACATAAACCTCCCATAAGTAGAAGAGGTCTGGATTAGGTTAAGGTTGTGACCCCGTGGCTGAATACTTCAACTCCCCCCCCCCCCCCACTCTGTCAAGGACATGCAGGTCCTGGGCTTCCTCCATCACCAAACCGTTACCACCTGATGCCTGGCCGAAGAACGCATCATATTCCACCTTGGGACCCAGCAACCACACAGGATAAATGTGGACTTCAACTGTTTCCTCATTCCACACCCCCCCCCCCTCCACATTATCCCTGTTCCAAGCCTCCAACTCAGCACCGCCCTCCTGACCTCACTGCTCCTTGGATGCTGCCTGAACTGCTGTGCTTTTCTAGCACCACTAATCCAGAATCTGGTTTTCAGCATCTGCAGTCATTGTTTTTACCCCATCCATCACCTTTCCCATCCATTCACTCCATTCCCCTCCCCCGACCTATGACCTTCTCTCTCACCTTCATCTACCTATCACTTTCTCCATACATTCCCCCAACTCCACCCTCCTCTCCTTTATCTCTCAGCTCCCCGACCCACGAGCCTCATTCCTGCTGAAGGGCTTATGCTCGGATGTTGCCTGACCTGCTGTGCTTTTCCAGCACCACACTCTGATCTCCAACATCTGCAGTCCTCACTTTCTCCTAGCTCAAAGATAGTCCAATTATGTCATACTTTAGCACTTCACATGCAAGACAGAGCATCAGCCATTAAGAGTCAGTCACTAGACTCAAAACATCAACTTTGCTTTCTCTCTACAGATGCTGCCGGACCTGCTGAGTTTCCAGAGCAATTTCTGCTTTTGTTTCAGCATGTTACTACTCAGATTTTTTTGTGATAGATTGTATTAAAGTCTTTAAAGAGAGAGAAGTCAATCTCTGTTATTATTTTTCGCATTCTGGTTTATATACACATTCTGTGTACTCTCTACAAGATGCATTGCAGAAATTCACCAAAGATCCTTAGATAGAACCTTCCAAACCCATGACCACTTCCATCTAGAAGGACAAGGGCAGCAGATACATGGGAACACCAGCACTACCTTTGTGTTCATCTCCAGGCCAGTCACCATCCTGACTTGGAAATGGGTCTCTGTTCCTTCACTGTCGCTGGGTCAAAATCCTGGAATTCCCTCCCTAATGGCATTGTGGTTCAACCCACAGCAGGGGGACTGCAGTGGTTCAAGAAGGCAGCTTACCTGACATTCCTGATAAAGGGCTTATTCCCAAAACGTCGACTCTCCTGCTCCTCGGTTGCTGCCTGACCTGGTGTGCATTTTCAGTAGCACACTTTTAACACCACCTTCTCAAGGGCAACAAGGGATGGGCAATAAATGTTGGCCAAGCCAGCGATGCCCACATCCTACAAATGAACAAATAAAAACAATTCAGACAGATAAACTGTAATGAGTGAATTATTTTTATTCTATTAGATGGTGGCTGTTGTGTTGCTTGGGTGTGATGAATGAAGTGAACTCAGGCTGTTAGGATGCAAACTTCATCGAAGATGAGTGGCAATCTTGCTGTGAATTCAGGAAAGTCAGATGAGGAGACAATCAGGCAACCAAATAGCTAAAGCAGGGAAATTTGCCATATGAATGTTTAAATCTATTTTTCAGTTTTGGATTGAATCATCAAGTTCAGATGATTTATTGGGTATAATTGGCAAAATAATTGAAGGGCAGTCAGTTTCTGGGGAAATGTCGCTCATTTAACAAAGCACACATCTTAATAAATGATTAATGACACCTGAAAGATTGGCAGACTTGAAATGGACTTTAAATAGGCAACAGAGATTAAATTGGAATGAATGGCTGGCCAAAAGCTGAGGATCTAACATTTAATTTTACTTCTTTCCTGTTATACAGAAATTCTATAGAACTATGACATATCTTGTTGAGTTAGCTACATGTTGATATGATTCAAGTACATGAAATATCTCATGGACCAAGCCAACAAATAGAGTTAGCTTTCATCATTGATTTTAAAAACCCAATTTATTTCAGGAGTCAGGAAACCTTCGGGAAATAGTTGAAACTCTCTTTTTGAACCCTTGATATTCTCTTTTTTTTTAAGCTGTCAGCTGAGCAACAATTGTTTGTCAGGCTACTGGGAAAACATGCCTATCATTCTTCGAAAATAGTGCTGTTAGATTTTATGCACCCACTTGAGCAGTTTAAGGACTCAGCTAAATTATTGTACCTTTGACAAAGCAGCACTCCCTCAGTAATGCACTAAAGTATCAGCCTGGAACTTACACTCTTGAGTGGAGCTGGAGTGCCTCGAGTGTAATATCAGAAAGGTCTGAATAATGCCTTGATGGTTTGGTTCAATGGCCAGGAGAAAGTGAGGACTGCAGATGCTGGAGATCAGAGTTGAGAGTGTGACGCTGGAAAAGCATAGCAGGTCAGGCAGCATCTGAGGAGCAGGAGATTCGATGTTTCGAGCATAAACCCTTCATCAGGAATGTTCAATGGCTAATCTGCCAAGTCAAGGATTCTAGGAGGTAAAAACAATGACTGCAGATGCTGGAAACCAGATTCTGGATTAGTGGTGCTGGAAGAGCACAGCAGTTCAGGCAGCATCCAAGTAGCTTCGAAATTGACGTTTCGGGCAAAAGCCCTTCATCAGGAATAAAGGCAGTGAGCCTGAAGCGTGGAGAGATAAGCTAGAGGAGGGTGGGGGTGGGGAGAAAGTAGCATAGAGTAAATGACCTGGGAGTTGCAGTGGGAGAGGGACTCCCTGAGATTCTTGTAGAGAGAGGAGGAAAACTTCTTCAAGGCAGGCATCCTTGCAAGAGGATTCGCAGTAGGGTTAAAATGATTTTACATGAGGGCTGTGCTTGGGACATGGCATTACGACACAACCTCTGCCAGGACTAGAGCCTTTCTGGGCCTACTTCCATCAGAAAGAAGCATTGAACCCTTTTCTCATGGCTTAATCATTCAGGAACCGTAATGGGAAAGGAACATTGTTTATTGGTGAATGCCAAAATATAGAATAGAATCCCCACTGTGTGAAAATAGTCCATTCGGCTCAACAAACACCAACTCTCCGAAGAACATCCTACCCACCCCCCCCACCTTATCCCTATAAGTCTGTATTTCCAGTGGCCAGTGCACCAAAGCTACATATCCCTGAATACTATAGGTAATTTAACGTGGCCAATCCAGTTGACATGCACATCTTTGGATGGAGCCATCACCCATGGCGTACAAAGACTAGTTGCAGCCCAGAATAGACAGTGTTGCAGACCCAAGACTGAGTTTGCCTTATAAAGGGCTCAGGTGATGAGTTCCAGTTTGGCAGGCTGTTGCCTGTTACCACGGGAACTCATACTCAATGAGTTCCATGGGGAGATTAATTAATGGTTTCCCATGGGCTACATAGTGTTCCAACAGTCCCTCAGTCCAACCATGGAATGATGCTATTCATCATGGTTCATAAGCAATGCAATTACAAATAATAAGTGCCAAGCAATATATAATATAGAGGGCAGAATAGGGGCAGCAAGCCATCTCCCTTATGCTGTTTGCACAATCTGAAAATTCCAAGCAAACAAAGAAAGACTTCCATTTGTTAGGATGAGGAAGGAACTACCCAAATTCAGCATCCTTACAGGGGAAAGAGGATCAATCTACACAGTGTATATTGGCACCGTAGCATTTGGGTATGGAATGGGCTGCATGTGTTGGCTACAATTCTAAAACAGTCAGCAGAGGCAAAGTAAGTAAAATCCAAAGGAACATTGGGACAGTTCCCAAAAATCATTAACTAGCGAGATCCCAGTCACTACAAAGAAGATCAACCTGAATTTATATTATGCATTCAATGAAAGTCAAGGACCTAGTGGCATTAACACTAAACTATTAATCCAGAGACCAAGGCTAAATGTTCCAAAGACCTGGGTTTGAAACACACCACAGCATGGTGGTATTTGAATTTGATAAAAAAATCATTGGACTTATGTCTAATGATGAACATTGCCAATTATTGGGAAAAACCCATCTAGTTCACTAATCCCCTTTAGAGAAGAAAACTTCCATTCTTACTTGGTCTAGTCTACATGTGACTCCAGACCCACAGCAATGTAGTTGACTCTTAATTGCCCTTAGTGATGGGCAGTAAGTGTTGGCCTAGCTAGCAATGGCCACTTCCTTTGAATGACTTAAAAAAATACATTGTAAATTATCCCGAGGAGCCTAAAGAAGCGTTATCAAACAAAATTTGACAAAGAGCCACATGAAGACAGGATGGATGGCTGACATCTTTGACAAAGAAGCTGGTATTAACATTTGTTTAAAGAGAAGAAGGAGATGTGGAGTAGTGAGGAGGGAAGGCCAGGGTTTAGGTCGCCAAAGTCATGGCTAAACACTGGCCTTCCCTCATCACCAGTGGAGAGAGTGGGATAGTGGAACAGTAGTTCCATCGTGGACCAAAAAAATCCTCGTACATGTCAGAGTCGGAGCAGCATCAGTTTTCTGGACGATTGTATGGCTGGAGAAGGTTGCAGAGTTGGGAGGGCCTGAAGCCATGGATTAAATAATAAGGGTGCTAATTAATAAATGAAGCTGCCAGTGCAAGTCATTGAACTTAGGAGCGATGAGGGAGTGGAAGCTAGGAAACAGGGATGAGATTTTCTGGTGAGGATGAATGTGTCATCATTAATATCTTCAAATAACAGTTCTTTCTTCAGATACTGAGTTCTTTTGACTGATATAAATATATCACTAATAATTTGAATAATACTTTTCCATGTCAATTTATTTCAGACCTTCAGATATTGATTATCCTCAACTTTTACCATTAAGAGTTAGAAGGCAAAATAGAGCTGGCTTTCTGAAATGAAAGCAGCTCGCAAGAACTGCTTAACACTACATTTTTGTTCAGAAAATCCTGTTTAATTGCATCCACATTTGGACATAAATTATATGGCATGCGGCTTGCTGGTTTTGGAAAGACTTCAGTGATTTTGATGCTGTGTCTCCATTTTCTTTGAATCCCATCCAGTGCTCGAGGAGAACTATGTGGAACTGATTAGTGCTCGATGCATCATGTTCTTGAAGCAGATATCCACCATTCTAGCCTCAGAGTTCACACCAAATGCCTCACAACAGCCAGATCAAACACATTGATATGCTAATGATGTGGCTCAAGTTTGCTGAATACAATGAGGTAACATGCAACTTGGATGAGCTAGGTATCGTGGACTGTGATGGTCTTTAATATAAAACCATTTTGAATGGAAGTCTGGAATACCAAGGTGATTCTGTTCAGACTGAAAAGCATAAGCACCTATAGCTCAATATGAAGCAAATCAGGAGCTCAGAGATGCTAAGAAATGTAAGCTGAGAAACGGCATCGCATAGTAACATTAGAAACAGGAGTAGGCCATTGAGCGCCTCAAGTCTGCAGTGGCAGTCAATTAGATCAACAATCTGACCCTGTTTATCTGATTAAAATAAAAGCAAAATACTACAGATGTTGGAAATCTGGAATAAGCACAGAGAATGCTGGAGAAACTCAGCAAGTCTGGCAGCATCTGTGGGGAGTTAAAGTTCTGAGTTAAGTCTGAAGAAGATTCAAACCAGACCTGAATCATTCATCCTGTTTCTTTCTCCAAACCTGCTGAAAGACCTGCTGAGGTTCCCCAGCATTCTTTCCTAGCACCATACCACGTTTTGCGCAATGTGGCAAATTCAATGAGTGATCACTGCTCCCAGCTTCTATCTATTAGAACCAGGTGACAATTCAGTCATGGCAGGCTTGTTGCACCTGAGGTGATAGTCCTCTTCCTCAGTGTCCTCATCTTCCTCCAACACTCACAGCTCTTCAGCATCCACTACTTCCTCTCTTTGCCTGTTCCGTTTGCACGGATCACAGCATGCTTGGACTGTGCAGCACATCGCTGGGGTGTACTGCAAGACCCTTCAGATTAAGTGGGCATTTAAACGGGCATTGGATAGGCATATGGAGGATAGTGGGCTAGTGTAGGTTAGGTGGGCTTGGATCGGCGCAACATAAAGGGCCAAAGGGCCTGTACTGCGCTGTATTTTTCTATGTTCTATGTTCTATGTTAAGTATAGAACCTCATCTGGAGAGGGTAGCATGACTTTTTTAAAATCTTTTTGAACACATGGTCTCTAATAGTGTGGAACTTCAAAGAGGAACTTTGCTAACGAAGGCACTTACACAGTGCAGGTTAAAGGCATTTGTAATCATAGGATTCTGTATGGGAACTGCTTGCAGACTCTAACTCTGCCAAATTGCTGGCCACAAATGATCTCAACTGTATTATTGGGTCGTGAACAGAGTCATCTCTGTGAAGCAGGAATAATCAAAGCATTCACAAGAAACCTGAAACGTTTTGGTGGCAGAGGGTGTGTAGTTGAGTTTATTTTGCATTCTTCAGTCAGAGGATGAGAGCATTGCTGGCCAGACCAGCATTTATGACCAAGAGGACTGTGAAGAGTCAAGCACATTGTTTTCCGTCTGGAGTCACATGTCAGCCAGACCAGGTAAGGATAGCATTTTCCTTCCCTAAAGGACATTAGTGAACCAGATGGATTTTTATGACAATCAACAACCAATTCATGGTCATCATAAAGCTCTTAATTCTAGGTTATTTTTAATTGAATTCACATTGCACCACCTACCATGGTGAGATTCAAACCCAGGTCTCCAAAACATTATCTGGGTTCCTGCATTAATGGCCCAGTGACAATATCACTCAGTCATCAAGACCAAGATAGACAGATCTTTGATCTAGAGCAATGGGGAGTAAAGCAGTAGGACAGTGGAGTTGAGGGTTATTAGATGAGCTATAATCTTATTGAATGGAGGAGCAGACACAATGGGCCAATCTGTTCCTACACCTTATGATCTGAAAGGATGAACAAAAGCACAGTTGATTGCCCCTCAACTTGAACTATAAGTAATAGTCAATGTACTGTTAGATGCAATTCTTACTTTCTTGCATGGAGAGGGCATTGGTGATGGGTGGGGACGGAAATGTTTCAGTGACTCTGCAGCACTTACAATTCCCTACTATATTTGTGGGCATGGCTCAAGCTGCATGCCTCAGAATAAAATCTACTCTTGCCTAAGATCCATGCGTAGCCATTTCAAGGCCCTCCCACTGTCTTGAGTACTATATTAAGCTGTCATTTGTTTGTGGTGTGAATGCTGGCTGTTCACCTTACTTTGATGTGGAGGAGCTGGTGTTGGACTGTGGTGGACAAAGTTAAAAACCACACAACATCAGGTTATAGTCCAACAGGTTTATTTGAAAGTACTAGCTTTCGAAGCACTGCTCCTTCATCAGATAGCTTCCAGCTGTGCCATGGGGAAGTAAGTGGCCAGATCAGAACAGTTCAGACAGAACATGTGTAATCCTGCTGTGCTCTATACAACTGAAGCTGGCAAAGAGGGGATGTGATGGATACTGAAGAGCTGGGAGACTGTCAGTGACTTTGTCAGGAGGACATTGAGTGGGAGGAACACCACCTTCTGTGAGATGGACCTAGAGCCATGTAGGACTTGGTATTCAGTTCCAACATAGGAGAGTTGGGTAAAGTGAATATTCATTGGCTGCAAATTTATTGTTGCATGAACGGCAACTGGCTCCTGCGTATTGCTAGAAAAAAGTGAAGATTTAACTTTATATACTTTTTCATTTTTCCTGTTGTTCAATATGAGTTAACACTTCCAACCATTTGAATGCTTTCCAACATGTAACGTTCCTATATTGAACAATGAGAAGAAATGCTACCATATCACCTCTACGCCCTTAGAAATTTCTTGTTTTCTTTTCTCTTTCACTGGGTGGCACGGTGGCAATGAGCAGCATGATGGCACAGTGGTTAGCACAGCTGCCTCACAGCGCCAGAGACTCGGGTTCAATTCCTGCCTCAGGCGACTGATTGACTTTGCACATTCTTCCCATGTCTGCGTGGGTTTCCTCCGGGTGCTCTGACTTCTTCCCACAGTCCAAAAATGTGCAGGTTAGGTGAATTGGCCATGCTAAATTGCCCGTAGCCTTAGATGAAGGGGTAAATGTATGGGAATGGGTCTGGGTGGGTTGGTGTGCAGGTCGGTATGGACTTGTTGGGCTGAAGAGCCTGTTTCCACACTGTAAGTAATCTAATCTAAATGCACTCCCTGGCTGGAATCATAGAATCCCTACATTGTGGAAGCAGGCCATTCAGCCCATCAAGTCCATACTGACCCTCCAAAGAGCATTCCACCCTATCTCTGTAACCGAGCATTTCTCGTGGCTAATCCATTTAGCTTATGCATCCATGGACATGATGAGCAATTTAGCATGACCAATCCACCTAACCTGCACATCTTTGAACTATGGGAGGAAGCCGGAACACGCAGAAGAAACCCACGCAGACATGGGGAGCTGCATTCCTGATGAAGGGCTTTTGCCCGAAACGTCAATTTTACTGCTCCTCGGATGCTGCCTGAACTGCTGTGCTCTTCCAGCACCACTAATCCAGAATGGGGAGAATGTGCAAACTCCACACAGGCAGTCACCGAGGCTAGAATCAAACCCTAGTGCTGTGAGGTTGCAACGTTAACCACTGAGACACCGTGTCACATGTGATTGGCAGTTTTAACCTGGTGCCCAGATGGGCTTGAAATAAGATCCAGGTAATCCCAGAAAGTCCTGGCAGTGGTAAGTGCTTCCAACACTGTGGAACTCATGATAAAGTGTGGGTGATACAGTAGAGACATGTTATATAGATAATGGGGTGAACAATGTAATGTTAAAGGAGGATACTCAGTAAAACTCAGAGAGGGATGCACTCTATGAAACTCCTCAAAATTGATGGCTGGCCGATATATGACAAAACCCAGCCCTTTGTGGATCTTTAGATCAAAGATAATGTGAAAGCTGTTTATTGCTTGCAGTTTTAAAAGCTTTTAAGGTCTTTACTTTAGCGCAGAAAGTGTGAATCTTTTAGAAGTAAAAGGAGCAAAATATGATTAACATGCAGGCATTGGGGCTTTCCTGAAGTCTTATTTCACTTTGTGAAATCATAGATAGGCTGAAACTCCTTCGGTATTCATGGGTTTCAAACATAATTTTAGCCTATGATCTACATTACATACTTCAAAAAGGTATTTCCACCTGTGACATTAGTTTTGTTTCTTTTTAACTGTTTAGAATCAACAAGGATTACCATTTGACTGAAAGAACACATGAATCTCATTGAAACCATTTATTAGTGTCAGGAATTCTCTTTGCAAATGTAATATAAATGTTTAGTGCAAGTCGTCATGTATCACTTCAGAAGAAAATGTAAACTGTTACACATTTCTTGATATTGATTTTTATGAATTTTCACATGTGAACACTGAATACATTACTTTTACTATTTTAACAGATTATTTAAATAGTTTAAAATAGGTACTTTAAAGTCCAGCTCAAAGTAACTCTTATCCTTTCATCTTAATGTAATAGAAAACACTCTCTTAGGTAATGAACACATTTCAGCTATGCCGGAGGCAGTTTTTAAATTTCATTTGTGGGGTGTGAGCAAGGCCAGAATTTATTGATCATTGCTAATTGCCCTTGTGAAGATGCCAGTGAGCTAACTCTTTGAACCTTTCAATGCATGTGGTCCAAGTGTATCAGACTGCTGCGAAGGAGGCTGTATCAGGATCTGACCCAGTGACAGTGACATAGTTCCAAGATATCAATATAGTTTTAAGTCAGGATGATGTGAGGCTTGAAAAGGAACATGCAGGTGTTATGGACCAGGCCAAACCCCCTCAAAATATCCAGAAGATAGTCTAGACCCTAACTTATTTTTATTTTAAAGATAAATGTAAGGTGTTGCGTTCTAGATGCAATTCGATTGCTCAAACTCTTGGATTTGAACACAATTTATGTATACCTTCTAGTTTAAAAAGAAACAAAAGAGAAAATGAATTAGAATAACTTAACTCTCTTGGAAAACTTAACAGAATAATATATATAGTAACTACAGAGGAACCTTGATTATCCAAAGGACACAGGCGGGGAGTTTTTTATTCAGCTAATCGAATGCCGGATAATCAAATGCTGACTAACGTATATAGCCAAGCACTGGGATCTTGCAATCTTGTTTGGATAATCCAATATTTGGTTAATTGAATGCCGTATAATCAAGGCTCCTCTGGTTACTAATTAACTCTTCCAATTTGGTAATGTCCCATTAACACACCCTTGACAAAACATTCAGAACACAGATTGTCTCACATACAACTCCCGTAACAGGCAGAAAACCACCAGCTTTCTGTAATCAAGAGAGGGAAAAATAGCTTTCACTTGTTCAAGACCCCAGTAGTAAGTGCTGAAAGCTAAACCTAGTTCTGTGGAAGATCGATAACACTCATTCAAGCTGCTTCTATTGTTCCAAACTTTTAAAAATGAAACCAAGGCTTTACAAGCTGTTTACTTTCTTACAGACAGATTGGTGCCTCTTGCTCAATGTCCGTTTTGAAAAAGGAAACAGGACAAAATAACCTCTTAAATTTACAACATCATTAAATAGGTAGTGGTATTTCCATGCGATTTTTACCCATGTCATTTGAACTGGAGGTGATTTTGGGTTTGTGTTCTGTTCAGTTTAGTATTTAAGCTTTACCTTTTGACATATGTCATTGGAGGTGCTTTGGCAATTAACAAATAGACATGAGTAAAATCAAATGTTGGAAGTCTTATTCATCTGAGGAGCAGAGGTGTTATTGATGAGGGATGTGTGGACTGTGATATAAGTAATACGAAGATCAACAGAGGAAGAGCAGGATAGTGGCATTACACCTCTTCCCACCTCTTGCAAAAATGCCATCCCGTATTCCCAATTTCTCCACCTCTGCCGTATCTGCTCCCAGGAGGACAAGTTCCACCATAGAACACACCAGATGGCCTCCTTCTTTAGAGACCGCAATTTCCCTTCCCACGTGGTTAAAGATGCCCTCCAACGCATCTCGTCCACATCCCGCACCTCTGCCCTCAGACCCCACCCTTCCAACCGTAACAAGGACAGAACGTCCCTGGTGCTCACTTTCCACCCTACAAACCTTCGCATCAACCAAACCATCCGCCGACATTTCCGCCACCTCCAAAAAGACCCCACCACCAGGGATATATTTCCCTCCCCACCCCTTTCCACCTTCCGCAAAGACCATTCCCTCCGTGACTACCTGGTCAGGTCCACACTCCCCTATGACCCACCCTCCCATTCTGGCACTTTCCCCTGCCACCGCAGGAACTGTAAAACGTGTGCCCACACCTCCTCCCTCACCTCTATCCAAGGCCCTAAAGGAGCCTTTCACATCCATCAAAGTTTCACCTGCACATCCACTAATATCATTTATTGTATCCGTTGCTCCCGATGTGGTCTCCTCTACATTGGGGAGACTGGGCGCCTCCTAGCGGAGCGCTTTAGGGAACATCTCCGAGACACCCGCACCAATCAACCAAACCGCCCCGTGGCCCAACATTTCAGCTCCCCCTCCCACTCTGCCGAGGACATGGAGATCCTGGGCCTCCTTCACCGCCGCTCCCTCACCACCAGACGCCTGGAGGAAGAACGCCTCATCTTCCGCCTAGGAACACTTCAACCCCAGGGCATCAATGTGGACTTCAACACCTTCCTCATTTCCCCTTCCCCCACCTCATCCTAGTTTCAAACTTCCAGCTCAGTAACTGTCTCCTTGACTTGTCCGGACTTGTCCGACCTGCCTATCTTCTTTTCCACCTATCCACTCCACCCTCTCCTCCTTGACCTATCGCCTTCATCTCCTCCCCCACTCACCCATTGTACTCTATGCTACTCTCTCCCCACCCCCACCCTCCTCTAGCTTATCTCTCCACGCTTCAGGCTCACTGCCTTTATTCCTGATGAAGGGCTTTTGCCTGAAACGTCGATTTCGCTGCTCGTTGGATGCTGCCTGAACTGCTGTGCTCTTCCAGCACCACTAATCCAGTACATGTGACTCCAGTCTCTCAGCAATGTGGTTGACTCTTTACTGCCCTCTGGGCAATTAAGGATGGACTACAAATGCTGGTCTGGCCAGTGACACCCTCATCCTGTGAATGAGTAAAATAAGTAGTGTGAGAGTAGTGGTTGTCATTGTGGTAAAGCCATTGGTTCTCAGCAGGATTAATGTGTAAAACTGACAGCAACTTTTGTCATTTACAGTTGAAACGGAAATGTGGGTTTTAATGTCAGAAGTTGCATCATGCCCCTTCACAGCATGTCTGTTATGGTCAGATACAGACAGAATCTGCAATATGATATGAAATTTAACTTCTTTTTACCCGTTTCTCACTGTAAAAACATTTGCAAATGTTAAATGCTGATTTTATCATTGTAACAAGCCAAACCTTCTAGCAAAAGTTTCAATAGATACAAGAAAGAAGAAACGGCTGGCTAAAGTGGGTGTGAGTCTGTTAAAGACGGAGTTAGGAGCATTTATAATGGGAAACAGAGAAATGGCAGGGAAGCTAAATGATTACCTTCTGTCTGTTTTCACTGAGGAAGATAGAAGAAATCGCTCATGTGGAGAGATCCAGATAGTGACAGACAATGAAAAGCTGAAGGAAATCAGTCTTAATAAGAAGAGAAATTACTGCGAGTGAAAGCTGATAAATTCCCAAGACCTGATAGTTACATACCAGAGCATTGTAGAAAGTGTCTATCGAGGTAATGGGATTTATGAGTTTTGAGAAGGTTTGTAGCTCAGGTTGAGGTTCTAGATGTAGGTTTGCTCGCTGAGCTGGAAGGTTTGTTCTCATGAAAATGAACCTTCCAGCTCAGTGAGCAAACCTACATCCAGATAATAGGATTGCATAGAATTCTACAGAACCTGGGATGATTCCTACAGATTGGATGGGAGCAAAGATCATCCCAACTATATCAGAAAAGAGTAAGAGAGAAAGTAAGGGACTACAGACGGAATAAATAGACACATGTATGTTTGCGATCTGGTTGCACATAGTCAGTATGGGTTTGCAAATGGGATATCGAGATTGGCAAACTTGTTGGAGTGTTTTGAAGGTGTTACTAGCCAAACTGATAAAGGAGAACAGATGGCCTTTGATAAAATCCCACACAGGAAGCTGGTTAGAAAAGTTAAATCACATGACATATGAGATAATGGATTGGACTCATAGAGTTGAACAGCTCGGAAGCAGACCCTTTGGTCCAACCTGTCCATGCTGACCTATCTGAAATATCCAAATTTAGCTCCTTGAAAGTGGAGTCAAGTGGATATCCTAAATATCCTAAATTAATCTAGTCTCATTTGCCAGCACCCAGCTCATATCCCTCCAAACCCTGCTTATTCATATTCTCATCCTGGTGACTTAAATGTTGTAATTGTACCAGCTCCCATCACTTTCTCTGGCAGTTCATTTCATTAAAGCATCACCCTCTGCTTGAAAGGTTTCCCCTTAGGTCCTTTTTATATCTTTCCCCTCTCACCTTAAACCTATGCTTTCTAGTTTTGGACTCCCCCACCCCAGGGAAAAGACCTTGGCTGTTCACCCTATCCATGCCCCTCATGATTTTATAAACCTCTATAAGGTGACCCCTCAGCTTCTGCTGCTTCAGGCAAAATAGCCCCAGCCTGTTCCCTCTCTCCCTATAAGCTCAAATCCTCCAACCCTGGCAAAATCTGTTAAATCTTTTCTGCACCCTTTCAAGTTTCACAACATCTTTCCTATAGCAGGGAGATCAAAAATCAAAGCAGTGTTACAAAAGTGGCCTAACCAATGTTCTTTACAGCTGCAACATGACCTCCCAACTCCTATACTCAATGCACTGACTAATAAATACAAGCATACCAAACACTTTCTTCATGACTGGTCTATCTGTGACTCCACTTGCAAGGAGCTATGCACCTGCCCCCCAAAGTCTTCTTGCTCAGGATCAGCATGGATTAATGGCTAAAAGACAGAAAACAGAGATGAGGAACAAATGAGCCATTCCCACTTTGGCAGACTGACTGCTGGGATACACAGTGACTAAAGTTCTATTAATTTCACAATATTTATGGAGAGGGACAAAACTGGTCCACAACTTCAAGCTCTAAATTGTGGCAAGGCAAATTTTGATGGAATTAGACAGGAGCCTGCAGGGTTGATGAGAGTAGCTTGTTTGCAGGCAAAGGGACCTCCAGCAAGTTGGAGATCTTGAAACGTGAGATAGCTAGAATTCAAGGTCCATATGTTCCTGTGAGGGTGAAGGGCAAGGTTGGCAGGATCAGGAAACCCTGGATGACAAGAGATATTGAGGCTGTGACCGAAAAAAAAGGAGGCGTGGCTCACATACAGGCAGCTGGGATCAAGGGAGTCCCTGGAGGTATACAGGGGGTTAGAGGAGTTTACTGAAGAGAGAAATCGGGAGAGTGAAGAGGGGGCACGAGATAGCCTTCACAGAGAAGATTAGGGTGAATCCAAAGAGGTTCTTCAAGTATATTAAAAATAAAATGAATAACCAGTGAAAGAATAGGACCCCTCAAGTACCAAAGTGAACATATATGTGTAGAAGCACAGGAAATGGGTGGGGGAGGGAGGGTGGGGGTTCTCAATGAATATTTCTCCTTTCTGTTTACTGTGGTGAAAGATATAAAGACTTGAGAGCTCAGGGGAGTTCCTGGTCATATCTTGGAGACAATCTGTATCACAACAGAAGTTGATGGACATATTAGAATTTTTGAAGGTGGATTAATCTCTTGGTCCTAACTAGATATATCCAAGAACACTGCTAGAGGCTAAAATAGAAATTTTGAGGCTGCTGGCTGATATTTTTGCATCATTGTTAGCCACGGGTGTGGTCCCAGGAGACTGGAGGGTAGCGAATGTTGTGCCCTTATTTAAGAAGGGCTGCAAAGGAAAACCTAGGATCTATATCCAAGTAAGCCTAACATCTGTGGTAGGTAAGTTAAAAATCACACAACACCAGGTTATAGTCCAACAGGTTTATTTGGAAGCACTAGCTTTTGGAGTGCTGCTACTTCGTCAGGTGGTTGTGGAGTATAAGATTGTAAGACACAAAATTTATAGCAAAAGTTTACAGTGTGATTTAACTGAAATTATATATTGAAAAAGACTTGGATTGTTTGTTAAGTCTCTCATGTTTTAGAATGACCATGTTGGTTTCAGTTCTTTCATATGTAAATCGCAGAACTTTTTTAAAAGTTACATTCTCAAGTGAACTTTAACAATTTTTCTCAAATGACAAGAGGTAGGACAGTATCGTTGTACAAAGAGACCGTATGTCCTTGTCCATAAGTCTGTACTTTCTCAGGGATAAGTCCCTGTGTTGCTAACAAATCACTAGAAAATCTGCAACCTGGAAACATTTTTCACAGTTTGTAAATATTTAACATCTTGAAATACAATGATTTTTAAAAATAATAAATGTATATGAATTTAAATTTTGTTATGATAGTTCAGATTATATCTTAAAATGTTATGTATTTGATTAATATTTTAATTTGACATGGGTGTTACTGGTGAGCCAGCATACCTAATTGCCCTTAAATTGAGCACCTTGCTGTCTCATTTCAGGGATAATTGAAGATCATGATGCAGTGCGTGTGGAGTCAAATGTAGGCCACATCAGGTAAGAAGGACAGATTTCCTTCCCTGAAGGACATTAGTGAGCCAGATGGGTTGTTACAATAGTGAACAATGGTTACCTTGTCCCCATTATTCCAGCTTTTAATTGAATTCAAATTTTAACCATCTGCCATGCTGAACTTCAGACCCATGACCAGAACATTAGTCTGGGAGTCTGGATTATTCATCACCACCGCCTCCCCTTCTGTCCCAAACTTTATTTTTTCTTCTGATTTAAACAAAGGGATTATAATCAGTGCTTCTTGTTTTCTGCTTTGCTGTCTGTGAATGTTCTGCATTACGATTGCCTGCTCAGGTAACCTGATGAATTCAATAATTCGGGACATCACAGTTGGATGGCTGCAGAATGGAAATCACACCTGCTTAGAGGAAATCAAAGCTGCAGAAGTGGCACAACCTTCATAGGCAGCCTTTTGTTTTACTTAGAGAATAGAGATGGAGGTTGGAGATGAGGCAATAGTTTGCAAAGGCAGAGTGGGCATGCTTTTTGAGGAATGGTGGCAGATTTGAATAAAAAGGAGGGAACATTTGAGGAGAGGGAGCCATTTATTGCACCAATTAGTAGAGGGGAAGTCTAATGATGAGCATTTAGTGTAGTAAAGTCTTTTAAAACAGTGGAGAAAGAAACCTCATATGTGTGCTGTAATGTCCAATAACACACATTACGATCATGTCTCGTTATTTTTGTTAGAGGATTTACCAAAAAGTGGGAATTTGGAAAGAACATTTACATTTCACAAGTCTAATAAGCCTTTGAATAATTATTTTATGAAGCTGCTGAACAGTTGCTGAAGCTGTTAATGATGAAGCCTACATTCGCGGAGATATTTCTTATCGTGTCATTGTATATTTTGGAGTTACTTATGAGTGTACAATCCCCTGGAGATTTTGAATTCATTATACATCCTGCCTGTACAGTGCTTGTAAGGGGAATGTATTACCTCATCAGATTTGCACAGAGAGCAATACAGGGACAAAGAACAAAGTAGTTAGTTTGGCTCAGAGGGTGAGATAGGTTTGCAGACTGTGGGTTGGAATCTTGAATCCTGGTGATCATGCTGCCCAGATTCAATGTCCCTCTTTGGCAATGTGGGATTGTAGTTGTGTTGAGAAATATCAGTTTTGTTTCGGCAAGTTGTATCGAGATGCATCCATCTTACCTTCCTCTCACTTACATAAGCTTGGAGAAAATCATATAATCCTGACAATGTGGAAGCAGGCTGTTCGGCCCATCGAGTCCACACTGACCCTCCAAAGAGTATCCAATCCAGAACCATCGTCTACCCTCTCCCTGAACCCTATATTCCCCATGGCTAACCCACCTAGTCTGCACGTCCCTGGACACTATGGACAATTTAGCATGGCCAATCCATTTAACCTGCAGACCTTTGGACTGTAAGTGGAAACCCATGCAGACGCGGAGAAAATGTCCAAACACCACACAGTCAGGGGTAGAATCAAACCCATGTCCCTGGCACTGTGAAACAGCATTGCTAACCACTGTGACACCAAATCATACAACACTGAAATGGCCTTATAGCCCGCCATGTCTATGCTAGCTAACAATCACCAAACATTATCAGGCTGGGAGCAGACCTTAACCAAAGGAATTCACGGAATGTCTATGAGATGGTTTTTTGACCAGATTCTGATAGAGCCCAGTAGGCAACAGGTACTTCTGGAATTGGTGATGCATAATGAGGTGATTCGATTAGGGAGCTTAAGGTGAATGAACCCCTAGGGGACAGTGATCGTAATATGATAGAATTCACCCTGTAATTTGAGCGGGGGATGCTGAAATCAGATGTAATGGTGAAGGTAACTACAAAAACATGAGCCAGAGTTGATTGGCAAGAGAGGATAATGGAGGCAGGTACTCTTACAACATTTGAGAAACATCTGGATAAGCACTTAAAATGCCAGGGCACAGTAGGCTATGGCACAAGTGCAGATAAATTGTATTAGTGTAGACCATAAATCCATACGATATAGGGCCAGAATTAGGCTATTTGGCCTATTGAAGATAGCTGTGCTGCCACTCCTAGTCTCTCCTTCGAGTGGAAACATTTTGTCCACGTCCACTCTATCCAGGCCTTTCAGTATTTTATAAGGTTCAGGCGAGATTGACCAGGATGTTGCTGGGTTTTGAGTTATCAGGAAAGGCTGGACAGGCTGAGACTTTTCTCAATGGAGCATAGGAGGGTGAGAGGCAATCTGATAGAAGTTTATAAAGTAGAGTTAATTGTAGTCATCTTGTCCATGGGATGGGTATTTTCAAGACTGAGGGCAGATTTTTAAGGTGAGAGAATTATTTTAAAAAGACATTGGGGCGAAAGGTTTACACTGACGGTGGTTCACGTGCAGAATGAGCTTCCTGACGAAGTGGTGGATATGGGTACAATTACAGCGCTTATAAGACATTTAAATAAGTACATGAATAGGAAAGGCTTGGAGGCATATGGGCCAGGAGCAGACAAGTAGGACTCACTAGTTTGGCATTATGATTAGTATGGACTGGTTGGACCAAAAGGTCTCTTTCTGTGCTGTATAATTCCATGACTCTATGGAAGGTACAAAGGGACAGGGAAATGCAGAAAGGCTGTTTATCTTTGTGGGGGAGCCTCGGGCCAGAGGGTATAATCTCAGAAATATGCTTTTTCACACATTTAAGACAGAGATGAGGAGAAATGTGTTTCTCTCAGAACAATTCTCCGTGGAATTATTTATCACAGATTATTGTTAAGGCTAGGTCACAGAGGGCTATGAAGGTTGGATCATTTTGTATATTCAACATTGAGAAAGACAGATTTTTAATCAGGAAGGCAAGCAAACGTTATGGAGTAAAGAATGGAAAGTGGAGTTAAGAGTGATCAGATCAGCCTTGATCCCATTGAATGGCAGGCACACTAGATGGGACGGATAGCCTACCTTTGCTCTTATGTTATAAGGTCTTGATACAAACCCTTCATTTTTAGCTCAGTTCAGAAGATGACAGCAGTATCACAGTAGACTGTATAATACATGTCTCTGGAAAGTGTGCTGGTAAGAATTGCACTTATTATGCCCTTACCCTGCTCCTCAGGCTTGGATCTGGGGTAAGGTTTTTTCAGACATTGTCTTGGCTGCAGTGCTGTTCAGGAACTGTCTGCGAGGTAGTGTATGTGAGCACTTCAGCACTGTTCTCCCTCTTCAGGGAAAGCAAAATACTGTAAATACTGGAAATCTGAAACAGAATCTGAGAAGGATGGGGAGATGCAGCAGATTTGACAGTATCTGTGGAGAGAGAGAGAGACTAAGTTAATGTAACAAGCCTATCCTTAGTTCCTAATGTCAGATTGGAACATTAATGCTGTTCCTCTCACCACTAATGCTGCCAGACCTACTGAGCTTGTCCAGCACTTCCTGCGTTTATTACCCTTCCCTCTCTGTATCTGTCAAGATTGTACTGACCTGAGCCCTTTTGTACTGTGACACCAAAACTAAAGTCCTCTAGGGGTCAGAGCATGGGCTCAGGGTGTCATGGTAGCTCAGTGGTTAGCGATGCTGCCTCACAGCACCAGAGACCCGGGTTTGATTCCAGCCTCAGGCAACTGTCTGTGTGGTGTTTGCACATTATCCGTGTGTCTGCGTGGGTTTCCTCTGAGTGCTCCGGTTTCCTGCCACAGTCCAAAGATGTGTAGGCCCGGTGGATTGGTCATGCTTAATTGCCCATAGTGTTCAGGGATGTGAAAGCAAGGTTGGTTAGCCACAGGAGTGATAAGGTGGGAAGGGGTCTGGACAGGATGCTCTTTGGGGGTTGGTGTAGATTTGATGGGCTGAGTGGTCTGTGCCCACTTTGTAGGGATTCTGTGATGTCACTTTTGGCAGAATTGGATGAGATATTCAGTGAAGCCCACCCTGACAGCAGGAGCATCTTCATCCTTTCTGCTCTTCATGAGTGTTGTGGTGAATTCCTGGCCAGGCAGCAGTGAGTTGTCAATGAGGAGGGATTATAGTTTGGTAATCACCTTGTTTTGATGACCCACCTTGCCTCCATGTTATTCAGTTTTCTGTCTTACCAAATGATTCCAGCAAGTTAGACATTGAGAAAATCCAAATGGAAATCAGAGCAGATATCTGGTGAACTCAGGTTGCCACCTTCTCTGAAGGACCTCTATGTTGGACCTCCAGGAACCAGCATCTCATGGCATGCTCCATGGACACCCATCACATACTCTCCTTGTTGATAAACATTGGCATGTGCCAGCCTCTAAAATCTCTCATGACATCTTTCTGATCCACACATCTGTACCTTGGGCTCACTGTGTGATGTTTGAGGTGGCTTGATCAGTGTAATGCTCCAACAAGGATACTATGTGCTTTGGGATCAGTTAGTTGGACAGTTGATTTACAATGCAGAGTGATGCTAACAGCATGGGTTCAATTCCTGTGTCAGCTATTGCTTCTCAACCTAACCCCTGCCTGTTATGTGGGTAACCCTCAGATTAAACCACAACCTGTCATCTCTCTCTTTCTCTCTAATCAGACCGTGGTACTTTGGGACTGTGGCTGTATTATGAACTCAGAGAAATGTACCCAGGTCACGGACTGGATCAATCTGCATCTCTGGGCTCCTCACTCTCTCTCACAGAGATCACACACTTTGATTGCATCCTCTCTTTGCATTGCTCTTTTGTACTTTGCCCCCCTCAGCCAGAGAGAGCAGGCTCACAATTCTTCGATGTTGCCTTGCTGCTTGTCACAGAAGCAAAAGGCAGGAACATCATTACAGTTGTCAGCAGGCCTCAGTCAACTGAAGGGAAATAGCCTTCACTCAGGCTCAGTGAGTCGAGGGCAGCCTCAGTTATCAATTTGGGGCTAGGACATGGGGTCATTCAGCCCCTCAGCTCAATCAGAGCAAGGATGCTCTCCACATAAAGGTTGATGAGCCTTTGATCAGCCCATCACTCATCTTGCCTCTTTCTGTCTTATTGGAGGATGTTTATCTCCTGGAATGATGTGAAGGTGCCAGTGTTGGATTGGGTTGGAGAAGGTCAAACATCACATGACACCAAGCGACAGTCTAATAGGTTTATTTGAAAACACAAGGTTTTGGATTGCTGTCCCTTCATCAGGGATGAGAGGGAGAGAGACCGGCAGTAAGAGAGAGAAAAGTGGGCGCTATATTTGTTACTGTTTGCGCAGGTGGAGAAGTGAGTGGGCACTGGGACAGGGAAGATGCTAGCAGTAGTGAGAGAGTTAGAGAATGGTGGGAGGTGGATACAGTAACCGAGAAAGAGTGAGTGTAATTATCAGAGAGAAGATGGTGACACGCTGATGGAGTGGAGAAGATCATTAATATTCTTACAGTGCTGGGCCTTCCTCAAGATGCTGCTTTAGCTCGGATGGCAACCTCGGAGCAGGTTGGCATGGTTTTTGGTGTTGTTGCTGCTGGACCTGGGAGAAGAGGATGGCTCATGTTGGCACCACCCAGCAAGATCTCCAGATCGCTTCCTACTGAACATGGTGCTGAATCCTGACTGTCTGCCAGATCCTGGGAAAACGTCAGTAACTGCACAGACTAGCTGGTCCTTGTCTTGTCCAAAATGAGCTTTTAAAAATGGCTTGGGTGCAATGGATGCTGGCGACTTCCATGGTGATATCCAATGAGTTTAAGTTGTTCCGGGAGAGACGTGGAGTAAGACTAGGCCTGGAAATGGCCGCGATGGAAACCATAATGGTATAGCGTGTTTGGTAAGATATGAGGAAATTCATTAGGCCTTTCAGCGGAAATCCCTGCTGCAACTTGGACTTAGCCAACAGAAACATAAGATTTAGTTCCAGTTCTTAATGGCCCCAGAGACAAACTTCATTTTTGAGCACTGAAATGATCCCCCCCCACTATATCAAACCTGATGTAAAAAGGTAAATTAGAGAAATTTGTACCTAATCTACTTCCCAAGAAGTTTCACAAGCAATATATTATTCAACTCAGTACCCGATCAATGGAATGCTGACTTTGGCAAGCGAAGTATGAACTGAGTAAGAGGAAAGTTAATGCATGCAGAGAGCTCAGAATGACAGCAGCATCCATTCATCCGCACTATAAACTTGTGGCTTTTAGGGGTTGGTATAAAATCATTTCTTCCTTCCTCCTGTTGGAACAGTGGCAACAAAATTCAGTGGCAAAGTGTCCCAAAAGTGAAGGGATCAATTGCTCAGACTGAAATATTTTCCCTTCAGTCACAATGACTGTTCTGGTAAAGACTGCAATGTTGTTATTATTAACTATGTAATCATGTTTAAACCCTGAGGTGCCAAACTAGCCATTCTACTTTATACAGAAATGCTACAAGAACATTGGCATTAACGCAGACCTCTTAGTCTCTCAATTCAGATTAGGCTGATCTGGATCTCAACCCTAACCTGGTTCCCTTTCTGTTGTTATCCTTGCTCAACAAAAAGCCATCAATCTCAATGTTGAAATGTTTAATTGAACCCTTGCCTCAGCAGAATTCTGGGAAGGGAAATTTCAACTTTCCATTTCCTCCCAGTTGTGTCTCAGTTGTCAGCACATGCTCCTCACACAAGGTTCTGAGTTCAAGTCCCACTCCAGAGTTTGATTGCAAATTTCAGTGCTATCATTCTGGTATGGCACTGCTGCAGGAGCCCAGTTAAGTCTTTGTGCATGCCTGGTTCTTTATTTTCAACTTCTTCGAACTCTCTTGTATACGCCTTCTTCAAATACCCACCCATATTCCTGTTCAATGATGTTCAATGATATTTTCTTTGCAGCAGCAAAGGTTGAAGGATGACCTGATTGAGGTGCAGCAGATTATGAGGAATTTGGACAGGATGGACAGAAAGCATGAAAGGTCACTAATAAGCGGGCATGACTAAGTTGAAGGAGACTTGAGGGAAACCTTTTTCACACAGAACATGGTGGGAACCTGGAATGCACTGCCTGGGAGCAGAGACAGAAAACCTCACGACCTTTATCAGGAACTTGGATAAGCATTTGAAATGTCAAGGCTACGAACAAGTGCTGGAAAGTGGGATGAGTGGAGATAGGTCAGTGCAGTTGATGGGCCAAAGGACCCCTTATGTGCTCTCTGAATCCATGACTCAATGATGTTGTAATCAACAGATGATACTTAAACTACTTAAACAAGGAAATTTCTTACCTTCTTGTTCCTCTGTGGAAATTCTACCTCATGATTCCATGGGATAAATTAAAATGTGGAAGATTTACGTGTGCCTATATGTGGTGCCTTCTGGAACATGTGGGTGTGGAGAATACAGAATCCTCAAGCCGTGAGGATGTAAGCCTATTGGATAGTTTACTGCTGGATGGTAATCTATTGATTGTAATGAGGTCAACTCATAGAATATGAGTTCCCTGATCGGAGCTATTAATCTGGTCCAATCAGGGAGCCCTGGCTGATGGATAGAAGCAGGAGTGTGCTTTCTACGCGGGAGTCCTCCCCCTTTCTCTCGGGGATCTGGGGTGGAGGGTGCTGCACGCAGCAGTCCCCTACAACCACAGGTTGCGGTGGTTCACGGACTCCCAGCCCAACTGCTTGTTCTGTGGCACTGTGGAGTCCGTGGACCATGTATATATTGGTTGTGGGCGTTTGCACTCCCTTTTTGATTTTCTTAAAAACCTTCTCCTCTGCTTTTGGTTGCACTTCAGTCCCACGCTCCTGATCTTCGGGCACCCAGTACGGAGGAGGGAGGGCAGGTCCGAAGACCTCCTCGTGGGTTTGCTCCTGGGCCTGGCCAAACTGGCCATCAACAGGTCCAGGCAGCGGGCCGCGGAGGGGGTCGTAAGGGCCGACTGCTTGCCCCTCTTCCGGGGTTACGTTAGAGCCCGGGTGTTCTTGGAGAAGGAGCACGCGGTGTCCACCAACACCCTGGAGTGGTTCAGGGAGAGGTGGGCGCCGCAGGGAGTGGAGTGCATCATTTCCCCGTCCAACTCTATTTTGATTTAGTCCCTACCCTCCCCTTCACTGTTTTGCTCACACAGCATTACCCTTTGATGTGAAGGGCAGTGATTGTCACTGGCCACTCGGGTGTTTTCCTATCTTCCTGGTGGTGGAAATTGAATAAAGATTCGTGCACTTTGTGTCTTTCACTGTGTCTCACACCTACACACACACACCATGGGTGCTGGGGTAAAATAAGCACTACCGCAGTTAGGCGGTAGTGTGGGGGTTAAGAAAAGAAAAAAAAAGAAAAAAAAAAGAAAAAAAAGAAGCAGGAGTGTGGGGGGTTCTGTTCCCTCTGGGAGCCTACTCTAAGGGAAATGGATCAGTGTCAAGGACCCTCCATGTGTAAACAGAGGGTGACTTGGTGACGGGATACTGGGCCTCTGTGGAGTCATTTCAGGTCATCTCATTCTCCTGCCTGGTTTTCCTCGATGTTCTGCCTCTGGGTGACCCAACAGCATGAGCCTAGAAGCGCTAGAATTATGAAAATCTGCTGTCCTAAATTATAATACCCGCATTAAAATAAATTTAAAATAATAAATTTTCAACCATTTTTCATTTAACTTGGCAATTGATACTCCAAATTCCAGTGATTCATTGACTTTATTGGCAGAGTAACTGTGGGGGTGGTCAGTTCCTGTGAAAAATTTATTACCAAAAGTACAGACCTTTGAGAATGATTAATTACAGCTGGAAAAACTGAAGTACGCTTTAGATAACCAACAGAGATTAAATTGGAGTGAGTGTCTGAATAACTGCTTCCTCAATCCAAAGATACAGAGCAATACAATATTTTACTTCTTTGTGATCTTCATCTGCATGCTGAATAAAATCTTAGAATCCCTACAGTGTGGAAGCAGGCCTTTTGGCCCATCAAGTCTACACTGACCACCCTCCACCCCCCCCCCCCCCCCCCCCCCAAAGAGCAATCCATCTCCCTATTCTATCCCTGTGACCCTTCATTTCCCATGGCTAACCAATCTAGCCTGCACACCCCTGGATGCTATGGGTAATTTAGCGTGGCCAATCCACACTAACCTGCACATCTTTGGACTGTGGGACCTGAAAGAAGCCCACGCAGACATGGGGAGAATGTGTAAACTCCACACAGACAGTCACCTGAGGCTGGAATTGAACCTGGGTCCCTGGTGTTGTGAGGCAGCAATGCTAATCACTGAGCCATCCCTATACTAAGAGATGCTATACTAAAAGACAATTATATGGAACATCTAATACACCTAACTATCAAGAGAGTAAAGGTCTTTAAAATTATCTGTGGGTCGAGAGAGTTGTATTAAGTTAAATATGGAGCTGCTTATGGATCAGTTAGGGTCTGGCCACTGATCATTCAGGGTTGGCCATCAAAATCAGTCAGGGTGATGGTCAGTCCTGAAGATCTGTCCACTAACAGTCAAGGGGGGAGTTATCGGTCACCACTGCTGCTGGAGTGAAGCTGGGGAACTCAATTGTGGGGACTGGAGGCAGCATGCTGTGATGCAGGATGGGTAATAATTGCAAATGGAGGCAACTAAATAGAAGACAGGAGGACCACAATAATGAATGGGAGGGAAAGGGGTAAGACAGGAGGCATGTTACTGACAGTCAGCATACCCTGGCCGAGATGGGGGGGGAACTGGATTAGGTACTGCAATGTCTGGCATGAAGACTCAACGTGTCTGGGGCTCCTCTGGTGAATTGTGGAAACGAACAGTGAAATAATCAAGTAAAACAAACCAACTGCAAAGGCTGGTGATTTGAAACAACAATAAAAAATGCCGGAGAAACTCAGCAGGTCTGGCAGAAGAAAAACAGAGTTAACTTTTCGAGTCCAGTTACTCTTCAACAAAACCCAATAATTGAGTTGGGTGGGAATTGATTGATCAATTGATCAATTGGTTTGATATATTGTCACGTGTATGGAAGGACAATAAAAAGCTTTGTTTACCAGCAGTACAGGCAGTTTATGGTCAGCAAAGACTTACAGATTAAAAAGACTTAGACAGGGGCATACAGATTACATTGCACAGGGTATATGCTGGATGAGATCAGCGTTAGCAAGGTCAGCATTATTTGAGGCTGGAGAGGTCCATTCATCAGTCTAATAGTGGCTGGGAAGAAGCTGTCCCTGAACCTGCAGTTGTGTGTGTTCAGGCATCTGCATCTTCTGCCTGACAGACGATCATTACTGGGGTGCAAGCGTCTTTGATGATGTTGGCAGCCTTTCTGCGGCAGGGTGCCATGTAAATGGAGTCCATGGAAGAAAAGTTGCCTTCCGTGGTGGTCTGGGCTGTGCACAACACTTCCCGTAGTTCCTTTCTCCAGTGTGGCGCTGGAAAGTAGCATGCAACAATGGACATTGGCTCTTCATCATTTGCCAGGACTTGGAGGTTTTGGCATCACCGTGTAGCAGTCTCTGTCCTCACTGGTCAGGATCCTCTCCTTGTCAATGGTGAGAAACTGAATGTCAGGCACCCCACCACCCATAGTGGCCGTCTTTAACCTTTTGTGGGCCATTTACTTCTAGAATGAGACAATTGGAGGGACTGAGTGAGATGGAAGTGACTGCAACAGCATTTAATGCTGGTGTAGGTGCAGGAAAGTTGGTGAGGTAGGCCATGTGAGTGAGCAGAGACCATGCAGGGTTATGGACTAGTGGAGAGGTTTGGTGGGCGAAAGTGAGTGAAGGAAGATGTTGCATATGATGGTGGAAGTGGTCGATTTATAGGGAAGTGAGTGCATTGGGAGAGACAGAGTGAGTATGAAGAAGCAGAGTGAAGACAGTGGCCCATAGTCTTGTGGAGTTCAAGGAGGTCATTCTGACAGCATGACTGACAGCTCTCTGGGTTGTGGATACAGTAACTGACCTGGGTGACAACTCAGAGCCAAAAAGTGTGGCGCTGAAAAAGCACAGCAAGTCAGACAGCATCCGAGGAGCAAGAGAGTCGACGTTTTGGGCATAAGCCCTTGATCAGGAATGCCTGACCCTCTGTTGCTTTTCCAGCGCCATTCTTTTTGACTCTGAGTTGTCGCCCAGGTCAGTTACTGTATCCACAACCCAGAGAGCTGTCCGGTCATGCTGTAAGAATGTAAGATCTCCAGCATCTGAAGTCCTCACTTTGTCCTGGGTGTTAACTCAGACCGGGTTGGTAGGGTCAGGGGTCATGATCTCCTCTGTCAGCCCTGGAGTGAAAATGACAGCCTTCCTCCACGTACTAGTCCCTCCAAGTTCCTGTCTACAAAGTGGGCTGCCAATTTCTCTCTGTCTGATGGGTCTGCGGCAATTCACATGGTTTGTGCAGTGAACACCACACTGCATGTGCTTGACTTGGCACAGAACTGCGTTTGATAGATGGCACCCCGGCATGGATGCCAGGAGATGCTGGTGGTGGTGAATACTTTGACCTAGGGCAAGAGGGAGGATATGACAGGTCGGGTGCCATAAGGACATGGTGCATAGTTAATAAGGTGAGTTTGGGAAGATAGCATGAGAAGTCTTTACAAACCCTTCATTAAACTCACCAAACGTTCGGCAAAGTTCTTTGAATAATTTGGGAGCAGAGGTAGATAGATTCCTGACTATCAAGGAGGTCAAATGTCATCAAGGATAGGTATGAAAATGGAACTGAGGCCATAGTTCAGTCACCACGGTCTTACTGAATTGGGAAGCAGACTTGAAAGTGCTGAATGATCTACTCCTGCTCCTAATTTCTATGTTCACATGGTGGGAAAGGATTAAAATTCCTGACACAACATTGCTGTTTCAAGGTTACAAATAAGAGTAGAATTTGGTGTCAGGGTGCTTGAACAGGTTGTTTCTGATGAGATTCTGCTGCTAGGTTACAATGACACCAAATAGAATTGATTCTGTTGTAAGAAACATACCTCTAATAGAGATGGAGGTTATAGTGGCACCAAGGTGCTCCTTGGATGAGGTATGATACATCAAAATTAGAAAACATGAGATTAGTGATTAATTAGTCTCTAAGGTAGTAAAGTTGGCAAAGGGCATGCTTGGCTTCATTGGTCAGGGCATTGAGGCTCAAAGTTGGCATGTCATGTTGCAGCTGTATAAGACTTTAGCTAGGTCACATTCAGAATATTCTGTGCAATTCTGGTCGCTATGTTATAGCATGGATGCAGAAGTTCTGGAGAGGGTGTAAAAGAGGAATTGTAAGGCTGCACCTGTACAGGCACAGCACTGTCTCTGCATAACAGTGGAGTGCTAACTAAGACTCCCTGCATACTAACACTAGAGTGGAAACTGAACCTCAACTCTGTGGTCAGCGAGTAGCCAACTGAACAATGCTCAACACTCTGTTCTGAAGAAGAGTCAGACCAGATATGAAATGTTAACTGTGCTCCTCTCTCCATCGTTACTGCCTGAGTTTCTTCAGCATTCCCTGCACTTGACACTGAAATATAGGACAGTCTTCCAGGCTGGATGTAAAGGAAAAAGCATTACCAAATCATGTCATAAGTAGCACTTATCCAACAGGCAATTCAGTCTACCGTACCCATCCTAGTGTTTGTAGTCCACACGATATTCCGCTCACCCTCCTCACCTAACCCAATTTACCTGTCCTTCTACTCCCTTCTCCTTTATGTAATTGCTAAATTTCTCATCCATTTTCATGTAAGCTCTGTGGTGGCAAGTTCCACTTTCCATCAAATCTTGACGTTTTGCTTCAGTTCCTTACTGGATGGAATAATGCCTTTCTGATGTTTATGGCTCCCAGCTTTAGCCTCCCAGTGATCATCAGAATGACGACATGATGATGGGAATGTGAGCTTCTTATTGTATGTAACAGTGTGAAGGTGCTTTGTTAATAACATGATCATCTATTATAAATGGTTGGATTAAATTGGTAGCGCAGGTCATTCTGCTAGAACAAGACAGTTGTGTTCCTCTGCAACTCCATGTTATAGAAAACTGCGCTGTGGAAGATTGCTGAGAGGAAATTGCTCTACTCATTCAGTAGAACGCATCCAAACAACGTCCACAATTTGTCAATCATGTTGTGGCCAATTCACGTTGATGAAATGTGCATTGGAAAAGAATGTCCCACAGGAAGAAAACATTGAAGTGATGCAGTGCACATCCAATAAAGATTTGTTTAAAGTCATCTGGATGGGTACATGAATAGGAAGGGTTTAAAAGGATACGGGCCAAATGCTGGTAAACGGGACAAGATTAATTTAGGATAGCTGGTCAGCATGGATGAGTTGAACCGCATGGCCTGTTTCCATCCTGCACGGTGGCATAGTGGTGAGCACTGCTGCCTCACAGCGCCAGAGACCCAGGTTCAATTCCTACCTCAGGCAATTGTCTGTGTGGAGTTTACACATTCTCCCTGTGTCTGTGTGGGTTTCCTCCCACAGTCTAAAAGTGTGCAGGTCAGGTGAATTACTGGATTAGTGGTGCTGGAAGAGCACAGCAGTTCAGGCAGCATCCAATGAGCAGCGAAATCGACGTTTCGGGCAAAAGCCCTTCAGTCAGGTGAATTGGCCATGCTAAGTTACCTGTAGTGTTAGGTGAAGGGATAAATGTAGGGGAATGGGTCTGGGTCGGTGTGGACTTGCTGGATTTCCACACTGTAAGTAATCTAACTCTATGACTATTTGTTTGGAGCCTGTATTCATTCTTTATGATGATTCCAATGGTAATAATTATTGGGGGTCTGTGAGGAATAGGGGCAAGCAAATTGTAGACATAAATGAAGGTCTATTGTACGTATACTCCTCTGCAGCTTTCAATGGGAAGTGTATAATCAGGGACTCCATACTGGTTCATTCAGTTTAATGGTCACACTTATGTTCATCTGTGGTTTCTATTTGATTTGGTTTTTCTGAGAAAAGATGAGTCAGTAATTATTATCATTTGTAATTTACATCATGGTGTATTTCTGAATACAGTGCATGGCTCCAGTCTGATGTAACTGAAATTTGATTTTATGCGTGGTTTTCAAAGGAACTATTTGATCAAAGATTTCTCAGCACACCAGCACTGTTGGAACGATGAGTCATTGGTTTTGCCATCTCAGCCACAACCATAGAGTCATGTAGTCAAAGTTTGGGCGCCTAGCACACCTTCCTACCCCCAAGCCCACCCTCATAGTACACAGATGGGCAGGTATTGAAATTGACAGGCAGCCACTGTACTTAAAAAAAGTAATGGATTAGGCTCACTAATAAACTTCTTGAATGATGAGTCAGATGGGGGTGGGCAGGCCAGCTTTGAAAGACCTCAATCCATCACCTCTACCATTATATACTGGGCAACGAAAGGTTGGTGAGAGCAGGAAGGTGCATCATTCCATTATTTTTGATGAGAAGACTAGAAGGAAAGGAGGTGCATCCTTTGGATAGTGCACTGTGCAGATTGGGGACTCTTTACTTATAACACCACCCTGCCTTGTGCCTGGCCTCCAAAACACTTACAATACCTTCAATTGAATGTAGACCTCAAGAGGCATATCTGTGTTAACAAAAGACAAATGCTGGAGATCATAGTGGGCCAAGCAGCATCCATGGAGAGACAGCAAGCTAATGCTCTGAGTCTAGATGACTCCTCATCAGAGCTGGCTGCCACTCCATCGATGCTGCCTGACCCACTGTGATCTCCAGCACCTTTTGTTTTCAGTCCATATTCCAGCATCTGCAGTAATTTGCTCCGACACGTTTATGTTAATGTCAGAGACTTTGCTGTTAGTCCTCTGATTCCTTGCTGATGAACTCATGCTGCAGCTAGGAGAATATGCTCCCACTGCAGGTGACAGCTGCAATCATCTTTGGGTGGCAGGGTTGCTCAGTGGTTCGCACTGCTTCCTCACAGTGCAAGGGACCCAGGTTCGATTTCACCCTTAGACGACTGTCTGTGTGGAGTTTGTACATTCTCCCCATGTCTGGGTGGGTTTCGCCTGGGTGCCCCAGTTTCCTTCCATAATCCAAAGATGTGCAGGTTAGAATGGATTGGCCATGCTAAATTACCTACAGTATCCAGGGATGTGCAGGTGAGGTGGGTTAAGAATGGGAAATGGTGGGTATATGTGGAATGCTTTTTGGAGGGTGGGAGTGGACTCGATCGGCTGAATGGCCTGCTTCCACACTGTCAGGGACTCTATAAATCTCATTAGTGATCACTGACACACTCACAAAATGTACTCTCTGTCTGACATGCAAGTACTTGTCTGCTTGGCTCAATCTGTATGAAAGTTAAAATCTTCCTTTAAAACCATTCCCTGTCTGCACACATGCTTCTCTAAGGTTTGTATTTATAGCATCTTCCACTTCAGAGTTAATATACACAACTCCCAATGCCATATAATACTTGGCTATTTTTTAATTCTATCCATAGAACCTATGTATCTCTCATTACAGCCTCTTTATGTTATGATCCCATCTGATGGTACTGCTGAGCAAGTAATATTCCAGAAGAAAACCCACCTTTATCAACTTTTTTTGTTTATACATGGTCACCATTCATTGAAACGTAAGCAAATATGGTTGCAGATTTTCTTCAATAATAAATAAGATGAATATTACATAAAAGGAAATGCAATGAAATAAAATAAATCAGGCTATCTAAATGTAGAACACAGTCTGGAAGAATTTAAAACAGGCAGCAAAACAAAGTCTCATCTTTTCCTAATGCCATCATTTTACAGCATCAAATCCAGAGATATGCACCCTCTGTTTCAAATCTATAAATTCAACTCAACTGAATCTTTCCAGTTCTTTCCTGTGTAATATTTCTTATGAATACTCAGAAAACTGAAAGTTTAGATTATTCAGCTTTCTATAACCTTTAAGTTTGTAACCAAACACTCCTGATCTGGAAGTTGCATAAACTAACTTGCCCCAAAACTAACTTTTTCCTTGAACTGTTCCGTGCTCCTTTCCAGAGATTAATCATATTGTCCTTCTGGCCCAACCAGGTCTCTTACCAAATGTACAAAATCTTCCAAACTCTGGGTCTCCTAAGCTCAAGTCAATCCTTGATTACCTTAAGCACACACAAAAAAACAAGCTAATGGTCCTCAACATTCACATTTTTGTTTGTAAATCCAGCACAAGACAAACTATTGTCCATGAGCACTCTGTGCTGTCTGACACACAGTCATGGTTCTGGAAAGACTGACCTTAGTTTGTTTTACAAGCCGTTCACAAAAGTAATCAATCCCATGTGGCCCTAATTTGAAATCCAAATGCTTAAAATGTATTAATATATATCTTTCATCACCCTTACCACAGAAAATAATTTCTTTTCCTTAATTTATTTTTTATTTCAAAAATATACTTTATTCATAAAATTATTTGGATCTCTATACAATTGGTCATGCCATTCTTGTGCACACATTACATTGCTTTACACACAGACATCAAAATTTATTTTTCCTACATACAAGTCTGTACGTTTACTATCCAGCTCTTCAGCTGAGGCGTCAGCAGAGCCCAAATGACTACATGGGCCCCCTGTTCTTCTTTAGGCAGGCAGACGTTACACGGTGGTCTTTCCCCACCGCGCCTTGGCAGCAGCTGCCCCAAGCTTCAGCGCGTCCCTCAACACGTAGTCCTGGACCTTGGAATGTGCCAGTCTGCAACACTCAGTCGGGGTCAACTCCTTCAGCTGGAAGATCAACAGGTTTCGGACCACCCAAAGAGCGTCTTTCACCAGGTTGATGATCCTCCAGGCACAGTTGATGTTCGTCTCGGTGTGCGTCCCGGGGAACAGACCATAGAGCACGGAGTCCCACGTCACGGCGCTGCTCGGGACAAACCTCGACAAACACCACTGCATTCCTCTCCAGATTTCTTCTGTATAGGCACATTCCAGAAGGAGGTGTGTGACAGTCTCGTCCCCCCCGCAGCTGCTTCGAGGGCAGTGTGTGGTGTGGCAGAGAGTCCGGGCGTGCATAAAGGATCTCACAGGCAGAGCCCTTCTCACCACCAGCCAAGCCATGTCTTGGTGCTTGTTGGAAAGTTCTGGCGATGAGGCATTCTGCCAAATGGCTTTGACAGTCTACTCAGGGAACCACTCGATAGGATCCGCCCTCTCCTTTTCTCGAAGGGTCTCAAGGACACTACGTGCTGACCACTTCCTGATGGACTTGAGGTCAAAGGTATTTATCTTTATAAACTTCTCCACGAAGGACAGGTGATATGGAACGGTCCAACTACTTGGAGGTCAGGCCCATCCTTCGCAACAGCGGGGACAGGTAGAACCTCAGTACGTAGATACATTTGGTGTTTGCGTACCGGGGATCCACATACAGCTTGATGCAGCCACACACAAAGGTGGCCATCAGGGTGAGGGTGGCATTGGGTGTGTTTCTTCCCCCGTTGCCCAAATCTTTATACATCGAGTCCCTTTGGACCTCGTCCATCTTTGACCTCCATATAAATTGGAAGGTGGCCTGGGTGACTGCAGCGGCACAGGTTCTGGGAATAGACCAGACCTGTGCCACGTACAACAGTAATGACAGTGCCTCACACCTGATGACCAGGTTTTTTCCCACAATAGAGAGCAACCATTGCTTCCATCTGCCCAGTTTCTGCCTCACTTTGCTGATAAGCTCCTCCCAAGACTTGGCACATGCCCCAGCCCCCTCTCCAAACCAAATACCCAGCACCGTCAGGTGGTCGGCCCTGATGGTGAAGGGGATCGAGGATTGGTCGGCCTAGTTCCCGAAGAGCATGGCCTCGCTCTTGCCTCGGTTTGCCTTGGCCCCCGAGGCCCATTCAAACTGGTCACATATGCATATGAGTCTGTGCACAGACCGCAGATCTGAGCAGAAAACGGTGATGTCATCCATGTACAGGGAGGCCTTAACCTGTAGGCACCAGCTGCCAGGAATAGTCACCCCTGTCAGGCTCGCATCCTTCCTGATGGACTTGGCAAATGACTCTATGCAGCACACAAGCATGGCAGGAGAGAGAGGGCAGCCCTGCCTGACTCCAGGTCTGAATGGGAAGCTATTTGATTCCCACCCATTGATTGAGACTGCACTGACAATGTTGGTGTAGAGCAGTCTGATCCAATTGCAGATTCCCTCCCCAAAGCCCATTTTGGAGAGAACATCTCTCATATACGTGTGCAATATCTTGTCAAAGGCTTTCTCCTGGTCCAGGCTGATGAGGCAAGTGTCCAATCCCCTGTCCTGCACGTAGACGATTGTATCCCTGAGGAGTGCAAGACTCTCAGAGATCTTCCTGCCCGGTACAGCACAGGTTTGGTCAGGATGAATCACTGAGCCCAGAGCAGACCTGACCTGGTTGGCGATGACCTTTGCCAAGATTTTGTAATCTGCATTTAATAGTGAGATTGGTCTCCAATTTCTGATTTCCTCCCTCTCCCTGTTATATTTAGTTATAGTCCTGACTGTCAGAGGATAATTTCTTAATCATGGTTACTGCCTCAAAATTGTTAAGGTTGGATTATTTTCTAAAATTTATTAATTCAATTTGTTTTTAATTATCTATGTGCTATATTGAATAGAGCTAAAAGCATAACCTCTGCTCTAGGTATAATATTTCTTATTTCTCTTGCCTAGTTTAGTCAAATTCTGTTTTTAGCTTATCCGTTAATGGAGGGAGAGGAGGGATTTTGGCTCTTCATTGCTGTAGTTCTCAACTGACTGAGTTAAAAGCCTTGTGAAGATCAATGAAGCTCATGTAGGGTGATTGGTGCTGTTCCTGGCACTTCTCTTGGAATTTCCGAGCAGGGAAAATCATGTCCATAGTTTGCTTGGAATTCACACTGGCTTTTAGGAAGTATTGCCTCCGAGACTTGGTGAAAGGCTGGCAAAGGTTTGGGCAATGATTAGATTACTTATAGTGTCGAAACAGGCCCTTCGGCCCAACAAGTCCACACCGACCCTCTGAACAGCAACCCACCCAGACCCATTCCTCTACATTTACCCCTTCACCTAACACTGTGGGCAATTTGGCATGGCCATTCACCTAACCTGCACATTTTTGGACTGTGGGTGGAAACCCACGCAGACACAGGGAGAATGTGCAAACTCCACACAGACAGTTGCCTGAGGCGGGAATTGAACCCGGGTCTTTGGTGCTGTGAGGCAGCAGTGCCAACCATTGTGCCACCGTGCCGTGATCATCCTGGCAATGTGGAGTAAGGAGATTCCTCAGTGTTTCCCATAGTCCACTTTGTCTCCTTTCTTAAAGACGCTGGCAATGGGGCATCAGCAGGGATTTCATCATTGTCCCAGATTTCCAGGAGCAGCTGATGGACATTGTAAATATTGGATAGTATTTTATTTGAAAGACGAACTGGAAAATGAAAGCTCGGATTACTGTGTTGGAGAAAATGAACTTTTTTTAAACAAGTTTAAAAGTGTGGTGTTCACTTATGCAAGTACATATCATTTTTGCAGAAGATGGGTTTGATATTTTTTGTGACACTGACTCGAAGTAGGTGTCTATGGATTGAGAAAGGAACACCTTTTGGATTGCTTTTAAGCAGTAGTTTGTGACAGCAGAGAAAGGAGCGTTTGATCACACGAATGTCAGGTCACTCTCTTTCTCCCTCTTCCCTTTGTGAGTGCAAGAAAGCCAGCATTAAAAAATAAAGAAGAACCTCTAATTCAAAATCCAAATTCCTTCACTAATGGCATTTTGATGGTGCAGAACTGAAGGGCCCAGAGGTCTACTCCAGCTCCTAATTTGTATGCTTGTATGTCATGAGGAAAGACTCCGGCTCAGTGATTAGCACTGCTGCCTCACAGCATCAGGGTTCTAGGTTCAATTCCAGCCTTGGGCAACTGTCTGCATGGAGATGGCACATTCTCCCTGTGTCTGCGTGGGTTTCCTCTGGCTGCTCCAGTTTCCTCCCACAGTCCAAAGATGTGCAGGTTAGGTGAGCTTGCCATGCTAAATTGCCTGTAGTATTAGGTGCATCAGTCAGAGGGAAATGGGTTACTCTTTGGAGGGTCTGTGTGGACTGGTTGGGCCGAACGGCCTGTTTCCACCCTGTAGGGAATCTGAATGAACAGTGAGCATTTAATACCTAGAATTCACAGCCCTAGAGTGTGGTGGAGGCAGATTCTATGCTGGGTTCCAAAGGGAATTGGGATAATTATCTGAAGTGAAAACATTTGCAGCTCTTCAGAGAAGAGACACGGGAATTGAGATCATTAAGTATCTCTGACAATGTGTTAGTGTGGGCACAATGGCCAAACCCTCTTCTTCTGTACTGTAAATGTTCTAGCATCCTGTGCTATCAAGAATCAAGAAAAAGATAGAATGAATGCTGTTAAATCCATTGATAGACCTCTCAAGTCCCAAAACAAATTTTAACTGGACCACGAGCACTGACATAGATGTGGAATGTTTACTTTGGAAGGGAAACTGCAGTAGTGGAGAGCTAAAGTGCTTCCTTTTCTTCGGTACATGTCAGTACATGGAAAACCAAGGTTTTTTTTTTAAAATTTGTTGGCCAAAGACTACAAACTCCTTAAGAGAATTACTCTTCCCATTGTGGATAGAGTAATTCTAACATCTGTGAGTTGTAATCAGAATTCATTTTTTTGCTGTAATGAGTATTTCATTGAGTATCAGTATCAAAGCTCGACTTGTGTCTGACTCAAGTCGACTCGACAGTGAAAAGTTAAGAGTATTTAAACTTGGCAGCTGTAGAGAGTTAGCAAACAACTTGGCACCAAAGTTTTTGGCAGGAACTACCTTCAATTATGCACTGCTGAATTGTGGCAGTGGTTTATATAATCACATTGAACTCAGACCGAAATCCTGAGGGTAGATGTGTAGATTAAAATCCTGTTATATTTCAATGACCAGATTAATTAAAATTTTATGGTTTCCTTTACAGTATAAATATGTATTTATTTTTTATCATTGGACTCCACAGGATGAACCTTCTGCTTATTTGGTGAAGTCTGGGTTATGTTGGGTTTTCCGGCTGGTTTTTCACATGACGCCTAGCAGGATTCCTTGCCCTAACTGACCAATCTTACTGCACTAATTTGCACACTATCTTACCACCCATCGTTCCTGGAACAGTTTGCTACTTGGGAAATATCCACAAGGAGAATGTGAGGACAGCAGATGCTGGAGATCAGAGTCAGAAAGTGTGGTGCTGGAAAAGCACAGCCGGTCAGGCAGCATCCACGATGCAGGAGAATCAACGTTTCGAGCATAAATCCTTCATCAGGAATTTCCATCTGGTTCACCAATGTCCTTTAGACAAGGAAACTGCCATCCTTACCTGTTCTGGCCTACACGTGACTCCAGACCCACAGCAATGTAGCTGACTCTTAACTGCCCTTGGAAAGGATATTAAATGCTGGCCTATCCTATGATGCTTTCATCTCGAGAATGAAATTTTAAAAAATTAGCAGAGTTGAATAAGTTCTGCAAGTGTATGGCATTTTGTACGTACAACATGTCTGCAGAACTCACTTTGGCTATGTGATAAAATTGGATGGGTATCAGACTAAATTCTAAAAGAAGAGGAGCTGAAATTATTCACAAGGAAAACAAGAGTTTTGAAGAACTTTGTGACTAAGATAAATGCATAAGAGTCAGGATTGTGTCGAGATTAGTGTGGTGCTGGAAATGCATAGCCAGTCAGGCAGCATCTGAGGAGCAGGAACATTGACATTTCGGGCAAAAGCCCCTTCAGGAATGATTCCCCGATGAAGGGCTTTTGCCCAAAATGTCAACTTCCCTCCTTCTGAAATGCTGCCTGACCTGCTGTGCTTTTCCAATACCACCATAATCTAGACACAGGAATGAATTCCTGATGAAGGGCTTTTAACGGAAACATCGATTTTCCTGCTCCTCAGATGCTGCCTGATTTGCTGTGCTTTTCCAGCATTCACTCGAATCTTGACTCTAACCTCCAGCATCTGCAGTACCCACTTCTGCCAGGATTGTGTCTCCCGATTAAAGTGTAATTGATATATTATAATACACCACAATTTGCCTGTTAATTCATGTTTAATTTATATTGAATTTCGGTTTTAGAGCATAGCTCGTTACAAGAATATTACTTAGTGTTTACTATGTTTGACTTTTTCATCAGAAAAGGATTTGTGGTTTAATGATGGAATGCTGACTTTTTTCTTTTTTTAAATAGTTGGGATTAGAATTTTATTTTCATAACAGAGTTTTAAAGAGAATAGGATTGATGAATGAAAAACAACCAGTGCTCTTAATTTCGCTGTTTTTCCTAGTGGACATGTTTGGTTGAAGTTGTCCCCAGTAGCATGTGTTCTTCGACCATCACTAACTTCTATGTTGCATGTTAGATTGATGCAAAATAACTTGATTGCTATGGTCTCTGCTCAGCACTTCAAATTAAATCTCAGCAAAAAATAAATCTTCTTTTCTATAATGTCTTTCACAACTTGCAGATGCCCCAGTGCTGCTTTAGAGTGAATGAAGTCCTGCTGAAGTATAGGGGCTGCATTAGTAGATTAATACACAAACTTAGTGACAAATCTGCGCACAGACAGATCTTCTAAACTGCCATGTGATAATGACCAGTTAATTTCTTTTATTTCAACAGCCCTGACACTTGAGTGAACACCATTTCAAGTGAAGAACAATTTCATATCAATCTTTATCCTGATGTTTCTCATATTTCCAGCATGCACTTTCATCCCCAGAACCATTAGGACCTCTTAAGGCGAAATAGAATCGAAGGCGCTATAGTTGCTGAAGCACAATGAAAAATTGCATGTCAGAATCAGTTTATATTGAGTTTCACATTTATCCAAGTAGGTTTACACTAAGTTAATTGTAAGCAGATGGCTACAGCTTGGTGTAATATATTTTCCAATGTATCACTACAGCACAGTTCTTTTTCAACTTTTGCATGTTATCAACTAATCTCCAATCTGCTGACCAGACTTGTTCTGCAAAGAGCTCTTAAATGCCGGACTTTAAAAATCAGATTCTATATTTTTTTATTGACACTGGTGCATTGCAAGGGTTATACTCAGTGAATCCACTGCTATGCTGGGAGTATGTTTTATGTTCATTCTTGCTAGCTAGGCCAGTGTTTGTTGCCCATCCCTAATTGCCCAGAGGGCAGTTAAGAGTCAACCACATTGCTGTGGGTCTGGAGGCACATGTAGGCCAGACCAGTAAGAACAACAGTTTCCTTCCCTAAAGGACATGAATGAACCAGATGGGTTTTTCTAGCAATTGACAATGGATTCATGGCCATCATTAGACTCCTAATTCCTGAATTTTATTGCATTCAAATTCAATATTTGCCATGGTGCATTTCAGACCAAATCCCTAGAGCAATACCTGGGTCTCTGGATTAATAGTTGAAAATGTGTTGCTGGAAAAGCGCAGCAGGTCAGGCAGCATTCAAGGATGCCTGACCTGCTGCGCTTTTCCAGCAACACATTTTCAGCTCTGATCTCCAGCATCTGTAGTCCTCACTTTCTCCTCTGGATTAATAGTGTCTAGATTAGAGTGGTGATGGAAAAGCACAGCAGGTGCTTTTGCCTGAAAGTGACGTTTCGCTTTTGCCTGAAACGTCGATTTTCCTGCTCCTCGGATGCTGCCTGACCTGCTGTGCTTTTCCAACACCACTCTAATCTAGACTCTGGCTTCCAGCATCTGCAGTCCTCACTTTTGCCTCTCTGGATTAATAACCTAGTCATAATACCATGATGCCCAACTTCCCCTAAGGTAGGCTGGAAGTTTTTTTTAGGATATTGGTGCTGAACTAAGGCTTTTTTATTGCATCAAGCATTAAGAATCAATATTTGTTGCTATAACCCTGAAAGAGTTCCTCACTCAGCATTGGCACAAATTAACCATTTTGCACACTTTTTAGTATCAAGGAATTTGACGCTTTGGGGCAAATAATGAATGGTTATGAATTACATCTCACTGTGAGTTATTAGGCTGAATGTAATGTTCTCCCCAGGCATCAGGTTGGTGTGGGAAGTGGGGAGCCATTGGATCAAGTGGGAGGAGTGGTTTGGGAAACTCTTGCCTCCTCAATTCTCCTGATTATGTCTGTGATGGGAAGATATATAGGTGATCTCCCTCACCCCCGAATACAATTGAGGCCTTTAAGGAGGTCAATTATGCCCATTGAAGGTCTTGTCCTTGGTGAGTTTGCTCATGGTTTCCAAAGTGAGGGTGTGGGCTGTGAGTGATAGACATCAGAGGTTGAAGTTAGTTAGACAGAGTCCAGGCATATACTTTTCTTATTAGAGTTTTATTCCAATCACAAGTTACAAAACCCGAACATAACATTTTAGATTTTGTTTTCAATTCAGTTGTGGGCAATGGGCATCACTGACTGGGCCAAAATTTGCCGCCCATCCCTAGTTGCCCTTGAGAAGATGGTGGTGAGCTGCCTTCTTGAACCATTGCATTCCATGTGCTACAAGTAGACTCATAATGCCATTAAGGAGGGTATTCCCCTATTTTGTCCCAGCTGATTATTTGATCCTCATGCCAACATTTTGAAAAAGCAACTTGTTTTGATACAGGGCAGAACCTTCTGGTCCAGAGGTATGAACACTGCCACCAATATTACCACTACTGCCACCAATTTTTTGTTTGTTACCTCATTCCATTTCACTCAGAATTACCTGTCTAATCCTATCAGATGCTCACAGGAAAGGTTGTTCAAAGATACTCAATGTCTGATTGAAGGCCATGGCATTGTGGGGGGGGGGGGGGGGGGAGGGGTGGCGGGGAGCGGGGTGCGAGGGGGTTCCACTACCTGATAATCCACATCTCCCTCACACCTCACTCTATCTCCACCTGGTGAATTCCTCCCCACTTCTTGCATCCTGCACTCACTCACCTGTGGCCTGGGTTTGTTGGTGATCTTGGGCTTGGTGCTTCGCCAAGAGCAGCCACATAGTGGCGCTACACCGGCAACAGTGAGTTGCTGGTCCGTGAGTGACTGCAGCCTATAGCAAGACGGATTTCTGTCCTGGGATCTGAAATCCTTGGAACAGCAAAATACCGGTGAGTTTAAAGGGTCTGTAATTTAGACATGTAATTTGGTCAGGCCTTTCCCAATGGAGACAATACAGAACCCCAAACTGCAAGCGAGTCTCCAAATGCCAAGATTAAACATTCTGCATCGTAATCTAGAACATATCATCTGAACAGAGGATGAAAGCAGACTCAAACAATACCTTCAAAAATGCTTTTTGTGTCCAGTCCAAAAGGAAATATCTTGCAGGACTACGGGGAGAGAGAAGGGGAATGCGGCTAATTGGATTGCTCCCTTGAAGTGTTGCCACAAAAGAGAAGGGCTTCCTTTTCTATGAGCATTTAGCTAATGTGAGGCATTATGTCAAACATGCTGGAGAAACGCCACTGTGGTTATCGTAGAACCACAGAATTGTTTTAATGCAAAAGAATGCCATTCAACCATTGTGTCAGTGTCAGCTTAATAAATGAGCAGCTTGCTCAGTGTCATTCTCCCACCTTTGCTCCATTGCCCTGCACATTATTCCTTGTCAGATCACCTTCAATTCCTTTCTGAATGCCTCGATTGAACCGGCCTCCACCACACTCTCAGCAGTATATTCCATATCCTTGTTCCTCATTGCATGGAGTCATAGAGACATAGAGTCATATAGATGTACAGCACAGAAACAGACCCTTCGGTCTAACTCGTCCATGCGGACCAGATATCCTAAATTAATCTAGTACCATTTACCAGCACTTGGCCCATATCCCTCTTAAACCTTACACAGCTTTTCTGCTGCACTTTGATATTAGCTTCAGATCACATATTTTCTGAAATCCTATCAATTGGGAAGCCATCAAAGCTAGATTACAGTCATAGAGCCATACAGCACACACGCTTTGGCCCAACTCGTCCATGCCGACCAGATATTCTACATTAATCTAGTCCCATTTGCCAGCATTTGGCCCATATCCCTCCAAATCCTTCCTATTCATAAACCTTTGAAATGCTGTAATTGAACCGGCCTCCACCATGACCTTTGCCAGCTCATTTCATACATGCACCATTCTGCATCAAAAGTTGGCCCTTTGGTCTTTTTAAAATCTTTCCCCTCTCACCCGAAATGTATGCCGTCTCATTCTGGACTCCCTCAGCCCAGGGAAAATACTTTGTCCATTCACCCTATCCGTGCCCCTCGTGATTTTATAAACCTCTATAAGGCCACTCCTCAACCTCTGACGCTCCAGAGAAAAAAAGCTCCAGCCTGTTCAACCTTTCCCTGTAGCTCAAACCCTCCAATCCTGGCAAAATCCTTGTAAATCTTTTCTGAACCCTTTCAAGTTTCACAACATCCTAATTAAGAATTTTTCTCAGTACGTTTGCTTCTTTCAGCAGTTATTTCAAACCCGTGACCTCTTGTTGTAGATTCTTCCTTTCCTATATGGGCTTATTTTATAGATTTGGAAATGGTTTGGCTCCATCTTGGTTGGAGAAATTTTTGAATCAACCTGCTGGGTGATGGAACAAGTGGGATGTGAACTCAGGATCCTTGCATTGCAGACAGTTGGTAGACAATTCACTTTGTTGGTTCATGGAGTGATGTGATGATCTAGAAGTGTTGCATTGGAACTTCCAGAAGGCATTCAAAATATACCTCACAAAACATTGTCATATGATAAGAGCGCAGGGTGTTGGAGGTAGAATATTGGGATGGATAGAGACATGGCAAATGGACAGGAACTGGCAACTAGGGAAAGGGGGATCTCTTTTAGCTTGGTGACCTGTGATCACTGAGATTCCACTGGGATCAGTGCTGGCACCACAACTATCTACAATGTATATTCAAGACTTTGATGATGGAAGTGAATGTACAGGAGCCAAATGCTCAGATAACACAAAATTAGATGGAAAGGCAGGTTGTGAGAGGGATATTGATGGATGAAGTAAGTGGACAGTAAGTTGGCAAATGGACTATAGTGTGGAAAAATAGGTAGTTATAATGGAGAACAAAAGACAGAATATTATATAAATGGAGGAAAACTGCAGAAAGCTGCAACACAAAGGGACTTGTGGATACTTGTGGATGAAACACAGAAAACTTGCACACAGTCAAATAACTTCACAGAGGCTGGTATCCTATCATCAAGTCACGTGGAGAGTCCTTGACAGTAATCCGGCTTCCTTCGAGTGAGCAGAGTTTCTGACACCCCGTTTATATCTGTCAGACAAGGCTCCCTGATTGGACCAGATTAACAGCCCCTATCCAGGAACTCATATTCTATGAGGTCCACCTCACTGACCTCGTTACAATCATTGCACACAGGTGCAACAGGTAATCTAGAAGGCTAAGGGAATGCTAGCCCTTATATCAAAGGGCTTCGAACATAGGATGAGGGAACTCTTACTGCAACTGTACAATGTGCATTGGAGAACTGTACATTGGAGTACTGTACATTGGAGTACTGTAAGCACTTTTGGCTTTCTTATTTAAGAAATGATATCATTTCTTTGGAGGCAGTTGAGAGAAGGTTCGTTAGGATGATCCCTGGAATAGAGGGATTGTCTTATGAGTCAAGGCCAAACAGGGTTTGGACTGTACTGACTGGAACTTAGAAGAATGAGATGTGATCTCTTTGAAATGCATGGGATTCTTAAGGCTTGACAGGGTAAATGTTGAGAAGCTATTAACCCTCATAGGAGAGTCTAGGTCCAGATGGCATTGTCTCAGAATAAAGTGGCCAAATTCAAGGAATTCTTTCTCTAAGAGGGATTGATTCTTTTGAACTCCTGGCTACAGAGAGTAGTGGGTATAGAGTTCTTATGTATATGTAAGGCTGAGGTAGATAGACACTTAATGAGTAGGGGAAATCAAGGGGTAGGGATGTAGTGATTGGAACCAGTTGGATCTTGTTGACTATGAGATCCTTGATTGGGGTTGTTAACCTGGGCCAATCAGGAAAGCACTGGCTGACCAGAATAAGCAGGGAATTTAGAATCTCCTCAATTTAGGGATTGACAGTTAAATAAAAGGTGGCTTAGTAATGGGACACTGGCCTCTCTGCATTTCTTTCAAGGAGAAAATGCAGAAATGTGGATGTGAGGAATATCAGATCAGCCATGATTCTATTGAATAGTGGATGAGGCTTAAGGAGCTGAATGGCCTACCTCTGTTCCATTTATCTTCTAGATTCAACTTACCAGCTTATCATCACCCCCACTTATGAGTGAACGCAAGCCCAATTGACAATCCTCCATGGACCCAACTTTCCCCTTGCCCTTAACTGCTGGCTCTCCAATCTCTTTCCCCCTTCCTCTTTACTCACAAACCACATTGTCCCCTCTGATTCTCTCTTCTCTGATGGTTGCGATCTCTCTAGCCCCCAGACTCCCTCATCCTCAGTCCCTCCTGACCTCCACTTACCACCCTCTTCCGAAGCAGTCAATCCTTCCTTCCCTCCACCCTAACTTTCAGATGTAACCTAATACTGAAAGCTAGCTAAGCATTTAAACTGGCAGTTTGCGGCCAGAAGAAAATAGGACAAGTGGATATTAATCAGATGCTGCAATTCAATTTGGCAGGATCCGAGGAAAGCCCTTCCTTCATGGTTTCCCAGCCGCAGAACAATGTCCACCATTAATCTCTCACCGACATCAATTAATATCAGGGCCCTTGCGTTCCCCAAATATTTGGCAGTATATCTTTAATGTAAGTTGAAGGTTATTCTTTCATTGCATGCTATGAAGCTGATTACTCAATACAGGCATCGAGTTGGAATTTGGCATGAAGAGCACTATCCGTGCACTGCTTAAAGCTGGTCTGGAATCCATCCCAAGCAGATGGGTCTCCAGTGCAGTCTTATTTCAATTCTAAAAGATTCCAGACTAGGGATTGCTCTGCTAAAGGACCTCTGTAAATATTTAGCCAATTGCATTGCTTACAGCAAATGCTAAGGGCCCTGACCATATCCCCAGCTGTAGTCCTGAAGGGTTGTACTCCCAAACTAGCTGCATCCCAATCCAGTGACCCACCTAGCTCTATCACTGGAATTCCCCACAACAATATGGAAAATTGCCAAGGAATAAAATGTGTGATACTTTGAACCGGCCCATTATAGCCCATCAATGCATTCTTAATCATTAGCACTGTCTTGACCAGCATTATCAAAGTCACCTACATCACAATATCAATGTTCAGTTTAGGTTCAACAAGGGCATTGGACTCCTGAGTCCATTACTTGATTCAACATTGTCAAAAGAGTAGAACTCCAGAGGTGAGGTGTGAGACTGCCTTTGACATTAAGTCAGTGTTTGACTGATTGTGACTTCAAGGTGTCCTAGTAAAACTAGGAGAATCAGGACAAAAGTTTCCACTGGCTAGATTCACATTCACAAAGGAAAATGGTTGTGGTTGTGGAGGCCAATTGTTACATCTCAAGAATATTGCTGCAGCAATTCCTCAGGACAGTCTCCCTGTGCACAAATATTTCCAGCTGCTTTGCTCAATAACCTTCCCTTTAATATATGTGCAGAAGTGGGGATGTTTGCCAATAATTGCACAATGTTTAGCATTGTCCTGATGCAACAGGTAGTGAAGCAGTCCATATCTATTACACAGGAAAATCAGTGTAGCTCTCAGGCTTGAGTGGACAAGGAAGTAATATTTGTGCCCCACGTGTGCCCAGGTAATGACCATCTCCAACAAGAGAGAGACTAAGCATTTGCCCATGACCTTAACTGGCATTATCATCAGTGAATTCCCTCAAGCTTCATATTCTGGGTTGTTTCTATTAACCAGAAATTAATTGGATATGTTTATGTATATGCACACACCAAATGGTTACAAGATGTTCTGATGGCAACCCTCCTCCTGACTTCCCAAAGCCTTTTCGGTGTCAACAGGTCAAAAGTCAGGAGTATGATGGAACACTCTCCTCTTGCTTGAATGGGTGCATCTCCAATAATATTCAAGAAGCTTGATGCCATCCAGGATAAAGCAAACTATCAATTGATACCACCTTCAACATTCACTTCCTCCACTAATGATGCACAATGGTAGCAGAGGGTACGCCAAGGATTGTTTCACAACGCTATCCAAAATCAGTACTTCCAAAACCTATTAGGGCAAATAGAACAGATATATGAGAATACCAACGAAAGGAATATCCCCTCTGACCCATCAGTAATTCTGGCATGCTGTTCTTTCACAGTTGTTGGATCGAAATCCTGGAACTGTCTGTGCAAGCGCATTCTGAGTGAACCAATAGCATGTAGACCACAGCAGTTCAGGAAGGCAGCTCAACACCATCTTCTCAACAATTATGGATAGGCTACAAATGCTAGACTAGCCGCAACAGTCTAACCCTATGAAAAATTAAATAGGGGCTAAGTGGGTGATTGCACAAATCTCAAAATAGTCAATCTGCAATGGTACAGTTGGGTCTAGGATCAAGAGTCATTTTTAGTTGAACTGCAGGACATTGGAACTCTGCACAATGACTCTAGATTAGAAAACATCATGTTCCACTATTCTGATGCATGGAACAAAATATGAAGAGAGGCAGGATTAGGTTGGGTTGATATCTTAGAAGGTGAGAAGGCTGAGGGGAGACCTGATAGAAGTGTACACAATTATGAGGGGCATGGACAAGTGAATAGAAAGCTGGTTGTCCCCTTAGTTAAAGGGTCAATAACAAGGAGGAGATGCCATTTTAAAGTGAAGGGCAGGGGTTTTGAGAGCAGATTTGAATAAAATTCTTTTCATCCAGAGGTTGGTGGGGGTTTGGAATACACTGCCTATGAAGTTCAATATGAGGTGGACAAAAGAGTGGAAAAGTGACAAAACTCTGGCCTATAACAAAATATGTGGGATCCAGATTAGAGTGGTGCTGGAAAAGCGCTGCAGGTCAGGCAGCGCCCGAGGAGCAGGAAAATCGATGTTTCGGGCAAAAGCCCTTCATCAGGCTTTTTCCTGGTCCTCGGATGCTGCCTTACCTGCTGTGCTTTTCCGGCACTACTCTAATCTAGACTCTGGTTTCCAGCATCTGCAGTCCTCACTTTTGCCTAGAACAAAATACGCACATGCCAATTAGGAGCAGAAATTGGTCTCTTGACCCTTCCATTGCTCCACCAATTAATAAAATTGTGACTGAGCTAATTATTCACCTTTCCACCTACCCTGATAACCTTTCATACCCTTGCTTAACAAACCTTTATCGACCTCAGTCTTAAAAATATTCAAAGAATTGGCTTTCAATCACTTTGGAGGAAGAGCTTCCAAAGACCCACGACCTTTGAGAAAAATTCTTCTTATCTCTGAATTCGGTGGCTGACCCATTATACTTAAACCATGATTCACTTCTCATGCTGTGGAAAATAAAAACCGAAAGAACCGTGGATGCTGTAAATCAGAAACGCCTTATGCTGTTATGTCTCACATCTCTTGCTGTGGGTGTGCATCCCTTATCTGACATCTCAGCATGATCAACTGTATTTTCAATTTGAATATTCAGTTCCAGTCTGAAACTTCTTGAGTTGAGTAAAATTCCATCTGTCTGATCAGAGTTATCGTCAGTTTGTTCTGAAGCTTCTGCTTCTTGCACTGTTTTGAAGATTTAATAATTCTATTTAGGACAACTCATTGCACAGTGATATTTAGAGTTCTGAAAAAATGTGGAAATATAGAAAATAGGAGCAGGTGAAGGCCATTCAGCCCTTTGAGCCTGTCCCACCATTCAATATGATCATGGTTGCATCTTTGTTACATCTAAAACATGTGTTGGCCATTCCCCAGACATTCTAACATTCATTCTTCTGCTATAGTTTCCCAGTTCCTGTCGTCTGTGACACTTGCCAAAGTTGCATCTGTCCTGATTCTTTCTGGATATGATCCTTCTTCCAATGTTAACATCTGGGGCCCACATCTGGGTGATCCCAAAGTGCTGCCATCATTGAATCCTCCATTTTCTGTGTTGCCGATGAACAGCCCATGACATTGATGCCATGAAAGTTGAAGAAAGCAAACGTTTTCACAGGAATTTCTTTCATGCCTTTGACATCGCTTCAAAACGTCGGTTTCTTACTGAAACTCTAACTGCAGTTAGAATCTAGACCTAGAATTGCATTTTATTGTCTGAGTACAGGGAGACAGGAGTACAATGAAATGTTTGCAATGTTGCCATTCATGGTACCAACTTGGGTACAAAATCTTAGGTTAAAAAGTAGAAAAATAACAAAATAAGTTAAAAGTTTGATGTAACAGTTCTTGCCAGTATAAAGTAGTAAATAAGAAATAAAGTTAAAAATTCCACATTATCTTCCTTCTTTAGTCATGGGTGTACAGTTGCTCCACACCAGGCTTTCCCCACAGTGGCTTAATTTGTCTCTCGCATTGGGCCCAATCTCTACCTTGCGTTGGACTCTATCTCTGAATCCTTGTGCCTCTGTGCTGCTACCTCACCACCAACCTCCATCCAGCCTCACCAGCCACCTCGTCACAGACTGCAAAGAACTGCTCTGGTACCGCTCCAGGCCCCTCGTTGCTTCCACACCCCAATTAATACTAAGGCTGAATCTTACCGTTTATTGTTACCCTTAGATAAAGTTGTTGAGTTTAATGGAAGTTTCTCTCCGCCAGGCCGAGTGATTTCACTTTCCACTTGACAACTGCAGTCTAATTACATCTTGTATAAAATAATTACATTGAATGCCATCATGCTCCCAGTTAGGTGGAAGTCTTCTCGATCTTCTAAATGGCAGTAACACTGCACACTTTAATGAGACAAACAATCCCATGGCTCACCCTCTTTTTCTCAGCAGAATAGATTGGTCATAAATGTCATGTTTGTTGAATCTGTTCAGTATGGGAAATCTATGCATGTTGGACTCTGGAGGCTTGAGTATTTGATGGAGGGACCCTCAATAGCAGACACACTGAGGCTCTGAAGATGTTTGGAGGCAAAGCTGTGGTTTAATTATCAGGTAAAAGTTTGTTGCTTCCTGAAAATTTTGCTAACAATGCATTAAGTTGTTGCCATTCTTACTGCTAATGGCCTATGAATACATGAATCAGTTGATAATTCAAAAGCTAATACAAAGGATTATCATTTTACAAGAACCTTTCTGTATTTGGTGATCAATTGTTTGGTAATTGTTAAAAGAGTCATAGAGATGTACAGCATGGATACAGACCCTTTGGTCGAACCCGTCCATGCCGACCAGATATCCCAACCCAATCTAGTCCCACCTGCCAGCACCCGGCCCATATTCCACCAAACCCTTCCTGTTCATATACCCAACCAGGTGCCTCTTAAATGTTGCAGTTGTACCAGCCTTCACCACTTCCTCTGGCAACTCATTCCATATATGTACCACCCTCTGTGTGAAAAAGTTGCCCCATAGGTCTCTTTTATATCTTTCCCCTCTCACCCTAAACCCTTTAGTTCTGGACTTCCCAACCCCAGGGAAAAGACTTTGCCTATTTACCCTATCCATGCCCCTCATAATTTTATAAACTTCTATAAAGTCAATCCTCAGCCTCTGATGCCCCAGGGAAAACAGCCCCAGCCTGTTCAGCCTCTCCCTATAGCTCAAATCCTCCAACCCTGGCAATATCCTTGTAAATCTTTTCTGAACCCTTTCAAGTTTCACAACATCTTTCCGATAGAAGGAGACCAGAATTGCATGTAATATTCCGACAGTGGCCTAACCATGACCTCCCAACTCCTGTACTCAATACTCTGACTAATAAAGGAAAGCATACCAAACGCCTTCTTCACTATCCTATCTACCCGTGACTCCACTTTCAAGGAGCTATGAACCTGCACTCCAAAGTCTCTTTGTTCAGCATTACTCCCTAGGACCTTACCAATAAGTGTATAAGGGGAAAATGACATGCATGATTGAGGGAGAAAGGTGGTCACAGTCAGAGAATAAGGGCTCAGACAAACAGGAAGCACCAGAGCCTATAGTGTTTTTTCCTGGTCTTGCTTGCCTAAGAGGGACTTGATCAAAGGTTCAAGAGATTGATTCCTGGATGACAGGATGGTAGTATGAGGCAAGGTTAAGTAAAATGGATCTTTGTTCTCAAGAAGGAGAGATGCAAAACTCTTCCAAGGCTTGACAGATTACTTGCTTCGGCTGGAGAGTCAAGAACTACATTGTTTCAGAACACGATCCATCTGAGGTGAAGTGGGAAGGTGGGTAGTGATGCTGATACAAAGGGTCTACAGAGGGATTAGGCAGGTTAAGTGAGTGGGCAAAACGTTTGGAAGATGGAATACTCAGGTTGTAAGCTTACTAGCTGAACCGGTAGGTTTTTTCATGGAGGTCCATCAGTAAACACATCGATTTGGACCCCCTTTATCAACCTCTGAGAAAAAGAACCCGAAATGTTACCACCCACCTTAACAGACCAAGACACATAAATAGAAAGTGGGACAGAACACCAGCACTTCACCAGAGGCTCACTGATGATGTTACCTAGCATGGTGATGAAATGGCTTAAAGCAAACCTACCAGCTCAGTGAGCAAACTTACAACCTGAACCACAACCTGAGCTACAAATCTTCTCAAAAATCTCAGATGGAATACTATTTGGGAAATTGTGAGGTTATACACCTTGGCAAAAAGAATAGAAGAGATGGACTTTCTTTAAATGAAGAATGACTGCAGAAGGCTGCAGCAGAGAGGGATTGGGAAGTCATCAAAGAATCACAAAAAGCTTGTATTCATGTCCAGGAGATAATAGGGAGGACAAATGGACTGATGGCTGTTATTTCAATGAGAATAGATTAAAAATTATGGAGGCTACTGTACTGTTTTTACCCCTTTGTAACTATACAAGGTCCAATCAGGCAGCACACAGAATACTGTGAACAGTTTTGGTCCCCTTATCTAAAGAAAGATATTGTGGCATCAAAGGTGATCCAGAGAAGGTTAATAGGCTGAATCCAGGTGTGGAGGGATTGTCTTCTGGGGGGAGGTTGGGTAGGTTGGACCCATAATCATTGGAATTCGGAAGAATGAGAGGTGACTTTATGGAAATATGTAAGGTTCTTGGGAACCTAACAGGATAGCGGCTGAGAGTTTATTTATCTTTGTGCGAGAGTCTAGGATCAGAAGCCATAAACTCATAGTTGCTCAGTTAGGTTGGAGATGAGGAGGAATTTCTTCTCTTGGGGGTGGGGCAATGAATTTGTGGAATTCTTTACCACTGGATTGTTATATGTATTCAAGGCTAAGATGGATTTTTAATCAATAAGGGAATCAAGGCCTATGGGGGGGGCAAGACAGGAGTTGTGGATTAGCAGATCTCATTTAATGGTGGACCAGACTGGATGGGCTGCATAGACTACTCCTGATTCTACATCTTATGGTTTTATGGAAGATTCCTTCACCCGGAGACTCGTGAACCTTTTAAATTCTCTGCATCAGTGTTCTCCTTCAGAACAAAAAGCTACAGAGAGTTGTGAACACAGTCCAGTCTATGACAAAAACCAGCCTTCCATTCACTGACTCCATCAACACTGCCTCGGGAAAGCAACAACATAATCAAAGATCCGTTCCACCCTGGTTTTGCTCTCTTCCACCCTCTTCCATTGGGCAGTAGATACAAAAGTTTGAAAACAACAGATTTAAGAACAGCTTTTTCCCATTGTCATTGTGAATGAACCTTACTGGGCAGCATGGTGGCTCAGTGGTTAGCACTGCTGTCTCATAGCGCCAGGGACCCGGGTTCAATTCACCACCTTGGGTGACTGTCTGTGTGGAGTCATAGAGTCATAGAGTCATAGAGATGTACAGCATGGAGTTTGCACATTCTCCCCGTGTCTGCGTGGGTTTCATCCGTGTGCTCAGGTTTCCTCCCACAGTCCAAAGATGTGCAGGTCAGGTGAATTGGCCATGCTAAATTGCCAGTCATGTTAAGTGGATTAGTTAGGGGAATGGGTCTGGGTGGATTGCTCTTCGGAGGGTTGGTGTGGACTTGTTGGGACGAAGGGCCTGTTTCCACACTGTAAGGGAACTAATCTCTGATATATTCGAGTTGATTTTTCTCTCTACCTTCTCTGTACAGTCGGTTCTGCTAAAATGCACATTTCTTCAACGTGAATTGGCTATAACAGATTGAAGAATTTAGACCATTATTTATAGGATGCAAACTTTCCTTTGCAGTATTGGCGGTAATGTGATTCCAGTCCCATTGGCTTAAATAGTGCTGCTATTGTGCAATTTTCTTATAATGCAGGGTCGCACAAGTACAGAACTATCGTGTTATATCAGAGCAGACCGTAGTTGTGACACCGTCTTCTGCAATCTGTTCGATTACCCAGATGTACTTATCTAAGGTATGGCGTGCCTGGTTAGCATGCAAAACAATACTTTTCACTGTATCTCAGTACATGTGACAATAATAAATCAAGTCAAATGTGGATTTTCAACTGATTAAAAATATTCCAACCTGGGATTGAGAGGTTTTTGGATGCATCAACAATGTGGGGCTAAGGCAGAAAGTGGGAGGGTCCAATACCGTATGATGGCAATGCCTGCCACAATATTCTTGAATAGTGGAGCTAAGTTTGAGGGGCAATATGATCTACTCCTGCTCCTATATTTTATGCTTTTAAGTCCTTATGGCAGGTATAAATTCAATAGGAAGCTAGATAAACACATTGGGGAGAAAGGAATAAAATGATATGTTCATGAAGTAAAGTTAATTGGTGACTGTGGTAGAACAGGAGCAATGGCATGATGCAGTTGGGCTCAATGGCCTCTTTCAGTGCTGTAGATACATTGTTTAACTTTGTGGACTGAGTCAGGGAGCTTATTGAAATGATTCCATTTCATGGAAGTTTCTTAGGCTCAAGGTTAAAATTGTCCTTGTGGGGTTGTGGCCCGTCCAGATGCAAGTAGGAAAGCCTTGACCTCCTCATGTACTGGGTCTTCTACTCCCAGCCGTAATCAGAATTAGGCCATTCAACCCATTGAGGCTGTTCCTCCATTCAGTAATCCACAACTCCACTTATGCTCTTTCATTCCCTCCCCCATTAAAAATCTGTCTATCTCGATACTTAAGGACCTGCGATACCACTCAAAAAGAAGAAAGTGAGCACTGCAGATGCTGGAGATCAGAGTCGAGAATGTGGTGTTGGGAAAACACAGCCGGTCAGGCAGCATCCGAGGAGCTGGAGAATCAACGTTTCGGGCATTAGCCCTTCATCAGCTTATTGCCCTGCAGCCCCTGATGAAGGGCTAATGCCTGAAACATTGATTCTCCTGTTCCTGGGATGTTGCCTCACCTGCTGTGCTTTTCCAGCACCACACATCCCATTCAAAACATGCTCCTCCCTGCTATCGCTCCCTTTCTGATGTTGGGAAGGTCTGCCAGGCGATGAGCAAGCACTTCACACTGGGATGCACTTATGACCCAGGTCTTTGAGGGACTGGAACTCAAACGGATGGTATCAGATGGCTTTGAAAGCCCAATTCACTTTCATCCCTTATCTATCTCTTCCGTAAGAATCTGGTTCAAAGTATAATGTTGACCTTTGTAGAAGTAAAGTGATCTTTGCTCTGCAGCTGGTATTCCTGAAATGTCTTTGCACTGGCGTGGAAATTCTCCACATTTCTTTTCTTTTGCTAGTAGCAATCACTCACTGTCACCTCAAAATGTGTCAGCAAACATTCATTGACCAGATTTTTATGTGACGGCCTTTTCTCTATCTGTCCAAGTGGGAGGGTCCAATACTGTACGATGGTGAATGCAGAACTGACAGGACAAATCTGAGAAATCTGTGCTCAATTTTACTCAAGTATTTTAAACGGAGAGGGACGGCTGCCCATAACATATAGCTACCAGTGGAGGGTGCTTCAGTCACACTGATTGACATCTCCCCAAATGATTAATGCTTCGACCTTTCTAATCCTTTAAGAATCAGCCAGCTAAGGAGAAACAATTTAGATTACATTTCAGATCACGGCGAAGCAGTTTGAGATGTTCAAGATTTAAAGATGCTCTTTGAGAAATTGAATCCTGTTGTTTTTCAACTCAATGGCTAATAATACACATTTATTATTAATGAACCGTGCTGTCAGCTTGGAACCACTCACAACAGCGGCTCAAGGAAAATATAATTGAATGAAATCTGAGACCGGTCTTTGGCATCCCAACTGCATTTTTTTCACTGTTTGTGGATCTGGGTCAAAGGTTCAACTTCTAAAAATCAAAACCACATGAAGTTTTGTAAAAGAAAAAAAAACAAAAGACGCAACATTGTGTTTTGTGATGCAGTGTTTGCTTCTGTAGGTACTTTATATTTATAGGTGTAAAAGGAAATAAGTGGTTATATAGCGCATTGATTCCAGGCCCAAGGATGTGATGGAAAGGGCTATAGTGACGCGTGGAATGCAGCAGTGCACCACCACGGTTGAGAGCTTTCCTCTTGCAGTTTTTGGCTGAGCAGCGATTCAGTTTCCAGCATCAGCCCAACAGTTGGCCCCTGCTGATCTTGGCACGTTGAGCAAAGCCGCCTTGTGACAGTGCTTGGCTTAGGTAACAGGCCTCTCACATCTGGGGTCAGAACAGCGTGAGTTCAAGACCCACTCCAGAGAAGAGCGTACAGCACCTCTTTAGATACTCTTAAGTGTAATGCCGAGGGAGTGCTGCACTGCCAGAATTACTGCTGTTTGAATGAAAGGTTTGGATGAGACTCCGTGTCCCATCCTTAAGGATAACAGAATCCCTGTAGTGAGGAAACAGGCCATTTGGCCATGCAAATCCTTCAACAATCATCCCACCCAATCCCTGTAACCCTGTGTTTCCCATGGCTAATCCAACTACCCTGCACATCCCTAGACACTATGGGTAATTTAACATGGTCAATCCACCCTAACCTGCACATCTTTGGACTGTGGGAGGAAACCCCTGCAGGAAGGAGGAGAATGTGCAATCTCCACACAGTCAGTAGCCCGAGGCTGGTATGGACCTGGGTCCCTGGCGCTGTGAGGCAGCAGTACTAACCACTGAGACACTGTCCTGTCCACTGCCACCATGGTACCCAAGGGGAGTGGTGGCCTAGTGATATTATTACGAGACTATTAATCTAGAGACTTAGGTAATGTTCTGGTGACCTGGGTTCAAGTCCCGCCATGGCGGATGGTGGAATTTGAATTCAATTAAAAAGAATTCTGGAGTTAACAGTCTAACGGTGACCATGAAACTGTTGCAAATTGGTGGAAAAACCAATCTGGCTCACTAATGTCCTTTAGGGAAGCAAACTATTGTACTCACCCCATCTGGTCAGCATGTGACTCCAGACCCCAGCAATGTGGTTGACTCTCGACTGCCCTCTGGGCAATTAGGGATGGGCAATAAATTCTGCCTAGCTAGCGGTGTCCATGTTCTGTGAATGAATAAGAAAAAAGTCAAACATCATTAAAACCATAAGGAGAGATTGGACAAACTTGGATTGTTTTTGCTGGAGCATCAGAGGCTGAGGGGGTGACCTGATAGAAGTATGTAAAATTCTGAGATGAGGGTGGATAGACAGAGGCTTTTTATCCAGGGTGGAAATGCCAAATACTATGGGGCATTGGCTTAAGGTGAGAAGGGGAAATGTTTAAGGAAATAGTGCAAGGAAGTTTTAATGCAGAAGGTGGCAGGTGTCTGAAATGCACTTCCAGGGAAGGTGGTAGAAGGGAACATGATAGCAACACTTCAGATGCATTTAGACAGATGCATGAGCAGGGAACAGAGGGATACAGACCATGTGCAGATGGATGGGATTAGGTTAGAATGACATCATGGTCAGCACAGACAGGGTGGGCCAAAGGGCCTCGTCTTGTGATCTACTGCTTAATGTTCTCTAAGTTGGCTTTCGGCCTACCACATTCCCTGGCACAATCTCAAACAAGAGGAGGGAATTCTCCCTGGTGCTCTAGCTGATACTCAAAAGAAAAAGTAAAGTTACCTCATAGTCATTCTCTCTCACCAGAGAGACTAGCGGAGGTTTGACCTGAGGGTCACCATGTCTCGGCTGAGGGGAGAGGTTGAGAAGGAGAGTCTATCATGGTAACCTCAGCCAGTGCAGGAATTGAACTCATGCTGCTGCTGTAACTCTGCATTGTAAGCCAGCTAACTGAGTTAACTGATCCCGAATATGTAGCCCTTAAATAGTATCACTGAAAGTGATTGTTATTGCTTGTGTGCGTGTGGGAGGTTTCTGTGCACAAATGGAGCTGTTATATTTCCGGCATTGCAATACTTTGAAGGCACTTACTTGGCTGTAGAGCACTTTAGAATGTCCTTGGGCTGTGAAAGGTGCTAAATGAATGCAGGGCTCTGACTTCACTCTAACTACAGTTTAACTCCTGGATAGAGGGAAGATTTTCATTGCAGCAAGATTGGAAAGTGGAAGTAGTGACTTCCCAGAATGTGATACTCAGACAGTGACAGATTGCCTTGGTGCTGAATGGAACAAATGAGTGAAAGGGAAGATGAGATTAAACCAGTGCCAGGAAAGGAGCAAGTCACCCCCAGCCGCAGAAATGTCACAAGTGAAATTCCGTCTGCTTTTAAATCATATTTTCCTACTGAAAGAAAATAAGAACTAGGGGCAGGAGTAGGCCATCTGGCCCCTTGAAAGTTGTGTTTGCATTTACTGCTTTGGCTCTTCCAGTAATTTTCCTCCTTTGCTCTATCCTGGCAATGTTGATGTGTTTGTGTTGACAGTTCTCTGGTGCTTCATCCAGGCCATGTGTAGGAGCATTGCTGGTGATGGATGGAGAACCGGTCTGTTCTGGGAATCTCCATCTGACATCTGGCACAACTGAATACAAAAACAAGCTATTATTTGAGTGGAGAGACTTTAGGATATTATGGATGGAAGGCATCTGGGTGTCCTTACCGAAATGCAGAAAATAGGACCAGGAGCTTGCCCTGCCATTTAATATGATTGTTAGTTCCCGCTTTCTCCCAATATCCTTCGCTCACTTCAACCCTAAGAACTATATCTATCTCCTTTTTGGAAACTTTCAATGTTTTGGCCTCACTTGCTTTCTGCAGCAGAGAATTCCATAGGCTCACTACTCTCTGCAAGATGAAATGTCTCCTTATCTAAGCCCTTTGTGGCCTACCCTATACATAGACTGGTTCTGGAATCTGCACATCCACCAATGTTATTTATTGTATCCGTTGCTCCCGATGCAGTCTCCTCTACATTGGGGAGACTGGATGCCTCCTAGTAGAGTGCTTCAGGGAACAACTCCAGGACACCCGCACCAATCAACATCACCACCCTGTGGCCGAACATTTCAACTCCCCCTCCCACTCTGCCGAGGACATGCAGGCCCTGGGCCTCCTCCACCACCACTGCCTCACCGCCTGACGCCTAGAGGAAGAATGCCTCATCTTCCGCCTCGGAACACTTCAACCCCATGGCATCAATGTGGCCTTCACCAGTTCCCTCATTTCCCCTTCCCCACCTTACCCCAGTTCCAACCTTCCAGCTCAGCAGCATCCTCATGACCTGTCCGACCTGCCAATCTTCCTTCCTACCTACCTGCTCCACCCTTCTCTCTGACCTATCACCTTCATCCCCACCTCCCTCCACCTATTGTACTCTTGGATACCTTCTCCCCAGCCCCACCCCAATCCCATTTACCTCCCCACTCCGAGGCTCCCAGCCTCATTTCTGATGAAGGGCTTTTGCCCGAAACGTCGATTTCCCTGCTCCTCGGATGCTGCCTGACCTGCTGTGCTTTTCCAGCACCACTCTAATCTAGCCCTGATCTCCAGCATCTGCAGTCCTCACTTTTGCCTACTTTCTCCAATCATTGAGTTTACCCTTTCCTTCCAGTGTTTACCCTGTCCAATGCTTTTAGAATACCATATGTCTAATCATAGCCTAATACACATGACAATACTATGGCTTTAAGGGGTGTATTTTGTCCAGTTTTTTTTGAAGAGAGGTTTTGAAGATAGAGGTACCGAGCAATCTATGCAGAGCCACTAGAGTAAACAACTTGTGAGTCTTTGGAGTTTTTAAAAAGTTGGAACAACAGAAGGAGCCTGAATGGGGTCAAGCTCTCACAGAACTAGGAGTTTTAGTTTTGGTTTTTCAGTAGCAGTTGCTGCTGAGGTCTTCAGGAAGTAGAAGCTGTTTTTTTTTCTTGTCTCTCTTGGTTACAGGCTAAAGCCAAGGGACTCTCTGCCTGCTACAGGAGTTGCATGTGAAACAGTCTGTTTTTCTGAATATGCCATCTGTCAAGGATGTGTTTATGGGATGTTGCTATATTGGAACAGTTACTGTTCAGTAGTTAAATAATTTGTTATTCTGTTAAGTTTTCCAATAGAGTCAGCTAAGCCAATTCTTTCTTTTTTTTTCTTTTGTTGTATTTTAACTATAGCGCATGAATAAAATTTATTTTGCATCAAATCTGGTAGCTTGACCAATTGAATTACATCTGAAATGAAACACCTGGCACTTGCTCCTTAGATAAGAAGTTAGGGTCTAGACTACGTTCTGAACATATTTTGAGGGGGTCTGGTCTGGTCTGGTCCATAACACACATGTATCACAAAATGTTCAGCATGAAGGTACAGCAAGGAATTAAATAGTAAATGGGTTACTGACCTTTATTGAAAGGAGGATATAAGAATTGACCATGTTGCTGTGTATCTGGAGTCACATGTGGATCAGGCAAGGTAAGGATGCCAGCTCCCCTTCTTAAAGGATGTTAGTAAACTAGAGGGGTTTTGCCAACAATTGATAGTGGTTTTATGGTCATCTTTAAACTCTTATTCCCAGGTATTTTTTATTGAATTCGAAATGATCATGTACCACAGCAAGGCCATTTTCCGACATCGGCATCTTACAAAATGAAGTGTAAGGAGAGAAAATCTCGTTTCAACCATGCAGTGTCCATCTCTGCAGGCAGCAAGCTTGAATGACTTGGAGATATTCCAGAAATGCACAGCTAAATGGGTGCAATGCTGGCTTTTGGCACATTTATGAATCTGTAAGTGGAGCTAATGTAGTTTCACTGTAGCCCCAGTCCATGAGTGTACAAACACAATAAGGTGGGGCATTGCTTGAAGAGAAATAGCAAGGAACATTACTGGAGCCGAGTATATTAGAAACCTGTACCAAGACAATTTGGTCCATCATGGGCTATGCTGGCACTCTGGGCATACAAGAGAGCTCTGTCTCTAACTGTGCTCTCATTGTGTCCCTGAATGTTTGCTGCTGATTTGAATTGAGATGAGAAACTTCTCCTGGCAACAGTAACATGAATCATGTCAATAAGATTAAGATCTGCTTGAAACAAAGACAAGCACAATGTACCAAGAAAAAGCTGATTAACTTGATATTTGATTGTGCTGGGCAGATCATTTTCTTTAGCTGGGTGCTCCCAACGACGGGATAACTTTTCATTGAAAGTTCACAGTACAATTTCCATTTAGACAGATGAGCTGGATTATCTGCTCTCCTTGCTGTAGATATCCCACAGGAAACTGAAGAGTTTCCAATCCAAAAGCATCATCCAGAATGGAAACTCTTGGAAATTTGTTTCCTGTTGATGAGTTTCAGGTGGTTTCAATGGGCAGTAATCCTGTGTTCCGACAGTCTATCAGGGGAAATCAGAGGAATGGAGATTTGTTTTCAAAATATTTCATCTCAGTAGACCAATCATGCTGAATAAATCGGAGCTTTGCAAATATTTTAGGTGCAGAAGGTTGGTGATGACTGCTTATGCTACAACTGTGCCAGAAAAATATCCAAGACATTTGAAACTTGCAAGGACTAAAATATTTCCAGATGTTGTTGCGTGATGCTGGAAGAAAATTGTTCTGTGATGTTATGGAATTATATGTTATGGAATCAGAGAAAGATCATTTTCCAAATTATTCAATAACTTACAGAGTCATAGAGTTGCACAGTATGGAAGCAGTCCCTTCGGTCCAACTCATCCATGCCGACCAGATATCCTAAATTAATCTAGTCCCATTTGCCAACACTTGGCCCACGTCCCTCTAAACCCTTCCTATTGATTCACCCATCTAGATATCTTCTAAACATTTTATTTGTACCAGCCTCCACCACTTCCTCTGGCAACTCATTCCTACACACACCACCCTCTGCATGAAAAAGTTGCTTCTTAAGTCCCTTTAAAACTTTTCCCCCCTCACCTTAAGCCTTTAGTTACATAACATTTCACGTTATTGGTGAAAGAAGTCAGAGGGGAGGTGTGGATAATTTATTTCGCACACTTGTTCTTTACCTGGTGTCGTCAATAGTATAGAGGGCTACTGCAGGCTGCAGTGCAACATAGACAGGATGCAGAGCTGGGCTGAGAAATGGCAGATGGAGTTCAACCTGGATAACTATGAAGTAATGCATTTTGGAAGGTTGAACTCGAATGCTGAATATAGGATTAAAGACAGGATTCTTGGCAGTGTGGAGGAACAGAGGGATTTTGGTGTGCAAGTACATAGATCCCTCAAAGTTGCCACCCAAGTGGATAGGGATGTTAAGAAAGCATATGGTGTTTTGGCTTTCATTAACAGGGGGATTGAGTTTAAGAGCCGTGGGGTTTGCTGCAGTTCTACAAGTCCCTGGTGAGACCACACTTGGAATATTGTGCCCAGTTCTGGTCACCCTACTATAGGAAAGATACAGAGGCTTTGGAGAGGGTGCAAAGAAGATTTACCAGGATGCTGCCTGGACTGGAGAGCTTGTCTTATGAAGAAAGGTTGAATAAACTTGGTCTTTTCTTTCTGGAGGAAGAGAGGAGACCTGATCGAGGTGTACAAAATAATGAGAGGAATAGATAGAGTCAATAGCCAGAGACTTTTCCCCAGGGCAGGATTGACAGGTACGAGGAATAATAGCTTGAAGATAATAGGAGGAAGGTATAGAGGAGATGTCAGAGGTAGGTTCTTTATGCAGAGAGTTGTGAATGTATGGAATGCGTTGCCAGCTGTGGTGGTGGAAGCAGAGTCATTGGGAACATTTAATGCACATGGATAGCAGTGAGTTGAGGGGTGCGTAGGTTAAGTTACTATATTTTACATTAGGATTAAACCTTGGCACAATATTGTGGGCCAAAGGGCCTGTTCTGTGCTGTACTTTTCTATGCTCTATGTTCTAAACTGTTTGAAAGGATGATGGAATCATATCCAATAATTGATTTCAAATGAGAAATAAAAAAATACATGGACGGTGATAGGCCATGTTCTGGAAAACTGGGATTAATAAGATTGGTTCTTTCAAAAAGCTGTAACTGGCACAATGGACTGCTCTATCAGTTTGATTGGCTTGTAAACCCTGACAAATTTAGCTGTGACTGTCTTCCAAGACCAGGTTAAAAATCTCACAGCACCAGGCTATAGTCCAACAGGCTTATTTGGAAGCACTAGCTTTCGGAGTGTTGCTCCTTCATCAGGTGGTTGTGGTGTATTAGATCATAAAACACAGAATTTATAGCAATAATTTCAGTAGCATTACACTGTAAATGTATAAATTCTGTGTCTTACAATCTTATACTCCACAATCACCTGATGGAGGTAAGGTAAGTGATTAGTATTTGAGTGGGTGTGTTCTAGACCCCAGGTCCTACTTTCGTAGGGCCTCCCTCCCACCCTCCTCCTCTCACCTAACTTTAAAGTCCACAGGTTATTGACTCAGTGTTCTTGTTTTTGGAGACAAAGTGTACAGTCATGGCAGCGCAGGCAGTGGAATGTTCCTCCTGCAGGATGTTTGAGGTAGGGGTGACCACCGATACTCCTGCCGACTTTGTCTGCAGGAAATGCAGTCAGATCCTGATCCTCACCGAACGAGTTAGGGAACTGGAACTGGAGCTGGATGAGCTGAGGATTATTCGAGAGGCTGAGAGGGTGATCGATAGAAGCTACAGGGACATAGTTACGCCGGAGAACAGAGGTAGCTGGGTAACAGTTAGAGGTGGGAAGGGGAAGAAGCAGGCAGCGCAGGGTTCCCCTGTGGTCGTTCCCCTAAAAAATAAGTATACAGCTTTGGAAACTGTTGGGGGGGACAGCCTTGCAGGTGTAAGCTGCAGTGAAGGGGTCTGTGGCTCTGAGACTCAGAAGGGAAAGGGGGAGAGGAGGAGAGCGCTAGTTATAGGGGACTCTCTAGTTAGAGGGACGGACAGGCGGTTCTGTGGACATGGGCGAGACTCTCGGATGGTTTGTTGCCTCCCGGGTGCTAGGGTCTGAGACGTCTCGGACCGTGTCTTCAGAATCCTTAAGGGGGAGGGTGTGCAGCCAGAGGTCGTGGTACACATTGGCACCAACGACATAGGTAGGAAGAGGGGTGGGGAGGTCATTCAAGAGCTCAAGGAGTTAGGCTGGAAGCTAAAAGCTAGGACAGACAGAGTCGTCATCTCTGGGTTGTTGCCGGTGCCACGTGACAGTGAGGCAAAGAATAGGGAGAGAGTGCAGTTGAACATGTGGCTGCAAGGATGGTGTAGGAGGGAGGGCTTCAGATATTTGGACAATTGGACTGCATTCTGGGGAAGGTGGGACCTGTATAAACAGGACGGGTTGCACCTGAACCAGAAGGGCACCAATATCCTGGGGGGTAGGTTTGCTAGCACTCTTCAGGGGGGTTTAAACTAATTTGGCAGGGGGATGGGATCCGGACTTGTAGTCCAGCAAGTAAGCTAGCTGTGTGTCAGGATGCCCAAGACTGTAGGGAGGCTGTGGAGAAGGTAGCACTGACAGGGACTACTTGCGGACACAGAGATGGGCTCAAGTGCGTATACTTCAACGCAAGGAGTATCAGAAATAAGGTGGGTGAACTTAAGGCGTGGATCGGTACCTGGGACTACGATGTTGTGGCCATCACGGAAACATGGATAGATGAGGGACAAGAATGGCTGTTGGAGGTTCCTGGTTACAGATGTTTCAGTAAGATTAGGGAGGGTGGTAAAAAAGGAGGGGGGGTGGCATTGCTAATTAGAAATGGTATAACGGCTGCAGAAAGGAAGTTTGAGGGGGATCTGCCTCTGGAGGTAGTATGGGCTGAAGTCAGAAATAGGAAAGGTGCAGTCACCTTGTTGGGTGTTTATTATAGGCCCCCCAATAGCAGCAGAGATGTGGAGAAACAGATTGGGAAACAGATTTTGGAAAGGTGCAGAAGCCACAGGGTCGTAGTCATGGGCGACTTCAACTTCCCAAATATCGATTGGAAGCTCTTTAGATCAAGTAGATTGGATGGGGCGGTGTTTGTGCAGTGTGTCCAGGAAGCTTTTCTAACGCAGTATGTAGAATGTCCAACCAGAGGGGAGGCCATATTGGATTTGGTACTCGGTAATGAAACGGGACAAGTGGCGGGCTTGTTAGTGGGTGAACATTTTGGTGATGGTGACCACAATTCTGTGACTTTCACCTTGGCTATGGAGAGAGATAGGTGCGCACAACAAGGAAGATTTTACAATTGGGGGAAGGGAAATTACGATGCTGTAAGACAGGATTTGAGGAGCATACGTTGGGAGCATAGGCTGTCAGGGAAGGATGTGGTGGAAATGTGGAAGTTTTTCAAGGAGCAGATACGACGTGTCCTTGATATGTATGTACCTATCAGGCAGGAAAGAAATGGTCGTGTGAGGGAGCCTTGGTTGACGAGGGAGGTTGAATGTCTAGTAAAGAGGAAGAAGGAGGCTTACATAAGGTTGAGGAAACAAGGTTCAGACAGAGCAGTGGAGGGATACAGGATAGCCAGAAGGGACCTGAAGAAAGGGATTAGGAGAGCTAAGAGAGGGCATGAAAAATCCTTGGCAGATAGGATCAAGGATAACCCCAAGGCATTCTGTGCGTATGTGAGAAACCTGAGAATGACGAGAACGAGGGTAGGTCCGATCAAGGACAGTAGTGGGAGACTGTGTATTGAGTCGGAAGAGGTAGGAGAGGTCTTGAACAAGTACTTCTCTTCAGTATTTACGAACGAGAGGGACCGTATTGTTGATGAGGAGAGTGTGAAACGGACTGATAAGCTAGAAGAGATACCTGTTAGGAAGGAAGATGTGTTGGACATTTTGAACAACTTGAGGATAGACAAGTCCCCCGGGCCTGACGGGATATATCCTAGGATGATGTGGGAAGCAAGAGAGGAAATTGCAGTACCGTTGGCAATGATCTTCTCGTCTTCACTGGCAACGGGGGTGGTACCAGGGGACTGGAGAGTAGCGAATGTTGTGCCCCTGTTCAAAAAAGGGAATAGGGATAACCCCGGGAATTACAGGCCAGTTAGTCTTACTTCTGTGGTAGGCAAAGTAATGGAAAGGGTACTGAGGGATAGGATTTACGAGTATCTGGAAAGACACTGCTTGATTAGGGACAGCCAGCACGGATTTGTGAAGGGTAGGTCTTGCCTTACAAGTCTTATTGAATTCTTCGAGGAGGTGACCAAGCATGTGGATGAGGGTAGAGCAGTGGATGTAGTGTACATGGATTTTAGTAAGGCATTTGATAAGGTTCCCCATGGTAGGCTTATGCGGAAAGTCAGGAGGCATGGGATAGAGGGAAATTTGGCCAATTGGATAGAAAACTGGCTAACCGGTCGAAGGCAGAGAGTGGTGGTAGATGGTAAATATTCAGCCTGGAGCCCAGTTACAAGTGGAGTTCCGCAGGGATCAGTTCTGGGTCCTCTGCTGTTTGTAATTTTTATTAATGACTTAGATGAGGGAGTCGAAGGGTGGGTCAGTAAATTTGCAGATGATACGAAGATAGGTGGAGTTGTGGACAGTGAGGAGGGCTGTTGTCGGCTGCAGAGGGACTTAGATATGATGCAGAGCTGGGCTGAGGAGTGGCAGATGGAGTTCAACCCTGCCAAGTGTGAGGTTGTCCATTTTGGAAGAACAAATAAGAATGCGGAATACAGGGTTAATGGTAGGGTTCTTAGTCAGGTGGAGGAACAGAGGGATCTTGGGGTCTATGTACATAGATCTTTGAAGGTTGCCACTCAGGTGGATAGAGTTTGTAAGAAGGCCTATGGAGTATTATCGTTCATTAGCAGAGGGATTGAATTCAAGAGTCGTGAGGTGATGTTGCAGCTGTACAGGACTTTGGTTAGGCCACAGTTGGAGTACTGTGTGCAGTTCTGGTCGCCTCACTTTAGGAAAGATGTGGAAGCTTTGGAGAGGGTGCAGAGAAGATTTACCAGGATGTTGCCTGGAATGGAGAGTAGGTCGTACGAGGATAGGTTGAGAGTTCTCGGCCTTTTCTCGTTGGAACGGCGAAGGATGAGGGGTGACTTGATAGAGGTTTATAAGATGATCAGAGGAATAGATAGAGTAGACAGTCAGAAACTTTTTCCCCGGGTACAACAGAGTGTTACAAGGGGACATAAATTTAAGGTGAAGGGTGGAAGGTATAGGGGAGATGTCAGGGGTGGGTTCTTTACCCAGAGAGTGGTGGGGGCATGGAATGCGCTGCCCGTGGGAGTGGTAGAGTCAGAATCATTGGCGACCTTTAAGCGGCATTTGGATAGGTACATGGATGGGTGCTTAATCTAGGTTAGAAGTTCGGCACAACATCGTGGGCCGAAGGGCCTGTTCTGTGCTGTATTGTTCTATGTTCTATGTTCTATGTTCTACTCCGAAAGCTAGTGCTTCCAAATAAACCTGTTGGACTAGAACCTGGTGTTGTGTGATTTTTTAACTTTGTACACCCCAGTCCAACACCGGCACCTCTAAATCATTCCAAGACCAGGACAGAGTTCAATTTCTATCCAATCACAAGCTTGTTTGTGAGAGTTTCCATCAATCCAAGGCAATTAGTCATTCAATGTTGGCAACAAGAAATTCAGCAGACTCGGAGAATTTTTCAACTTCTATCTTTTGTTTTAAAGACTGTTGGCCAATAAAAGTCTCTTTTCTTTTGACTTTTTCAAAACCTTTACAGAGTTTTTGTTGTCCTTTTGTGTTGCATGGGTCTGCCTGTTTGGGATTAAAAGAGGATATGGCTCTTATTTCAGATCATAGTTTATATGCCATTTGTTTATAGAAAATATTTTATAATAAATTAATAATTTTAGTTCATTAAAAAATCAATCTCTTTAATTCTGGATAGCAGTGTCAAAAGAGAAACAATCAGCTATTTTGGGATTGACTCAAAACATTGAAAGTCATGGTATGAGTTTTGGAGTAGTATGGGGTTTGATTCCCAGCATATTACTTGCATTATAATCAGAATTATACAGATAATTACAATAATCATAGATTAATCTGACAGATGAAAGGCTTGTCTCATGAGGAGAGATTGGGTATGCATAGCTGATACTCAGAGTTTAGAAGATTGATTTAGAAGATGTGACTTGATTTATATTGTCACATGTACGAAGATACAGTGAAAAGTATTGCTTTGCATCTAACCAAATAAATCATACCTTACATAAATGATAATATAATGGAATGCAGAATGTAATGTTACAGCTACAGAGAAGGTGCAGAGAAAGATCAACTCTAATATATGAGAGGTCCGTTCATAATCCTGATAACAGCTGGGAAGAAGTTGTTCTGAAATTTGTTGGTAAATGCTTTCAAACTTTTGGATATTCTGCCTGATGGAAGAGGGTGGAAGAGAGTATAACCAGGGTGGGAGGGGTCTTTGATTATGTTGGCTGCTTTCCCGAGGCAGTGGGAAGTATAGACAGAGCCAATGGATGGAAGGCTGGTTTGTGTGATGGACTGGGCTACAGTCAGAATTCTCTGTAATTACTTCAGTGTTGGGCAGAGCAGTTGCCATACCCAAGCTGAGATGCATCTGGATAGGATGCTTTCTGTGGTGCAACTATCAAGATTGGTCAGAGTCATTGTGTTTTTTCCTTAGTTAATTTCCTTAGCCTTCTGAGGAACTAGATGCATTGGTGTGCTTTCATGACTGTAGCTGTCATTGATGTGGATTAATGATATTTACTCCTAGGAACTTGAAGCTCTCGACCATCTCTACCTCTGCCTCTTTGATACAGACAGGAGCATGTCCTTTACTCCCTGAAGTTGATCAGCAGTTCCTTCATTTTGCTGACCTACTGTGGCGAACGATGCTTTGAGCAAAGGTGAAACAGGTTGGGACTCACTGGAGTTTTGAAAAATGGGAGATGATCTCATTAAAACATAAAGGATTCTTAAGTGGCCTATCAGGACAAATACTGAGAGGATGTTTCCTTCATGGAAGAGTTTGGAATCAGAGGGCATAGTCTCAGAACAATGCAGCACCAATTTAAAACTGAAATGAGAAGAAATTTATTCTCAGAAGGTTGTGAGCCATTGGAACTCCCTGCTACGGAGAGCTGAGGGGTCAGAGGTCTTTTGTATATTTAAGGCGAAGATAGATAGATTCTTGATCAGGAGGATTATGGGAAAATGCAGGAAAGTGGCCGTGAGGAATGTCAGATCAGCCATGATCCTTTTGAATGATGAAGCATGCTTGAGGGGCCAAATGGCCTACCCCTGTTCCTATTTCTTATGGTCTTATGATTTAGTGTCTAAACTGATTTGAGTAATATAAGACACTAAAGGAGATTTGCAAAGTGAATGTAGATTGGGTGTGGGGAAATCTACAATGTGTGTTCATAGATTTAGGCTAGAGGGTGACAGATTTCATAGAGTCCCTCCAGTGCAGATAGAGGCCATTCAGTCCATCCAGTCTGTTCCAAACCTCTAAAGAGCATCCTGTCCCTATATTTACCGTGAGGGCAATTTTGCATGGCCAATCCACTTAAACTGCACATCTCCAGATCATGGGAAGAAAGTGGAGCAAACCCCACACTGACACGGGTAGAACACGCAAACTCCACACAGACTGTTACCCCATGCTTGAAGCAAACCCACGTCCGTGGCTCCATGTGGCAGCAGTGCTAACCACTGAGCCACCATGCCATCCAGTATTTACAACAAAGATATGAAGAGATTACTCCTAGATTGGATTAGATTAGATTATTTACAGTGTGGAAACAGGCCCTTTGGCCCAACAAGTCCACACCGACCCTCCGAAGATCAACCCACCTAGACCCATTCCCCTACATTTACTCCTTCACCTAACACTACGGGCAATTTAGCATGGCCAATTCACCTAACCTGCATGTCTTTGGACTGTGGGAGGAAACCCATGCAGACACAGGAAGAATGTACAAACTCCACACAGACAGTTGCCTGAGGCGGGAATTGGACCTGGGTCTCTGCTGAATCTGTGGATTCCACTACCCCAGAGTGTAGAATCATAGAATCCCTACAGTGTGGAAAGAGGCCATTCAGCCCATCGAGTCCACACTGACCCTCCAAAAATCATGCTACCTAGACCCACACCCCGCAAGCTAACCCTGTAATCCTGCATTTCCCATGGCTAATCCACCTAACCTGAACATCTCTGGACACTATGAATGATTCAGTATGGTGAATCCACCTATCCTGCACATCTTTGAACTGCAGGAGGAAACCGAAGCACCCAGAGGAAAACCACACAGACATGGAGAGAACATGCAAACTCCACACAGACAGTCACCTGAGGCTGTAATCAAACCTGGGTCCCAGACGCTGTGAGGCAGCAGTGCTAACTACTCAGCCACTGTGTCACCCACAGCTTGTGGTAGATGTTGGAACACTGATTAAATTTAAGGAAGATTTAGACAGATTTTCAGTTAGTACAGGTAGACAACTCTTTATCCGAAATCCCAAAATCTGAAAAGCTCTGAAATCCAAAGGTTTTATCATAAACTTTTTTTTCTCATTAACAAAGTTGTTTGGCGTGCAAACAGTTAACCCAGCTTCACACCCACTCGATGTGTGTCACTCAGATGTGATGTCTGAGGGCGTGGCCCAGCACTGGCAGGCCTCAATTATGTTTCAGGGCCCATTTTACTCACAGTACGTTTGCTGTTTGGTAAGAATTTTAAAAACTTCACCATAAAACTGTCACTCTGAAATTCGAAAAATTCTGAATTCCAAAAACCAGCTGGTCCCCAGCATTTTGGATAAAGAATTGTGCACCTGTAATGGGTTGAAGGGCTATGGAGAGTGGGCAGAGAAGTGGAATTGAGGCCAAAATGCAATCAGGCATGAGTAGGCTTGAGGGGCTGAATTACCTATTCATGCTCCCAGTTCTTATGTTCTTATAAAATTAATCATCTTGTACTCTATTTCTGGGAAATGCATTGATCACCATCTTCTTCCTATGGGCAGATTGTGTTCCTACAGATAGATTTTCCCTTCTAATCCAGTGGGACAGTGCCCGATGAATCTTCTGTTAAAGGAGATGTCTATTTTCATTTGTGGGTCAGTAGGGAAGCTGACTAACCTCCACTGATGTGACAATGGACTCTCTGCACACTGGAAAGAATGGAGAGAGCAGCAAAGAATGTAACAACCAGGAAAATTTTAAGCTTTCAAATGCAGTTTATGAAGACAGTCTGACAGAATATGACTGTGGAGAATTGGATGTAGAGTATTTGGATGGAATCACTTGAATTATGATTCAAAGGCAAGAGACCAGGAGGAAAACATTTGAAAAATGTAAAACAAGAGGATTGAGAGGAACATATATTTCCTGACAGTACAATGGGGGGATGAATTGACCTGTGAAATGAAACAAGTCTGTTTCTGTAGGCTATTATTCCCACTTTTCTTGGTCCATTGGGTTTACTGCAGATATCAATAACCCAAGACGTTTCTAACAATGGAATATACCCAATGCTTTTTATTAAAGCAATGTACACTACAAAACTATGCAAAAGTCTTCCCCACACAATGCTTACAATCACAAGTGAACCCATTCACCTGGACTTGTCTGAAGATCAGAACAGAACAGATGATTATCCCATTCTGTTCCAATTTCTAGCCATTGGTCAGATGACCTCCTGTTCCTGAACTGGCTAATACTCTGAGGCAAGTTTTTTTATACCCTTTCCATACTCAGAAGCTGTGTATCCACACTGTCCAGTCTCCAGCAAATAATCTGTTTTACCACTGGCAAACATCACAAACATGTCAGTTTGATGTGGTTATGAACTTTGCAGATGATGCCAAAATGGGAGGCATAGTGGACAGTGAAAAAGATTAAGTACAATGGGACCTTGATCAGATGAGCCAATGGACCAAGAAGTGACAGGTGGAGTTTAACTTAGATAAATGTGAGGTATTGTATTTTGATATGGCAAACCAGGGCAGGACTGTTATAGTTAATGATACAGCCCAAGAGAGTGTTGCCGAACAAAAGGTTCGGGTGCAGGTTCATAGTTCGTCAAAAGTGGAGTCACATATATGTAGGACAGTGGAGAAGGCATTTGGCACCTTTGCCCTTATTGGTCAGTGCATTGAGTATAGGAGTTGGGAGGTCATGTTACAGCCATACTGGATACTGGTTAGGCCACTTTTGGAATGCTGCATTCAATTATGGTCTCCCTGCTATAGGAAACACGTTGTTACACTTGAAAGGATGCAGAAAATATATGTTGCTGGAACTGGCAGGTTTGAGGTATTGAGAGGGGCTGAATAGACTGGGAATATTTTTCCCAGACCATTTTGGAGCTAAGAGGTGACCTTACAGAAGTTTATGAAATCATGAGCGACATGGATAGGGTGAATAGCCAAGGTCTTTTTCCCAGGGTAGGGGAGTCCAAAACTAGAAGGCATTGGCTTAAGGTGAGAGGGGAAAGATTTAAAAGGGAGTTAAGGGGCAACGTTTTAGCACAGAGGGTGGTGTGGGGATGGAATAAGCTGCCAGAGGAAGTGATACAATTCCAACATTTAAAAGGTATTTGGATGGGTATATGAATAGGAAGAATTTAGAGAGATATGGACCAAATGCTGGCAAATGGGACTAGATTAGATTACTTACAGTGTGGAAACAGGCCCTTCGGCCCAACAAGTCCACACCGCCCCGCCGAAGCGCAACCCACCCATACATCTACCCCTTACCTAACACTACGGGCAATTTAGCATGGCCAATTCACCTGACCTGCACATCTTTGGACTGTGGGAGGAAACCGGAGCACCCGGAGGAAACCCATACAGACACGGGGAGAACGTGCAAACTCCACACAGTCAGTCGTCTGAGGCAGGAATTGAACCCGGGTCTCTGGCGCTGTGAGGCAGCAGTGCTAACCACTGTGCCACCGTGCCGCCCAGATTAATTTTAAATATCTGGTCAGCATGGATGAGTTGGACAGAGGAGTTGTTTCCATGCTGTGCATCTGTATGACTGTATGATCAATTATCCCAATAAGACTTGCTTACGGCTCCATGGAAAGAGGCATATTTCCTTCTATTAATGAACTTTCCCTCAACTTGAACTTGCACTCTATTCGCCACTTTTATGTCATCCAATTAACAACTTAATACTTACGCAGATAATTCCTCAGAAATCTCAAATTTAGCTGATAACTAGTCCATATTATCATAGCTGATCACAGTGCTGGATTTAAACAAGGCTTGCTTTTCTAGAATTTCCTGGGAATTTCAGCACATTACCAACTGAGATACAGCTTTCAGCATAAACACAGGCACATTCCTTTAGCAAAACACAGAAACATATTACAACCAATGATCTTTCTAATCATTAGGTCATCACCAAGCTTCATGTTTTCTTCGTTTCATTTAATTTTATTTAACATCATTTTCACTAACCCCACAAATTTTAGCTTAATCTCTAGAGTGCAATAATATAAATCTGATACGAAGGTTATTTTCATCTTGTTTTTAAAAAGACATCATGGATAAGAATGAAGGAAGTGAAGCATTCCAATTAAGGAGGACTGTGATCAGGTTTTAGGCTTTGTGAATTCATCTTGTATAATCTCATTGCTGTGTGTACTGGAAGAAGGTACATTCCAATCCACAATTTCACATGTTATGATAAAGTTTGGTCATCCTGTGTCAAATCATGCAGAGGCAGTAATGCAGGGTAGTGTTTCCAATTTCACACTTCTGACCTGGAACAGCATAGACCAGAAATGTATATTGGGAAATTGCATGGGCATTGTTCCCATATACCATCCAAGGTTGTAATGGCTGCAGAATCAATGGTTAGACATTAGCTATATTCAGTTACCTGATACTCGTCTGCACAAATTTTGTGCCAAGTTGTGAAAGTGCTAAACGTATACAAGTTCATTGCAGAATTAACGTAAAGTATCATTTAAACACCACAGAGTTAAAGAAAGAAAGACATGTATTTACATAGCACTTTCCACACTGATCCACTGCAGTAACTTGCCAAGGCACCTCTGACAACCACCTAGAAGAACAATGGGGAGAGACACATGAGAGCACTTCCACCTACCTGTTTGTTTGCATTCCAAGCACATACACACCTTTGAACTATATCTTTGAACTACATTGCTATTACTTCACTTTTGCTCTCTTCAAGCGCTGAACCAAACATCTCCCCCCACCTACCCCACCCCCGGCAATGTCAATATGCCTAATTAAATAGAGTCATAAAGTCATAGAGATGTACAGCACAGAAATAGACTCTTTGGTCTAACTTGCCCATGCCTACCAGATATCCAACCTAATCTACTCCCATTTGCCAGCACTTGCCCCATATTCCTCTAAGCCCTTCCTATTCATATACCCTCTTAAATGTTGTAATTGTACCAGCCTCCACCACTTCCTCTGGCAGCTCATTCCAAAAATACACCACCCTCTGTGTGAAAAAGTTGCTCCTTAAATCCTTTTTAAAATTTTCCTCTCTCAACCTAAACCTATGGCCTCTAGTTTTAGACTCCCCCACCCAGGGAAAAGACTTTGTCTATTTATCCTATCCATGCCCCTCATGATTTTAAAAGCCTCTATAAGGTCACCCCTCAACCTCCGATGCTTCGAAAAAAACAGCTATAGGGAAACAACCTTGCCCTATAGCTCAAATCCTCCAACCCTGGCAACGTCCTTGTAAATCTTTTCTGAACCCTTTCAAGCTTCACAACATCCTATCAATAGGAAGGAGACCAGAGTTGCTTGCAATATTCCAAAAGTGGCCTAACCAATGTACTGTACAGTCGCAACATGACTTCCTGTACTCAATGCTCTGACCAATAAAGGAAAACATACCGAAAGTCTTCTTCACTATGCTACCTACATTGACTCTACTTTCAAGGAACTATGAACCTGCCTTCCGAGGTCTCTTTGTTCAACAACACTCCCCAGGATCACTCTTGTCTAAATGTGTTTGGGTCTGAAAGGTTTAAGATTAGGAGTGCCTTAAGCATTGCCCATTATGCTGATGTTATAACGACATCGTGGGATAACAGCTTAGGATCTGAAAGGATAAGATCTACCATCTGGCTCTCAACTTGTTTGCTGACACTGGAATTGATGTCTTCAAATGCCTGCCCATCAGGAGCTCTGATGGCGAGAAGCCAAGGCTTAGTGACTTGATTCTGGAGGTGAGTAAGGCTATGTCCCACTCAACTTCTTTGGTCAGCAGCATTATGATAATTTCAACTTCAGCCTCTCCATTTGCTTGATGGAAATCGCGTGACACTGAATTTCACAAACAACTCTTTAGTGAAAATTACTGTTACATCATGGGGTAAAACCACCCCCCCCCCCTCCCCCAGCTAACTTATACCAGCAACACAGAAAAGGTTCACCCTGTGGTGTAATCTGTTAAAGTTCAAGAGGTCAAGAACTATCCCAAAAGTCATGATTCAAAGTAAAAATTAACTATTTTTTAATGCCTAACAGAGAATAATTAACTAACAACTATTTACAACTCCTTTCTCTAACCTATCTTTTAGCTGCCCTTCTACAATACTGGTCCAATTAAAAATTCCAATTACAATTTACCAAAAAAGAATCACGTTTCAAAACCAGTCAGCTTGCCGAGTCTGCTCTGTATTTTCCTCTGTCTTCTTTCCTCCATCTTAGGGATTCTGTTTCACAGGTCTTTGATCGATAAAGGTACTTTGAAGAGAGCAGATATTTCTGCCAGCAGTCTCTCTCTAGTTGTTGGTGCTTGGCAGTTCTCTTTGCCGCTCTGGCTAACTGTTCCAAAATATCTGATATTTATACCCCAAAGCATTGGATTGTTCATTGGTTTTAATATTGTCAAAATACTAAATTCAAACTTGATTGGAGTTTGGTATCGGTGGCATAATTTAAACTGATTGGCTGAATTGAATTTGTTTTTGTATCCAGGCAACCCATCTACTGCTAACGGTTCAATCAAATATTACATTTTAAATTTCCAGTACTTTGTATGCTTCTCTAAGTCTTTGCTAGTTTTTCCACTCTCTTAACTACACAATACTCCAACATCTTCAAAACAGTACACTTCCTAGGAATACATCATCTGAAATTTCATGGGAGGGGAGAACACTTTTTCCCACTGCGTCTGTAATTGTGTCATTGACATCTATTTAGAATTGTTGTCCATAGCCATAAGGTCAACCTTCCCTTAAAGATCTAAGAGGTCCAACTCCAACCATTTTTAAGGGTAGTCGGAGAAAATAGAAGGCAATAATGATTTAATCAACATTTAATTGTGAATTGTATGAGGAATTGAAGTCCACAATTGAATTGCCCAAACATCACAAGATTGCTGGGCTCTGATTCTGCACTTAGTGATACCCAAGGTGACTCTTGTGAGTCTTCTGAAGGGCATGGTCTCTCGTATTTAGTATAAAATGGTGATCACTGAAGATTGTAGATCATCTATCAGGGCCAAGTATTGTTGCTGTTCATAATGTTTTCATATAATTTTTATCAATCAGAGTGTGGTCAGGCCCTCCATCTAAGAAAAACACACAAACCTGGATACATTTAACACCTGATAACTGAACCAATTTGATGTGTTTTAGTTTCATTGGCAGGCACACAGGAGTTGGTATCAGAGAAAAACACTTCCATCTTGTAGACAAGTGACAAGTTATAGTCTTTAACAGAAAGGATTATTGCCCCACACAAAGTATCTGATGTAATTTGTGCTTTCCATGGAACATAAATGGCTATACAGTTGTTGTCTATCAAATAAAGCCTGAATCATTGCATCGTTAAGAGCATTTTGACAATCTCCTTAGAGTTCAAGAGGGTGACTGAGGGTTTATGGTTTGCTTCCACCTGATATCATAGCACCATCAAATAGTTGGAGAATTTGTCATAGGCAGTTAAAGATTCCTTTTCAATTGTTAAGTACGATTGCTCCATTTCCTTCAAACACAAAGACACAAAGTTTCCTTAAGTCATGATGAATTTGAATAAGGACTGCTCCAAGGGTATTGGAAGAGGCATCTGCTGTGAAATCATTGGGTAATTTGAGGTTGTAATAAGCCTGAATTTCTAACGGTCAATTGTCTTTTAAATCTCATGGAAGGATCTATCTGGTTGAACACCATAGTAACAATATTGAGTTTTATTGAGGGTGGCCTGGTGTTTCAGCAGTTAGCGCTGCAGCCTCACAGTGCCAGGGACCTGGGTTCGATTCCAGCCTCGGGTGACTGTCTGTGTGGAGTTTGCGCATTCTGTGTGTGTTTCCTCCAGGTGCTCTGATTTCTTCTCACAATCCAAAGATTTGCAAGCCAGGTGAGTGGGCCATGCTAAATTGCCTATATGTTAGGTGCATTAGTCAGAGGGAGTTGGGTTTGGGTGGGTTGCTTTTCGGAGGGTCGGTGTGGACTTGTTGGGCCGAAGAGCGTGTTTCCACATTGTATGGAATCTAATCTTATGTAAGAAACCTCTTAAAAGCTTCCCTGATGCAGACGAGATAAGAGATTAATTCACCCACTTAGTTGACCATACTGAGAAATCTCTGAATGTCTCAGCCAATCTTGGGATATGAGACGTTCGTTGCCTTCTTCAGGTCATCATTTCTTTTAGATGAGATGTGCAAAGAATTCAATAGATATTTGCACAAATTCACATTTAACATTGCATTTGAGACCAGGCTTGCACCAAAAACTTGAAATCTTCCCTGACTCTGTTTTTGTGGTCTATTCCATTGGCCTATAGATTGTCAAGACCCCTGGGGAGAGCACTGCACTATTCCTCGAGTCATGACAATGTGAATATTTAATGAAACTATCATGAATTCCAATTTGCTTCTGACTGATTGCTATCCAGGGTAAAGGGAAATTAAACAAGCTATTTTTTCTGTAAAGATTATTAAAACTAAATTAAATTAAAATGTATTGTAATACACTTAACATTAATAAGAACAGTAAAAGAAAATCATTCCCAATTTATGTCACTCAAACTTCACCCCTTTTAGAATTTCCACACATATAAACATACATGTATGCAAACAAAAACAGACAAAATTTGTATATTATGAATGGAGGGTGATATATAGACAGAGGAATACAGAGGAACTTTGTATCACCAGTCCAAAATCACAGACATAGATGAGTTGGTTTAACTGTACTTTTCATTTTTTCAATGATGTCTCAATATTATTCACGCAGTGATGATAGTTTACTGGCTGCTTACTTTAGTTCACTGACTGCTTGGTTGCACTTAATTAGTTTGGGTTTTAGAATTATTTTGATCATTGTGTTTCCAAATGTACTTTCTTCTGCTGCATTGAAAGAAAATGGGAGAAAAATTAACCCAGCTAACTTTGGAGGTCTCCTTGTTTCACTCTCGTTCACTCCCCTCAGAGAATTGTTGTTATGCTGAGCTCTCCTGAACCCACAACTAATGGTGACAATTAAAAAACTAATCGAAAAGCTATCTCTGGACTGAGTTGCCCTGAAACACAGATGGTACTACTTTGTCTGGACATAGTGTCCCCAAAAATAATGTGTTTCAAATATATCAGTTAGCTTCGAAAGTTGCAAACAAATCCTTGTGTATCTCTATTTTCACTCATGATTTAAAAAAAGACATGGTCTTTTACAGGATTAATATCTCACCCAAATGGCAGATTACCTCTTTCTTTCCTGCCAGAGTCATGGGTCCAGTGTATTAGAATATCTCTGGCATCAATGATATTCCAAACAGAGATCAGTTGAAGCAATAATGACCGAAAGATGTGATAAATGTGATCAGCAGTCTGGACTGAGATTGTGAAAAACATTGTGCAAGTGCAAGTTTTGTCTTTCTGTCCATATGAAATACAAGATTTTCCCCAGAATTGCATTCCCTGATAAACTTTCACAGGCCAAAGAGTCATAGAGGTGCACAGCATGGAAACAGACCCTTCAGTCCAACTCATCCATGCCAACCAGATATCATAAACTAATGTAGTCCATTTGCCTGCACTTGGCCAATCTGTCTAACCCCTTCCTATTCATATACCCATCCAGATACCTTTTAAATGTTGCAATTGTACCAGCCTCCACCACTTCCTCTGACAGCCCATTCCACACATGCACCACTCTCTGTGTGAAAACGTTGCCCCGTAGGTCTCTTTTATATCTTTTCCCTCTCACCCTAAACCTATGCTCTCTAGCTCTGGACTCCCCCAGCCCAGGGAAAAGACCTTGTTTATTTACCTTATCTATGCCCCTCATGATTTTATAAACCTCTATAAGTTCACCCCTCAGGCTGCAACCCAGGGAAAACAGCACCAGCCTGTGCAGCTTCTCCCTGTAGCTCAAATCCTCCAATGCTGGCAATATCGTTGTCAATCTTTTCTGAACCCTTTCAAGTTTTACAACATCCTTCTGATAGGAAGGAGACCAGAATTGCATGCAATATCCCAACTCCTGTTAATACTTTGACCAATAAAAGAAAGCATACCAAACGCCTTCTTCACTATTCTATCTACCTGCAACTCCACTTTCAAGGAGCTATGAACCTGGATTCCAAGGTCTTTTTGTTCAGCAACACTCTCTAGGACCTTATCAGTAAGTGTATAAGTCCTGTTAAGAATTGTTTCCCCAAAACACAGCACCAAGCATTTATCTAAATTAACCTCTATCTGCCACTCCTCAGCCCATTGGCTCATCTGATCAAGATCCCGTTGTAATCCGAGATAACCTTCTTTGCTGTCCACTACGCTTCCAATTTTGGTGTCTTCTGCAAACTTACTAACTATACCTCTTAAACTTACATCCAAATAATTTATATAAATGATGAAAAGTAGTAGACTCAGCAGTGATCCTTGTGGCACTCCACTAGTCACAGGCCACCAATCTGAAAAACAACCCTCCACCACTCTCTGTCTTCAACCTGTGAGCTAGTTCTGTATCCAAATGGCTAGTTCTCCATCTATTCCATGAGATCTAACCTTGCTAACCAGTCTTCCATGGGGAACTTTGTCAAACGTCTTATTGAAGTCCATATAGATCACATCTACCACTCTGCCTTCATCAATCCTCTTTGTTACTTCCTCAAAAAACTCAATCAAGTTTGTGAAACATGGTTTCCAATGCTCAAAGCCATGTTGACTATCCCTAATCAGTCCTTGCCTTTCCAAATATACATCCCTTGAGATTCCCTCCAACGACTTGCCCAACACCGATGTCAGGCTCACTAGTCTATAGTTCCCTGGCTTGTCCTTATCACCTTTCTTAAATAGTGACACCATGTCTTCCAGCACCTCACCTGTGACTATCAATGATACAAGTATCTCAGCAAGGGGCCCAGCAATCAATTCCCTAGCTTCCCATAGAGTTCTAGGGTACATCTTTTCAGGTCCTGGGGATATATTCACTTTTATGTGTTTCAAGACATCCAGCACTTCCACTTCTTTAAGATGGACATTTTTCAAGATGTCACCATCTATTTCTCCACTTTCTATATCTTCCATGTCCTTTTCCACAGTAAACACTGATGCAAAATTCTCGTTTATTATCTCTCCCTCAGGATTCACTCCAACAACTTACCCACCACTGATGTCAGGCTCACCGATCTATAGTTTCCTCACTTTTCCTTACCACCTTTCTTAAATAGTGGCATCACATTCACCAACCTCCAGTCTAATGGCACCTCACCTGTGACTATCAATGTCACAGGTCGTTCTGAATGTGCTGTTAGGCAGAGAGTGACCAGAAGCCTTGGGTGCTAATGGTCGGGAGTCTAATCTCCTGACGAAGGATATGGGGTTCCAACCCTATAAGCTCTGCAACTTTTCAAGACAGCACTCTACAACCACCTTCACGAGGGTGGAGTAGTAATAAGTACCTTGCCAATATTCCCCATAATCCACAAACAAATAAACCAAGCCATTTGTCACAAAGAAATGTAAAAGTTTAAATAACTCTCCCCAGTATTGCACTTCTTAGTTTGTGAAAGGAGCAAGTGCAGGACTGATTGACTAAGATGGTATTTGGGTAGGAAGTTGCAGGAAGAATCAATAGAATTTTTCATTAGGATGAAGAAGGCTAATCTGAGATCTCCTAAGGGGCATTCAAAATACTAATCATGGGCTTGATGAGAAAAATTGAGATAACTATCTGAATGACTGGCGTGCTGGTGACTAGAAGGCTTAACTTATAAAATTCTCTCTGAACAAATTCAGGAGAAGTTTGTCCTTAGGGGAGATCTTGTCAGGTGGAAGAAGGATAAATTGCAGTTTCGTTCGAAACGAAGAGATGGATAAGTACTTGAAACAGAGAATGGCCAATGGAATTGTGAAGGATATGAGGAGAGGGGAGGGGATTAGAAACAAGAGTATAATGAGATAAATAGTTTCTAACTGAGATTTAAAATTCTATTATTTTACGTTTAAACAAAACACTGAGCTTGGTCTTATTCCTTGTGCCTATGTCTAAATAGCACTAGCTTGCTCAGTGTGTTGAGCTGATATAGTTGTACAATTCATTGAACAAATGTTCATTTATATTTTCCTGTTAGTAATGTGAGGATTTATTGTCCAGCTGAGGATAAACATTGAAACACAGGAACTAAACTTCACAATGAATTGGAAAACAAACAGACAGACTCCATTTTGAGGTGATCCAGCAGCCAAAGGGTAGAAGACACAACCGGCCACTTAGTAATTGACCCACTGGGGAGAGTTTTGAATGCCTTGTTGCCTGGGTTTACGCAATGTAACTGTTGCAGTCCTTTCCATTTCATGCTGTCCTAGAATAAATGTTTGGAACTGCTAGAAAAAGTTCATGTCTATTTGAAGGGAAGCCCACATTTGATATGTGGGAAGATTTCAAAGATAGGTTAAAGATAGTGCAGGATAGGCATGTCTTGTTGAAGGCAAAGGATAGGAAAGGGAAGATTTATGAACTGTGGATGACAGGAGAAATCATACGACTAGCCAAGTGGAAAAGGGAAGCATACGTAATATCTTGGCAGCTAAGAACAGAACGGACCCTGGAGGAATATCTGAAGAGTAGGACCAATCTTAAACGAGGAATCAAACGAGCTAAAAGGAGTCATGAAATAGGCATTTGGGAGCAGAATTAAGGAAAATCCCAAAGCATTTTATTCTTATATAAGAAGCAAATGGGTAACTAGAGAAAGGATTGGTCCACTAAAGGATAATGAAGGAAGGCTGTGTGTCGAACCTGAAAGAATGGGTGAGATTCTGAATAATTACTTTGCATCAGTGTTCACTGAGGAGAGGAACATGATGAATGTTGAGATTAGAGATAGAAGTTTGATTAGTCTGGATCATGTTGACATAAGTAGGGAAGATGTGTTGGTAGGCTAGAGGTTATTGGGGTGGGCAAGTCCCCAGGACTGGATGGGATTTATCCCAGGTTGCTGAGGGAGCCAAGAGAGGAAATAGCTGGAGTCCTGACAGATATCTTTATGGCATCCTTAAACGCAGGTGAGGTGCCGGAGGGCTGGAAGGTTGCTCATGTTGTTCCCCTGTACAAGAAGGATAGTAGGGATATTCCGGGTAACTATAGACCTGTGAGCCTGATGTCAGTGGTGGGAAAGTTGCTGGAGAAGGTACTGTGAGATAGGATCCATTTATATTTAGAAAAGAATAGACTTATCAGTGATAGGCAACATGGTTTTGTGCGGAGGAGATCGTGCCTTACAACTCAATAGAGTTCTTTGAGGAAGTGACCAAGTTAATAGATGAAGGAAGGGCTGTTGATGTCATATACATGGACTTTAGTAAGGCATTTGATAAGATTCCCCATAGTAAACTAATGGAGAAAATGAAGTCACATGGTGTGCAGGGTTTTCTAGCTAGGTGGATAAAGAACTGATTGAGCAACAGGAGACAGAGTAGTAGTAGTTGAAAGGAGTTTCTCGAAATGTAGAAAGGTGACCAGTGGTGTTCCACAGGGGTCAGTGTTGGGGCCACTGTTGTTTGTAATATACATAAATGATCTAGAAGAGGGCACTGTTGGTATGATCAGCAAGTTTGCAGGTGATACGAAGATTGGTGGAGTAGCAGAAAGTATAAGGGACTGTCAGAGAATACAGGACAATATAGATAGACTGGAGAGTTGGGCGGAAAGGTGGCAGATAGAGTTCAATCCAGAAAAATGTGAGGTGTTGCATTTTGGGAAGTCTAATTCTAGAGTGAACTATACTGTAAAAGGAAGAGCCTTGGGGAAAGTTGATGAGCAGAGAGATCTGGGAGTGCGGGTCCATTGTTCCCTGAAGGTTGCTGCACAGGTGGACGAGTGGTCAAGAGGCATATAGTATACTTACCTTCATTGGACAGGGTATTGAGTATAAGTGCTGGCAAGTCATGTTAAAATTGTACAAGACATTGGTTCGGCCGCATTTAGAATATTGTGTACAGTTCTGGTTGCCACATTACCAAAAGGATGTGGACACTTTGGAGAGGGTGCAGAGAAGGTTTATGAGGATGTTGCCTGGTATGGAAGGTGCTAACTATGAAGAGAGGTTGAGTAGGTTAGGTTTGTTTTCATTAGAAAAAAAGGAGATTGAGGGGGCACCTGATTGAGGTTTACAAAATCATGAAGGAAACAGATAGGGTAGATAGAGACAAACTTTTTCCCCGGGTGGAGGATTCAATAACGAGAGGTCACGCTTTCAAGGTGAGAGGTGGAAAGTTTAAGGGGAATACACGCAGCAAGAGGGTGGTGGGTGTCTAGAACATGTTGCCAGCAGAGGTGGTAGAGGCAGGCACGGTAGATTCATTTAAGATGCGTCCGGACCAATGCATGAGTAGGTGGGGAGCAGAGGGATACAGATGCTTAGGAATTGAGCAACAGGTTTAGACAGTGGATTTGGATCGGCTCAGATTTGGAGGGCCGAAGTGTCTGTTCCTGGGCTGTAAATTTTCTTTGTTCTTTGTTCTTTGTCTATTTATCTAAGGCAGATATGGCCTGAGGGGACTAATCTGATCCTCTGATGATGCATCTGTTGACTACCTCCATTGTCTTCAGAAATACAGCATTCAGCATGTGGAGATCACTGAGGTGAAAATCTGTCCTCTCTATAATCTTGAAGAACTGGGGCTGCACAAGGAATATGAGTCAATGTTTCTTGGAAATGCAAGAACATCCATGTATCATTTAAGGTGGATCTTTTAACGACTTTTTAAAGTGCTTTGTTTGGATTTCTGAAGTGAAAACCAATTTCTCATGACTTTTCATCATCCCAAATCTGAAATCACATCAGATTCATGTCAGATGCCATATCACCTACCCTTCACTCCTCCCTAGAACATCTTGACACCAAGAACAGCTACATAAGAATCCTACTCATTGACTACAGTTCAGCCTTCAATACTATTATCCCCTCAAGACTGATTACTAAACTTAATGATCTCGGACTAAGCCCCACTCTCTGCAACTGGATCCTCAGTTTCCTGACCTGCAGGCCACAATCAGTGAAGATTGGGGACAATATTTCATCTTCACTAACACTCAACACTGGAGCCCCCCGGGGGGGAATACTCAGCCCTACTGTACTCACTATACATCCATGACTGCGTCGCCAAATACCAGACAAGTGCCATTTACAAGTTCGCTGATGACACCACCATAGTCGGTCAAATCTCACATGGTGATGAAACACACTACAAACGAGAGGTGGAAAACCTGGAAAAATGGTGCACTGAGAACAACCTAGCTCTCAATGGAACTCGTTATTGACTTTTGGCGGGATGTTATTCATGCCCCTCTATACATTAACAGCACAAAGGTGGAACAAGTGGAGAGTATCAAGCTCCTGGGAGTGTCATCCACAACAAGTTTTCTTGGACTCTTCATGTCAACATATTGGTTTCAAAGGCCCAGCCACCTATCTTCTTCCTCAGACACCTGAGGAAATTTGGCATGATGGCGAATACCCTTACCAACTTTTATAGGTGCGCCATCGAGAGTATTCTGTCTGGATGTATCACTACCTGGTATGGCAACTGTACCATTCAAGATCGGAGACGGTTAAAGAGAGTGATGAACTTGGCCCGGGCAATCACAAAGGCCAACCTCCCATCTATAGAACCCATCTCCCAGGCCCATTGTCAAGGAAAGGCCACCAGCATTCTCAAAGATCCATCCCACCCTGGCAATGTTTTTCTATAACCTCTACCATCGGGGAGGAGGTACAGAAGCCTGAACACACGCACCAGCCGGTTTGGAAAAAGTTTCTACCTACTGTTGTTAGAATACTGAATAGACTCACAAACATTCACCTGTACCTGTGTTTTTGTTTTTTGCTGCTGTTTACCTATTATTTACTATCTATGCTATTTAACTCTGTGACGTGCCTGTATTGCTTGCAAGACAAAGCTTTTCACTGTGCCTCAGTACATAGAACATAGAACATAGAACATAGAACAATACAGCACAGAACAGGCCCTTCGGCCCACGATGTTGTGCCGAACTTCTATCCTAGATTAAGCACCCATCCATGTACCTATCCAAATGCCGCTTAAAGGTCGCCAATGAATCTGACTCTACCACTCCCTCGGGCAGTGCATTCCATGCCCCCACCACTCTCTGGGTAAAGAACCCACCCCTGACATCTCCCCTATACCTTCCACCCTTCACCTTAAATTTATGTCCCCTTGTAACACTCTGTTGTACCCGGGGAAAAAGTTTCTGACTGTCTACTCTATCTATTCCTCTGATCATCTTATAAACCTCTATCAAGTCACCCCTCATCCTTCGCCGTTCCAACGAGAAAAGGCCGAGAACTCTCAACCTATCCTCGTACGACCTACTCTCCATTCCAGGCAACATCCTGGTAAATCTTCTCTGCACCCTCTCCAAAGCTTCCACATCTTTCCTAAAGTGAGGCGACCAGAACTGCACACAGTACTCCAAATGTGGCCTAACCAAAGTCCTGTACAGCTGCAACATCACCTCACGACTCTTGAATTCAATCCCTCTGCTAATGAACGATAATACTCCATAGGCCTTCTTACAAACTCTATCCACCTGAGTGGCAACCTTCAAAGATCTATGTACATAGACCCCAAGATCCCTCTGTTCCCCCACCTGACCAAGAACCCTACCATTAACCCTGTATTCCGCATTCTTATTTGTTCTTCCAAAATGGACAACCTCACACTTGGCAGGGTTGAACTCCATCTGCCACTCCTCAGCCCAGCTCTGCATCATATCTAAGTCCCTCTGCAGCCGACAACAGCCCTCCTCACTGTCCACAACTCCACATGTGACAATAAAATCAATTCAATTCAATTCAATTATATAGTCTCTTTATCTCTTAGCTTTTTCCAAAACTGAAGCGGCTCCCTCTTATTTTTGTTCCTCCCTATTGCTCTAAAGCAACGTGAACCCAACAAACAATCATTTTATAAAGGTAGAGCTGAGCTCTGGGTTTACAGTGCTAAAGCCCAGCACATTATATCATTGATCCAAAACCTCAATATGCAGCACATATTCAGCCCTGAAAGCTTCAGCAAGTGAGTTAGCATTTGAGGCTAAGTAGCATGTTAAAAAAAATCAGCTTGGCTCACAGGTAAGACTCTTGCTTTTAATCTAGACTGCTGTGTGTTCAAGTTCCAATACAACACAGCACAGTGGCTCAGTGGTTAGCACTGCTGCCTCACAGTGCCAGGGACCCACATTTGATTTCACCCTCGGTCAACAAAGAACAAAGAACAAAGAAAGTTTACAGCCCAGGAACAGGCCCTTCGGCCCTCCAAGCCTGAGCCAATCCAAATCCACTGTCTAAACTGTCGGTCAATTCCTAAGCATCTGTATCCCTCTGCTCCCCACCTGCTCATGCATCTGTCCAGACGCATCTTAAATGAATCTACCATGCCTGCCTCTACCACCTGTGCTGGCAACGCATTCCAAATGCCCACCACCCTCTGTGTGAAGTACTTGCCGCTAGTATCCCCCTTAAACTTTCCACCTCTCATCTTGAAAGAGTGATCTCTCGTTATTGAATCCTTCATCAAGGGAAAAAACTTGTCTCTATCCACCCTGTCCATACCCTCCATGATTTTGTAAACTTCAATCAGGTCCCCCCCTCAATCTCCTTTTTTCTAGTGAAAACAAACCTAACCTACTCAACCTCTCTTCATAGCTAGCACCTTCCATACCAGGCAATATCCTTGTAAACCTTCTCTGCACCCTCTCCAAAGTGTCCACATCCTTTTGGTAATGTGGCGACCAGAACTCTAGACTAAATGCAGCTGAACCAATGTCTTGTACAATTTTAACATGACTTGCCAGCTCTTACACTCAATACCCTGTCCAATGAAGGCAAGCATGCAATATGCCTTCTTGACCACTCTATCCACCTGTGCAACCTTCGGGGTACAATGGACCTGCACTCCCAGATCTCTCTGCCCATCAACTTTTCCCAAGGCTCTTCCATTTGCTCTAGAATTTGTCTTGCCTAAATGCATCACCTCACATTTGTCTGGATTGAACTCCATCTGCCACTTCTCTGCCCAACTCTCCAGTCTATCTATATCCTCCTGTATTCTCTGACAGTCCCTTATGCTTTCTGCTACTCCACCAATCTTTGTGTCATCTGCATGTGTCAACTGACTGTGTGAATTTTGCACATTTTTGCTATGTCCGTGTGGGCTTCCTCCAGGTACTCTGGTTTCTTCCAACAATCCAAAGGTGTGCAGTTCAGGTGAATTGGCCATTCTAAATTACCCATAGTGTTAGGTGCATTAGTCAATGGGGAAAGGGTCTGGGTGGATTACTCTTCAGAGGGTTGGTGTGGACTGGTTGGGCTGAAGTGCCTGGTTCCATGCTGCAGAGAATCTAATCTAACAATTTAGACCCATAATTGAAATTGATATGCCCACACTGGAGGAGTGTTGTACTGTTGGAAGTGACATTTCTTGGATGAGGTCAGTAGTTGCACATGTCGTGGATGGAAGTGAGAGCTCTCACTATTTCAGAGAAGAATAGATGAATTCTTATCCATATACATATTAATAGTTATTCTTTAATGACCATCGCAAAAAAAAATAACAAGAACAGAGCTTGCTGGAAAAGCTCAGCAGGTCTGGCACTATGTGTTCTTCACAGCCTGCAACACATTGTCGATGAGGATGATCATCTCGCCAAGACCTTCACCATGCCTCCAGCTCTTGCCTTTAAACAACTGCCAAACCTTAAACAGATGATTGTTCGCAACAAACTGCCCAGCCTTCAGGACAACATCGACCACAACACCATACAACCTGTTATGGCAACCACTGCAATGAGTGTCAAGAGTGTTGACATGGATACCACCATTACCCATGTACACGGCAGGAACTCATGTGAATTGGCCAATTTTGTCTATGTCATACGCTGCAGACAAGGATGCCCTGAGGCAAGACCAAGCAGATGCTACAGCAATGGATTAATGGACACCGTGTAACAAATGCCACACAGGGGTGTTCCCTCCCAGTTGGGGAACACTTCAGCGATCAGGGACATTCAGCCTCGGTTCTTTGGGTGACCATTCTCCAAGACAGACTTTGGGACAGGCAACAATGGGGATGACCTGAACTGGGACTTTGGTTTCATGTCACGCTAAAGTGACCCCACTACACTATACACACTCTCTGTCACACACATATTCATACAAACACACACACACACTTTACCAAACGTGCACACACACACACGAAAACACACTCTCTCACATGCACTCACACTCACATGCACACACACACATACAGGTCTATGGGGTGAATTTGTATTTGCAGAATTATATTTGCAGATGCATTCTATTTTGCTCAAAAACTGCACAACCTGCAAGCAGTCAATGTAGACAGTCAATGCATGTAATATTTTGTAAATTCCACTTTGGAAATAGAACCAAGAATCAAGAATGAGATTACAGACAGACTCTAATCTCACACCTTTAATGCGTTGACTGAGCTGAGATGTCACCTTTTGTTATAAAACCTTAAGTTATCTCAAGAAGGTAACTTAAAAGAAATTCTGAGATTTATATATTACTGAACTGAAACCTACATTCTAAAAGATGAAAGACTTAACAATCTAGGTTTGTTCAACATGTCACTGTATGACATTGTAATGTTTTGCTATAAATTCTGTGTCTTATAATTTTATAGTCCACAACCATGTGATGAAGGAGCAGCACTCCGAAAGCTAGTGCTTCCAACTAAATCTGTTGGACTATAACCTAGTGTAGTGTGATTTTTAACCTTATTCACCCACTGATGACGCCACACTACCTGCACCAACAGTAATCACAATGATACCTTCTTTCATCTAACTTAATACTTGCTTCTCTCTCATTCATTCTCAAAACAAGCAACACCAGGGCAGAAAGAGTCAAGACAAGTGGTGTGCGGCCAATCATTCAGCTGCTCACCCCTTTATGTGGAGAGGATCCTGACCCTGACCGTTCTGAAAAGGGCCTGGATTGGTAGTAGAGGCTGCCTTTGACTTACTGTGCCTGGGAACGCCTGAGCAAAGACTATCCTCCTTCACTTGAATGAGGACTGCGATAAATGAGGTGGTATTGCTGACTGAGAGGACAAAGTGCAAAAAAAAGCAAGGCAGGAATAAGGTGAGCATCCAGAGTGAGTGTGCAATGAGGTAAATGTGGCGGTATCTGTGACTGAGAAGTCAAAGTACAAAAAAAGCAAGGCAGGGATATGGTGAGAATCCAGAGAGAGTGTGCAATTAGCAGCAAGTGAAAAAAACCACTGATATAGCCTGGTCCAGTCCATGATCTGAACACAGTGTCCTTGCTGCAGCATTACAATGATAGTTACCAGTTTAGCTCAATGTGCAGCGTTGAAGTGCGGAGGCGCTTTGTAAGTGGTTTGGAGATGTACCATGAAGGATCTAAGGTTTTTATGGGATGCCAATATTCTTGGATCTGGGCATGTTGCCCATGCCTATAGAGTGTGCCCTGAGACATTGGTACCTGGTTTCCAACCTGAAGGTCGTTTGGAGCAGGCAGTGAGCTGAATCTGCCAGGTACCAATTCTTATACTTGTGTCAGGTTTGCCTGACATTAAATAAGTTTGAGAGGATGAAGGTGTTACATATGAATGAGGTGAACTGGGCTATTAACAAGGCACTTAACAAGCACCAATGACAGTCAATTGGCATTTTTTCATGCCCTAGAAAAAAACTCACCCAATCATTTGTGAAAAGCATTAAGGATGGCACAAGTTGCTGTTGACATAACTGGGCGTCACATGACTGTTGCTCAATTCTGTCACACATCTGTATAGTTCACATCACTCAGCCATCTATAAAATTCCACCCTATTTTGATGCAAGTTTTGTCATTCTATCAATGTCAAATAAAAAACTTTTACCAAGAATTGAGTTCCCTGTTAAACATTCACGGGTAGCACTGTATGTATTGTCAGAAGACGGAGATGACAAGAATCTGAAAGTATAATCTCTGGACACAGCTAATTAATTTGTTCTTCATATTTACCCAGGTCCCACAAACATCCCAAATAGCTGTTTGAACATTCAGATGAGATAAGCCAACTGAAGATGAGTTAACCAAATGAATTGTGAATAATATTGTAATTGTTTTTCAGATGATGTCTGATATAATGAGCATAAGCACTTCTCCCTCCTTATTTTAGGAGTTTTGGAATTATGCTTCTTTAAGGAACTTACCATACATGCATTGCAAAACCCAGTTGTTATGATATTGAAGAAAGCCCAACACCTCTATCTTCTCAATGGAATTGAGCTCCCTCAACCCTGGTACCTTTTAATTGCATCTCCTCCATGTTGGTGCTAAGGTTGAACTCACTTGACAAATATGTAATGAATCAAGGTCATGAGAAATGATTAAAGAATTGTATTTGCTTAGAAAGGGGATCAAGGGTTACTGGGAGATGGCTGGGGAATGGGGTTGAGAAACTGAGCAGCAGTATTTGAATCGTGGCGCAGACTTGATGAGCTGCTATATCTCATGTTCAACGTATTTCCCTCATGTTGAAATATGGAGATATTTGCTTTTATTTTAAAGGATGGAATTTGTGGAGTGCGCATTACTAGAATTCTTTACACCTGATGTTTTCAGCATCTTGTCAAAAATGTTGACCTAATATAACCAGACATACTTGGAGAGCTGTGCTAAAGTATACAGGGATCAATTAAAACTTTTCAGCAAAATAGCAGATGTTGTTACTCACAGCATCAACAAATACCAGAAGTAAATTCAAGAAGGAAAAATAATTTAGTAACATATAGAGGCCCTTTCATTGAAATTCCTATTCAGAGTGAATCATTCCAGCATATTTCTAATATTATAGGAAGAATTGGCCTCTAGTACTGACATCGCATTCTGACAATGTTTTAGCCTCAACTGAGATTTTTGTTATTCATTCACAGGAGTGTGAATAGTGTGTCAGTAGTTAGGCCAGCATTTGTTGCCCATCCCTAATAACCCAGAGGGCAGTTAAAAATCAACCATGTTGTTGTGGGTCTGGAGTGACATGTAGGCCAGATCAGATGAGAATGTACCTAATGGTGATTGAAAGCACAAGTTGGCTTCTATTTTTCTCACATTATGACTCAGCATGGTGCTTCAGTGGTTAGCCCTGCTGCCTCACAGTGCTAGGGATCTGAGTTCAATTCCACCCTTGGGTGACTATCTGTGTTGAGTTTGCACATTCTTCCCATGTTTGTGTGGGTTTCCTTTGAGTGCTCCAGTTTCCTCCCACAATGCAAAGATGTGCAGCTTTGGTGGACTGGCCATGCAGATTTGCCCATAGTGTCCAGGGATGTGCAGGCTAAGTGGCTTAACCATTGGAAATGCAGGGTTACAGGGGTACGATAGGGGGATGGGACTGGGTGGGATGTTGAATGGAGGGTTGGTGTGGACTCAATGGGCCAAATGGCCTGTTTCCACACTGTAGGGATTCTATGATTTCAGACATGCTTCATTCTCTGCGATTCACTTTGGGATGAGCTGAAGGCATGAAATATACTATATGAATGCAATTTCTTACTATATATAAAGCATAGAAGATAAATTATATTGCTGTTCGCTGCATCTTGATTGAATTGAGATTTTCCTTAAAAGTATATCAAAGTACGGAACCAGAAAAACAAATTCAGACCATTCACAGCAGGCTTTGTCAGATCAACTCCACCTACCTAATCCATTAAAGGGAGGGTTTGTTATGTAATGGATAGTTATCTACATCGTCCAGAACAAATTAAGATCTGTATTGACTGAAAAAATGCTGGAACACTCGTAAGCTCTGGCAGCAATTGTGGAGAGAGAAAATAAACTAAGTTAACATCTCAGGTTGATGAGACTTCATCAGAATTTGCAACTAAAATTTATCAACTTGAAATCTTATTGCTGTTGCTTTCTCAGAGATGCCACCTTACCTGGTGAGCATTCTCAACAATTTATGAAGTTAATTAGAAAAGGCAAGCAACAGCATGGCAGAGAGTGAGGGAAGACTGATCAGTTAAATTGCATTTATTTCAATAAAACTGTGAGTTAAGGTGGATGAACGTAGGCATGGATGGCAGCATGTGACTGGGGTATCATAGCTATAAGAGAAACACGGCTGAGGGAGGGGCAGGACTGGCTGCTTAATATTCTGGAGTGTGGATGCTACAGCAAGGATAGAAGGTGAGGCAAAAGAGGAGGGGGAGTGGTGTTCTTGATTAGGGAAAACATCATGGCAGAACATAGAGAGGATATTCCTAAGGGATCATCCAGTGAAGCTATGAGTGCTACTGAGAACTAAGAAGGGAGTGATCACTTCGATGGGATTGTATTATATGTTTCCCCCAATTGTCAGTGGGAAACTGAAGAGCAAATACATAGGGAGGTCACAGAGGTGACTGAGATGTTAGTTGGGGAGTACTTTGGGACCAGTGACCATTACTCTATTTGTTTTAAAATAGTTATGGAAAAGGATGGTCCTGGCCCATAAGTTAAAGTTCTAAATTGGACCAAGGCCAATTTTGATGGTATTATGCATGTACTTTCAAAAGTTGATTGGGGGAGGCTGTTCACAGGGAAAGGAATTTCTGGCAAGTGGGAGACTTTCAAAAACAAGATTATGTGAGTTCAGGGACAGGGTGTCCTGCTAAAGTGAAGGGCAAGACTGGCAAGAATAGCGAACACTGGATGAGGAGAGATATTGAGGCTCTGGTGAAGAAAAGGAAGGAGGCATATATCAGATATAGACAGCTGGGATCAAGGGAATCCCCTCAGGAGTATGGGAATGTAGAAGTACACTTAAACGGGAAATCAGAAGGACAAAACAAGGGTCATGAGATATCCTTGGCAGATAAGGTTAAAGAGAAAGATGTGCAAGTAGGTGAATTGGCCATGCTAATTTGCCCATAGCGTTAGATGAATTAGTTAGGAGTAAATGTAGGGGAATGGGTCTGGGTGGATTGCTCTTTGGAGGGTCGGTGTGGACTTGTTGGGCCGAAGGGAATCTAATCATAATCATAGAATCCAAAGAAATTCTACAAATATATCAAGGATAAGAGAGAAGCTAACGAGGGAATAGGCCCATTAAAGATCAATGAAGCCATCAATGTGTGGAACCACAGGAGATGGGTGAGATTCAAAATGAATATTTTACATCAGTATTTACTGTTGAGAAAGTCATGGAAGTTAGGGAACTCAAGAAAATAAATGGTGATGTTTGAAAAGCAACCACATTACAGAAGAGAAGGTATTGGAGGTGTTAAAACGCATAAATGTAGATGAATCCCGGGTCCTGATCAAATGTATCCCAGGACTTTGTGGGAAGTTAGGGAAGAAATTTCAGGGCCTTAGCAGAAGTATTTCTATCATCTACAGCCATGAATGGGGTGTTGGAAGACAGGAGGCTAGCTAACGTTATGCCATTATTTAAGAAAGGCTGTAAGGAAAAGCTATGGAACTAAAGATTGGTGAGCCTTACATTTGTGGTGGGTGTGACAATGCTGCCCCTTTAACAAGGTTATGTTGTCAAAGAACAAAGAACAAAGAAAGTTTACAGCCCAGGAACAGGCCTTCGGCCCTTCAAGCCTGAGCCGATCCAAATCTATTGTCAGTCAATTCCTAAGCATCTGTATCCCTCTGCTCCCCACCAACTCATGCATCTGTCCAGGCATATCTTGAATGAAATCTACCGTGCCTGCCTCTACCACCTCTGCTGGCAATGCGTTCCAAATGCCCACCACCCTCTGTGTGAAGTATGTGCCGCGTGTATCCCCCTTAAACTTTCCACCTCTCACCTTGAAAGCATGACCTCTCATTATTGAATCCTTCACCCGGGGAAAAAGCTTATCTCTATCCACCCTATGTATACCCTTCATGATTTTGTAAACCTCAATCAGGTCCCCCCTCAATCCCCCCTCAATCCCCCCTCAATCTCCTTTTTTCTAGTGAAAATAAACCTAACCTACTCAACCTTTCTTCATAGCAAGCACCTTCCATACCAGGCAACATCCTTGTAAATCTTTTCTGCACCCTCTCCAAAGTGTCCACATCCTTTTGGTAATGTGGCGACCAGAACTGTACACAATATTCTAAATGCAGCCGAACCAATGTCTTGTACAATTTTAACGTGACTTTGCCAGCTCTTATACTCAATACCCTGTCTAATGAAGGCAAGCATACTATATGCCTTCTTGACCACTTTATCCACCTGTGCAGCCACCTTCAGGGTACAAGGGACCTGCACTCCCAGATCTCTCTGCCCATCAACTTTTCCCAAGGCTCTTCCATTCAATGTATAATTTGCACTCAAATTAGACTTGCCTAAATGCATCACCTCACATTTGTCTGGATTGAAAGCCATTTGCCACTTTTCCATCCAACTCTCCAGTCTATCTATATCCTCCTGTATTCTCTGACAGTCCCTTACGCTTTCTGCTACTCCACCAATCTTTGTGACAGCTGCAAACTTGCTGATCATACCAACTGTGCCCTCTTCTAGATCATTTATGTATATATGTATATGGGGCACAGATAGGTGGTTTTGTGGGGCCGAGAGAGACTCACGTTTGGTATGTTGCCTCCCAGGTGCAAGGGTACGTGACGTCTCTGATCGTGTTTTCCGGGTCCTTAAAGGGGAGTGGGGGCAGCCCGAAGTCGTGGTTCACATTGGCACCAATGACATAGGTAGGAGGAGGGCTGAGGATGTTAGACAGGCTTTCAGGGAGCTAGGTTGGAAGCTCGGAGTTAGAACAAACAGAGTTGTTGTCTCTAGTTTGTTACCCGTGCCACGTGATAGAGAGTCGAGGAATAGGGAGAGAGAACAGTTAAATGCGTGGCTACAGGGGTGGTGCAGGAGGGAGTGATTCCGGTATCTGGATAACTGGGGACTTTTCTGGGGAAGGTGGGACTTCTATAAACAGGATGGTCTACACCTGAACCTGAGGGACACCAGTATCCTTGGGGGGAGGTTTGCTAGTGCTCTTTGGGGGGGTTTAAACTAACTCTGCAGGGGCATGGGAACCTAGGGTAGCTTTAGGGTGCAGGACCTGGAGTGTAGGGAGGTTAGGAACATGGCATCAATCTCAAAGGAGGGTACCTGTAAACAGGAAAGTGGCTTGAAGTGTGTATACTTCAATGCAAGAAGTATACGAAATAAGGTAGGTGAACTCGCAGAGTGGGTTGGTACCTGGGATTTCGATGTTGTGGCTATTACGGAGACATGGGTAGAACAGGGACAGGATTGGCTGTTGCAGGTTCCAGGGTTTAAATGTTTATTTTCAGAGTTCAATGTAAACAAACATTCACTTCTTCATTTAAGATTCCCCTGATCAATCCATTCCTATTGAAAGAGCCACAACAATTAATGTCTTCCACAATTATGCAATTAACAAGCAGTTAACATTATTATAATTTAGAGTTGGCATCACGGGATAGGTTTACTGACTCCAGCCTTCTAGTGGATTCACAAGCTTGCTGAGAATATAAGCTGAAGATAGTGACAACACTACAATGTGGACATCATTATCACTGTAACTTTAAATTCAGCCCCCTCACCAAACAATGCAACTTTCTTCACTTGTTGTAGAATTTGTCTATTATCTTATTTCACACTTCAAGGTTACATTTCACAGTTGTTTTCAGGAATAAATTAATTGTAGCTCATTCTCCTTTCGGAGCATAGGAGGCCGAAGTGTGACCTTATAGAAGTTCATACAATCATGAGGGTCATGGTGAGGGTGAATAGTCAAGTTCTTTTCCCCAGGGTAGGGATCCAAAACTAGAGGGCATAGGTTTAAGATGGGAGGGGAAAGATTTATAAGGGATCTAAGGGGCAACATTTTCACGCAGAGGGTGGTGCGTGTATGGAATGAGCTTCCAGAGGCAGTGGTGGAGGCTGGTACAATTACAGCATTTAAAAAACACCGGGGTGGGTATATAAATAGGAAAGGCTTAGAGACATTAATTTAAGACATCTGGTCAACATGAATGAGTTGGACCAAAGGATCTGTTTCTGTGCTGTACATCTCTATGTTTCTATGGCTCCGACCACAATGTCACAGGCTACATCACTGCGATATGAATTCTTGTTGTTCATTCATGGGATGTGGGCATCGCTGTCTGGGTTGGCATTAATTGACTGTCCCTAATTGCCCTTGTGGTATAAGTGGTCATGAGTTTCCTTCATGAACTGCTGTAGTCCATGCGCTGTAGGTCTGTCCAGTTTCATGTCTTTGGTTTCGATTTTGTAGGGATCGATAGAACTCTGCCATGACAAGGTCAAAGATGGTTTGAGCTAGGCTGCTGTCACCAATCCTCCTTCCTAGGGCCCATTTCAGAGTGCAGTCGAAAATCAACCATTTTACTGTGAGTGCGGAGTCACATGTAAGCCAGACAAGGTGAAGTAAGCAGGCATTTGTGAACCAGATGGGTTTTTCCCACAATCAGCTGTGGTTTCATTGTCGTCATTAAACTCTTAATTCCAAATATTCATTGGTTTCAAATTTCACCAGCTGCCATGGCAGGATTCAGACCCAGATCTCCAGAACATTAGCTGAGCTTCTGGCTGAATAGTTTAGTGACAATATCATTCATCCACCACCTTCCCCCTTAATAGAGGACATAGCACATATTTCTGGCAAATTATGAACACTGTTAATTAAATAATTAGGAAAAGGTGAATAACTTTAGAAAATTCTGACATTAATTGTGTTCACTCAATATTAATGCCAGTGAAACACAGCTCTTTGGAAATGTTTAGGAAGGCACTGATTGCTTATGTTGAAAGGGGCAGCAGGAGAGGTCTGATGTCCAGTCTCCAGGAGGACAGATTGATTCTTTATGTAATGGCATTAGAATGGGAATTAATCATTTGTCCCCTGTTCATAGAATAAATCCCTACATTGTTGAAACAGGCCATTTGGCCTAACAAGTCCACACACAAGTCCAACCTTCGAAGAGCATCCCACCCTAACATTCCCACACCTTTATCTAACTTGCTGCTTTTCTTGAGAAAATTGGTTAATCTTCCATCCAAATCTCGAAATGGGTGACTACAAAGATATGCTAATCCAGGCTGTTTCTTGCTTCATTGTGATAACTATCGTACTGTCAGTATTAATGGGTGGATTGTGAAGTCTTTCACTTGTCTGGGATTTTGACGGTAGAGTTTAACCTTTATTTATTAAAATAAACAGATTCAACATACTGTTGAAACAATGAATAGGAGATTTCCATCTAAATTACCCACTAGAATAGTCAATAGTAATTTCTACATTATGATGACAGAAGTTCTCTTTCTCAACAATGAAAGCAATGATTTCTTAATTGTTAATGATGATGAAATAGATTTGGAGTGCAGCTCATTAGAAAGAGTTGAAATCTATTCCAGATACATTGCATACCAGACATCAAATATTTTCAGAAGCAATGTTATATAAATCAACATAACCTGCAATCCAAAGAGTTATAATACCCAAGTGAATGAACAACGTTATGACTAGCAAAGCCATTGATGATTGTGTTAGTTTTTTAAATTACATTGTCCCGGCAGTAATCTAAATGTCAAGCACATGAATGATTAACTATGTGCTTTCTTCACTGAATTCTGGTTTTCCCTTTCTTCTGGAACTGGGTCTCAGCAGTAGGCCCTTGATGTGAGCCATGGATCGTGGTGAGTACACGTGCTGCTGAGTTAGTACATGAAGTTCCAGTCCAGGGTCTTACAGAATCATGAAATGGTTACAACACAGAAAGACACAATTCAACCTGCCAAGCCTGCTGGAAGCTCTCTGCAAAATCAATTTAGCAATTTCCAATCCCATTAACAAAAACAATGGGATAAGTTGTTGCTGTAATTACAGTGGTTAGCACTGCTGCCTCACAGCACCAGGGACCTTGGTTCGATTCTACCCTCGTGTGACTGTCTGTGTGGAATTCGCACATTCTCTCCGTGTCTGTGTGGGTTCCTTCCGGGTGCTCTGGTTTCCTCCCACAGTCCAAAGATGTGCAGGTCAGGTGGACTGGCCATGATAACTTGCCTATAGTGTCCAGGGATGTGCAGGTGAGTGGATTAGCCGTGCAGGGTTATGGGATAGGAGGTGGGTCTGGGTGTGCTGCTTTGCGGAGGGTTAGCGTGGACTCAATGGGTTGAGTGACCTGCTTCTGCACTATAGGAAAGAAAATTCACTGCTACATTTCTTACCTTACAACCATCTCACAGTTGCCTGTTCCTTAATTTGAGAATGAAGTATATGTCAGGTCATGAGTTTCTGCAGTGAGTCTTCATGTGACTGAGAACAATGGCTACACTTCAGGGGTATCTTTTAGTTGTTGTAAGGCATTTTCCAACATCCTGACATGGCGAAATGCATTTTTTTCACAAGCGCAAGTCCTTAATTTTTCTTCCTGTGTGTGGTTTAAAGGATTGCATCCCAGCTTCTTACAGTTTGAAAAAGGAGAGAAAAAGATATATCCAATTTCTCATATACAGCATAGTGAATAGAGGTTCTTGCTGTGATGAATTGTCATTGATCCTGGGGCCAGTAATTGGCTGCTGAACATTGTGTGGACCTGTTAAATGAATTATGTGATTGCCAGACGCTTCAGCTTGACTTGCAATGGGAGCGCAGGTGGTGAGGGCCAAAGGTTACAGAAACATATACCACCTTCTGCTTCCTATCATCAAATAACCCAGACAGCTGAGTTTAAACTACATCAAAGCAAAAGATCTTGCTGCCCCATGGCGAAAGTTCCGAGTTTAGGGTGAGATGTTCCCAACAGGATTCCAAACCTTTCTGTCAGGCTGAAATCCAGAATCTATACAGTGTAGAAGCAGGCCATTCAGCCCATCAAGTCCATAACAACCCTCTGAAGAGCATCCACCTCGACTCACCACCCTCCCCTATCCCTGCATTTCCTATGGCTAACCCACCTACCCTGCACATCCCTGGACACTCTGGATGATTTAATATGACCAATCCACCTCAACTGCACATTGTGGGTGACGACTGGGCGGGGTAGGGGGAGGGGGGGGAAGGGGGGGAGGAAACTGGAGCACCCGGATGCAGATAAGGTGGGAATATGCAAACTCCACATAAGACAGTTGCCCGAGGGTGGAATCGAACCTGACATTGTGTGGCAGCAGTACTAACGACTGACCCATCGTGCTGAAATGTAGGTGGGAAACAAGTGCTGTGAGGGAAGCAGTCACTCAGGACTTGGTTTTGCAATTTTATTTTCAAATAATGGGGCTTCAGCACAGTCACTAGCACACCATTCCATTGCTGAGAGAACACACTGTTTCAATGCACCAATCAACTCATTCCGAGCCAACAAGTAGAGCATTGGCGAGGGTCTTGGGACAAATCAGCGTATCCTCAGCCATCAAATGGAACATTGGCCAAGGTTTTGGCTTACCACAGCCTTGATGCCAGGTTGTCAAAAGCTGCCAGCCAATCAGATGCTGGATTCTAAAGGCACTAAAGTTGGGATATCCAGCGATGGAAAGGTCAGTGAGTTTTAGCTTTGTGTCATGGGGTGGGTGTCAGGGTGACAGATATCATGGATGTCACAGACAAGGGCATACGATTAGTTTTCAGGGCCCATCCCCTTCAACATCACTCATGCCACCTACTCACCTGAGATTGGGGCAAAGGGAAAACCACCTCAAGTCGTCCTGGTTTGTCGGTCATGCAACCACTCCCCTTTATTATCTTGAAACAAAAACAAAGAATTACAGAGGTTGGATATCCGAAATACAGCCAGAAAGTGCTGGAATAACTCAACAGGTCTGGTAACATTCTTACAAAGACAAGCAAAGACAACACCTCCAGTTCACCTCCTCACTGACTCTGCTTCCCTGTTGTTTTTCCAGCATTTTCTGATTGTTTTCTTGTTCTACCCTCAGGAAGGCAGGGAATTAGATTAGATTAGATTACTTACAGTGTGGAAACAGGCCCTTCAGCCCAACAAGTCCACACCGACACGCCAAAGCGCAACCCACCCATACCCCTACATCTACCCCTTACCTAACACTACGGGCAATTTAGCATGGCCAATTCACCTGACCTGCACATCTTTGGACTATGGGAGGAAACCGGAGCACCCGGAGGAAACCCACGCAGACACGGGGAGAACGTGCAAACTCCACACAGTCAGTCGCCTGAGGCGGGAATTGAACCCGGGTCTCTGGCGCTGTGAGGCCACTGTGCCACCGCGCCGCCCACAATTAGAAAGTGGTGAGAGTCCCGGTCCCCAAAAGGGACGAATTAAGATCTAAATTGGTGACAGTTTAAGAAAGTCTCCAAAGGACTTTTTTGCCCAGAATTTAATTGCTGAGATGACAAGAATAAAGCAAGTATATTTCCAAGGTCACTGTGTCAATCTACTCATCACTTGCCACTTGCAGGTTGGGTAATTCACCTGAGGGTGAGCTTTCCCTGCAGCAGTTACTTAATGACTAAAAGACAGGCTTGTCATACAATCAAGGTTAGTGGGCAGGCTCCCAGTGGTGGAGGAGCTATTAAAAACCTTTCATCTTGAAAGGAGTAGATCCCTTAATCCTCCCTTAATCCTGTCCTTTCTGGTCTGAAGGTTAAGCTCTACCATAAAAGATGGCTGATAAAGGTGTAGCTGGAAGTGACTTGTTAGAGATTTCAGGCTGCAGTTTCTGCTTTGGGTGCGTTCTGAAATTGTGTCTCAGGAAGTTGCTTTGGTTTGGTTGGAGTACAACCTTTTACTCATATAGATGAAACTAAACGTGTCAACGAGCAACCATATGTGGACATGGTGGTGTAATGGACTGCACTAGTCCTTTACGAAATATAGGCTCACATTCCGGGCTCATGGATTCAAATCCTATTATGAAAGATGATGAAACCTGAATTCAATAAAAACCTGGAGTAGAAGGCTGGCCTAATTGTAATCACTGTCAATTGTTGTAAAAGCCCATCTGGCTCACTAATGCCCTTTAGGGAAGGAAATCTTCTGGCCGGCATGTGACACTAGACCCACAGCAGTGTTGTTGAATTTTAACCATCCTCCTGATTGTAAATGCTGGTCTAGGCAGTGACATTCGTATCTCATGGACAAATTTGATAAAGGTTTAACAGAATGTAGACCTTGTCTAAGGCTTAATCAAGGTCCATGGGGTCCATGCTAATCCCATTTCCCTGCATATGGCTCATATCTTTCTAATCCTTTCCTTTACTGGGAGCAGCTACGAGAGTATTCCTGGCTCTCAGGTTCAGTAATACAACAGAGTGAACAGTTAAAATTCTATAACCTTCACCATTAAAATGTTTATTTCAGAGGCAGAGGAGCCACTGTTGTGCAAACGTTTTGTTTGCAGATGGCTCTTGAACTGAAACTTCATTAAATTGAGATCCAGTGATCTTGTTTCCTTCTCTGATTTATTTTCAGTCTGTTCATGTGAATTTTTTTTACTGCTGCAATAGTTTCTCTCTTATATCTGACAATGCTACAGGGCTAAGGAGAGAGATTGCCTCCCCTTCTCCAAAACCCTCCTTGGGAATTGCTTCTGCAGACTCAGTATAGTTTCTCAGCAGCTGCAGAAACATTAGGGACATCGTTGTTGAAATAAGAATTTCTTTGTGTTAAGTTCATGAGCAGTGAGTCCAAGACCACCTAACTTTATTGAGATAAGACTATAATATGAACTTCGTTGTTTTATTTTTCTGACTTTATGTTCTGTGTTTTCAGTTATTTTCTGTGTTTTAAGATGGTGCCAGAGAGTGGCAGCACAGTTAATGCACATGACAATAATTCAAATTAAACTAGTTGACTACAGTTATTTCATAAGGATCAGCAAGAATTGGTATTCAAATTATTTACCCCTTAAAATTTTGAGAAGAGGCATGAGTGTATTAGGATCAAGTAATGAATGCCATTGTTTCATTCTGGGAAATTTTATGTGTTCAAAACTTTCTTTTTCAGATTTTCTTTTTGAAGATTTAATATTATTAAAGGCTAATTTATTCTTGTGGACCACTGTGATTTTTAGAGTAGGGAAGAGGCTGTGAGTTTTGTGAACAAAGGTGAGGAATTTTCTTTGGAACACACTTGGAACCATTATCCGGATTTTTTCTAGTATGCACTGGCCTCTGCAGAAATTGCTGATTCTGACTTTGAACAGTTTGCGGTGGACCTTTGAGGAACTTAATGCCACTGCTGGTTAAATGAGAATGTGTTTGCACTTAGATAGCCCCTTTTATTAGCACAGCACATTCAGAAAACAATGAAGTCTGGTTGAAGAGCTGTCTTTACTGTAAGGTAGGAAATATGGAAATTGAATTATGCACAGCAAGATTCCAAACACAGCAATGTAATAGTAACCAGATGATCTGTTTATCTGTTGATGTTGCGTGACAAATATTGACAAGATACTTCTTGCTTTTCAAAAGTGCGTTGCTGATTCTGAAGTGCTTTTTGAATGTCCCATTCTGTTGAAAGATGCTATAGAAATACACGTCTTCCTATTGTACTGAATTCCATTGATTTACAAAGGCAAAGGAATGAGATGTTGCCTTTTTGTACCAGAGAAAAAAAATCAATCGAATATCTGTTGAAAAAGGAAGCAGTTTCATCCTCAACCAATCCAATAGTTTTCTGGTGACTGACTGCTTTGAGCTCAAACCTTGCTCCAGATGATATCAAAGGAATTTCAGAAGTGTCAGATTTTTAGATTGGCATCACATTCTTGAAAGGTGCAGGTGATCGGGGTAGCTGGGAATTGGAGCACTTGGAACAGCCATGAACTTATTGAATGGTGGAGCAGGGCTCAAAGAGATGAGTGGCCTACTCCTGCTCCTAATTTGTATGTTCATTTATACATTCATCATCTCAAAAGGGTCACTTGCCATTTCAGTTCTAGTGATAGTTGATAACGGTTCGAAGAAAAAGAGATTTGTGGATCTTAGAATAGCCTTAATTGAATGATGTTGAGTCGGATTTAATCTTTTCATCTTGACGAGATTAGATCCCTACAGTGTAGAAACAGGCCCTTCGGCCCAACAAGTTCAAACCGACCCTCCGAAGAGTAACTTGCCCAGGCCCATTTCCCTCTGACTAATGCACCTAACACTATGGGCAATTTACCATAGCCAATTCACCTGACCCACACATCTTTGGACTGTGGGAGAGAACCAGAGTGAACCCATACAGACACAGGGAGAAGGTGCAAACTCCACACAGACAGTCACCCAAGGCTGAAATCAAACCTGGGACCCTACTACTGTGAGACAGCAGTGCTAACCACTGAGCCATTGTGCCGTCCCCAATCTCCCCTTATTATTGGACAGGTCGTTCTGCTATAATGCACATTTTGTCAATGCAAATTGGCTATAACGCAATTGACGAATATACTGAACAGGTGTAGTGAATTTCTCTTAACAATCTTCTACAGTCTGATTTTCTATAGTGTCTTTACACAGCACAATTTTCTGTGAGGTCACAAAGGAACACAATTGTCATCTTGTAGCAGAATGATCTGTAACGGGCACTTGTTTAAGACGTGGCCCAAAATAGTTATTTTTAATTTGTCAGCCAGCGAACTGTCATAGTTTACTTTACCATGAATAGATCATAGTTATATGGTCATAAAGCCATACAGCACAGAAACAGACCCTTTGGCCCAACACGTTCATGCTGACCAGGCTTCCTAAACTGAATTCCTCCTATTTGCCTGCATTTGGCCCATATCCCTCCATACCTTTCCTATCTATGTACCTGTCCAAATGTCTTTTAAATGTTGTAATTGTACTCACCTCCACCACTTCCTCTGGCAGTTCATTCCATATAAACACCACCCTCTGTATGAAAAAGTTGCTCCCTCCAATCACTTTTAAATCTCGCCTCTCTCAACTTAAACTTGTACCCTCTAGTTTTAGATTCCCTTACCCTGAGGAAAAGACCTTGACTACTCATCTTATCTCTGTCCCTCATGATTTTATAAACCTCCAGAAATAAAGGACACAACTACTGAATTTCATTTTGACAACAAAGACCACTGTAGATGGATAGTAGAGGTCCAGTTCTGATTGTAATCAACTTGGGGTTGAGTATTTTGCATATTATCAGGGAGATCTCTAGAAATTTCAAAACCAGTAACAAATACCATCTCTTATCGCTTTGAAAGGTTAACTTGGCTGTTTTCTCCAAAATTAATTGTATAACCTGTAGACAGCAGGTGATTAATAGAACATATTAAACTTTTGACCGCATTGTTTGATAAAACACTGTTTAATCTAGAAAACATCCAAACCATTCCATAGATTCCAATTTTTCCAAAATGTTTTAAATATAAGTAGGTATTCTCATGAGCTCCTGAGTTGTTGGCTAATACACTTGACTCTTTACCTTTTCCTTCTCCCTATCTACACCTGGGTTGGGTAGCTCAGATTGCTGGACAAACTGGTCTATGATGTAGAGTGATACCAACCACAAGGGTTCAATTCCCAACACTAGCTGTGATAGCCATGATGTTTTCACCATCTCAACCATACCTTAGCAACCCTCAGATTAAAGCACCACCAATTGACGCTCTCTCATGGAAGAATGGGATTATGGCAACTTCACATTACTGCCCTCTGATCTCTTGCCTGCAGTTCTTTTTGCAATACACAAGCTTTCAGAATTCAAAGCGCAGGAGGCATCTATCATAAATGTAGACTTATTAGAAGAGTACTTCTGTGAAAATAGAACATGGTGGCAGAGGATTGTGACTGGCTTGTGATCTCATTTATAGAAGTACTTTAGAACATCACATAATAGAACAAAGAACATAGAACAGTATAACATAGGAACAGGCACTTTGACCCATGATGTTGTGCTGATCATGACGCCAAATTAACTAATCCCTTCTGCCTGCCCCGAGTTCATATCCCTCCCTTCCTTGCTTATTCATGTGCTTATGTAAAAGTCCCTTAATTGCACCTGTAGTATCTGCCTCCACCACCCCCTCTGGCAGTGCATTCCAGACTCCTACTGCTCTCTGTGTCAAAAACTTGCCCCTTACATCTCCTTTGAACTTATCGTAAACACATGCCCTCTGGTACTAGACATTGCAACTTTGGGAAAAAGATTCTGACTGTCAACCCTATCTCTGCGTCTCATAATTTTATAAATTTCTATCAGGTCTCCCCTCAGCCTCCACACCTTGAAAAACAGAAATTACTGGAAAAGCTCAGCAGCTCTGGCAGCATCTGTGGAGAGAGATCAGAGTTTATGTTTTGGGTCCAGTGACCCTTCCCCAGAGAAAACAGCCCTGGTTTAATCCAGCCTGTCCTTATAGCTCATACATTGTCATAAAAGGCACTATAACACTGTAAGCCTTTCTCTTATTCTATTCTTTTCTCATTCTTCCTTTCCACTTTGTCGTGTATCTACCTCCAGTCTTGATCTGAGTGTATAAAGCCTGCCCTCACTGGGATTGAGTACGATCCAGTTCCTGGGCCTTGATTTCCATCCGTTCTCTCTTCCTTTCTCAGCTTTGGTCGTTCCCTCTTCCAATAGTGCAGTTTCTCTCCAAGGTTTCTCAACTTTATACACACTGCAAATTAAACACGACAAATGATTCGGTAATGAGTGACTGTTTGGATTAATGTCAAAAAAGACAAACAAAACTGAAGAGACAGAATTTTAGTAATTTACCAGGGTTTTAACAGTACCCTTTTCATCATTAGCTGCATTTTAAATATGATGGTTTGTATTATAATCATTTCATTGCCTTGTTCTGGCACCAGTGGGACTACTAAATGTCAATTGCCTAATGTGGTGTCATTAGTACTGCTCACTCAATGTTTGCTCAAAGACTGATCCCTGGTCTTAAAGGATTCTTAATGTCACTTCCCAGAAGCGTCTTGAATGTTACTATAAAAAAGTCATTTCTCACTCTCCATTTTACCACATGTGATTTGCTGTGTTGACACTAATGAGTGCAGGCCTGTCACTTGTGATTACAATGAGTGGTTTTGGGTGATATGACTGCCAGGAGATCTCCTGCAAAATCTGACACTCATTGGTATGAATCAGGACCTTGCGGTGAATATGTAAAAGGTGACAGACACCCTGTTGGCAGGGACACATATGCTGATTCATGGTCCCCTAGGACAGCTTCGTGTCGGCCCTGATTGTCCGTCAAAGCAGACCAAGCCAACATCAGTCAGAGCAACTTTAATTATGTAGGGGGGGCAGAAATTGCCCAAGATTAGGGGCAATTGATGCTTTTGTGCCAACATAGGCAGGAATTGATTGTGAGAGGATTTTTGGAATCTTTGGACCCTAACAAGACCAAAAGAGACCATTCAACCTATCAAGGTTAAAAATCACACAACACCATGTTATAGTCCAACAGGTTTAATTGGAAGCACACTAGCTTTCGGAGCACCGCTCCTTCATCATGTGGTAGTGGAGGGCTCAATCCTAAACTACAGAATTTATAGCAAAGATTTACAGTGTGATGTAATTGAAATTATACATTGAAAAATACCTTGATTATCTGTTTCAATGTATTCTCAAATGCATGTGCAATTCACTGATGCAGGATGCAGGCAGTGGCCATTTCCAGTAAAAGAGAATTGGAATATTGGCTGTGGACATTTTCCATTATTGAATTCCCCAGGTGGTTACCATTAACCAGAAATTGAACTGGTCTCACCACATAAATACGATGACTACAAGAACAGTTCAGAGGTTAGAAACTCGCTTACTATCCCCCAAAGCCTGTCCACCATCTACAAGGCACAAGTCAGGGATATGATGGGATACTCCTCACATTCCTGAATGATTGTAGCTCCAACAACACTCAAGAAGTTTGACACCATCCTGCACAAAGTATCTGCTTGATTGGCATCACATTGACAAATTCCACTCCTTGCAACACTGACGCGAGGTAGCAGTGTGTGCTATTTACAAGAGGCATTGTAGGAATTCAAGAACAATCATTATACAGCATTTTCCAAACCCATGATCATTACCATCCAGAAGGACAAGGGTAGCAGAAACTTGAGGATGTCAAGTTCCTCCCTGAGTCAATCATCAACCTGATTTAGAAATATACTGTTCCTCCAGTGCCACAGGGTCAACAGGGAATTCCCTCACAAATAACATGTGGGTGGACCTAAACCAGAGAGACTGAAGCAGTTCTTGAAAGCAGCCCCTTCTCAAGGGCAACTAGGGATTAGATTCCCTACAATATGGAAACATGCCCTTTGGCCTGACAAGTCCACACTGATCCTCCGAACAGTAATCCACCCAGACCCATTCCCCTACCCTGCACAACATTTACTAATGCACCTAACACTATGAGCAATTTAGCATGGCTAATTCACCTGACCTGGATATCTTTGAATTGTGGAAGGAAACCAGAGCACCTGGAGGATACCCATGCAGACACCGGGAGAATGTGCAAGCTCCACGCAGTCACCTGAGGTGGGAATCAAACCCAGGTCCCTGGTGCTGTGAGGCTGTAGTGCTAACCACTGAGCCACTGTGGTGCCCATAATGGTATTGAATGTATTGAATGAATGGGTATTGAATGTTGACCCAGCCAGCAACAGCCACATCCTGTGAATGAATTTAAAAAAAGATATCTTCCAGATCTTGACAATTCTCTGTGTGAAGAAATTTCTCCTCATTTCACCGCATGTTCTTTCACAAATTGTTTTAAACCTGTGACCTTCTGGATAAACAGTTTCTCTCTGCCTTCCTAATCTTTCACCATTTCAAACAAGTTGGTGGCTGCACTGAGAGTACAGTAAATCATTCACTCTTTATGTGGGTTTTGGCCAGCCCATCATAAGTAAAGCTGGCCACCCTTGTGAATGAGACAGGATACACCAACTAAATTAATGTCAACAATGTTAAATATTTCCTTGCTTATTTCGTTCTCAACTCTGAGGCCTTACTTCAAAAGTCTAATTTAGGGCTTGAATGGCAATGTGCTTTCCAAAGATGTGATCAGTTAGGTGAATTGGCCATGCTAAATTGTCCGTTGTGTTCAAGGATGTGGAGGTTAGGTGCATTAGTGATGGGAAATGTAGAGTAATAGGTTAGGGAATGGGTGTAGGTAGGTTACTCTTTGGACGGTTGGTGTGGACTTGTTGGGCCAAACGGCCTGTTTCTACACTAAGGATCTATGACTCTTTCATTAAGGTCTACTCTTTGTGCTTTTTATTTGTTTTTGAAGGAAAACTAATCTCCTGTTTCAAAGAGAACAAAGCCGGAGCATATAGTTTAATGTGCTGTAAAGTGAAAGCTGGATAAATGTGCCCTGACTAACCTTGACCAGTTCATTGTAATTCTTTTCAATTCAGGCGTATTACATGGTGAGATAGACAAAGGGGCAAGGGTCACAGGAAGATCCAACACATTTTCAATGAATACTTTTTCAAGGTAAAAAAATCTTTATTAGACTCTACTCTTGTACTTCAGTTTAACTATTAATCTCTTCACAGGACTCTTCAGTAAACAGTCTCAAATCTACACTTGCTATCTATTTCTGACACACGCTTCCCAGGATTCGCTTCACCCCATCCACAGGCCCCTATCGTGGTATTTGAATTGTTTGCCTTCAAGGACTGGTAATACCTGTTCAATAAGGCTGGGATAGGCAGCTGTTCAGTCTTTGAGAATGAGCTGATGTTTCAGGACCTGCATTTGTCGATTAGGGCTTCCCCTCTTTTCCAGGGCCAGTTCTGATCTTCGGGTCATCTCAGCGCAGTGGCCTCTCTGGGTCTGGTCAGTCTCTTGGTGCTCATCAGGAAACACAAGGGGTTGGAAATACTGTGTAGCTTGACACCCCATCAAAAGTGCTCTCTGGAGACACCCTTGATGAAAGTGCAAAATCAGACCGACTGGGGCTCCGGGTTGCTCTGTCTATCTCCCTCTTCATGCCTTTCTCAAACATTCTGCAGCCCATGTCCAATACTAGCATTGGACAGGGGCAGGAAGATCCCATGAGGGGACTACTTTCCACACTTGGAGGTTGCAAAACATGGTTTTGAACCTTTAACTGTTAAGTGTTGTCACACATTGCCTCTGTCAGAGTCAGAAGAGTGGCGCTGGAAAAGCACAACAGGTCAGGCAGCATTCGAGGAGCAGGAGAGTTGACATTTTGGGCATAAGCCCTTCACCATTGTGCCTCTGGTCTCTTACTGAGCTGGGTATCAACAAGCCGGCGTAATGTTCTTCGAACAAAGCAACTTCACTGGGGATGGAAACAATGGTTCATTCTAAAACAATGTAGCTGTTTGCCTCTGGCCAGGCAGTTCTTGGCCTGGTTTCAACAAGAAGTTGGTTGTCTAAGGTCTGACTGCGTGAATACTATTTGTTCTAGCTCTGTGGTTTGAACATTACAGAGCCCAGCTGGGTTTAAACTTGGATTCCACATTTTGAGAGTTTAACCATGGTAAGGAGAGATGCCAATATTTTCACAACAATGCTGGAGGTCATGGGTCACCTGACCACAAGTGATACCCCTTGTGGACCCAGATCTTTGAACATCCTAGACTGAGTTTGTCAGCATTGCCAAATGCTACTCCTAGCTTCAGGTTAGGACAGGTTTCTGCTGTCAGAAAGCCAGTAGAGCAGGGCTCGACTCCAAACAAACTGTGAATCCTGACAAATTGGTTGGGAGCCTCTCCAGGTGGTGCGCCATTTTGCTGGTGTCATTTCACCAGGAAGCTGGTCCATGTAAATTGTTTCAGAGCGGAATCTGATTTTCTGCCAAGATTACACTGCATTTACAGCGCTCGAGAGGAGGCAAAACCTGAGGAGATTTCAGCCCCACTCTCATTGATGTTTTCAATCTCCACTAATAACAGAATAATTAGGAGAATATCTACGATTGTGGCTTGGGTATGACAACTTTAAGGTGGCTCATGATTACTTTGCCTCACAGTAATAGCTATCTTCTACCTGCAATGCCCAATGACACATTGAAGATTGTTTGCGCCCAGTATTTGTATCCCACACAGCTGGGTGCTACATGCGTTTTAAGTGGAGAGTTTCTCGATTGTAAATGACTTCAGTCTGTACCCTGTGAAGGCCTGATTAGCACAATTGCTCCTTAAAGGACCTCACCTGGCTTTCTAGTGAACACTGTGAACACAGACAAAAGGAAAATGCTTACCCCACCCTCTTTGGGTGTGGCTATAGCAGTCTTCCATTTCCAGTGTAAACTTATGATTCACAAAAGGATGGAAAGCATCGCAGGTAATGCTCGGCAATGGGGCATCAGCTCAGCCTGGTGATAAAGGGGCTCTCCCAGACCTCCTTCCTTACTGGCACTCCCTGGTAAGCCCATCAGTGCGGAGCTTCTGCACACTCCACACAACTCTTTGAATGATGTCTTCATCCCTCACATTGCCTCCTGAACCCGAGCTCTCCAGCTGATTAATCCAACCATCGTGCTGCATTGTTGCCCTGTTGAGGTGATTATGACCATCGATAGCCTCCCTCTCTGCAGTATCCCATGGCCTCTAATCTTCACCGTGTCTCCTTCTCCAATGAGTTTCCCAACTTTATTGTCCCCTCTGCTTCCCAACAGGCTGCTTCCAATCCTTGGAGCTGACTTCCACAACTGCCCTCCCACAGCAGTGTCTCCGATAACTCCCCTTCACTTTCATCAGGTGACTCCCAGAACTGATTGTGACCCCCCTCTCCTGACTGTCCTGATTGATGAATGACTGATATCTGTGCAGCCCCTCCTGACTGACTTTCTGTAAATCCTCAGACCAGTTTGAACTGGTTCTGCAGGACTGGACATGGCCCGCTCGCTGGATTGTAGTGTTACAGTCATCTTGACGCTGGCTGACCAAACCAGCTGACTGACCATCCCTAGACCCAGACTGGATGATGCCCTCGATTAATTGGCCCCATCTCCCTGACTGAAGAATGTCCCCTTTGGCCTGATGGAGGACTGCTCCCCTTAGACGTGACCATTTGGTTGAAGCAAATGCAGTGTGTCTGATGTACAGGCAGCTGGTATATGATATTGGTTTGAGATTGATGCAGCATGTTGCTGTATAGCAGCACATTCAACCCCTTTACTGATGACTATTGACCACCAGGACAAGCTCTGTACCTGCGTTAAGGGGCAAGGCAAGATAGAAGTACTGTGAGCATTTAGATTCTACTGGAGTGGGCAAAATGAAAAATGGCAAGGCAAGGCAGGGATGTAATGTCAGTTGGTGCTAACTGAGCAAGTGACGGTTGCTGCTTGGTTGAATCCATGAGGCATGTACCTTTCCATGCATGGTAAGTGTCCTGGTTGTAATATTGAAATGAGAATTGCCAGTGCACTCCAAAGTGCAGCATTATGGTTCAGAACTGTCTTGCCCAGTGGATCAGAGATGGGTCATGAGGGCACAGTGAGGACGGTAGATATACCATTCGTGGATAAGGAATGTGTGCAGTCCTTGCCCATGAGGCATGCCCTGAAGTGTTGGTGACTGGTATTCGAAGTGAAAGTCCACAGGGAAGCAGCAAACAAGAGGCACCAAGTAACCGCTCTGACTTTCATGTCAGGGATTGTCGGTATCTAGCCTTTATCTGACAGAGAGAATGGGAAATAGCAGAAAGAAGAGTTGAAGGGAACTAAGAGTCAGATATTAATAAGTGCTAATGCATGTAAGTAGATTTATTGCTGCTCAGTAGTGATACGCTCATCTTATCCTTCAGCAGTCGATTGGAAAGTGGAACTCATTGTTGTCAAAGTCAAGAAGCTTTAATGAGCCCATTTCATGCGATTTCCCTCATTTTCTTCTCTGTTCTTCTGGTGCTTCGGAGATTCTGCCCCTGGAGTACCAATAGTAGTTTGGTTACACAGGAAATTAGTACTGTTGAAAAAGACACATGTTTGTCATATGTAACCAAAGATTTGCAGATTGTATGTGGAGAGGCAGTGGTATTATCACTGGACTGTTAATCCAGAGACCCAGGTAATATGCTGGGGACCTGGATTCAAATCCCACCACAGCAGATGTTGGAATTTGAATTCAATATTAAAAAAATCTGTAATTAAGAATCTAATGATGACCATGAATCCATTGTTGATTGTCAGGAAAAACCCATCTGGTTCACTAATGTTCTTGAGGGAAAGAAACTGCCATCCTTACCTGGTCTGGCCAACACGTGACTCCAGACCCACAGCAACGTGGCTGACTCTTAACTGCCCTCTGGGCAATTAGGGATGGACAATAAATGCTGCCTAGTCAGTGACACCCTCATCCTGTGAATGAATGAAATAAACAAACAGCATATCCCTTCAGTTGTTTGCAACAAGTAAGGTATTGATCCACCCAGGCTACACTTGCAGAACGGAAACAATCAATGTGAAATTGGATAAGATTTACTAACTAATCCTGAGTGTGATGCACTTGCCCGTGTTACATATATCAGACTGAAAGAACATGCACACACGCATACGCATACACACACACACACACACACACACACACACACACACACACACAAAGCACTTGTTTCAATTCAGCAACACATGATTTCGCTGCTCGTTGGATGCTGCCTGAACTGCTGTGCTCTTCCAGCACCACAAATCCAGTATTTGGTTTTCAGCATCTGCAGTCATTGTTTTTACCTTAACCATTTAGAGCCAGCCTAGAAAATTTAAACAAATCTTGGCAGTTAACTGTTATTCAGTATTGAATTGGGTATATTCCTTCTAGCAACAACTCTACCAATCAGGGTCCACTTGTCAACCAATCAGCACTGTCCTCTGACACAGTATAAACGTGGTTTTCCCCTCACATTCTTCACATACAGATTGTCAATCTAAGTGCAAGTCAAAAAGCTTCAACAAAGTGTACCCTTTTCAGTAATACTTATGGAGTAAAAATTTGAAATAGTTAATTTATCTTAAAGCAAACATGAAGAATGGGAACTTTAAAAATAAAATAGAAATGAGAGGACCTTTTCTTTCCTGTTCATGATCAGAGCTCATGTTACGATGGGGTAAGTCACATCCCAGATCGGCTTGATAGCTCACATTTTGTTTTCTTATAACAAGCTTGTCTTTCACTGAAGTGTAAGCATCTAATGCCACAGCTTTGGTTTTGGCAATAAAAGAATTTATTTCACAAAATAAATGATGTCAAATAGAATAAACAAAGCTTTTTACATAAAATGTAATTTGAAAGAACTTGAAACACAGTAAAATATGATCCCATCTATTCATTGAATTTTTTTTCTGGGATTCCTACAATGCAGAACAAGGCCATTTAGTCCATCAAGTCTGCACCGATGCTCCAAACAACATCCCACCTAGACCCAACCCCAAACCCCCTGCCCCCACCACATTCCCTATAACCCCACATTCAGTTTTTAAACCATGGTTAACCTTAATGGTTTCTTTCAATTCCAAGTCTTTAGCGTTTGTTAATGTTTACCTTGATGAGTCAAAAGACTGCGCTTCAATTTTCTAATCTTCACCTATCACCTTTGGGGTTCAAACCTACACTTTTGGCTTGGAGCTTTCAACTAAATCCTTTACATTGATGTAACCTTATGCGGAATTGTCTGACCTGTCTCATTTCTTCAGGAGAAAATGTGTTCTTCAATATAACTCCTCTTTGGATCTCTTTGAGCAGAAAACAATCTCAACTCAAACAAATTCCCATTATGACTCTTGAATTCTCTCTCTTGTCCTGGTTTTAATTTTCAAAACATCATGGTTCCAGAAATACTGACAAGTGAATCATTAACACCCTCTCATACACACAGATCAGAACACATATATCACTCATTCAAAATCCAAACCCTAAAATAAAGAATCTTACCCTATATCACACTGGCCAATGCATATGTTCTTGATGTAGGTTTGCTTGCTAAGCTGGAAGGTTCATTTCCAGATGTTTTGTCACCCTTCTAGGTAACATCTTCAGTGGGTCTCAGGCGAAGCATCTGCTGATAATTCCTGCTTTCTATTTATATGTTTGAGTTTCTTTGGGTTGGTGATGTCATGTCCTGTGGTGATGTCATTTCCTGTGGTGAAATCACTTCCTGTTCTTTTTCTCAGGGGTGGTAGATGGGATCTAACTCAATGTGTTTGCTGATAGAGCTACAAATCTTCTTAAAACTCGCTAATGCATATGTTTCTATGCAGGACTTCGACAATAACATCATGTTCAGATCAGTCAGTAAGTGCGTAATTTGGAGGGAAGCCTTAAATTGATGGTTGTGTCAAGAAGTTGCTGCTCTTGTCCTTGCTGCCACAACAGAAGGATTGACAGCTGATGTAGCTGTAATCAGTCAGTGCATTGTGTCACTTGAACACACAATAGGCACTCAGGACCAATAGTGGAGGAGGTGGATTCTGAAGGTAGGAAGTCAACTGAACCTCTTTGTCTCGGATGAAGTCAAGCACTTGAGTATCATTGTAATTACTTCTATGCAGGTCAGTGGTGAGGTTTGAAGTAGCATAGCAGAGCTGTGAGAATACATTGGGAAAGAACTAAGCCTTGTGCTCAGAATCATTCACAATGAGCAACATTGTGGTTGTTGCTTGACACAGTAATTGGGGGCAATCCTTCCTTCATTATACCAAGAGGGCACTTTAAACTAAGGTAATGATCAAATAGTTGTTAATGGCATTTGTAATAGATAGAAAACTATGTGTGACACACTGACCTTCCTGCCTACGTTCCTGTCAAAATTCATTGTACATCACTAGTTGCAGCCTTACATACTAGCGTAAGCAATCCTATTTCAGTTTTGCTGGTTTTATGTTGAACCATGCCATATGCAACTTCCCACACTAGAATCTCGTGTGAGAGGTTAAAAATCATCAAGGTTATAACATTTAAAGGTTATGTATATGATGTACCAGAAAATAAGCCTATCTGTTTTATATCGAGATTCTGACAAGCACTTGGAAAGAGTCAGATATTCCTGAATACCCTGACATTTTCCTTGCAATGACTTAATACACACCTTCATGGAATCCAGCTACGTGCTCCTGCAATACAGTTGCCATTGGCTCACTGGTTTATGTCAATCTCTTTGAACCTCAAAAGACTCAAACTTCACTCAAAACTTCCTTGCATGGACCGTTAGCATCTGTTGAAGTAACAAATTCATTCAGCAAAGCAACCTTGGCATCCAAAATGTGACTCACAGCTCGGAATAAAAGGTGAAACATTGTTGGCAAATTGAAATGGCCAAAATAAGTCACTAACCTTAAGAAACACTGATGACATTGTGTTCCAGTAATGCTCTGCTCCCGGAAACATTGCTTGGAGCATAAATTCTGACATTCAAATAGTGTACTGTGGAGCAGATTGAACAAATGAGTCAGTAACTTTTCACCAAGAAAGATGATAAAGAGGAGCTGGCAACTGATGCTGAGGTACAGGCTGAGGTGGTGATGCCTAACGTGATGCTCTCTGTAATGGTCTAATAAATGAAACAGAGTATCAACCTTGTTTTAAACAAGTCCATTGATTTAACAAAGCACTGCAAGATTCTTCACAAGCATGTAACCAAATAAAGCTGACAATGATCCACTTGAAGAGATAAGAGTTGCAAAGTGTGGAGCTGGAAAAAGCGCAGCAGGTCAGGCAGCATCCGAGGAGCAGGAGAATCGATGTTTCAGGTACAAGCCCTTCATCTGGAATGTGGAGGGTGAAGGGTATGAGAGATAAATGAAGGGGGGTTGGGGGAGGGGTGGGGCTGGGGGGGAAGGTAGGTAAAAGATGGTAATAGGTGAATGCAGGTAGGAGGTGATAGTGATAGGTCAGTGGGGTGGGTGGAGCAGATGGTGGGATGGAAGGTGAACAGGTAGGACAAATCAAGAGGGTGGTGCCGAGTTGGAGGGTTGGATTTAGGATGAGGCGAGGGGAGGGGAGATTTGGAAATTGGTGAAGTCAACATTGAGGCTGTGTGGTTTTTAGGGTCCTGAGGCGGAAGATGAGGTGTTCTTCCTCCAGTTGGCGGGTGGCTTTCATTTGTTGGTGGAGGAGGCCCAGGATTTACATTTCCTTGGTAGAGTGTGAGCCCCCAGCTCCATCCCCACCCCCCTATTTATCTCTCAGCCTCCTTCCCCCTCCACATTCCTGATGAAGGACATATGTTTGTAACATTGACTCTCCTGCTCCTCGGATGCTGACTGACCTGCTGGGCTTTTTCCAGAGACACACTTTTTGACTCGGACTCTCCAGCATCTGCAGTCCTCACTTTCTCCCACTTAGAGAAATAAGGTAAATGGTGAAATCTTGTACAGAGGCTTTAAGAAATGCTTTAATGAAGGAGAGAGTAAAATCGAAAGGTGGAGAGGTATAGGATCGGTATTCCATACCTTAGGACTGAGGCAGACAAACACATGGCAGTCAATGGTGGACTTATTAAAATTGAAGATGTGGATGTGGTGGAATTGGAGCAGCTTAAGGATCTCGGACGTTTCTAGAGCCAGTGGAGATCATAGCAACAGAGAGGGGGTAGGACAGTAATGGGACATGAAAACAAGGAAAGGAGAGAATTACGGTATTAAGAAATGATTGCACAGGGTGCCAATGTAGGTCAACAAGCATAGGGACAGGGAGTGAGTGAGTCTTCATGCCTGTCAGAATATGGGGCAGAGAGCTCTGGTTGAACCCAAGTTTATGAAAGGTGGAAAGAGGGAATATGTCCAAAATAGGATGGAACAATCCAATAACAGAGGTACAGGTGGAGGTTTCAGTGGCACGAGATCTAAGAAAGCTAATATCTGGTCAGATACAGGATTGTTGTCTACTGACTAAGAACAAGCCAATCATCATGCCTCATCTCAAATGTCAATTACCCGAATCAGTGGGAGAGTTGTTCAGAAGAAGGATCATTGGATTCAAAACATTAACTCTGTTGCTCTCTTACACACTCCACAGATATGGTCTCACCATACAAATACTTTGGCTACAAGAGCAGGTCAGAAGCTAGGACTACAGCAGTGAGTAACTCCTTCCTGACTCCCCAAAGCTGATCCACCATCAACAAGACTCAAGTCAGGAGTGTAATAAAATACTCCCCACTTGCACCAACAACTCTCTGGAAGATTGACGCCATCTAGGACAACGCAGCCTACTTGCTTGGGCACCACATTCAGAAATATTCAGTCAATCCACTACTGATGTTCAGTAACAGCAGTGTATATCATCTACAGGCTATACTGCAGGAACTGACCAAAGCTTCTTAAACAGCACTTCCAAACCCATGAACACTTCCATCCAGAAGGACAAGGGCAACATACACATGGGAACACCAACACCTGCACGTTTCCTCCCAAGTCACTCGCTGTCCTGACTTGGACATATATCACCGATCCTTCATTATTGTTGGGTCAAATTCCTGGGCTCGTTTCCTAATGGTATGGTGGGTCTACCTACAGCACATGGACTGCAGCAGTTCAAGAGAGTAGCTTGCCACCACCTTCTCAAGGGTAGCTAGGATGGAAAATAATGCCCAAGTCACATGAGTGAAAAATGAAAAATGAAAAATGCAGTCAGACATGCTGAGTGTCTCCAACTCTTTCGGTTTATAATTTCAGATTTCCAGCAGTATTTTGCCGAACATAAGTTGAAAGATTGTCCCCAACTGAAAACCTACTGCAGTATTTTTTTTTTCTCAGCCGTTGCAATTTCAAATAGGATCAACATTATTTATGACTGAAAGAATTTGACCTTGGTCAGTACTTTGCACTATTTCAGAATGTTTTACAAGCAATTAAAAACAAGACAGAAAATCTATAATCCTGTAGCCTCTGGCACTTTTCACTGGAAATACCTCCAGATTGCTCATGAGTGTGGCTTGTGTTATTGAAATACTTCAGAGTGTCAGTTGCCAGTTCATTACGGCAGCCTCTGACTCAGGTCTCCAATTATGTACATGTAATGTATATGCTCTGAAATAGCAGTCTTCCCTGACTTCATGATTATTTCCAGTCTCTCGTTTTAGTACAACTCCAGCGATCCTTACACTGCAATCATGGAAACTGCCGAACAAGTCTCATGTTTGATGAGATGCATGTCATACACATAGCGTAAAGAGCACTAGCCCAGGAATGAATGCTGGCCTTTATTTCAAAGGGAATGGGGAGGACTTGCTAAAACTATAAAAGGCACTATTCAGACTACATCTGGGCTGCTGTAAATAATTTTAATCCCCTAAATAAGGAAGGATATGCAAACATGGGAGGCAGTCCATAGAAGGTTTACCATGTTGATCCTGAGGATGGATGGTCTGTCTTATGAGGAGTGGTTAAGTAGGTTGGGCCGATGCTCATTGCTCTTGAGAAGGTGGTGGTGAGCTGTCTTCTTGCACCGCTGCAGTCCATGGGCTGTAAGTAGACCCACAATGCCCCTCTGGACAGAGTTCCAGGATTCAGATCCAGCGACAGTGAACAAATATTGATATATATTTCCAAGTCAGGATGGGTGAGTGGCTTGTAGGGGAATTTGCATGTGTTCCTGTGTGTCTACCCCCCTTGTCCTTCTAGATGGAAGTGGTCGTGAGTTTAGAAGGTGCTGTCTGAGGATCTTGAGTGAATTTCTGCAGTGCATCTTACAGATAATACATACTGCTGCTACTGAGTGTTGGTGGTGGAGGGAGTGGTTGCTTGTGGATGTGGGGCTAATCAAGCAGGTGGCTTTATCTTGGATGGGGTCAAGCTTCTTGAGTGTTGTTAGAACTGCACATTACAGTTCAGAAGAATGACAGGTAATCTTAGTATCATAGAATCCCTACAGTGTGGAAGCAGGCCATTCAGTCCATTCAACACATCTCACCCAGACCTAACCTCCCTAACCTTATTCTCTGTAATCCAGCATTTCCCATGACTAATTCATCTAACATCCCTGAGCAATATGGGTAATTTAGCATGGCCAATCCACCTAACCTGCACATCGTTGGACTGTGGGAGGAAACCAGAGCAACTGGAAGAAACCCACACAGACATGGGGAGAATGTGTAAATTCCACACAGAAGTCATCCAAGGGGGGAATTGAACCTAGGTCCCTGGCGCTATGAGGCAACAGTGCTAACCACTGAGCCACCATGCCACTTTATTGATACATGCAAGAATTTTAGGGGAGTTGATAAGTAGATGAGGAAACATTGTTTCGGTGTCTAGCAACAGAGAACGTAAGGTCAGGCTGAGGTGTTTATAAAGCAGAGATGAAGAGGAATTTCATCTCTCAAAGGTCAGTGAATCTGTGGAATTCTTTACCCCAGAGGGTTGTTGAAATAGGTTATTAAGTATATTTGAAGCTGACACTATGGACAGAATTTATAATTTTTAAGGGAATCAAAGATCATGAGGAAAATGCAGGAAAGTAGAGTTGAGGATTATCAGCTCAGCCATGATCTCATTGAATGGAGGACACATTCCTCCTTCTTCTGCTCTCACATCTTATGGTCTCTGAGTCAATTTTGGCTCAGTGTTAAATGTTATCAGCTTGAGTGTCACATGGAGAATGAGTTACACCATCATTATAATCCAAGCATCATTCATCTTTTGGAGACCTGTTTATTCCAGTTCAGAGACACATTTCATCCTGAACTGCAAAGTGATTCTGTTTCATTGCCAACATCCTTTCCTTCCTAGTCGGCACGATTAGTTCACAAGCTGAATCAATCCGAGCTGTTCTGTCCATTTCTGATGACAGCATCCATTTGTGTTCCTTTGATTCCTAAGAATATTTCAATGCCAGAAGCCAAGTGCAGCAGATTTATTTGATATGTGATTGTAAAGCTGAGGCCAGGATTTCCATTCAGGTAACATATCGAGACAGTTGAGTAAGTTTCACCCGAGGTTGTGAAGGATACTGTTCTGAGGGAACCACACTTCAGTGGGACCTCACCAAGCCCAGCCAAAGTGATGATGGTCTCATTCAAAAGAAAAAAAACTATAATTACTTAAATCTACTTTAAAGTGATAGAACGTTGCAGATGATACGAAGATTGGTGGAATTGTGGATAGTGAGGAGGGCTGTTGGCTGCAAAGGGACTTAGGTATGCTGCAGAGCTGGGCTGAGGAGTGGCAGATGGAGTTCAACCCTGTCAAGTGTGAGGTTGTCCATTTTGGAAGGACAAATAAGAATGCGGAATACAGGGTTAATGGTAGGGTTCTTAGTCAGGTGGAGGAACAGAGGGATCTTGGGGTCTATGTTCATAGATCTTTGAAAGTTGCCACTCAGGTGGATAGAGCTTGTAAGGAGGCCTATGGTGTATTAGCGTTCATTAGCAGAGGGATTGAATTCAAGAGTCGTGAAGTGATGTTGCAGCTGTACAGGACCTTGGTTAGGCCACATTTGGAGTACTGTGTGCAGTTCTGGTCGCCTCACTTTAGGAAAGATGTGGAAGCTTTGGAGAAGGTGCAGAGAAGATTTACCAGGATGTTGCCTGGAATGGAGAATAGGTCATACGAGGATAGGTTGAGAGTGCTCGGCCTTTTCTCATTGGAACGGCAAAGGATGAGGGGTGACTTGATAGAGGTTTATAAGATGATCAGAGGAATAAATAGAGTAGACAGTCAGAAACTTTTTCCCCAGGTACAATAGAGTGTTACAAGGGGACATAAATTTAAGGTGAAGGGTGGAGGGTATGGGGGGATATCAGGGGTAGGTTCTTTACCCAGAGAGTGGTGGGGGCATGGAATGCGCTGCCTGTGGGAGTGACAGAGTCAGAATCATTGGTGACCTTTAAGCGGCAATTGGATAGGTATATGGATGAGTGCTTAAGCTAGGACAAATGTTTGGCACAACATCGTGGGCCGAAGGGCCTGTTCTGTGCTGTATTGCTCTATGTTCTATGTTCTAAAGTTCATTGGTGCTTAGCAAAGGCTATAACAATAAAAACACTTTTGAAACTCGTTTATTGCAGCATTAAGCCACAAACAGTGAAAGCAGGAGAAGATTTGAAAAATCAACGAAGTGTTATGGACCATACCAGATCCTCTCAAAATATATCAAGAAGGGAGCCCAGACCCTAACTTTTTCTTTTGTTGCATTTTAACAATAGTGTTCGAATAAATTTTCTTTTGCTTAATATTGAGTGCCTTGACCAACCAAATTGCATCTGGAGCATAGTACCAAACATTTACCTTTAAAATAAGAAAGAGCATAACCATGCTATTGGAAGACTTAACAGAATAATAGGATATTTTACTACCAAACAATAACTGTTCCAATATAATAACATTCTATAAATACATCCTTGGCAAAGGGCAAACTCGGAAAATAGATTGTCTCACATGTAACTCCCATAGTCCCTGACGAAAAACGTCCAGAGAAAACCCAGCGTGTCACAGCCAGGTGACATTCACTGCCTTCCAATTCTGCTGAGACCCCAGCAACAACTGCTGAAAGCTAAACCTAAAATCCCTGCTTCTGTGGGTGGGTGTTGGAGCACACCAATTCAGGCTGCTTCCATTGTTCCAGCTTTAAACCAAAAATACCTAAGGCTTCACAAGTTGATTATCAGCTCATTGACTGCTCTTCACCTGTCCCCCAGTCTCTCTCTAAAAGAAACCAGGACAAAACACATCTCTTGACACCACAGTATCATCACAAAAGTCAGGCAAAAAATAATTCAAACTGGTCATTTTAAAGGAGGGGAGAGAAGTGCACACATTCAGGAAGGGAATTCCAGTGCTTCAAGCCCCTAGCAACTCAAGGCACAGCAACTGGTGAGGGAGTGATTAAAATGAGGGATACGTAAGAGATTGGAATTGGAGCAGTGAAGAGATCTTGGATCATGGTAGGCTGGAGGAGGATACATCGGGGTGAGGCTGTGGGGGAACCTGAAAACAAAGGAGATGAGGATTTAAGACAAAAGCAGTCGTCAGGCCAAGAGAGAAAGAATAGAAAGTGGATCTGAAAGGGGAAAAGTAACATTATGATAGGCATGTGAGTCTTTCAGGGAGAAGGTGAGGACTGCAGATACTGGACAGTGTGGTGTTAGAAAAGTACTGCAGGTCAGGCAGAATCCAAGGACCAGGAGAATCGACGTTTTGAGAATAAACCCTTCTTCGGAAATTTGAGTCATTCAGCTTTTTAAAAATAATGCAAAGTGTAGCAGCTTTCATGATCTGAGGATAACTGAAAGAACTTAACAGCAAATGAAGTGTAGGCAGTGCTACAATACAATGTAACTGAACACCCAATTTGCACATAGCAAGCTCACAAAAAAACTGCAATGCAAAATGACCAGATATTCTAGTGATAAAATTTAATAAATATGCATTTAAGCCACTGCATGATGCTATGATGTAATGTGTAGGGATGTGATGACTTAGTGGCAATGTTGCTAGACTAGTAATGCAGAGACAAAAACTGAAGTTGCTGGAAAAACTCAGCAGGTCTGGCTGCTTCTCTGAAGAGAAATCAGAGTTAATGTTTCAGGTGACCCGTCTTTCATTAACTCTGTTTTCTCTTCACAGATGATGCCAGACAAGTTGAGTTTTCCCAGCAATGTCTGCTATTGTCTCTGATTTCCAGCATCCACAGTTCTTTAGTTTGGTTTTGTGTAATATTCTGGTGGTCAAAAAGTGTGGTGCTGGAAAAGCGCAGCTAGTCAAGCAGCATCCGAGGAGCAGGAGAGTCAATGTTTCAAGCATAAGCTCTTCATCAGGAATGTGAGGAGGGACCCAAGGGGACTGAGCAATAAATGGGAGGGGAGGTGGGGCTGGAAGGAAGGTAGCTGGGAATGCGATAGGTAGATGGAGGTGGGGATGATGGTGATTGGGTGGAGTGGAGAGTGAAGCGGATAGGTGGGAAAAAAAGATGAATAGTGGGACAATGCAAGAGGGCAGTGTAGAGTTGGAGGGTTCGATCTGGGATAAGGTGGGGGGAGGGGAGAAGAGGAAACTGGAATCGACATTGATCCCGTGTGGTTGAAGAATCCCAAGATGGAAGATGAGGCGTTCTTCCTCCAGACATCGGGTGGCTAAAGGTTGGAGGGGGAGGAGGCCCAGGATTTGAATGTCCTTGGCAGAGTGGAAGGGGGAGTTGAAGTGGTCAGCCACAGGATGGTGGGGTTGTTTAGTGAGTGCCCCAGAGATGTTCTCTGAAATGTTCCGCAAGTTGGCATCCTGTCTCCCCAATATTGAGGAGACCATGTTGAGGGCAACGAACATGGTAGATGATGCATGTGGAGGTTCAGAAAATTCTCTGTCAGATGTTGAAGGATCCTTTGGGGCCTTGGATGGAAGTGAGGGGGGAGGTATGGGCGCAGGTTTAGCACTTCTTGTGGTGGCAGGGGAAGGTGCCGGGAGTGGAGGGTGGGTCAATGAGGGGCATGGACCTCACAAGGGAGTCGCAGAAAGAATGGTCTCTGGGGAACACAGATAGGGGTGGGGAGGGAAATACATTTCTCGTGGTGCGATCTGTTTGTAGGAGGTGGAAATGGCAGAGGCATTGTGTCCCAAGGTTGGTGGGGGTGGAAGGTGAGGACCAGGGGAATTCTGTCTTTGTTGTAGTTGGAGGACTGGGGTTCATGGGCAGAGGTATGGGAAGTGGAGGATATTTGCTGGAGGGCATCGTTGACCAGATGGGAGGGGAGATTGCAGTCCTTGAAGAAGGAGGCCATCTGGGCTGTTCTATGGTGGAGCAGATGTGGCAAAGTTGGAAGAATTGGGAGCAAGGGAGAGTGTTCTTACAGGAGGGGAGGTGGGAGGAGGTGTACTCCAGGTAGCTTTAGGAATTGGTGGGTTTGAAGTAGATGTCAGTGTTGAGTCAGTCGGCAGAAATGGAGACACCTTAGGTTCACATCTTACCATGGCAGATGATGAATTTGAATTCAGTTTTAAAAACAAAAATTGGAAGTCAATTAAACGTGAGTCTAATGGTGACTAATATGGCACCACGAGGATCTGTTTGAGAAGTGATGATCCATTATCCCACTCACAGGCTGGACAGCACACTCTGTAGCTGCCTCCTTCTGACAAGAACGGATTCCTCCTTCAACGTCCACATGGGAAAAGTACATCAGATCAATGCCATTTGATCAAGATGTTCTCATTGAAATAAAAACTCTCAATGAACATCATCCCTTTAGCTAATCAAAAACAACCATCTAATTATTCTAAGCCTATTTTTCAGCACTTGGCCAAAAGCCTTGCATACCTTAACATTGCAAATGTACATCTCAATATTTCTTCAATGTTGTGAAGATTTCTGCTTCTATTGCCCTTACAAACAGTGAGTTCCAGATTCCCACCGCCATCTGAGTGAAAAAACTTTCCCTTCTTCCCCTTTACCTCCAATTTGTTCCTCTTGGTCATTGATACCTCCACATGGAGAGAAATTCCTTCCTATCTACACTGTCTATGCCCCTCATACTGTTACCTACCTCAACTATGTTCCCTCTCAATCTTTTCATAAGTGAAACTCTCTAGCCTGAGGAAGATCCTGGTGAATCTGCACTTCTTTGATTCTGGCTTTTGGATCATCCTTAGTTTTAATCATTTTAGATTATTACAACCTGTTACTTCAGCTGCCCAGGCCTTAAACTCTGGGAATTCCCTCCCTAAACCTCTCCAAGTACCTTTCATCCTGAAAAATAATTCTTCAAACCTGCTTCTTAAATTCTTAAATCTGCTTATGTAGTTTTGTGTTGAATTTTATTTAATGATGCTCATTTTTTATCACCTTGCGGACATTATACCATTATATCAAATCCTTTATAATAAATTGTTTGCACTTAACCTCAATAAATGTAAGGAACCATTGAAAAAAAAACAGTGATTGATGAGCGTGATGCTGGAAAAATACAGCCTGTCAGAAAGCAGAAGAATCGATATTTCCCTATTTCCCCTCCCCCACCTTATCCCAGTCTCAACCTTTCAACTCGGCACCTCCCTCTTGAACCGTCCTACCTGTCCATCTTCCTTCCCACCCATCTACTCCACCCTCCTCTCTGACCTATCACTTTCAGCCCCACCATCATCTACCTGTCGCTTCCCCAGCTACCTTTCCTCCAACCGTACCCCCTCCCATTTATCTCTGAGCTTAGACATGAAGAGACCAAGAGAAAATATAATTGAGGTAAATAGAATTATGAGGGGAATAGACAGCCCTCTTGGACCACAAGCCTCATTCCTGATGAAGAACTTATGCCAGAAACATCAACTCTCCTGCTCCTCGGATGCTGCCTGCCTGGCTGCAGTTTTCCAGCACCACACTCTTCGACTCTGATCTCCAGTGTCTGCAGTCCACACTTCCTCCTTAAAAAGACAGTGGTCAACCAATTAGACTTTCGACAAACCTGCAATGCATGGCCTCTTATAGAGATTCTGGCTTTTTATATCCAAATGCTTTAAACTGAATTTATATTTTTTCCAACGATGCTGGTGGCATATGAATTGCAATTCTGTGCAATGTAGATTGGCCCTCCAGATTACTAAGTAGTAACAGCACCACTGAATATCCAAATACATTTGTTTATGATAGCCTCTCTCTGCAATTCCATTGTCATTCCAGTACAATTCTATCTGATTTGGGATAATGGAGGGTTTGTTCCCAATGCAAAGACGATCATCATAATCTATCTGTGTGTGTTCAGTTGCACTCGGGATGTCCCACCAGCAGGTAATAACTAATTAGTGTTTCCACGGGCCAGCTTACAATCTTGTACGTGAATGTGCCTGTGTAGGTTCGACGGAACTGAGATTTTACAAACTTATGTTTTCCAAAGCAAACGCTTCTGTACCTGTGAAAATCCAAACTTTAAAACTGAAGCTGTCTCCTGACCATTACTAAAGGCAGGTGAGAGAAGGCCAAAGTAACAGACCTATAGCAGAAGCCATCGAATTATAGATATCATATAGTTTCCCCACCTCATCTCTCTAAGGTTGAAGTCAAATGCAATGCTCTAAACCCTTAAAAAGTCCTAATCCCAAAAAATCAAGGATCCAAGACACTTGAAAGGCAATTAGTATGTGGCATCCCATCACAATAAGTCCCATGCTGCTCTGGCTGTTCACAAAGATCATCGTAAAAGGGCTGAATGAGTCAGCCAAGATCAACCTGAGACAAATGACTTTCAAGCAGTAACGATTGCAAGAAAAAACATTACAATACTTCAGAGCATCTTAAAGGATGACAAGTGTAACCAAAAAACTTCTCATTTGCCTTTGATGACTTTGCAAAAGCACATGACTCTGTTGGAAATGCAAGACTTATCAAAACTACACAGAGTAGAAGCTCTCCGTGGACTTTACGTCACTGAGCAAGGATCTGTACTCGATCAGTAACAAGGTGAATGAAGGGAACAAGACCACAATCACTCCATTAAGATTAGAGAATGGACGAAAACAGGACAGTTCCCTCTAACTAAAATGTTTCAACATTGCAAGGAGCCATTTTTGTATTCCTCAGAGATGGCCAGTTGAGGAGTTTCTATACAAAAACCGAAAGAACTGTTGGTGCTGTAAATCAGAAACAAAAGTAGAAATTGTTGGAAAAGCTCAGCAGGTCTGGCAGCATATGTGGACAGAAAGCAGAGGTAGCGTTTCGGTTTGAGTGTCCCTTCCTCAGAACTGATGGATGTTACAAAATGTTAACTTTGATTTCTCTCCACAGATGCTGCCAGACTGGCTGAACTTCTTCAGCAATTTCTATTCTTATCCAGGGGTTTTTATATCCCTGGGAGGTGGAGTGCAGCTCCAGCAACACTGAAGAATCTTGGCACCATCCATGACTGGCACCATATTCACAAACATTCACTCCTTTGACCATTGACTGAGTACAGTGGTTCAGTAACAGCAGTATACATCACCTACAAGGTGCACTGCAGAAATTCACCAAGGCTCCTTAGGCAACATTTCCCAAATCTACAACCACTACTATCTAGAAGGACAAGAGCAACAGATATAAAAGAATGCCACTCCTTGTAAATTCCTCTTCAATCCATGTTCAGGTGAAATGTTGTATTGCGTATACCTGGGGCCTTTCATTTGAAATCTATCCTTTGAAGGATTAGTGTCTCATGTTCCCCTTCCTCACTGACTGATTGAAGATTCATGATAAAGGGCTTAGGCTTGAAATGTCGACTCTCCTGCTCCTCGGATGCTGCCTGACCTGTTGTACTTTTCCAGCACCACACTCTCGACTCTGATCTCCAGCATCTGCAGTCCTCGCTTTCTCCTGAACATTCCAGAAACAGCGTGCTAGTGTTGCAGTTTAATTAAAAGGGCACGGTTAACTTTATTAGAGAATCCAACAGATTTCTGACCCAGTATTACAGCAGAGACTGAGGTGAGAAAATTCTAACTACTATCTCTGTGTTGTCGATCCAGGATTATCAGAATCATGTTCCAATGCCCCTCTCAATGCCTTGTCCAGCTGCCAAAGGGAAATGCTTGTTTTACTTTTAAGAAAAAAATCCTGAGTGAAGGTGGCAAAATGCTGATGTGGAAACGTCTAAAGCAATTGGATTATGGAATGGCTCTGCTGGGAAAACTCTGACCCTCATCCCACAAACTGGAATTGGGATCAAACTAATTGTTCCCCCAGGATATTCCATGTACTGAAGCATTCATTCGTTTAAATGATTTGATGCTCCCTGTCTCTTCTAGTATAACGATTGATATTGAAATGTGGGCTAACATGACTTTTTGCTGCGTTTTGATATCAGTTTCAGATCACACATTTTCTGAAAATCTAACAATTGAGAAGCCACCAAAGCTAAGTTACAGTCAGAGAGTCATAGAGTCATACAGCACAGAAACACACCCTTAGGTCCAACTTGTCCATTCCAACCAGATTAACATACATTAATCTAAACCCATTGCCAGCATTTGGCCCATGTCGATCTCAAACCTTCCTATTCATCCAGATGCTTTTTAAATGCTATAATTGGGAGGAGGGAGGAGGGAGGAGGATCTTTAAGATCTGGCGGGTCTTTCCTTAACAGGCCTGGTAGATGGATTCCGTAGATGGGAGGTTGGCCTTTGTGATTGTCCAGGCCGAGTTCACTACTCTCTGTAGCCATCTCTGATCTTGAATGGTACAGTTGCCATACCAGGTAGTGATACATCCAGACAAAATGCTCTTGATGGCGCACCTATAAAAGTTGGCAAGAGTATCCGCCATCGTGCCAATATGAGTTCATGGCTCGGTGAATGGAAAACCCTGTGCCGTCCATCAGCTTGGTCAAATTCTGCCCAGCGTGATGAGGATGAGGAGTTTGTCAAGCAAAAACATTTCAGAATATTGTTGCTATGAACATCAAGTTTCCACTTTCACTTTGCATGCCTTTCTTAGAAATAAAACTGCTGACTTTGGGAGGCTCAAGTACACTGAAATTGTGCCTGAATATGCACTGCCTCATTATGCTCATTCAAAGAACAAACTTCTAATGAAAGGATTCTGGCAGACATACATGACAATGGTTTGCCTTATATATGGATCGTCCATTTTGCAGCAGCCATGGGAATGGAGAGGAGATGCAGAATCGCTGCTTCCCAAACTCTCGCTCTGATCCTGCTGCAAAACCTGAGCAAGTGAAGTGAGGTGAGCTTTTTCATGACTGGGATAAATACAGCAACCTTTCTAACCATGGTCGTGACCATGGAAATCAGAAGCAGTACTCGGGTCTTCTCTGGAAAGCAGGAATACTGAGCTGTCAAAGTCATTTCAACTGCCTGAAGTCCTCCACTGTGTGACTCTCCAGCATCTCCCTGCATGACATTCCTTCAACCAAGACACTTGCCAATTCCTCTCACCCTCCTCCCCCCACCCCCCTTTCTCCTAGCACCACTTCACATCCCTATCTAATCAGCCAACACTCGGATTTACCTTCACCCCGTCCTCCACTCACACCCATGGCTAACGCCCACCATTACCCTCCAGGACACATACAGCACCACAACGCCTGCCCCCATGTTCTCCCACACCACCTCTGGCTCCAGTAACCCCTCCCCATACCAGATTCCTGCAGTATGTCTTTAGCTCCTGATTCCAGAGAGGGTGGGGTTGGTGAAGAAGGAAAAAGGTATGTTGGCCTTCACTGCAAGAGGGTTCGAGTACAGGAACAGGAATGGGTTGTTGCAGTGATACAGGGCCTTGGTGAGGCCACACCTTGAACATTGTGTGCGGTTTTGGTCTCCTTTTCTGAGGACGGATGCTCTTACTCTCGAAGGATGTTCTTAATCTCGATGATTTCCCAGGCTGATTCCAGGGATGTTGGGACTGACATATGCGGAGAGGTTGACTAGGTTAGGATTGTTTTTGCTGGAGTTTGGGTGAGGAAGGGGGATCTCATAGAGACTTATAAAACTCTAACAGGACTAGACAGGATAGATGCAGGGAAGATGTTCCTAATGGTGGGTACATTCAGAACCAGGGGGTCACAGTCTGAGGATTCGGGGTGGTCCATTTAGGACGGAGATGAGGAGTCATTTCTTCACCCAAAGAGTGGCAAGCCTGTGGAATTCATTACAACAGGAAGTAGTTGATGCCAAAACATTGAATGTATTCAAAAGGTGGCTAGATATAGCACTTGGGGTGAATGGGAGGAAAGGTTATGGAAGAAAGCAGGATTAGGTTATCGAGTTGGATGAACAGCTATGATTGTGATGAATGGTGGAGCAGGCTCAAACGGATGAATGGCCTCCTCCTGGTCTTCTATGCTTCTGTTCCTGATTCCTGATGAACTCATTCCTGATCAAAGGCTTTTGACTGAACCATCGATTCTCCTGCTCCTCGGATGTTGCCTAACCTGCTGTGCTTTTCCAGCACCACGCTAATCTTAACTCTTCTGTGCTTCTATTTCAGTTCGTGACTCCAGAAATGTTGTGGTTTCACTGGGATTCACTGAGCCTTAGCACTGGGCTCCTCCAGTTGACTTGCCAATGGATCCGGTAAACAGACGGTGGATAAAGCTACTGTTCAGAAGGGTAGGCAAGTTGTTTCAAACACAATCAGTCATGGACAACTTTGTTTCACCACTGATTGCAATACGTGAGCCAATACTTTCTGACATAGAGCCCTGATATCAGCAGAGAAACATGAAGGCAGGATATGACTTTGGAGTTCATGTCACCTTCATCTAATAGGGTAAGGGAGCGTATTCAGGTACCAAACCTCAACCTGCAGTGTTGTGTGAAGCTTTGGTCTCCTTCTCTGAGAAAGGATGTTCTGACCATGGAGGGAATATGAGAAAGATTTACCAGACTGGTGGCAGGACTGATGTATGAAGAGAAACTGGATTAGTCAGGATTATAGTGACCGGAGGTTGAGGAATGGTCTCACAGAAATCTATAAAAATCTAACACTGCAAGACAGGGTAAATGCAGGAAGGATGTTCCTGATGACTGGGGAGTCTAGAACCAAGGTTACAGTTTCAAGATGGGAGTAGGCTGCTGAGATGAGGAGAAAAGTCTTCAGCCAGACAGTGGTGACCCCATGACATTGGCCATCAAACAAAGCACCATTCACTCAACACCATTTACTCAGATACTAAAGCAGTCCTTATTCAAATGCAACAAGGTCTGGATAATATTCAGACTTGGGCTGACAAGTGGCAAGTAATATTTAGAACATTGAAGATAGAAAAGTACAGCACAGAACAGACCCTTCAGCCCACGATGTTGTGCCGAAGATTATTCCTAATCTAAAATAACCTAACCTATGCACCTTTCAATTCACTGTTGCCCATGTGCATGTCCAGCAGTCGCTTAAATGTGCCTAATGACTCTGCTTCCACCATCACCATATACTTTCTTAACAACCCTATCCACTTGGGTGGCAACTTTGAGGGATCCATGCACTTGAACGCCAAGATCCCTCTGTTCCTCCACACTGCCAAGAATCCTGTCTTTAATTCTATATTCAGTATTCAAGTTTGACCTTCCAAAATGCATCACTTTGCATTTATCCAGGTTGAACTCCATCTGCCATTTCTCAGCCCAGCTCTGCATCCTGTCTATGTTGCACTAGAGCCTGCAACAGCCCTTGATATTATCAACGGCACCTCCAACCTTTGTGTCATCTGCAAATTTACTAACCCACCCCTCGACCTCCTCATCCAAGTCATTTACAAAAACTACAAAGAGCAGAGGCCCAAGAACAGAACCCTGTCGGACACCACTCACCACTGAACTCCAGGCAGAATACTTTCCATCTATAATAACTCTCTGCCTTCTGTTAGCCAACCAATTTGTGCCAAACAAATCCAGGTTGTGACCATCACCAGTAAGAGATAATCTAACCACTGTTCATTGACATTCAGTGGTGTTACCATCACTGAACATCTCACTATCAATGTCCTGGGGTTATCATTGAGCAGAAACTTCACTGGGCTCACCACATAAACACAGTAGCTAGAAGAGCAGGTCAGAAGCTAGGAACACTGATGTGAATAACTCACCTCCTGACTCCCCAAAGCCTGCCTGTCATAAAAAAGACACAAATTATGAGTGTGATGGAATATTCCCCACTTGCCTGGATAAGTGCAGCTTCAACAACACTCAAGGAGTTTGACATCATCCAGGACAAAGCAGCCCAATTGATTTGCACTACATCCACAAACATCCACTCCCTCCACCACCAACGTTCAGTAGTAGCAGTGTGCACAATCTACAAGAAGCTTGGCAGAAATTCACCAGAGATCCTCAGACAGCACTTTCCAAACCCATGATCACTTCCATCTTATAGGGCAAGGGCAGCAAATAACATGGGAACACACCATCTGCAAGTTCCCTCCAAGCCACTCACCATCCTGACTTGGAAATATATCGCTGTTTCTTCACTGTCACTGGGTCAAAATATTGGAATTCACTCTCTAAGGCCATTGTGGGTCAACCCACAGCAGGTGGACTGCAGCGGTTCAAGAAGGCAGCTCACCCCCACCTTCTAAATGGGCAACTAGGGACGGGCAACAAATATTGTCCCAGCAAGAGGTGCTCGTGTTCCCATCAGTGAATAACAAAACAATCTGTCCATCCTGCCCCACTTTGGCTGCCCACAGTTGCCCTACAATGCTCTTACATTGTTTTATATGGTAAATCCCCTTTCCAGAATGGTCTCCCCATGCCTTTTAGTTTAGAACTTTCTCCACAGCCCCAGTTATTTGATTTGTCAGGGCACTGATCCCAGAAAGGTTCAAGTGAAGTCAATCCAACCTGAACAGCTCCTTTCTGCACCAACACTGCTGCCAGCATCCCACAACCTAACACTCTCAGCCCAGTCCTTAACCAGGAAGAATACTGCAGTGAACATTAAGAGCATTTCAAGATTGATAAGATACATGCTGAAAAAGGAAAGTTAGCAAGTGTGTACAGGCTGCATTGGCTAGTGGTGGTCTGTGAGAACAGTCCCAAATTGGAGTTGTGTGGTGAATGAGCCTCTGAATCCCTGGCGACCCAAGGGAAACTTCAAGAAAGTGTTGAAATCCAGGCTGGAGAAGCAAGAGTTAAAAGCGTATTCACAATTAAAAACTTACTTACTTGATTGACCATCACATAATGAATTAGAATTAGAATTAGGATTATTGACACATGGACTCACATGAGTGCAGTCAATAGTTAACAAAGGTTTACAAAGTCACCTTTTACAGCACCATCTTAGGTATGTATGGGATCGTAGAAATAACTTAGAAAAACAAAGAAATAAAAGGTTCAGCATTACAATCATTCACGCCATCTTAGGTACAAAGCACCAAGGTACGAAATCTTAGGAATAACAAAGAAACAAACAGTTCAGCATTAGATTAGATTCCCTACAGTGTGGAAATGGACCCTTCGATCCCACAAGTCCACATCAACTCTCCGAAGGATAACCCACCTAGACCCATTTCCCTCTGACTAATGCACCTAACACTTTGGGCAATTTAGCATGGCCAATTCACCTGACCTGCACACCTTTGGACTTGGGGAGGAAACCAGAGCACCCAAATGAAACCCATACAGACACGGGGAGAAGTGCAAACTCCACACAGACGGTCACTTGAGGCTGGAATCGAACCCGGGTCCCTGGGACTGTGAGGCAGCAGTGCTAACCACTGAGCCAGTGTGCTGCCCACAGTCCTACAAGTAGACTGTGTCGTGTCTCATCACCAGTCACCACTGGGAAACAAAGCACGGGATCAGACTCAGAGGCAAAGTGCCATAAATGATATATTAACCCAAAGTCGCAGACTTAGTGACATTGCAAAGCTAGTAACTGATGTGATAATGTTGGGCCCAAGCAGACCTGATTTAACAGTTCCTCCAAAGGGTCGCTGGATCCAAAACATTGACTCTGTTTTCTTTCTCTGCAGATGCAGCTGGATCTGCTGTGTTTCTAGAGACATTCTCTGATTTTGATTCCAACAGGGATTGGGAGTTTAGGAGACTTTAAGTACAAAAAGCAGAAGATCCTTCATTGGAACACAAGAAAGGTGGGAAACTTTTATTAAAATCATGTGGATTGGGAATAGTTCAGCAACGTTGTTTATCCAAGCCAGCATTCATGCCAATGAAGCCAGGAAAATTACATAAACTGCGTAAATCATCTTACAGGTACAAATCCAAAACAACACTGAGCTTTGTTTTGCAATATTTTATTGTGCATTGTGCACTAAACATTTCCGTTGCCTGTAGTGAGTAAGATATTGGCAACGATAAAACTTATATAAGCAAACTTTCCTTTTCTCACTGTTTTGCCATCTGTGGAGAATTATAATTGATGTTTCCCTCATTATCGAAAAGCACGTAAATTTCTATCAAGATCACTGTCTGATTTTATTCCCATTTTTAATCCCTTTAAATTGTAGATTGTCATTCCCATTGACATCACTATGGAACAGAATGGCTACAGCACTGAAGGAGACAATTTGAAGTGTCATAACACCATATCCCTCACTTTTTCTCCCTAACCATGTACATTATTTCTGACCTTCATTGCCATTGATCTTCACAATATCACTTAAATGTCTCTCTCATCAATCTCATAAAACCAGATAAGAAGGGGCACTGCACATCTTCTTTAACCCATTCTTGATCAGCAGGAGACATTTCTAAAAAAAAATGTTTTTAACACATGTAGCTATCAATCTTCGATTAAAATTAGTTATGGAGGTCAAAAATGAAGGAGAGGTTTTCTTGCATGTCAGAGAGTAGGGTTTTATAATCCCCAAAACTAAGAGAATGTGATAACAAACACATACTCTGGTACAGGGGAATGATCTTACAAAATAAGTGTAAGCAGTATGGACAGGAAAGTAAGGCAGTTATAGTTTATAGGTTTTTTTTAAAGAGCTGTTGATGACCAGAATCAAAAGACCTGAGACCTGTTCAGTTTTTGTCTATTTCCTTCATTAAAATGAAACTGGAAATATCTTGGATTTCTCAGTGAGTAATGCTTGTTGTTCCAAGGTGCTTTACATCTCGTAGTCTCTGAGCCTGAGGTTGAGAGCAACAGACACAGGATGAGAGATTGCCTTCCAGTCCTTGTTCACAAATCCATTTTCCTTCTGCTGCTGATGATGGAAGTCCAGTTACCTTTCTATTGTTTTCCACAGCTAAACACTCCTCAGGCAGCCCTTTAATGCAAGAGTCTTGCTTCCAGGATGGTGTAGATTGACTCAAAGATACAGATTTGTGTCTCAGTGTCTTTTCATAAGTATGAGAAAGTGAGGACTGCAGATGCTGGAGATCAGAGCTAGAAAATGTGTTGCTGGAAAAGCGCAGCAGGTCAGACAGCATCAAAGGAGAAGGAGAATCGACGTTTCAGGCATAAGCCCTTCTTCAGGATTCCTGAAGAAGGGCTTATGCCTGAAACGTCGATTCTCTTGCTTCTTTGATGCTGCCTGACCTGCTGCGCTTTTCCAGCAACACATTTTTTAGCTTTTCGTAAGTATGCTAATTTTGGTTGCTGCTGATCTCTTGTTTACTGATTGGTTCACGAGCTTGGCTCAACATTGTTGAGTGATCACAGCAGACATTTAGGTCTGTAGTTGTACTTTGCAACCAAGATACTGCCCAAGAAAGTCTCAGGTAATAAACTCAAATGATAAAAGTTGAGAATCATTCATTTTTCACTACAATATTAACAGTAGATGGAAAAATCTTCTGGTTTCCTTAATATGTAGCTTCCCAAACATGTTCCATTTCACTGTCATAGAGTCTGCCTGACCCCATGTTGTGGTGGTTGGGAGGTGGGGCGGGGGTTAGGTCTGACTGTAGATTTACTGAGTGTAAGGACAGCTAGGGGTGGTGAGTTGGGGATTTTAGCTCTCACCTAGTTGGAGTTTGGCATGACAGGGAAGCTTAACTCCTGTGTGTTGGTGGGGGGTGTAGCTTTAGCTGCTGAGCAGGTTGGGGGCAGGGTTGCAACAGGAATCATGCCTCAAATATTTGCCCATTTTGCCATACCCACACATGAACAAAATGCAAGTGGTTTCAGTGCCCTTGCAGCCATTAGCATTCACACTGATCTCCACATCCACCACTGCAGCCTCAGAGCTTGAGCCCACCAAAACCTCACCTTTCTACCTCACTGGGGGTTATGACCCTGATGGGCACATCATCGGGATCATTGGTTTTCAGCCCAAGTTGAAAATCTAGCCCATTGACCGAATCGCTTTTCCCAATTGAGCTTTGGTGCTTTGTGGTAGAATGGGAGCTGTAACTCAATGTGGGTTCAAAGTCTGCTCCAGCACAATGAAAACCAACACTGGGCTCCAGTTACCGACATCTACACATGTTGGCACAACAACGGGGAATCTGAGATGATTCAAGCAAACCTGAAATATGGCCTGTAGATTGTAGCCAAATTCATTTGACAAGCAACATGCCTTACCATTGAAATATACAAACTGTTAATTACTACCAACTGTCTCTAGACATTACATTGACAATATACAGATCACTGCGTTTGTGTTTTCATTATTCTGGGTTGAACACGGGAAGAGTCTATAAAAAAGATCAGGCATGTTCATGCTTTCATATGAAACATCCTCTTCTATTTAGACAAAAATAGGAAGCTTGAAATTGTATTTCAGATAGTGCTCTTGTTAAAAATAATTTGTCAATACGTTTTTAAGTATCATAGCAACATTCGGCCATTTGAGTAGAACATTCAAGCCTGCTCCACCATTAGATATGATCAAGGCTGATGACCCAACTCAGTCCCTTAATCCTGCTTTATCCCCATACCTTTTGATCCTTTTATCTCTAAGAACTATACTTATCACTTTGAAAACATTCAATATTTTGGCCTCAACTGCTTTGTCTGGTAGTGATTTCCGCAGACTCATTGGGTGAATTAATTTCTCCTCATTTCAGTTCTCCTCATCCCATGTCAAGGAGCTTTAGATGCCCACTGTATTCCATTGATTCCAAAGTCTGTAATTATAATGTCAAAAATCACACAACACCTTGTTATAGTCCAACAGGTTTATCTGAAACCGCAAGCTTTCAGAACCACCACTTCTTCCTCCACAGGCAGCTTGTGAGAAAGAAGACATCAGATGCAGAATTTATAAATAAAAGATCAAAAGATCCAACAACTTATCTGAATGTATTGAACAAACCTAGATGGCTATTAAGTCATTAATCAGTCAGAATGCAGGTGCAGGTTTCGATTGATTAATATGCAAATCCCAAATTTTATTTCAAGTCACTGCCCCAAGATAACTTCAGGTTTTATCAGAACAAGTTGACACCTCAGGTCAGACAATGCATTTTTTCTGTGAGGCCATGTTTCAAGACTGTTTGTATCTCATCCTAGAGTCAAACTGGTTTTATTTCCAAAGTAGGAATTTATAAAATGCCACATTGACTGACTGTCTACAAGTCATGTGCTTTTTGAACAAAATAGAATGCATCTGCAAATACAAATTCACCCCATAGATTTATATGTGCATGTGTGTGTGTCTGTGTGTGAGAGAGAGGGTGTGTGAGAGCGTGTGTGTGTGAGGGAAAATTGGACTGTGTGTGTTTGAGAGGGAGTGTGTGTGAGTGTGAGAGAGCATATGTGTGTGAGAACATGCATGTGTGTGTTTGAGAGAGTGTGTGCATGAATGTGAGGAAGTATATGCTCGTGAGAAAGTGTCAATGTAAGTGTGTGTGTACCAGAGAAGGTCTATGTGAGTGTGTGAGTGCGTATGTGTGTGTGTGAGCAAGTGTTTAGTGTGGTGGGGTCACCTGTAATGTGACATGAACCCAAGATCCTGGTTGAGGCTGTTCTCATGGGTATTAAACATGGCTATCAGCCTCTGTTCGGCGACTCTGTGTTGTTGTGTGTCCCAAAGTCCACCTTAGAGGACGTTTATCCAAAGATTCGAGGCTGAATGTCCTTGAATGCTAAAGTGCTCCCCCACTGGCAGTGTCTTGAAAAAATTCTGGTGTTTACATATTAATCAATCGAAACCTGCACCTCCATCCTAACTGATTAAAGATTTAACAGCCATTGTTCGGCACATTTGCACAAGTTGTAAGACGCCATGACCTTTTACTTATAAATTCTGTGTCTGATGTATTGTCTCTCACTAGCTGCCTGAGGAAGGAGCAGGGCTCTGAAAGCTTGCGGTTTCAAATAAACCTGTTGAACTATAACCTGGTGTTGTGTGATTTTTGACTTAATCCACCCTAGTCCAACATCAGCAACTCCACATCCTGTATTTAAAGTAGAAACCTGTTGTACTGCATTAGCTTTCTCCGACCAGAAGTTATGCATCTCCCAGCTCCTTGGTCAGAAGAGCAGAGAATCCCTTTACACTCTACCTGACTTACTTCCCAAATGGGTCTCAGTTTCTCTAAATGATTACAAGTAATTATGTAAACATGAAGTGCCATCTAAAAGTACAGGGAAGTTCATGACGTTAAAGTGGAGATGGAACAGTGTTACCATCCCATGACCTGGTTCTCCCTAGGCCTCTCATGTTACTTCATCTAAAGATTTCACTTCTGCTCAACTTTCTGTACTGAATATTGCCTAATGTCATAAATAGCATTTACATTGTTAGTAATATTGTGTTGGAAGTTTGAAGTTAATTGCGAGTCTTCAATAGTAATAAGGTACTTCTGGCCTGCAATCATTGGTGATTATTTCCAAACTTTAACTGTCTTCAATTATTTATGTTTGGACTGTCATGAATACTTCACTAATGTTTAAAACTATCAGATGCAAGACATTAAACTGCCAATAAATTCTTTCCATTTAGCTGCTGCTGTGCAATGCTGAGATGATAAAAGTCAGGTTTGTCAATTGTTTGAAGCTGGGGAGCAGCCAAAGACTGAAAGTTGGTTGGGGAACCAATGTACTCACATAAATTGTGTAGCAGAGAGCAAATAAGATCATGGTTAATTGTAGGTCTATTGCAGGAAACTATTTTCTAGTGCAACAGATTGATGGGATTAATCACAACATTCTAGTGTTTCTATTTGCTCTGAGATTAGACAGCAGTTTTGCCAACTAAAGAGCATTAGCAAACAAAGACATTGTATGGCACTTCCTCTGATAAAACATAATTACATTCCATGATAGAATCCCTACAGTATTTTATTCCCATTATTCATGTTCTAGATGGCAGATCCATATGGATAATAAATGCCTTTGGGACCACTATCTGGAAAAAAAGTGTATAACATTGTCTGAGCAGTTCATAGACCAGAATGTTGAGCTCTGGAATCCAACTCCAGAGAGAATAATAGATTCTGATTACAGTTTGACTGAGAAATTTCCACCAAAGGACTCTTTATGTACACAAGCAGTTTTTCTTTAGTTGTTTCCTTACAGTTGAATGCGTAATCTCTGGTATTTCCTCGATTTTGTATTTTTCTCCTGCAATGCAATGTCTTTCAATGTTCTCTGAGGAAACTTGTTTTTTTCAGCTATTGCCCACTTTTATATTTTAAATGCCGTTGCTGCATGATTAACAGCTAGCTTTCAGCTTTTATTTATCTTTCCTGGAATATGCTAATCACTAGCAAGGCCTGCATTAGTTGTCCATTCTTAAATGTCTGCAAATACAAATACAAAAATCAAATACAAAGTGGTAGTGTCGCTACCTCTAGTTCAGAAGCTCTGGATTCGAGTCTCACCTGCCAAAGAGGTAAATTACTTTGACTCTGGAATCACATTTATGCCAGATAGTTAAAGACAGAAGAATTCCTTTCCTAAAGGACATGAGTAAAGCAGATGAGGTTTTATAATAACAGTTTGAAGGCCAGCTTTATGGAGATTATTTTCCAATTTAAAAATTCATTAATTGACATGTTACCAGCTGTAATAGTGGGATTGAGTGCACACCTCAGATCATCATCTTAGACTTCCTTATTGCCGGTGTCATTCCCATCAACACCTTGAGTCCTTGGCTCTGGAATTCCTCTCCAGAATTCTCCTCTATGGCTCCCTCTCATCCTTCAAGACTCATCATGAAATCCATTGTAATATCTCAAATAACTCCATCTCACATTTTACTAAAGATTACTTTTGTGAATTAACTTGGAATAATTTATTTTATTGCAAATACTAGATAAGTGTAAATTGTTGTTACCATTATTTATTGACTGACACATGCATTCAATGTGTAATAAGACTAAGGGACTGATTTTCAACTTGCTTGAAGATTGTGTTTTGGATCAGCTTTTAGTTATAGAAAATTGGCCCTTTTTTCTTTCCAAGATGCATTTTTGAGGAGGGAGGCAAAGAGGTATGGATACTTAGAGATATAACTCAAACTCCCAAAGGTAAAATGAAGGAAATGCATCATAATTGTTGTCATCGTGCACTTATTTTATCTTGTTTGAGACTCAGGGTTTCAATGTGAGGTAAACTGTACATATCATACTTTTTCATTACTGTTAGCATTTTAAAAAACTTCAATATGCTCTCTCTTAGACTTCCATTCCTCATGACCAGCATCCCACAAATGAAGACATACCATGGAACTTGAGCCTTGATTTTCACAGAAATGGAGAAGATCTACAGCTCAAACAAAATGGCACTGTGATCCACTTCTACAAGTGCTGCTCCCAGACCCAGTACCACCATTGTTGCCTGGGATTTAGGGACCATGGGGCATATGGTGTGCAGTAGGGTTGAGAATAGTTGCAGTTTGCACATCTTAGAAGTAAAGTTGTCCTTCATCCAATGCAATTTGCATTACCCAGGTTTCTGAAACATGATTTACCTTTATGCTGGAGAAGGTCTACACTTACCAGAATTCTTTGGCAAGGTCAGGTAGTCCTCTGGAGAGGGAGAGGATGCCTTTGGATAAATCCAGATAACCTTTTGAATAGGTTTAGTGCACATTGTGAGGTGGCAAGTGTCCTTTCAGATTGTAAAATAACGACAGGAAATGTGTAATAGTGGACACACTCACTGGAAGCATTAGATTAAAAATATCATTGCTTTCTGATTTCCAGAACAAATAAAAGGACAGAGAGTATGGAAAAGGTTTGAAATCTAGCTCCAGGCTCGTCAAATAAGGTGACAATACAGAAGGGGGACATTCAGTGCAGGACTGAGAATATTTATATCGAAATGCACGCAGTACACAAAACATGGTAGACGTGTTTGTAGAGTAGATTGAAATTGGCATGTACAATGTTGTAGGTATCACAGACACATTGCTGCAAGGGGTTCAAGGCTGGGAACTAAGTACCCATGGCTACATGCCCTATCAAAATGGCAGATAAATGGGCAGAGGGGGTGGAATTGCCTTGTTAATAAGAGATGAAATTAAATTGAAAGCTAGAAATCACATAGATTAGGAGGCATAGAATTTGTGTTGGTAGCACTGAAGAATGGGTGGCACAGTGGCTCAATGGCTAGCACTGCTGCTTCACAGCACCAGGGTCCCAGGTTCGATTTCAACCTCGGCTGACTGTCTGTGTGGAGTTTGCACATTCTCCCTGCGTCTGTGTGGGTTTCCTCTGGGTGATCTGGTTTCCTCCTACAGTCCAAAGATGTGCAGGTCAAGTGAATTGGCCATGCTAAATTGTTCATAGGGTTAGGGAAATGGGTCTGCGTGGGCTCCTTCGGAGGGTTGGTGTGGACTAGCTGGGCTGAATGGCCTGTTTCCACATTTTCTGGAATCACTGGAGTCAAGGAGGGTGATGGTAAATGGCTGCTGTACTGCCCCTGTTTAAGAAGGGAGAGTGACAGAAGATGGGAAACTCTGGTCCTGTTAGCCTGACTTTGGTCATTGGTAAAATTTTAGTGTCCATTATTAAGGATGAGATCATAGAGTATTGGAAGTGAGTGGTAAAGTCAGATGGAGGCAGCGTGGCATCGTCACGAGGAAGTCATGTCTGACAAACCTGTTAGAATTCTTTGAGGAGATAATGAACAACTTAGACAAAGGAGAACCAGTGAATGTGATCTGTTTGGATTTCCTGACGGCCTTTGACAAAGTATCACACAGGACACTTCTTAATAAAATAAGAACCCATGGTGTTAGGGGCAAGTTACTGGTATGGATTGTGGATTGGCTGAGTGGTGGAGAGCTGAGAGTAGTGGTAAATAGGCCTTTTTCAGGATGGCAGCTAGTGACTAATGGAGTTCCACAGGGGTCAGTGTTGGGACCACATTATTTATGCTTTACATTAATGATCTGAATGAAGGAACTGAGGTAATTTTGCTAAGTTTACAGATGAAACAAAGATTGATAGAGGGACAGGTAGTGTTGAGGAAGCAGGGGCACTGCAGAAGGACTTGGACAGTTGAGGAGATTGAGAAAAGAAGTGGCAGATGGAATACAATGTGGGAAAGCATAAGATTGTGCACTTTGATGGGAAGAATAGATGCATTGAATATTTCCTAAATGGGAAAGACTTCAGAAATTTGAAGCACAAAAGGACTTGGGAGTTCAAGTACAGGATTCTCTTAAGGTTAAGATGTGAATTCAGTTGGCAGTTAGGAAGGCAAATGCAATGTTATTCATTTTGAAAGAGCTAGAATGCAAGTGCAGAGATGTTCTGCAGGGGTGTAAAAGTTTCTGGTCAGACCATATTTGGAATATTGTGAGCAGTTTTGGACCTTGTACCTAAGGAAGGAAGTGCTGATGTTGGTGGGAGTCTAGAAGAGGTTCACAAGAATGATGTCACATGAGGAACCATTGAGGACTCTCGGTCTGTACTCAATGGAGTTTAGAAGGATGAAGGAGGATCTGATTGCAACTTACAGAATACTGAGAATAAAGTGGACATGGAGAACATGTGTCCCTGGTTCCTGAGGGTACAGCCTCAGAGTGAAGGGACAACACTTTAGAACAGGGATGAGGAGGAATTTCTTCAGCCAGGAGATGGAACGCATTGCTGCAGAAGACTGTGGAGACCAAGTCTTTGAGTGTATTTAAATCAGAAATCGATGGTTCTTGATTAATGAAGGGGTCAAGAGTTATGGGGACAAGGCAGGAGAATGTGTTTGAGAAACATACCAGTCAGGACCGAATGGTGGAGCAGACTCAATGGGCTGAATGGCCTATTGAATATGTTGGAAATACATTCAGTTATAAACTAAATACTTTTAGATGAATATTTTAGTTAGTAATTAATCTTCAAAAATGCTTTCAACTCAAAATGTTGGAAACTTATCAGTAGGCATGTGCTACTTCTCTGCTAGGAGGTTACACCATGCTGCCCTGCAGCTTCCTATCATGTGTAGTTGAGTAATAAGTATTGTTTAATATTAAACCTATAAGCCTGACCAGAGCTTACGTGAAGTCTCAATGATTGATATGAGAACATTCCTTCTCTCAATGTTACTTTCCTTCTTTAAGATACTCTTTAAACTTTAGACTTTTGTTAAGGCTTCAGTCACCTGCCTTAATATCTCCTTTAGAAGATCAGTTTCAAAACTATTGTCTATTTACATTTAAACCAGAAAACAAAATTTATTAAAAGTTTCTGTTAAATGCCCTGGGATTTCTTTTACCATACTAGAAGTACAACACATAACTAATTTGCTGTATGGCAAATTGTGTTAGAAAAATCAACGCAGCAAACAAGCAGGAAGCTGGAAGAATACAGCAAGCCAGGCAGCATCAGGAGGGGGAGGAGTCAACATTTCGGGTTTCACCCTTCTCCCCCTCCTGATGCTGCCTGGCTTGCTGCGTTCTTCCAGCCTCCTGCTTTGGATTCCAGCATCTGCAGTTTTTTTTTGTCTCTTAAAGAAAAATCAGCAGAACCGACTTCGATGTTCTGATCAAGTTTCCCTAAAGTTCATACTAATTTGGGACATTGATATTGGTTCCATGATTTTTAAACAGTAACTCTAACTAAATGCAATTCCAGTTAAGGTATTCACGCATAGTTCTGCTGTAGTTTTGTACTTACATACTGGATTAGTAGTGCTGGAAGAGCACAGCAGTTCAGGCAGCATCCAACGAGCAGCGATTTCGCTGCTCGTTGGATGCTGCCTGAACTGCTGTGCTCTTCCAGCACCACTAATCCAGTATTTGGTTTTCAGCATCTGCAGTCATTGTTTTTACCGTTTTGTACTTACAGTCAGTGTTGGAAATTTAACTGCTATGATTCTGAATTTACAATCTCACCGCAATTTGATGTCACTTTGCAGAGGGTACTTTCATCTCGTTTAACGTGGGGTTGATGCTGGAACTCAACATTTCTTTGGGATTTGGCTTTGAAACCCATTAATGTTAGGTTTTCCAGAATCTCTTTTCTCAGAGCAGCCTATACACAGCTCAGGAAAGAATATCTGAGAAAAGGTAGACCTGAGAGCCACCTGACATTGGCATTCTAGAAGTGCCTTCCTAGAACGCACCAGGAGCAACGTTGTGGAATATTTGCTGTCCTTCCAGCCTCCACACCAACAACATTCAAGAATATAGCAACTTATAGAGACAAATAATTCGCACAATTCAAAGAGCAAAAGGGATATATTATGGAAACGTATATGTACTTAAAATACTTTCTATGTTAATAACACATGTTAAAATGCTTTATTGATAGATGAAATTTAACTATTTTGTGACTACAATTTCGTTGAGATGTAACGAAGTTAAAAAAATATTAGAAGGTGATTTTTTTTTAGCTTTTAAGGATGAATTCCACATTCAGGGATGCTGCAGCCTTCTGAACTCAATATCGAGGTCAATAATTTTAAGACCTTTGTCCATATCCATGTCCCCTCTTCATACCCCAGGCCGTCTCATCACGATGGGCTGCTTTCAGCACTGCCAAGCCATTTTCACCAACATATGCTCAACATTAGCAGCTTTTCTTTCTCTCGGGCTTACCATTGTCCATCCCTTTGTCTATCTGAATAAAGTCCGGAAGAACTGTGGATGCTGTAAATCAGAAACAAAATCCAAAGTTACTGGAAAAGCTCAGCAGGTCTGGCAACATCTATGGAGAGAAATCAGAGCTAATGTTTCGGGTCCAGTAACCTTTCCTCAGAACTGTTCATGTGACTGCATTGCCGAGCCAATAATCACTAGTGTGGAGCTTGAGTCATCTTGACAACTGGGCCTCATTCGGATTTACCATTGAGGCACGAGTGCTGAGCTGATGTCTACAGATACCTTAGATTAGATTCCATATGGTGTGGAAACAGGCCCTTCAGCCCAACAGGTCCACACTGACCCTCCGAAGAGTAACCCACCCAGACCCATTCTCCGACCCAATATTTACCCCTGACTAATACACCTATCACTATGGACGATTTAGCATGGTCAATTCACCTGACCTGCACATCTTTGGACTGTGGGAGGAAACCGGAGCACCTGGAGGAAACCCACGCAGACACAGGGAGAATGTGCAAACTCCATACAGACAGTCGCACAAGGCTGGAATCGAACCTGGGACCCTGGCGCAGGAGTGGATAAAAATTTCGGAGGTTACTGTAGGCAGTCAAGCAATAAATAATAGATTAAAGCAGGTATGCTGGAATGGTCACCGGAAGTTGGTAGTATTGAGCCAGATGATAAAAAACAATTCTGTTTCTGATTTACAACATTCACAGTTCTTCTGATTTTTATTGATATTTGGAACATTCACCCTGTTATCACACAAATACATATTTTAAAAAAACTTGTGATCACATTTTCTTTTTAAACGGTCTGGCAGGACCACGGGTAGACTTTGATCATAGGAGTAGAAGTAGGACATTTGGCCCATCGAGTCTGTTCCACCCTTCAATGAATAATGTCTGATCTGAAAATCCTCAACTCCACTTTATACCCATTACACTTACTGATTAAAATTGATCTATTTCAACCTTGAATATATCCAATGACCCAACCACCAAGATCTCTGTGATAAAGAATTTCACTGACTGACTACCATCTGTGACCCCTTACTCTGGGATTTTGTCCTCCATTCCTGGACTCGTTGCCCAACTTCAGTCAAAGATAACCAGTCACCAGTCCATAGACCAATCAACTTTCTGTTGTTACCCAGCTACACGTGCACACAGAATCCCGAGCTCGAATTTATCTCAAACACTTCAATTACAATTAGTTTAAATATCTATTCACACAATGCTTGCTATAAGTGTCAGTTTACAGGTCATGCTCCTATAACTGTTGGAATATTGTGTGCAATTCTGGTCTCCTTCCTATCGGAAGGATGTTGTGGAACTTGAAAGGGTTCAGAAAAGATTAACAAAGATGTTGCCAGGGTTGGAGGATTTGAGCTACAGGGAGAGGCTGAATAAGCTGGGGCTGTTTTCCCTGGAGCGTCAGAGGCTGAGGGGTGACATTATAGGGTTTATAAAATTGTGAGGGGCATGGATAGGACAAATAGACAAAGTCTTTTCCCTGGAGTGGGAGAGTCCAGAACTAGAGGGAATAGGTTTAGAGGGAGAAGGGAAAGGTATAAAAGGGACAGGATGGACAACCTTTTGGTGTCTTTATAGAAAGAGCTGCCAGAGGAAATGGTAGAGGCTGGTACAATTGCAACATTTAAAGGCATCTGATGGGTCGGAAAGGTTTGGAGGGATATAGGCCAAGTGCTGGCAAATGGAACGAGATTAGGTTGGGATATCTGGTCAGCATGGACAAGTTGGACTGAAGGATCTGTTTCTGTGATATACATCTCTATGACTCTATGTCTCTATAGCACGCATTTTGTCAATACGATTTGGCTCTAACGTGATAGGTGAATTGGGGAATGATTTTTTTTTTTAAATGCAAACTCTTGTTGGTTATTGAGTGATTCTGTGAGATTGCGAACAAAGAATCTTGAGGAGATGGACTGGCTTCCAAGTGTGGGGATAGAAGATCAATCGGAAAAGTGATCTGCGACCATGTTTCTCACCATAAAACAGAAAGCCTTATCAATTTATGAGGACCTACGTAAAAAAGCTGAAAATCCTGCTGATGTGCCTGCCTCCAGTGCATGTGGTGGTTGGATTGCTTTATTCAAGAACCACTACACATTTCATAACGTGAAGTTATGAGGTGAAGCTGCCAGTGCAGGTGGGGAATATGTGCTGTCATTTCCTCCTGTGGTGAAAACATTGATTGAGAAATCAAATCTTCAATTTGGACATGACAGGTTCATACTGGAAGCGAATGCCATCCAGATCCTGCATTTGTAAGAATGAAGTACATGCTCTAGTTTTTCAGGTCATGAAGGATTGTATGACTATGGTGCTGATGCTGGTGGAGACTTAAAGCTTAAGCTTGTGTTGGTGTACCTCTCTGCTAACCCACAATCCTTGAAAGATTCCCTTAAGTCCACTCTCGGTGTTTATTTCAGATCAAGCAAAAGAGGTTGGATGATGGGGCAAATGTTTTCTGACCTTATTGTTGATGTTTCAAGGATGATCTTAGAAAGGATTGCAGGAGAAAAGATTTTGATTTCAAGTCTCTTCATTCTGGACAATGCACCATTTGTGCCATCATTGGTGAGCTTTCTGAAAATATCAAAGTGCTATTTCTCCCGCTGAACACAACCTCTCTCATTCAACTGATGGACCAGGGGGCATTGACAGCATTTAAAGCTTATAATTTAAGTCGCATTTCAGGAAGCTGATTGCAGCTACTGAGGGGCATAACAAGGACAGTGTTCTTCAGTGTTGGAAGAGCTTTAATATTAACAATGTTACTGACATCATTGTGGAGGCCTGGGGTGAAGTTAGTAAGGACTGCAGGCATGCAGTTTGGTGGAATCTCCTCCCAGATTTACTTCCTGATTTGAACCATCAGAGGAGCTTCCAGCAATCAAAGAACATTGGGCACTCTTGCAAAGGGAGTTGGATTTGAAGAATTGGTGACTAAGGATGGTTTGGAGCTGCTGGACTCCCATTGCGAAGACCTCTCCACAGCTGATTGACAACAACTTGTTGCTGTGGGGGAAAGTGACGCTCAAGATGAAAACGATGAGGTCCAGGATGCAGCAGCATGAGAACTTTCCATTTCTCTTTTGTTTTCTGTCCTGAGGGAAGTTGAAAAGCAGTTGCAGCTCTTGGAAGACAATAACTACAATGCAGAACACAGCAGGGTAGCAGTTTGTGGCATAAAGTCTTATCTGGCACTTTGTGAAAGCAGCAAGAGTTGGATGCCTTTTTTAAGCCGACTCCCAAGATAGACCCTGAGGATAATGAACCACAGCCATCCACTTCTGGACTAAATATTTTCTTTTGTTGTAACTCTGAACCCAGAACTGCAGCTGAAAGTAATGATGATGCTGATGATGACCCTCAGCCCCTGTCTCATTACAGTACTGTAACTCGGCAAATTCAGAAACCCTTTAAATCATTATTTTGTTCAAATATATGATTTAAAAATTTACTTACATTGTGCTCTCATTTATGTGAGGAGAAACTGAGGACTGCAGCTGCTGGAGATCAGAGTCAAGAATGTGGTGCTGGGAAGGCACAGCAGGACAGACAACATTCGAGGAGCAGAAGAATTGATATTTCAGGCATAAGCCCTTCATCAGTCATTCCTGATGAAGGATGTATGCCCAAAATGTCTATTCTCCTGCTCCTTGGATGCTCCCTGACTTGCTGTGCTTTTCCAGCACCACACTCTCGACTATCATTTGTGTGGAGCTGAAAATGTGTTGCTGGAAAAGCGCGGCAGGTCAGGCAGCATCCAAGGAGCAGGAGAATCGACGTTTCGGGCATAAGCCCTTCTTCAGGAATGCCTCATTCTCCTGCTCCTTGGATGCTGCCTGACCTGCTGCGCTTTTCCAGCAACACATTTTCAGCTCTGATCTCTAGCATCTGCAGTCCTCACTTTCTCCTATCATTTGTGTGGAGCCAACTACTATTTTTGTTATGAATTTTACTGATATTATTGGTGGTCTGCCCCACGCCGGTTTTTCCCGTAGGCCCCATCATTTCTGTTGCACGATGTCCTGTAACACGAGGTCACATGGGAACGCAATCATGGCGTTATAACAGAACAGACTATACTTGCTATTCAAAACATGTTTCAGTACTTTTAAACACTGTTTTTAAAATTGTTCTTTCTCATTTCAACCAGATTTTGTTTAAAAATGCACCAAAATAAAATGACCCTGTTTTTCCACCAGCTATTCTGGGCATAAAAGTTGTAAATCTGATCCTTTTCCATCTTGAGACTGCACACTGGCTCAGTGGTTAGTGCTGCAGCCTCACAGCACCAGGGACCCAGGTTCAATTCCAGCCTCGGGCAACTGACTGTATGGAGTTTGCACATTCTCCCTGTGTCTGCGTGGGTTTCCTCCGGGTGCTCTGGTTTCCTCCCACAGTTCAAAGATGTGCAGTTTAAGTAAATTGGCCAAGCTAAATTGCCCAAAGAGCTAGGTGCGTTAGTCAGAAGGAAATGGTCCTGGGTGGGTTACTCTTCAGAGGGTTGGTGTGGACTTGTTGGGCCGAAGGGCCTGTTTCCACACTGTAGGGAATCTAATCTTCCCTCTCCTACAGCTGCTGACTCTTAGTGATCTGCAGGAACTGCCATTGCTTCCTGCCAGCCTGTTCTTCACCCAAAATGCAAGTTGGTGAGCTTTCCGGACTAGGGAAGGCATCACCTGCTAATAACTGGGCCTGAACCCAGCTCTGGATCACATGAGTCGAGTTGGTCCGAAAAGTCTGTTGCTGTGCTGTACAACTCTCGTGCTCTCTGACTGCGGCCATCAGCGCAGGGCCAGATTTAACCCCAGAGGGCACCCAAAATAGATTCCATGCCGTCAAGGAAGTTTTCTAAGGAAACTATTAAGGGAGAAAGAGAAAACTATGGAGGGAAGTTGCTCAAAAACGTACATTATTTGGTGTGTTTCATTTTATTCAATCTACAACTTGGTTCTGAGGCTGAAAATGAGACACCCGGATGGTATGTTGCCTCAATTGCTCGGATCAGGGGTGTCACCGATCGGCTGCAGAGCTTTCTGAACAGGTAGTTGTCGTGTTGCATATAGACACCAATGATATAAGTAAAAAATGAGATGTGGTCCTGAAAGCAGAATTCAGGGAGCTAGGAAAGAAGTTAAAGAGGGGGACCTCAAAAGTATTGATCTTGGGATTGCCACCAGGGCCATGTTCTAGCCCGGGTAGAAATGAAAGAATAGGCAGGATGAACACGTGGCTTGAGGGATGGTGTAGGAGGGAGGGGTTCAGGTTTGTGGGACATTGGGACTGGTTCTGGGGAACGTGGGACTATTACAAATTGGATGGTGCACACCTGAACCAGACTGGAACTAATGTCCTTGGGAGAGTTTTTGCTACTGGTGTTGGGGAGGTTTAAACTAATGTGGCACGGGGCTGGGAACCAGAAGAGAAGTCAGGTAGACAGTGAGGTGGAAACTAGAGACTGTAAGGATTATGAAGCATTACCAAGGGGAGGAGTAGGCAGAGAACAGATGAACGCAAAAGAACTGGCAGCCTGAAGTGCATTACTTTAATTCAAGGAGTATTGTGGGTAAGGCAGATGAACTTTGGGCTTGGATTGGTGCCTGGGAGTATGATGTCATTGGTTGAAGGAAGGGCATGATTGGCAAGTAAATGTTCCAGGATGTAGATGTTTCAGACAGGACAGGGAGGAAAGTAAAAGGGGGAGAGGAGTTACATTGCTGGTCAGGGATGATATCATGGCTGTGCTAAAGGAGGACACTATGGAGGGCTTGAACAATGAGGAATTATGGGGAGAGCTGAGAAGTAAGAAGGGTGCAGTTACATTGTTGGGGCTGTACTACAGGCCTCCCAACAGTGAGCTTGCGGTGGGAGAACAAATAGGTAAACAGATTCTGGAAAGATGTAGAAGCAACAGGGTGGTGGTGATGGGAGATTTTAATTTTCCCAACATTGATTGGGATTCACTTAGTGTCAGAGGTCAGGATAGGGCAGAATTTGTAAGGAGTGCCAAGGAACATTTTCTAGAGCAGTATGCCAATAGTCCACATCGGACCTGGTGTTGAGGAATGAGCCAGGCCAGATGGTAGAAGTTGCAGTGGGGGATTTCTTTGGGAATAGTGACCACAATTCTGTAAGTTTTAGAACAGTTGTAGACGAAGATGAGAGTGGTTCTAAGGGAAGAGTACTAAATTGGGCCAAGGCCAAATATGTCAAAATTCGGCAGGAGCTGGGAAATGTGAATTGGGAACAGCTATTTGAAGGGAAGTCCACATTTGATATGTGGGAGACTTTCAAAGATAGGTTAAAGATAGTGCAGGATAGGCATGTCCCTTTGAAAACAAGAGATAGCAAAGGCAAGATTCATGAACTGTGGATGACAGGAGAAATCATGCGACTAGCCAAGAGTAAAAGGGAAGCGTACATAAGGCCTAGGCAGCTAAGAACAGAATGGGACCTGGAGGAATATTGGGAGAGTAGGACCAATCTTAAACGAGGAATCAAGCGGGCTAAAAGGGGTCATGAAATAACATTAGCAAGCAGAATTAAGGAGAATCCCAAAGACTTTTATTCATATATAAGAAGCAAGAGTGTAACTAGAGAAAGGGTTGGTCCACTAAAGGATAAGGAAGGAAGGTTGTGTGTTGAACCTGAGAAAATGGGTGAGATTCTCAATGATTACCTTGCATCAGTGTTCACTGTGGAGAGGGACATAACGCATGTTGAGATTAGAGACAGATGTTTGTTTATTCTGGATCATGTTGACATAAGAAAGGAAGATGTGATGGGCAGGCTAAAGGATATCAATGTGGACAAAGCCCCAGGACCAGATGGGATCTATCCCAGGTTGCTGAGGGAGGTGAGAAAGGAAATAACTGGGGCCCTGACAGATATCTTTGTAGCATCCTTAAACACAGGTGAAGTACCGGAGGACTGGAGGGTTGCTCATGTTGTCCTCCTGTACAAGAAGGGTAGTAGGGATATTCCAGGTAAATACAGACTAGTGAGCCTGATGTTAGTTGTGGGAAAGTTGCTGGAGACATACTGAGGGATAAAATCTATTTATTTTTGGAACTGAATGGACTTGATAGTGATAGGCAACATTGTCTTTTTTGCTGGGGAGATTGTGCCTTATGAACTTAAAAGATTTCTTTGAGAAAGTGACCAAGTTGATAGATGAAGGAAGGGCTGTAGATGTCATATACATGGACTTTAGTGAGGCATTTGATAAGACTTCCCCATAGTAAACTAATGGAGAAAGTGAAGTCACATGGTATGCAGGGTGTTCTAGCCAGATGGATAAAGAACTGATTGAGCAACAGGAGACAGAGAGTAGTAGTTGAAGGGAGTTTCTTGAAACGGAGAAAGGTGACCAATGGTGTTCCACAGGGATCAGTGCTGGGACCACTGTTGTTTGTGATATACATAAATGATCTGGAAGAGGACACTGTTGGTATGATCAGCAAGTTTGCAGATGACATGAAGATAGGTGGAGTAGCAGAAAGCATAGGGGACTGTCAAAGAATACAGGAGAATATAGATAGACTGGAGAGTTGGTTGGAGAAGTGGCAGATGGGGTTCAATCCAGGCAAATGTGAGGCGATGCATTTTGGGAAGTCTAATTCTAAAGTGAACTATACTGTAAATGGAAGAGCCTTGGGAAAAGTTGGTGAGCAGAGACAACTGGGAGTTCAGGTCCATTATACCCTGACGGTGACTGTACAGGTGGAAAGAGTGGTCAAGAAGGCATAGAGTATGCTTGCCTTCATCGGGCAAGGTATTGAGTATAATAGTTGGCAGGTCATGTTAAAATTGTTCAAGACTTTGGTTCAGCTGCTTTTAGAATACTGTGTACAGTTCTGGTTGCCACATTACCAAAAGGATGTGGACACTTTGGAGACGGTGCAGAAAAGGTTTACGAGGATGTTGCCTGGTATGGAAGGTGCTTGCTACGAAGAGAAGTTGAGTATATTAGGTTTGTGTCCATTAGAAAAAAGGAGATTTGGGGGGGGAACCTGATTGAGGTTTACAAAATAATGAAAGGGTGGATAGAGATAAGCTTTTTCCCAGGATGAGGGATTCGTTAACGAAATGTCACACATTCAAGGTGAGGGGTGAAAAGTTTAGGGGGTACATGTGGAAAGTACTTTACACAGAGATTGGTGGTTGCCTGGAATGGGTTGACAGCAGAGATAGTAGAGGCAGGCATGATAGATTCATTTAAGGTACGTTTGGGCAGATGCATGAGTAAGTGGGGAGCAGAGCGATACAGATGCTTAGGAATTGGGCGATAGGTTTAGACAGTGGATTTGGATCAGCCTAGGCTTGGAGGGCCGAAGGGCCTGTTTCTGGGCTGTAAATTTTCTTTGATCTTTGTTCTTCATCTGAGGTAACAAAAAAAAATTATTTACTTGTTTTGAGTCATTTCTTACCTCATAGGAACTGAATTTATGACCCCTCAAATGCATATTTTAACATTTTTATGTTACTGTGTCAATAAATACAGTTGCACTACCCAATGTGTCCACTCATAACCTGAAAGCTTGCAGAAAACTACTTTAACAGGGTACCCAGTGGGACAGAGTACCACCAAAGTTTGTTGTTAGGTGATTGTTTCCACAAGTGTTTCACAAAGACAGGTCCTGCCTTTTAATTCTCCTTAAAGCTGTAGGCTTTGACTGATTCTCCTTATCATCTACTGCCCCTGTGTGGCCTTTCCAACAAATACTTTACGAAAGCAGTTTGTGAACCATTAGTTTGGAATAATTACCACACCAAAGTTTGTTCTAATTCACAGCAGTCTTTTCTTCACATTAATGAGACTGTAGTGTTGGAGGATATTTGGGAAGATTAATAGAAAGGTCTAAGGGATCAATGACTTCATAGAAACTGGTATTGACTTTCTTACGGTAGGGTTCGTAGGAAGTGCTCAAAATTAAGTGGGGTTTCAGAAGAGTAGTTAGTAATTATTTCCATTGGTGCATGGGTTGGTAATTAAAGGGCATAGATTTAACTGAATTGGCAAAAGACTCAGAGGGGAAATGGAGGCCCATTTTTTCACAGTCGGTTGCTGTGTTGCACTTCCTGAGAGGGTTTCAATGGTAACAACGCAGGCTTGGGGGGCCGATCCTGTGCTATATTGTTCTTTGTTTTTTGTTCTTGTATCTTGCAAAACAGAATTGGATAAACACTCAAAGGGAAAACAACTGGGAAAAATTTATGTGTTCCTTGTGGGTGGAAGGATGATGCCACTAATTGTCTTTCATTTGATAATGTCTAAGGAGCTAATTGGTTTGCAATGGTAAGTGACTGCCCATGATTGACTTTAAAAAAAAACAAGAAGCAATAGATACATGACAGCAACAAGGTGTGAGTTAAATTAGATACTCAGACATTGTGACTGAAACTTAGATCTCATCTATTACTTCTAGAGCCACTCAGTCCTGTCTATCATTTGCTGTGTATGCTTTTTTATTTTGTAATTTCACCATGTCATCATTTCATTTTTATGTATGCTTGGTACTGCTCCTCACATGCCATTCTTTACTCTTCATTCAACCAGGATTAATCCTCTGGTTTGATGGTAATTGTTGAGTGGGGGGTATAGCAGGCTATGAGGTTGCAGATTGTGCTGGAGTACAGTTCTGCTGCTGCTGATGGCGCACAGAGTCTCATGGATGTCCAGTCATGAGACCTAGATCCATTCAAAGTCTGTCTCATTTAGCACGGTGATAGTGCCTCACAACATGATTGTCAATGTGAAGATGGGACTTTGTCTCCTTAAGGACCAAGCGTTGGTCACTCTTACCAATACTGTCATGGACAGATAGTGGCAGGCAGGTTATGAGGATGAGGTTAAGTATGCGATTCCCTCTTATTGGCTCTCTCGCTATCTGCGAGCAACCCCATCGAGCAACGATGTCCTTTAGGATCCGACCAGCTCAGTCAGTGATGGTGCTGCAAACCACTCTTTGTGTGATGGATATTGAAGTCCCCTAACCAGAGTACATTCTGTGCCCTTATCACCCTCAGTGTCTATGACATGGAGGAACATTCATTCATCAGGCAGGGGAGGAGAGAGGGTCTCAGTATGTGGCCATCAGTACAAGGTCTCCTTGACCATAGTTGACGTGATGCTAGGAGATTTTGTGAGGTCCTGAGTCAATGTTGAGAACTCCAAGGGCATCACCCCACAGTACATACTTAGGGATGGTGATGGTATTCACAGGCGATTGTGTGTGAAGTGGAAATTAAATCAGATTTTACAAAAAGGGGTTCCAGGAGGAGTAGGACAAGCTAATACAGTCAGGGCCATTTTAACAGGCATGAATGCTGAACACCCAAAGAGATGATATCTACAAAAATGAGTGCCAAGGAACCTTGTACACCTTCAGGCATACATCAGCCTTGAGAGCAGAATGCAGAACATAAACAGATTCCTGTAGACAGGATAAGGGAAAGACTTAGGACAGGAGATTTGTTTTTATTTCACAGGAATGAAATGTAAACAATGTATGTATATAAATGATGATTTCTGTAAGAATCAGATTGATGTTGGACGGAAGTCAACCAGATGTGTGAAAAAGTATCAGACAGAATTCTACTCAGCCAGTCAAAGACTGAGGTTGTTTGAATAAACTCCAAGTTAATTTGTATAACTAAGTCCTCCTGTGATGTGTGTATGGGGAGAATTAACTACAACACATACAACATAGAACACATAACATAGAACAGTAAAGCACAGTACAGGACCTTCAACCCTTGATGTTGTGCTGACCTTTTATCCTACTCTAAGATCAAATTAACCAACATATCCTTCACTTTACTATCATCCATGTCCCAGTCCAAAAGTGGCATAAAGGCATAAATGTCACTGTGTATATAACTCTACTGCCACTGTTGGCAATGCATTCCATGCACCCACAACTCTCTGTGTAAAGAACCGATCTCTGAATCACCCTTAAACTTTCCTGCTATCACCTTAAAATTATGCCTCCTTGTGATAGCCATTTCCACTCTGGGAAAAAGTCTCTGACTATTCACTCTATCTATGCCTCTCATCATCATGTACACCTCTATTAAATCACCTCTCATCCTTCTTCGCTCCAATGAGAAAAGCCTTCGCTCCCACAACCTTTCTTCATAAGATGTACCCTCTAATCCAGGCAGCATCCTGGTAAATCTCCTCTGCATCCCCTCTAAAACCTTTCACATTCTTCCTATAATGAGGTAACCAGGACTGAACACAATATTCCAAGTGTGGTCTAACCAGGGCCCTATAGAGCTACAATATAACCTTTTTGGTCTTCAACTCAATCCCCCTGCTAATAAAAGCCAATACACCAAACAGCTTCTTAACAACCCTCTCAACTTGGGTGGCAACTTTGAAGGATCTATGGACATGGACCCCAAGATCCCTTTATTCTTCCATACTGCAAGGAATCCTGGCTTTAACCCTGTATTCTGTATTCAAATTTAACTTTCCAAATCAAATCACTTCACACTTTTCCAGGTTGAACTCCATCTGCCACTTATCAGCCCAGTTCTGCACCCTGTCAATGTCCCATTGCAACCTACAACAACGTTCCACACTACCCACCACTCTACCAACCTTTGTGTCATCAGCAAACTTACTAACCCATCCTTCCATTTCCTCATCCAAGTCATTTCTAAAAATCACAAAGACCAGAGGTCCCAGAACTGATCCCTGCAGAACACTACTGGTCACCGTGCTCCATCTCCTACCACACTCTGTCTTCTCTAGCCAGCCAATTCTGTATCCAAACAGCCACATTTCCCAGTATCCCATGCCTCCTTACTTTCTGAATGAACCTACCATGGGGAACCTTATCAAATGCCTTGCTAAAATCCATGTACACCACATCCACTGCTCTACCTTCATCAATGTGTTTTGTCAGTTCCTCAAACAATTCAATAAGGCCTGTGAGGCAAGACCTGCTCCTCATAAAGCCATGTTGACTATCTCTAATCAAACTATGGTTTTCCAAGTAATCATAAATCCTGTTTCTTAGAATCTTCTCCAATAATTTTCCCACCATAGATGTAAGACTGGCTGGTCGGTAATACCCAGGATTATCCCTATTCCCTTTCTTGAACAAGGAAATAACATTTACCACCCTCCAGTCATCAGACCCGACTCCAGTGGACAGTGAGGACACAAAGAACATCACCAAAGGCACAGCAATCACTTTCCTCACTTCCTGTAGTAACTTTGGTTATATTCCGTCTGGCCCAGGGGACTTATCTGTCCTTACGATTTTCAAAATTCTTAGCATGTCCTTCTTCTTAACATCAACCTGTTCTAGCATAACAGTCTGTTTCACACTGTCTTCACAAACATCAAGGTCCCTCTCAGTAGTGACTGCTGAAGTTTAGTATTCAATAAGGACCTCCCCTACCTCCTTTGACTTAAGGCACAAGTTCCCTCCATTATCTTTGATTGACCCCACGCTCAACCTGACTATACTCTTGTTCCTCACATAACTAGAATGCCTTGGGGTTTCCTTAATCCTACCTGCTAAGGCTCTTTCATGCCCCTTCTAGCTCTCCTAAGTCTAGTCTTCAGTACCTTCCTGGCTACCTTGTATCTGTCTAGAATCCTGTCTGATTCTTTGCCTCCCCAACCATAACTAAGCTCCTGTCTTCCCTTGACTAAATGTTCCACATCCCTTGATACTCAAGGTTTCTTTACCCTAACATCCCTTCCTTGCCTCAGTGGGACAAACCTGTCCAGCACTATCAGCAAGTGCTCCCTAAACAACCTCGGCATTTCTGTCGTGCATTTCCCTGAGAACATCTGTTTCCAATTTAGGCATCCCAGTTCCTGCCTAATTGCATTGCAATTGCCCCTCCCCCAATTAAATACTTTCCCATACCATCTGCTCCTATTCCTCTCCACGACTAGTAAATGAACATAGAGTTGTGATCACTATCACCGAAATGCTCTCCCACAGAGAGCTCTGACATCTGGCCTGATTCTTTGCCAAGCATGAAATCCAATATGGCCTCCCCTCCAGTTGGCCTATGTACATATTGAGTCAGGAATCCTTCCTGGACACACCTGACAAAGCTATAAGCTATGATTCTCTGAGTATGACTATATCAGGCTGTACCTTCATATGCCTGTGAGATGGCTTTTGCAGCATTGACAGGGCTGTGCTTGCAGCTTTCATTTCAGATTCCTTGGTCAATGACAGGTGGTCCATCACTAGTTCTAACAATTATTTGGCCTCTTATGAATTCTGATTTCAAAGTCCAAATCATTCACAGGACGTGAGTATTACTCACTCGGACAGCATTCATTGCCCAGCCCTAAGTAAGTGCTTAGAATCATAGAATCCCTACAGTGTGAAAACAGGTCCTTCGGTCCAACATGTCTACACAAACCCTCCAAAGAGTAATCCACCCCCCATTCCACATTTACTCCTGCCTAATGCACCTAACCTGTACATCCCTCAACACTATGGGCAATTGGGCTTCGCCAATCCACCTAACCTGCACATCTTTGGATTGTGGGAGGAAACCAGAACACCTGGAAGAAACTCACACAGATACAGCGAGAATGTGCAAACTCCACACAGACAGTCACCTGAGGCTGGGATTGAACCTGGGACTCTGCTGGTGTGAGGCAGCAGTGCTAACCACTGAGTCACCGTGCTTCTGAGCTGCAGTCTTGAGCCACTGCAGTCAATAGGGATGTCTATATGTTGTCTAGTTTCTCCTTAGCCAACTCCAACCAGAATGCCATGAACGAATTTGCCCAGGAGTACCACAATACCGAGGTGGTCAAATCAATACAAATACAAACCAGTACCAATGCAAAACAGTCCCAAACTTTACTGGGAGCAAAGTTACAATAACCTACTGTCTCTAATCCTATCTTGCCCCTTAAGTTTACAAAACTTCTCTTGTAGACTTGCATAGTTGCTCTCTCTCTGGCATTGTGAACCTGCTTTCTTCCTCTCTCTCTCTTCCTTTCTCTCTATCTCTCTCTCTCTTCCTCTCGCTATCTCTGTCACATGGTCAGTTGGTCTCTGCCTCTTGCCTTGACGGTCTCCTCCAAAGGCTATAGATTATTCCAAGAGGGGTTCTGAGAGCGAGGTGTGCAAACGAACCTTGTTGTTATACCTTTTAGATGGTTATCTGGAACTTTCAATAGTTGGGGCCAATCGGGGAGGTACAGTTTATAGTTTGAAACTGAATTAATCATTTGGATAGCATACAACTGTTGTCAGCAGGATCTGGTGCCTTTCTGCTTGGACCCCCCTTTGTTTAATGAATAATTTGTTAGGGGGATGTCTATCCAGGACAACTGTTACCATTTACATTATGCTACTGTCATCAGCACCTACCTGCTGTGTCTAGTGTGTGGGTGTGTGATTTCAGAGTTTTACTTGGCCAATGTACTATTGCTGTTTGGCCAAGATCACAATCTATCTGTGTTTTAGCATCCAAGAGGCTGCTACATACAATCTTCAGACTTTGACAGAGCGACAGTGAAGGAACAGCAACATACGTAAAGTCAGAATGGTGCTGAGCTCAGAGTAGAGCTTGTGCTGGATTTTGGGAGGTGAGGGTGGGGGGCGTTTAGGGGAAGGGGGCATTGAACAGGGAAGTAGAATTGAGAGAAGGCTCCTCCAAAGGAGCCTTCCACATCCATCAAAGTTTCACCGACACTTCCACAAATGTCATTTATTGCATTTGTTGCTCCTGACGAGGTCTCCTTTACACTGGGGAGATTGGATACCTTCTCGCAGAGCGCTTTAGGGACATCTCCGGGACACCCACATCATTCAACCCCACTGCCCCATGGCCGAACATTTCAACACCCCCTCCCACTCTGCTGAGGACATGCTGGTCCTGGGCCTCCTCCATCACCTCTCCCTAACCATCTGACGCCTGGAGGAAGAAAGCCTCATCTTCTGCCTTGGAACCCTTCAACCCCAAGGCATTAATGTGGACTTCACCAGTTTCCTCATTTCCCCTCCACCCCTCACCTTACCCCAGTTCCAACCTTCCAGCTCAGCACCATCCTCATGACCTGTCTCACCTTCCCACTTAATCTGCTCCACCCTCCTCTCCAACCTATCACCCTTACCCCTTCCTCCATCCACCTATTGCACTCTCAGCTACCTTCTCCCCAGCCCCATCCCCTCCCATTTATTTCTCCACTCCTGTGGCTTCCAGCCTCATTCCTGATGAGGGGCTCCTGCCCGAAACATCGATTTTCCTGCTCCTCAGATGCTGCCTGACCTGCTGTGCTTTTCCAGCACCACTCTAATTTTGACTCTAATCTCCAGTATCTGCAGTCCTCACTTTCAGCAAGTAGAGATGAGGCCATGATCAGATCATCCATGATCTAATTGAATAGTGGAGCGGGTTCAGGCTGTAGAATGATCTGAAGATGTTCGTAACATTTAATCATTTGCATTGCACTGTTGGATAAGGGAGGTTCCTCATGTAGTATGTTTAAATGATTCTCTGTTCCGAGAGAAAAGCAGCAGGGTGTACACTTTTTAATAGACCAATGTTGTGTCAGGAAGTAAAAGACTTTCATTAATTTACAAAAATTTTATTGTAATCTATGGTTTAACACTAATTTCCATTCTCAATTCTTCCCCCGGCAACAACAGTGAACACTGAGGAAGTGCCCAACTCTCACTGTTTTAATCAAACTGTTCAGATAAATTAGAACACAGAGGGTGATATGCGTGTGGAATGAGCTGCCAGAGGAAGTGGTAGAGGTGGGTACAATTATAATATTTAAAAGGCATCTGAATGGGTATATCAATAGGAAGGGTTTAGAGGAATATGGGCCAAGTGCTGACAAATGGGACTAGGTTAATTTAGGATATTTGGTCAGCATGGACAAGTTGGACTGAAGGGTCTGTTTCCATTCTCTACAACACAAAGGTGGTGAGACTTGAACTCAGGGTTTCCAGCTCAGAGGCAGGGACATTACTACTGTACCATAACAATCCTCAAATTTCCCTCAGCTGTACATTGTTTTAACCAATGTATTCAGGCATGTAATGACACATCTCTGGAGCAGATTGACTTGAACATAGGCCTCCAATGAGCATTACCTGTTCTCTCAACCAAGTCTGGAGTTGTTCTGCTTTACCCTGAGAGCTTTTTTTAATGGCGTGGTAGTGCCCCATTACCGAGCCAGGAGACCCAGGTTCACGTCCCACCTGCCCCAGAGGTGTACAATAACAATAATTTGAAAATATCTTCTGGTTTGCTCCAGTGGTAATGTCCAGGCCTTGGAACCATGAAGCTTGAGTTCATGTCCCACCTTCTCTGAAAGTACCTTTTGAGCTACCAACACTTATGAGGAAAGGTTACTCGACCGTTGTCACCAGAGATTCTGCTGGATCTGATGAACGGTTCCAACAATTTATGTTTTTTTTGTGTGTGTGAGTCATAAAATGTCGGAACAAGTAGATTACAAAATATTTCCTGGTTTCTTCAGGTGTGTGAGCGTTCAAGGAAAAGGCTTTCTGGTCTACAGGACAGAAGTTTAGATAAGCATAAAGTCAAACCCACAAATATTTAGGGGAGAAAAATGTCTCTGATTTTTGATTACGTGTAAAGTGATGACGTTGGGGAAGAGATGCAACTTTGTTACGATGCGTGTTTTGAAATATTTCAAACTTTGTTTTGTTTAGACAGCTTGGTTTGTTTTTCTTTGAGAAAATATTTTGTGTAATTAACTCATTCAAAACAAATCTGCAGCCTTTTGTGTGCTTATGGTTCAGTGAAATAATTAAATTAATTGGAAAAATACAAAATATCATCAATCAGACCAGATTTCACACTCGAATTTCAGTTGATCAATAATAACATCAGCTGTGATTGTAACACTGAGTAGTGGCCTTTCCCGAAATGACCAACACCATCTCATTCATGGGGGTTTACATTTGCAGGTACGTCTCCCTCAAATACCTGGGTCCTTTTGTTTCTAGTTTTGGGCTACTTTCTCCCACAAGAAAGAAGGAAGTCTGTCATTGTTATGGAATCTCAGGACATTGTGCATTCCTGTTCTATCAGTGAAAATCCACAAAGTACTCCAATTTATATTAAAGCATTAGAAGGGAAAATCCCACGCACACCCAGGATGCGTATACTGCACTGGCACTGCAACATAAATGCCGTTTATAATAGTCACTTAATATTCAATTGTTTGAAAAGCAATGTGGCTGTGTGTTTGAGTAGGAGAAAGTGAGGACTGCAGATGCTGGAGAAGTCAGAGTTCTTAAAGGGTGATGCTGGAAAAGCACAGCAGGTCAGGCAGCATCCGAGCAGCAGGAGAGTTGACGCTTTGGGCACAAGCCCTTCGCAGATTTGCCAGGGAAAATGTTCAGGTGTGAGACTGAATTGGATATTCGATTGAAAGAGTTGGCACAGGCACAAGTGACTGAATGGCTTCCTGCTGCAGGATTCTATTATCCCACTGTCATCAAGAACTTCAAATTTCAAAGCAAAATATTGAATCAAGTCAGTTTTTAATCATTAGTTTTTGCTCAGTGATTTTATACTTAAGCAGGGTCCCCAAAATTGCACAGCCATCTAGTTACAAATAGTCTTGCAAGCCAAGGGAGCAGGCTGTTTGCAATCTGCTCCTCATACTCTGCCAATGTCGCTCAGGAGTTGATCAAAATAAGTGATGTGCCATCTGCCCTTGTTGGAGCAGAGCTCTTGCTACCTTTGTCCCAGTTTCGACCTACAGCCAAAATCCTTGAGCACTCAACTGAGATCTGAAAACCATGTGGGCACTAAATTACTCTGTGTCACAGATCACACATGCGAACATGTTGTACATCCCATCTGCATTGAATGTATGCTGGTTATGTGAGTTGAGTTTCTCATTATGCCAAGCATTGACTTTGTTTGGCAGACCGTGGTGCCCATGTTGCCTTTACCTTTCTGTTTGCTTCTCACACACACTCAAATGTTCTCGAATTGCTCATGCATCATTCAAAGGGTTGGCATGACAAATGATTCTGGACTACTTACTCTTGGCCATTTTTCACATGTCATTGATTTAGGGCAGCATGGTGACGCAGTGGTTAGCACTGCTGCCTCACAGCGCCAGGGAACTGGGTTCAATTCCCACTTCAAGCAACTGTCTTTGTGGAGTTTACACATTCTCTCCATGTCTGCATGGGTTTCCTCTCACAGTCCAAAAATGGGCAGGTTAGGTGAATTGGTCATGCTAAATTGCCCATAGTGTTAGGTGAAGGGGTAAATGTAGGGGAATGGGTCTGGTTGGGTTGCTCTTTGGATGGTTGGTGTGGACTTGTTGGGCCAAAGGACCTGTTTCCACACTCTAAGTAATCTAATCTAAAAATGAGATTAAAATCCAGATAGCAACATCACCCCAAATAGAGTGAGAACAAATATTGTGAATAACGGAAGATTATATCTACTTTGCAAGGTGCAGTGGTAGTGTCCTTACCTTTGAGCCAGAAGGCCTATGTTGAAGTCCCATCTCCTCAAGAGGTGTGTAGTAACATCGCTGTATAGGTTGGTTGGAAAATATTTGCATCTATGTCACAGGGACGATTGTGGCCTAGCAGTATCTCAGAACCAGGAGGCCTGGATTCAGGTCCATGCCTGCTCCAGAACTGTGTCACCCTGATCTGTTGATTAAAAATAGCAAAAAATGGAGATCGACAGCCACAATCTACCCTCACCACCCTCTGCTAATGGGCAGTACCCACACCACTGTACAGTATCCCCAGCACCTACAGAAAGGCGTGAATAAAGAAAAAGCTACATCCAAGTTGCCTATTAATGAGAAAGCTGATGGGCTGAGAATCTGATTCCTGGCAAGATACCTGCTAATTGACAAACTTTTCTCATTAACAGCAATTAACCGCCAACTAACACATGCACCTATTTAAAGTTAGATGCTATGACTCAAAGGAATCGATCAAATCCAACATTGCTGCCACATCAACACAAGAGTGATGCGTTCTATGTCACAGTCTGTCATCCAAATTAGCAAAAACAACGTTAGAGGTGGCATAGATGTAAAACCTTTCATATGCCACACAGCTATAATATTCCCGGGGAAGGGTGAGGGGTGGGGGTGTGATTAGCTCAGTTGGATAGACAATTAATTTGTGATAGTGTGCATTCACTTCCTGCACTGGCTGAAGTTAACATGAATGAGTCCTTAACTTCTCCCCTCACCTGAGGCCTGATGACCCTCAGATTAAACCATCACAACCATTCAACTTTCTATCAGAAGAGTGGTCTGGCAGGACCTATGACAACTGTATTCTTTTTAGTACTCTACTCCAGAGTCTGCAGAAAACCAATTTTATTATAGGTTCTAAACAACTTTAAATGATTTATTGAATTTGAACAAAAAGTCACTTCCTGCTCTTGGCTGTACATCTAGGAGAGAAACAATTATCATTTTCATGCTCAACAAATTGGATTTTGGCTGTTTTCAGGATCAAAAGTTAGACTTAAGATGGGAACAAATCATAGCATATGCAGCTATACCCCCTTAACAGAAGAGGGCAATTTCCTTTAAGTTGTTGAACCACTCTGTATTGGTTAACTGTGTTGTTTTGCAGTCCCAGATTGCTTCTTCCTGTTGTGGAAATAGTTGCACTAATAGTGTTAAAATGGTACATGAACATTTACGAAAACAATTTCCAAGTTCATTGTTACTGTCAGAATACAGTCTTTTGTTACCAGCTGATTCAACTGGGGCGTCCATTTATGAAGTCTAGCTGTCCTGGCTGTCTCTCACCTGGACAACTAACCCGACCATTTGATTTGATCATCACTGATCATACTGTGGCCTCAACTCCGCTTTCCAATTTTCTCCCTCCCTCTCCCCCTCCCTGATAAACATTAACCCCTCCATGTCTGTCAAAACTATTCCTAACTCACCCTTGAATGTAGGAATATAGGTAAGGCAACCCTTCTACTGGAACCAGTCTAGGTTGAATACAACTGAATAGCTTCCTTTATCTAATATTGACTATAGTCAGTGTTGGGCTAGATTTCAGCAAAAATCCCTTTATCTCCAGCTAAAATGCATGACATACTGTATATCTCTCTCTGGTACAGACTTGTCTTTCACTATTCAACTAGTATACAACTGCTGAATATCACTGTTACATCCTCATATTGTCTTTGATTATTTCACTTGCTATAAGAAGTGTCTGAGGAGTTGACACTGGATGTTGAAATGCTGAAAGAGAAGGGTGGAGAATTTGTGTTTAGTGATTGCATCAAGTTGGAGGTGGTGGAAACGGCATGGCATAATCCATTCAGTAAGGAGGCTGGTGTGGTGAAAGGTGAAACCAAAAGGAATATTACTGCTGTGGAAGGGAGCTAACTGCAGAACTCTGCGAAAGAGATCAGAAATGTTGGAGGAGCCAGTCAACTATGTTGGGTGGGAATCCTCAGTTGAGGATAAAGGAAGATGTGGCTGAAGCACCATGATGGAACCTTGCATCATCAGAATAGATATGACAGAGACGGAGAAACTGGGAGAATGGAATAGTGTCCATACAAGAAGCAGTTTGTGTGGAAATGTAGTCAAGGTAACAGTAGGAGTCCCTACTTTTGTTGTGGATATTTGTAGTTCTGAACTCAGTTTCTCACATTGTCAGATGGACTTTCACAACATTCTGGCAATAGTACTGAGGATCTATGTTTGTGGGCATCACTGGACAAGCTAGCATTTATTGCCCATCCCTGATTCAGGTGAGAGTCAACCACATAGCTGTGGGTCTGGAGTCTGGCAGTGACACCCGCCTCTCATGTCTGTGAAAAAAGAGCTGTCCCCTATACTGTATATGGTCAGCTAAGTCTGGAGAACAAATCTCATGACTTGTAAACATTTGTAAGTATAATCACACTGTAAGACTTCACATACACAATTCTACAGAACAAGACTTCCATCACAGCTGCCTTGACCCCCAAGACCTAGAATTCCCTCAAACTTGAAACCTTTCCATCTCTTTAGATCTCTTTCTTCTTTCAAGATACCTCACTAAATCAGAAACAAAAACTGGAGAAATTCAGCAGGCCTGGCAGCATAGGTAGAGAGAAAGCAGAGTTGTAACTGTCTATATGGGATTGGGGAGCGGTGGGAACGTAAGTGGGGAGGAGTAAACAGTTGCTGAAGGTGGAGCCCAGAGAGGGATAGAACAATCATTGAGCTGACAGAGGAATGTGTAAAGGGCAGCCTTGGAGATACAGTAGCTGCTAATGGGGACCATTACTGGCTGGCATTGGGTTGTTTGTGGTAGCAGCCCATGTGATGACAAGAAAGCAGGAAAATCGATGTTTCGGGCAAAAGCCCTTCATCCGGAATAGAAGGGCTTTTGCCTGAAGAGTCGATTTTCCTGTTCCTCGGATGCTGCCTGACCTGCTGTACTTTTCCAGCACCACTCTAATCTAAACTCTGGTTTCCAGCATCTGCACTTTGTCATGTGATGACAACGCCTGTTGTGTGGACATTGGTATAAGGACATGCTTAGGCCTTAAAATGATTAACCTTGATTTTGAGTCCAGAAGGCCGCAGGGTCCCCAAGTGGAAAATAAGCTGCTGCTCATCCAGCTTGCGCTGAGCTAAGCTGGAGCACTGCAACAAGCCTGAGGCAGAAATGTTGGCCAGGGAACAGGGTGGGGTGTTGAAGTGGTGGGCAACTGGAAGCTCAGGGTCTTTCTTGCAGACAGAACATAGCAGTCATCCAGTCTGAATTTCATCTTCCCAGTTTAGAGGAACCCACACTGTGAACAGTAAATGTAGTAGACTAGATCGAGTGAAGTGTAAGTACATCACTGCTTCACCTGGAAGGTGTGCCTGGACAGTGAGGAAGGAGGAAGTAAACAGGCAGGTGTTACATCTTCTGCAATTGTAAATAAGGTACTGTAAGGGTGTGAGGAAGGGTTGGAAGTGGAGGACCAGGGGAGCTGGATGATCCAGAGTTAACAGTCCCTGTGGAAATCTGACAAGAGAGGGGAAGGGTATTTGTTCCTGCTGGTGATATTCCTTTGGACGTGTTGGAAATGGTAGCTAATGATCTTATGAACATGAATGCTGGTGTTGTGGTCAGTGAGGATGAGATGATCGTCTTGCTGTTGTGGAAGGGAAGTGAAGGGATGAGGGCCAAAGTGCAGGAGGGCTGAGGGTCATGGTTGAGGGTCCCATCAATCATAGGCAATCCTCAGTTGAGGAGGAAGGTGGACATTTCAAAGGTGCCCCTGTAGATGTTGGCATCATCAGAACAGATGTGTCGAAGGTGGAGAAACTGAGAAAATGGAACAGAGTCTTTACAGGAAGCAAAGTGTGAGACGGTATAGACAAGGTAACTGTGGGAGTCGTTGGTTATGTCATAGATTTTGGTGGCCAACTTATGCCAAAAAGTGAAAACAGAGACATCAAGGAAGGGAAGGGAGGACTCAAAGATAGATCAAGTGAAGGAGAGAGAGGGCAGGATGGAAGTTGAAAGTGAAATTCATAATTTTTTTCCAATTCCATGTGAGAAATCGAGCTTTTTGTCTGAGCTTTTGGACATCAATCTGCTCATTGTCAAAGTTTGTCTGATAATGCTCCTGTCAAACAACTTGGGAAAGTTTACTGTCTAAGTGGAAGTTATTGCTTCTCAGCCTTAGAGAATTTATGATGCAGCATGCCATGCTGATTGCCTTTTTGTTCCCACATGCCATGTTTCAACATTGAAGAGTGAGAAAATAGTTAATAATTTAATGCTTCCTTTTCTCCCTTTGCCAAGTGACTTTGGTATGCAGCAATGTTTCTAAGGATAATTTCCCCTTAGGTGTAAACAATGCACAATCTCTTAAGTCATTTAACGTCCAACAGTTTATGTGATTTAGTCATAGAATCATGGACTTGTGTTTTTGTAACTTCTACCTGTCTGACCTATCCCAGGACAGTTGACTACATTAGTTCATTTTTAGGAAATATGGCGAATGTAACGAGTTGGAAAGAGAGGGCTCCTGGTACTGTAGCAGTAATGTCACTAGCCTCATAATCCAGAGATACCAAGCTGAGATGCTGAGGATTTGCATTCAAATCATGGACAGCTGGGGTGAAATTGGAATTCGGCTAAAATCTGGCGAAACTGCAAAGTTGATGTAGGAGTGGTTTTATAACAATTGACAGTAAAATAAACCCTTTATGGAAGGAAATTTGCCATTCTTATCTGGTCTGGCCTATCTGTGTCTCCAGGAAGATGAAGGGCTCCTGCCCGAAACATTGATTTTCCTGCTTCTCAGATGCTGTTTGACCTGCTGTGCTTTTTCAGGACCACTCTAACCTTGACTCTGATCTCCAGCATCTGCAGTCCTCACTTTCTCCTTGAGAAGATGGTGTTGAGTCATATTTTCAACTGGAGTGTATGTTTAGTATAGACACATCAATGGTGCTGTTAGGAAGGGAGATCCAGAATTTTGACTCAATGAGAGTAAAGGAATGGTAATATGTTTCCATGGCAGCATAGGTTGGACTTGGAGGGTAATCTTGAGGTGGTGGTGTTCCTATGCAATGAGATGGTTATGAATTTGAAGGGTACTGTTCATGGAGCCTTGGAGAGTCACTGCTGTGATTGGCTTTATTGGTAAGGGAATCGATATATGAAATGATGGATAGGCTATCAATCAAGTGAACTGCTTTATCCTGGATAGTGTCAAGCTTCTTGAGCATGGTTGGACCAGCCAAGTGGAGATCATCCCATCCTGTGTAGATAGTGGGCACAATGGTGAGAAGGGAGGTGAGCTACATTTCTGGAAATTCTCTGTTCTTGTAGCCATTGTATTTATATGGCTGGTCAGCTCTGTAACGGTCATTGATAAACCCAAAAGTTGCAATGAGTAGGAGATTCAGATGCCATTGAACATCAAGGGTAGATGGTTGGATTCTCTCTGGTTGAAGATGATAATTGCCTAGCACTTGTGTGACAGATCATCACTTGGCACTTATCAGCCTGAACGTGAACATTACCTGTAACCTGCTGCATATGAACATGGACTGTTTTAGTATCTGAGGAGTCGTGACTGGTGCTGACTATCATGTAATCACCATGAACATCCTCACTGCTGACTTTATGATGGAGGGAAGGCCTTTGGTGATGCAGCTGAAGATGTTTTGTATTCATTGGTGGGACATGGGCAGTATTCATTACCCATCTCTAGTTGCCCCTGAGAAGGTCATGGTGAGCTGAGGGTTGGACACCACCCTAATGACCTCCCGAAGGAGTATGCTGTAGCTTTAGCCTTGTCTTTGCCACAAAGTGATAGGCTACCCCACCATCCCCCCCCCACCCCCCAACCCCCTCCATTGTTGAGGCAAGGGATCCTCCTTCTCTTAATTGGTTAATTGTCTATGATGATTCATGGCTGGATGTGGCAGGTCTGCAGAACTTTGTTTTGAGTCGTTGGTTGTGGGATCACTCTGTTTTGTCTATTGCATGCTTTTCTGCTGCTTTGCGTATACATGGTTCTGTGTTACAGCTTCTCTAAATTGGCAGCACAGTTTGAGGTGTGCCTGGTGATGTTCTGATCATGCCTATCTTAAGTCGTCATTAGATTCAGATCAGATGGAATATAGATTAGACTCCCTACAGTGTGGAATTCGGCCCAACAAGTCCACACCGACCCTTCAAAGAGTAACCCACCCAGACTCATTTCCCTACCCTACCCTATATTTACCCCTGACTGATACACCTAACACGGTGGGCAATTTAGCATGGCCAATTCACCTGACCTCCACATCTTTGGACTGTGGGAGGAAACCGGAACATCCGGAGGAAACTCACACAGACTCGAGGAGAATGTGCAAGCTCCATGCAGACTGTCACCCAAGGTGGGAATTGAACCCAGGAACCTGGTGCTGTGAGCCACCATGCTACCCCAAAGGTTGATTTCCTGGCAAGATGGTAACAGTAGAGAGGGGCATAACCTACGTGGAAGGGGCCAGTTAACTCTGTTGTTGTGAGGATGGTACACAGTAATGCCAATTGCATGGATTTAATCCCTGTCCCTGCTCTTCATACAAGATTGCATATTGTGGTTGAATACAATTCTGCTCCTGATAGTATCAAAGTTTGAACTTACAGGATGTGTTCTAAGTCTATGCCATTTAGCATGTAGGTGCTATCACAGAATACAATGGAGGATATCGTCAGTGTGAATTTGGGACTTGGCCAACAAAAGGACTATGTGGTCATCACTGCCACCTATGTACCTGTCACAGGTAGATTTGTAAGGATAAACCACCCCCCCCCCCTCCCCCCTGTTCCCTCATCTCCTCCCACACGTTCAGTTTAGCAGATGTGACCTTCAGAATTCAGCCAGTTTGGTAAATAGTTGTACCGCAGTGTCCCCTTGATGATATCACCATCAATGTTTTTTTCCAGTTGATGTTCAACATGGAGGAGCACCAGTTCATCACCTGAGGGGTGATAGGTTGCCATCAGCAGGAGGGTCCCCTAGGACCCCACAAAGCAGGATGCTTTGTGATTTCAGAGAGTTCAGTGTAATTATTGACAGGAGGGTTGTTGCTTGGATCTGTTGTTATGTTGCTTGTCTCTCCCTTAATGTCAGGCAGTCCACACAGTTTTAATCCATTTTGACTTTTCTGAACAAATGAATAGTTTGCTCTGCAGTTTCTGGAGGATAATTAAGAATCAAACACATTGCTGTAGGTCTGCAGTCACATGAAGGCCAGACCTTCATGTAAGGTAAGGAAAGCAGATTTTCTTTTGCTTAAGTGACCATTAGAGAACCAGATGAGGTTTCAAAATAATCAATAATATTTTCATAGCACCATCACAGACGATGTTTCTCTACTCTCATTAACTAATTGAACTTATTAATCGATTTAATGTAAGCTCCACCAAATATCTTCAACTTCTGGATTACAAAATCAGTGACATTACCACAACACCATGATTTGTAATAGATGTTGCCAGGGTTGAAGGTTTTGAGCTATAGAGAGAGGTTGAATAGGCTAGGGCTGTTTTCCCTTGAGCTGAGGGGTGACCTTATTGAGGTTTATAAAATCATGAAGGACATGGATAGGGTAAATAGACAACATCTTTTCCCTGGGGTTGGAGAGTCCAGGACTAGAGGGCATAGTTTTAGGGTGAGAGGGGAAAAATATATAAGAGATCTAAGGGCACCCTTTTCACGCAGAAGGTGATACGAGTATGGAATGAGCTGCCAGAGGAAGTGGTGGAGGCTAGTACAATTGCAACATTTAAGAGGCATTTGGATGGGATTATGAAGAGGAGGGGTTTGGAGGGATATGGGCCAGGTGCTGGCAGATGGGACTAGATTGGGTTAGGATATCTGGTCAGCATGGACAAGTTGGGCTGAAGGGTTTGTTTCCGTGCTGTACCTCTCTATGACTATGACTCTTATGTTGGTGATAAAATGGGACTACGGTGGAAAAACATTTGTAGCAAATGGTAATAGTGACAATTAAAAAAAGTAAAAGCCATTCCCCAGAGCTATCTTTTTTTTTGAAAAATCAGTCATGGGATGAGGGCATTTCTCATCAGTCTAGCATTTGTTGCCCATTGCTAACTGATATTGAGATGGTGGTGGTGATCTTGAACTGCGACTGTTCAAATAGTTCTGGTATCCCCACAGTGCTATTAGGGAGGAAGATACAGGATTTGAATCCAACCACAATGAATGAATGGCAGTATAGTTGCAAGACAGGATAGTATGCCATTTGTTGGGGAATGTGCAGTTGGTAGTCCACGTGTATTTTGTGCCCTTATCCAACTGGTTGTAGACATCATGGGTCATTTGATTTGGTGAGTTACTGCAGTGCACACTGTAGACAGCAAACACTGCTAGCCCAGCCCATGACTGTTAGCGTGAGTTGATGCTCAAGTTATTAGGTGGAGTGCCAATTAAACAGGATGGTTATTGTTGGATGTTCTCAAGCCTCTTGAGTATTACTGGAGCTGTGCTCATCCAGGAAAGTGGAGAGTATTCTGACACACTTCTGACTTGTGCCATGTAGATGGTGGACTGTTTTGAGGAGTCAGGAGATGAGTTACTCATTGGACATTTCCAGCCCTAGTCCTGCTCTTGATCTGACCCATCAGTTGTGAGATTGCTTAGTGCTGTCAATTGTTCTGCTGATTGACATGCAAGTAATCCTGTTTTGTAGCTTCACCAGGTTAATACTTCACTTTTAGCTGTACCTAATGCTGCTTCTGGCATGCCCTCATTCACTTTTCACTGAATTAGGGTTGGTCTTCTAGCTTGGTGTTTATCGGCAGAATAGGGATATGCTGGGCCAGGAGGTAACAGATTGTAGTTGAATACATTTCTGCAACTGCTGATGGCCCACAGCCTATAGATTCGATAGCAGAGACTTTTCCCCAAGGCAGGATTGACTGCTATGAGGGGGTCATAGTTTTAGGGTGTTAGAAGGAAGGTATAGAACATAGAACATACACAACACAGCGCAGAACAGGCCCTTTGGCCCTCGATGTTGCACTGACCCGTGAACTATTCTCAGCCTCGTTCCCCTACACTATCCCATCATCATCCATGTGCTTATCTAGGGATTGTTTAAATCTCCCTAATGAGGCTGAGTTAACTACATTGACAGGCAGAGCATTCCAAGCCCTTATCACTCTGTGCGTAAAGATCCTGCTTCTGACATCTGTCTTAAATCTATCACCCATCAATTTGTTGTTATGCCCCCTCGTACAAGCTGGCGTCATCATCCTGGGTAAAAGACTTTCACTGTCTACCCTATCTAATCCTCTGATCATCTTGTATATCTCTATCAAATCCCCTCTTAGCCTTCTTCTTTCCAATGAGAACAGACTCAAGTCTGTCAGTCGTTCCTCATAAGACCTTCCCTCCAGACCAGGCAACATCCTAGTAAATCTCCTCTGCACCTTTTCCAATGCTTCCACATCCTTCCTGAAATATGGTGACCAGAACTGTGCACAATATTCCAAGTGTGGCTGCACTCGCGTTTTGTATAGTTGCAGCATGATATTGCGGTTCCGGAACTCAATCCCTCTACGAATGAAACCTAACACACTGTATGCCTTGTTAACAGCGCTATCAGCCTGGGTGGCAACTTTCAGGGATCCATGTACATGGACTTCAAGATCCCTCTGCACATCCACACTACCAAGAATCTTTCCATTGACCCAGTACTCTGCCTTCCTGTTATTCTTCCCAAAGTGAATCACCTCACATTTATCTGTATTGAACTCCATTTGCCACCTCTCAGCCCAATTCTGTAGTTTATCCAAGTCCCCCTGCAACCTGTAACATTCATCCAAACTGTCCACTACTCCATTGACTTTAGTGTTATCTGCAAATTTACTAATCCATCCACCTATGCTTGCATCTAAGTCATTTATGAAAATGACAAACAGCAATGGTCCCAAAATAGATCCTTGTGCCACACCACTAGTAACTGGACTCCAGGCTGAATATTTTCCATCAACCACCACTCGCTGCTTTCTTTCAGAAAGCCAGTTTCTAATCCAAGCTGCTAAATCACCCTCAATCCCATGCCTCTGCATTTTCTCCAATAGCCTACCATGCGAAACATTATCAAAGGCTTTACTGAAGTCCATGTACACCATGCCAACTGCCCTACCCTCATCTACATGCTTGGTCACCTTCTCAAAAAACTCAATGAGATTTGTGAGACATGACCTGCCCTTGATGAAACCATGCTGACTATCTGAAATCAAATTGTTGCTTGCTAGATGATTATAAATCCTATCTCTTATAATCCTTTCCAAAACATTCCCTACAACAGAAGTAAGGCTCACTGGTCTATAATTATTTGAGTCATCTCTACTGCCCTTCTTGAACAAAGGTACAACATTTGCAATCCTCCAGTCCTCTGGTACTAAACCTGTAAACAATGATGACTCAAATATCAAAACCAAAGGCTCTGATATCTCCTCCCTAGCTTCCAAGAGAATCCTCGGATAAATCCCATCCAGCCCAGGAGCTTTACTTTCACTCCTTTTAGAATTGATAACACCTGCTCATAACTAACCTCAATCCTTTCTAGTCTTATACCTTGTATCTCATTCTTCTCCTCTACAATATTCTCCTTTTCCTGAGTGAAAACCGATGAGAAACATTCATTTAGCACCTCTCCAATCTCCACAGGGTCCACACTCAACTTCCCACTTCTGTCTTTGACTGGCCCTATTCCTACCCTAGTCATCCTTTTATTCCTCACATACCTATAGAAAGCTTTAGGGTTCTCCTTTATTCTATTTGCTAAAGACTGCTCGTGTCCTCTCTTTGCTCTTCTTAACTCTCTCTTTAAATCCTTCCTAGCTGATCTGTAACTCTCCATCGCTTCATCTGAACCAACTTGTCTCATCAACACATAAGCATCCTTCTTCTGCTTAACAAGAGATACAATTTCTGTAGTAAACCACGGTTCCCTTACCTTATCACGTCCTCCCTGCCTGACAGGGACATACCTATCAAGGACATGCAATATCTGTTCCTTAACCCAGCTTCACATTCCTGTAGTCTGCATCCCCTGTATTTTGGTCCCCCATTCTATGCATCCTAATTCTTGCCTGATCGCATTATAATTGCCCTTCCCCATCGATAACTCTTGACCTGTGGCATGTACCTATCCCTTTCCATCACTAAACTAAATGTAACTGAATTATGGCCACTCTCTCCAAAGTGCTCACCTACAAATAAACCAAACCTGGCCTGGTTCATTACCAAGCATCAGATCCAGTGTGGCCTCCGCCCTTGTCGGCCCTTTGACATACTGTGTCAGGAAACCCTCCTGTACACATTGGACAACAACTGATCCATCTGATGTACTAGACTTATAGCATTTCCAGTCAATATTGGGGAAGGTAAAGTCCCCCACAATGACCACCCTGTTCCTATCACTCCTACCCAGAATCATTTTGCCAATCCTCTCCTCCACCTCCCTGGAACTCTGTGGAGGCCTATAAAAATCTCCAAGCAGTGTGACCTCTCCTCTCCTGTTTCTAACCTCAGTACACCCTACCTCAATAGACGAGTCCTTGTCAAAAGTTCTTTCAGCCATCGTTATACTATCCTTGACTAACAAGGCCACACCTCCCCCTCTTTTGCTGCCTTGCCTGTTCTTAATGAAAGATCTAAATCCTGGAACCTGTAACATCCATTCCTCACCCTGGTCTATCCGTGTATCTGGATATCGGAGTCCCAGGTACCTATCCATGCTGCAAGCTCACCTACCTTATTTCGGATACTTCTGGGCACTAAAGTAGACACACTTCAAATCCGCTTACTGTCTGCCAGCACATTCCTGTGACCATGAAATCCTGTCCCTGTCTTCCCTACTCTCATCCTCCTGCGCACTGGAGCTACCTCCGGTTCCCATCCCCATGCTGAGCTAGTTTAAACCCACCCGAATAGCACCAGCAAATTTCCCACCCTGGATATTAGTACCCCTCTGGTTCAAGTGAAGACCATCCTGTTTGTACAGGTCCCACCTTCCCCGGAATGAGCCCCAATTATCCAAATATTTAAAACCCTCCCTACTGCGCCATCCTTGCAGCCGCGTGTTCAGCTGATATCTCTCCCTATTCCTTGCCTCGCTATCGCATGGCACGGGTACAAACCAGAGATAACAACTCTGTTCGTTCTAGCTCTCAGCTTCCACCCGAGATCCCTGAAATCCTGCCTTACATCCCTATCCATCTTTCTACCTATGTCGTTGGTACCTTTGCGAACCATGACTTGGGACTGATCATCCTCTCCCTTCAGGACCCCAAAGACACGATCTGAGACATCATGGACCCTGGCACCTGTGAGGCAACACAGCAACCGTGAGTCTCGTTCATTCCCAATAAACCTTCTATCTGAGCCTCTAACTATTGCGTCCCCAATGACTAACACTCTCCTCCTTTCTCTCCTTCCCTTCTGTGCAACAGGGACAGGCTCTGTGCCAGAGACCTGGGCCCCGCTGCATACCGCTGGTAAGTCGACTGCCCCCAACAGTATCCAAAATGGTACATATGTTTTTCAGGGGTACGAACACAGGGGATCTCTCCACTGACTGTTTTGTCCCCCTTCGAACAGTCATCCAGCTTTCTTCATGCCTAGGAGTAATTACTTCCCTGTAACTCTTATCTATCACAGCCTCAGCCTCCTGAATGATCCGAAGTTCATCCAGCTCCCACTGCAGTTCCCTAACACGGTCTTGGAGGAGCGAGAGTTGGGTGCATTTCCTACAGAAGAGACATCAGACATAGGTTCTTTACGCAGAGAGTTGTGAGCACATTGAATTCGTTGCCAGTGGTGACGGTGGAAGCAGAGTAATTAGGGACATTTAAGGGACTGCTGGATATGCACATGGACAGGAGTGAGTTGAGGGGAGTGTGGGTTAGGTTATTTTATTTTAGATTAGGATTAATCTCCTTAGTGCAGATGGGTCAGATGGAGCCGTTTTTGTCAGGTGTGTTCAGGAGGGTTTCCTTACTCAGTATGTAGACAGACCGATGAGGGGAGAGGCCATTTTGGATTTGGTGCTCAGCAAAGAGATAGGACAGGTGGTGTGAGAACACTTTGGTGACAGTGATCACAACTGCCTCACATTTGCCATAGCCTTGGAGAGGGAAAGGAGCAGTTACAGAGGGAAGATATTTAATTGGGGAAAAGGAAATTATGACGCTATCAGACAGGAGTTGGGAAGTACAGACTGGGAGCAATTGTTCCACAGAAAGGGCACGGCAGACATGTGGAGACTATTTAAGGAGCAGTTGTTGTGAGTGATGCACGAATTTGTCTCTCTGAGGCAGGTAAGAAGGGGTAAGATTAAGGAACCTTGGATGACGAGAACAGAGGAGCTTCTCGTCAAAAGGAAGCAAGGATCTAGCATGGATTAGATTAGATTAGATTACTTAGATTACTTACAGTGTGGAAACAGGCCCTTCGGCCCAACAAGTCCACACCGCCCCGCCGAAGCGTAACCCACCCATACCCCTACATCTACATCTACATCTACCCCTTACCTAACACTATGGGCAATTTAGCATGGCCAATTCACCTGACCTGCACATCTTTGGACTTTAAAGGATTAAATATAGCTTTAAAGGATTACAGGTTTGTTAGAAAGGAGTTCAGAAATGGACTGAGGAGAGCCAGGAGGGGACATGAAAAAGGCAAAGCAGGAAGGATTAGGGAAAATCCAAAGGCATTTTAATCATACGTGAGGAATAAGAGAATGATCAGGAAGACGACAGGGTCGATCAGGAAGAGCGTAGGGAACTTGAGCGTGGAGTCTGATCAGATAGCGGAAGCCCTAAATGAGTTTTTTGCTTCAGTTTTCACTAAGGAAAGGGACTTTGTTATGAATGAGAACTTTGAGGAGCTGGGATACAGGCTTGAACAGATCAAGATTGATGAAGTTGATGTGCTGGAAATTTTGGCAAACATTAAGATTGATAAGTCCCCAGGGCCAGACCAGATTTATCCGAGGCTGCTCCGGGAAGCGAGAAAGGAAGTTGCTAAGCCACTGGTGAGGATATTTACCTCCTCACTCTCCATGGGAGTCATACCAGAGGATTGGAAGGAGGCGAATGTTGTTCCTCTTTTCAAGAAGGGTTATAGGGAAATCCCTGGCAATTACAGACCAGTCAGTCTTACGTCTGTGGTCAGCAAAGGTTTGGAAAGAATTCTGTGGAGTGGGATTTATGACTATTTGGAAAAGCATAGCGTGATTAAAGGCAGTTAGTATGGCATTGTGAAGGGCAGGTTATGCCTCACAAATCTTATTGAGTTCTTTGAGGAGGTGACAAGATGAAAGTCGAGCAGTGGATGTGGTGTATATGGACTTCAACAAGGCACTTGATAAGGTTCCCCATGATAGGCTCATTCATAAAGTCAGGAAGTATGGGATACAGGGAGATTTGGTTATCTGGATTCAGAATTGGTTGGCTGACAGAAGGCAGAGAGTTGTTGTAGATGGCAAGTATTCTGCCTGGAGATCAGTGTTGAGTGGGGTCCCGCAGGACTCTGTTCTTGGGCCTCTGCTCTCTGTAGTTTTTATAAATGACTTGGATGAGGAGGTCGAGGGGTGGGTTAGTAAATTTGCAGATGACACAAAGGTTGGAGGTGCCATTAATAGTATCAAGGGCTATTGCAAGCTGCAGCGCGACATAGACAGGATGCAGAGCTGGGCTGAGAAATGGCAGATGGAGTTCAACCTGGATAAATGCAAAGTGATGCCTTTTGGAAGGTCGAACTTGAATACTGAATATAGGATTAAAGACAGAATTTTTGGCAGCGTGGAGGAACAGAGGGATCTTGGCGTTCACGTACATAGATACCTCAAAGTTGCCACCCAAGTGGATAGGGTTGTTTAGAAAGCATATGGTGTTTTGGCTTTCATTAACAGGGGGATCGAGTTTAAGAGCCGTGAGGTTTTGCTGCAGCTCTACAAGTCCCTGGTGAGACCACACTTGGAATATTGTGTCCAATTCTGGTTACCCTACCATAGGAAAGATACAGAAGCTTTGGAGAGGGTGCAAAGAAGGTTTACCAGGATGCTGCCTGGACTGGAAGGCTTGCTTTGTGAAGAGCGGTTGGATAAGCTCAGACCTTTCTCTCTGGAGAGAAGGAGGAAGAGAGAGACCTGATCGAGGTATACAAGATAATGAGAGGCAGGGATAGAGTCAATAGCCAGAGACTTTTCTCCAGTGGTGGTGGAAGTAGAGTCATTATGGACATTTATGTGATTGTTGGACTTGCACATAGATATCAGTGAATTGAAGGGTGTGTAGGTTAAGTTATTTTATTTTACATTATGACTAATCCTCGGCACAAAATTGTGGGCCAAAGGACTTGTTCTGTGCTGCACTTTTCTATGTTCTACGTGTCTTGTGGATGCTTAGTCTTGAGTTGCGACAACTGTTCATTTCCAACACATTAAGCATTGTGTAGAGAACACCTACTATTATATCGATGCATCTTCTACAAGTAGATTGGCGGGCACAACATCTTATGTTGATGATGTTGACTGGACTACAGAGCTTTATTGTTTCTGAATACCTGTGGTTGTGTTCAGTTGAATAGGCTGCCTCAAAGTCTGACTGCCCACCTGACTGAATCATGAACTGCATTGGCTGGATTGATTTTGCTTCTGTGCCACTGTTATGGACAGCTGTAGTGAAGTATTCACTGAGCTACCATTACACTTTATTTTGTGACAAAATGCCTTCATCCATGGGAGTGTATGGTAGAACTTGAGAAACATTCAGTCATAGATTAAAAGAATGGACGTGTTATGAATCAATAGGAACGTGAATCACACACAGTGAAAAAGTCCAGACTCTGAATAAAATGATTCTTGAGCACCAGAAAGTGATTCTCTTCTGGCCCAAAAGTGTATGGCACTCAAACAAATTTGTTTTCTTCCAGAAGATTAATGCCAAATCTTCAAAATATTTATCAGTTGGAAAAATGCTTTATTTCTAAGCCACTTTAGATAATGGAAAGGAACAAATTTGAAACAAGAAACCAAAAAAACAGCCAAATAGTCATAACATCATGAAGATATACAGCACAGAAACAGACCCTTCCATCCAATTTAGCCATGCCAACCAGATATTCTAAATTAATTTAGTCTGATTTGTGAGCATTTGGCCCATATCCTTCTAAACTCTTCCTATTCATGTATCCTTCCAGATGCCTTTTAAATGTTGTAATTGTACCAGGTTCCACAACTTCCTCTGGCAGCTCATTCCAGAAATACAGCACCCTTTGTATGAAAAAGGTGCCCCTTAGGTCCCTCTGAAAATTTTTCCCTCACCTGAAACCTATGCCCTCTAGTTTTGGTCTCCCTACTTTGGGAAAAAGCCTTGGCTAATCACCCTATCCATGCCCATCATGATTTTATAAACTTCTATAAGGTCACCCCTCAGCCTCCAATGCTCCAGGGAAAATAGCTCCAGCCTATTCAGCTTAAACCCTCCAATCCTGGCAACATCCTCATTAATCTTTTCTGAACCCTTTCAAATTTCACAATGTTAATTCGATAGCAAGGAGACCCGAATTGAATGCAGTATCCCAAAAGTGGCCTAATCAGCTAATGAGTTTATTTTGCCACTGAAGAATTTACAATTGTATTTCACCTTTGACTGAGATGGATTTGTGCATGGATTGCTGAATGAAGTAATCGAGTTAAAGTTACTTACCTTGTATTTGAGCTAGTGTGAAAGATTGCCTTTAACTTTGGAGATCTGATCAAGGTGAGGTGGTAGCATAATGGGTAGTACCCCAAGCCTGGGGACTGGTGAACTTGGATGACTGGTTTTACAATACAGAGTGATACCAACTGTCTGGGTTCAATTCCCACTTTGACTGAGGTCACCATTAAGGATGCAACTTCCCAATTTCTCCCTCTCACCTGATGGCATTGTAAGAATCAGGTTAACCCACCACCAGCCCTAGAGTCTGGTAAAACTACAGTGACTTTGTCACAAACTAATAAGCACAGGCTAAAATTCTGGGAACACATGTTTGTGTTTCATTGTGGCAAATGGCTAAAATCTGAATTCAATAAAAAAATCTGGAATTGAAAGCTAGTCTAATCATAAGTGCTGGATTAGTGGTGCTGGAAGAGCACAGCAGTTCAGGCAGCATCCAACGAGCAGCTCGTTGGATGCTGCCTGAACTGCTGTGCTCTTCCAGCACCACTAATCCAGTATTTGGTTTTCAGCATCTGCAGTCATTGTTTTTACCTTAATCATAAGTGCTGTTGATTGATTGGGTTTACTAATGTCCTTCAGGATAGCTTTATTAAATCTCCCTTTCTTGCCTTTTTCTGACCCCAGACCTGCAGCAACTCTTTAATAGTGGTTAACTCTTAAATACTCTCTTGTCAGTTATGGATGGGCAATATATATTCACATCACAGGAATAGAAAGAAAGACTGCTCAAGGATTTCATCCAATGGAAGTGACTGGAACAGCTTAGTTGATAGTTAGAAGGCTTATACTGGGGTATTAATCAGAAGAATACTGTTGAGACTATTAGGGGGAGGGAGGGGGGGCTTTGTTATTGCTATAATGGCAGCTATAATGGTACAAGCATTTCATATGGAGAATACCAAATGCTTTGACAAAAGTTTAGGTCATATTGCGACTGCTGGCTGAGCTCTTGTCAAAGCTGGAAAAGAAACACAATCCAAATGGAAATGAAAAAAAAAAGTGTTACTAGGATTGATTGCAGAATCTTGAAGTGAGTTCAGAGTCCAGGAAAACCCATGATGTACAAAATATGCCAATAGCAATCACTCAAGTCGCAAAAGCCTTTGTAGAAACTCCAACCAAAACAGAAATTGCTGGATAAAACACAGCAAAGTTGGCAGCGGCTGTGGAGAGAAAATTGACTTAACGTTTTGGGTCACTGGCTATCCAGCAATTTCCAGTGTTGTTCCTGATTTCCAGCATCTGGGGTTCTTTGGTTGTGTTCAGAAAAACTTGTGTTCATTGATACTGCAGCAGATTGTTCACAGACACATTCTAGAGCAAATTCAGTGATAGAGCTGAAAAATGTGTTGCTGGAAAAGCGCAGCAGGTCAGGCAGCATCCAAGGAGCAGGAGGATCAACGTTTCGGGCATAAGCCAAAGAAGGGCTTATGCCCAAAACATTGATTCTCCTGCTCCTTGGATGCTGCCTGACCTGCTGCGCTTTTCCAGCAACACATTTTTCAGCTCTGACCTCCAGCATCTGCAGTCCTCACTTTCTCCAAATTCAGTGATATACCTCCAAGTGACAGCATGGCAAAGAAATAGCCTGCTCACTAACATTCAATTTGAGTTCCACCAGGACCACTAAGCTCCTGGTCAATATACAGCCTTGGCCCAAATATTGACAAAAGAGCTGAACACCAGAGGTGAGGAGAGAGTGACTTGGCATCAAGCCAACATTCAACCAAGTATGGCATCGAGAAGCCCCCCAAACAAAAAAATTTAAAAATAAGAAACTAGTTTAGCTATGATCTCATTGAAGGACAGAGCAGACTTGATAAGGCTGGATGGACTATTTCTACTCCTATGTCTTAATCAGGAATGGATAATAAATACTGGTCCAATCAGCATCACCCATATCTCATCAACAAACAAAAATGTTCAATTGAAAATCTGTGCCAGTGAGGCATTTGAGACTTTTGGATCAATGGAGTGCAATATTCAATTCAAGGGAAAGTTCCTGATATTAGCCACTGCTGAAGCAAGATAGTCAGAAAACCAATAATGATGGATAAAGTCTGGTCTCGTAAATGTATACTGGAAATATACTTTGAGATGACTAAGCAGCTTGATCAACAATTGATTAGACAAATGAACATTTTCAAAGGACATTATGAAGATTCAACACAGATAAAGGCCCTCTGGTCCAACTGAGGAACTAAAATCTGGATTTAGGCTGTTGTCAGGAGCAACCATTTAATGCATGCTTTTATTAACTGCAAAATGGCTTCTCAATGCAAGTAACATAAAGTAACATAATAACATGGCTTCAGGCTGCAAATTAACACTGTACTTGAAATGGCTTCTCACACTGCTAAAAGCTGCATTCCTGCCTTGCTGAGCTAACTGAATCAAAAGATAAAGCAGACAATGGACCCTTCAGGTTATGGAATTAACTAAGCTAGATAGGACGTTACTAACCACCCTAGCTAACCTTAAAATGCAGGTGCAAGGAGATAAAGGGTGGAAAACAACTTTGTTTCCCAGGAAATATCATTGGGTTAACCTGCTGTCCATTATGTCATTTTGTTACACTTTATTGGATGTACTCTGCAATTAGCGTTTTTTTATTTCTTAAGAAACATATAAAAATTGCCTTTGTCCAAGTGAGTTGCGCAATTTCTCCAAGGAATACAGAAGCTTTTAACCTCTGTGTTGCTGGACAAACCTGTACCTGGCTGTTACTAATTAGTGTGAAATCTTGCTGAAGCAGACCGTACTTCTGTTGTTTATTTGACCGATTGCAGAACCAAGAAACCCCTCCTGGGGGATTGAGAACGTCACAATGAATCTGGATCGTCAAAAATACACTCAATCTGCATTGACATCAGTGTGAGCACGTGTGTCCGAGTGAGACGCTGAAGCAATGATAGCATACTGCAAAGCTCGGCCCACACCTTTCAGAATCTGGGCTATTAAAATCCAGATTGAGAAGGAAGTGTAGGGGCTTGAGAGAAACTATGTGCCAATGGAAGTGATTGCTGGGATTGGCAACCCATTTGTGGTAGAACCCAAATTACACAGAATCATGAAACTAGGTAAAGTCAGAATCAAGCAAGCAGTTGATGTTGCATATTTTTGAGATTTATATGAAGACATATTAGGTCCCAAGCATTTGGCAAAATTGGATTTATCACATGAGCAAACACAGCTTGAACCTGTCAACAATACTTCATGATAAGTGCACATGTTGGATTCTATGTAGTTGCATTATGGAGTGAAGGCATCTCCAACAATCTTCAAAGCTGTAACGGAACTTTGAGGGTATCTTGGCCTGAACGTTTTTGTGAAAGTTACAATTAATACTCCAATATAAGCGTCGGTGGCTGAGGGGTGACCTTATAGGGGCATGGATACGATTAGATTAGATTACTTACAGTGTGGAAACAGGCCCTTCGGCCCAACAAGTCCACACCGCCCCGCCAAAGCGTAACCCACCCATACCCCTACATCTACCCCTTACCTAACACTATAGGCAATTTAGCATGGTCAATTCACCTGGCCTGCACATCTTTGGACTGTGGGAGGAAACCGGAGCACCCGGAGGAAACCCACGCAGACACGGGGAGAACGTGCAAACTCCACACAGTCAGTCGCCTGAGGCGGGAATTGAACCCGGGTCTCAGGCGCTGTGAGGCAGCAGTGCTAACCACTGTGCCACCGTGCCACCGATAAATAGACAAAGTCTTTTCGCTGGAGTTGTGGAGTCCAGAGCTAGAGGGCATAGGTTTAGGGTGAAAGGGGAAAGATATAAAAGAGACCTAAGGGGCAACTTTTTCACACAGACGGTGGTACGTGTATGGAATGAGCTGCTCAAGGAAGTGGTGTAGGCCAGTACAATTGCAACATTTAAAAGGCACTTGGATGAGTATATGAATAGGAAGTATTTGGAGGGGTATGGGCCGGGTACTGGCAGGTGGGACTAGATTGGGTTGGGTAATCTGGTCAGCATGGACTGGTTGGACTGAAGGGTCTGTTTCCATGCTGTACAATCTCTATGACTCTATAAAGGAAAGATGTATCTGAACTACTTAGAATTTTGGCCCATGTTTGCAATTTTGGTGCCTCCATTGAATGAGCCGTAGAAGAAAGATGTACATATGAGCCGACATATACCAAGATCAGGTTTACATTTTATTGTAAATTATACGTAACTTTATAGGGAGCATAGTAGAAGAGGATGACTTACCTAGAGACCTATAGACCAGCAATAGCTTCATGTGATCCAACATCACCATTAAAGTTAAAAATCACACAACACCAGGTTATAGTCCAACAGGTTTATTTGGAAGCACTAGCTTTCGGAGAGTTGCTCTTTCATCAGGTGGTTGTAGAGTATAAGATTGTAAGACACAGAATTTATAGCAAAAATTTACAGCGTGACGTAACTGAAATTATATGTGGAAAAAGACCTGGATTGTTTGTTAAGTCTCTCATCTTTTAGAATGACCATGTTGGTTTCACTTCTTTCATATGTAAATTGCAAAACATTTTAAAAAGTTACATTCTCAAGTGAACTTTAACAATTGGTGTCATGTCGGCCCAGATACTGCATTGAAGGTATGAGCTACTCCACAACCACTTGATGAAGGAGCAGTGCTCTGAACACTAGTGCTTCCAAATAAACCTGTTGGACTATAACCTGTTGTTGTGTGATTTTTAACTTTGTACACCCCAGTCCAATACCGGCATCCCCAAATCCATGACCAACATCACTATGATACAGTTCACATATGTTCAGTAGCTAAACCTAAAGCAAAGGTACAATTATCTTTTCTCTATAATAAGAACATATCATTTCAGAGCAGGTTTTCTTTATTCATTTGTTGAATGTGGGTGTCGCTAGCTGGCTAGCATTTATTAGGTAAAAACAATGACTGCAGATGCTGAAAACCAAATACTGGATTAGTGGTGCTGGAAGAGCACAGCAGTTCAGGCAGCATCCAACGAGCAGCGAAATCGACATTTTGGGCAAAAGCCCTTCATTAGGAATAAAGGCAGTGAGCCTGAAGCGTGGAGAGATAAGCTAGAGGAGGGTGGGGGTGGGGAGAAAGTAGCATAGAGTACAATGGGTGAGTGGGGGAGGAGATGAAGGTGATAGATCAAGGAGGAGAGGGTGGAGTGGATAGGTGGAAAAGAAGATAGGCAGGTCGGACAAGTCAAGGTGACAGTTACTGAGCTGAAAGTTTAGAACGAGGGTGAGGTGGGGGAAGGGGAAATGAGGAAGCTGTTGAAGTCCACATTGATGCCCTGGGGTTGAAGTGTTCCGAGGCAGAAGATGAGGCGTTCTTCCTCCAGGCGTCTGGTGGTGAGGGAGCGGCGGTGAAGGAGGCCCAGGACCTCCATGACCTCGGCAGAGTGGGAGGGGGAGTTGAAATGTTAGGCCACGGGGCGGTTTGGTTGATTGGTGCGGGTGTCTCGGAGATGTTCCCTAAAGCGCTCTGCTAGGAGGCGCCCAGTCTCCCCAATGTAGAGGAGACCGCATCGGGAGCAACGGATACAATAAATGATATTGGTGGATGTGCAGGTGAAACTTTGATGTATGTGGAAGGCTCCTTTAGGGCCTTGGATGGAAGTGAGGGAGGAGGTGTGGGCACAGGTTTTACAGTCCTAGGGGTGGCAGGGGAAAGTGCCAGAATGGGAGGGTGGGTCGTAGGGGGGTGTGGACCTGACCAGGTAGTCACAGAGGGAACGGTCTTTGCGGAAGGCGGAAAGGGGTGGGGAGGGAAATATATCCCTGGTGGTGGGGTCTTTTTGGAGGTGGCGGAAATGTCAGTGGATGATTTGGTTGATGCGAAGATTTGTAGGGTGGAAGGTGAGCACCAGGGGTGTTCTGTCCTTGTTACGGTTGGAGGGGTGGGGTCTGAGGGCGGAGATGTGGGATGTGGACGAGATGCGTTGGAGGGCATCTTTAACCACGTGGGAAGGGAAATTGCGGTCTCTAAAGAAGGAGGCCATCTGGTGTGTCCTATGGTGGAACTGGTCCTCCTGGGAGCAGATACGGCGGAGGCGGAGAAATTGGGAATACGGGATGGCATTTTTGCAAGAAATAGGGTGGGAAGAGGTGTAATCCACATTTATTGCCCATCCCTAGTTGCCCTTGAGAAAGTTGCCCTTGCCTTCTTGAACCGCTCTGGCTCACCTGTTGTGGGTTGACCCCAATGTCCTGAGGGAGGGAATTCCAGGATTCTGATCCAGTGATAGTGAAGGAGAGGTGATATATTTCCATGTCAGGATGGTGAGTGGTTTAGTCGGGAACTTGAAGGTAGGTGAACCCATATATCTACTGTCCTTGTGCTTCGAGATGGAAGTCATCACAGCTCTGAAAGGAGCTGTCTGAGGATCTTCAGTGAATTTCTGTGGTGCATCTTGTAAGTAATACATACTAATATCACTGAGTATCTGTGGTAAACAGAGTATATATTTGTCCTGAATGGTGACAGGAGAAAGTGAGGACTGCAGATGCTGGAGATCAGAGCTGAAAATGTGTTACTGGAAAAGTGCAGCAGGTCAGGCAGCATCCAAGGAGCAGGAGAATCGACGTTTCGGGCATGAGCCCTTCTTCAGGAATGAGGAAAGTGTGTCCAGCAAGCTAAGATAAAAGGTAGGGAGGAGGGACTTGGGGGAGGTCAAGTGAGGGTGATAGGCCGGAGTGGGGGTGGGGGCAGAGAGGTCAGGAAGAAGATTGCAGGTTAGGAAGGCGGTGCTGAGTTCGAGGGATTTGACTGAGACAAGGTGGGGAGAGGGGAAATGAGGAAACTGGAGAAATCTGAGTTCATCCCTTGTGGTTGGAGGGTTCCTAGGCGGAAGATGAGGCGTTCTTCCTCCAACTGTCATGTTGCTATGGTCTGGCGATGGAGGAGTCCAAGGACCTGCATGTCCTGGGTGGAGTGGGATGGGGAGTTGAAGTGTTGAGCCACGAGGTGGTTGGGTTGGTTGGGCCGGGTGTCCCAGAGGTGTTCTCTGAAACGTTCCGCAAGTAGGTGGCCTGTCTCCCCAAAATAGAAGAGGCCACATCGGGTGCAGCGGTTGCAATAAATGATGTGTGTGGAGGTGCATGTGAATTTGTGGTGGATATGGAAGGATCCCTTGGGGCCTTGGAGGGAAGTAAGGGGGGAGGTGTGGGCGCAAGTTTTGCATTTCTTGCGGTTGCAGGGGAAGGTGCCGGGAGTGGAGGTTGGGTTGGTGGGGGGCGTGGACCTGACGGAGGGAGTGGTCTTTTCGGAACGCTGATAGGGGAGGGGAGGGAAATATATCCTGGTGGTGGGGTCCATTTGGAGGTGGCGGAAATGACGGCGGATGATATGCTGTATATGGAGTTTGGTGGGGTGATAGGTGAGGACCAGTGGGGTTCTGTCCTGGTGGTGGTTGGACGGGCAGGGTTCAAGGGCGGAGGAGCGGGAAGTGGAGTAGATGCGGTGGAGGGCATCGTTGATCACGTCTGGGGGGAAATTGCAGTCATTGGAGAAGGAGGCCATCTGGGTTGTACGGTATTGGAACTGGTCCTCCTGGGAGCAGATGTGGCGGAGACGAAGGAATTGGGAATATGGGATGGCGTTTTTACAGGGGATAGGGTGGGAGGAGGAGTAGTCTAGGTAGCTGTGAGAGTCGGTCGGTTTATAGTAAATGTTCGTGTTGATTCGGTCGCCCGAGATAGAAATGGAAAGGTCTAGGAAAGGGAGGGAGGAGTCTGAGATGGTCCAGGTGAATTTGAGATCGGGTGGAAGGTGTTGGTAAAGTGGATGAACTGTTCAACCTCCTCGTGGGAGCACAAGACAGCGCCGATACAGTCATCGATGTAGCAGAGGAAAAGGTGCCAGTGTAGCTGCAGAAGATGGACTGTTCCTCATATCCTATGAAGAGGCAGGCATAGCTGGGGCCCATGCGGGTGCCCATGGTTACTCCTTTGGTTTGGAGGAAGTGGGAGGATTGGAAAGAGAAGTTGTTCAGGGTGAGGACCAGTTCAGTCAGTCGAAGGAGGGTGTCGGTGGAAGGGTACTAGTTGGTATGGCGGGAAAGGAAGAAGCGGAGGGCTTTGAGTCCTTCGTGATGGGGAATGGAGGTGTACAGGGACTGGATGTCCATGGTGAAGATAGGGCATTGGGGACCGGGGAAGCGAAAATCATGGAGGAGCTGGAGGCCGTGGGTGGTGTCTCGAACGTAGGTGTGGAGTTCTTGGACCAAGAGCGACAGGACTGTGTCGAGGTATGCAGAGATGAGTTCGGTGGGGCAGGAGCAGGCTGAGACAATGGATCGGCCAGGACAGTCAGGTTTGTGGATTTTGGGCAGGAGGTAGAAATGGGCGGTACGGGGTTGTGGGACTATGAGGTTGGAGGCGGTGGATGGGAGATCCCCTGAGGTGATGAGGTTATGGATGGTCTGGGAGATGATAGTTTGGTGGTGGGAGGTGGGGTCATGGTCAAGGGGGCAGTAGGAGGAGGTGTCTGCGAGCTGACGTTTAGCCTCAGCGGTGCAAAGGTCAGTGCTCCAAACTACTACCGTACCTCCCTTGTCTGCCGGTTTGATAGTGAGGTTGGGGTTGGAACGGAGGGAGTGGAGGGCTGCACATTCCGAGGGTGAGAGGTTGGAGTGGGTGAGAGGGGTGGAGAAGTTGAGGCGGTTAATGTCCCGGTGGCAGTTGGCTATGAAGAGATCGAGGGCAGGTAAGAGGCTAGCACGGGGTGTCCAGGTGGATGGGACCAAACCACCATCTCCCAGACCATACATAACCTCATCACCTCAGGGGATCTCCCATCCACCGCCTCCAACCTCATAGTCCCACAAACCTGCACTGCCCGTTTCTACCTCCTGCCCCAAATCCACAAACCTGACTGCCCCTGGCCGACCCATTGTCTCAGCCTGCTCCTGCCCCACCGAACTCATCTCTGCATACCTCGACACGGTCCTGTCCCCATTAGTCCAAGAACTCCCCACCTACGTTCGGGACACCACCCACGCCCTCCACCTCCTCCATGATTTTCGCTTCCCCGGTCCCCAACGCCTTATCTTCACCATGTACATCCAGTGCCTATACACCTCCATCCCCCATCACGAAGGACTTAAAGCCCTCCGCTTCTTCCTTTCCCGCCGACCCAACCAGTACCCTTCCACTGAGACCCTCCTTCGACTGACTGAACTGGTCCTCACTCTGAACAACTTCTCTTTCCAATCCTCCCACTTCCTCCAAACCAAAGGGGTAGCCATGGACACCCGCATGGGCCCCAGCTATGCCTGCCTCTTCGTAGGATATGTGGAACAGTCCATCTTCCGCAGCTACACTGGCCCCACACCCCACCTTTTCCTCCACTACATCGATGACTGTATCGGCGCTGCCTCGTGCTCCCATGAGGAGGTTGAACAGTTCATCCACTTTACCAACACCTTCCACCCCGACCTCAAATTCACCTGGACCATCTCAGACTCCTCCCTCCCCTTCCTAGACCTTTTCATTTCTATCTCGGGCGACCGAATCAACACGGACATTTATTATAAACCGACCGACTCCCACAGCTACCTAGACTACACCTCCTCCCACCCTGCCCCCTGTAAAAACGCCATCCCATATTCCCAATTCCTTCGTCTCTGCCGCACCTGCTCCCAGGAGGACCAGTTCCAATACCGTACAACCCAGATGGCATCTTACTTCAAAGTGCACAACTCCCCCCCAGACGTGATCGATGTTCCCTCCATCGCATCTCCTCCACTTCCCGCTCCTCTGCCCTTGAGCCCCGCCCCTCCAACCATCACCAGGACAGAACCCCACTGGTCCTCACCTACCACCCCAACAACCTCCATATACATCGTATCATCCGTCGTCATTTCCGCCACCTCCAAATGGACCCCACCACCAGGGATGTATTTCCCTCCCCTCCCCTCTCAGCGTTCTGAAAAGACCACTCCCTCCGTGACTCCCTTGTCAGGTCCACACCCCCCACCAACCCAACCTTCACTCCCGGCACCTTCCCCTGCAACCGCAAGAAATACAAAACTTGCGCCCACACCTCCCCCTTTACTTCCCTCCAACGCCCCAAGGGATCCTTCCATATCCACCACAAATTCACCTGCACCACCACACACATCATTTATTGCATCCGCTGCACCCGATGTGGCCTCCTCTATATTGGGGAGACAGGCCACCTACTTGCGGAACGCTTCAGAGAACACCTCTGGGACACCCGGCCCAACCAACCCAACCACCCTGTGGCTCAACACTTCAACTCTCCGTCCCACTCCACCCAGGACATGCAGGTCCTTGGACTCCTCCATCGCCAGACCATAGCAACACGACAGTTGGAGGAAGAACCCCTCATCTTCCGCCTAGGAACCCTCCAACCACAAGGGATGAACTCAGATTTCTCCAGTTTCCTCATTTCCCCTCCCCCCACCTTGTCTCAGTCAAATCCCTCGAACTCAGCACCGCCTTCCTAACCTGCAATCTTCTTCCTGACCTCTCTGCCCCCACCCCCACTCCGGCCTATCACCCTCACCTTGACCTCCTTCCACCTATCGCATTTCCAACGCCCCTCCCCCAAGTCTCTCCTCCCTACCTTTTATCTTAGCCTGCTGGACACACTTTCCTCATTCCTGAAGAAGGGCTCATGCCCGAAACGCCGATTCTCCTGCTCCTTGGATGCTGCCTGACCTGCTGCGCTTTTCCAGCAATACATTTTCAGCCCTGAATGGCGACAAGCTTCTTGAGTGTTGTTGGAGCTGCACCCATCCGGGAAAGTGGGGATTAGTCCATCATACTCCTGACTTGTGCCTTGTAGACAATGGACAGGCTCTGGGGAGTCAGGATGTGAGTTACTCACCGCAGTATTCATAGCCCTGTCGATCATTTAGCCATTCATGTCTATTCCATCATTCAATTAGATCTGAAGGAGAGTCATATGGAGCTAAAACATTAATTCTGTTTCTCTTCCCACGGATGCTGTCAGACCTGATGAGTTTCTCCAATATTCTCTGTTTGCTTCAATTAGATTAGGATTGAATTGATTGTAGCCCTAATCCACTTTCTTGGTAATCCCCTTTAATTTTTGGCTCCCTTGCTAATCAAGAATCGGCCATTGCCTTACAAATATTCAATGACCATTGCTTTCTGAGTAAGAGAATTCTAGACACTCATGATCCTCTGAGTGAAAAACTTTTCCTGCATCATCATTTTAAACGGTCTCTCCCATTTCTCTTACCCACACAGGGAAACATTCTTTCAGCATCTAACTGTCAAGTGCCCTCAGCATCTTCAATGCTTCAGTATGTAGAAAGGAAGGCATGGCCTACTGGTGCTATCATTAGATTATTAATCCAGAGACCTAGGTAATATTCTGGGAACCCGACTTCAAATGGCATAAGATGGTAGAATTCAAGATTGGAATTGAGAGTCTAATGATGATCATGAATCCACTGTCGACTGTAGAAAAAACCTCACTTGGTTCATTTCAGGCAAGGAAACAGTCATCCTCACCTGGTCTGGCCTACATGTGACTCCAGACCCACAGCAATATGGTTGACTCTGTACTGCCCCTGGGTAATTAGGGACAGACAATAAATGTTGCCTACATCCTGTGAATGAATAACAACCTTCTAACAGGGACCCAAAGTGAAATATTGTTGGATATTACTTCTGAAAGCATGGTATCTATTGTGATTCTCTCCAGTGGAACTAGCTGAGATGCTTTGGTTAGATACATTGCCATTTGTTAGCATGAGATTAAGTTAACAATGCCAGTTGGGGGAAAGGATATGTGTAAGAAAGTCTTTAACAGAAGTGAGGTTCAGTCTTGGTATACAGAACGTAACATTTAATAGCTAGTTAAATTATAACTGAGTTACATGACGATTCATATGTACTTAAGGGTAAATAAACATTAGCAGACTTTCATGTTGAACATACGAGCAGAGTTAGTGTGAAATCTAAGGCCAAGGTATTTTTTATTGGCCTTGAATAGATACTGATCTAGAAACAATGCAAAGTTTGCCAAGATTGCAGAAGTTGGCTGTCAAAAGCTCCTTTACAACCACAGTTATGGTTGAATGGATCATTTCAAAGAGTGCAAACATAATTTGCTGATAAGGCAATCGAAAGATCAAAACTGGAACATAATCAAGCAAGGAGGAAAGAATAAACAGCATGTATGCCAATTATGAAAAATATTTAAACATGTGCATGCATTGAAAACACAGACTGTTCCCAATTTTGCTGAGATTATTGACCGGATGTCAAAGTGAATCAAAAGAAAGTAACTAAAGCAGGTTTTCAAAAGAAAAGAAAAATGGGGCCGAATCCTACACTTTTGACCAAAGTCTGAGTTGCAATGAGTTTTTCGAAGTGTTTTTGCATTGTTTAGTGAGATTTCTCCTTGCAGCTCACCAAACTTGCCTCATTAACTCCTCACTATACCTTATGGCCCCCTCTTGTGTAATTCCACTGCCATCTTACCACATGCCATTCCTGGGTCAACTTGCCACTCGCTGGACATCCAAAGACCAGCATCCCTTGCACCCAGAGAAGCATTGATAATCTTGTGTTGCTCCTCACCAGTGTCATTATGCTGGGATACTGCCTTGCAAAACAACCCCATTCTCTCATTCTAGTCATTGTTTCATCACTAGGTCACACACTTTACCTGTCCTCAGCCACAACCCATCCAAACACCCACTCTAGGTCACTGCTACTCTTTACACACTGTAGACCAATATTTTGTCATTGTGCAGCAGAGAATCATTACAAACAAGCAATCATATAATTCCAAACAGGACCTGTTGTTTGTAGCCAGTAACTTTAATACAAACAAGATGAATAGAGTCAAAAATGGCACAACACTGGGTTATAGTCCAACAGGTTTATTTGATTACAAAGTCTTGTCAAAGGTCATTGCCAAGTGGGTCCGGTCTGCTCTGGGATTGGTGATTCACCCTGACCAAACCTGTGCTGTACTGAGCAGGAAGATCGCTGAGGGTCCCGCGTGCTCCTCAGGGATACGATCACCTACGTGTAGGACAGGGGGTGGACACCTACCTCATCGGCTTGGACCAGGAGAAAACCTTTGACAGGATATCGCACGCATATATGAAAGAGGTTCTCTCCAAAATGGACTATGGGATGGGAATCTGCAATTGCATCTGACTGCTGTACACCAATATCGTAAGTGCAGTCTCAGTTAATGGGTGGGAATCAGAAAGCTTTCCAATCAGATGTGGAGCCAGGCAGGACTTCCCACTCTCTCCTGCCTTGTTTATGTGCTTTATAGAGCCATTTGCTGAGTCTATCGGGAAGGATGTGAGCCTGAGAGGAGTGACTATTCCTGGCAGCTGGGGCCTACAGGTTAAGGCCTTCCTGTACATGTTTAAGACACTGTTTTCTGCTCGGATCCACTGTCAATGTACAGACTCATGTGCATCTGTTATGAGTTTGAACGGGCCTTGGGGCCCAAGGTAAATCCAGGTGTGGGTGAGGCCAGGCTGTTTGGAAACTGGGCCAACTAATCCTCTATTCCCTTCACCGTCACGACAGACCACCTGAAGGTGGTGGGCATTTGGTTCGGAGGGACTGGGACATGCGCCAAGCCTTGGGAGGAGTGTGTCACTAAAGTGAGGCAGAAGCTGGGCAGATGGGAGCACTAGTCACTCTCCATGGTGGGTAAAAACCTAGTCAGTAACAATGAGGTACTCTTAGTGTTGTTGTACATGGTGCAGGTCTGGCCTATTTCCTGAACCTACTTCATGTGGAGATCAAAAATGTACTGTTCGAAGGGACACCATGTATAAAGGTCCGGACAAAGGGGAAAAAAACACACCCACACTACTCTCCTCCGATGGCCACCTTTGTGTGTGGCTGCATCAAGCTGTCTGTGTATCCTCAGTACGCAAACACCAAGAGTCACTACGTACTAAGTTTCTACCTGTCCCTGGTGTTGGGAAGGATGGGTCTGGCCTCGCTGCTGTGGAAGTCTCCAAGTAGTTGGGCTGTTCTGTATCACCTGTCCTTCATGCAGAAATTTGCAAACAGAAACACCTTTGACCATAAGTCCTTGGCCAGCACCCTTGAAACCCTTCGGGAACAGGAGAGGGCGAATCCTATTGAGTGATTTCCTGGGCAGACTGTCAAAATCATTTGACTGAATGCCATATCGCCAGAACAAGATCCAGGACATGGCTTGGCTGGTGGTGAGATGGGTCCTGCCTGTGAGATCCTTTATGCATTCCCGGACTCTCTGTGCCACCGCATGTTGCCCTTGAAGTGGCTGTGGAGGGGACGAGACTCACACACCTCCTTCTGGAATGTACTTCTGCAAAGGATGTCTGGAGAGGAATGCAGTGGGGTTTGTCCTGAGTGGCTCCGTGACACAGGACTCTGTGCTCCATGTTCCCCAGCACACCGAGACAAACATCAGCTGTGCTTGGAGGACCATCAACTCCTGTTTAAGAAAGGTGGTAAGGACAAGCCAAGGAACTATAGACCAGTGAGCCTGACGTCGGTGGTGGGCAAGTTGATGGAGGGAATCCTAACAGAATCCTAACGGACAGGATGTACATGTATTTGGAAAGGCAAGGACCGATTAGGTATAGTCAACATGGCTATATGTGTGGGAAATCACGTCTCACAAACTTGATTGAGCTTTTTGAAGGAGTAACAAGGAGGATTGATGAGGGCAGAGCAGCAGACGTAATCTATATGGACTTCAATAAGGCGTTCAACAAGGTTCCCCATGGGAGACTGGTTAGCTAGGTTAGACCTCATGGAATACAGGGAGAACTCACCATTTAGATACAGAACTGGCTCAAAGGTAGAAGACAGAGGGTGATGGTGGAGGGTTGTTTTTCAGACTGGAGGCCTGTGCCCAGTGGAGTGGCACAAAGATTGATCCATTACCTTTCATCATTTATATAAATGATTTGGATGCGAGCATAAGAGGTACAGTTAGTAAGTTTACAGATGACACCAAAATTGGAGGTGCAGTGGAGAGCAAAGAAGGTTACCTCAGATTACAACAGAATCTGGACTAGATGGGCCAATGGACTGTGAAGTGGCAGATGGAGTTTAATTCAGATAAATGCTTGGTACTGCATTTTGGGAAAGCAAATCTTAGCAGGACTTATACACTTAACTGTAAGGTCCTCGGGAGTGTTGCTGAACAAAGAGACCTTGGAGTGCAGGTTCATAGCTCCTTGAAAGTGGAGTCACAGGTAGATAGGATAGTGAAGAAGGCGTTTGGTATGCTTTCCTTTCTTGGTCAGAGTATTGAGTACAGGAGTTGAGAGGTCATGTTGCTGCTGTACAGGATATTGGTTAGGCAACTGTTGGAATATTGCATGCAATTCTGGTCTCCTTCCTATCGGAAAGATGTTGTGAAACTTGAAAGGGTTCAGAAAAGATTTACAAGGATGTTGCCAGGGTTGGAGGATTTGAGCTACAGGGAGAGGCTGAAGAGGCTGGGGCTGTTTTCCCCAGAGCGTCGAAGGTTGAGGGGTGACTTTATAGAGGTTTACAAAACCATGAGGGGCATGGATAGGACAAATAAGCAAAGTCTTTTCCCTGGGGCGAGGGGGTCCAGGACTAGAGGGCATAGGTTTGAGGGGAAAGATACAAAAGAGACGTAAGGGACAAAGTTTTCATGCAGAGGGTGTTACATGTATGGAATGAGCTGCCAGAGGATGTGGTGGAGGCTGGTACAATTGCAACATTTAAAAAGCATCTGGATGGGTATATGAATAGGAAGGGTTTGGAGGGATATGGGCTGGGTGCTGCCAAGTGGATCTAGATTGGCTTAGGATATCTGGTCAGCATGGACGAGTTGGACCGAAGGGCCTGTTTCCGTGCTGTACATCTCTATGATTCTATGAAGCCATAACCCGGTGAAAGACGCTCTTTGGTCTGTCCGAAACTTGCTGGCCTTCCAGCTGAAGGAGTTAACCCCGACTGAGTGTTGCAGACTAGGCATGTTTCAAGGTCCAGGACTACATACTGAGGGACACGCTGAAGCTTGGGCAAGCAAATCTACTGCCAAAGTGCAGTGGGGAAAGACCACTGTGTAAGGTCCCTCTGCCAGATAAATGGGGGTCCATTCAATAATTGGGCTCCACTGACTCCTCAGCTAAATGCCAAGAGGTAAACATCGAGAATGGTGAATATCAATGACTTAACTTGTTCTCTGTTTGTCAAGACAGTATAGATCGGAGCAGCTTCAATGACTGCACATGTACCAAAGATTTCTTTCTATGAATAAAGTTTAAAAATAACAGATTAGATTACTTACAGTGTGGAAACAGGCCCTTTGGCCCAACAAGTCCACACCGACCCTCCGAAGAGCAATCCATCCAGACCCATTCCCCTACATTTAGGTCCCCTTCGCCTAACACTACAGGCAATTTAGCATGGCCAATTCACCAAACCTGCACATCTTTTGGACTATGGGAGGAATCCCACAGAGATACAGGGAGAATGTGCTAACTCCACACAGACGGTTGCCTGAGGCAGGAATTGAACCCGGATCTCTGGCGCTGTGAAGCAGCAGTGCTAACCACAGTGCCACCATGCCGCCTGTGAATTATTTGAAACCGCAAGCTTTCGGAGCCCCCGGTGCTTCCTCAGGCAGCTGGTGGCACAATAATCCGGGTGGAAATAGCCCTCATTGGGGACATTCAGAGTGAAAGGATATTAACTCTCTGAACAGACAGTGATGCCATGCCCTGCAGATGAGGCTGCACACACTCTTCCAAACAGTTAGACATCCAGTGCCTAATAACCAGGTCATGTCTCCATCATTCACTGAACTTGGCAAAGGTCCCACCCTACATATTACATCAAAAAGGGAGTACCTGCTATACTCCAAATGCCCAGCACATAATCATTCAAGTATCATTACATTCAGCATTAACCGTCTCCAAAAGAACATGGTCAAGTGAGGAAGTGATGTTCCCCATCTCCCACTGCATCATTGGAGGTCTCAGAACCACTGGCTCATCTTTGGCCAGTACCATCGCTTTTTATATCATTGCTACAAACTTCCCCAGTCATATACTAAGGTACAATGTGCAAAGACCCAATAGCATAGTGAGAATTCATCCAGAAATAGAAAAATAATCACGTTCACTCTGCATGCATTACACATGGATGCGGAGACCACTGGAAGTGATATCTGGCTGGAGTTTACCGATGTCTGTGTCAATGTATTTGTCCCTGCTATGTCCTAGTTTCCTGCAGAAGTTATAGAACATTGAACATTACAGCACAGTACAGGCCCTACGGCCCTCGATGTTGCAACAACCTGTGAAACCAATCTGTAGCCCATCTAACCTACATTATTCTATTTCATCCATATGTAAATCCAATAACCATTTAAGTGCCATTAAAGCTGGTGAGTCTACTACTATTGCAGACAGGGCGTTCCATGCACCTACTACTACCTGAGTAAAGAAACTACCTCTGGCATCTGTCCCATATTCAAATTCCATCAATTTAAAGCTATATCCCCTCGCGCTAGCCATCATCATCTGAGGAAAAAGACTCTCACTGTCCACCCTAGCTAATCCTCTGATCATCTTATGTGTCTCAATTAAGTCACCTCTCAACCTCCTTCTCTCGAATGAAAACAGCCTCAAGTCTCTTAGCCTTTCCTCATAAGACCTACCCTCCATATCAGACAATATCCCGGTAAATCTCTTCTGCACCCTTTCCAAAGCTTCCACTGTTTTCCTATAATGCAGTAACAGAACTGTATGCAATACTCCAAGTTTGGCTGCTCCAGAGTTTTGTACAGCTGCAGCATGACCTCGTGGCTCTGAAACTCAATCCCTCTACCAATAAAAATGAACACACCATATGCCCTCTTACCAATCGTATCAACCTGGCTGGCAACTTTCAGGGATCTATGTACATGGACACAGAGATCTCTTCGTTCATCTACACTATGAAGCATGTTACCATTAACGCAGTATTCTGTATTCCTCTTATTCCTTCTAAAGTGAATCACTTCACACTTTTCCACATTAAACTGCATTTGCTGCCTCTCAGCCCAGCTCTGCAGCTTATCTATGTCCCTTTGTAACCTGCAATATCCTTCGGCACTATCCACAACTCCACTGACCTTAGTGTTATCTGCAAGTTGACCTAGTTGTTTTCTCCATCAAGTTGATGCTGCCTCTGCCTACACTGAGCATTGCCTCAGCTAGTATGCAGTTGCATTTTGCATTGTTTGAATGGTAAGCAAACACAGTCTGTGGTAGAGACTGTCAGCATGGAGCTCTGTGTATTTGACAGGTACACTTTCCCTCACAAGCCCCTCCAAACTCAGTTGTACCTTTCACCTCATGCTGCCTTGACATAGCAATTCCACCCATCCCCCAAAGTGAAGACCCACCATATCAATCTTCATCTCCAACTGTCTTCCACCTCTCCCGCGATTCTACATTACACCTCGATGGTACCCAGCTTGCTCTTCCACGCTTACCCCTGTGGTGTTCACTGTTAATAAACCACCGACCTGTAGTCTACCATGCTCTTTTCCAACCCCTCTAGCAGGGATTTTGCTCCTGTCCCCCACTCACTGCTTCTGCGGCTCCCCCTAAGTTTCTGCAGAATGATCACTCTTTGTGACTACAGAACTGATAACCCCACTGATTCCCACAATTCCCCCTTAGTAACCACCGAGTCCCTGACCCACTTCTAACTATATCCCTGATCTTCTCCTATGTTGCCCAATCTGATTAGCTCCCGACCTGTGTATCATGGAATCCCTACAACGTGGAAACAGGCCCTTCAGCCCAACAAGTCCACACCAACCTTCCAATGAGTAACCCACCCAGACCCATTTCTCTACGAATCTACATTTACCCCTGACTAATGTACCTAACCTACACATCCCTGAGCACTATGGGCATCTTAGCATGGCCAATTCACCTAACCTGCACATCTTTGGACTGTGGGAGGAAACTGGCATACCCGGAGGAAATCTACACAGGCACGGAGAGAATGTGCAAACTCTATGCAGCCAGTCGCCAGTGGTGGGAATTGAACCTGGGTCCCTGGTACTATGGGGCAACACTGAGCCACCGTGCTTGAGAACCCTGAGCTAAATCACTTCCTAGCCTGATGCCATATACCCCAACACACAAGACAACTCCTAACCATCTCTTACAAGGAAGAAGAGTAGGCCACTCAGCCCTTCCAGTCTGCTCCGCCATTCAATAAGATCATGATTGATCGGACTTGAATTTCAACTCTAATTTCCTACATATGCCCAATATATTCTCATATCTTGATCAGACTACACCTGATCTGACTTGACCTGACCAGATCAAACCCCATTGCAAGGCTCTCCCTGACCCTCTGTATACCCCCTTGAGCTGACCTGCCTGACTTAACCACGATCCTGTGCCATCAAGCCAACTGCCTTCTAGTTTGCTCACCAGCCACCCTTCCCATCTGGCATCCTGCAACACTACCATCTCCCACACTACCTCCTTACATTTGCTGCCCCCTTACCAACACCACTGCTCAGACCCTGCCCCCTGGCAAAGTTACCTTCAAGTTTCTTGATTGTTGTTGGAACTGCATTCATCCAGGCAAGTGGACAGTATTCCTGACTTGCGTATTATAAATGGTGGATGGGCTTTGCGGAACAAGGTGGTCAGTTACTTGCTGCAGGATTTCTAGCCTCTGATGTGCTCTCGATAGTTGTTCTATTTATATGGCAAGTTCAATTCCGTTTCCGGTCAATCGTAACCCTGGGGACATTGATAGGATTTCAGTGATGGCAATGTCATTGAACGTCACGGGCCAATTCATGGGCCAAACGTCACGTTGAATTCTCTCTCATTAATTCAAAGGTCATGTGTGGCAGGCAAGGAGAATGGCTATAGCACCAATCAGAGTTTAAAAATGTGTTGCTGGAAAAGCGCAGCAGGTCAGGCAGCATCAAAGGAGAAGGAGAATCGACGTTTCGGGCATAGGTCCTTCTTCAGGAATGAGGAGGGTGTGCCAAGCAGGCTAAGATAAAAGGTAGGGAGGAGGGACTTGGGGGAGGGGCATGGGAATGCGATAGGTGGAAGGAGGTTAAGGTGAGGATGATAGGCAGAGAGGGGGTGGGGGTGGAGAGGTGGGGAAGAAGGCGGTGCTGAGTCTGAGGGTTGGGACTGAGAAAAGGTGGGGGGAGGGGAAATGAGGAAGCTGGAGAAATCTCAGTCCCAACCCTCAGACTCAGCACCGCCTTCTTGACCTGCAATCTTCTTCCCGACCTCTCCGCCACCGCCCCACCCCCTCTCCGGCCTATCACCCTCACCTTAACCTCCTTCCACCTATCGCATTCCCAACACCCGTCCCCCAAGTCCCTCCTCCCTACCTTTTATCTTAGCCTGCTTGGCACACCCTCCTCATTCCTGAAGCAGGGCTTATGCCCGAAACATCGATTCTCCTTCTCCTTTGATGCTGCCTGACCTGCTGCACTTTTCCAGCAGAGCTTTTTAATCTCTGATCCCCAGTATCTGCAGTCCTCACTTTCTCATAGCACCAATCAGGTCAGCTTGAGAGTGATGAACAGTGAAGCAGGCCTTGGGGAGATTAATCACTTACTCTAGCTCCTATTTATTATGTTCTTATCAAAAATATCCCACAGAATTATGTTGAAAAGATTCTTTCTGCTGATCTGAACAATAATCATTTTTCAAACAACAACAACAACAAAAAGATATAAAGGCCAAATACTGCAGGTGCTGGAAAGCTGAAATAAAAACCAATCATTTCTGGAAATGCTCAAAGAACAAAGAGCAATACAGTACAGGCCCTCCAAGCCTGTGATAACATGCTCTGTCTTGCTCAGTACATCAGGCAACATCTGTGGAGAGAAAAAAAAACAAATAATTCAGGTCAAACCAGCACAGATCTGAAACATAAGCTCTCTTTCTTTCACCAAAGATACTGTCAGACTAACTCAGCATTTTTAGCTTTTATTTCAGTAAGGTAAATAAATTGGTCATCACATTTTTGATAGTGGGACTGAATCATGTGTATATTTGCTACACTGTACAAAAAGCCATGCACCTCAAAAGGAATGTCTTGGAGGGTTTGATAGGCAATAAATTCATTATCAGTTGGCTTAGCTGATTAAGCTGTTTAAAAAGTCTCAGTGAGTTAGATTTGGTTTATTTTCCTTTCAGCCAGATAATGTTGGATAGTCATTTCAGAGATAAACTCCCACTATTGCATGCATGCCCAAAACGTGTCAAAGTGAGAAGATTGGTAAAAATGAATGAGTGAAATGATACAATTGAACTTACTATGAACTGTAATGTCCTGAATACCATGACAAACTCAGCAATACCACAATATTGTGAGCATGATCGCACATTACCACAGTCTATTGAAAAAGCATAAACACCTTCAGAACTGGCACTTCATGTTTTTGCAAGAAGTGCCAAGCTTTGACTTGTAATCGCTGTAAATGTCAACCCAGACGAATAATTGACGAGATACAGGGAAGTTTTGATAACATGGGAAGATACAAGGCTAACTTGAAGATTGCTAAATTCTACTTCCAAAGATGCCAAGTCTTACAGCAGTGACAATCAAAGCTCGCCTCTCCTGTATTTGACAGCAGCCAACATCTTGGTGGTGTTGTCAGCCAAAGCACCCATTCGGCCTTGTAACCCGTTGGATCATCTCCTCCTTTGTCTCCCTCTTGTTTTGCTATGCTCGACTTTGTCAGTCACTACAAGGTGATCTGGTCACACCCAGCTAAGTACATGTTAATGGATAACCATCCTATGCACCTTCAATCCGCAAAACATTCTAATTCGGGAAGTATGTGTTGCCCAATGCATCCTCATCATACATCTTGGAGATGATAATTCCTGGAATTTATCTTTCATTGTTTTGCTTGTATTCCAACTTTTACAGCCACATAATAATGTTGAACAGATCGAGATTTTTATAATCTCATTTTGCTAAGAACAACCAAATATTCTTATTTCTGAACACATTTATTAATATTTGTCTTGCAAGTGATACACTCCTTTTGACATCTTGGTCATTTTTTTTTAATCAGCAGTTTTTACCAGGCCATCCAGGAAAGAAAAGTATAACATTTGCTTTGGGTCCTATCACTATTTTGCATCCAGCTGTAGATAGTTTTTTAACTGATCTGTTTGCAGATGGTGTGACACACCTCTGAGCATGAGGGACTTGAACCCAGGCCTCTTGGCTGAGAACCACTGCATCACAAGAGCCCATTGAATACAGCTGTAACTTTATAATGATGAGGTTGTGTAAGCGAGTGAGTCTGTAGGTACTTTCTGAACAACCTGTTTAGAGGTGTTGTTACACACCTCTGCAGCAGACGGAACTTCAACCCAGACTTTCTAGCCCAGAGATAAGGACACTATGACAGTATCACAAGAGCCCTCTAATTAGGCCATAGGCTTGGTCATGCAAATATGACCGCTAATTGGTTCTCACTAAAGACCAATACCATGGAGGGGTAGGCTTCTGGGAGATTGGTGTGATGCTGAAGGAATGCTAAAATGGCAGGTTTAGCTATTTCCACAAGACCATAAGACATAGGAACAGAAATTAGGCAACTCAGCCCATCATGTCTGCTCCTCCATTCAGTCATGGCCGATAGGTTTCTCAACCCCATTCTCCTGCTTTCTCCCCCTAACACTTGATCCCCATGATACTCAAGAACCTATCTATTTCAGTCTTAAATATACTCAATGACCTGGCCTCCACAGCCTTCTGTGGCAATGAATTCCATAGATTCACCACTCTCTGCCTGAAGAAGTTTCTCCTTATGGGTAAAAACAATGACTGCAGATGCTGGAAACCAGATTCTGGATTAGTGGTGCTGGAAAAGCACAGCAGTTCAGGCAACATCCGAGGAGCAGTTAAATCGACATTTTGGGCAAAAGCCCTTCATCAGGTATATAGATGCTGAATACAACTATATTCCTGATGAAGGGCTTTTGCCTGAAACGTCGATTTTACTGCTCCTTGGATGCTGCCTTAACTGCTGTGCTCTTCCAGCACCACTAATCCAAGTTTCTCCTTATCTCCATTCTGAAAGGTATTCCCTTTACTCCAAGGCTGTGCCCTCGGGTCCTAGTCTCTTCTACCAATGGCACCATCTTCCCAATATCTACTCTGACCAGGCCATTCAGTATTCTGGGCTGAAAATGTGTTGCTGAAAAAGTTCAGCAGGTCAGGCAGCATCCAAGGAGCAGGAGAATCGACGTTTCGGGCATGAGCCCTTCTTCAGGAATCAGGCATTCCTGAAGAAGGGCTCATGCCCGAAATGTCAATTCTCCTGCTCCTTGGATGCTGCCTGACCTGCTGCACTTTTCCAGCAACACATTTTCAGCTCTGATCTCCAGCATCTGCAGTCCTCACTTTTTCCATTCAGTATTCTATATGTTTCAATTAGATTCCTCTTCATCCTTCTAAACTCCATCTAGTATAGACCCAGAGTCCTCAAATGCTCCTCATATTTTAAGCTTTTCATTCCTGGGACCATTCTCATGAACCTCCTCTGAACATGCTCCAAGGCCAGTACATCGTTCCTGAGATGAGGCCCTAAAACTGCAAAATATTCCACATGTGGTCTGACCAGAGCTTTATAGAGCTCAGAAGTACATCCCTTCTTTTATATTCAAGTTCTCTCAAAATAAAGGCCATCATTGTATTTGCCTTCCTAACTACTGACTCAACCTGCAAGTTTACCTTGAGAGAATCCTGGTCTAGAGCTCCCAAGTCCCTTTGCCCTTCAGACTTCTGAATTTTCTCCCCATTTAGGAAATAGTCCATACCTCTATTCTTCCTACCAATGTGCATGACCTCACACTTTCCCATGTTGTCCTCCATCTGCCACTTCTTTGCCCACTCTCCTAACCTGTCCAAATGCCTTCTGCAGCCTCACCCCTCTTCAATGCTACCCATCCCTCTATCCATCTTTGTATCATCTGCAAACCTAGCCAGAATGCCCTCACTTCTTTCATCTAGATCATTAATATATAAAGTAAAAAGTTGTGGTCCCAAGACTGAGCCTTGTGGAACATCAATTATCACCGGCTGCCATCTTGAGAAGGACTTTTTCATCCTCACTCTCTGCTTTCTGCCAGACAGACAAGTTTCTATCCATGCTAGCACCTTGCCTCTGACGCCATGAGCCTTTATTTTACTCAACAGTCTTCTATGCAGCACGGCAACCAATAAGAAACAACATACAATTATGTAACACGTATTAACAGGCCTTAGGACGTCCCTTAATGTTATGGTTGGAGGAGATGCTTCAATCACTTTAAACTCACAACACGAAGATATCAATGAGACAAATCCATGGGTTATCGGGTTGATTGACAAATATTGACCAGAACACAAGGAAATTCCCTTGTCCTTTATCATATGATATCAAGAGATCCCTACCGTCTACCCAAGAGCTTCTTTTTTAAGAGAGACGATACCTCCAAAGGTACAGCACAGAAATGTGTCTTTAGATTTCATGCTCAAGAAGTTTGAACCCATAATCTGTGGCTACCAAGGTGAAAGGCTGACCTACCCAGCAGTGAAAGGATGTTCTGTGGATAAAGAATACATTGAAAATGCAGTGACCTTAAGATGTGAATTTGAGTGTTGCTGATACCATTGTACATTTAAACAAAAACAAGAGATCTTGCGCCTTTCAAAAAGGTCTGGGTTTTGAATGCCTAATGTTTACATTTATGAGATGCTTTATAAAATCAAGCTGTCAAGGGGGAGCTTTTACATTTGGGATTACATACTAGCAAGTTATTGGCGCACTCTCCACAGTTTTCCACTCATTTATTTCACATCTAGATGGCTTATTAATTTCAAATATTGGCTAAATGAGGTGTCAGAAGTCTTTAGTGTTCCAATGTTCACATATTGTATCTCCACTTGATTTTACCATTCTATGTTTAATTACAAACAGGATTACTGATATACCATGATTGAAAATGTAAGTTATATCTTTTATCTGCTTGTGATACATAGGAATGTAGTAGGCCATTAAATCCCTTACCTTAAATTCACCTTAAATCTTACCTTCAGTTAGATCATGGATGAGATATACCTCCAATCCATGTTTCCCTCTTAGCTCCACATCCCTCGGTACTCTTGTATAAATCAATTAGCCTCAGTGTTGAGAATTGTAATTACCTTGAGGGTCTTAATTTTTTTGAGGGAAAAAAAGTTCCAAATTACATCCCCAATTTGTGTGAAAAAGGATCTTATTTCAAAATGGCTTCTCTGTAAGTTTCCGTGCACCGAATAAAATCATTTATTTATTTATTTCTTCTTCTACCTTCTGTCCAATGCAGGACCAACCCACAGCCCAGTGATCCCCGCCACACGTAGGGCAAACAGACAGACAGGTCTTGAACTTAAAAGCAAAAACAGAAAATGCTGAGTAAAAACTCAGCAGGTCTGGCAGCATCTATGGAGAGAAAGCAGAGTTAATGTGTTGGGTTCAGTGACCTTTCTTTAGAACTATTTGTAACTGGAAAAAGGTTGGTATATACACTAAAAACGAATTTGGTGGTGGGATGGGGAGTGGAAGGAGTAAATGATAGTTAGAGGTGGAGCCCCAAGAGAGAGTGGAAAGTAGTTGGCAGACAAATTGATGTCTGGCAGAATGAATAGCTGCTAATGGGGACCATGAGAAACTAACAGCAGCCCGTGCGATGAGAAGATCTGGTGTGGGGAGTTAGATTAGAGTAGATTACTTACAGTGTGGAAACTGACCCTTCGGCCCAACAAGTCCACACGAACCTGCCGAAGTGCAACCCACCCAGACCCATTCCTCTACATTTACCCCTTCACCTAACACTATGGACAATTTAGCATGGCCAACACACCTAACCTGCACATTTTTGGACTGTGGGAGGAAACTGGAGCACCTGGAGGAAGCCCACGCAGACACGGGGAGAATGTGCAAACTCCACGCAGTCAGTCGCCTGAGGTGGGAATTGAACCTGGGTCTCTGATGCTGTGAGGCTGCAGTGCTAACCACTGTGCCACCGTGCCACCCAAAATCTCATGTGGTTTAATTTACACAGTAATGTCTTAAATGGGACTGTGTCAAAACCCTCTGGATGCCTACATCAAACCACATCCAATGGCATCCTCGATCATCCTCAAAGAATTCGAGTTGATATATCACACATGTTGTAAATCCATGCTAATTGTACCACTGTTGTGTAAGTGCCCAACCATACAATTCGTGACAATGGACTCTACCATGTTCTACACAACTGACATCAGACTTACTGGTCTATAATTCCCTGTTTTCTCTCTATCATCTTTTTTAAATAGTGGCATTACATTGCCTACCCTTCAATTTGTAGGAACTGTTCCAGAGTCTAATGAATCTTGAAAGATGTCTGCCAATGTATCCATTGTTTCCAGGGTCACTTAAGTACTGAGATGTTGATTATCAGGCCATAGATTATCATGACATCAACTAAAAAATGGCCAAAGTCCTAAAAGCAGAGTATATGGCATCAGGAAGCTGATTGAAATGTAGGACCTCAAGATTATTGCCACTGCTACGTGCTAGTCAGAGTAGAGATGGCAGGATATATCAGATTAACATGTGGCTAAAAAGATAGCATGATGGGGAGGGCTTCAGATTCCTGGGGCATTGGGAGCAGTACACACTGTGGGTTACATCTGTAAAGGACCAAGACTGATGCCATCAGCGGCAATACATGCGAGAGTGGTTGTGGAAAGTTTAAATTAAATTGGTAGGGAGAAGGGAACCACTGCAATGGCAGGGAATCAAGGACAAGATCACATGACAGAAAAGAGAATAAGGGAAGTGATAGGCAGAGCAATCAAAGGCTATGTATTGACTGGGCCAGCTGGATCTCAGAATGTGAGTTCCCTGATTGGGGCTGTTGACCTGGGCAAAGCAGAGAGCCCTGGCTGACAGATATAAACAGGAGGGTCAGAGGTTCCCCTCACACGAGGGTCTGGATCTGAGCTCGCTGGTCAGTGTCTATGTATGGTGCATGTGTAAATAAAGGGTGACTTGGTAATGGGATATCAGCCTCCATGGTGTTATTTCAGGCCAGAATCAAACAAGGCCACAGTAAAAAAAAAATGTGAATAGGACAAGGAATATTCAAAAAAACAAGCCTTGGGGATTTTTGGTTGAAAATATGGAGCATTTGAAATAAGATGGATGAATTAATCACTCAAATACATATGAACAGATATGATATAATTGGCACTACAGAGACATGGACACAGTTATGATAAGGAGAGCTATATTCTTTGAAACTGGGAGAACAGAGTGTGAGCTGAAAATGTGTTGCTGGAAAAGCGCAGCAGGTCAGGCAGCATCCAAAGAACAGGAGAATCAACGTTTCGGGCATGAGCCCTTCTTCAGAACAGAGTGTGCCCCATTTTTACTTCAGGGTAGAGATGATCAATCAGCAGAGGAGAGCAGGTACGGAGATTTTTACCTTTCATCAACATTTTAAAACAATGGGACAATACAAACAATCATGTGCACAATACAGGGAGTGTCTGAGTCCGTGCAGAGTTCAAAGGAATAAGATTTGTAGATTGCTCTTATTTGTGAATTTTGCTTTGATCCTGTGCCAGTAAATGTACAAGTACACCTTGGAGATTAAAGGTTGAGGAACAAGCTCACTAGTAGTAAATGCCGCCTAGAGATAAGCCCTAAAAGCAAAGCTTGCACCCAATTCTTTATCAGTTGTTATCTCTGATATGAAAAATGTGTTGCTGGAAAAGCGCAGCAGGTCAGGTAGCATCCAAGGAGCAGGAGAATCGACGTTTAGGATAGAAGCTCTTCTTCAGAAATGAGAAAGGTGTGCCAAGCAGGCTAAGATAAAAGGTAGGGAGGAGGGACTTGGGGGAGGGGCGTTGGGAATGCAATAGGTGGAAGGAGGTTAAGGTGAGGGGGATAGGCTGGAGAGGGGGTGGGGGCGGAGAGATCGGGAAGAAGATTTCAGGTCAAGAAGGCGGTGCTGAGTCCGAGGGTTGGGACTGAGATAAGGTGGGGGGAGGGGAAGTGAGGAAGCTGGAGAAATCTGCATTCATCCCTTGTGGTTAGAGGGTTCCTAGGCGGAAGATGAGGCGCTCTTCCTCCAGGCATCGTGTTGCCATGATCTGGCGATGGAGGAGGCCAAGGACCTGCGTGTCCTTGGTGGTGTGGGAGGGGAAGTAAAGTGTTCAGCCACGGGGCAGTTGGGTTGGTTGGTGCGGGTGTCCCAGAGGTGTTCTCTGAAACGTTCCACAAATAGGTGGCCTGTCTCCCCAATGTAGAGGAGTTTTGTGACAGACATGGAAGGATCCCTTGGGGCCTTGGAGGGAAGTGAGGGGGGGAGGTGTGGGCGCAAGTTTTGCATTTCTTGCGGTTGCAGGGGAAGGTGCCGGGAGTGGAGGTTGGGTTGGTGGGGGTGTGGACCTGATGAGGGAGTCGCGGAGGGAGTATCATATCTCTGATATGAAAACCAAAGAGCACAGCATGTTTTGATTGAGCACTAGTAGAATTCCAAGAAAGTGCTTTGTACCACTTAATGAGGGATTGTCTCAGAGCAAGCTTCCAGAATCATAACCATTCTATAATATTATGATATAGAAGGAGAGGGTCTTGTGGTGCAATGGCAGTGTCCCTACCTCTGGACTAAAAGGCCTTGATTTGAGTCTCATCCTCCCTTGAGTCATAATATGTCAAAACAGGTTGAGTAATATACCTATAGCACAGAAGGAGGCCATCAAGGCTGTCTCTCTTCAAGAGTAGCTCTTCTAATCTCATTCCTGTACCCCGTTCCCCATGGACCTGCTTTTAGTTTTGGTTCAGGTATTATCCAATTCACTTTTGACTGTCAGCATTGGATCTTCCTTCATCACACTCTCAGGCAGTGTGTTCCAGATGCAAACTACTGACCTCAATCTCAGAGCAGTTCTTACAAATCTTTTCTACATCTTTTAATATGTCATTACATCTTAACCCAGAACTGGTCGCAATGTTGCAGTTGAGACAAATTCAGGGTTTTTGATTTCCACAGGGTCACACCTTCCTCGTTTTTGTGCTCTCGCCCCTACTTATGAACCCTAGGGCATTGTATACTATGTGAATGTGCACTGCCACCTTCGATAATTCATCTACCCCAGGTCCCTCTGTTTATACACCTCAAATGCATCTTGTACTTTGTAATCACCTTTCTTCATTTTTGACCAGAACTAATGACCTCAAATCTTTCTGTGTTAAATTCATTTGCCATTCCACCATTCTGGTCATGTTCTTTTTAAGTTTATTACCAATGTCCTCACAGTAATATCCAAATTTGGCATCATCTGCAAATTGTGAAATTGTGCCCCGAGTCATAGAGTCATAGAGATGTACAGCACGGAAACAGACCCTTCAGTCCAACTCATCCATGCCGACCAGATATCCTAACATCATTTAGTCCCATTTGCCAGCACTTGGCCCATATCCCTCTTAACCCTTCCTATTCTTATACCTATCTAAATGCCTTTTAAATGTTGAAATTGTACCAGCCTCCACCACTTCCTCAGGCAACTCATTCCACACACACACCACCCTCTGCATGAAAAAAGTTGCCCCTTAGGTGCATTTTAAATCTTTCTCCTCTCACTCTAAACCTATGCCCTCTAGTTCTGAACGCACCCATCCCAGAGAAAGGACCTTGTCTATTTACCCCATCCATGCCCCTCATGATTTTATAAACCTCTACAAGTTACTCCTCAGCCTCTAATGCTCCAGGGAAAACAACCCCAGCCAATTCAGCCTCTCCCTATAACTCAAATCTTCAAGTATGTGGTGGTCAGAAAAAAAGGTTTGATTTCAGCAATCACAAGACTGAAGTTGAATTATAACTGAAGAATTGCATTATATAATTCAGGGTGACATACCGATATCTTGGTAATGCCGGACGGTGCAGTTCATATATGGAGAAAGTGAGGACTGCAGATGCTGGCAATCAGAGTCGAGAGTGTGGTGCTGGAAAAGCACAGCGGGTCAGGCAGCGTCCAAGGAGCAGGAGAATCGCCGTTTCAGGCATAAACCTTTCATTAGGAGTGCAGTTCATGATGCCAATACTCTGATAACTCAAAGACCTGGAGCTAATTCTCTCGAGATACAGGTTCAAATCTTACCATTGCAGCTGGTGAAGTTTAAATTCAAACAATAAAAAAAGCAACTAAAAGCGTGTCTTTATTAGTAATAATGCCATGAAACTAGTGTACTATCAATTATTGCAATAGCCATTTTGTTTAATAACAGCCTTTATAGAGGGAATCTACCAACCTTAGCAGGACCTACATGTCGCTCCAGATCCACAGCAATATGGTAGTCTTAATTGACCTCTGACATCGCCCGAGCAGAGCAATTCAGGATTGGAAACAAATGATGCCTTTACCAGTGATGCCCATATCACAAGAAAGATAAAAGAAATAAATACCTGCAAAAATATATTGAAATGTTGATTATATTTATGTCAAATTTGACAGAAAATTTGTAACACAGAAGGTGCCCTATGCTAGAATTTATATTCCACATAACCCTTCTCCCATCAAGCCTTCACCTAACAGCATATTCTACGATTCTTTAATCCCCCATGCACTTGACATCCCAGAAAATACATTTACATTAATAAGTTTAACTCAAGCTCCACATTCTTATTACTTTCCAGTGGATCTGGAGTGACATGTAGGTCCTGCTAAGGTTGGTAGATTCCCTGGTTTTCTTATTGATGACTACTTCAAATATATGTTATGAAAATGCACATTTGTGGATTGGACCATTGATTTAATGACTGATGAGTGACTAATTGTTTTAATTTCATTAGTGGGAGGGAGGTGATTTACTGCTGATAGTTTCTTTGAATCTGCCACTTCTCAATTTCTATTCCAACTGACCTGGCAAATGTTTTAACCAAAAAAGACAGAAGAAAGAAAGTTAGAAGAGAAAGTGTGACGGGCAACAGCCAGATACCTTCCTTCACACTCACATTCCTTAAAAAGTGGAAGAACACTTGAAATGTCACAATATTCAAGGCTGTGGACCAAATGCTGGGAAGAGGGATTAGTATCAATATGTCAGCACAGACTTAATGGGCTGAAGGGCCTCTTCTGTGCTGCATGACACTTAGAGTGTACATTTTCTGGGATGTAAGCTCCATTAACACAATAGATATAAAATGGGGAGAGGTGAAGCATTAGAACCACAGATACTGAAGCAATCTGTGTCCAAGTGTAACAAGACCAGAACTGCATTCAGGCTTGAGCTGACAAGTGGCAAGTAATGTTTCAGTTCCAGGCAAAGATCAGCTCTAACGAGAAAGAATCAACCTGAATCCACTTGACATTCAGTGGCATTACCATTGCTCAATCAGCAACTGCAATTACCATGCAGGTTATCAATGACCAGACCCGCTTTACTGTGATTACAGCAGCAGGAACGAGGCTGGGAATTTCTTGACTTCTCAACGCATGTCTACTATCTACCAGGCACAAGTCAGAAGTGTGATGGAATAATCTCAATTTACCTAGATAGGTGCAGTCCCAACAACATTTAGTACATTTGCAGGTGACGCCAAAATTGGAGATGTAGTGGACAGTGAAGTAGGTTACTTCAGAGTACAATAGGATCTTGATCAGATGGGCTGATAGGTGGCAGGTGGAGTTTAATTTCGATACATGTGAGGGATTGCCTTTTGGTAAAGCAAATCAGGGCAGAACTTATACACTTAATGTCAGAGCCCTGCGGGGGTGTTGCTGAGCAAAAAGACCTTGAACTGCACATTCATAGCCACTTGAACATGGAATCACAGGTCGATAGAGTGGTGAAGATGTTTGGTATACTTGCCTTTATTGGTCAGTGCATTGAGTATAGGAGTTGGGATGTCATGTTGCAGCTGTACAGGACATCGGTTAGGCCACTTTTGGAATACTGCGTTCATTTCTGGCCTCCATGCTCTTGGAAGGATATTGTGAAACTTGAATGGGTTCAGAAAAAAATTCACATCGACATTTCCAGGGTTGCAGGGTTTGAGCTATAAAGGAGAGGCTGAATAGACTGGGGTTGTTTTCCTTGGAATATCAGAGGCTGAGGGGAGACCTTAAAGAGTTTATAAAATCTTGAAAGACTTGGTTAGGGTGAATAATCAAGGTCTTTTCCCCAATGTAGAGAGTGGGGGTGTCCAAAACTAGAGGGCATAGGTTTAAGGTGAGAGGGGAAAGATTTAAAAGGGCTCCAAAGGGAAATGTTTTCAAGTAGAGGATTATGTGTGTATGGAACGAGCTGCCAGAGGACATAATGGACGCTGGTACAATTATAACATCTAAAACGCATTTGGATGGGTATATGAATGGGAAGGGCTATGGGCCAAATGTTGGCAAATGGGACTGGATTAATTTAGGATATCTGATCAACATGGATGATTTAGACTGAAGGGTCTGTTCCCGTGCGATACAATTATAAGACCATTAGGGAAAGTTAGTCCTCTTGACTGACATAGAACACTTAACATTTACTGTCATCACCACTTACACAGGCTGGAAGCCGATTGTACTATGTACCAGATACATTGCAGCAGTTCACCAAAGCTATTAGATAACACCTTCCAAATCTATGAACTCTTCCATCTGAAAAGAAATGGGTGCCTGCGTACACCACCAAATGCACCTTCACCTCCAAGCCTCACACCATCCGGACTTTGAAGTAAACGTTTGTTTCTTAAGTGGTGCTGGATCATAATCTTGGAACTCCCTCATGCAAACACTATGGGTGCCCCTATGCTACATGTGCTGCTCAAGAAAGCAGTGCACGGCCACCTTCTCTAAAGGAATTCAGGATGGGCAATAAATTCTGGACAAACCTATCATGCCCCATGAAAGAGTTGTTAAAAATCACTGAAATGTACCCTGCAATGGACATGATTAGCACAGGGTTATTCATTTGTAAGGTTTGCTTTTTTTCTGAGCAAGTGGAGAAATGGGTGTCACCATAAGGTAGCAACCTCGATGATGGAAGCTGAAGTCCTCAGCAAAAATACTTGTGAACCTGCAGCTGAGAACATTCAGTAACACATTTGGTTCTGACCAAAATCTTCAAGCAAATTCATGCTCACAGGCTTAAATTCAAAGATATTAGCATGGATAGAGGACTGGCTAACTAATAGAAGATAGACGAATAGAAGACACTATCAACAAACACATTCTTGGACTCCATTTACCATCCCCTAAGAAAAAGAACAGGCAATGACATCACCATAGGACGTGACATCACCAACCCAAAGAAACCCAAACATATATATAAAAAGTAGGAATCATCAACAGTGCTTCGTTCGGAGGCTCACTGAAGATGTTACCTAGTATGGTAATGAAACATCTGAAAATGAATCTTCCAGCTCAATGAGCAAACCTACATCCAGACGACAGAATATTGAAATGAGAGGGACATTTTCAAGTGGCAAGCAGTAACTAGTGGTGTGACACAAGGGCCACAATTATTTACAATATATAATCATGGCAAAGATGAGGAAGTCAATGATCTGTGGACAAGTTTGGGGAATGACACAGAAATAGGTAGGAAGTAAAGTAGTGAGAATAAGAGAATCTGCCTGAAGGCTATAGATAGTGGGCAAAATAAATGGGCAAAGATTTGGCAAATGGAATATGACGTTTGAAAACGTGAAGTCCTGCACTTTGGCAGGATGAATAGAAGAGAGAAATATCGTTTAAATGAAGAAAGACTGCAGACAGCGAGTGAATAAAGGGATTTGCATGCCCTTATCCATGAATCACAAAAAGCTAGCATTTGAAGGTAATCAGGCAGGCAAATGGAATGTTAGCCTTTATTCAAATGGGAATGAAATGTAATAGTGGAAGGTTTTGTTTAAATATACAAGGCACTAGTCAAATCACAGCTGAAAAACTGAACAGTTTTGGTTCCCTTATCAATGGAAACATACACTAGCATTGGAGACAGCCCAGAGAAGGGTCACACGGCTGTTATGAGGCAATAAAGGATCGTATTATAAGGCGAGGCTGAGTAGCATAGGCCTGTATTCATTGGAATTTGGAAGAATACAGAAGAATTTAGAAGCATGAGAGGTAACCTTATTGAAACAGACATGTTTCTTAGGGGACAGGATAGATGCAGAGAAGTTGTTTCCCGCTGTGAGACAGTTTAGCATAATCTCAAAATAAGATGTCTCACATCTGAGGCAGAGCAGAGGAGGAACTTCTTTTCTCAAAGTGAATTGAATCTGTGAAATTCTTTCCCACAGTGGGCTGTAGCGGTTGAGTCGTTAAATGTATTTAAGACTGAGAGAGATAGCTTTCAACCATTAAGGGAATCAAGAGTTATGAGAAAAAGTAGTAAAGTACAGTTGAGGATTGTCGGATCAGCCATGATCTCATTGAATGGTGGAGCAGACTTGATGGGCTGAATAGCCTACTTCTGTGTGAATGGTCTACAGACACCACATTAGTGTGAACTCACACTCAAGTGCAATATTTTAAAAAACTGGAACTTAATTTGGAGGCAATAACAGCAAGCCAACTGCAAGTCATCTGCTTCTGTCTGTGATATTTCATTAAAACCAGACATGAATTGTCACACCTCTGACCTGTTTTGCTTGCCCCAGATCCTGACAGACCGGTTGATTATTACAGCAACCACAGTATTTTGCTTCTGCAAACTATTTGTATTTGGCAAGTCTGTACCTATAATAATGAATGCTGTCAGGTATACAGAAAAGACAAATTACTGTGCGCTGTCATTTTACGATTAACCTGCTCTCCAACAGTAGAAAAGCCTCACAAAACAAACAATATATTTCTGCAATGCTGTGTTAGATTCGTAGTGACTACCCACATTAGTAATTAATCCTGTGCTAATTCTGGTCCTTTTTGGGAGTGTTCTGACTTTCAGCCAGGGAATCAGAAGTTGTGTTGGTTGTGGTTTCTGACATTGAATTAAAATTCAGCTAGATCTTGGATCCCGCTGCAGTATGCATAACTTGGAAATAAATTACAAATGTAATGGCTCGGAGTTATGCTGAAATTGAATGTGGAGAGAAATAATTCAATACAGTGTTCCAGGAATTGACAGCGTGATCCCTACATTTTCTCATAACCGTGCAAACTGCTCAAGTTCAAGCCTTTCATTGGCAATGTAAATGCAGTATCAACAACAGCTTGCATTTATATAGTGCCTTTAACCCAGTGAAACGTCCCAAGGTGCTTTACACGAGTGTTATCAAAGAAGATTTGGCATTAAGTCAAAGGAAACATTAGGGACAGTTACCAACACAACTGAACACAGTATTAATATTACATTTACCTCGTGCCATACCACTTTCAGTTGGGAGGTCATCAATATTGGAAATTGTGAAGTTTCAGCCATATAGTTTTTGAAAACAGCCCCAACATTTTCATCTGATCAATTAGTGAAATAACTCCATAGAGGCTGATACCCTGTCACCAAGTCACCTTCCATTTACAAACAAACTGTCCTTGAGGACACTACCGCCTCATTCAGAGTCAGACATCAGAGTCAGTGTCCCTGACACTCAACCTTTTTAGGTCAGTCAGGGCTCCCTGATTGGACCAGATTAACAGCCTGATCGGGGAACTCATAGTCTACGTTGGGAGAAAGTGAGGACCGCAGATGCTGGAGATCAGGGTCAAAAACTGTGGTGCTGGAAAAGCACAGCCGGTCAGTTGGCATCTGAAGAGCAGGAGAGTTGCGTTTCGAGCATGGGCTCTTCATCAGGAAGATGCCCCCCCCCCACCACCTACCAAGGGGGCGAAGAGATAAATGGGAGGGAGGTGGGGCTGGGGGAAAGTAGCTGGGAATGCAATAGGTAGATGAAGCTGGGAGGTGATGGTGATAGGTTGGAACAGAGGATGGAGCGGATAGGTAGGAAGGAAGATTGATAGGTGGGACAGTTCAAGAGGGCGGTGCTGAGAGACAGGACGCCAATTTGCAGAATGTTTCAGAGAACATTTCTGGGACACACGCACTAAAGAACCCCACCGGCCTGTGGCCGAACACTTCAACTCCCCCTCCCATTCCTCCAAGGACATGCAAATCCTGGGCCTCCTCCACCGCCAAATTCTAATCACCTGACAACTGAAGGAAGAATGCCTCATCTTCTACCCTGGGACCCTCCAACCACATGGGACTTCACTAGTTTCCTCATTAGCCCTCCCCCCACCTTATCCCAGATCCAACTCTCCAACTTAGCGCAGTCTTGAACGGTTCTACCTGCCTGTCATCCTTCCCACCTATCCGCTCCACCCTATCACCGTCACCACCCACCTCAATCTATCACATTCCCAGCTACCTTCACCCCAGTCCCACCCCAGTCCCATTTATCTCAGCCCCCTTGGGACCCCCACATTCCTGAAGAACATATGATCGAAACGTCGAATCTCCTGCTCCTTGGGTGCTGCCTGACCTGCTGTGCCTTTCCAACACCACACTTGACTCATACTCTTTTTCCAGCTGGGGCTAACTTCATTAAAATCACTACAATAAGAGCAATCAGCATGATGATGTTTGATTGCTTGCCTGTTTCGATTTGGTATTTATAGGGACATTGCAAGGCCAGAAAAGAAAATGTCAAAAAACAGTTGAAAGAAAGTCAACGGCTTGACAGATAGCAGGCTAATAGGCAATTTTTGTTTCTTCGTGATATTCAGACTGTAGGCCATAAGTGCCCCATGGGCTGAAATCATTGGCACAGAGCTGGAACTGGCTGTGGTGATGTGCAGCAGGAATATGGATATAGTGCTGCAAAAGGTTTCAAGATCTGATCAGGACCAGGAATCGTGAGGGGCTTGACATACCCAAGTTCGAACCTCTCACTCTGGCTTCCCCAGCCTGTACCTCACTTGCCACATCAACAGGTACACCCATCCATCTTTCTCAAGCTATCTCCTCATACTCCATCTGACCCCAAAGCCATTCACTCCAACCCTCAGTTTATTACAGTATCCCTCACTATGATCCCCTGCTGATATTGTATTTCCAGCCTTTGAGAAGAGAGAACACTGCGAGCCTGAAAATTGGAGTAGCCCACCAGTCACCAGCACAATGACATCTGTGCATCAGGAGGCAATGGAGAGATCAGCTGGCTTTCTGCATTGGTGTGGAGAGATGGTGGTGGGGTCCCATCCTCCAATTACGTGGCGACACAATGAAACATATACACCATTACACGGCAGACAGCATTCCTCCGTGCTGTTCTGATATTGGCTGAAAAGTGGTGCTCTGGGGAATGATGACTCAGACCTCTCATTAGCAATTCTAATCGGTATCTGTCAGCTGCCATAGGCCTTTCAGGTTGGGGTGCAGCACAAAGTTGAAGACTCCTGAGAAGAGGTACCTCATTGTGAGGAGGCACCATCTCGAGTACCTCCACCAGTTCATATCCACACACTCTGGAATAGGGGCTTCTGGTCTGGCAGTTGGGTTGTCAATGGTTACATATTTGTTAAATTCTCTTTTTTCTATATAATAAAAAAAAACTGTAACACACTGGCTATGGCCAGCCAGCTCGGAGTCAGTCCCCCGGAACTGAGGAGATTCTAAATCCCCTATTTACTATTTTCCTTTCGCACCTTCTGGACACCTCACAGACAGCCCGCCCCGGTACATGCCCAGGGTGACAGTGCAGAGGAAGGCCTACCCACCTTCCGGCTCTCAGTCTGCCCCTACACACCATATGGCCTGTGGACTGCCCTGACACACCTTCCAGCCATCTCTAGAACAGCCCATCCCAATTACCCCTTCTTGGGACAACTGCACTCAGAATGGCCTACCCACCTTCCGGCTTTTGGGGCAACTGGAATCGAAGTGGCCTACCCATCTTCCAGCTTTCAGGGCAGCCTACCCACCTTCTGGTCGGCAGAATGGCCTACCCACCCTCCAGCCTCAGTGTGACAGCTTTCAGGCCGATCTATGAGTCTGACAGCTCACAGTGAGGCCTGCAGGCCAAAAAACAGCAAGTCAAAGTCAATTACTAACAACAGAGTTCCTTCTGGTACGCAGTCCAATCCCATAAACAATTCTCTTTAAAACGTGGAGTCCATTCCCAGGAATGGAATCTACCCCAGAATGCAGAGTGCAACTGAAGGTGGCAAATGCACCATGGCACACACAGGTGTTCAGTCTTCATACAGGCCTGGTCTATCCACAGAGAACCAGGCCCACTCACCGGAACACAGTTCATTGTGAAAGGTGCAGTTAACTCACAAGGCAGGGGCCCCCTCCAGGATGCAGCAAATGCTCACCTCCCAGAGCACAGCTAGAACATAGAACATAGAACATAGAACAATACAGCACAGAACAGGCCCTTCGGCCCACGATGTTGTGCCGAACTTCTAACCTAGATTAAGCACCCATCCATGTACCTATCCAAATGCCGCTTAAAGGTCGCCAATGATTCTGACTCTACCACTCCCACGGGCAGCACATTCCATGCCCCCACCACTCTCTGGGTAAAGAACCCACCCCTGACATCTCCCCTATACCTTCCACCCTTCACCTTAAATTTATGTCCCCTTGTAACACTCTGTTGTACCCGGGGGAAAAGTTTCTGACTGTCTACTCTATCTATTCCTCTGATCATCTTATAAACCTCTATCAAGTCACCCCTCATCCTTCGCCGTTCCAATGAGAAAAGGCCGAGCACTCTCAACCTATCCTCGTACGACCTACTCTCCATTCCAGGCAACATCCTGGTAAATCTTCTCTGCACCCTCTCCAAAGCTTCCACATCTTTCCTAAAGTGAGGCGACCAGAACTGCACACAGTACTCCAACTGTGGCCTAACCAAAGTCCTGTACAGCTGCAACATCACTTCACGACTCTTGAATTCAATCCCTCTGCTAATGAACGATAATACTCCATAGGCCTTCTTACAAACTCTATCCACCTGAGTGGCAACCTTCAAAGATCTATGTACATAGACCCCAAGATCCCTCTGTTCCTCCACCTGACCAAGAACCCTACCATTAACCCTGTATTCCGCATTCTTATTTGTTCTTCCAAAATGGACAACCTCACACTTGGCAGGGTTGAACTCCATCTGCCACTCCTCAGCCCAGCTCTGCATCATATCTAAGCCCCTCTGCAGCCGACAACAGCCCTCTTCACTGTCCACAACTCCACCTATCTTCGTATCATCTGCAAATTTACTGACCCACCCTTCGACTCCCTCATCTAAGTCATTAATAAAAATTACAAACAGCAGAGGACCCAGAACTGATCCCTGCGGAACTCCACTTGTAACTGGGCTCCAGGCTGAATATTTACCATCTACCACCACTCTCTGCCTTCGACCGGTAAGCCAGTTTTCTATCCAATTGGCCAAATTTCCCTCTATCCCATGCCTCCTGACTTTCCGCATAAGCCTACCATGGGGAACCTTATCAAATGCCTTACTAAAATCCATGTACACTACATCCACCGCTCTACCCTCATCCACATGCTTGGTCACCTCCTCGAAGAATTCAATAAGACTTGTAAGGCAAGACCTACCCCTCACAAATCCGTGCTGGCTGTCCCTAATCAAGCAGTGTCTTTCCAGATACTCGTAAATCCTATCCCTCAGTACCCTTTCCATTACTTTGCCTACCACAGCTGTTCAGTCTTTACAGAGGCCTAGTCCATTCAGAGGGCCAGGCCTACCCACAGGAACAGTTCACCTGGAAAGGTGCATTTTAATCACAGAAGCTCAGTCTAAACACCAAAAAAGTGAAAACACATGCACGAAAAAAAGAAAACCAGAGTGCAAGGACTAAGCCCTGCCACAAAATCAGTATGGTCCTTTACTCAAAGTAAAAGAAAACAGTAACATATGGGCTATAACCAGCCAGTAAAACAACAGTTCCCTAATGAGGGCTGAATTACATCAGCAACATATTGACTATGTGGATCAGTCAGTTCAGGAAGCAGGTTTCCCCCAAAAAACAGAAACCGTACACACTGGCTGTGGCCAGCCAGCTCAAGTCAGTCCACTGAGCAGAGGAGATTCTAAATCTCTTGGTTATTTCTCCCCGCTGTTAATTTTTTTTAATCAATCAATACAGTTTATAAAACAGTTAACATTTTACAAGGGAGAGGAGCAGCAAAGCCAGGCCCCAAACCTGACCATTCAACCAGTTTTCAGGGAAATGAGGACAAACCTCAAATCCCACTTTGTCATCACAAAGCAATAACAAATACAAAGAAAGTGCAATTAGACTTTAAAAAGTGCATAGAATACAGACAGCCCCACCCCTCCAGCAACCCACCCATTCCTCCCATCTTCCAGCCACTCTTAGGCAGCCCACCCCATGCCCTTTCCAGCTCTCGGTCCACCCCCATGCCCCTTCTGGCCACCCATCTTAGGACAGTCTGTCCCTTTCCCTGGGACGACAAGCTTTCTAGATCTCAGCCTGCCCCTATGCACCTTCTGGCTCTCAGCCGCTCTGACACACCTTCCGACCACCTCTAGGACAGCCCATCCTGATTATCCCTTCTGGGTTTGACAGCACTCAGAACAGCCTACCCATCTTCCGGTTATCAGAACAGCCTAGCCACCCTCCGGTTTTCAGGGTGACAGCTTTCAGGACGACCTATGAGCCTCCCAGCTCACAGTAAGGCCTTCCAGACCCAGGGACACACAAGAAATGCAGGTGATAACCCCAACAAGTAAGGTGCAGTCAATTACCAACAAACAGAGTCCTTTCTGGTATACAGAGTCCATTATGATAAACAGTTCTCTTCAAAATGCAGAGTCCATTCCCAGGAACAGAGACCACTCCAGTACGCAAAATGCATTATCAAAGATAGAGGCCACAACCAGCAGACTCCACTCCAGCATGCAGAGTCCACTCCTGAAGGCATCAAATAAACACCCCACAGCACACATACAAGTGTTCAGCTTCCATAGAGGCCTGGTTTAACCACAGGGAGCCAGGCCCACTCACAGGGACACAGTACATTATGAAGATGCAGGTAACTCACATGGATTTGGTCCGGTCTCAAAGGCAGAGACCACACCCGAACTCCAGGACACAGCAAATGCTCAACTCCCAGCACACACACACAGATGTTCAGTCTTTACAGAGGCCTGGTCCATCAACAAAAGCCCAGGCCTACCCACAGGAATGTCTCATCTGGGCAGGTGCATTTTCCCACAGGGGCTAAGCCCAAACACCAAAAAAAATGAAAACAACTTATAAAAAAGAAAGAAAACCAGAGTGTAAGAGTTAAGCCCTGCCACAGAATCAACATTGTCCTTTTCTCAAAGTAAAAGAGAAAAGAGTAACACACAGGCTGTAACCAGCCAGTGAAACAAGACTAACGACAACCGAGTCACAGCAGAAACACATTGACTTGTAAATCAGGCAGTTTAGAAATAAGTCATCAATAAAAACAGGCATACCAGGTAACAAACTGGCTATATGATTCATGCAGTTCAGGAATCAGGTTTCTCCCAAAAACAAACAGAAACCAACAGCAGCAGGAACACATTGACTGCGGTCCAGCCAGCTCAGAGTCAGGCCACAGACAAGCGATGCTAAATCCCTTTATTTTTAGAGTGAACAGGATGTCTGACACTCCTGTTCTTTTTTTTTACACTTCTTCCATGTCATGTGTGGGCAAGTGTCAGACACAGTGAAAAACAGCAAGTGTGTAAATCTTTATTTATATTCCACCACAAAGGAAATACCTGAGTGCCCATTAATCCCCTTTTTTTCTCTTTTTTTTTTCTTTTCTGTTTTTTTACAACCAGTCACAATAAACAATAAAGAAGAAATGAAAATAACTTCAAAATAAACTCTTCCTCCTCAATGGGAAGACACCAACAGAAGCCGCTCCTTTTTTAACACAGGAGAAAGAGCAGAGTCCTTTACCCCTCACTGATCCAGCCCCCTCAGAGGCAGCTCTCAGAGTGACAGGATGGCTGACACCTCTGTTCCTTTTTCTTTGTTCTTCTTTTTTCCCCTGTTTATTATTTTTTTCTCTTCTTTCTTTTCTTTGCCACACTATCGCCTAACTGTGGCAGTGCTTATATTTTCACCAGGACCCATGTTGTGTGTGTGTGTGCAAGTGTGAGCACAGTGAAAGACACAAAAGGTGTACAAATCTTTATTCAGCTTCCAGCACCAGGCAGAAAGGAAACACCCGAGTGGCCAGTGACGAGCGATGCCCCTTCTTAGAGGGCAATGCTGTGTGATCAAACAGGGGAGAGGAGGAGAGGAGGGGAGAGATTAATTCAAAATGGAGTTGGAGGGGGAAATAATACACACCACTTCCTACGGTGCCCATTAATCCCCTGGTTTTTTTTGTGTGCAGGTGTGAGACACAGTGAGAGACACAAGGTGCACGCATCTTTATTCAATTTCCACCACCAGGAAGATAGGAAAAACACCCGAGTGGCCAGTGACAAGCAGTGCCCTTCACATCAAAGGGCAATGCTGTGTGATCAAAACAGTGAAGGGGAGGGCAGGGATTAAATCAAAATAGAGTTTTTACTAGATTAGATTAGATTACTTTACAGTGTGGAAACAGGCCCTTCGGCCCAACAAGTCCACACCGACCCGCCGAAGCGCAACCCACCCATACCCCTACATTTACCCCTTACCTAACACTATGGGCAATTTAGCATGACCAATTCACCTGACCTGCACATCTTTGGACTGTGGGAGGAAACCGGAGCACCCGGAGGAAACCCACGCAGACACAGGGAGAATGTGCAAACTCCACACAGACAGTCACCTGAGGCAGGAATTGAACCCGGGTCTCTGGTGCTGTGAGACAGCAGTGCTAACCACTGTGCCACCGTGCCGCCCTTAAAGTTGGAGGGGGAAATAATACACTCCACTTCCTGTGGTGCCCATTAATCCCCTGTTTATTTCTTCTTTCTTTTTACATCTGAAAATTCTATTTAGTTTTTTTTCTTCATTTTTTTCTTTTTTTTAGTGTGAAAATGTCCTTTTTTTTCTTTCTCTATTTTTTTTGTTTTTTTTGGAGGGAGAAATGATGCACTCCACTCCCTGTGGTGCCCATTAATCCCCTGTTTATTTTTTTTTTTTTTCTTATGTTTTTTTTTTATGGTGTGTGTGTGCAGGTGTGAGACACAGTGAAAGACACAAAGTGCACGAATCTTTATTCAATTTCCACCACCAGGAAGATATGAAAAATACCCGAGTGGCCAGTGACAAGCACTGCCCTTCAAACCACAGGGCAATGCTGTGTGAGCAAAACAGTGAAGGGGAGGGTAGGGACTAAATCAAAATAGAGTTGGAGGGAGAAATGATGCACTCCACTCCCTGTGGTGCCCATTAATCCCCTGTTTATTTTTTTTTTTTTTTTTTTCTTTTTTTTTTTTTTTTTTTTTTTTTTTTTTTTTTTTTATTAACACCATGCCACAAAAGCTCTCTACTTTTTTTTTTTTTTAACCCCCACACTACCGCCTAATCGCGGTAGTGCTTATTTTTTTCCCCAGCACCCATGGTGTGTGTGTGTAGATGTGAGACACAGTGAAAGACACAAAGTGCACGAATCTTTATTCAATTTCCACCACCAGGAAGATATGAAAAATACCCGAGTGGCCAGTGACAAGCACTGCCCTTCAAACCACAGGGCAATGCTGTGTGAGCAAAACAGTGAAGGGGAGGGTAGGGACTAAATCAAAATAGAGTTGGAGGGAGAAATGATGCACTCCACTCCCTGTGGTGCCCATTAATCCCCTGTTTATATTGGTCAGTCAGGCCTTCTGATTAGCCCAGATTAACAACCCCAATCAAGGATCTCGTAGTCATCAAGATCCACATGGTTCCAATCACCACAGGGAACGTATCATTCTGCTCAGTAAAATTATTACATTGCATCCCTCAAGCAGTTCAAGTGAATTGCATCCATATGTACGGTTGATCCCTGTCAATCTTTGAAGGAGATCTCCTGGACAGGTCAGTAATATGGATTAGTGGTGCTGGAAGAGCACAGCAGTTCAGGCAGCATCAGTAATATGCAATACTTTAATTGAGTCAGATGCCAGGGAGTGGATGTGGAGATGCCAGTGTTGGGCTGGGGTAGACAAAGTGATACAACACCAGGCTATCATCCAACAGGTCTTTTGAAGTAAATGTATTTTCCACTTCTCACCAAATTTTTATTTAAAGATCTAGGACACTAACCCCGAAGTCTGTATAAATCTGCTGGGACCTTTCATAAGTCAAATCTGTTCAAAGAATGTTATTTATTTACTTCATTATAACCTGGGTGACTTCTGACTGCATCAATGAAAGCCAAGAACCATAGAGGTCGTTTGAGCCTTTTGAGGCGACTCCACCATCCACCATTCAATCACCCTCTGGCTCAATGCCATCTTCCCGCTTTCTCTAAAATCTGAAAAATAAAAAAAAATCTCTTTTGTCTTCCCCAGCCTCCCTGTGGTACTGAGCTCCACTATTCTCTTGAGTGAAGACGTTGTTCCCAGTATCTGAGGGACCCAGGGAACTGCACCTTTTGCCCTGGATTAGATTGGCTAAACGCCGCTGCTTAAAAAAAAAGTGTCACGGCTGACCCATGGTGCTGAGTAAAAGCAGCTGCCTTTAAAATGCCTCGGGATCGCGAGTGAATCCCAACAGATCAGATAAGCAGCAAGGAACCAACCACTTCTCCTTGGGATCAGAACAATGATTTGAACCAAGCAATCAGCTGATGACAGCACGTGTTGCCATATCTATTTAACTAACGCTCTGGAAAGTTTGGCACGTCCTTTGCGGCAGCTCGGTGACAGATTGAGCACTGATTCGATGTAAATTCCGGTTGACCGAGGGGTTTGCACCGAGACTCCCGCCGCTCCTGGCCATGGGGAGCAAGCTGCTCGCGATCGCCTTGAGCAGTGCGCTGCTCGCCCACTACATCTACACCCCTCTCCCGGAGGCACTGGGCGAGAGGTGGAAGTTGATGCTGGTCGACGCTTGCTTCCGAAGTTTGGGACACCTGGTATGTGCCACTATTGACAAATGTCTCTGCAGCGATGACTCGCTCCTTGTAGCCTTTCCCTGTGTTTTGATGCTCTTGGGACCCTGTACCCTGGATAAAGTTTTCAGTGATAGCTCTCGACAGAACCTAAAGCAAAACGTGATGTGGTGTAAGATGATCAGAGCTTTTGGGGGGTGGGGGGCGATTTTGCTTAAAAAATATGCCCCAAGGAAATTAGAAATAGTTTGCCCTAATACCTTTTTGTTAAAATAAACTCACAGCTGATGCCCAAGGACAATGTTAGCATCTCTTGTTTGCAACCTTCCCCTCGTTAGGAATTAGTAAAATGTTCCTTTTTAACCTTTGAATGGCAATGCAAAGACCGTTTTCGTTTTATTTTCTGAAATGGAATGGGATTTGAATAGCGAGGAATTTAGCCGGGTGGTGTGATATTTGTTTTTTTATGAGCTTAAAATAGCATCTTGTAATATGTGTGTAGATGACAGAAATAATAAGAAATACGCGCTTAATGTGTCCAAGATTTGTCAGCAGCCTTCAGGGAGGTGTTAATCTCGAATGTGTTCATGCCTGCATTTAATTAATTGAAAACGCCCTCAAGACGTCAGCTTGTGTCTGATCTGAGAATCCCTGCAGCGTGAAAACAGGCCATTCGGCCCATAGCCTTCATACCAACACTCCAACCAGCATCCTGCCTGCACCCACTCCCTTACCTATGTAACCCTGCATTTTCTATCCCTAATCTGCTAGCCTGCACAACCCTGAACACTATGGGCAACTTGGCAAGGCCAGTCCACCTAACCCGCACACTTTTGGACTGTAGGAGCAAAGCCACACAGACACTGGGAGAACATGCAAACTCCACACAGTTGCCCCAGGCCGGAATCAAACCCAGGTCCCTGGTGCTGGGAGGCAGCAGTGCTAACCATTGAGTCTATTAACATCCCCCAATTCCTCTCCTATCCAGAATAGTTCAATAATCTGAATGTGACAGTCTGAAAGGATTCTCATTTTAGCCTGAGCTGTTACTCTTTTAGATTAGAGTGGTGCTGGAAAAGCACAGCAGTTCAGGCAGCATCCAATACTGCCTGACCTGCTGTACTTTTCCAGCACCACTCCAATCTAGAATCTGGTTTCCAGCATCTGCAGTCCTTGTTTTTACCCTGTTAATCTTTTATAACTACTAATCTGATCCCTTCCTCCCTATTTCCCCCGCCTTGCTCCAAAAGCACCTTTTCCCATAATTCTGGCACCACTCTAGATAACAAAAGTCATATTTAAGCTTCTTGCAACCACATATAATTGAGGCTTTCTATAAATTCAGAGCAGTCACGACTCCCTTGGTAGTTTTCTTGCCTTCAAGTTGGACACCCACTCCAGCAGAAAAATCAAGACCTACAGTCTCCATACAGTGCTGACAGAGTGCTGCATGGCCTTACCTTGTGGATGATTATTTGTGCATGAGAACCACCTCCAAGTTCCCCTCTAAGTCTTGTGCAGTCCTGGCTTGCAACTATATTCCTGTCCCCTCATAACCACTGGGTCAAACTCCAGAGCAACACTTTCCCAACAGCATTGTGGGTGTATCTATATACACCATGTGGGTTACAGCTGTTGAAGTGTAGTTCACCAATGTTTTCTTAAGGGCAGTTAAAGATGGGCAATATGTATGTGCTGAGCTAGCAATGTCTACATCCCATGGATAGATTAAAAGCAAAACCCTCTCAGGTAGTTTTCTAAAAAAAAATCCTTGTTTTGAATGAGGAGAGGGAAATCCTCCTTGGTGTCCTGGTCAATACTTATCCTTCAATCAACATCACATGATCTGGTCATTGTCACATTGCTAACAATGGGAACTTGCTGCACACAAATCGGCTGCCATGTATTCCACATTACAACAGTGAGTCCCAGTAAAACACCCCGTGTTTGTGAAATATGTTGTATAAATGCAAGCCTTTCTTTACCACTCAGCTTTGCAATACATTTGGAATATAGTACGGTTATCACTGTGTGACCAACAGGTTAGCACGACCTTCATTCTAAAGGCAGAAAGCGCTCGAGAAACTCAGCAGGACTGGCAACATCTTTTGTGGGGAAAGAAAGAGTTAACATTTTGAGTCCATGGCAAAGTATTGCAAACAACAATGAGGATATTGACTGGTTAATCAGTTGCTGATGTTGGTTCAGAGATGTGATGACATAGGTTACATACTCTACATTTTGGCGGGAGGCCTGAACCTGTGACCTCCTGACTCAGTGGGCAAGAGTCGGACTGTTGAGCCCCATAAAGTGATTTCAAAGGCATGTTGAAAGCAGTCCAATGCATTTTTACACTGGTACAGTGGTGAGCAAATTGCAGCATCCACAAATCAAAGACCAACAAAGTAGAGGTTGGCACTTGTGTTCAAAGACTCATGACTTTCAGAGAATCTGCCTCAAAATGGTGGCAACATTATTTTTGCATATCGGAAAAGAGCTAAATGATTTGTAGCAAACTGCTTTCCCTTTTGAATGTTGGAAGGTTTCCCTTCATATGGATTGAGTTTAGATTGTTCCAAAAGCCCAGACAAGTAATACTTAAAAGGACAACAACATTGTGCATTTGTTTAGTGTCTTTGAGAATATAACAATGAAAATTCCTAATCACACTGACACAAACAAGAATAACATCAAGCTAGAGGTATTAAGAAGGTGAGATAAGTTTTAAGGAATGTGAAGCAGTGAAGATAAAGCAAGGGAGTGGTATTTTTAAAAATCATCCCACGGATATTGAAGGCCAGCATTTTTGACCCATCACTAGTTGTCCTCACTAATGATTTGGAGACGTTGGTGTTGGACTGGGTTGTACAAAAGTTAAAAAATCACAACACCAGATTATAGTCCAACAGGTTTATTTGGAATTACTAGCTATCGGAGCGCTGCACCTTCATCACCTGATGAAGGAGCAGTGCTCCGAAAGCTAGTGCTTCCAAATAAACCTGTTGGACTATAACCTGGTGTTGTGTGATTTTTAACTTTGTCCTCACTAAGGCAGTGGTCAGCTGTCTTCAACCACCACAGTTTTTGTGTAAGAACACTCAGTGCTGTTAGGATTCTTGCCCACTAATAGCGAAGGGGTGAGGTTGGGGGTGGGGGGTGGGGCATTGATAGATTACCAAATCAGGATGGAGGTGGCTTGGAGGGGAGCTAGTAGGTAACATTTATTTCCTCGCATCAAGGAAGGAGAGATTGTGGGTTTGGAAGGTGTCATTGAAAGAGCTATAGTGAGTTTGTGCACTAGTACATGAACTTGCGTGCAGAACACACTACAAATATAGTTGCTGGTGGTGGGAGGAGTGACTGTTTTAGGATGACATTGATTGTCGAGGGGGAGATGTTTAGACCACTTCTTGTTAAAGATGGCTATCACCTAGCACTTGTCTGGTACAACTGTTATTGCTAATTAATTGCTACTTCTTTTAAAGTTATCATAGATATGACATTGGTTAGGCCACTTTTAGAATACTATTTTTAATTCTGGTTTCCCTGCTATAGGAAAGATATTAGTACTCTTGAAAGGGTTCAGGAAAGATTTACAAGGATGTTGCCAGGGTTGGAATGTTTGAATGATAGGGAGAAGCTGAATAGGCTGGGACTATATTCCCTGAAGTATCAGAGTCTGAGGGGTGACTTAATAGAGGTTTATAAAATCAAAAGGGGCATGGATAGGGTAAATAGACAAGATCACTTCCCCAAGGTAGGGGAGTTCAAAATTGGAGGGCATCGGTTTAAGGTGAGAGGGGAAAGATTTTAAAAGGGACCTGTGGAGGGGTAATGTTTTCACACTGAGGGCGGTGCCTGTGTGGAATAAACCGCCAGAGGAAGTGGTGGAGGCTTGTACAATTACAACATTTAAAAGTTATCTGGATGATCACACTATTAGGCAGGGTTTAGAGGTATATGAGCCAAATGCTGGGATTAGACTAATTTAGGATATCTGGTTGGCATGAACAAGTTGGACTGAAGAGTTTATTTCCATGCTGTATATCTCTGACTTTATATGACAAGTGTTTCTCTTTTTCTGTGCTTGGAGTCTATATGGGCTGCACTGGAAAGTAAACACAAGCATTCGTGACAGAAAAATGAGTGAATATCTCACATAATGGACAAAGTGGAACTGTGAATGGACGATTGGAGCAATAGTTTGGAATGCTGGCTGTAATGGAATGTAATATATACTTGTTCGCCAGCTTTGTGTGTCAAACAATCAACAAATTCAGCTTGAATAGTTTCCTGTTAATATAAAGTGATTATTTGTAAACATTGATCCCCGACATGAAATATATCACTCTCCGATCGTAATGAACTCTGTTTTCAGTCAATTTCCTGTGCATAACATGATGCAGCCAATCAGTATGACCCAATAAATGTGGCAAACCTTGATCTTGGTGCAAAGTTTTTTTTCTCAAAGGAATGGCTGGGGTTAATGCCAAGACTCTGGAATTGTCATTGTCTCATCGGTGCCTGGAGAGTCTGTTGTAAACAAACTGTGTGCAAAAAATCATTGGGATGTAGACTAAGAAGACACATTTCTTTGCACTTTCTTTGAGTACTTTTGCTCATTAGTTGCAATAATAGTAATGCGATTGAAAGGCTGCTCGACTCTGAACCAAGGATCTTTCAATCCAATAACTGCTTGCTAGATGATGCTTGGTGAACAATGAGATTGGGACTGGTGGAGGCACAAGGTCTTTTACAAACCTTCAAGAATATGTCCACCCAGAGTTAGAAACCCATGGGAGTCTACATCCGAGATCTCCTGAATCCCTGCAGTGTGGAAGTAGACCATTCAGTCCATTGAAGAGGAAGTGAGGCCTAGAGATCAGAGTCAAGAGTCTGGTGCTGGAAAAACCCAGCCAGTCAGGCAGCACCCCAGGAGCAGGAGAATCGACATTTCAGGCAAAAGCCCTTCTTCAGGAATGATGCCCGAAACATCGATTCTCCTGCTCTTGGGATGCTGCCTGACCTGCTGGGCTCTTCCACCACCACATTCAGTCCACACTGAACATCTGAAGAGTATCCCTGCAATCCCACATTTTCCATGGCCAATCCACCTAATCTGCACACCTTTGGACGGTGGGAGAGAACTGGAGCACCTGGAGGAAACCCACAGATGTGGGGAGAAAATGCAAACTCCATACAGACAGTCGCTCAATGGTGGAATGAAACCAAGGCCCCTGGAGCTGTGAGGCAGCAGTGCTAACCACTGAACCACTGTGCCACCCAGTTTTCCCGAATTTAGCTTCATTAGCAGTGCTGGTGTGTTAAATTAGCCATTTCATTCCACTGAGACCAGTAGAGTACTTGGAGAAGGTGCTACACTGTCAAATGTGGATGCTTTCTGTCAGATGAGACATTAAACAGAGTCCCACTTCCCAGTACCTGAGGATCTGAAGGCAAGAACCTATGAATACTCAAGGCTTCTGATCGGTTTCTGTTCTGTGGCTTTTGCTGACCTCCAAACAAAAGTGGAGTGGAGGATACATCTGAAAAATTTATTTCCAATGGAGGTGAATATTCTAAGGGATCTTCATCCATCCAGTTTGTGTTGGCAAACTTGCAGAGCGCACTGAGTAATTCATCACCATTGTGTTCAGTATAAATGTATGCTGTAGTTTTGATCCTAGCAATCTTTGCTGTGCTTCTAATGTCGTCAAAACAGTGACATGGGTTCTTTCACCTTTAACGTAAGGAAGACGGCAGAGAATGGGACTCTATTTAAGGTCTCATCTGATGGACAGCATCCACATCTGACAGTGGAGCACCCACTCTGAATCCTACACTGGTCTAAATGATATGAAATGGTTAATTTAACGCATCAGGACTACTGATTGAAACTAGATTGTGGAAAACTGGTCAGTGTGCAAATTATTTTATGCACTAGTATTGATTTGGGAATTCATAGCTTGCCAACTTAACTGCTGTTTTTGAGGTTGAATCTCAGTCAAATTTACTTCTCATCTGACCTTTGAAATGCAGCAGATAAACAAGATCAGGAGAAGGATCAATGTCATGGGTAAACCGATATGGCTTTCCAGTGCTAGAATTAGACATAAGGATTTCATAAGATTATGATCCAGGACATACTGCTAAAAACAGCACATCGCTTTAGAAGTGTATGTAAATATTGAAATCACTAGTTTTATGAAGAGGTCAATTTTCCTTTTGTTTTTGAAGGGACATTGTCACTTTACATCCGAACAAGAAAGCATCATTTTATCACAAGGTGGTACAGACCAGTAATGACATTGTAGCTAAATAGCCTGTGCATCTATTGCTTGTCAAGCTTGTTGTGAATCAGCTCTAGTTTTGTCACATTTCATTTTATATTAATTAAAACAGTTTCAGCTTTGGCCTTTCGGAAATAATTTCATTGTTGCTTCTGTAGAAACTAGGAGCAGGAGTAGTCCATTCTGCCCTTTTTTGAGCCTTGCTCCTTCATTCAGAATGATCTGGCTGTTGCTGTATTTCAGAGTTAAAGATCACACAACACCAGGTTATAGTCCAACCGGTTTAACTGGAAGCACTAACTTTCAGAGCGCTGCTCTTTCATCGGGTGGTCTGGTGTTGTGATTTTTAACTTTGTACACTGCAGTCCAACACTGGTATCTTTGAATCATGGCTGTATTTCCATGCTACGTTCCTGCTTTACCCCACGCCAATGAAGCCGCTAGAGTTTGAAAACTTTATCTCCTCCTTGAATATACCATGTCATGAATATGTCTTTCAATCTCATATTGGCTTTACGCTGAACCTAAAATTTGGCAGTGATTTAAATGTCTATTGGCTTTGTTATCCCCGGTCAGAGGCAGGGGTGCTTTCTTAGCTATAGTTGGGGCCTGTAGTTTTTGCTCCCCCCTTAGTTGTCCTTTGCAGTTGATAGGTTCTGTTCCCAACAGCAGAGTGCCTGGATTTGACTATTTAGAGTCAATTGTGTTCGGGTAGGACAGAAATCACACAGACCCTGTTGGCAGGTTTTCTCTAACAGCTATCAACTCCACTTTAATCACATTCTGGTGCCTTTTGTTTTAACTAATCACAGATAGAACTTGAACCCAGTTTAACAAAATCAAAAATTAATTACAGCAAGATTCGAACTTGTGCTCAAATTAGATTAGATTACTTACAGAGTGGAAACAGGCCCTTCGGCCCAACAAGTCCACACCGCCCCACCGAAGCGTAACCCACCCATACCCCTACCTAACACTACGGGCAATTTAGCATGGCCAATTCACCTGACCTGCACATCTTTGGACTGTGGGAGGAAACCCACGCAGAGAACGTGCAAACTCCACACAGTCAGTCGCCTGAGGCGGGAATTGAACCCAGGTCTCTGGCGCTGTGAGGCAGCAGTGCTAACCACTGTGCCACCGTGCCGCCCAGTAACAGAGTGAGTAAACTACCATACAATACTTTAAAAATAAACTTGAGTTGCCAATAGCACATTTTTCCCTGCTGTTGCTGATCCCAGACCAAAGTTTAACAGGATGACTACAATTTTACACTCGCCCTGCTCAATTATGTTTTGATCTGATTCGCTGCTTCTAGAATATTGATGAAATGGACTAAAGGATTTCTTCATTCAAGCCCATTCCAAAGAATTGAATGCAAAATCTAGGTTAAACCTGCAGTGCAGTATGAAATGGTTGGTGTGTTGCTAGCAGTGTTGTTTATCAATGAGACATGAAAACAAAATTCTATCTGATCACTGAGTATAAAATATCACCAGTAATATCTCAAGGAGGAAATAGGGGATTACTTTCTGCTTGGTTAAAGCCACTTTGTGGCTGTGGGGAACATTTTTCTGTGGTTTTGTGTTGTGAATAACACAGACAGCGAATTCCCTTGCAGAGCTAACCTGTCAGTTTCTGTCACCATCCAATTGTCAGCATGAATGAGTACGCAGTCTGAACAAAAGTTAATGAGCCAGCTCATTCATTATGCTGCTTTCTGTTACTGCATTTGTGTATGATGTGGAAGTGCTGGTGTTGGACTAGATCAGAAGTCACACCACACCAGGTTATAGTCCACCAGGTTTATTTGAAATCACAAGCTTCAGAAGTGCTGCCCTTCTCGGGTGAAGTGATCAAGGAGCAGCGGTCCGAAAGATTGTGGTTTCAGATAAACTGGTTGGGCTATAACCTGGTGTCGTATGACTTCTGACCTTTGATTTTGCGCAGTTTAACATTGTTTTAAGGAGCTTATTTACTTAACAAAGCACATTGGAAAATAAAGCAGGCCATGACTCATTGAGTCTACTCCACCATTCAGTAAGGTCACCTCAGCTGCAGTTTGTCCTATTCTGAGATCCCCTGATTTCCCTCAAATGTGAAAATCCATATCTGCTTTGATTATTAATAATCAAAGCTCTTTGGAGGTTTGTCAAGATTCATTTGAATTTGAGTGAAGGAATTTCTTCTCTGCTGGTAAATTCCCTTTTTCTGAGAGCATGATCCTTTGCTCTAGTTTCCAGTCAGGGGAAAAAGCCTAAGAAATGGATATTACGTGTATCAATAAGATCACCTGTTATTCTTAACTCCAGAGAATATATGCTCATTCTGCTCAATCTCCCTTCCAAAGAAGGATCCAGGAATCAGTCCAGTGAACCTTCTGTTGCATCCCCTCTATTACATTCAACTCTAAGCAGTTTTGGTTGCCTTTACCAACCTGACTTATGGAGAATAAAACTGCATGCAGTACTCACCGAGGCCCTGCATGTATGAACATAGGAGCATTGGCCAAGTTGCAGATAGTGAGGAGGATTGTGAAAGGGTAGAGCTGGATATAGATTGCAGATTTGGGTAGAGAAATGGCAGGTGAACCAGACAAATGAAAAGTTTGGAACATCAAATTCAGGTGTGAATTATGCAGACGCTTTAGGAACTGAATACAGAGGGATCTGGGCATACAGGTCCACACGTGTCTCAAAATGGCTACACAGGTAGATAACGTGGTCAGGAAGGCATACAGCACACTTGCCTTCATCGGCTGCTGCACTGAATAGGAAAGTTGGCAAGGTTTGTTACAAAACGTTTAGTTAGGCCCCGTTCGGTATCTTGTGTGCAGTTCTGGTTATCATGCTACTGGTCAAGAATATTCACACACCTTTCCCTAACCTCAACATCCCTCAGGTCCCTCTGTTTGGTGAATACTAATGTAAAGTACTTGTTCAGATCTCCTCTGGCTCCACACATAACCTTCCTCCTTTTATGGATGTAGGTTTGTTCGTTAGCTGGAAGGTTCAGTTTCAGACATTTCATCACTATACCAGGTAACATTTTCAGTGAGACTCCGGATGAAATACTGCTGGTGTTTCCTGCTTTCTATTTATATGTTTGGGTTTCCTTGGGTTGGTGATGTCATTTCCTATGATGTCATTTCCTGTTCTTTTTCTCAGGGGGTGGTAAATGGAGTTCAAGTCAATCTGTTTGTTGATGGAATTCCAGTTGGAATGTCATGCTTCGAGAAATTCTCGTGCGGGTCTCTGTTTGGCCTGTCCTAGTCAAAGTGATGAGTTGTCCCAGTCGAAGTGATGTCCTTCTTTATCTGTATGTAAAGATACTAGTGAGTGAGTCGTGTCATTTTGTGGCTTCCTCCTTTATCCTTGAGTGGGACCACTCTTTTCCTAGACACCCCCCCCCCCACCTCTTGCTTCTAATATTCATATAAAAGGCCTTTGGATTGTCCTTAACCCTGCTGGCCAAGGTCACTTCATGGCTTATTTTAAACCTCCTAACCCCCCATTAGAGCTCCTTCCTGTTCTCTGTATATTCTTCAAGGACTTTGTAGGTGCAAGCTTCTGCAAATGCTGGAATCTGAACTGAAAACAGAAAACTCTGGCAATCACAGTGGGTCAGGCAGCATCCATGAAGAGAGCAAACAAGTGTTTTGAGTCCTAAGTAACTTTTCTTCAGAGCTAAAGTGAAGTGTGATAATAACTTTGTCTGTCTTTAGTTGCCTAGACATCAGGTCTATTCCCTTTTTGTTGACTAAGCTGAATTTCCCCATGATCTAAGGCTCCTGAATCCTACCGTTCCTATCCTTCATTTTCACAGGACATGCCTGTCTTGAACTCTAATCGATTGGTCTTTAAAAGACTCCCACATTGTCAAATGTGAATTTACCACAAACAAGCAGCATCCAATCCACATTCTCCAATGCTTGCCCAAGCCGGTTTATAGTTGGCCTTCCCCCAGTTTGACACCTCCATCCGAGGTCCACTCTTGTCCATATCTATAAGTATCTATCTGAAGATGTATAGAATTATGGTCACCATCTCCAGAATGCTCCCAATTGGAAACTTTGATCACCTGGCCAGGTTTATTTCCCAATACCAGGTCCAGTACCACCCCCTCCCTTGTTGGACTTTCCATATACTAAATCAAAGTATCACCCTGGACATGCCTCGCAAATTGCTCCCCATCCAAACCTCCGGTATTAAGGGAGTCTAAAAGATCGATATCCTGGAAGGTTAAGCTGCCAATCCTGTCCCTCTTTCAAACATAGTTAACCCATTTTCTCCTACTCTTAGCTTTTGTTATTACCTATCTCCCCTAGCCTGCTATCCATAATCTCCCTTGTTTATCTAGCCATTTCATGCATATATAGATCATGTGCAGTCTTTCCACCTATCTGATCACCCTTAGCTGCATTTCCCCTCACCCCTCTTCCCCCTCCCCCACACACCCTCGACCAAACTTGGGCTTCAGCATAAATAACAATCTTTCCCCTAGCTACTAACACTTCTGACGAAGAGTCCCCAGACTTGAAACATTAACTCTGCTTTCTTCCCACTGATGCTGCCAGACCTGCTGTGTTTCTCTGGCAGTTCCTGTTTTTGTTTTACAACCCTTTTTGTAGCTGCTTAGTGTCTTGTAGTTTACATTCTCACCTAGCTTTGTATCATCAATTAACTTGAATACGTTGTGCTACACTATGTGGTTTTTTAAAAAAATTGCTACTTAGCAGATATGCAGTCCAATAAAGAAATGTCTTGGCCAATGACCAGTGGATATGGATCATTCACTTCTAGGCAAAGATTGTTGCAAATGCTTCAGCATTATCCTTTGGATTGACTTGCTGGGGTCCCCCCCACCCCCCCCCCCCCACCCCCACCATTGAGGAAGGGGATATGTGTGGAAGAAACCCATCCTAATGCATTGTTTAATTGTCTACCATAATTTGATATAGCAGGACAGAGTTTAGCTTTGATCTGTTGGTTGTGGAATCGCTGAGCCCTTCTATCGGTTGTAGCTTATGTTGTTTGGCACTCGAGTAATCCAGAATTATAGCTCTGCAAGGTTTGCCAGCTTTGCCTAGTGCTGTTTCTGACATGCCCAACTGAACTTCATATTGTGCCAAGATTTAACCCTGGGCTTGAGATAACTGTGGCATGGCTGATATGCCAGGGCATGAGGTTGCAGGTTGTGTTGGAGTGCAATTCTGTTGCTGGCAATGGCCCACAAAGCCACATGGATGCCCGTCTTGAGTTCTTAGATTTAATCAAAGTCGGTCTGATATGGCAGGGTGATAGTGCCACAGGAAATGGTGGAGGGTATCCTCAATGTCAAAGCAGGACTTTCCCTCTCACAGGACTATGTGCAGTTGTCTCTTCTACCTCATCTGTCAGGGGTAGATGCATCTGCAGCAGGTCGATTTAGTGAGGATGAGGTTAAGTATAATTTTCCCTCTTGTCAGTTCTCTTACCATGTGCTGTGGACCCAATCTAGCAACTGTGTCCTTTTGAATTTGATCAACTCAATCAGTAGTGGTGCTGTCAAGCCAGTCTTGATGATGAATGTTACACTACCTCACCCCAAATATCCTCTGCTCCTTTTCACTGCCAGTGCTTCCAATAAGTGATGCTCAACATAGAGGTACACTGATTAATCTGCTGTGTGGAGTGCTATGTGGTAATAAGCACGAGGTTTCTTTCCCTATGTATGACCTGGGACCATGAAGGTTCATTGTATCTGGAGTCAACTTTGAGGTCTTCAAGGACAACTCCCTCCCATCTGCCATCTTTAGTGGTGTTGTATGTGATATTGTCTACAAGGTGTGACATGAGGATGACTGTCAGACTGTTGCTTGACCCATCAGGTTTAAGGTGAGAGGGGAAAGATTTGAACGGGACTTGAAGGGCAACTTTTTCACAAAGATGGTGGTACATATATGCCTCGAGCTGCTAAGGGAAGTGGTAGAGGCCGGTACAATTTCAACACTTAAAAGATACTTGGAGAGGCACCTGATAGGAAAGGTTGAAAGGGATATGGGCCAAATGCAGGCAAAGGCTACTCTTTACTTTAGGAAACCTCACCGACATGGATAAGTTGGGCTGAAGAGTCCTACAGCGTGAAAACAGGCCTTATGTCTTGCCTAGCCATTAGCGAGATATGCATTGCACTGGGTTAACACTTCAAAAGGGCCCTTCTAGCAGTGAAGAACTCAATCAGTAGTGCTGCAGACAGCCAACTCACATTGACTTGATCCAACAATTGTTTAGAGCCATGTTGGAGTGCTTTCAACTGAACCACACAAACTTAATAGTATGAGCATATCTGAATTTAAGATCAAATGTGATTTTGCCTAATAAGCCCAATTTGCCAGCATTGCATGCTTAAAGGATATTATCAGACAGCAAGGTCTGCCTATCCGAATAAAGTTTAAAAATCTCACAACACCAGGTTATAGTCCAATAGGTTTATTTGGAAGCACTAGCTTTTGGAGTGCTCGCTTTCCTTGGAATATGTAAGTCTAGACAGTGCAAGCAGCTGACTATTAAGATTTGCAAGCACATGATGAAGATGTAATAGAAAACAAGAGATTTCATTGTGCCTCATAATGACGGTAGTTGTCAATAGTCTACGTTTGGAGCAGATAACAGCACTTCCAGTGTCTGATTTGCATTATTCACTGTCTCTTTTACCAATGTTCTCCATTTAAGCCTTTTATAATGCAATGTACTCCCCTGCCTTCACTGCTGTCTGAGTTTATCAGCGGCTGAGATCTCAGCCATGCCTTCATTACATTTAGACTTATCTGTTTCAATCTCCTACACTTCTTCCTTCTGTAAAAATGATCAGCCGAGCAATCAGAAAATAGAAAATTTTCACTCGACCCTATTATTTTCCCAGTCAAAAGTGTCAACGTGCCTCACTGCTTATACTGCTGTGTGCTTCTTCATCACCCTTACCCTGTGCAGAGTGCAATGGATGGGGTATTCTGTACAGTTACAACTTACATGGTGAGCTGATGTCCTACTTTACATTCTCCAAATTTCCCAGTGACCTCAATGGTGACATTTGACTTGCCACAGAGAGCGAATCTGAAGGGTGGGAGGGGGAGTGGAAATGTGAAATCACACAGACCATAAAATGTCCAAGACAAGAACTGTTGTGGTCAGCTGCCTTGGAGAATTGACCCCCTCAAAAACAAAATGCTTCATCTGGGTTTGTTTTACTTTCCAAGTTGTCAGTTATTTTGAAACCATTTCTCAGCCTTTCTGGGTTTTGCAGTTGGAGCCATTAGAGGTTGCACCGGCCCCTGGGGTTTCCGGGCTGAGCACTGACTGACAACTGAGCCTTTGACAGGTTTCTTCAGTAGTTGAGCAGTGTCCAGCAGAGAGCATTGGATAGAAGTCAAAGTTACAGCCCTGTCTGGGATCAAATACAATGTTCTTAATTGCTGTTTGTTCACATTCTGCAGGCAGAGTTGGGGATGGGCTTATCTCCCTTTTTTAACAAGACACACTTAGCATATTCTGTGTGACCCTTCTAATGTTCTCAATGCAACATGGCAGCAGACAGGGGATGCAGGCATTTGATTGACTAGGAGGGACAGTGTTTCACTCCTCCCAGTTATGCCTGGGGTGGGAACCCCGTGGACACTTTGACTACCTTCTGGCCAGGATGCTAATTGAGGCCCTTAAGTGGGCAGGGAAAATCCTTTACAGGGAGCCTGAAAACCATTTTTATTTTAAATTCTGTCACTGAATCTATTTCCAGTCCTTTTGTTCCCCTTGAGAAGGTGGTGATAAGCTACCTTCTTGAACCATTGTGGTCCACTTTGTACAACAATGCTATTAGGGAAGGAATTCCAGATTTTTATCCAATGACACTGACTGGCAATATATTCCAAGTTAGATTGGTGAGTGACTTGGAAGGGAATTGAAGGTGGTGTTCCCATTTATATCCTGCCCTTGTCCTTCTAGTGACCTGGGTTTTGGAAGATGCTGTCCAAGACACCTTGGTAAATTTCTGCATTGCATCTTGTAGATGGTAAGTGCTGCAGGTACTCAATATCAGTGGTGGGGAGAGTGGATGCTTGTGGATGTGATAGCAATCAAGTGGGTTGCTTTGTCATGAATGGTGTCAAGCTTCTTGTGGTGTTTGGAGGTGAAGTCATCCAGGCAACTGGGGAGTATATGGTTCCACTCTTTTAGATGGTGGGCAGGTTTTGGGGAGTCAGGAGATAGAGTTCTTAACCTCTGACCTGCTCTTGGTTTGTGGTCCATAGAATCCCCACAAACAACCACCAGGATGGATGGTATTGAATATTAAAGGGCAATGTTAAGATTCTCTCATTGAAAGTTCAGACATTTGTATGGCTGACATTTTTTTTGGGATTATTGAGAGGAAATGGAGAAGGGGTAGGAAAATGGGTTGTGTGGTCCTACTTTCAAAGCTGTCACTGAGGGATATAGGATTAAGAGGGGAAGTATTGAGGGCCACACTTGGTTCCTCCAACCTCTTCATTTAGTGACCTCTCACTCACCTGTGGCCTGGTTCTTTGATGCTAAGCCTCTGCTAAATGCATTATTGCAGCTGCCATACTCCCTGAAGGTATTGGAAAATTGTCAACCTCCAATCTGCTAGTAGCACATACTGCGTGGTGTGGGATAATTTTCACCGCTGGAGTTCTAAACGCTGGGGTAGAACTTGATTCTGACAAGTGGATGAAATGACTGTTTGTTTGTTTTTTTGTTTAAAAGGGAGTGTGGCAAAAGAGGGGAAATTACAGACTGATTAGCCTAACTCGGTCATGTGTAAGATCCTGGAATCCATTGTGAAAAATGCGATTTCTAAATACTTGGTAGTGTGTGGTAAAATAGGGCAAAGTCAGCATGGTTTCATCAAGGGGAGGACATGCCTGACAAATCTGCTAGAATTCTTTGAGGAAGTAATGGGCAGGTTAGACCAACGAGAGCCAGTGGATGTTATCCAACTAGACTTCAAGAAGGCCTTTGACAAGGTGCCACACAGGAGGCTACGGAGTAAGATAAGGGCCCATGGTGTTAGAGGCAAGGTGCTGGCATGGATAGAAGCTGGTTGTCTGGCAGGGGGGAGATAAGAGTCCTTCTCGGGATGGCAGCTTGTGACAAATTGTGTTCTGCAAGGCTCTGTGTTAGGATCACAACTTTTCACTTTTATATGTTAACAATCTCTATGAAGAAATGGAGGGCATTCTAGCTAAGTTTGCAGATGATCCAAAGACAGGTAAAGGGACAAGTAGCATTGAGGAGGCGGGAAGGCTGCAGAAGCATTTGGACAGGTTAGGGGGAATGTGCAAAGAAGTGGTAGATGGAGTACAATGTGGGAAGGTGAGGTCATGCACTTTGGTAGGAAGTATAGAGGCATGGACTATTTTCTAAATGGGGAGAAAATTCAGAAGTCTGAAGTGTAGAGTTCTAGTCCAGAATTCTCTCAAGGTAAACTTGCAGGTTGAATCAGTGGTTAGGAAGGTAAATGCAATGGTAGCATTTATTTTGAGAGGAATTGAATATAAAAGACTCAATAAGGCTCTGGTCAGACCACATGTGGAGTATTTTGCATAATTTTGGTCCTCTCGGCTCAGGAAGGATGTACTGGCCTTGGAGTGTGTTCAGAGGAGGTTCACAAGAACGGTCCCAGGAATGAACAGCTTAATGTTTGAGGACTCTGTCTATACTTGATGGAGTTTAGAAGCATGAGAGGGGACCTAATTGAAACATATGGAATACTGAATGACCTGGACAGAGTATGATGTTGGGAAAATGTTTCCATTGGTAGGAGAGACTGGGACCTGAAGCCAGAGCCTTAGAGTAAAGGGAAGGAGAAACTCAGCTAAAGAGTGATGAATCAATGGAATTCATTGCCACAGAAGACTGTGGAGGCCAGGTCATTGACATGGATAGGTTGTTCAATAAGAAGGGTTACGGGGAGAAAGCAGGAGAATGGGGTTGAGAAACTTATCAGCCATGATTGAATTGTGCAACAGACCCAATGGGCTGAATGGCCTAATCTCTGCTCCTATGTCTTAAGGTGTTATGACTCCTGCTTACTCTTCAGCTGGTGGGCCAAGACCCGTGTTGCTATCTCACTCATCTCCTCTTCTTCAAAGCAAGTTTTAGATTACAACATTAATTATACAACTTTTCTTGACTTTTTGTACCAGATAGGAACAGCAATACATTTGTAACTGGACTATTAATCTGGAGATTCTGACTAATGGTCCAAATGACACAAGTCTACACCAGACCATGGGAGGTGGGCATTTTAAATACAGTTAATTCATTAAATCTGGAACACAAATACTCATCAGTAACTGTGACCAGGACACTACTGTGTTGCCAATTTTAAAAAAAAAGAAACAGGTTCATAAGTTTTGGGATGGAAATCCACCACCGTGACCGAGTCCAGTCTTTACGTGACTCCAAGTGCACAGCAATGTGGCTCTTAACTGTCCTCTAAAATTGCCAAGTTAGCCACTCAAAATTGCTTTATTAAGGCAGCTCAGCTAGACCATCTCATGTACAATTTGGAATGAGTAATAAACGTGTTCTTTCCATCAAAACCCCCATTTGCATGAATGGAGTTAAACAAAATCAAAAACTTATGCATCAGGTGGTTCAATTCAGTTCAATTCGATTGTAGTTTCTCCTCTATATGAGCCTGCTCCCCCTGATCAGCACAATGTGCTGTCCTTTTCTCCATGTTCTTACCTAGCTTCCCCTTAAACTAACCTATGCCTTTCAGTTTGTTTTTTTTAAAATCTGGTTGTGAATTCTACATCCTTAATTCCTTACTGACTTATTAGTGACTTTTTTTTTTCTCATGGCTCTAGTATTGGACTCCGTCTCCACCCTCCCTCAATTAGTACCATCTTCTCCTCCTCATGCCCCTTCATCATTTTTAAAGTCCAATGTCATGTCAATTCTCAGCCTTTTTTTTCCTGATAAAAGAACTTTCAGCTGATCCACTGATAAACATTTGTCTTTCTTTTCTGAGTTAATGAGAAAGTTTTGGACTTTGTCAACACTTTTTAGCTTTGTGTTGCAGGTTTAGTTGAGGAAACTTCAATTGGTCTGCCGTGTTTTAAACTGAGTATGATAGCACTGGTGTGAATAGGCATGTAATTCCTTGCCTGAAGTCCAGGCTCTGGTTGGCTTTCATATTTTGGCCTCAGGAGGAACATTGGAGCTGGCAACAAACCATGCAGAACTGGTTTCAAAACTTTTTTTTTAATCTGCTAAAGCAATGAGGTTTCCTTCATAACTTGATTCTCACTGTCCTTTCAAAGCAAAAGAAAGGTTTGTGTTTTGAAGAAGCAGACCTACTTACGCTGAGGGTAAGTCAAGATGGAGAAATGATGCTTTTTTTTTGCAGCTTAACAGGCCTGTATTAATGTCTTTTTTGCTCAATGTAAGCTTTTTCCACTTAGCATAAAATAAGAGAAGTAGGCCATATATCCACTTTGACCCTGTTTCACTAGTCAATTAGACACATTTCTATCTACCCCTGATCAATGTTTTGAAGCTGTTTATCTACCACTGTATTAGAAATATTCAATGACTACCAACTTCTGAGGTTGAGCATTTCACAGTTACACAACCCTCGAGGCAAAAAATTGTCCTCATCTGTCCTTAAAAAGCCCAGGTTACTTCTGGGCTTACCCATGGTCGATAGAAGCTTTACTATCTTCTTCATGTGAACCTTGTTGCTAGGTTGTAAGAAATTATTATTCTGTTCAGCAATATATTTATGATTGAATATTTTTTTCACCTCAAAATGAACAAGGTTATTGATATCTTTTAATGAATAAATCAATACATTAGGCAAACAGTATGTCAGTATTCTGATGTCATTTGAGTTGAAATGCTCATTTTATTGATACATTCAAGTTCTATTAAAAGTTAAAATGTATCAAAGTGCTGATATAGTAGACTCTGTGCGATCATTGCTCATTTATATGTAAATTCTGCATCTTTAAATTACAGACTACTTGAGTAACATTTTTTTTCAAGAATAGAATTTCAATTAACTGACGTTTTTAAAACATCTCATTTTTCTCTTTCTCTACATCTTTTCTGTTTAACTCTGTTTTGTGGATAAAATGAGGGCTGCAGATGCTGGAGATCAGAGTCAAAACATGTGGTGCTGGAAAGGCAACATTCGAGGAGCAGAAGAGTCGACATTTTGAGCATAACCTTCCTGATGAAGAGCTTATGCTTGAAATGTCGATTCTCTTGCTCCTGACCGACTGTGGTTTTCCAGCGCCTCACTTTTTGACTGGCTCTCATGGAGCCACACAACAATATTTTCTAAAGAAGGGTTTCTCTAGAGTGGGGAGGGGGAAGCAGCGTTCTTGCTGCAAACGTTGATGGCCCTTTAGAGTTGTTTTATCACGATGTGGAGGTGCTGATGTTGGACTGGGGTGGACAGTGTCAGATGTCACACACCAGGTTATAGTCTAACAGGTTTACTTGAAATCACAAGTTTTTGGAGCGCTGTCCCTTCATCAGGCTAAGTGACTTCACCTCCAAAAGCTTGTGATTTTAAATAAACCTGTTGGACTATAACTTGATGTTGTGTGATGTCTGACTCTGTTTTATCATTTCAGTGGGTAAGATGAAATACATATTTTGCTAAGCAAATATTTTTTTTCTACCCATTTTCACAATTGAATTGTGAAGGATATTGAAGAGAATTGCAACTGTGGCTTCACCAGGTCTGCACATTTTCCAGCTGCACGGCATTTAACTAGATAACCCAAGAGACCTGGCAAGACCTCCCCACCTTTATAAATCAATGATTCTGAAACCAGTTAGTCTTCTATGAGTTATATCTTCATGCATGGATAGATTGGGTAGATGTTATCTGCTAAGCAATCCTGAGAACTGATATAGTTTAGCTGAGATAGGTTGTTGGTCTTGTGCAATGAAAACAGCCTTGCTGGTTTTGCTAAGCAATTTTGGTTATCTTTTCAATGCTACTTCACAGCATATTGTTAGAATCATACAGCACAGAAACAGACCTTTTGGTGCAGCCAGGCCAAACAGACCATAATCCCAAACTAAACTAGTCCCACCTGCGTGTGCTTGAGCCATGTCCCTCCAAAGATTTCTTATTCGTAGAACATAGAATATTACTGCACAGTACAGACCCTTTGGCCCTCGATATTGCGCTGACCTGTGAAATCAATTTGAAGCCCGTCTAACAGATACTGTTCCATTTTTGTCCATATGTCTATCCAATGGCCATTTAAATGCCCTTAAAGTTGGCGAATCTACTACTGTTGCAGGCAATGTGTTCCATGCCCTGCTACTCTGAGTAAAGAAACTACCTGACATTTGTCCTATATCTATCACCCCTCGATTTAAAGCTATGCCCCCTTGTGCTAGCCATCACCATCTGAGGAAAAAGGGTCTCACTCCACCCTATCTAACCCTCTGATTTATCTTATGCCTCAATTAAGTCACCTCTCAATCTTCCCCTCTCCAATGAAAACAGCCTCAAGTCCCATGTACTTATATAACTGTCTTTAAAACATTGTAATTGTACCCACATCCATCACTTGCTTTGGAAGTTCATTCTGCACACAAACCACCACTTTTTTTAAAAAAAAGTTGCCCCTCATGTCTTTTTAAAAACTTTCTCTTCTCACCTTAAAAATATTCCCTCTAGTTTTGAGATCCCCAAACCTTGGGAAAAGACACCTGCCATTCACCTTATCTTGCCCCTCATGATTTTATAAACCTCTAAGGTCACCTTTCAGTCTATCAGTTGCTCCTTTTAATTCAAACCCTCCATTCCCAGTAACATCCTGATAAATCTTTTCTGAACCCTCCCCAGTTTAATAGTATCCTTCCTATAGCAGGGAGACCAGAGCTAGACACAGTACTCCAAAAGTGGTCTCACCAATGTCCTCAACCACCTCAGTGTGATGTCCCGACTCTTATACTCAAAGCTCTGAGCAATGAAGGCAAGTGTGCCACTTGCTGTCTTAATCATCCTATCTACCTGGGATACAAACTTTATCAAATAATGTATCTGAACTCCTAGGTGTCCGATCATAAAATCATGGAACCCCTAGAGTGTGGAAGCAGGCCTTTCTGCCCATCCAGTCTACACTGACCCTTAAAAGGGCATGCCGCCCAGACTCTCCACCCAGACTCACCAGCATCCCCCTGCCCAGTTCCCTATTCCTGTATTTCCCATGGCTAACCCACCTCGCTTACACATCCCTGGGACACTGTGGGTAATTTAGCATGGCCAATTCACTTAACCTGCATATCTTTGGTGGGAGGAAACCGGAGCTCCTGATGGAAACCCACATGCACTTGGGGATAATGTGCAAACTCCACATGCGCAGTCACCCGAGTCTGGAATCAAGCCCAGGTCCCGGGTGCTGTGAGGCAGAAGTGCTCATCACTGAGACACTGTGCTGTCCCTGCTCTACAACATTGCTTTGTTCTACAACACTGCCTAAGGTCCTACTTTTAATTTTATAAGTTTTGTCTTTGTTTGTTTTACGAAAATGTAATATCTCACATTTATTCAAACTAAACTCTATTTGCCACTTTTCAGCCCATTTAACCCAATTGATCAAGATCTCTTTTGTAATCTTAGATAACCTTCTTCACTGACCACCTTACCACCAATCTTGGGGTCATCCACAAACATACTGATCATGCCTTCTATATTCTCATCTAAATCATTTATATAAATGACAGACAAAAGTGGACCCAGCACTGATCTGAATGGATAACTGCTGGTCATAAGCCTCCAGTCCAAAAAATAACCCTCTACTTTCACTGTCCCCTGCCGTTAAGCGAACTTTGTCTGGTTTGCAAGCTCATCCTGAATCCCATGTGATCTAACTTTACCAATTAGTCTACCACATGGAACCTTGTCAAAGGTTTTACTAAAGTGTAAGTAAACAATGTCTACTGCTCTGCCCTTGTCAATCATCTTGGTTACTTCCTCAAAAACATTTAATCAAGTTTGAGACATGATTTACCTTGTTTAAAAACAGGTTGACTATTTCCTCATTCTTTGTCTCTCTAAATACATATAAACCATATCTTTCTGAATTACTTCCAACAACTTACCCATCACCAACGTTAGACTCACAGGTCTATAGATCCCAGGCTGATGCTTACATACCTTTATGACACAAAGATACAGCACTAGCCACTCTTCCAGTCATTTGGCACTTCACCTGTATTTATAGATAATAAAAATTTCCGCAAGGGGCACTGCAATTTCCTCCCTAACATCCAACAGAGTCCTGGGACATATTAGATCAGTTACTGGACATTTATCCACCATTTATATTTTATGATTTCCAGCACTTCCTCTTCTGTAATAGAACTGTTTTCAAAATATCAATATTTACTCCGCTGAGTTTGCTAATCTCCAATTCTTAGTCCATCGTAAAAGCTGATGCAAAATATTAATTTAATATCTCTCCCATCTCCTAAGGTTCAACACAAAAGATGACCTCTGATCTTTAAAGGGCCCTACTCTTCCTCTAGTTGCTCTCTTGATCTTAATGTATTTGTAGAATCTCTTTAGATTATCTTAACCTTATTTGCCAAGGTTATCTCCTATCCTCTCTTTGCCTTCCTGGTCTCCCTCCTGAGGTTGTCTCCATATTGCAAGGATTGTGAATGTTTGGAGCTCAGGTTTAGGGTGTAGGTTTGCTCGCTGAGCTGTAGGTTTGATATCCAGATGTTTCATTACCTGGCTAGGTAACATCATCAGTGGCGACCTCCAAGTGAAGCGAAGCTGTTGTCTCCTGCTTTCTATTTATATGTTTATTCTGGATGGAGTTCCTGGGGTTTGTGGTGATGTCATTTCCTGTTCATTTTCTGAGGGGTTGATAGATGGTATCTAGATCTATGTGTTTGTTTATGGCATTGTGGTTGGAGTGCTAGGCCTCTAGGAATTCTCTGGCATGTCTTTGCTTAGCCTGTCCCAGGATAGATGTGTTGTCCCAGTCAAAATGGTGTTTTTTTTTCTTCCGTGTGTAGGGCTACGAGGGAGAGAGGGTCATGTCTTTTTGTGGCTAGCTGGTGTTTGTGTATCCTGGTGGCTAACTTTCTTCCTGTTTGTCCTACATAGTGTTTGTGGCAGTCCTTGCATGGAATTTTGTAGACGACGTTGGTTTTGTCCATGAGTTGTACTGGGTCTTTTAAGTTTGTTAGTTTTTGTTTGAGTGTTGGTAGGTTTGTGTGCTACTAGGATTCCAAGGGGTCTTAGTAGTCTGGCTGTCATTTCTGAAACTTCTTTGATGTATGGTAAGGTGGTTAGGGTTTCTGGCTGTGTTTGGTCTGCTTGTCGTGGTTTGTCCTTGAGGAATCTGCGGACTGTATTCCGTGCAGGTAATGAAACGTCTGGAAATCAAACCTACAGCTCAGCGAGGAAACCTATACCCTATGTCTCTATATTCTTTTATACTGTTCGAGATTCATTTGAATCCTTTGATTATATCTAATATGATTTTTAAAAAAAATATATTCTTGACCAGAACCTCAGTATCTTTATTCATCCAGTGTTCTCTAATCCTACCAGCCTTCTCTTTCACTTCATCAGGAACATAATGACTCTCAACTCTTGTCTTCACACTTTTGAAAGGCACTCACTTATCAGATGTCCCTTTATCTGCGAGCAAGCTAATCCAATCAAGTTTTGAAAGTTTGAGACAAAAATAGACATTGCTGGAAAAGATCAGTTCTGAGGCAGGGTCACCAGACCTGAAATATTAAGTCTGATATCTTTCCACGGATGCTGCTAGACCTGCTGAGCTTTTCCAGCAATTTCTATTTACAGCATCCTCATTTCTTTTGAACCTAATTTTTGAAAGTTCTTGACTCATACCATTAAAATCTACCTTGCTCCAATGAAAACCTTTTTTTTAAAATGGAAGGCGTATCCTTTTCCATAACTATTTTAAACCAAGTAGAATTATGATCATTAGATCCCAAAGTGTTCCCTCACGATCACTTCAATCACTTGTCCTGTCTTAGTCCCCAAGAGAAGGTCAACTTTTGCTTCTCCTCTAAAGAGAACACTTATTGATAAAGAAACTTTTTTTGAACATGTGAAAAATTATTCACCAACCAACCTTTGACTGGAACTATCATTGTGTTAATGTTTGGAAAATTAAAATCACCTATTACAACCTTTATTATTCTTGCTTCCATCTAAGATCTCTCTGTATATTTGTTTTTCAATCTCCTCCTGACTATGGGGAGGTCTATAATTCATTCCCTTTTTTATTTCTAATTTCAATCCATATATTTACATTGAGTGATTTTTCAGAAATATCATCTAGTTACAACAGTAATGGTTTCCTTAATCAAAAATGCCACTCCCAATTTTTTAATCTTTTTCTATCATTCCAGTAGCATCTGAAACTGGGAATGTTGAGCTGCCAGACTGTGTGCGTAAATGTACAGACACACATTAAATATATATTATGTGTATATAGCTAAAATGTATCAGATGGGGGAAGACTACCTTTTTTTTTGAAAAAACTCTTCCAAGTAAATATAATAGAAAGCCAAGCACAACCTATTTTGATTTCCATTTGAATGTCTCCTAGAGAAATATGCAGTGATTAAATGGTGCAAATTAAATGGGATTAAAATTAAACTTCACGAAATGAAAATCCAGCAATTTCTATTTGAGTGAGTGATACACTTTATCAGATTAGAACCTGTGCAATGAATGCTAATTAACTTGCTCAGGAAGCAGAAGTAAAGGGCACTGGGTATTTAATACTTAGAACTTAAAAAGAGAGGCTACTGGGATACTATTTGTAGGAGAGAGATGTGCAATGCTGCATCCTATGGTCATCAAGAAATGTTTCATTCTAAAACTGGCTCGGAATAAGTGAAGTTCCTTTTCTCAAAAGATTGTCTTTGTGCTCACACCAAAAAGAATGCACAACATTGCATGTTGTGAAGGTTTTACAATAGGTGTTGCTGCTGTATAAATAAAGTTCCAGAATGAAATCTGATTTAGATTCATAGTCATAGAGATGTGTGGTACAGAAACAGACCCTTTTTAGCCCAACTCATCCTTACCAACTAGATATCCTAACCTAATCTAGTCCCATTTGCCAGCACTTGGTCCATAACCCTCTAAACCCTTCCTATTCATGTACCAACCCAGATGCCTTTTAAATGTTATAATTGTACCAGTCTCCTCTGGCAGCTCATTCCAAATGTGCACTACCCTCTGCATGAAAAAGTTGCCCCTTAGATCCCTTTTAAATTTTTCCCCTCTCACCCTAAACCAATGCCCTCTAGTTCTGACTCCACGCCCCAGGGAAAAGACTTAGTCTATTTATCCTATCCATTCCCGTCATGATTTTGTCAACCTCTATAAGGTCGCTCCTCAGTATCTGACGCTCCAGGGAAAACAGCCCCAGCCTGTTCAGCCTCTCTCTATAGCTCAAATCCTGACCCTGGCAACATCCTTGTAAATCTCTTCTGAACCCTTTCAAGTTAATCACAACATCCTTCTGATAGAATTTTTAAAAAAATAGTGTTGTCATTCATTGGAATAAGCATATAAAGCAGCAGACTTTCTTCACCAATAAAACACGAGTTTATTGCATTAAAGGAAAACAAAATCAATTGGCCAAAATTTGTAAATAAAAGATTTGATTTGGAAAATCTTAAAGCACATAGCAAATGTAATCATTTATTCGACAACACAATTCAAATTACCCTTCTGTCCATAATCTTGAGATTTGATTCAACTGACTCATCAATTCTGTTGTGTAAATTGTGAAATTTTCTTACTTGAATCCACAAACCTGAAAGCTTAGACGTTCTTGCTTTTTAATTGCTGATTTTGAATGAAACATTTCTTGTCTAGGAGGTTCACAAGCTAACCTTTTACCACCAAGGTGACTGAATTTTCCTTGCATTGTCTTTTGCTGTTTTGTAGGAGACAAAGTATTTGCTTCTGATCAAAATCAGGACCAACCCCCTCACCCCCACCCCGAAAACTGCTCTAAAAGGTTTCAGTCACTTGACTTTTCTAAACTAGAAATTGATCCTTAATTATTCTAAACCAGAAAAAAATTGCACTCTTTTTGTTTTTTGCATGGTTGTAAACCCCACAGTATCAACAAAAAAATCTTCTATTCACACTCCGGGGGTCTTTGACATGAAAAAAAACCCAAAAACCTGCAGATAATGGAAATTTGACACAAGCACAGAGAGAACCTCAGCAGTTCTGGTCGCATCTGTCGAACTTTGAAGAGTCATTCTGTACTCAACATTGACTCCATTTCTCTCTCCACAGAAACTGCCAGAACTGCCCAGTTTCTCCAACATTGTGTTTATTTGCTCTTTGACATAAATTGGAGTAGATCTTGACTCTAGAAGGATTCTCTAAGCACGTCTTCTCTCCATGCCTTCACCATTGTAACTGACGCCCAAACTACTAGTTTGAAATCCAAACTTTAAAAATGATATAATCTATACCTATCACTTATCACCGTATACTGTGGCAGCAATTACAATTACAAAAGTGAGCATTATTGTGTGAGTGGGTTTGGACTGTTTCTAAGGAGTTAAATGGTTGGGTAATGTAGATGTCTTTCCTGCTGTGTTTAATGCCTACTGGAGGAGGGTGTACCATGGGGCATTGCATTATTTTCGATTGTGTAAAATGTGTTCTCTCTGAATTGATCATCTGCAGGTTAGCATTGAAGTGCCAACTAATGGGCCAGGAATAGTAACAAGAAAATTGTATGTTTTGAGAATTTGCTGCCTGGATCTGAAATCCACCCATATTCTAGTTTTTAAATGACATTTTTATTATAATAATATTTAACACTGAAACAGAAAGAAAAGAACAAAATTTGTGTATAGAAGGATACCACGTGGAACAAAAAGCCTTCTGCCAGTGTTTCAGCTTCACATAAGCCTCAACCCACCCCTCACATCACTTCATTGCTAAATATATCCCTTCATTGCTAAATATATCCCTTTTATTTGTCTCCTTGTTTATGTTTCCAGCTTCCCATTAACCTAGTTATCTAATTAACTGTTTTTGAAACTTTATTGCCCATCTCTAGGGCAGGTGGGACTTAAACTCTGATCATTCTGGTCCAGGAGCAGGAACACTACCACTGCACCACAAGAGGGCCCTTGTACATAATGTCGACAGTATTGAGCTCCCCTGTAGTTAATGCCTTATCATCATCCAAGGGGTTTGGATTGAATAGATACAACTCTGTTCACTGTTGATTTGGGCCAGCAACTAGTGGACATAAGTATTTTCTCTCTTCTGCTTCTTTTAAATCTGTCATGATCTGGAATGTGCTACTTGTAAATGAAATTGTAACTTTCCCTTGGGTGGACACATGGAAAGAGAAATGTAGGGCTGTGGGCTAAAACAGGGTGAGAATAATTGGCTAACTCCTTTTAATGAGTTAAAAATCACACAACACCAGGTTATAGTCCAGCTGGTTTAATTGGAAGCACACTAGCTTTCGGAGCGTCGCTCCTTCATCAGGTGATCGTCTTTAACGAGGGATCACCTATTAATCTGTCAGTCAATGAGAGCAGCCACTCATGGCTAATCTGCAGATAAGAGAAGTCAGAACTTTCGAGCCATCAAGAAATGAATGAACAAAATGTAACTAAGTTTGTGCATTTCTGTAGCACCTGTTAAAGGTAATAAATACTAAATTGCTTCACAGGTTTCCAAAATATGTTGAATGTCGAACCATAAGGTAATATTAGATTGAATTATCAAAAGCTTTGGAAATCAACTTTTAAAAAGTGGAATGTTAAAGGAATAGAGATAGTGGCAGTAATGTGAACCATTCAAATGTTGCACTACACTAACTCATTTAACCTTAATCGACAGCACCTCTAAACTTGAGCTGTACCACCAAGAAGGGCAATATCTGCAAGAACATGGCAACACTATAAGTTGCAAGTTCTCCTCCAAGCTACACACCATCCTGACTTTGAACTGTATCATCACTCCCTCACTGTCAGTGGGTCAAATTCCTTCCTAACAGCATTGTGGGTCCACCTGCATCGCATGACTGCAATGATTTAAGAGGACATCTCACTAGCACCTTCTCCAGAGAAATTATGGTGAACCTCCCTACCCCTGAACAAAGATTTTTGGGAGAGAATAACAAAGCTTAGGGACAACACTGAAGGCACAGTCACCAATGGTGGTATAATTCTGATCCAGGAAGCTCAGGAGTGCAGAACTGGAGAAGGGGAGGGATTTGAAGGATTTTAGAGCCAAAGGACCTTAGAACTAATTAGTGTCTAGGTAATGTAGTAATTTAAAGTAAACAATTTAAAAATTTGAGGCAATGTCAGCCAGCACCGGATTGATGGGTGATTAAATGCACCTAGCAGAATTGCAGATAAAGTTTACACCAAATAGGGTGTAGCAAGGAAATTCAACAGGGTTCCTTAGACAGGCATTCCAAACCCATTATCCCTACCATGTAAAAGAATAAGGGTAGGAGATGCAAGGGAACACCACAACTTGCAGGTTCTTCTCCAAGCCACTTACCATCTTGACTTGGAAATATATCAGCATTTCTCCAGTGTCACTGGGTCAAAATCCTTGAACGTCCTTCCAAACACATTGTGAGTCTAGCTGCACAAATGGACTGCAGCAGTTTGAGAAGTCAGCTCATCAAGGACAATGAGAGATGGGCATTAAGTGGTGTGATGCCCATGTCATGCATAAGAACAAAGCAACCCCAATAATAGTTTGCTAGAATAGTTGAAGTGTAGAGGTGACAGAGGCATGAATGGGAGTTTCAGGTCCGATAAATTGAGACATGGTTGCATGAGGATGAGGTGGAAATCGACAGTTTTGGTGGCATGGATATGTGGCCCAGAGTTGATCCTTGGTCGGGTATAATAACAAGATTGTATGAACAGTCTGATTCTGTCTCTGTTGCCAAGCCTAGAAATGAAGTTGGGATATAAAGAATGGAGATTACAGCAGCAACTAAACCTCACTACTTTAACCTTCCTATATTTGGAATTGTAGCTCATCTGGCATCCAGTATTGGAATAGCAATCTGCATTTTTGTGCTAGTCGAGATGTTGAGAAAAATGGTGAACAAGCCAATTGTCCATTTGAACAGTTGGCTTTGTAACATTGGAAAATCTGTTGCTTGGTGAGGTTGGTAAGTTTTTTTTTAACTTTTACAAAATATTAGTTATTTTTCTCATTTCCCAGTCAAATGAGCTATGAAATTTTATTGAACATTTAAATCTTGAAACAGCAAAGAAAAATGTTAACATGTGTTTGGAACTTGCATGGCCAATTCAACCTCCTACATTCACTCCATCTTGCAATTCATTTGGCAGCAGATTCAACTAATTGAATTGACAGAAATCTGACAGGAGTACATTTTAAACTCATTTGGCTCCATTTCAGAGGCAAAGTAATTTCAGCTGCTGTTCAATTTATGATAATTGTAGCTCTTAAAGTATAAAAACATTGAACCTACCATGCTGACAAACGTCATTACTCCAGACCTGGTTCTTGGCAACACATCGCGCTGTTTGATCCAGTAATGTTGTTTACCTGCAGTCATCGAGTCACTTTGCTCTTTGTGTGACTAATGTTTTTGAAAGATGCACAAAACATCGCAAAGGCATCTGGATGGGTACATGAATAGGAAGGGTTCAGAGGGATGTGGGCCAAATGCTGGCAAATGGGACTGGATTAATTTAGGATATCTGATCGGCGTGGATGAGTTGGACCAAAAAAATGTCTGATTCTGTGCTGTACAACTCTATAAACTGTGCATTTCACTGAAAGATGTGATGCAGTTTTAAGTGTTGAAACTGTGCTGGGTTAGCCAGTGCGATTGTTGATCTCAGGCTCAAGAGGGGTATTATGGTTTTGACTGTAAGTGCACACAAGAATAAGATTAATTAAGATAATTATCACAGTTAAGGCTAATGACATTTTTTTCCCTAAAACGTCATTCCGTCAAGTGTTGGTGGCAGGGTGTGACTGTTGTAATCCACTGAGTTGCTACTCATGGGAGGGGAGGTCAAAGTTTAAAAATTAGTGGGGAAATGGAGAAGATTTACCTGCAAAATTGATTTTGTTTTGAGGTACAAGATTGACAAATGTTTATGGTAGCTGGCTATCAATACTGTGATTATCTGCTTGGCTGGTCACCACGATCAAATTTCAGCATGGGGGGCCGTTGACCTGTTGTTTCTGTGCTAGAATGGGCTTCACTTTAGAAGACACCTTTTTTAATTTTAATATCTTTGCCCTTTTCCTTTGGCTATGAATTTTCTTGATAAGATGAAGCTTGAAACAGATTAGGCTGAATTAATAGTTTTGTCTGTACGCATATTGGATTGATGACTTCCTGGTAATGCTGCAAATGTTTGTCCCTCCCAGTTCACTTTTTGCATAGAATATGCTGCATTAAAAGTTGGGTGGTTGTAATAACCACCCTTTAAAAATTTGTAATTTCTGGAATATTAAGTGGCAAACCATTTAGGGAAGAAAACAGGGCAGGAAACGAAGGAAATCTCTTTTTCTGCCATTTTGATGGACATTTGCTGTCTTTGAAATTTGAGCTGTAAGCCATTTGCAATATGTATAATCATATTTATATATGAAGAATGATTGATTAGATTCTGTACAGTGCGGAAACAGGCCCTTCGGCCCAACAAGTCCACACCGAACCTTCGAAGAGCAACTCACCCAGACCCATTCACCTATTCCCTACTAATGCACCTATCATCATGGGCAATTTAACATGGCCAGTTCACCTTACCTACACATCTGTGGAAGGAAACCGGAGGAAACTCTCTCAGACACCTGGCAGACAGCCGCCCAAGGCTGGAATCAAACCTGGGTCCCTGGCGCTGCAAAGCAGCAGTGATGCTCATTGTGTGTGCTACTTGATGCTTGCTGGCCTGTCAGTTGATTGCTTGATTGAAGGAGGCAACTATCTTGCATTTTACTCAGTAGTAAGGATATGGAATGCTTTGCCTGCAATGGTAGTAGATTTGCCAAGTTTAAGGGAAATTATGATGCGGTGAACGACTTGGGATGCGTGCCTTGGAAAAGTAGGCTTCAAGGCAAGGGTGTAATTGATATGTGGAGCTTGTTCAAGGAGCAACTATTGAGTGTCCTTGATAGGTATGTACCTGTCAGGCAGGTAGGAAAGGGTCGTGTGAGGGAGCCGTGGTTTAATAAGGAATTGGAATCCCTTGTTAAAGGGAAGAGGGTGGCCTATGTAAAGATGAGGCGTGAAGGTTTAATTGGGGCGATTTGAGAGCTATAAGGTAGTCAGGAAGGATCTGAAGAGAGCTAACAGCAGCAAGGGGGGGGGACATGAAAAGTCCTTAGTTGGTAAGATTAGGGAAAACCCAAAGGCTTTCTATAGGTATGTCAGGAATAAAAGAATTACTAGCGTAGGAATAGGTCTAGTCAAGGATAGTAGTGGGAAGTTGCATGTGGAGGCTGAAGAGTTTGGGGAGACACTGAATGAATACTTTTCATCAGTATTCACTCAGGAACAGGACATCGTTGCCGATGTGAATACTGAGTCACAATTAATTAGAATGGACGGCTTTGAGGTATGTAGGGAAGAGGTGTTGGAAATTCTGGAAAGGGTGAAAATAAGTCCCCTAGGCCTGATGGCATTTATCCTAGGATTCTCTGGGAAGCAAGGGAGGAGATTGCAGAGCCATTGGCCTTGATTTTTATGTCCTCGTCTACAGGAATAGTGCCAGAAGACTAGAGGATAGCAAATGTGGTTCCCTTGTTCAAGAAGGAGTAGGGATAATCCTAGTAACTACAGGCCGGTGAGCCTCACTTCTGTTGTGGGCAAAGTCTTAGAGAGAATTGAAAGGGATAGGATTTATGAACATCTGGATAGGAATAATGTGATCAAGGATAGTCAGCATGGTTTTGTGAAGGGCAGATCGTGCCTCACAAACCTTTTATTGAATTCTTTTGAGAAGGTGACTAAGGAGGTGAACGAGGGTAAAGCGGTAGATGTGGTGTATATGGATTTTAGTAAAGCATTTGATAAGGTTCCCCATGGTAGGCTACTGCAAAAACTACGGAGGTATGGCATTGAGGGTGAGTTGGAGGTTTGGATTAGGAATTGGCTGGTTGGAAGAAGACAGAGGGTAGTAGTTGATGGTAAAGGTTCATCTTGGAGTGCAGTTACTAGCGGTGTTCTGCAAGGATCTGTTTTGGGACCATTGCTGTTTGTCATTTTTATAAACGACCTGGAGGAGGGGCTAGAAGGTTGGGTGAGCAAGTTTGCGGATGATACGAAAGTCAGTGGAGTTGTTGACAGTGAGGAAGGATGTGTCAGGTGACAGCGGGACATAGATAAGCTGCAGAGCTGGGCAGAAAGGTGGCAAATGGAGTTCATTGTAGCTAAGTGTGAGGTGATTCACTTTGGTATGAGTAACAACAAGATGGGGTACTGGGCTAATGGTCGGATACTTGGTAGTGTGGATAAGCAGAGGGATCTTGGTGTCCATGTACACAGATCTCTGAAAGTTGCCACCCAGGTAAACAGTGCGGTGAAGAAGGCATATGGCGTACTGGCTTTTATTGATAGAGGAATTGAGTTCCGGAGTCCTGAGGTCATGTTGCAGTTGTATAAGACTCTGGTGCGGCCGCATCTGGAGTATTGTGTGCAGTTCTGGTCGCCATACTATAGGAAGGATGTGGAGGCACTGGAACGGGTGCAGAGGAGGTTTACCAGGATGTTGCCCGGTATGGTAGGAAGATTGTATGAGGAAAGGCTGAGGCACTTGGGGCTGTTTTCATTGGAGAAGAGAAGGTTTAGGAGTGACTTGATAGAGGTGTACAAGATGATTAGGGGTTTAGATAGAGTTGACCATGAGAAAATTTTTCCATGTATAGAGTCAGCTATTACGAGGGGGCATAGCTTTAAATTAAGGGGTGGTAGGTATGGGACAGATGTTAGGGGTAGATTCTTTACTCAGCGAGTCGTGAGTTCATGGGATGCCCTGCCAGTAGCAGTGGTGGACTCTCCCTCTTTATGGGCATTAAACGGGCATTGGATAGGTATATGGATGATAGTGGGCTAGTGTAGGTTAAGTGGGCTTGGATCAGTGCAACATCGAGGGCCAAAGGGCCTGTACTGCGCTGTATTTTTCTATGCTCTCTTCTAAGTGCATTTAAGTCATCATTGGACAGGCATATGGACGTACCTGGAATAGTGTAGGTGGGATGGGCTTCAGATTAGTATGACAGGGCGGCGCAACATTGAGGGCTGAAGGGCCTGTACTGCGCTGTAATGTTCTATGTTCTACGTTTTAGTAGCCAACCTCTCCAGGCAATAGCAGGGGCTTCTCATTGGTCATTGACTGCAGTGGTGATTCAAACAGGGATAGTTTCCAGTTTTGTCTTGTATCTGCTGTGGGAGATGTGTTGCAAAGTAAGTAACTGCATACTCTAACTTGGCAAAATATTGACACTTCGAGTAGCAGACATGGGATGTGTTATGGCAGAAAAGTTAAACAACCCTTTGGAATTCTGATACAGTTGTCATCAGAATTGAAGTTGGAGGGTTGCCTGCAGCACTAGGTTTGAGACTAATATTATGATGAGATGCATTTTTGAAATTTTCTCTTCTAAGTTGCAATGCTTCAAGCTAAACCTACAAGTTATACATGTGTTTTGTGTTAGCTTGTGAACCTACAACATAATTCTTCCCTTTAGATTTTCAGATCATAAAAGCTTTGAAATACAATCCACGTAATGAAGTTGACAAATTAGTTCAATTTATTTTAAACATAAATATAAATATATCTTCCATCTCCCCTTTGTGATGTTTGTTAGATGTATTAATAGCTTTGTTTGATTCGCATTTTGAGTTTTATTGCTTTTGTAGCTTTTTTGGCAACCTGCTATAGGAAAGCTATTATTTAAATTGGAGAGGGATCAGAAAAAAATTACCAGGATATTGCTGGGATTGGAGGGCTTGAGTTATAAGAATAGGCTGGGGCTGTTTCCCTGGAGGTTGAGGTCTTATATAGAGGCTTATAAAATCATAAGGAGTATAGATGAGATGAATAGCAAAGGTCTGTTCCCTAGGATGGGGGACTTCAAAACTAGAGGAAATATTTTTAGGGGCGGAGGTGAGAGGAGAAAGATTTTAAAAGGCACCTGAGGGGCAACCTTTTCTGAGGCTGGTTCGTATGTAGAATGAACTGCCAGAGGTAGTGGTAGATGCAGGTTCAGTTACAATATTGTAAATTAACAGCAAAGGTTTAGAGGGATATGGGCCAAATGCAGGCACATGAGACTAGTTTAGTTTGGGAAACTTGGTCAACATGGATGAGTTGGACTGAATATTCACAAGGGAGGTTTAAACAATCCTTAGGCAAGCACATGGATGACTTTGGGATAGTGTAGGGGGACGAGCTGAGAATAGTTCAAGGTTGGCTCAACATCGAGCGCTGAAGGGCCTGTTCTGTGCTGTATTGTTCTATGTTCTATGAAGGGTCTGTTTCCATGCAGTATAACTTGGACTCTATAACATGAGTGACTGTTGAGTGGACATGTGAAAACTGACATTTTTTAGATGATATTGCCAAGGGGCTGGAAATAGATGAGACCTAGGAAGTCACCCCAGGATAAATCCTCCAGATAACTGGACTTAAACGTGAGGGAGCAGGAACTGTTGTGCAACCACCTAAGAGATCAGAGTAAATCCAGTCAACTAAAAAGGCACCAATGGCCGAGATAGCAGATACAAAGGGCTGAAATGCTAAGTGTCATTTTCAGTGAGTTTTTTTAGAGGGTTTCTCTCCAAGGTCAAGTAAGTTTTTTTTTTCTCGTATGATTTACCTTAAACATGCCTCACCTAACATGCTACCATGCTCCTCTCCTTCAATGAGAAAGTGAGGACTGCAGATGCTGGAGATCAGAGCTGAAAATGTGTTGCTGGAAAAGCACGGCAGGTCAAGCAGCATCCAAGGAGCAGGAGCATCGACGTTTTGGGCGTGAGCCCTTCAGGAATCTTTCCTGAAGAAGGGCTCATGCCCGAAACATCGATTCTCCTGCTCCTTGGATGCTGCCTGACCTGTTGCGCTTTTCCAGCAACACATTTTCAGGTCTTCTCCTTCAATGCCAGCCTGATTCTCTCATTCCCTGTTGGTGAAAGTCCTTGCCACTTCCAGGATGTGTTGGGTTCCATGGGCCCAACACCTTCTGTGGACCTTCATCCAGTCAAGTATTGGCCTTCACTGTGCAGATAGTGGGAAATCATTCGCAAACCACTGCTTCCCGGGGTTTTCAGGTGGCACAGTTGATACTTTCTTGCATGTAGCATGTACCTACATTTATCACTGTTTTAAGTAATGGCCACACAGTCGACCTGTACTGAGCAGAATCCCATCTTACAATCTCCAGGTCACTGCTGCTCTGTACTCTGTATCCACTGTAGTCCATTGAACAATGTGGAACCATCACATAAGGGAGTATCTTCATTCGCTGCAGATCATTCACTGACACCAAAAGCAAATAGAAATCAAACAAACAGAAACCACATTTGCCTCGTGGAGCAGAAATACATTCTTACCTTTTTATGAACAAATTTACATTCAAACATTGGAACCAGGTGTTAATTAAATCTTAAAACCCAAAAGAAATGCTGCCTGACCTGCTGAGCTTTTCCAGCAATTTCTATTTTTGTTGTCAATTAAACCTTATCTGGCTTGGAGCCTTCTAATGCAGCATTATTATTCCACACATGGTGACGAACCTCCTCCTCAAGTGTCCTTGTCTTCCTTCGCCGCCTCCTTCCTCAAAAGACTATTCCCATTCTCTGTTGATCAGCCTCAGTTACATTGGATCTTTGCCTTCTCCAGTAGTGCAGTGTGTTATAGAATTACCTGGCACACCCCTTCTGGGATGGACTCGAAGTCCCCTCGCCAGACCACTCCAAGCATCAGAACCTCCTCTTCAGAAGACCTGTTGTCTGCTCCCCCATGACCCTGGTGGAGGAATGGCCTGCGTTGTATCTACATTTGGCCTCTGTCATGGGATTGCCATGGTCACAGAAGATAGATCTTGACCCCCAGCAACGATCCTTGTAAGACTTTGGTCCTTAACATGATGAGAGTTCCTGCAGGTATAGGCATAATGGCAGCTCCCAGGATACCTGGTGCACATTTCTAAGAGGTGATGCTAATGATCACAACTCACTTGCATGCTGATGGAACAGAGCCCTTTTATGTTGATGAACTCAGCTGCATTATGATATGATGCTTTCAATGCAATATGTGCATTGGTATCCAGGGGAAGCCACCTAACTTGCTGTATCCTACTGCTTGGGCTGCAGCACTGACCTTGTCATAGGGAAACGTGATGAAGTGGTGTGATCTGGCACAAACAGAAGTGTTAACTGTCTTGATGTATTTGTGAGCGGATAGCTAAGGGATCCCACACAGAAAGGATCTAATTGCATAAAAGATCAATGAATCTGTTAGCTTGCTGGCCAACAGGTTCTTTAAGGAGGGTTACACCCAAAACGTTGACTTCTTCCCCTCCTGATGCTGCCTGGTCTGCTGTGCTCTTCCAGCGTCCTGCCTGTCTACTTTGGATTCCAGCATCTGCAGATTTTTTTTTTTGTTGTCTTTCACCAGGAAAGGATGGCCACCCATTCTGACAGGTCACAGGTCCTGATCCAGCAGCATGTGTGTTCCATGTCATCCTCAGATTGTGGTGGCAATGCACCTTCATCAGAGGAAATACTATGAGAAGGAAGGACTCTGGTCCTCCTGCAGAGCCTGGAGCTGTGACCTTTTGTTGTGGAGGCTACTCAACATCCATTGGAGGTTGCTGCTGGTCCAGGAATTGCTGACCCAACTGTTCCTCCTTTCCTTTCTGTGTACCTTCATGTCCCTGTCGCAACAGTGACAATAACTCCTGCTGTGTCTGGATTTATTGGTCACACTTGCAATCAGTCTGTTTAGGAAGCAGAAGAAAGAGAAGAGGTCCTTTAGTAATGTGAGCAGTCAGCATTTGCATCAATTGCAAATAACTATTTACCATACTCCTCCATACAGTGGGAAATGGAGCACTCCAAACAAGGAGCTGTGGAATGCATTGATGTGGTCCTTTGACATTGGAGCTTTATTGTGGCAGATGCAGCACCTGTAATGCCACAGGGACAGGATGTTACAAATGTTACATGAGGAGTGCACTCTTCTCCAAATCTACCTCTCCAACGAAAGGGATCAAGCATATAAGAGCATCTTACTTGATACTTGTGCATCACATTACATGCGTGTTACAGCAAGAGAATCTGTTCCACACCCCCAATGCAACAATAGACAATAGACAATAGACAATAGATGCAGGAGTAGGCCATTCTGCCCTTCGAGCCTGCACCGCCATTCAATATGATCATGGCTGATCATTCCTAATTAGTATCCTGTTCCAGCCTTATCTCCGTACCCCTTGACTCCACTATCTTTAAGAGCTCTATCCAATTCTTTCTTAAAAGAATCCAGAGACTGGGCCTCCACTGCCCTCTGGGGCAGAGCATTCCACACAGCCACCACTCTCTGGGTGAAGTAGTTTCTCCTCATCTCTGTCCTAAATGGTCTACCCCGTATTTTTAAGTTGTGTCCTCTGGTTCGGCACTCCCCCATCAACGGAAATATGTTGCCTCCTGCCAGAGTGTCCAATCCTTTCATAAGCCTATACGTTTCAATCAGATCCCCTCTCAGTCTTCTAAACTCAAGGGTATACAAGCCCAGTCGCTTCAGTCTTTCCGTGTAAGGCAATCCTGCCATTCCAGGAATTGACCTCGTGAACCTACGCTGCACTCCCTCAATAGCCAGAATGTCTTTCCTCAAATTTGGAGACCAGAACTGTACACAGTACTCCAGGTGTGGTCTCACCAGGGCCCTGTACAGCTGCAGAAGCACCTCTTTGCTTCTATACTCAATCCCTCTTGTTATGAAGGCCAGCATGCTATTAGCCTTCTTCACGACCTGCTGTACCTGCATGCTTGCCTTCATTGACTGGTGGACAAGAACACCCAGATCTCTCTGAACAGCCCCTTTACCTAATTTGATACCATTGAGGTAGTAATCTGCCTTCCTGTTCTTGCCACCAAAGTGGATAACCAGACATTTATCCACATTAAACTGCATCTGCCATGCATCTGCCCACTCACCTAACTTGTCCAGGTCACCCTGTAATCCCCTAACATCCTCATCACATTTTACCCTACCACCTAGCTTTGTGTCATCAGCAAATTTGCTAATGTTATTGCTGATACCATCTTCTATATCATTTACATATATTGTAAAAAGCTGCGGTCCCAGCACGGATCCCTGCGGTACCCCACTGGTCACTGCCTGCCATTTCGAAATGGAGCCGTTAATCACTACCCTTTGTTTCCTATTAGCCAACCAATTCTCTATCCAATCTAGTACTTTGCCCCCAATCCCGTGCGCCCTAATTTTACTCACTAACCTCTTGTGTGGGACTTTATCAAAAGCTTTCTGAAAGTCCAGGTACACTACATCCACTGGATCTCCCTCGTCCATCTTCCGAGTTACATCCTCAAAAAATTCAAGAAGATTAGTCAAGCATGATTTCCCCTTCATAAATCCATGCTGACTCTGTCCTATCCTGTTACTATTATCCAGATGTGCCGTAATTTCATCCTTTATAATAGACTCCAGCATCTTTCCCACCACTGAGGTCAGACTAACTGGTCTATAATTTCCTGCTTTCTCCCGCCCACCCTTCTTAAAAAGTGGCACAACATTAGCCGCCCTCCAATCCTCAGGAATCAACCCCGATTCTATTGAACTCTGGAAAATAATCACCAGCGCATCCACGATTTCCCGAGCCACCTCCTTCAGTACCCTGGGATGCAGGCCATCAGGTCCCGGAGACTTATCAACCTTCAGACCTAACAGTCTCTCCAACACCAAATCCTGGCAAATAGAAATTCCCTTAAGTTCAGGTCCTTCAGCCACTGTTACCTCAGGGAGATTGCTTGTGTCTTCCCCAGTGAACACAGATCTGAAGTACTCATTTAATTCCTCTGCCATTTCTTCGTTCCCAGTAATATATTCCCCTGCTTCTGTCTTCAAGGGCCCAATTTTTGTCCTAACCATTTTTTTGCCTTGGACATACCTAAAAAAGCTTTTACTATCCTCCTTTATATTCTTGGCCAGTTTACCTTCGTACCTCATTTTTTCTCTGCGTATTTCCTTCTTACTAATCCTCTGTTGTTCTTTAAAAGCTTCCCAGTCCTCCGTTTTCCTGCTTATCTTCGCTAAGTTATACTTTTTCTCTTTTAACCTTATATGCTTCTTTACTTCCCTTGTCAGCCACGGCCGCCCATGTCTCCTCCTGGGATCTTTCTTCCTTTCAGGAATGAACTGATCCTGCATCTTCTGCATTATACACAGAAATATCTGCCATTGTTCCTCCACGGTCTTCCCTGTTAAGGTATTATACCATTGAACTTTGGCCAGTTGCTCCCTCATAGCTCCATATTTCCCTTTATTCAACTGAAATATTGTCACTTCAGATTGTACCCACTCCCTCTCAAATTGCAGATTGAAGCTTATTGTATTATGGTCACTACTTCCCAACGGCTCCTTCACTTCGAGGTCACTGACCAATTCTGGTTCGTTACACAATACCAGATCCAGAATCGCCTTATCCCTGGTCGGCTCCAGCACCAGCTGCACTAAAAATCCATCTCTGAGGCACTCCACAAAGTCTCTTTCTTGAGGCCCGATACCATCCTGATTCTCCCAGTCTACCTGCATGTTAAAATCCCCCATAACAACTGTAGTAACATCTTTGCGACAAGCCAATTTCAGCTCCTGATTCAACTTGCCTCCAACATCCAGACTACTGTTTGGGGGCCTGTAGATGACTCCCATGAGGGTCTTTTTACCCTTAGTGTTTCGAAGCTCTATCCACACTGACTCTACATCCCCTGACTCTAGGTCCGCCCGCGCAAGGGACTGAATATCCTCCCTTACCAACAAGGCCACCCCACCCCCTCTGCCCGTCAGTCTATCCTTACGATAACACATGTAGCCTTGAATATTCATTTCCCAGGCCCTGTCCCCATGAAGCCACGTCTCAGTTATCCCCACAATATCGTATCTGCCAATTTCCAAAAGAGCCTCAAGCTCATCCACCTTGTGTCTAATGCTTCGTGCATTCATATATAGAATTTTTAATTTGTTACTGCTCTCACCCTTCCCCTCAACCCTTATTTCACTCAACTTTACTGCATGATGCCTTTTCCAGTTTTCTGCCTCCTTGATACAGTTGTCTTTCTTGACTTCTCTTGTTCTAACTACCCCTTCAATTTCCTTTTTAAACATCCAGCTTGTCCCCTCCCCCCCGCTACTTAGTTTAAATGTAGCGGTGTTGCAGCAGAAAACCTGCCTGCCAGAATGCCGATCCCTGTTCTATTAAGGTGCAAGCCATCTCTCTTGTAGAATTTATGGTTACCATAAAATATACCCCAGTGATCCAAGAACTTGAAACCTTGCTTCCTGCACCAGTTCCCCAACCACACGTTCAAGTCCATTATCTCCTGGTTTCTGGCCACACTAGCCCGAGGAACTGGAAGCAAACTGGAGATAACCACCTTGGACGTCCTGCTTTTTAGCCTTCTTCCTAGTTCTGCGAAGTCTCGCTGTAGTATGTTCCTCCTCTTCTTCCCGACATCATTTGTGCCGACGTGTACCACCACCTCGGGCTCTTCACCCTCGTCCTTGAGGATGTCCTGCACTCTGTCCGCGATGTCTTTCACTCTAGCACCAGGAAAGCAACACACCATCCTTAAATCCCGTCTGCTGCCACAAAAACCCCGGTCAGTTCCTCTCACGATGGAGTCCCCTATTACCACGGCTCTATGTGATGTCCGACTCTTCCGCTCTGCTTCTGCGGCAACTTTTGATGGACAAACATGGCCGCCTTGCGAACTGGTAGTGTCATCAGACTCTACTGTTTCCAAAAGCTTCAACTTGTTCCTGACAGGTACTTCTCCCGGCGTCTCTTGCACCTGTCTCCTCTCTGCCTTCCTCATCGTCTGCACTCTTCTGCTCTCTTCTGGCATGATTGGTGTAATAACATCACTGAAGGTCTTGTCCAGAAAGATCTCGTTCTCTCGGATGAGCCTAAGGTCTTCGAGTTCTTTCGTCAGTGCTGCAATATGCTCGGTCAATTGCTGAATGTGCGCACACTTTCCACACATATACGAGCCAGACACACCAGAGTCATTGACTTGCCACATCAAACACGTAGCGCACTGAACCAGCTGAGCAGTCATGTCTTCACCCTCTTCAACTGTGGTGTAATCTCTTTACTCAACCTCTTTATCAAGATTCCTGAGCTGAAGCCTCACTCTTCGATCTAAACTTCCTTAGACCGTCTTCCTATGGCAACTCTGTGGACTCTTAATTAAGGTTAGAGGAGGAGGGAGGGAGGGAGACCCTACTTTGTAGGGTCTGGGGTTTAGAACACACCCACTCTAATAACAATCACTTACCTACCCGACCGGCTTTGCGCTCCGTCTGAACTTCCGCCCAGCTCCCGCCGCTCTCTGCTGCGACCTGCAAGGTCCCACAGATACTAGTTTTAAGAGGCACTTTGAATGTCACTTGCGATTATTCCTACTTCATGGAGATGATTATCTTCAATCTGCAATGACATGGTCAGCTTATGACTGGCATTTAAACTCTGCATGATTGGACATTGTGCCTGCACCATGATATTGCATGAATGTACTTTAAGATGTACCCTGTAAGTGGATGATTAATGCAATTGTCCCTTGAAGAGCCTCTGTGTTGCTTAGTAATGGACCCTATATTTTGGAAAAGAAAATCAAACTAACAGACTCTGCCTACTCCAGGTGTTGCCACTTTTCATTTGTAAGTTGCATTGAGGAATCAAGATATCATGTAACAGAAAAGGGGTCACGCTTAGTGCCATGAGCCTGGGCTCAGCCTATTTGGCAAGGGTCTCTTCCAGTCCTCTCCATTGGGGAAACTCCGCAGGTCTGGCAGTATCTGTGGAGAGAGAATCAGAATTAACATTTCAAATCCATTGTCTTTTCTTCAGAATTTTGGAAAGGTGCAGAAGCCACAGGGTCGTAGTCATGGGCGACTTCAACTTCCCAAATATTGTTTGGAAGCTCTTTAGATCAAGTAGATTGGATGGGGCGGTGTTTGTGCAGTGTGTCCAGGAAGCTTTTCTAACGCAGTATGTAGATTGTCCAACCAGAGGGGAGGCCATATTGGATTTGGTACTCGGTAACGAACCGGGACAAGTGGTGGGCTTGTTAGTGGGTGAACATTTTGGTGATGGCGACCACAATTCTGTGACTTTCACCTTGGTTATGGAGAGAGATAGGTGCACACAACAAGGAAGTTTTTACAATTGGGGGAAGGGAAATTACGATGCTGTAAGACAGGATTTGAGGAGCATACGTTGGGAGCATAGGCTGTCAGGGAAGGATGTGGTGGAAATGTGGGACTTTTTCAAGGAGCAGATACGACGTGTCCTTGATATGTATGTACCTATCAGGCAGGAAAGAAATGGTCGTGTGAGGGAGCCTTGGTTCACGGGGGAGGTTGAATGTCTAGTAAAGAGGAAGAAGGAGGCTTACATAAGGTTGAGGAAACAAGGTTCAGACAGAGCAGTGGAGGGATACAGGATAGCCAGAAGGGACCTGAAGAAAGGGATTAGGAGAGCTAAGAGGGCATGAAAAATCCCTGGCGGATAGGATCAAGGATAACCCCAAGGCATTCTATGCGTATGTGAGAAACCTGAGAATGACGAGAACGAGGGTAGGTCCGATCAAGGACAGTGGTGGGAGACTGTGTATTGAGTCGGAAGAGATAGGAGAGGTCTTGAACAAGTACTTCTCTTCAGTATTTACGAACGAGAGGGACCGTATTGATGAAGAGGAGAGTGTGAAACGGACTGATAAGCTAGAAGAGATACCTGTTAGGAAGGAAGATGTGTTGGACATTTTGAACAACTTGAGGATAGACAAGTCCCCCGGGCCTGACGGGATATATCTAGGATTATGTGGGAAGCAAGAGAGGAAATTGCAGTACCGTTGGCAATGATCTTCTCGTCTTCACTGGCAACTGGGGTGGTACCAGGGGACTGGAGAGTAGCGAATGTTGTGCCCCTGTTCAAAAAAGGGAATAGGGATAACCCCGGGAATTACAGGCCAGTTAGTCTTACTTCTGTGGTAGGCAAAGTAATGGAAAGGGTACTGAGGGATAGGATTTACGAGTATCTGGAAAGACACTGCTTGATTAGGGACAGCCAGCACGGACTTGTGAAGGGTAGGTCTTGCCTTACAAGTCTTATTGAATTCTTCGAGGAGGTGACCAAGCATGTGGATGAGGGTAGAGCAGTGGATGTAGTGTACATGGATTTTAGTAAGCCATTTGATAAGGTTCCCCATGGTAGGCTTATGTGGAAAGTCAGGAGGCATGGGATAGAGGGAAATTTGGCCAATTGGATAGAAAACTGGCTAACCGGTCGAAGTCAGAGAGTGGTGGTAGATGGTAAATATTCAGCATGGAGTCCAGTTACAAGTGGAGTTCCACAGGGATCAGTTCTGGGTCCTCTGCTGTTTGTAATTTTTATTAATGACTTAGAGGAGGGAGTCGAAGGGTGGGTCAGTAAATTTGCAGATGATACAAAGATAGGTGGAGTTGTGGACAGTGAGGAGGGCTGTTGTCGGCTGCAGAGGGACTTAGATATGATGCAGAGCTGGGCTGAGGAGTGGCAGATGGAGTTCAACCCTGCCAAGTGTGAGGTTGTCCATTTTGGAAGAACAAATAAGAATGCGGAATACAGGGTTAATGGTAGGGTTCTTGGTCAGGTGGAGGAACAGAGGGATCTTGGGGTCTATGTACATAGATCTTTGAAGGTTGCCACTCAGGTGGATAGAGTTTGTAAGAAGGCCTATGGAGTATTATCGTTCATTAGCAGAGGGATTGAATTCAAGAGTCGTGAGGTGATGTTGCAGCTGTACAGGACTTTGGTTAGGCCACATTTGGAGTACTGTGTGCAGTTCTGGTCGCCTCACTTTAGGAAAGATGTGGAAGCTTTGGAGAGGGTGCAGAGAAGATTTACCAGGATGTTGCCTGGAATGGAGAGTAGGTCGTACGAGGATAGGTTGAGAGTTCTCGGCCTTTTCTCGTTGGAACGGCGAAGGATGAGGGGTGACTTGATAGAGGTTTATAAGATGATCAGAGGAATAGATAGAGTAGACAGTCAGAAACTTTTTCCCCGGGTACAACAGAGTGTTACAAGGGGACATAAATTTAAGGTGAAGGGTGGAAGGTATAGGGGAGATGTCAGGGGTGGGTTCTTTACCCAGAGAGTGGTGGGGGCATGGAATGCGCTGCCCGAGGGAGTGGTAGAGTCAGATTCATTGGCGACCTTTAAGCGGCATTTGGATAGGTACATGGATGGGTGCTTAATCTAGGTTAGAAGTTCGGCACAACATCGTGGGCCGAAGGGCCTGTTCTGTGCTGTATTGTTCTATGTTCTAGAATCCAAGGTCCTGTAAAACTCCATGTTAGCTGAGAGGATGTTAACGGAGAGGAAGGGATGGAGAGGTAGTTCCAAAACTTTAGGACCTAAACAGCTGAAGGCATCATTGATCGTAATGGAGCAAAGGAAATTAGGGATGTGCAAGAGATCGAAATTGGAGGGGCTAGGGACTTTGGCAGGTTGTAGGGCTAGAGGAAGCTAATGCAACTACACAAATTACGAAGGTAACTTACATGTCTGTTTCTGTGTCTACATTCCAGGCTGAGTTGAGTGAACTCATTGGATTCAAACATTACATGGAGGTGATGATGGTCCTCACCACAGTGGAGTTAGTGGGTCCTTCATCTGATGATGATGTCACCGTGATGGACACCACCTTCAACCAGGTCCCAGTTCGTGTCTACAATCCGAACAATCTTCTCCCGAAACTGAGACGAGCAGTCATTTACATGCATGGGGGCGGATGGTGTTTAGGGAGTGCAAGTAAGTTGTGAAACTACCTGTAAAGCACAATAGAAATTTGTATATCACCTTTCACATTTGAACAACCATTTCAAGAACGTCTGAAATGTAGCCACTCGCTTTGTGTAGGACACATGACAGCCTATTTGCATACAAAGTCCTATGATCAGTAATGATAGAAAAATTTAAATAATCTATTTTAGCAATGCTGATCACTTGATGCAAATGGACCAAAGCATTGGAGAGAATTCTTGTGTTCCTCTTGGAATATTTTTACTTGCTGCTAGGAGAGCAAATGGGAACCTTGGTTTAGCATCTTCTCTGAAAGGTACCACCTGCAACATTAGAACATCCATTAAACATTGTAACAGTCTAGATTGTGCTTGACTAACTCACTGGAATTTCTTTTTGGAAGAGATAGTAGCAAAGGTTGATGAGAGTAACCCTGTTGATCTCGTGCACATGGACTTTCAAAAGGCATTTTAAACAATGCCACACAGCAGACCAGCAAGGAAAGCTGTAGGACGTAGAACACAAGGTGTAAGTAGCAATAAGTAAGGAAATGGAAACACCAAAGTTTATTTTTGGGGCTGGAGGAAGGTTTGTAGTGGAGCTCCCCAGGGGGTTGGTATTGCTTTTCCCACTATATACTAATGATCCAGAATTTGGTGTGCATTGCCAAGGTGATTTTCTTCTTTGTTCCCCTTGGCAATATTTGTAGCTGTCTATCTTCAATTCTATGTAGCAAATGTGGTGATGGTCAAAGTAGATAGCTCTTGCCAACTTAGACTTGCATAACAACTTCAACACAGCCAAACATTCCATACTGTTTTGTTTAATAAAAAAATGAAATTGGATATTTTTGAGCCTAGAGGTGGTAGCTGTAATGACAAACAGTATGGTTTGAAGAGAATATTGAAAGCATGAAGGAGAGAGAAAACTTTAGGAACTTCCTGTACCCAAGAGGAGAAAATATCAAAGCTTCCATTTAACTATCTGATCTATCAGCAATGAGTCCATGTCCAATTGTTTACCATGTGAAAGGTAAACTGAATGCTGATGGATGGAAGCCAATGCCAAAGAGAATTCCATTTCTGAGGGAATATCAGGGCTATGACCATCTGAACATTCACATGCAGGCAGTCCCTCACCCTGAGGTGGTAAGTGATTTAAATGATCTCCTTGTAGTTAGAGAGCGGACAGTTAATGATATGAGCCATTGCTAAATCCTCCTCCTCATTTTCCAGGAGTTACCAATAACCAAGATCTCAATTGGACAGCCATCTAAATGCCATGGTGATTTGTGCAGATGGCTGGGTATTCTGTAGTGATTGACTCACCACCTAGTTTCTCAAAACCTCTTCTCTGCCAACAAAGGTAGAACTTAAGAGTATGATAGAACACACTCCTTTCCTGGACACACACACACCTGCAATGGCATACAGGACATGGGAGGCTGATTGATTGGTCCATCCGCCAGCTTAAACTCTGTCTCCCACCACCACTGAAACACTACAACCACAGTGCATAGTATTCAGAGTGATGATTTTGGAGATGCCACAACCACCTGATGAAGGAGCAGTGCTCCGAAAGGTGGTGCTTCCAAATAAACCTGTTGGACTATAATCTGGTGTTGGGTGATTTTTAATTTTGTACTATTCAGAGGATACACTTCATCAACCTTATAGATTATTTTTTTTCTCTCAACTAGTGATCCATAGACTATGTCTATAAGGACCCTAACCAACTTTTACAGATGCACCATAGAATGCTTTCTATCCAGTGCATAACAGTCTGGTATGGCAATTGCTCTGCTCAGGACTGTTAAGAAACTACAAGGAAATTGTGTGCACAGCCCAGACCATCACAGAAGCCAACCTCCTATCCATGGACCCCATTTATACTTGTTGCCACGGAAAGGCTGCCAACATCCTCAAAGACCTCCCACCCCGATAATGCTCTCCAACCGTTTCCAAAAGGCAGAAGATACAGAAGCTTGAATACATGCATCAACAGGTTCACTAATAGCTTCTTCCCTGCCGTTATTGGGCTGCTGAATAGACCTCTCTAATGTCAAATAATGTTGATCTTGCCTTAACCGTAACCTTGTTTGCCTTGCTGTGTTTTAGCACTGTATGATATGTTGTCCTTGTTTGCTGTGATCTGCCTGTACTACATGCAAAACAAAACTTTTCACCATACTTAGGTTCATGTGACTACAATAAATCAAATCAATGGTAGATCTCTGGAGACTCCGGTTCAAATGTAACCATGGCTCAGCAGCTGGTAGAATTCCAGATCCTGAATTTAAAAATCTAATGTTGACTGTTGATTTTTGTTTTTGAGGAAAACACCTGCTTCACTAATCCTTTATCAGGGAAGGAAATCTCCCACCTTTACCCGCTTTAGTCTATGTGACTACAGCGCTACAGTCATGTGTCTTAACTTCTCGAAAGGCACAGCAAGCCAGGTAGTTGTATCCAATCTACTTCAAAAAAAGTCTCATCAAAATGGAATTAAACAGACAATTTGGCATTGGAAATCAAAATTGCAAACTTAGCCCTGTTGACTCAGGAGAGTCCTCCTTATTAACATCTAGGGCATGGTGCCAACATTGGGAGAGCTGTCCCACAGACGAATCAACAGCCTGACATTTCATGGTCTGATGCTGGTGAGTGTGACTGTGGTAGACAACACTGTCACTGGTATGCCCTATTCAATCAGTTGGACAGACCTCAGCAGTGGCATCTATCCAGAACTGAACTATTCTTGACGTCTTCAACATTGACTCTCAACCCCATGAAGTGTCATGGAATTAGAAAACCCTGTGTTAATTACAACTTAGAACACCTTCTCACCTTGCTGATGAGTCTGTGCCCCTCGATATTGAGTAGGTAATGTCACCGTTGTCCTACTGGACTGTAGGACCGCTTTCTCATTAGAGAAAGATGGTTTGGCCTGAGTCACCACACCTCAGACAAGGGGAGATGTTGATGGCAGTCTCTGCTGGTGTGGAAAACAAACCCATGTTGTTGGCATCTCTCTGCATCGTAAACCAATAGAGGGAATAGTTGGTTGCGGAGGCAAGCAGTGAGGTAGCGAGTCTGTTTCAGGGCATGGTTGAAGAGCTTCAGGGCAGAGGAGAGAGAGACTCACTGAGATCCTTGTAGAGGGAGGAGGAGAACAACCTCAAGGTAAGCATCCATGCAAGATGATTCGCAGTAAGGTTAAAATCAACGAGGCGACCGTGAGGAGTGCCAATGCTGGAGATCACAGTCAAGGTTAGAGTGGCGCTGGAAAAGCACAGCAGGTCAGTCTGCATCCGAGGAGCAGGAAAATCGACGTTTCGGCAAAAGCCCTTCATTGGGTGCCCCTGTGGAACACCCTTTGAAATGTAAGCCGAAATGCCATTAAGTGAAGAAGTAATTTAGAGTCATAGAGACGTACAGCATGGAAACAGACCCTTCGGTCCAACCCGTCCACGCCGACCACATATCCCAACCCATCTAGTCCCACCTGCCAGCACCTGGCCCATATCCCTCCAAACCCTTCCTATTCATATACCCATCCAAATGCCTCTTAAATGTTGCAATTATGCCAGCCTCCACCACATCCTCTGGCAGCTCATTCCATCCACATACCACCCTCTGTGTGGAAACCGTTGCCCCGTAGGTCTCTTATATCTTCCCCCTCTCACCCTAAACCTATGCCCTCTAGTTCTGGACTCCCCGGCCCCAGGGAAAAGACTTTGCCGATTTACCCTATCCATGCCCCTTATAATTTTGTAAACCTCTATAAGATCACCCCTCAGCCTCTGGCGCTCCAGGGAAAACAGCCCCAGCCTATTCCGCCTCTCCCTATAGCTCAAATCCTCCAACCCTGGCAACATCCTTGTAAATCTTTTCTGAACCCTTTCAAGTTTCACACCATCTTTCTGATAGGAAGGATATCAGAATATTCCAACAGTTGCCTAACCAATGTCCTATATAGCCGTGTGACCTCCAAACACCTGTACTCTGACCAATAAAGGAAAGCATACCAAATGTCGTCTTCACTATCCTATCTACCTGCGACTGCACTTTCAAGGAGCTAGGAACCTGCACTCAAAGTTCTCTTTGTTTAGCAACATTCCCTAGAACGTTACCATTAAGTGTAAAAATCCTGCTAAGATTTGCTTTCCCAAAATGCAGCACCTCGCATTTCTCTGAATTAAACTCCATCTGCTACTTCTCAGCCCATTGGCCCATCTGGTCAAGATCCTGTTGTAACCTGAGGTAACCCTCTTCGCTGTCCACTACACCTCCAATTTTGGTGTCATCTACAAACTTACTAACTGTACTTCTTATGCTCACATTTATGTAAATGACAAAAAGTAGAGGACCCAGCACCGATCCTTGTGGCACTCCACTGGTCACAGGCCTCCAGTCTGAAGAACAACCTCCACCACCACCTTTGTCTTCTATCCTTTGAGCCAGTTCTGTATCCAAATGGCTAGTTCTCCCTGTATTCCATGAGATCTAACCTTGCTAATCAGTCTCCCATGGGGGACCTTGCCGAACACCTTACTGAATCCATATAGATCACATCTACCACTCCACCACATCTAAAACTCAATCAAGTTTGTGAGACATGATTTCCCATGCACAAAACCATGTTGACTATCCCTAATCAGACCTTGCCTTTCCAAATACATGTACATCCTGTCCCTCAGGATTCCCTCCAACAACTTGCCCACCACCGAGGTCAGGCTCACTGGTCCATAGTTCCCTGGCTTGTCCTTACCACCCTTCTTAAACAGTGGCACCACATTAGCCAATCTCCAGTCTTCTAGCACCTCACCTGTGACTATTGATGATACAAATATCTCAGCAAGAAGCCCAGCAATCACTTCTCTAGCTTCCCACAGAGTTCTCGGGTACATCTGAACAAGTCCTGGTTACCATTAATTTATAAGGGAAACATTTTTGAGCATTCCCAAACCCAAACAATAACTGACCAAATCATACCAAATGTCACACAAAGTCTAAAATAACATTAACAAATAGTAAAGGCAGGAATGATATGATAAACACACAGCCTAGATATAGTAAAAGTAGTTCATATACAGTGTAGTTCGGCTGACTCGCTGGAGGTTGGGGTAGTGAGAGGTACAGGAGACTGGGTGTAGGAGAGAGAGTGGAGCGGAGTCAGAGGCGATAGGGAAAGCGCTAAACGAATATTTTTCATCAGCATTCACACAGCAAAAAGACTATGTTGAGGAGAATACTGAGTTATAGGCTACGAGAATAGATGGCATTGAGGTGCATAAGGAGGACGTGTTAGCAATTCTGAAAAGTGTGAAAATAAGTCCCCAGGCTGGATGAGATTTATCCTAGGATTCTCTGGAAAACCAGGGAGGGCTTTGATCTTATGTCTTCATTGTCTAGATTCGAGTGGTGCTGGTAAAGCACAGCAGGTCAGGGAGCATCAGAGGAGCAGGGAAATCGAGGTTTTGGGCAAAAGCCCTACATCAGACCTTTTAAGAAGAAGGGCTTTTGCCCAAAATGTCAATTTTCCTGCTCCTCGGATGCTGCCTGACCTGCTGTGCTTTACCAGCACCACTCTAATCTGGGCTCTGATCTCCAGCATCTGCAGTCCCCACACTTGCTCTTATGTCTTCTTTGTCTACAGGAATAGTGCCGGAAGACTAGAGGATAGAAAATGGTATTCTCTTGTTCAAGAAGGGGAGTAGAGACAACCCTGGTAATTATAGACCCACGTGCCTTACTTTTATTGTGGGTAAAGTGTTGGAAATGGTTGTAAGAGTTAGGATTTATAATCATCTGGAAAGGAATAAGTTGATTCGCAATAGTCAACACAGTTTTGTGAAGGGTAGTTCATGCCTCACAAACGTTATTGAGTTCTTTGAGAAGGTGATCATACAGGTGGATGAGGGTAAAGCGCTTGATGTGGTGCATATGGATTTCAGTAAAGCATTTGATAAGGTTCCACATGGTAGGCTATTGCACAAAATACAGAGGTATGGGATTGAGGGTGATTTTAACAGTTTTGGATCAGGAATGGTCTAGCTGAAAGAAGAGAGGGTGGTGGTTAATGGGAAATGCTCATCCTGGAGTTCAGTTACGAGTCGTATACTGCAAGGATATGTATTGGGGCCACTGCTGTGTATCATTTTTATAAACGAATGGATGTGGGCGTAGAAGGATGAGTTAGTATCATCTGCAAATTTACTAAGGTAGGCAGAGTTGTGGATTGTGCCGAAGGACGTTTTGGGTTAGAGATGGTCATAGATAAGATGCAGAGCTGGGCTGAGAGCTGGCAAATGGAGTTTAATGTGGAAAAGTATGAGATGATTCACTTTGGAAGGAGCAACAGGAATAAAGAGTATTGAGCTAATGTTAAGATTCTTGGTAGTGTAGATGAACAGCGATCTCTGAGTCCATGTACATAGATCCCTGAAAGTTGTCACCCAGGTCTCTGAAACACATCCTGCTTTACTGTTAAAAATATTTTATTTTGTAACGCCAACATAGAACGTACAGCTTGCCAGTAGCCATTTTTAAACACTTCAGGTGACTGTTTAGGTAAAAACAGAAAAAGGAATCTCACCTTATTCCACATATTTTTTGGCACAACCTGTCCCGAACACCACAGCACTGAGCACAAAGATGTTGTCACTAAAACAGATGCATCACAAGTTTGCAAAGTAGATTAATCACATTACGTTGATTTGATGGTTCCGGCTGGCTATCTTTGATCTTCCAGTTCTTGTCAACACATTCTCACTTATATGCAGACAGCTGGACGTGCATTCAACTCATAAGGGTTCCCCATGGTCGTGTTATTTAAAGGGATCCATTTAATTTTCAGTTTAATTGCTGTGACTAATGGGAGGACTGGATTGTTAGAGTTCAGAAAAAGGTCAGTTGAATCTGCAGGAGCCAGTGCTAGACTTTGCAAAGAGGTTGCCTCACACTTCAAAGCTTCTGAGTCCATGGGAGCTACAGGTGCAGTTCAAGATCTGTACAAGATCTTGAGCTTTGGCCTTTGGAACTAGAGTATAGGCTGGAGTCACTCTGGCGAATCCACAAGGCTGAGAATTACTTCAGTAGCACTTTTAACACCGTGGTCACACTGCAGATTAAAGCCATGATGAAGGGCTTATGCCTGAAACGTCAATTCTCCTGCTCCTCAGATGCTGCCTGACCTACTGTGCTTTTCCAGTGCCGCACTCTTCGACTGCAGATTAAAGGCAGGCAGGCTTGGAAGGAATGGGCGACCTCTCGGTAGACCAGAAAAACCAGGGAGTAAGCGAGCATTGCCGATCCTGGAGATCAGAGTCGAAGAGAGTGGTGCTGGATGAATGATGAAGAGCTTTTCCTCAACGCCAATTCTCCTGCTCCTCAGATGCTGCCTGACAGACTAGAAAAACCAGACCCAGCAGTGCAAGATTCTAGAGAGAATCATTAGAGCTCGTTCAGTGCATAAAGGGGCTATTTGCACCGATTCTCAAAACATTCCGCCCAGACCCAGCCCCCACTTACCCCTGTAATCCCACATTTCCCATATCCAATCTGCCGTAACCTGCACATCCCTGGACTCTGGGATGAAACCGGAGGAAACCCACACCCACATCGGGAGTGGGTACATACAAACTCCACACACAGTCACCCCAGGCTGGAAATGAACCTGGGTTCCTGACACTTCTGAGGCAGCAGTGCTAACCACTGAGCCGCTGTGCTGCGCTGAGCAGATGTTATTTTCTGAGCCACTTTCCACTTTGAGCCCAGCTGAGGGTGGTGGCTTATCAGTGGAGTGTAATGAGAGCCAATCTTGTGGCACCGTAAGTGGCTCAGCTGCATGGATGGTGAAGAGGGAGAACAAAAGTGTGAAGCGCAATAACAGTAAGTGGTTTAATCTTGGCTGGAGACATGGTTGCAGGATAGTTTCTTGCTTCCTTGCTGCCAGGATCAAGGAAGTCACAGATCAGCTTAAGGACATTCATTTAATGGATGGTGAACAGCCAGATGCTGTGGTCAACATGGGTACCAACATTGCAGGTGGAAAGGGGGATGACGTTTTGAAAGTAGAATGTAGAGAGCTTAGCAAGAGACTAAAAAGCAGAATCTTTATTTCTCCCAGTATCACATGTTAGTGAGTATGGACGTAGGGATATGGAGTAAGTTAACACATGGCTCAAGAACTAGTGATGGAGGAAGGAGTACTTTAGATTTCTGTAGTACAGGAGCTCTTTCTGGGATGGATGGGACCTATACAAGAAGGATGGGTTATATCTTAGTCAGATTGTGACTAATACACTCACAGGGAGGATATAGACTAGCTTGTTGGAAAAATGGGAATCTGCGAGGGAATTTAGTATGGTTTAAAAACAATGACTGCAGATGTTGGAAACCAGATACAAAAGGGCCCAGAGGTCAATTTTTTTTCTCACAGTGGTGAGTGTCTGGAACAGGCTGCCAGAGGTAGTGGTGGAGGCAAGTACAATATCATCATCTAAGAAACACTTGGACAGATACGTGGATGGGATGGGTATGGAGGGATATAGACCAAACACCAGCAAAAGGGACTAAATTAATTGTGAAAAGGCTAAGTTGGGCCGAAGGGCCTGTTTCCATGCTGTAAACCTCTATGACTCACCACCACCATCTGGAGGGCAACTCTGATTAGAAATCCTCCCCCCATGAATGAATCCTTCAAAATGTAAGTTGTAAATTAAAGTTGAGAGCAGCAGAAACAACCACTGTCAAATTACAGGTTAATGTCGGAAAGGCAGAATTGTCTGAATACACAAGCAATCTCAACAAGATGGATGAATTGATGGTGCTAATAGATGTAAAAGGGTATGACTTATTTGTCCTTATTGGAGAAATGGCTGTAGGATGCCTTAAGACTGAACTAAATATGAAAGGATATTTTGCATTCAAGAAGAAAAGGCAAAATGGTATTAGGATTAGTGTGTAGTTGAGACAGGACCTCTGATTGGAAGAACAAATAGAATTTGTTGCGTGGAGCTCCAAACAAAATAGCAAGCGGCAACAGATTGTGGACAGCGTCATTTAAAGGCCACTACACAGTACAGGATCTGAGACTCTGGGCAACACAGTGGCTCAGTGATCAGCACTGCTATCTCCAAGCACCCGGTTCAATTCCAGCCTTACGCAAATGTGCAAACTCCACACAGACTCCGTGTCTGCTTGGGTTTCCTCCCACACTCAAAAGATATGCAGGTTGTGTTAAATTACCCTGTGATGTGCAGGCATAAGTTATGGAATTAGATGTTCATGTAACATGGGTGATGCAATTAATTATGGATAACTTGAAGCTACTGACTTCATGGATAATACTAATAATAAAACAAGCTGTCTAGGAAGAATCCAGAAATGTGTTTGACCAACATATTGAAGAAACAAGCTATTTTACATCAAGCAGCGTGATACAATGAAGAAAAGCTGATTTAATAATAAAATTAATTTTTGGGAATAGTAGCTATCATATGATTTAAAATTTTCAATTAAGCTCAATAAAAGGTATAGTTCATTCTGCAGCTATTCTGAGTCAGTCTTAAATCTAAAGTTAGAAGGAGGAAGTTGACTTTGCTGGATTGGGAAAATACAATAAAAGTTTTGGTTGTAGTCAGGCAGTGGTTGGTAATTAGAGAATTCATGCATGGCATTCAAAAATAAACATCCCTCCTTTTTAAGGCAAAGATATCCTACAGGAAAAGCAAGAGAGTGGTGCTTAAAAAGGAAGACAAATTTTGTTGTATCAAAGGAGGCTTATAAAAATAGAAGTTATAAATCTGAGGATTGGAAAATATTAGAATTCAGCAAGTAAGGGCCCAATACATTTATAGAGAATATGAATGTAAAATAGTAAGAAACATGAAAACAGATAATTAAAACTCCTAAAGACATGGAAAAGGAAAACATTGGCAAAGGCAAATGCAGAGTGAGTGAGGACGGCAGATGCTGGAGATCAGAATCAAAATGTGTGGTGCTGGAAAGGCACAGCAGGTCAGGCAGCATCCGAGGAGCAGGAGAGTCAGCTGCCTGGCCAAAGACAAATGTGTGTCCATTCCCAGTTAAAGATGGGAGAAACTTGGGAGTAGATTATGAACATGGGAAAGTCTTGCTAGGTTTTTGCCTGAAACGTCGATTTCGAAGCTACTTGGATGCTGCCTGAACTGCTGTGCTCTTCCAGCACCACTAATCCGGAATCTGGTTTCCAGCATCTGCAGTCATTGTTTTTACCTCTAAAACTATACAAGGCAGTAGTCCGGCCACAGCAGGTACACTTAGCAGTTTTTGTCTCCCTTCTCGAAGGAAAGTTTTAATGGCATTACAGGGAGTCCAGGAATAGTTTACTAGTTTGATTCTGGGTATAAGGGAATGTTCTTATGAGGAGAGATTGTGTATGTTGGGCTTTTGCACATTGGTATTTAGGGGAATGAGAAGAGTACTTATTGAAACAGCAATTCTAAGGAGATTTGGGACTTTTTTCACACGATTTGGGAGCATAGACAGTTGAGCTTTATGGGTGTTTATAAAATCTTCTGGAATATGGATAAGGTGAGAAGCAAAAGTTTTTTTCCCTAAGGTGGGAGAGTTCAAATCTAGTGGGCATATTTTTAAGGTGAGAGGTGAAAAGGTTTAAAAAGGGCAAGGAGGGACAACTTTTAAGCGATGCTTAATAAACAGACTTGAGAGAAAGAATAAATAGATCATTCTTAGGTTGGCATGGTGCTTAGGCCAGTTCCTCATAATCAATATTAATCATTTGAATGCAGGAACCAAATGTAATATTTCCACTGTAGAAATCTGAGAATACTGGAGTGTCTCATAACTACAGCAGCATTTTGGGTGAGTGAGTCATGTGTTGAGTAATGCTGTTAAGTTTAGTTAACCTTCAATCCAGATTGTGACTGTCTCAGTCCAATGCCCACCGCACTCCCAAACAGTCCTATTATCGTTACAGTGGTCAGACTTCATTGCCCTTCATAGATTGAGCAACTGGTGCTCTCTGCCAATAATTCTTTATTAACCATTATAGAATCGATTCCATTTCTTTAGAATAACTGATTTTTGTTTTGGACGTTAAAAATTTCTCGTATACTACTGCATATTTGTGAGCAGGCATTACCTCACTGCACTTCTGCAGACTGTTTGTTGTAATTGTTATCAAATGCAAGAGTACTGGTTAGTGGCAGTAGGGAGCATTACAACATGCCCTGATTATTTCATTGTAAGTCAGCATATTTGCTCAGCTCAGCTGGGGTACTTCCTCTCTCACTCGCAGGCTGTGTGTTTTTAAACTGGGTTTGTTGACCCCTGAAGTCTGCCATCTCCAAATGTTTAAATCTCCAGGTTACTAATATATGAGCAGCTCCAGAGAGCAATCACTGGGCTGATTTTTTTAAAACCAAACAAGATCTGTGCTTTTTATTTTCTTTCCCCCTGTTTGTGAATGGGTCTGTCAGCCTGATGTTCTGTCTGTTGCTATAAAAAAAATCTCGCGGTCATTTTGACTAAGAGCAATGGGCTTGCCCAGTGCACATCCTTCTCTCAAATGACGCAGTTGTAACATTGTGGGTGCAGGACCATTATGGTTGTGTTGCACAGTCAGTAAGTGAGAGATTGCTAAAAATGAGACATAAGTTTAAACCTGAGCATGATTGCTTGGAGATTTTGAACTCTCTGATCATTCAGTGTATCAGTTAGAATGCCAGAACTGTGGCAGTGAAGGTGTCCATGCAACTGTTGGATTAATAGAAAAACTCACTGTCCTTTGGGAAAGGAAATCTGCCTTTTTACCTGGTCAAGTCTAAATTTGGGCAGCACGGTGGCTCAGTGGTTAACACTGCTGCCTCACAATGCCAGGGACTGGGGTTTGATTCCAACATCTGGCGACTGTTTGTGTGGAGTTTGCACATTCTCCCCATGTCTATGTGGATTTCCTCTGGGTGCTCTGGTTTCCTCCCACAATCCAAAGGTGTGCAGGTGAGGTGAAGTGGCCATGCGAAATTGCCCATAGTATTCAGGGATGTGTAGTTTAGGTGCATTAGACTGGGGTAAATGTAGGGAAATGGGTCCAGCTGGGTTACCCTTAGGAGGGTTGGTGTGGACTTGTTAGGCTGAAAGGACTGTTTCCACACTGTAGGGATTCTATGAACATGTGACTCTAGACTCTTCTGAAATGGCCAAGCATGTCCCTCAGTTAACAAGAAGGCAGCAGACTATCACTGCCTCAAAGTAGGGCCAGTAACTGTTGACTTTGTTAGTGATGCTCACAACCTGTCAATGATTAAGCCAGTCAGTAATCTCACTGACTCTGTTGTAGGACATTACTGTGAATTGGGTGTGGTATATATTTAAGTTCTTCCTACATGGACAGCCGGATGGTCCCCTGTTGAGCTTGAGAAATGGAGGAGTGTTTGCCAACATTCTGTGGATGTTGTTGGATTTGAATCAATTAGAATAGTTTTGATAATGCAGCACGAGTAATCTTACTTTTTTTTTTCAGAAATGAAACCGTATGATCTCCTGTCGAGAAAAAGCGCAACTGAACTGAATGCTGTCATCATTTCCATTGAGTAAGAACTTACAGTGCTTTGCTCTCGCTAGAGGACGGTGTTGGAGAGTGCCTCATTACTTTTCGATTCCATTTTAACCATACAAAGTACTTAAAAACAACACTTGCGTAATAGATTCTGAAATTATCCAGGGTAATTTTAAGATAGCATGGTATAGCTTTGGACTTATAAAGATTGTTGATGGCATTTTGAACTTAATTGCATGAGGTGTTTTCAACAAACTAACTTGTTGTACGACACAAAATGAATACATGGTGAGGGGTGTGCAGGTGAATCAAACATACAAAGGCAAGACCTTCAGAAAGGAGGAATGCTGCTGCAAAAAAGGGTCGACCAATTGATTAGTCAACATAGATTATGAAAATAAATGGCTATTCTCGGGTGGTTCACACATCCATGTTTATTAGTTATGCTTTGAATATGGTTGTTGTGGGTAGTGTTTAATACTCATCCCTCCTTGCCTTGAGGTGACCTTGAAGCATTTGTTTAGTTCAGAGGAACATGGCTAGTTCAGAGAGCAGCTAAGAATCAACTGTGTTGGTGTCAGACTGGAGTTACAAACAAACTCTGACTGCATTCAAACAGCTATTTCCTTTTTTTTTCTCTGAAGGATATTGGTTAACCAGTTTCTTTTTAACAATGATCTGAAAAGGTTTTTTTTGTTAGCTCCATTTTAAACTAAAACTTTAGAAATAAACTAATTTTGAACTCTCTCCAGCTGTTAGAGTGGAATTTGAATTCACATTCTCTGTAATATTAGTCCAGGTTTCTGGATTCCGATAATCACCACACCTCTATAGTGAGCATGTCTAATCTGTCTCTATTGCCCTTTTTTCTGTCATGAAATGATGTACATTGTGTACATCATGTGCACCTCCTCTCTTAGTGCACGCACCCTCACTGGGTACTCCCCAAGTTACTAACTGAACCCAGGAGCTATTTCTCTGGGTTTGTTAGTAGGCAGTGCCTGATTGAAGGATGGCATCAGGAGGTGTGGAGACTTGTGACTGGGAGACACCCCTCTGCCCTTTCTGCTCAATCTCGCTCCATTGTACCCCTCCCTTATAACCCGAACCTGCCGTTATTCACCTGTGGCCTTGGGTTCCTTGGCCATTCTACACCTCAGATGGGTGCACAATTGGAAGCAGGTACTGCTTTCCCAGTGGTGCTACTGAGCAACAAAGAGCTGTCCATCTCTGAATGACCAAGAACTCTGGATCGGACAGGACATCCACTCATCGGGATGCTTGCCAGTTATAGACATTGTTTTCCCAAAATGAAAAGCCATATGAGCCTCCTGCCAGCTCTCCATGCAAGCACATATACATGCGCAAATATATATATAAAACAAGCACACAAATGAGCAGATGCAGGCCATTCAGACCATTGAGACAACTGTGCCATTTTAGTACTGTCATAACTGATCTGTTTGTTTCAAACTCCACATTCCCAACCATCCTCAAAACCCTCTGATTCCTCTGTCCAACAAAATCTAACTATGACCTCGCCTCCTACACCTTCTGAGGCAGACAGTTGCCCAGTCACTCCCCTCAGCTCTGTCCAAATTGTTCAGCAGCACCCCCATGGCTCTGAAGCTGCCCACGAGAGGAAACCACCTTTCCATATCCACCTTGTCCATTCCATTCACAATCTTGAACAATTCAATCAAGTCACCCCTCACTCAGAATTTGGCAATCAATCTGATAATGTAAATAAAATAATACTCTGCTTTTTTTTAATGCACCATCTTGACATTTTCCCATACTATGCCTCACCTGCCAGATGTCTAGCCTCTGAGATGCTCTTGTAGCCACTGTATTTATAAGACAAATCTAGTTCAGTTTCTGATTGATTGATTTATAGTGAAGGATTCAGTGATAACTTTTACTATTGAATGTCAAGAGGTGATGGTTAGTTTGCCTCCTACTGGAATTGGTCGTTGCCTGGCATTTGAGAGGCATGAGTATAACTTGCCACTTTTCAGCTCAAACCTGCTTCTTGCCCAAATCTGATGAGCCATAAATGGTGCTGAACATTGTGCAGTCATTGGCAAATATCCCTGCTCTGACCATGTGATAGAGGGAAGGTCATTGATGAAGCAGCTGAAGCTGATTGGGCCGAAGACACAATGCTGCGGAACTCTGCAGAGATGTTCTAGAGCTAACCACTAAAGCATCTTCCTGTGCTGGGAATGACTCCAACCATCAGACGGTTTCACCTTGTTTCCCATTAATTCTAGTTTTGCTGCAGCTCTTCGATTCTACATTCAGCCCAATACAGCCTTGATGTCAAGGGCAGTCATTCCTGCCTCACTGCTGAAGGTCAGCTCTTTTGTCAATATTTGAACCAAGGCTATAATGAGGTGAGGAGTTGAGTGATAGAACTGGCAGAACCCAAACTGGGTGTCACTGAGTGGGTTATTTCCGAGCAGCTGCTGTTTAATAGCACTGCCAATGACACCTTCCATCACTTACCTGATTCCAAAAGCAAATTAACAAAAAGTTACGTTAATCCATCCCAGGTGAGTCCAGTTATTTATTGAATACACATTCTTGTAGTAATCCATTTATCCACAGGTTTGCATGGTCTATTGGCTTGACATGCAAGTGAAAGGGAGAAAACATGCTCTAAAAGTTTGGTAAAACATTTTACCCTACCCTACAATACTGCACAACAATTACTGGTGTCTGCTACGTGATGTTCAAGTTATTAATACAAAAGTTATGTATAATAGACAAAAACAACCTGCATTAAAAAATCTGCCATAGCTTCGTGAAACATTCCAAGGTAGTTAATCTGCTTCAGAGGATAAAAGAAATTGGCACTGAGCCACATCAGGAGATTTTAAGACAGGTAACCAATTTAAAAAAAAATTCAAAAAGGCAGACTTTTTAAAAATGACCTGTGGGAGGAGAGGGAAAAAGAGACTTAGAGTCATAGTCATAGAGCACGGAAACAGACCCTTCAGTCCAACACATCCACGCCGACCGGACATCACAATCTGACCTAATCTCTTTTGTTTTAATTTATTCATGGGACAAGGGCATTGCTGGCTCAGCTGGCATTTATTGCCCATCCCTAATTGCTCAGAGGGCAGTCGAGAGTCAATCCCGTTGCTGTGGGTCTGGAGTCATGTGTAGGCCAGACCAGGTAAAGGTGGCAGATTTCCTTCCCTAAAGAACTTTAGTGAATCAGATGGATTTTTACAGCAATTGGCAATGGATTCATGTTCATCATTAGAACCTAGCACTTTACTTTGTGGGTGGCACAGTGGTTAGCACTGCTGCCTCACAGTGCCAGAGACCCGGGTTCAATTCCCGCCTCAGGCGACTGACTGTGTGGAGTTTGCAATTTCTCCCCGTGTCTTCATGGGTTTCCTCCGGGTGCTCCGGTTTCCTCCCACAGTCCAAAGATGTGCAAGTCAGGTGAATTGGCCATGCTAAATTGTCCGTAGTGTTAGGTAACAGGTAAATGTAGGGGTATGGGTGGTTTACGCTTCGGCGGGTCGGTGTGGACTTGTTGGGCCGAAGGGCCTGTTTCCACACTATAAAGTAATCTTTACATTGCAGTACAGGTTCTTCAGCCCTCGATGTTGTGCCGACCTGTGAAAGTAATCTGGTGCCCATCCAACCTAAACCATTCCATTATTATCCATATGTATGTCCAATGCCCATTTAAATGCCCTTAATGTCAGTGAGTCTACTACAGGCCATTCCACACCCCTAATATTCTGAATAAAGAAACTACCCCGATATCTGTCCTAAGTCTATCTCCCCTCAATTTAAAGCTATGTCCCCTCGTGTTAGTCTTCACTAGCCAAGGAAAAAGACTCTCACTATCCAGCCTATCTAACCCTCTAATTATCTTATGTCTCAATTTAAATCACCTCTCAACCTTCTTCTCTCCAATGAAAACAGTCTCCATTCCTTCAGCCTTTCCTCGTAAGATCTTCCTTCCATACCAGGCAACATCCTAGTAAATCTCCTCTGAACCTTTTCCAAAGCTTCCACATCCTTCCTATAATACGGTGACAAGAACTCCTTGCAGTATTCCAGGTATGGTCTTACCAGTGTCTTGTATGGCTGAAGCATGTCCTTGTGACTCTGAAACTCAATCCCTCTACCAATAACTGCCTACACACCACATGCCTTCTTAACCTCTGAATCCAAGTTCCACCATCTGCTGTGGTGAATCCCCAGAATCCCCAGAACATTTCCTGGATCACTGGATTAACAGTCCAGTGATTAATACTGCCAGACCACTGCCTCTCCAATTTGCCAGCACTTGACCCATATCCCTCTTAAACCATTCCTATTCATATATCCATCCAGATGTCTTTTCAAATGCTGTAATTGTTGCAGCCATCTCTGGCTGTTCAGAGTGAATTGCAATTTAGGGTGTAAGTAGTTGAACCTTGGGTTAGCACTGCTGCCTCACAGTGCCAGAGACCCGGGTTCAATTCCCGCCTCAGGCGACTGACTGTGTGGAGTTTGCACGTTCTCCCCGTGTCTGTGTGGGTTTCCTCCGGGTGCTCCGGTTTCCTCCCACAGTCCAAAGATGTGCTAGGTCAGGTGAATTGGCCATACTAAATTGCCCGTAGTGTTAGGTAAGGGGTAAATGTAGGGGTATGGGTGGGTTGTGCTTCGGCGGGTCAGTGTGGGCTTGTTGGGCCGAAGGGCCTGTTTCCACACTGTAATGTAATGTAATCTAATCTAATCTTAACCCCCAAAATCTTCTGAACTCCATGCATGGTAAATTATTGGAAGGCCAATGTTATATTCCATAGACAGCCAACATGCAACTTCTATTATCACCATTGATTGATTGGTATCAGTCATGTCCAAAACACTCAAATAAAACCAATCTGAAACAAGAATAGAAATTGTTGGAGAAACTCCACAGGTCTGACAGCACCTGTGGAGAGAAAGTAAAGTTAACATTTCAAATCCAGTTTTGCTTCCTTGGAACAGAAACTCCTATACACTTGTTACTTTCCAGATATCGTTTAGCACCAGAGCATCACTTCCCTGATCAGTTCAATGACGTTTACACTGTGGTGAAGTACTTCCTACAGCGAGATGTCTTGGCACGATACTCGGTGGATCCAGCTCGAGTAGCGGTGTCAGGAGACAGTGCTGGCGGGAATTTGGCTGCTGCAGTAGCCCAGCAGGTACAGTTACAAATACAGTAATAGCTTGTGACTGGTCACAATACATTGTGTTTTGGATGTGCTTAAATGATGTTGAAATTCATTTCATTAAATGGGAACATTATTTTCCCATGGCTCCTGCCAAGTGCTGCTTTTGTTTGGTTTTGAATCATAAAGAAGGAAGCCATTCAGTCCATTTTCCACCTGAAAGGAACTGTTCTGTTAGTCTGTATCCACTCCTACACTATGGCCCTGAATGTATCTTTTCCAATTCCGTGTTTGGGCTCGGTCTTTGGAATACAGATGGTGCAAAACTGAACATGTTCTGCTGCTCACTAATGGAACCGGTTCATAGAATGTTTACAGCACAGAAAGATGCCACTTGACCCATCGTGTCCACACAGCTATAATGAGCCCAGTCATTCCCACTTTGCAGTTTGGTCTGTGGTTCTACAGGTCACAGCTGTTAACGTACACATCCAAACAACTTTCTCAATAGTTTGAGAGCTTTCATCTCTATTACCATTTTAGGCAATTAATTCCTCTCCTTGACGCCCTCAAGGTGAAAAGACTTTTCTTTAATTATCTTCTAATTCTCAGACAAATTACTATAAATCTATGCCTGATGGTCACTGACCCTTCTGCTAGGTTACATTGGTCCATCATATCTACACTTATCAAGGGCTCCCTCTATCATGCACATCAATCAAATTTCCTCTCTACCTTCACTGTTCCAAGAAGAAATGACCTGAATCTATCCAATTTTTTCCTCATGGTTGTATTTTACCAGTCTTGTATACATCTCCTGCACCCTCTCTAGTGTAATAGCATTCTTTCTTTCTGCAATGAAGTGATCAGCTTTTCACCCAGTACTGAGGTTGTGTAGACCCACAGAGTTTGTAGCACAGAATGGACTTGTTGGTCACATTCTTGTGTTGCTCTGCTATCACCCCTGGGTATGTGGAAGGCAGGGAGGCAGTTTGTATTGAGTGAGACATAAAGCAAAGACTTCAAGTTACTTAATTTCATGTTGTGCAAAGGAGAAGAGGAAGCAACATCAACTTGGAGATAATTACCACCATAAGACAGTGCTATTGAGTGTCTTTTGCTATAAATTGTTATCAGTTCCCATCTTTCCCCTGTTACTAACACAATGTTCTACCTCCATGGTAGCTAATCCAGAAAGTCTATGTAACTTCCAACAAGGAGTGAACATTGTCCAATAATATGAAGGTCAGAAAGGATCCAAGAAAGATTGTTCTGAGAATGGGATAAAATTGTGTTGGATTAAAGATACAAGTCACCATAGTCCTACTGGACCATTGGGCTATGCCCCCATTTGAGAGAGATGCTTGGTGATGGTTTAACCTCATGACACCTCCTGCAAGGGAAGAGGTTGAGAAGGAGAGTCCTTCATGGTTACCTCAGCCATTGCAAGAATTGTACCCATGCTGTTGGAATCATTCTGTATTACAAACTGGCTGTTGGAAAAGGGATGTGGAAGAGGTGGAAGTATAAATCCTTGATTGCTACCAGTGTGGGACCAGGAATAGAAACCATTGCATGCAACTCGTTGATAGGGGAGAGATGATACAGGAAGTCCATCAGCTGTGTCAGGGTCTAGAATAGGTCAAGATGGACAGGGAGGGCAGCACTGCTGTCTCGCAGCACCAGAGACCCACCCTTGGGTGACTGTCTGTCTGTGTGGAGTTTGCATATTGTCCCGTTGTGTGCGTGGGTTTCCTCTAGGTGCTCTGACTCTTTCCCCCCCCCCCCCCCCCCCCCCCATCGTCCAGAGATGTGCAGGTTAGGTGGGCTGGCTATGGTAAAAGACCTGTTGGTGGGGCACCTGTGTAAGATGCTCTTCAGAGATCAGTGCAGTCGAGGGGCTGCATAGCCTCTTTCTGCACTGTTGGGGTTCTAACGTGCTGTTTATGATTTTGCTAAGAGCTGCTTTGTTACTGTGGTTGCCTTCACTTTATCATCAGGGACACTATCAACATGAACAATCACATTATTGTTTGTTGAATTGAATTGCAGCTGTAATGAACCCAAGACAATTTTTTGAAATAACTTTGTACTGTTTATAGGCTTTACATTTAAAGAAAAGCAAATAAACAGAAGAGTTAAAATGGGCGAGACAGGCTTAAATAAAAATGCCTCTGCATTGAAAACCAGCTGGCCAGTTAATTCGCCCCCAGCATCGAGACATACAGAGACACATAGAGACACAATAGAGTTAGTGATATGCCTCAGTCTAGATTAGCTAAAGTGAAAGCAGAAAATCTTGGCGATGCTCAGCAGGTCCTGTCTCTCTCTCTCTGCCTCTCTCTCCCCCACAAATGCTACCAGACCTGCCAAGGGCTGAGTTTTAAGACCGTAAGACATAGGAGCGGAAGTAAGGCCATTCGGCCCATCTAGTCCACTCCGCCATTCAATCATGGCTGATGGGCATTTCAACCCCACTTACCCATATTCTCCCCGTAGCCCTTAATTCCTTGTGACATCAAGAATTTATCAATTTCTGCCTTGAAGACATTTAGCGTCCCAGCCTCCACTGCACTCCGCGGCAATGAATTCCACAGGCCCACCACTCTCTGGCTGAAGAAATGTCTCAGCATTTCTGTTCTGAATTTACCCCCTCTAATTCTAAGGCTGTGTTCACGGGTCCTAGTCTCCTCACCTATCAGAAACAATTTCCTAGCGTCCACCCTTTCCAAGCCATGTATTATCTTATAAGTTTCTATTAGATCTCCCCTTAATCTTCTAAACTCCAATGAAGACAATCGCAGGATCCTCAGCCGTTCCTCATATGTTAGACCTATCATTCCAGGGATCATCCATGTGAATCTCCACTGGACACGCTCCAGTATGTCCTTCCTGAGGTGTGGGGACCAAAACTGGACACAGTACTCCAAATGGTGCCTAACCAGAGCTTTATAAAGTCTCAGTAGCACAACAGTGCTTTTATATTCCAACCCTCTTGAGATAATTGACAACATTGCATTCGCTTTCTTAATCACGGACTCAACCTGCATGTTTACCTTTAGAGAATTCTCAACGAGCACTCCCAGATCCCTCTGTACTTTGGCTTTACGAATTTTCTCACCGTTTAGAAAGTAGTCCATGCTTCTATTCTTTTTTCCAAAGTGCAAGACCTTGCACTTGCTCACATTGAATTCCATCAGCCATTTCCTGGACCATTTCTCCAAACTGTCTAGATCCTTCTGCAGCCTTCCCACTTCCTCAGTACTACCTGCCTGTCCACCTAACTTTGTATCATCGGCAAACTTCGCTAGAATGCCCCCAGTCCCTTCATCCAGATCATTAATATATAATGTGAACAGCTGCGGCCCCAACACTGAACCCTGCGGGACACCGCTTGTCACCGGCTGCCATTCTGAAAAAGAACTCTTTATCCCAACTCTCTGCCTTCTGTCAGACAGCCAATCCTCAATCCATCCCAGTCGCTTACCTCGAACACCATGGGCCCTCACCTTGCTCAGCAGCCTCCCGTGTGGCACCTTATCAAAGGCCTTTTGGAAGTCTAGGTAGACCACATCCACTGGGTTTCCCCAGTCTAATCTACTTGTCACCTCTTCAAAGAACTCCAACAGGTTTGTCAGGCATGACCTCCCCTTACTAAATCCATGTTGACTTGTTCTAATCCGACCCTGCTCTTCCAAGAATTTAGAAACCTCATCCTTAATGATGGATTCTAGAATTTTACCAACAACCGAGGTTAGGCTAATTGGCCTATAATTTTCCATCTTTTGCCTTGATCCTTTCTTGAACAAGGGGGTTACAACAGTGATCTTCCAATCATCTGGGACTTTCCCTGACTTCAGTGACTTTTGAAAGATCTCAACCAATGCCTCCGCTATTTCCTCAGCCACCTCCCTCAGAACTCTAGGATGTAACCCTAGGAGATTCATCAATTTTAAGACCTTTTAACTTTTCTAGCATTTTTCTCTTTTGTAATGGCAACCATACTCAACTCCGCCCCCTGACTCCCTTTAAGTGTTGGGCTATTACTCATGTCTTCCACTGTGAAGACTGATGCAAAGTACTTAAGTTCTCCTGCTATTTCCTTATCTCCCATCACTAGGCTTCCAGCATCAGTTTGGAGTGGCCCAATGTCTACTCTTGCCTGTCGTTTGTTTCTTATGTATTGAAAGAAACTTTTACTATCATTTTCTAATATTACTGGCTAGCCTACCTTCATATTTGATCCTCTCCTTCCTTATTTCTCTCTTTGTTATCCTCTGTTTGTTTTTGTAGCCTTCCCAATCTTCTGATTTCCCAGTGCTCTTGGCCACTTTATAGGCTCTCTCTTTTTCTTTAATACATTTCCTGACTTCCTTTGTCAGCCATGGCTGTCTTATCCCTCCCTGGATAATCTTTCTCTTCTTGGGGATGAACCTCCCCTTAATTTTACAGTGTCCTCAATTTTACCCACAAACTCCTGCCATTGTTGCTCTACTGTCTTCCCTGCTAGGCTCTGCTTCCAGTCTATTTTCGTCAGTTCCTCTCTCATACCGTCATAATTACCTTTATTTAACTGTAACACCATTACATCCGATTTTGCCTTCTCTCTTTCAAACTGCAGACTGAACTCTACCATATTACGATCGCTGCTTCCTAAGTGTTCCCTTACTTTAAGAGTTTTTATAAAGTCTGGTTCATTACATAGCACTAGGTCCAGAATAGCCTGTTCCCTTGTGGGCTCCATGACAAGCTGTTCCAAAAAGCCATTCCTGTAAGCATTCCATGAATCCCCTTTCTTTGGATCCACTGGCAACATTATTTACCCAGTCCACCTGCATATTGAAGTCTCCCATGATCACTGTGACCTTACCTTTCTGACATGCCTTCTCTATTTCCTGGTACATGTTGCGTCCCTGGTCCTGACCACTGTTAGGAGGTCTGTACATAACTCCCACTATGGTTTTTGTGCCTTTGTGGTTCCTCAATTCCACCCACACAGACTCCACATCATCCGACGCTATGTCATTCAGCGCCATAGATTTAATTTTGTTCTTAACTAACAAGGCAACCCCGCCCCCTCTGCCCACCTCCCTGTCTTTTCGATAAGTTGAAAACCCTTGGATGTTTAACTGCCAGTCCTGACCCCCCTGTAACCATATCTGTGATGCCTACCACATCATAATCATTCACAATGATTTTGTTAACATTTCAATCACACCTCAGAATGCAGAACCCACTCAGTGGTTTATCAGTTTAGAATATGTGATAAAGGCTGAAGTGAGGCTGGAGTCTAATAATCTCTTGATTAGAAACTGAATTAAGTTTGGTCTATAGCTTGACTTAAACAACATTGGGATTAATTATTTACTAGATTTCAGTGATGAGCTTGTTAAATTTAAATTTATTATTCCATTTCAGGTTTGCAGTTTTTCTCACTGGGAAGTGATTAAGATTGTGAAGTAATATTGTACAAACATATCTCTATGCTAACATCTCTTGTGTGGTTACCTTGGATACTCATTAAGGGGATATTTTGCAGATCCAGGAGGACCGAGAGGTTCAAGTTGAGATCAAAGTTCAAGCATTAATCTACCCTGCACTTCAGACCATCGACTTTAACACTCCTTCCTACCAGCAAAATGAGAACATGCCAATTCTGCCCAAGACCTTAATGGTCAGGTTTTGGAGTGAATATTTTAGCTGCAACAAGTCGCTGCTGAACAAGATGATGGCCAACAGCCATGCCACCCATGAATCGAAGGGCCTGAGCAACTTTGCAAACTGGAGCGTCCTCCTGCCGATGGAATTCAGGAAGCACTATTCATACATCCCACCGGGTGGCGAAAACGCAGAGCTATCCGGGAGGGTTCCTGGGGTGTTTGACCCAAGAGCTGCTCCCTTGCTGGTGGGGGATGAGAAACTCCGGGCTCTGCCGCGGACCTACATTGTAACCTGTGAGTATGACGTACTGCGGGACGATGGGGTCATGTATGCCACAAGATTGAAGGTGGCAGGGGTCCAGGTCACACACGAGCATTACGAGGACTCCTTTCATGGTGCCATAATGTTCAACACGTGGCCAACCGATTTTGCAATTGGCCAGAAAATGATAAGCCATTACATTGAGTGGCTGCGAACGAATTTGTAAATAAATTGCCACCCCACTGCAACCCTCCCAATCCCCCAAATACACCCCCTCGGCATCCTGCAAAAATCCTGCAGTGCCTCTTCCATACCTGCAAATTCTTGGCAAATGTTTCTGTGTTTTTGCTGCCCACACTTATTTCCCCCATCTGTATTTGGTGTTAAACATTATGGAAATGCACTTGGTCAGGGCCTGTTATGACGTTCAATGGCAGACCTAAAGGAATGTAGGAGATTGTCATTCGCTTATACCTGAGCATGGAGACCTGGTCTATGGGTGTGACCATTCAGCCCACCCAATACCAAGATCAGGGGAAAAAGGTGGATGCTACTCAATTGGACCTCACTGCTTTGCGTGTTAACTGCCCCTACCTCCTGCCCTAATGTGGTTCATCCTTCAAGGTGAAGCCTTCCTTGCCCATCATCTGGCCTGTAGAGCTGAGTTGCGGTGGTTACTGAGGTGACGTCTGAGGCCGTTATGCGCTCAAAAGATTCTTCTTCCAGCAGGGTGTGGAACCACAGAAGATTAAGTTTCAGGTCAGTTGCTTGCTTGTGATCCTCTCCTCGTGCTCTCTGGCTCTGATTTGGACTAGTTTGTGAAGGAAACTGTGAGGCATTTGTAGATTTTGAGTGAGGTTCTCTGGAGACTTGAAGTCCATATCAGTCAAATTCCTCAGTGAAGTGTTTAGAATGACCTTGTAATGTTTCCCCCTTAGAACACATCCTAGATCTCCTCCAGGTTAATTTGCTTTGTTAAGTGTATAACTATTTACGAGACCACTCCTGGACTGGACTTGGTTTATTCTTTAATACTCATTGACAGGATGAAGGTGATGCTGGCTTGGCTAGCATTTATTGCCCAGAAAGCAGTTAATATTCAACACATTGCTGTGAGCCTGGAGCCACCTGTAGGCCAGACCAGGTAAGGATGGCAATTTCTTCCCGATAGCATGCTGTTGTACCAAACTCTGTTTGAAATGCTCTGCTCAGTCCTAGCCTGATAAGCTTTTTGTGTGAGAGAGTTGTAGATTTCCACGACTGTTTTGTGTGGAGAGGTGCATCTTGCCCTCTGGCCATGAATTGTTAGGTTCTGCCCATCTTCTAGACTTTCCCACTTGTGGAAATGGTTTCTCTATTAAATCCTATAATTGCCTTTAATGAATTAGATCTTGTAAACGCAAGGGTCAGAATCCCAATCTATCTGCCTCAGTTTCTTAATTTAACCCCTGAAGTGCCTAGTGGTATTCTGCTGTATTTTCTGCAAATCGAATATATGTATTTAAGGGGACAGTCCCCAGAATTGGTGTCTGTACCTTGAACAGATCTACTTGCAGATCAATAAAGCTGTGAAATGATTTTGTTTTGAAAATTTTACTATATTTTTTGGTATGAATATTTCTGGGTGTTTACCTGCTAAAACCATATGGTCTGATCCCTAAAACCAGTCAAATCAGAAATCAGTCTTTGTACTTGCTTATCCTCAAACCAATAATTAATGCTCCATTCTGTTGTATATTGTCTGTTCTGGCTCTGTAAAACAATAGGACAATAATCAAGTGCCATGTGATGTATTTACCCTGTCCTGTGTTTACACACTGACTGCATAACATGAAGGAAAATGTTATATCTTGCTCTTTGTATTTCAATGTGATAAATAAAATTTTGTGTTTAAAAACAAGCTCTTTTTTTTTCCATTTTTTGAGTTTGAGTATATTGTTATCCTGATACTAACCTTTTTTTGGTTGCTCTCTTGAGGTGTGGGTGTTGCAGGCTGAGCAAGCATTTATTGCCCGTTCCTAATTTTAAAAGATTCGTTCACAGGATGAGGGCATCACTGGCGGATCCTACAATTATTGCCCATTCCTAAGTTAAAAGTCAACCACATTGTGTTGTGGGTCTGGAGTCGCATGTAAGCCAGGCCGGTTAAGCATGGCGATTTCCTTCCCTGAAAGATATTAGTGAACCAAAAGGTTTATTTTTGCCTGACATTTGATTCATTAATTCCAGATCTGTATTGAATTGTAATTCCATCTGCTGTGGCAGGGTTTGAACCCAGGTCCCCAGAACATTACCTAGATCTCTGGATTAACAGTCCAGCAATAATACCACTAGGTCATCACCTCCCCTTATTTATATAAATGATTTTGATATGAGCAAACGAGGTATAGTTAGTAAGTTTGCAGATGACACTAAAATTAGAGTTGCAGTGGACAGTGAAGAAGGTTACCTCTGGTTATAACAGGATCTTGGGCCAATGGGCTGAGGAGTGGCAGATGGAGTTTAATTTAGACAAATGTGAGGTGCTGCATTTTGGAAAGCAAATCTTAGTGGTAAGGTTCTAGGGAGTGTTGCTGAACAAAGAGACCTTGGATTGCACGTTCATAGCTCCTTGAAAATAGAGTCTCGGGTAGATAGTGAAGAAGGTGTTTGGTATGCTTTCCTTTATTGGTCAGAGTATTGAGTACAGCTGTTGGGAGGTCATGTTGTGACTGTACGGGACATTGGTTAGGCTACTGTTGGAATATTGTATGCAATTCTGGTCTCCTTTTCTGTCAGAAGGATGTTGTGAAACTTGAAGGGGTTCAGAAAAGATTTACAAGGATGGTGCCAGGGTTGGAGGATTTGAGCTATAGGGAGAGGCTGAACAGACTGGGGCTGTTTTCCATGGAGCGTCGGAGGCTGCGGAGTGACCTTAGAGGTTTATAAAATCATGAGGGGCATGGATAGGATAAATAGACAAAGACTTTTCCCTGGGGTCGGGGAGTCCAGAACTAGAGGGCATAGGTTTTGGGTAAGAGGGGAAAGATATGAGAGACCTAAGGGGCAACTTTTTCACGCAGAGGGTGGTACGTGTATGGAATGAGCTGCTGGAGGAAGTGGTGGAGGCGAGTACAAATACAACATTTCAAAGGCATCTGGATGGGTATATGAATAGGAAGGGTTTGGTGGGACTAGATTGGGTTGGAATATCTGGTTGACGTGGACGAGTTGGACTGAAGGGTCTGTTTCCCTGCTATACATCTCTATATCTCTATTCTTGACAAAGTGGAGGAGAGCTGCACTTGAACTGCTACAGTCCATTTGCTGTCGGTAGACCCACGATTAATTCTCTAACATTCCTTCCCACAATCCATTTTCCTTGGAACTTCCTTCTCTTCTTTCCATTTCCTATATAACTACCTCTTTGACCAATGTTTTGCTCACCCCAGTTAATCACTTCTTTTAATGCATGCTAGGAAGATGTACCCATCAAAGAATGTTGTTGCAAAATTATGGTTTGTTTTATTTTTATTTCAGAAATGCAATTTATTCATTAAAAAATTATGTACATTGTAACTAATGCAGTTCAGTTCTGTACAGTCCTTGCATATTGAGGAGAAACAAACATTAGAGCTTGATTTTCCTGATAGTTTAAACAAACAAACTGATATAAGATACTATTTATATGCATTTGATGCAGCAAGAGGTGCCTGAATGCACCCCATTGTACTTTGGCCAACAAACCTTAGCTAGTGAACTCTTTGCAGATAGGTTTTCCAGATCTATCCCCTATGATCTCTAACCAACATTATCCATTTTGTTTTACATTCCAAGTTAAGCTCACTTGAGATGTGGTGATCCTCCGGTTAAACTACCACCAGTTGTGTTTCTGAAATGATAAAACAGCTCTGTGGTCCTCAGACTATGGTGACTTGATTTTACCTTCGTACACACGACAACATATTGTCTGATTTGTATTCAAATTTGTACACATTACAATATCCTATCCTAACATGTCTGCATTATATTATCTAATCAAATTAATGCATGTTCACAGATACTGACTATAAGCACATACTTTCCGATTACCCAAACTTTTTACTGTTCTTTCATTTTCATTCACCATACAAACTTGATGCTGAAGTAAGGTGGATCAAACTTATTCTGAGGTGATGCCCATTCTGATTAGATGATTACTTTCTATACTTAGCATAAACGAACTTTAGTCCTGAAAAGTAACTCCGGTTACTCTGTAAGTGTAAGAATCACTAAGGTTTGAGCAGCAGATAAAGCTAGCTGTTTCGCACTGCTGATGATAAGTAGAAATGCAAGGAACTCAGATGTTTATTGAGCAGATGGAGGCCATTTTTTCCATCCTGTCAATCAAGATCCAACTACACTTATCCTTACATTATTTATCTCTTGGCCCATAGCCCTGGTGGCTATAGCAACACAAGAGAATATCTAAATATTATTTAAATGTTCGACCACCTTTTCAGGCAGTGAGTTCCAGACTGTCACAAACCGCTGAGGGGAATATAAGTGTCTTCGACTCTTCTCTTAGTTGCCTTCCTCTTGTCTTTAAATCTGTGCCCTGTGATTATTGAATGCTGTTTGCCTCTAACAGGCGCTGGAGTTAAGCCAAAATACATCCTGCCTGCTACATGAATGAAAAAATGCGGCAGACAAATTTTATAGGCATCATTACACCGAATATATAGGCTGTTTGTCCCAAACAATTGGTAGATTGTAACAAACAACATATCCCTTTGGCTGCTCACAAAAAGCAAGATCCTGAATATACCCACCCAGCCTGGTCATCTAACAGTCACAACGCCACACCAATTAGATGTGATTTTGCGATTGAGTGGCATTTGCTAAATAATCCTGAGTTTGCAAAGACTAATACTGACAACGAATTTAGGCTTGTCAGCTGGTCTCAGTGTGGTCTGCTTATGTGTAATGGAAACTCAATACATTAATGCACAGAGCTCTGTTCTTTGCAGATAGAACAGATACAGACACTGTGCCTGTTCTAACTCCATAAAATAAATGACAGCCATTCTCTGGTTCATTTCTCAGAGCAATGTCTTGACCAATCAGAGAGGAGTTACTCAGTATAAGACACCCTTCCCCCCCCTCCCCCCACCCCCACAAAGTGTCTGACCTGCTATTGTAGCCAGAATACGTATATGGCAGCAAAAACTGAAAGAAATGTGGATACTGGAAATCAAAAACAGAAATTGCGGAAAAAGTGAGCAGGGTCTGAGGAAGAGTCATTGGGACCTGAAATGTTAACTCAGCTTTTCCAGCAATTTCTGTTTTTGTTTGCATACCTATATGGCAGCTCCATTTCAGATTCGGTTAAATGGTGACCCTCAGGATATTGCCAGTGGGGATTCTGTGTTGGTGATACCATTAAATATTAAGGGGCAATGGTTACATGCTCTTTTGTTGGAGATGGTCAGTGTCTGACATTTGTGGAATGATTGTCACTTGTTTGCCCAAGCCTGGACATTGTCCAAATCTTGTTAGATTTGGCCATGGACTGCTTCAGCATCCTAAGTCACCTTGAATGGTGTTGAACATGATGCAGTTATCAGTGAACCTCCCCACTTCAGATCAGATAGTGCAGGGAAGGTCATTAATAAAGCAGCTGATGATGTTTGGGCCAAGGACACTTTGAGCATCTCCTGCAGAGATGCCAATTGGATACAAAATTGGCTTGATGGTAGGAGACAGAGGGTAATGATAAAGAGTTATTTTTTTCAGACTGGAAGCCAGTGACCATCTGTACACCACAAGGATCGGTGCGGGGTCCACTGTTTTTTGTTATTTATGTAAACGATTTGGATGAAAATATAGGAGGCACGATTCGTAAGTTTGTGGATGACACCAAAATTTGTGGTATAATGGACAGTGAAGAAGATTATCTAAGATTACAAAGGGATCTTGATCAGCTGGGCTAGTGGAGGGAGGAATGGCAGATGGAGTTTAATTTAGATAAATATGAAATGTTGTATTTTGATAAGACAAACCAGGGCACTACTAATCATTACTGGTAGGGCTTTGGGAGTGTTATTGAATAGAGAGACCCGAGAGGTGCAGAAACATAGTTCCTGCAAAAATGGCATCACAAGTAGACAGAAACGGTGAAGAATGCTTGACTTCACCAGTTAGAGCATTGAGTACAGGAGTTAGGACATCATGTTACAGTTGTCTAAAAGATTGGTAAGGTCACAAATGGAGTACTGTGTAGAATTCAGGTCACCCTGCTATAGGAAGGATATCATTAAACTGGAAATGGTGCGATAAAGATTTACAAGGATGTTACTATGACTGGAGGGTTTGAGTTATAAGGAGAGGCTGTATTGGGTGGGACCATTTTTCCCTGGAGTGGCGAGGGCTGTGGGGTAATGCGATAGAGGTTTGTAAAATTATCAGGGAAGGAGGTAAGCTGAATAGCTAAGGTTTTTTTCCCCAGGGTAAGGCCATCTAAAACTAGAGAGTATTGGTTTAATGTGAGAGGGGAAAAGATTTAAAAAGGGACCCTAAGGGCTACTTTTACATGTAGAGAGTGCTACGTATATGGAACGAGCTGCCGGGGGAAGTGGTGGAGGCTGGTACAATTACATTTAAAAGACATTTGGACAGGTACATGGAAAGGAAAGATTTAGAAGGATATGGGCCAAACACCAGCAAATAGGAGTAGTTCTGGTTTGAAAAATGGTTTGACATGGATAGGATGGGCTAAAGAGTCTGTTTCTTTGCTGTATGACTCAATGTCTTAGACCTGAGATAACTGACTTCCAACAACCACAACCATCTTCCTTTTTGTCAAGTATGGCTCCAAATGGTCAAAAGATAGGACAATGCTGATTGTTGTAAATTTATTACTTGAGCTTGATACTTGATAAGTGATCAGTCAACCTAGGTCACTTATTCAGAAGGGGCAGAGTGCCCACTGTAAGCAAAAACTTTTTTTGCTGCTCAGCTTCAGATAATAGGCAAATAATCCTACGTGAGAAAAACAGGAACCCAACTCTCTTCCCTTTCCTTGCATCACAACTTTCTTCCAATGGAGATTGCTTCCAGGGCATAGGTCACCAGCTCTCACACACCAGCTTTTCTGATTATCCAAAAAAACAGTTCATTCCTTTGAACTGATTTAAAAACTCTTAAAATACTTTACAACATTTTGAAAACTATTAATAAATTCTCCAAACATTTTATAGTAATTACAAATTGCCCTTCCTGTTAATGCTTCCAGGTCAAAGAATGGTTCAGGTGCCATAAATGGCTTGCTTTCAGTTGAAAGCCTGGAATAGTAATAAATGTGATGGTATCTCTTTTTTTTTTCCAGTCTTTGTTTTTTTTTGGTTCATTCATTCATTAGCTATTAGTAGCATAGACAGTGCTAGTATTACTTATTCATCAATAAACTTCTCTGAATAATATTAGAGAACCTAATGGGCTTTTAAGACCACAAGAAAAGGAACAGGAGTAAACTGTTCAACCCCTTGAAATTGGACAGCCATTCAATAGGATCATGGCTGGTCTGACAATCCTCATGTCCACTTTCCTGTCCTTTTCTCATGACCCTTAATTCACCAACTGATCAAAAATCTATCAATCTCAGCTTTAAATATACACAAGAACTCTTCCCCCACAGCTGACTGTGGCAAGGAATTCTAAAGACTCTCAACTCTCTGTGAGAAGAAATTCCTCCTCATCTCAGTTTTAAACTGATGCCTAGTTATTCTGAGACTATTCTCTCTAATCTGAGACAATCCCATGAAAGGCATTTGCCCTGTCAAGCCCCTTACGAAACCTTCATGCTTCAATAAGATCACCTCCGATTTTTCTAAACCCTAGTGAGCAGAGTTCAACCTGTCTGACCCTTGCTCGTTTGACAATCCCTCTATACTAGAGACTATCCTACTGAATTCTGAACTGTCTGTAATGAAATGAATTCTTTTCTCAAATCAAGGGTCCATACTGCTTACAGTACTCCAGATGTGGTCTCACTAACACCTTTTTAATTACAATTTAGAAGTATCACAATTGCCACTTCTGGTGTTAATATTTAATTACAAGTTCACTTAATGAGTTGTTTTGAATCTTTCCAGAAACCCGTGATGAAATTTGCACTCATATCTCTCTATCACTTATCATTAATCTAGTAGCATAATCACTGTGTTCCTGAAGTTGTTTTATCAAGTTCTTTCCACATGCTATGACACATCTCTGAAACAGATGAGAGTTCCAACCAGACTTTCTGACTCAGAGGTGGAGACATGACCATTGTTGACAAGAGTCTTTGTTTAAACCAGCATCCTGATACCCGATAGATTCTTCAAAATTAACTTGTTCAGATTTGTTTTGACACATCCCTGAAGCAGGTGGGACTGGAACGTGAGCCTTCTAACTCAGTGTTCAGGACACTACCACTGTGCTACAAGACACTTACTATGCAGCCATACCTTTGAACTAAAAGTCTATCCATCTTTAGCTGTTAAGAACATGGGTATAGCATTAGGTAATTTAGTTGCTATTCCAGATCAATGGAATTGTGGGTGTTCCGAAGTTCTAAAGCCAGCTGCACTTGCAATACAAAGCATATTTGATTTCAAATCTTTTCATGGTCTTGACAACCTAACATTTACTGATCACAAATTTTATTAATTAGACTAACATCTACTATCCTTGAATTCCATACTTTGACCATGCTTTCTGTGACATTAAAGGCTTCTTTAACTCCTCTCCTGAATGGCTTGGCTCTGCTGTGTGACTTCTTGTTCGAATTACTCTCACTCAAGATGGTAGGAGAGATTCTGTAACTGGCCTCATTATGTCTGTGTTGGTGGATCAAAAGTAAGCCAGCGGTTACTGTTAGAGTCATAAAGTCACTCACAACGGAAACAGACCCTTTGGTCCAACCAGTACGCACCAAACATGTTCCCAAACTAAACTAGTCCCACCTGCCTGAGCTTAGTCCATATCCCTCCAAACCTTTCCAATTCATGAATTTACCCAAATGTCTTTTAAACATTGTAACTGTATCTGCATTCACCTGCAGTTCATTCCATATGTGAACCCCTGTTTGTATATTAAAAAAATTGCCCATTTCCTTTTTAAAACTTTCTCCTCCTACCTTATTTTGAACTTTCCACCGAGGGAAAAGATCCTTGTCATTCACCTTATCTATAACTATCTTGATTTTATAAACTTCAATAAAGTCACTCCTCGACCTCCAACACTCCAGTGAAAAAAGTCCCAGCCTTTCCAGTCTAGTTTTATATCTCAAACTCTCCGTTCCCAGCAACGTTCTGGTGGACCTTTTCTGAACCCTGTCCAGTTTGATAATATAACAGGGTGACCAGAACTGCACACAGTACTCCAGAAGAGGCCTCACCAATGTCGAGTACACCTTCAACATGACGACCTAACTCCTATACTCAGAGGACTGAACGAGGAAGGCAAGCATGCTAAATACCTTCTTAACCACCCTGTCTTCCAGCAGCATGGGTGTGTGTGATCTAAGATGCGGGCAGAAATGGAGGGGGGTTGGGGGGGGAGGAATTGGGGAATCTGATTTGTTGTGCTTCATAGTCAAATATCAAAATGCCACTCCCCCAAAAGGATTATACATGGATAATAGCCACATGGTCAAGGTTCATGAAGGAATGGTGACCACTGGCCTGAAGCTAATGTTTAGGTATTTCTGATGGCCAGAGCAGAGGTGGTTTTATTCAGTTTCTGCTCATATCTGGTGCTGCCAGTCAGTACCCAGAGTGAGAAGAATTCGACTAGCTTCACTAACTCTAAAACCATTGAAATTGCTGAAAAATAAAGAAAACTGCCTTTATCGCAAGCATTTTTAAACTCATTGAGGATGTGAGCATCACTGACTTGGCCAGCATTCACTGCCCATCCCCAGTTGCTTGGAGAGGAGTTAAGAGTCAATCACATTGCAGTAGGTCTGGAGTCATATGTAGGCCAGACTGGGTAAGGACAGCAGATTTACTTACCTAACAAACATTAGTGAACCAAATGGTTCTTTTCCCACAAGAATTAGTAATAGTTTCATTGTCATCATGAGACTCTCAATTCCAGATTTTTATTGAATTCAGTTTCTAAGGTCTCCTATGGTAGGGTTTGGTCCTCAAAATATTACCTGGATCTCTGGATTATTAGTTTAATGATAACACCACTCGGCCATCACTTGCCCTCATGAATGCATGATTTGGAGCCAGAAATATTTAAGAATTCACAAAATCTAAAACACATGTATTTGGGTTTTTGAAGAAATATTGAGTCCCTGATTAAAAGTTAGTAACAGTTGGTCGTTTACAGAGGTGACACAGTACATGTTGCTGCTTGAAGCTAGTCATGTGATATAACAAGTTTCTTCATTTTGGCTTCTGGTAAAATGGCTTCTCATCATTCTACCATTTCATTTGATGACATCATATCAAAAACAGCATATAACCTCTGTTCCTTCTTCCTTCCTAGACCGAAGGTGGTTTACCCACACTTTGTTCTTGTTAATTTCTTCTTGAATGCTGGTTCCTCTCACATCTCCAGTTCCTCATTCTCTCTAATTTGTAAAAAGACCGTTTGCTTAGTTTACAATGAGTTCTGCTGCTGAGTAATGTCTGCATTTGAGAAACGGTAGGCACTATTCTACAAGACCATGGACAGAGAAGCAGAAGTAGTCCATTTGGCCCATTAGATTTTCTCTGCCATTCAGTGACGTCATGGCCTGATAATGTTCAAGTCCACTTTCCTGTAACCTTTGAATTAAGAATCTATCTATCTCAGCCTTGAATACACTTAATGATCTCATCTTTGCAGCCCTTTGTTGTAGAGAATTCCACAGATTCAATTGCCTCCGAGTGAAAACAAAATCCTCTTCATCTCTGTTTTAATGCCCGAACCCCTTTTTCTCAGATTCTTGGATTCTTTTTCTAAGATTCCTTCTGGTCCTTGACTCTTCCACAGAGGAAATAGCCTCTCCACATCTATCCTGTCAAGAATAATATTTGTTTCAGTAAAGTATCCTTTCATTCTTCTAAACTATCTCCAGCGTCTGCAGATGTCACTTTCTCTGTACCCACAATCACCCTGGTAAACATTCTCTGGATCCTCCAATCCCTGTATATCTTTTTTTACATAAGACCAAAATTATTTACAGTATACTAGCTAAGGGCTATCTGATGCTCTGTATAGTTTTAGCAAGACCTCCCTTTCTTTTATAATCCATGTCCTTTGAACTAAAGTCCAACAGTCCCTTTGCCTTCCCTATTACCTGTTGAACTTGGATGCTTCTATTCCAGTTGTCAAGCTTGTGCCCATTCACTTAACCTGTCTATATCCCTCTACAGAGTCTATCATCCTCCCCACTTGCCTTACTACATACACTTCTGTCATTTTTAAACTTGGTGATAGCACATTCACTTACCTCAAACAAGTCTTCAATATATATCATAAATAATTGTGGCCCCAGCACTCATCCTGCCGTACTCTACTAGTTGCAGTTTGCCATCATGAAAATGCCCCTTCTATCCCAACTCTTTGTATTTCATTAGTTCGCAAATCCTCTATCCATACAACACTAAATGCCATGTTGTTTTCTCTTAATCAAAGCTCTTACTAAGTTCTTTCTCAAATACCTTTTGGAAATTCAAGTACATTACATCTGCTGATTTTTTTTAACCTAATCTGTTTGTTGCCTCCTCAAAAAATTCTAATAAATTTGTCAGGCATGAAATTTCCTCTTCATGAAGGCTTGTGGGCTCTACTTGATTATATTATGTATTTGGGCATCAGCTGATGCCCGAAACGTCGATTCTCCTGTTCCTTGGATGCTGCCTGACCTGCTGAGCTTTTCCAGCAACACATTTTCAGCTCTGATACTCCAGCATCTGCAGTCCTCACTTTCTCCTCCTATATTATGTATTTATAAATGTTTTGCTATTACATCGTCTATAACAGATTGTTACATTTTCCCATGTCATGGATCACAAAGTGTCTCCAAGGGGTTCTTCAGATTCGGTTAAATGTAGTTAAGAGAAGACTTGACACCAGCCATTTGCTTAAACATGAACACTTATGAAGTAATAGCAAAAAAAAAAGAAAAAGTGAGGGAAAATAACAATAAGTCTCGCACCCTCTGCCCTTCGAGGACCCCTCAATCGATGGCTGGTCTTGAGGCTTAGGTACATTCGCAGCACTGTTCACGATTCCAGTCTAAGGTGAAGTCCAATGACTTGGAACAAAACTTTCTCTCTCTTATACAGTGTAACAAACGGCAAGTACAGAAAAACAAATGGATTGTGCTGTCTTCAGCACGTACAGGAATGCCCATCACAGGACTTATTCAAGGTCATGCAGCTGTCAAATATCATCAACCATTTTAGCCCATCCTATGCATCCCAATGACAGCTATGAAGCTAACTGGCCAATATCTTTTTGTAATTTTGTCTCCCACCTTTTTTTTGAGTAAGAGTGTTACATTGGCAGTTTTCCAATCCTTTGCAACGTTTCAACAATGTAGGGATTCCTGGAAGATTACTATCAGTGCATCCATGATCTCCATAGCTAGTCCTTTTAATAACTAATGATGTGTCCCATCAGGTCAAGGAGACTTATCATTCTTCAACGCTGTTAGTTTCTTTAGTGATACTGATTGCTTTCATTTCCTTTCCTCTCTGACCCCTTCAATGTTGGGTATTTTTGGAATTTTATTTGTTTCTTCTATTCGAAAGACTGGTGTAAAATATTTATTTCACACCTCTGCTATTTCTGGGTTTCCCATTATTGCTTCATTTTTGACAATTCATTTTGGGATTTGGGGATCACTAGCTGGGCTATTGTTTATTGCCCAGCCCTAGTTGCCCATGAGAAGGAGATAGTGAGTTGGCTTCTTGAATTGCTATGCATTTTCTTCAAACATTTATCAAAAACGTAGCTATCTTATTTATATACTACTTACTTGGTTACTCACTAAAAAAAATTTCTCTTTTTTTATTATTTTTTGGTCATTTTCTGTTGGTTTTAAAACTTCTGCAATCCTTTGGTTTACCATTCATTCTGGCCACATTGTAAATTTTCCTTTCAGTTTGATGCTGTCCTTAACTTCCTTGGTTAACCATGGTTGGGTTAGCCCTTTCTCGAATCCTTCTTCCTCACTGGGAAATGTGTTTCTTGGTGAGTCATTAACGTTTTTTTCTTAAATGCCTAGCAATGTTTGTGAATTTGTCTTTTTTGCCAAAATCCTTTTGCAGTCTGCTCCAACCAACTCTGCCTTCATTCCTTTGTAAGTGTCCTGATTCAAGTTGAGCACAATTATTTCCAGCCCAGGTTTCCGACACTCAAACTGAATGCTAAATTCGACAATGTTATGGCACTGTTTCTGAGGGGAACTTTTCACCTGAGACCATTACTTTACCTGCCTCATTACACATTACCAGATCCAAAATATCCTGAAACTAGATGAATCCAGAATACACTATTCTAGGAATCTGTCCTGAACAGACTGTATGAATTTCTCTTTGTGACTAACGCTGCTAATTTTACTACAACCCACTTGGGAAAGTACAGTAATTCTCAAGCTCCACAATTCTTGAGGTTGACACAAAAATTAATGATTTAATCCCTCAAAACATGCAAAGTCCTCTACTTACCTGTCTGATGGAATCAGTTAACAGAAAACACTGGCCATGTTTCTGTATTAAACAAGCATTGCTATTGATTACAAATACATAAATTCTAATCACAAGTAAACAGCTATGAACTATCAACAAATGGCTCTACTAACTAAAATTCTAATCACTTATTAAATCCACAACACACACAAACAGACAAGACAAAATATGATGGTTTTATGGGTAGAGGGAAAGTAAATGTGGAATCATAGTTCAATAGCACCAGCCCACAGCTTTTGACTTGATTTGATTTATTGTATAGTCACATGTACCCAAGTACAGTAAAAGGTTTTTTTTTGTGAGCAGTACAAGGTTATGGCTGCACAGGAGGTGCACAAAGCAAGATCAACATTATTTGAAGTTAGAGAGGTCCATTCAGCAGTCTAATAACAACAGGGAAGAAGCTGTTCTTGAACCTGTTGGTGCATGTGCTCAAGCTTCTGTATCTTCTTCCTGACAGAAGAGAGTATTACTGGGGTGGGAGGGGTGTGTGATGATGTTGGCAGCCTCTCCATGGCAACGAGAAGTATAAATGGAGTCCATGGATGGGAATTTGGCTTCCGTGATGGCCTGAGCTGTGCTTTTCACTGAAGTGTTGATTTTAGCTTGCCAGGGGTTTCTATTCTTTATTCTCCTTACAGCAGGTTCCTTCACCTCTTCCCAGGAGGCCCAGACCAATTAGTACACTAATTGCAAAATCTCTTAGTTCTTGGTTAAAGGCAACAATTACAGCAATTGATTGGAGAAAATGACTGGCCTTAGGCAGAGACAGAGAGACGCGACCTGCCCTTCCAGAAGTCTGGAAGCTTCTCAATGTGTTGTTCACTCCAACTAGCTGTTCAGTTGCTCAGGAACCAATCAGCGAGTTGTTGTCAGGCTGATGACCTTTGGTACCAACGTCTGGTCATAACAGCTCAAACCAATCGGTTGCGAGTTGCTGGCAGAATTTCACTCTGTATGCATCCTGGTGCTGAGCCAGTTACAAACAGCTCCCCCTACTGTCTGAAGAAAGTAGCCATGTAAACCATACACACAATCGGTTTCATTATCTTGTTTTTAGTAGTGCAGCAATTCCTGCCACAATCCTTGGTTTTGACACAATCCTTTCTCCATTTCATTGACAATCAAAAATACAGAAAATAAAATGGTACAACCTTTACAATAATCTACTGAAAACTGAAGTCAGCCATGATTAATGTACAGCCTTTTTTACATGGCCTCCTTATTGTGCGATTTATGCTCTGTCCCACAACAATCAGATAGTTCCATCAGTGTCTTCTTCCCCTTGTTATTTCGTACCTGTATCCATATGGATTCTACATCAGCTGATTGAAGTGCATTTCTGCCTGATGTATGTGTTCCATCACATGCACCCCGTCACCCTATCCCTTCTCCCAGTCCTTTCAAATACTCCTGAATATGTAGTAGTCAAGAGTGTAGTGCTAGAAAATTACAGCAGGTCAGGCAACATGCGAAGAGCAGGAGAATCGACATTTCGGGCATAAGCCCTTCATCAGGAAACCTGAAGCTTTGATTGCCTTGCAACCATATCTCCTTAATGAAGATAAGACCAATTTTTGTGTCATTAATTCATTTATTTTGTTCTGAATATTACCATCATTTAAATAAACAACCATTACATTCACCGTTTTACCATTTTTGACTCCATTTGTTGCTTTTTTAAAGTTTGTACTCTCTGTGCCCTCCTGTCCCACTCTGAGTATCATTAGTTAAGTAACTGCCCTACAATGCTGCCATATCCTTCTGTTTTGTAAATGTATGTACCTCTCCTCTCCAGAGCTCTGCCCTGCTCTATTCAATTAATGCCCTCATTTCAGCCCTAATTATTTGATTAATCAGGCCATTGGTCCCAGCACCAGAACCGCTCTCTTCTAACCCAGAACTAGCGCTCATGCCCCATGAACTGAAACCCATTCTTCACACACCAATCTTTAAGTAATGTATTTAACTTCTTCAGCTGATGTACCCAATGCTTGTTTGCCTTTATTTCAGCTAGTAATCTTGAGCTGATTACCTTGATGTTTCTGCTTCCTAATAGAGCTCCTAACTGTTTACTGCAACACAGTCTTTGGCTATCCTGCCCATTATTGCATACAGCAGTATCTAACCCCTCATTATACTGTTCACGATCACAGCTGCACTCCAATTTCCTCATAGATAAGACCTCTGACAGCTGCTGATCACGAGGTGACTGGTTGTTCTCTTGTCCCAGCAGTGCCACTGGGAGTGGTGGCCAATGTTGGTATTGCAGGCAGTCCCTGAAGATGAGTAACACAGAGCCCTGACTTCCCCATGTCTCACTGGGACACAGTGCAGGCTTCCAGCATTGTGCATTTGCGTGGGGGGAGGGTGAAATCAAAAGGATTGGAAGGAGGGGAAACATAAGGTTATGAAAATGAATAAGGGGGATGCAGAGGAACATGGAGTATCTGACCAGAAGGCAGCAGCCCCTTTGTAACCCCAATAGGCTAGCTAAGGGTTTGATGAATTTTGTTGGGTGGGCACTTCGTGTTGGCTTCTCAGTCCTGAATAAAAGCTAAGCAGTAACTTGAGGAGATTTTTAAGAGGGCATTATTTAGCCATCCCCAGGCCTCCACTGGCCTATGACTGAATGGGCTGCCTGTCACATCTTCAATTGCAAGTTGTGATAAAATCCTCTTCATGTGCGCTTTTCATGTTGCGCCCGAGTATTAGTTATATTCGATATTGTCTAGCAATAAGGGTGGGCCTTCTTCCAAGATTTTCAGACGGGCCACTCAGAACAGTTCTAGGGTTGCTAGGGTGGCATGGTGGCTCAATAGTTATCACTGTTACTTCATAGCGTTAGGTATCTGGATTTGATTCCCATCTCGTTCAACTGTCTATGTGGAGATTGCTCATTCTCCCCATGTCTGCATGGGTTCCCTCCCACAATCCAAAGATGTGCAGGTTAGGTGAATTGACCATGCTAAATTGTCTATAGGTTAGGTGCAGTAGTCAGGGGTAAATGTCAGGGAATGGGTCTGGGTGGGTTACTCTTTGGAGGGTCGGTATGGACTTGTTGGGCCAAATGGCCTGTTTCCACACTATAGGTAATCTAATTACTGAGCAGTCAATTTTAGCCAGTTGGTTGAAAGCAATCCTGGGAGAAGGTTTCTAGTTTTGGGGTCCCAGTCTGCCAGGTACTTCAGAGTTGGAGGAAGAGGCTTCATTGTTAAAAGGTGCTGCTGCAGCAGGCTCCTAGCCATTAAGACACAGAAGAAGTCTGGGAGCCAAGATATAAACCTAAGTGTTGTGGATTGGACTCAGGAGAAGCTCTGGGAGCTGTAGGGAGGGTCAGAAAACAGTTCAGTGCAGCTGGCAGAGCGGGTGAAGGAAGCCTACCCAAAGTATTGGCTTAGAGAAATGTCAGGACAATCCCAGCTTGGTAAAGCTAGCTGTCTGTAAAATGCTGGAATTGTACCTGTGACTTGCTGTGGTTTGCAATTTCCAAACACGTGGGAGCACAGATGAGATTGGGCAAGTAAACAACAAGAACATGAGCAATTGTTGAGACAGTCTATGATGGAGCAACCTTTAGTAAAGTCCTGCAGCCTAGTATTTAACAGCTAAGCGTTGTAATCCTTTGTAATGTTCTAATGAGATCTGGTGACTGACAGTGTCAGGTACATTTGGGCAGTTGTGGGATCTGTCTTGATTGTATTTGTTATTTGATGTGCTTTGTTGGGCATTCACAATATGGTGTCTGTGACCCATGTTTACTTCAGGCTATTGTAGATTACCGTCTAAGCTTTGTCGAGTCAAATGTACTATTGTTTGTTCAGAACTGTGAAATATTCCGGCTTTATTTTCTTGGAAGTGTCTGGAATTTCATACTTTGTCTACTACAAACAAAAAAAGGCCACAGGCCCCTTGCCAGGTGATAACGTAAATTTGTTAGCAAAGATTTTGCTCATAAATCGAAGTTCAACCTCAAGTCTCCAAGAGCCATTTTCATTGCACTGCTTTCAAAATAATCACTTAAACATTTACAAACAGGAGGGAAATGCTCATGTGGTTAATGATTGATGTGCCAGTTTTGTTTGGGTCAATATCTGCACAATTTTTGTCTCTGCTCTATCAGCACAGTTCTGTCTGCATGGGTGGCATACTTCTGATAAGCAAGTTGCTTCAATGTGCTTATAACTGATGTGAAAGAATAACTTGTGTACTTATCAAGAATGAGCAGAAATTAAAACTGTTGGAGAAGTTGTTAATGACTCTGTTGTAGATAAACAGGAAGAAAGAGTTACATTGATAGTGAGAATTTTATGACTTGGTTCCATTTCAAGGCACACTGAAGAACGTAGGCAAAAGTGAGGACTGCAGATGCTGGAGATCAGAGTCAAGATTAGCGTGGTGCTGGAAAAGCACAGCAGGTCAGGCAGCATCCGAGGAGCAGGAAGATCGACATTTTGGGCAAAAGCCCCGAAACGTTGACTTTCCTGCTCCTCGGATGCTGCCTGACTGGCTATGCTTTTCCAGCACCACTCTAATCTTGACAATGAAGAACGTCTCTAGCAATCAGAGTCCACTTGCCAGTGAAACAGCACTCTCCTCTTATGGGATACAATGTTGTTTTCCCTTTGAACTTGCATTCTTGCATGGTGTTCTGGTGGGTGCAGCATTCACAATGAGCTGGACAGAGTCAATGCTGGGAGGTGCTTCCCCTCATAGGACAGTCTAGGTTCAGGGGCATCGTGTCAGAGTAAAGAGACACCAATTTAAGACTAAGATGAGGAGGAAATTCTGCTCACAGAGGATTGTGAGTCTTTGAAATTCCTTGTTTCAGAAAGCTGTGGGTGTACAGTCATAGGATTCCTACAGTGTTGAAACAGGCCATTTAGCCCATTAAGTCCACACTGAGCCTCCAAAGAGTAACCCACCCAGGCCCATTCCGCCACCCTATTACCCTACATTTCCCCTGACTAATGCACCTCACACATCCCTGAACACTATGTGCAATTTAGCATGGCCAATTCTCTTGACTTGCACATCTTTGGACTTTGGGAGGAAACCGGAGCATCTGAAGGAAACGCACACAGACAGTCGCCCGAGGCTAGAATCGAACCTGGGTCCCTGGTGTTGTGAGGCAACAGTGATAACCACTGAGCCACTGTGCTGCCCTATTTGTCCTTGTGTATATTTAAGGCTGAGATAGATTTTTGATCAACAAAGGAAGCAAAGTGTAGTGATTGTGACAAGGTCAGCCAGATGGACCTGATGGAATATGAGTTCCCTGATTGGGGCTGTTAACCTGATTTAATCAGGAAGTCCTGGCTGACAGTTATAAACAGGAGTGTTAGAGGCTCTGTTCACTCTGAGAGCTGGCTCTGAGAGAACTGGATCAGTGTCAAGTAATATGCATTTGTAAATAAAGGGTGACTTGGTGAGGGGATACCAGCTTCTGTGGAGTTATTTCATAAGGGTTAGGCTAGGTGGACTAGCTATGGGAAATGTAAAGTTACAGACATAGGGTACAGACTCGATGGGCCAAACAACCTCTTTCTGCACTATAGAGATTTTGTGATTCAAAATAAGTCTCTTTTCCAGTGATACTGAAGTGATTTTGTTATGTAGTTGCTGCTGTAAAAGATGGTAATGCAACAATCGATTAATTCCTACAAGATCAACGTAGTAACAGCCAGATATTGGTTAAGGTGAAAATATTGACAAGGATGACATTTCTGAATAGCCCTTGAGACAGTAGAAAAAAGAACATCACTTTGTTTTGAGTGTCATCCTCAGTGACGTGCTCCCAGTATTTTTTTGTTGTACATTTGATTCACAGACAAAATATGCTGCCAACTGAGCTACAAGTGACCAGGGAAGGTAAACATTTAATTAAGTATACAGAACAAAATGTACACTGAATTATACAAGGGAACAACAGTTGTGGAAATATCACACTTACAAAGCAAATACTTCTGTAGTACATGAAAACTTTTTTTAAAAAGTGCATCAAGCTTTGTTCAAATTTACAACATGATTAAATAATAACACAATGTGTCTCAAAGAAAATAATATCTCTTCCAGTTATGTTTGAAGCATTTAACAATACATAAATTAATTGGTTCACAGATGCCAGAAAGATGAGGGGATGTTAATTGTGCAACAAACAGATATGCTTTCATTATGCTTATCCCTTCTGTGCTGATAATGTTTTTGGCAGCTCGTTTTCCTTTCTCGTGTCTCTTGTTCTTGCATTGAGCCAACACCTTATCCTTCATTTATAAAATATTCAATCTCCCCAACATCTGGTGAGTCGATAAATTACTAGCGTTTCTTCTAGATAGCAACACATGGAATAACAGATATAATTACACAGCAACAGGCCATTTGGTCCAACAGTTCTTTGTAGCCTACACATACTTTGTTCCTTCCAACTGCTGTCCTAACTGCAATTTCCAGCATCCCTGCAGAATAAGATATCGACCTTGGATGTTTGTATGCTTATACCCCACAGACAGAGAGAGCCCCATAAAAGCAATAAAGGAATTCTGTCAAATATTAGCAATAGCAAGTGATTAAATACCTTCTTGTAAAACTGAAACTTAAGAACATTCAGACTGCAGTAAAGGGAGACATCACATTCAACTTCAGATTTCCTACTTTGGATTCTTGCATGGGCTTGAATGTTGGGCCCACTTTAGCTGGATGCTTTCGATGGGACACTCTCTGGGCACCCTTTGTGGGGCAGGGGCACTGTCAGTGGGGCATTCTCCATGTGGCAGTCTACGTGGGGCACTCTCTGTTAGGTGGTTCACATGAGGAATGAACCTCCTGAGGAAATAGATGCAGGTACAATTACAATGTTTAAAAGATATTTGGATAGGTACATGGATAGGAAAGGTTTGGAGGAATATGGGCCTGGAGCAGGCAGGTGGGACTAGTTTAGTTTGAGATTGCATTCAGCATGGACTGGTTGGGCCAAAGGGTCTGTTTCCATGCTTGTATGACACCTTGACTCACTTTGGGGTACACTGTATGGGGTATTTTCTGTGGGAATTTATGGTGGGATACCCTCTTGGGATATTCCCTGAAAGGTATTTTCTATAGAGTATTCTCTGTGGAACACTGTCTGTGAGCTATTGTTTGTAGGATTTCAGGACAGGGGAGTGATTTTGGGTGAAATGGCCTGTGCTGTGGGTGGAGCCAATATTTCTGGAGTGCAAGGAACAGGAAGTGGGCCATTTTGGAATTCTTCAGGCTAGAGGTCTAACTCTCAATGTACTTGCTTTATGATATCTTTCAAATAAATCTTAAAATGTTTGGCACCAGTGGTATAATCAGTGACTGAACTGAATTTTTTTTATATATTTAAAAATGTTCTAATGTATATGATTAGCAAGCTACCTTTGTTTTCCTTTCTTTTAAAGCCACACCCTACCATGCTCTCTGTCTTGTGGTTCTATAATCAGTTGATAAGATAGAACGAATATTGTAGCTCTTCCAGTTCCTCCTCCACATCCCACTCTTCTTGACACCTCCCTTCGACGGCTCAGGAATTACTGCTGTTTTGATAAAGTGGCAAATGCTGGAAAATTCCCACTTTCCCGACTGTCACCATCAAAACACTTTGTCATATTTTCTTCCTAAGGAACTCCTTTCATACAAAACCTTTACCAGTCAATCGACCTGCCAAGGAGACAAAAAAGCTCTCCTCATCTAGCCAGCCAAATGGAGGCTTTCGAGAAGTCACTGTGGGCTGTTTTGCTTGAAGTGATTACCGATTTCTGTTTTGCTTGACAGTTTATTGTCTCCTTGAGTTTTTTCATTTAACAGTTCATCTCCTTCACACAACAGAGTCTGGGTTGGCTTTATTGGTTCTGCGGATGACTCCAGCATCCGTCCTTGTTGGATGAATGCAGCACTAATGAAAAGCTTGCTACTGGAGGAGCTGTACGAGACGTTAGATTCCTTTCTCTTCAGCCATGCCCTGACAAATGTTTTAAACCCTTGCCCCACAAAAATGTAAAGCAGGGGGTCAAAGCAGCTGTTGGCCACTGCCAGGCACAGCGTAGCCACCACTGACTTGCGGAGAATGTTTTCCAGTTCACAGTCAGAGTGGTGATGGACCAGGTAATACAAATGCACTGTCCTTTGCATGTGGTAGGGAAGGAAACAGATAAAAAACACACACAGAACCAGCACAATCATGGCTATGTCCCTCTTGATTCGTCTTGACTGCCAACTAACCCCCATTAAGTACTTTATCATCAAAGAGTAGCAGATGAGAATGATGGTAAAGGGAATAAGGAATCCAACAGTCAGTGCAAAGTAGTTCATCTTAGCAATGCGAGTCCAGCTCTTGGCGATCACAGGCTCAAAGCACTTGATTTTGCCATGGTGAGCTTCGCTCCCTGACAACAGGAAGGGTGCTGCAGCTACACCCACGAAGAGCCAAATTATAACACATGCTATGATGCACCGGCGGAAAGTGAAAATTCTTTGATGCCTCATGTGATGGACTGTGGACAAAAAACGAGATATGCTCAAGCAAGTCAGGAAAAATATACTGCAATACATGCTGACGTAGAAAGTGTAGGTGGACACTCGACACAGGAAATCCCTGAATGGCCAGTCTCCTTCTCTTAGATAATAGACAATCCTCAGGGGAAGGCTGAGCACAAAGAGGAGGTCAGCAATGGCGAGGTTCATCAGGTAGACTGTGCTGGAATTCTTACTCTTCGCAATGCGGTAGAACACAAACAGAGCCAGCATGTTTGACAGCAACCCAATGACGAATACACCGCTGTAGACAGTGGAGTAGACCATGTATTTATAACCATGATTTTCTGGACATACAGTTCCATTCATAGTCATGTTTGTGATTGTAGAGTTCTCGTGCAGGACTCCGTTTGTCGTCATCATCTTTCTGTTGAGAACATCAACAATTCTTTGATTATTTACCAGCAATATGCAAGTTACTACTTATATTCAGCCTCTTGAGTCAACTTGTTATGGCTCCAAGGTACTCTCCAGAGGATTGAGCACCTTCTTGAGGTCACACTTCTCGTGCACTACTGAGGAAGGTGCTGCCCTCTCGGAAGTCCTATCCTTGGGTTGAGGTGTTCTACGACTTGCCCATTGCTGTAGCTGTAAGGCTGCATCTTAACTTCTACACTGTACCAGTATGGCTAATAGCTAAGGATGATGGGAAAAGTGGCCCACTTCACAGGAACAGTAGCCACCTGTGCAAGGCAGTGTCAGATCCTGTTGAATAAACAGGCATCTGGTGATAACATCTGCTCAAAGTTTGTGGTTATCAAGATGACTAAGTTAAAGATAGAAAAGAGGACAATGGAACAGATGTATGTCATCTATGTGACCCTTGGGTAGATGAACCCAGAGTCACGAGGATCCTGAGCAGGGATATGTGCTGGAAGGTTGAAGAAAGCAATAAAAGTAAAGACATTAAAGACATTGAAAGCAATAACCTAGGAACAACCATTGCAGAAGCAGGACCCTGAGCTCATTGAAGAAGGACATAGCTAGCTAAGTGGCTAAAGCCTGGTCAGCTACTCCCCACCAGTGTAGGTAATAACTAAGCCTCTGGCAGTTTTGTGTTGTAACCTGATCCAATTTTAAGTTGTGGTGTTATACTGACTGAACGGTAAATGAAGAAATAGATTGGAGTAACAGTACTGGCTGTAATCATTGTGACCACTGGTGTTGGTCCAGAGATGACAATGAACCACTCTGCCCTCTCATATGGGTGTGTAATGTCTTCACATTGCTACCTTGAAAAAAAGAGTGGGGGGAGTTCTGCCAATATTTATCCAACAAGCACTGACACTAAATCAGATTATCTATCCATTGTCATGTTTGTGGGAACTTGCTGTATGAAAATTGGCTGCATGGTTTTCTACATGACAACAGTGATTACACTTCAAAAGATACAGCTTTGCATGTGCAGCACTTTGGGACATCCTGTAAGATGTAACATCTCACCTTTCTCTATGTTATACGAGAAAGAATGACCTATGTTTTACATTGTGGCTTCTGAGATCACCCATGCAGATTAATCAATTACCTTTAATTGAAAGAATAATGTTGGACACAACATAGTGAGGAAGGTAAATACTGGGAATGGAATTATTCACATTGATGGCATTCAGTATCATGATTAAACAAGAGGCAATCATAAAGAATTACAAATTCAAAGTGTCCTTCACTCAACCTAAAAACAGCATATCCTACTGCTTCATGCATTGTAAAAAACATATTTCCCAATTCTTCAGTAGACGTCACTGAGTGCATCGATATGTAATTACTGAGTGCATCGATATGCATCTGTTATATGTTAAAAAGAAGTGATTGAGAGAATATTCAAACCCTCTGGGACCTTGCATGCATCTATAAAAAAATGACTCTAGTTTTTATTGATGCACTAGAGAAAGCATGCCATCTGGACACATCACAGCTTGGTATGCCACCTGCTCTGCCCAGGACCACAAGAAATTATAGAGATTTGTAAATGCAGCCCAGTCCATCACACAAACCAGCCTTCCCTCCATTGACTCCATCTACACTTCCCGCTGCCTCGGGTAGGCAGCCAACATCATCAAAGACCCCTCCCACCCCGGTTATACTCTCTTCCACCTTCTTCTGTCAGGCAGAATATCCAAAAGTTTGAAAACATACAAAAAGATTCAAGAAGAGCTTCTTCCTGTTGTCATCAGACTTATAAGCATACCCCTTATATATTCGGGTTGAGCTTTCTCTGTAGTTATAACGCTATATTCTGCATTCTGGTTCTACTACCCAGATGTATTTACGTAAGGCATGGTTTGTCTGGGTATCATGAAAAACATATTTTTCGCTGTATCTCAGTACATGTAACGATAATAAATCAAGTCAAATCAAATGTCTGGCAGACAGGAAACCTCCATCTCATTAGTACAAGGTCGATCAGACCCAGAGGAGAAAGGGAGGACTGCAAATGCTGGAAATCAGAGTTGAGAGTGTGGCGCTGGAAAAGCACAGCAGGTCAGGCAGCATCGAGGAGCGGGAGAGTTAACGTTTCGGGTATAAGCCCTTCATCAGGAATGAGGCTGTGGGCCAGTGGGGACCTTCCTATTTATCTCTCAGACCCCTTGGCCCACAAGCCTCATTCCTGATGGAGTGCTTGTGCCTGAAATGTCGATTCTCCTGCTCCTTGGCTGCTGTCGTACCTGCTGTGCTTTTCCAGCACCACACTCTTGACTCTGATCTTGTGGATGAGAGCAAAATACTGCAAATGCTGGACATCTGTATTCAACAGAGAGAATGCTGGAGAAATTCAGCAGGTTTGGCATCATCTGTGGAGAGAAAGAGGTAATATTGTGAGTTTGGTATGACTCTTCAAAACCAAGAAACAGTCATACCAGATTTGAAAAATGAACTCTTTCCTTCCACAGATTCTGCCAGACTTGTTGAATTTGTCAGCATTCTTTGTGTTTGGTCCAGATCTATTCCACTTCCTGGTTCCAGGATGGAAAATGTACCTAATTTCTTACTCCAACTGTGGGAGAAATGTTTGGGCTAAATAAAGATATGCACGAGAACAGGCACTCCAAATAATGAGGGATTGGAAACAGTCTATTGCTTTTATTCATTCACATGATGAGAGCATCGCTGGCAGTCTAATATTTATTGCCCATTCCTAATTGCCCAGAGGCAGCACGGTAGCACAGTGGTTAAGCACTGCTGCCTCACAGCGCCAGAGACCCGGGTTCAATTCACCCCTCAGGCAACTGTTTGTGAAGTTTGCACATTCTCCCCGTGTCTGCGTGGGTTTCTTCCAGGTGTTCCAGTTTCCTCCCACAGTCCAAAAATGTGCAGGTTAGGTGAATTGGCCACGCAAAATTGCCTGTAGTGTTAGATGAAGGGGTAAATGTTGAGGAGTGGGTCTGGGTGGGTTGTCTTCGGAGGGTCGGTGTGGACTTGTTGGGCCGAAGGGCCTGCTTCCACACTGTAAGTAATCTAATCCAGGGCAGTGAAAAACCAATCACATTGCTGTAGGTGTGGAGTCACAAGTAAGTCAGACCAGGTAAAGGACATCAGTGAACCAGATGGGTTTTCCCAATCATCGACAATGGATTCATGGTCATCATTAAACTCTTAAATTCCAGACTCTTATTGAATTCAAATTCCATCATCCCGATGGCAGGATTTGGTCACAGGTCCCCTGAATGTTAACTGGGGTTTCTGGATAAACAGTCCGGCAATAATACCACTTGGCTGTAGAGTTCCAGTCAAAGCAGATTTGAATATGAAGAAAAGAAGGTAGGAAAGGGAGCAAAAGGACAAGGAATGGTAATTGGAATTAAAAAGAAGGGGAATGGAAATAAGAAAGCTGGATCCAGAGATTCAATAGAGAGAGAAAGAAAATGAATTTAAGCCTGGAGTGACACAAGGAGACCTCAGAGCAGGGAGGGCACTGAGGGGGATCATCCGATTCATAAAATCCAGGAGGGAAATAATTAAGTTTGTGCAGGCACCATCAAAATTTGAGGAAAGGGATGTAGCAACATTCTTGCTTTTATTTCAGAAAATCGTGAAAAATGCCAAGTGGTCAAAGGTAAATGAAACAATGTCCAGGCAGAGAAATCAGTGTTTTGTTTGAAACTAGGACTAAAATATTTGAATCTGAAGCCCTAATTGAGGAACGTGGAATACATAACCCTACCGTGAAAAAAGGTCAACAAATATTTGTCCAGTTTTAAGAATGGGAAATGACTGCTCAGTGTCTGATCGCAAATTTATCTTTACCATCAGGTGTAAATTTTGATTGCGCCGCTCAGGAAGTGGTAATTTTGTTGAACATCCAGAAGAACAAAGAAGTGCAGGGAACCTCCTTGCAATTAAATGTTCTGGAGCTACACAGAAAACAGGCTGTAGTAGACCTGGTATTGTATAGTAAAATGGAATAATAATCTTATAATGCAGGTTCCCCTTAGGTGGTAATGACTATGATGTGATTTAATCTTACATTCAGTTTTTGGGAGGAAAGAATGGGTCCAAGGCTATTTTAAATAATTAACGAGAGGGAATTCTAAAAACTCTAAGGTGCAGAGGCTCTGGGTGACTTCATGCATCACAAAAGGTTTGAAAGACCACATCTGGAGTAATCTGCATAGTATTAGTCACCTTATTTGAGGAAGGAGGTAAATACATTGGGGACATTTCAGAAAACATTTACCAGACTAATACCTGGAATAAAAGGTTGTCTTATGAAACTGAGTAGACAAAATAAAATCTAAAGAAGGGTCACTGAACCCGAAACATTAACTCTGCTTTCTCATCACTGATGCTGCCAGACCTGTTGCGTTTCTCCAGTAAGTTCTGATTTTGTTTTATACTGGCTAGACTTATACTTGCTTGAGTTTAGAGGAGAAAAAGACAACTTGATTGAATCATATGAGGTTCTGAGGGGGGTCACTGTTTAAAACAGAAATGAGGCTTTTTTTTTTCTCAGAGTCTCTCATGAGCCTTTAGAACTCTCTTCCTGTAAAGGGTTGTTGAAGCAGAGCCCTTGAATGTTTTTAAGGTTGAGGTTAAATTCTTTTTAAGCAAGGGGTTTAAAGGTGTTGTGGACAATGAAGAAGGTTACCTCAGAGTACAATGGGATCTTGTTCAGGTGGACCAATGAGCTGAGGAGTGATAGATGGAGTTTAATTTAAATAAATGCGAGGCGAAAAACAAATCTTAGCCGGACTTATACACTTAATAGTAAGGTCCTAGGAAGTGTTGCTGAACAAAGAGACCTTGGAGTGCAGGTTCATAGTTCATTGAACACAGAATCACAGGTAGATAGAATAGTGAAGAACTTCTTTTTAATTCCAATTACCATTCCTTGTCCTTTTGCTCCCTTTCCTACCTTCTTCTATCACAGGTAGATAGAATAGTGAAGAAGATGGTTGGTATGCTTTCCTTTATTGGTCAGAGTATTGAGTACAGGTGTTGGGAGGTCATGTTGCAGCTGTAGAGAAAGTTGGTTAGACCATTTTTGGAATATTGCGTACAATTCTGTCTTTCCTGTTGGATGGATGTTGTGAAACTTGTAAGGTCTCAGAAAATATTTACAAGGATGTTGCCAAGGTTGAAGGATTTGAGCTATAGGGAGAGGCTAAACAGGCTGGGGCTGTTTTCCCAAGTCTTTTCCATGGGGTCGAGGAGTCCAGAACTAGAGGGCATAGGTTTAGGGTGAGAGGGGAAAGATATAAAAGGGACATAAGGGGCAACTTTTTCACGCAGAGAGTAATGTGTGTATGGAATGAGCAACCAGAGGAAGTGGGGGTGGCTGGTCAAATTGCAGCATTTAAAACGCATCTGGATGGATATATGAATAGGAAGGGTTTAGAAGGATATGGGCCAAGTGCTGGCAGGTGGGACTAGATTAGTCTTGGATATCTGGTCGGCATGGAGAGTTGGACCAGAGGTTCTGTTTCCGTGCTGTACATCTCTCTGACTCTATGACTCTAGCTGGTTCCAGGGACCGAATCGCCTATTCCTGCTCTAATTTCCTGATTTGGAAAAAGTTAACATTGAAATTATATCATCAGTAGTACAATCTGAGCCATAATAGCTCACTAAGTTTACAAAGAAATCCCCTCCCCATTCTTTTGCCAACTACCATAAATATACATTACCACTAGGACAAATTAATTGGCCATTTTCACCTTTCTGTTTGTGGGAGTTTGCTGTACGAAAGTTCATCTGCCGAGGTTTCTAAAGTGTGGCAGTGACCCTACTTCAAATCAGCTGATTAATTGGAATGATTTGGAGATGCCGGTGGTGGACTGGGGTGGACAAAGTTAAAAATCACACAACACCAGGTTACAGTCAAACAGGTTTATTTGGAAGCACTAGCTTTTGGAGCACAACTTCTTCATCATCTGGTGTCGATTATATGATCTTATATGCCACAACCATCTGATCTTATATGCCACAACCACCTGATGAAGGAGCAGTGCTCCAAAAGCTAGTGCTTCCAAATAAACCTGTCGGACTGTAACCTGGTGTTGTGTGATTTTTAAAATTAATTGTAAAATGGTTATAGAGATCTTGAAATCATGAAAAGTGCTTTTCATGCAGGTTCTGTAGCCCGATATAATACTGCAGCCAGGAGAGTTGTTAGCAATTAGAGACATGGAGCTATACAACATGGAAATAGACCTTTTGGTCTAACTCATCCATGCTAACCAGATATCCCAAATTAATCTAATCTAATCTAATTTGCCAGCATTTGGCCCATATCCCTCTAAGCCCCTCCTATTCATATACCCATCCAGATGCCTTTTAAATGTTGTAATTGTGCCAGCCTCTGCCACTTCCTCTGGCAGCTCATTCTGTACACTCAGCACCCTCTGCGTGAAAAAGTTGTCCCTTAGGTCCCCTTTTATATCTTTCCCCTCTCACATTCAACCTTTGCACTGTTGTTTCGGACTCCCTTACCATTTGGAAAATACCTTATCTATTTTCCCTATCCATGCCCCTCACGATTGTATAAACCTCTATAAGGTCATCCCTCAGCCTCCGATGCTCCAGGGAAAGAAGTCCCAGCCAAGTCAACCTCTCCCTACAGCTCAAACCCTCCAACACCGGCAACATTCTTGCAAAATATTTTCTGAACCCTTACAAGTTTAACAACATCTTTGCTACAGCAGGAACACCTGAACTGAGTGCAGTATTCCACAAGTGGCCTAAACAATGTCATGTCCATGCACTGAGCAATAAAAGCAATTGTACCAAATGCCTTCTTCTGTACCATGTCTACTTGTGACTCCAGCTTTATAGGTGGCATGTTAATTAAGCCTTATCCTCTGGTTAGAGTACAGCAAGATTATAAGAATTTGAAATAATTTTTAAACCCATATGGCTATATGTATTGCATCTAAATATTGAACTTAAACCTGTAATGCGGGAAACATTTGAAACTGCCTGCAACTAATCTGCTGCAATTGCATTAATTAGCAATGTCAGCCTATTTCAGCTTGCGAAGGTCACAGTGAACTGTTTTCTTGAACCACTGCAATGTGTGTTGCAGTTACACTCTCTGAGTACAAGAGGATTCTGGCATGTTGACCTCGAACAACAGTGAAGGAACAGTGATATAATTCCAGATGTGTATGGCTTGGAGACAGTGATCTTCCCAAGTTTCCTGGTCCTTGCAGGTAGAGGCCACAGTTTTGGGAGTTTCTGAAGCAGGCTACATCCTGAACACTTGTTTTTACCAGGACCCAGGATTGAGACACTCCATATCTTACTCAGACTTCCCTTTGGCAAACAGCCAACAGGCTCCCAACAAACCAAGTTTGGCATCATCTTAACCACAGATCTCCTGATTCAACCTGCTTTAGACCACCTCCTAGTCCTTTCAGCTCTTCTCCTCACCGTTTTTGGTCTGTTGATCGGACCTCTCAATGTAAAACATCAACAGCATGGACAAAGTCGCAAGTCACGTGACACCAGGTTGGAGTCCGACAAGTTTATTTGAAACCACAATCTTTCACCTGTCGAAGGAGCAGTGCTCTGAAAGCTTGTGATTTCAAATAAACCTGTTGCGATTATAACCTGGTGTTGTGTGACTCCTGACTTTGTCTACGCCACTTCAACACCAGCATCTCCACATCAACAACGTGATCTAAACTCGGGGACTGCTAATGTTGAGCCTGGAACAATATTTAACAGCACACAAAGCTATTTAAATAGAAGCTTATCCTTCACAAAATTATGATAACCATTATCTCAATGAAAATGGACAGCATATTATGACAACATACCTGACAATACCAGCTAGTCATCTATTATTCATATTGTGATTTCAACACCAATGTAAAATTGAGTAAAGAACATTCCAGGACATTCCAGAATGTTGAGAAATATTGAGTTTAGGAAATACTGTAAAGTTAATTTGAACAGTGACACAATAGACTGTTTCTAATGATGGGAAATGTGAGACACTGATTTAAAATAAATTAGCAAACTAATCAAAGGAGGGATGTGGAGTTTTTTGGGTAGTGTATTGTTATAATCTAGAAGATGTTGTCTGAAAGGATAGCGGAAACAAATACATTAGCAACAATTGAGACAGCCTTAGAAAATATTTGAAAAAGCAAAATTTTCAGGGTCTTTGGAAGAAAACAGGAGAAAATTGGATAAACCTTTCAAAGAGTTAGCACAGTTATGATGGGCCAAATGTTCTCCTTCACTGCTATAAAATTAATTAATTCTGAAATTTGTGACATGACAGCCACCTGACATTCAAACAAATTAGTCTGCAATCTATGTATAAAATTAAGGTTTTAAGAGTTCAAAAGAGAAGCATACTTAGCATTATGGCATTTTCAACACAGCATAAAAGTCATTCACTCACATTTCATAGAGTTTTGATTCACTTGAAGACTGTATGTTGGACAGCTACTGACTGTCATCTACTCTCTTTCGCGAACTTGATTACAGCACTACTTCCACCCCAGCACTCTTGAGCTGCTATTTATCTGAGTAAGAGCAGTGTGGTCAACAGTTCAGTCCCACCCACACAGCTTCAACAACACACAGCAACTGTTTCCAGGGGACACTGTATCAGCAATGCCATATGTAACAGGGAACCAGAACAGAAACAAAGTAGTGAATATGTACGCATAAGATTAACACCCGGACATATGAAAATTCAGAGTTTCATGCAAGAAGCTCAAACTGATCAATGTCCGGTGCTAACCAGACAGGTTGATTTCTTGATCAATGGTGTCAATTTGAAGCTAATCCTGTAGATATCACACAGGAATATCTACACATGGGAATAAAATACTGCTTAATTTTGACTAAAATACACCTGCTAAATTTTAGAAAGGGAGAAGGGTTCCAAATAAGACGGTCACTGAAGAAAATTTCACAACAGTTGTAGAGAAAGAATGCTTGCTTTTCACAGGCATTTTAAACTTTGTTTCGTTCTCTTTACCCTAATAAGGAAGATTTGATGCCAACAAATCTTTTGGCTTTCCTGTTTGCAGTTCAAGTTCTGCTTTCTAATTTCCCTGTGCCTTCCTTTCTTGCCTTTCATCCAGCGTAGGCCTTGAGTTTTTGATATGTGAAGTGAGTGGATTTTTGATTTAAGTGTTGGCCATGGTTCAGTGAATTGTTGGCTCAAACAGGACATGAGCACAGAAATCCGAGCTGTTGCACCACACATTCCATCCCCACCCCCCCCACCCCCCACCGTCCCCCCACAACCCACCACCATCCCCCAGTGTGACGAAAGGAGTGTTGTGCTATCAGAGGCTCTGTCTACAAATAATGCAATTTACACATACAAAAATTCCCAAGACTTGTTCTGAAAAAGGGAGTGGGGTATTTTCCCTCTTCACTATTTATCTCTGAGTCAATATCATTAAAAATCAGATTGTTTGCTCATTACCAAACACGCATGTTTATGGGATCCCGCAGAGCACAAATTAAAAGCTGTATTTCAAGCCTATAACAGTGACTACACTTCAGAAGTAATGTGTTAGCTATTGAGTGTTTTAGGACATGATGGTGTTGGGAAAGGCAGCATATAAATTCAGGTTTTCATTTATATGCAGAAAGCTATCTGTTCTCCACACTGTTAACATATTTATGTTAAGCAACTTAGTTCCCCATATGACTTGGAGTTAGAGGCCATTCAGATAAACGAGTTCAGTATGCATTATTATCCCTTGAAGCATCTTTCAGATTGCATGTGCTAAAGCTTCCATTTTTTTTTGGTTAAGTGTCACTTTCGTTGAGTTTCATAAAGGGTTTTCCCCTGCAAGGCCTCGTGGTTTTGCTCATTCAGTCATCCCAAACTCAACCCTCATTCTGCCCCCGGTCTCCTCTCATGTTTAATACTAGCCCAATTCTACCACTCACCCTGCCCTGAAAGAGCATACCATTACTGGGATATCTCAGACCAGACCCCTGCCTCTGGTACTTGTGCCGTCTTTCAAAGGTCATTGTGCACATGGTCAAGTGCTGTTAGTCCAGAGATGCCCTGTATGGTTTGTAGCATTTGCCTGAGATGTGACAGAAAAGAGAAATTTCTGGTACGCTCCCACCCCTCCTCCCCACAGACTTTGCAGATGGGCCCTGGTGGATAAGTTGGTACAGAACAGGGACATCGATCAGGACCAAGAGTTGAGGTCAGATTGTAAAAACCAGCCAGTCTTCTCCAAGAGTGCCACCTGGGTCATTGCAGTCTCCGTAATCGGGAATTTTCAATGACTTTCTCCGTTCTGACAGAGCAAGAGCCACCATGTTTTCTTTACCACCTCACACTCCCTCTGTCTCCACTCCTGTATTTACCTCTTACAAAGGCTCCAACTTTCGCACGACTACATGTGACATCTTCCCTCACTCGCTGTCACCCAGCCCAAAGCCCTCCCTCCTCCCCTGAATGGCTGAGCAAGTCACTTGGGGCACCTCATCATCAACTTTCCCGCACCAGAAAAATCACTCACAGGTGTGGCTAACCTCACTTTCAGTTCACCCAATTCCTCCCCTTTTTCACCTTCCCAGGGAAAACAGCCCGCATTAGGGCAAAAGGCGCTACAGCAGATGCTGCGCTGCCTGAAATTTGACTCCGCATGTCCAATAAGGAGAGCATCCCAACCCTGACTGACCCGAGTGGCCAACTGACTGTATCCAAGCATCTGGGCTGATATCGAACTCTGCACTTGACTGACTGTAATGACACCCCCTAACTGAAGGTTGACTGCCTTGATTTCACTGAGAACTGCTGATGATCATGACTGACTTAGTGTCTGTGCCAAATGGCAAGGCTTGTTCAAAACTATGTAACATTTAGAGTCATAGAGTCGTAGAGATGTGCAGCATGGAAACAGACCCTTCGGTCCAACCTGTCCATGCAGGCCAGATATCCCAACACAATCTAGTCCCACCTGCCAGCACCAGGCCCATATCCCTCCAAACCCTTCCTATTCATATACCCATCCAAATGCCTTTTAAATGTTGCAATTGTACCAGCCTCCACCACTCCCTCTGGCAGCTCATTCCTCTGCGTGGAAAAGTCTGGCCCTCAGGTCTCTTTTATATCTTTCCCCTCTCACCCTAAACTTATGCCCTCTAGTTCTGGACTCCCCGACCCCAGACTTTGTCTATTTAACCTATCCATGCCCCTCATAATTTTGTAAACCTCTAAAAGGTTACCCCTCATCCTTCGATGCTCCAAGGAAAACAGCTCCAGCCTGTTCAGCCTCTCCCTAAAGCTCAAATCCTCCAACCCTGGCAACGTCCTTTTAAATCTTTTCTGAAACCTTACAAGTTTCACAACATCTTTCCAATAGGAAGGAGACCTGAATTGCATGCAATGTTCCATCAGTGGCCAAACCAATGTCCTGTACAGCTGCAACATGACCTCCTAACTCCTGTACTCAATACTTTGACCAGTAAAGGAAAGCATATCAAACGCCTTCTTCACTATCTTATCTACCTGCAACTCCACTTTCAAGGAGCTATGAACCTGCACTCCAAGGTCTCTTTGTTCAGCAACACTCCCTAGGACCTTACCATTAACTGTATAAGTCTTGCTAAGATTTGTTATCCCAAAATGCAGCACCTCGCATTTATCTGAATTAAACTCCATCTGCCACTTCTCAGTCCATTGACCCATCTTGTCAAGATCCTGTTGTAATCTGAATAACCCTCTTCGCTGTCCACTACACCTCCAATTTTGGTGTCATCTGCAAACTTACTAACTGTACCTATTATGCTGCATTTATGTAAATGACAAAAAGTAGAGGACCCAGTACCAATCCACGTGGCACTCCACTGGTCACAGACCTCCAGTCTGAAAAACAACCCTCCACCACCACACTCTGTTTTCTACCTTTGAGCCAGTTCTGTATCCAAATGGCTAGTTCTCCCTGTATTCCGTGAGATCTAACCTTGCTAATCAGTCTCCATAGGGAACCTTGTCGAACGCCTTACTGAAGTCCATATAGATCACACTTACTGTTCTGCCCTCATCAATCTTCTTTGTTACTTCTTCAAAAAACTCAATCAAGTTTGTGAGACATGATTTCCCATGCACAAAGCCATGTTGACTATTCCTAAACAGTCCTTGCCTTTCCAAATACATGTACATCCTGTACCTCAGGATTCCCTCCAAAAACTTGCCCACCACCGAGGTCAGGCTCACCGGTCTATAGTTCCCTGGCTTGTCCTTACTAGCCTTCTTAAACAGTGGCACCACATTTGCCAACCTCCAGTCTTCCGGCACCTCGCCTGTGACTATCGATGATACAAATATCTCAGCAAGAGGCCCAGCAATCACTTCTCTAGCTTCCCACCGAGATCTCAGGTACACCTGATCAGGTCCTGGGGATTTATCCACCTTTAACCGTTTCAAGACATCCAGCACTTCCTCCTCTGTAATCTGGACATTTTGCAAGATGTCACCATCTATTTCCCTACAGTCTATATCTTCCATATCCTTTTCCACAGTAAATACTGATGCCAAATATTCATTTAGTATCTCCCCCATTGTCTGTGCCTCCTTGCTGATCTTTGAAGGGATTAGAGTGGTGCTGGAAAATCACAGCAGTTCAGGCAGCATCCGAGGAGCAGGAAAATCGACGTTTCAGGCAAAAGCCCTTCATCAGGAATACTGTATTCCTGATGAAGGGCTTTTGCCCGAAACGTCAATTTTCCTGCTCCTCGGATGCTGCCTGACCTGCTGTGCTTTTCCAGCACCACTCTAATCCAGAATCTGGTTTCTAGCATCTGCAATCATTGTTTTTACCTGGATGATCTGTGAGGGGCCCTATTCTCTCCCTAGTTACCCTTTTGTCCTTAATATATTTGTAAAAACCCTTTGGATTCTCCTTAATTCTATTTGCCAATGCTATCTCATGTCCCCGTTTTGCCCTCCTGATTTCCCTCTTAAGTATACTCCTACTTCCTTTATACCCTTCTAAGGATTCACTCGATCTATCCTGTCTATACCTGATATATGCTTCCTTCTTTTTCTTAACCAAACCCTCAATCTCTTTCGTCATCCAGCATTCCCTATACCTACCAGCCTTCCCTTTCACCCTGACAGGAATATACTTTCTCTGGATTCTTGTTATCTCATTTCTGAAGACTTCCCATTTTCCAGCCGTCCCTTTACCTGCGAACATTTGCCTCCAATCAGCTTTCAAACGTTCTTGCCTAATACCGTCAAAATTGGCCTTTCTCCAATTTAGAACTTCAACTTTTAGATCTGGTCTATTCTTTTCCATCATTATTTTAAAACGAATAGAAATTATGGTCGCTGACCCCAAAGTGCTCCCCCACTGACACCTCAGTCACCTGCCCTGCCTTATTTCCCAAGAGTAGGTCAAGTTTTGCACCTTCTCTAGTTGGTACATTCACATATTGAATCAGAAAATTGTCTTGTACGCACTTAAGAAATTCCTCTCCATCTAAACCTTTAATACTATGACAGTCCCAGTCGATGTTTGGAAAGTCCCTTACCATAACTACCCTATTATTCTTACGATAACTGAGATCTCCTTACAAGTTTGTTTCTCAATTTCCCTCTGACTATTAGGGGGTCTATAATACAATCCCAATAAGGTTATCATCCCTTTCTTACTTCTCGGTTCCACCCAAATAACTTCCCTGGATGTATTTCCGGGAATATCCTCCCTCAGCACAACTGTAATGCTATCCCTTATCAAAAATGCCACTCCCCCTCCTCTCTTGCCTCCCTTTCTATCCTTCCTATAGCATTTGTATCCTGGAACATTAAGCTGCCAGTCCTGCCCATTCCTGAGCCATGTTTCTGTAATTGCTATGATATCCCAGTTCCATGTTCCTATCCATGCTCTGAGTTCATCTGCCTTCCCAGTTAGGCCACTTGCATTAAAATAAATGAAGTTTGATTTATTAGTCCTACCTTGTCCCTGCCTACCCTGACTGTTGGAAAGATTAGACATGAGGGGCACTGCTTTTATATACAGAGTGGGACATGTGTGAAGTGAACTGCCAGAGAATGGGGTGGATACAGTTATAACATTTAAAAGACATTTGGATAAGTACTTAACATGAAAAGTTTGGAGGGATATGGGCCAAATGCAGGCAGGTGAGACTGGTTGAGTTGAGGAACCTGGAAAACATGGACAGATTGAACCGTTTGGATCAAAGGGTCTGTTTCCATTCTGTATCACTCTACGACTAGTCCAAAACTAGAGGGCTTTGTTGTGAAGTTGGGTAGAGTATTTGTGGATTGGAAGGCAGGATGTTAGAATTTGATGTTTGTAAAATGATAGGGTGGAAGAATGCATGGTTCCTTTAAAAATGATGTGTTTCTACCCCCTCTTTTAGAGATTTAAACATGAATGTCTGTGGCCATCAGTTTGCCCATTGGCAGGTACTCAAACTGAAATATTCTTATCAATAGGCTATACTGTTAGCAGGTAAAGCAGAATTTTTACCAAGACACCAGATTTTTAAATTTAGCCAATTAATTTAAACCAGCATTTCAAGACTAAGGACCAATGCAATTTAAATCTGATGGTTTTGACAATCTAGAACAAATCTGATTGTAAAGAAATTATTAAGTCATCAAGTGTATAAAAGAAGGTTCCTCCAACTCTATTTTGATTTAATCCCTGCCCTCCCCTTCACTGTTTGATCATGCAGCATTGCCCTTTGACATGAAGGGCACTGCTTGTCATTGGCCACTCGGGTGTTTCATTTCTTCCTGGTGGTGGAAACTGAATAAAGATTCATGCACCTTGTGTCTTTCACTGTGTCTCACAAAAAGAAAAAAAAAGAACAGGAGTTCAAACATGCTCTTTACTCTGAGAGAAGAAAAAGAGAGAAAAAAAAACTAGCCTTTTGGGCGGCACGGTGGCACAGTGGTTAGCACTACTGCCTCACAGCGCCTGAGACCTGGGTTCAATTCCCGCCTCAGGCGACTGACTGTGTGGAGTTTGCACGTTCTCCCCGTGTCTGCGTGGGTTTCCTCCGGGTGTTCCGGTTTCCTCCCACAGTCCAAAGATGTGCAGGTCAGGTGAATTGGCCATGCTAAATTGCCCATAGTGTTAGGTAAGGGGTAAATGTAGCTGTAGGGGTATGGGTGGGTTACGCTTCGGCGGGGCGGTGTGGACTTGTTAGGCCGAAGGGCCTGTTTCCACACTGTAAGTAATCTAATCTAATCTAATCTAAAAAAAAGTGTGTCAGACATCCTGTGCATTAAGAGAGCTGGTTTTGAGGGAGCTGGATCAGTGTCAAGGATTCTCCATGTGTAAATAAAGAGTAACTTGATGATGGGATACTAGCCTTTGTGGAATGATTTCAGTGATGATGCGAGAAAAGCATACTCTTGAAGACATCTGCTCACAACTGTTGTTTATGAGTTGGGGTAAGCATTTCTGGCATTAGGAAGCAGAAAAAAGAGAAAAAAAATATAAACGAAGGTTGGTGGAGACCAAGGTGCCATCTGAAGAGATTAGCTCTCTCAGCTCTTAGAGTTACCATCATCTGACTAAAGGTACAGCCGCACTCTTAGCTAATATTCCTGACTTAAGAATTCGAAGAAGGTGTTCCTGAAAGACGTTCAGCAGAGAGCGCAAGGAGCATTCTGGAAGATGGATCCTGGCTGTAATTTAGAGACTTAATTCTAATTTTTATTTTTTGCTTTCTATAAGGAGGACTTGCATTTATTGAAACGACATACCATTCGAATTTTGTTTCGTCAGCAATATTTAGATATTAGAGGGGAATTGTCTGGTTTGTTGGTGGTTCTGTTAATGCGTTCACTTTTGGAGTTAGGTAAATATTTGTTGATTATAGATTGAGTGATAGGAGTTAATTTCACTTAGCCACTCCTTTATAACAGACTGAGGGTGAGAGATAGTTTTTTTTGACAGTTCTATTTTTGACACTTCGTTTAACAGATTACGAGGTGAGGCAAGCCTCTCGGGGGTTTCAGTTTTAGTTATTGGAGGGTGGTCAACCTCTGCTTCATAACAGCATAGGTTTAGATGAGATAAGGAAAGATTTAAAGGAACCTAAGGGAAACGTTTTCACACAGAGGTTGGTGCGTGTATGGAATGAGCTGCCCGAGGCATTGGTGGAGGCTGGTACAATTACAGCATTTAAAAGGCATCTGGATGGGTATATGAATAGGAAGGGTTTGGAGGGATATGGGCCAAGTGCTGACAAATAAGACTAGATTTGTTTAGGATAACTGGTCAGCATGGATGAGTTGGACTGAAGGGTCTATTTCTGTGCTGTACATCTCTATGACTCTAAGACAAAGTGAGCCTGGCAGCTTTGGCTGAGCGGGTAAAACACAAAAAGTCAAGTCAAGGTACAGTGACCATTTTTTATTTTTCATGCATGGGATGTGGGCATCACTTATTGCCCATCCCTAATTGCCCAGAGGACAGTTAAGTGTCAACCATATTGCTGTGGGTCTGGAATTACATGTAGGGTAGGCCAGATAAGGATGATAGTTTTCCTTTCCTAAAGGGCATTAGTGAATCAGATGGATTGTTGCGACAATTGACAATAGTGTCATAGACATCAATGGATCCTTAATGTCGGATACTTATTCAACTCAATCTTCACCATTTGCCATGGCTGAATTTGAATCTGGGTTTCTAGGATATGACGATGGTCTCTGGATTAATAGTCTAGTGATAATACCACTAGGCCATTACCTCCCTTGGTAAGCTGAAAGTAAGTGAGCGCGAGCGGAGCAAGTGACCAGCTCTGAGTTGCAGCCTGGTTCGATCAGTGAGTGAGACGTGTGTGCATCTGGGCAGAGTGCCCTAACAGCAGCATGACAACGTGAGGTGCTGAGATGCCCTGGAGTGGCAGCGTTAAAAATGTATGTGGATTGGAGAGGTGCCATGAGGGCCCTGAGAGGTTGGCAGGTGTTGAATGCCAGTGTTCATGGACAGGGGGGTGGGGAATGTCACAGACGTTCTGGATGCTGTTGCCCAGCTATCCAAGATAGCAGCCTGGATGAGTAAGCTGAATTCATGCTGAGAATTATTGATGGCCAGTTTCCACACAGCAAGTGGTTCGATAGGATGCCACATTTTCATGAGGTATGATTTGCAGTTAGCAATGCCAGCAACAAGCCATAAGCCCAATAAGAGGCAGCCCACCACACCCTTCTGAGAGTCTCCATCTGACAAAAAGGGAACAGGTTTAAGGTGAAAGGGGAATGATTTGAAAGGGACCTATAGGGCAACTTTTTCACACAGAGGGTGGTGCATGTATGGAATGAGCTGCCAGAGGAAGTGGTGGAGGCTGTTACAATTACAACATTTAAAAGGCATCTGGATGGATAGGATGGCTTCAGAGGGATATGGGCCAAGTGCTGGCAAATGGGACAAGATTAATTTAGGATATCTGGTCGGCATGGACGAGTTGGACCAAAAGGTTTTTTTCTGTGCTGTACATCTCTATGACTCTGTAATTCTCTTTGAAAATGTAACAAGTTGCTCCCAATGACTAGAAAGGGCTCAGCTAAGGTCTACCAGATTTCTCACCTGTAGCCCACGGTATTCAAGTCTCTATAAAATTCAGCTCCTTGTCTAATTAAGGATCCATAAATTGGAAATAGTTTCTGTTATGATAGTGCAACAGAACAAGATGGCACAAATTAAAACTTTTAAAGAATGTAGTTTGGAACAAGTAATGAAAGATGTTTCTTTCTATAAAATTTCTTTATAGGTTTCTTTATGGTGAAAACGTATTGTGTATTAGCTTTACAAGCTATCTTATTTTCCCCTTGTGATCTATTTTCTCATTGACTTGTTAGTTTTTTGATCTTGTGTAAATAACTATCAAGTGCTTATAGTTTATGTCATCACTAAACCTGCCCTTTGAACTGCGAAATATATGGCTACTTTAATGTTTACCATTTCTTTGTAAACCTTTCTTTGATGTGGAGAAATGGCCTGTAATGAACCTTGTCATTTGCATAACTATTATTTGAGAAAATTTCATTTAAATTCATGTGAGAAATGCTGAGATTTATGTGGTAATTTGGATGTAAAATACAGCATAGCACTACTTTAAATAAAAGTAGTTGAGTTTTTCCCAGTACCCTGTCCAATATATGATCATTTAATGCAAATCTTAGAAACAATACTCTTATTGTTTTTTCCATTGCTGCCTATGGAAGTATGGTTGGCTGCTGGTTTTCTTACTCTGCATCAATGAGGACACTTCAAAGGTGCTCTGTTACATTGAAATTAGTTACTTGACGTTTACAATTGAGCTGTCATACATTGCTTCCTAATGATGAAATTTGTGAAGTTACAGTTTACTCACTACGTCGCATTTCTGAGCAGTGAAAATATTTCAAAATATTTCATAGCCGTCCTATTTTGTTTTTGGCTGAGCAACAGGATATTACAAAAGCATCAAATGTGGTTCAACGCCCTCATAAATGCGTCAACGTATTCCAAAATATTGAAACAGTGCAGTGCAATTACTGTGCTGTGGTCAGTTGGATTTGAGTGCCTTTACCCGATGTGTTTTGGTTTCCTCACGTTTTTTGACCTACATTCACTACAGGATTAGGCATTGACTCAGTGTTGGTATAACTGGTTAATTATCCCAAGGCAATGTCATTAAAATGAAAATGCAGGAAGTTTCAAACAGGAATGCAAGCCAATTCCAGTTAGGAGCTGAGTGCAGAGAACAGGAAACAGCTCTTGAGTTTTTACAGGTTATTAGCATGAATAGCAGAATGTAATTACAGACATATCCCTGGCAACAATTAGATGAAAAAAGCGTCTTTCCAAACATAGACTGGGACTGCCACAGTGTTAAGAGTTTAGATGGAAAGGAATTTGTTAACTGTGTCCAAGAACATTTTCTGATTCAGTATGTGGATGTACCTATTAGAGAAGGTGCAAAACCTGACTTACTCTTAGGAAGTAAGGCAGGACAAGTGACTGAGGTGTCAATGGGGGAGCACTTTGGGGCCAGCAACCATAATTCTATTAGTTTTAAAATAGTGATAGAAAATGATAGACTGGATCTAAAATGACAATTTAGCATGCAGGAAGTATGAGAGGAGGGATAGACAGTTGACAGGGCAAAGTTGCAGTCAGTGTGATGGGTTGGAGTTTGTCTATGTTAATGCAATAAGTATCAGGAATAAAGATGAACTTAAAGCATAGATCAGTGCTTGGAACTATGATGTTGTGGCCATTACGGAGACTTGGATACTACAGGGGCAGGAATAGTTGTTGGATGTTCCAGAGTTTAGATGTTTCAAAAGGAATAGAGGGGGACATAGAAGAGGTGTGGAAGTGGCATGGCTAATCAAGGACAGAATAACAGTTTCAGAAAGAGAGATCATCGAGGAGGGTTTGTCGACAGAGCCAGTATGGGTAGAAGTCAGAAACAGGAAAGGAGCAGTCACTTTATTGACAGTTTTCTACCGACCCTCCAATAGAAACAGAGACACAGAGGAGCAGATTGGGAGGCAGATTTTGGAATGGTGCAGAAGTAACAGGATTGTTGTCATGGGTGACTTTAACTTCCCTAATATTGATTGGAACCTCCTTAGTTCAAATAGTTTGGATGGAGCAGTTTTCGTCAGGTGTGTCCAGGAAGGATTCCTGACTCCTCTGTAGATAGGCCAACTAGAGGGGAGGCCATATTAGACTTGGCAATGAGCCATGCCAAGTTTCAGATCTCTCAATGGGAGAGCATTTTGGTGATAGTGGTCACAACTCCCTGACCTTTACTACAGTCGTGGAGAGAGATAGGAACAGATGGTATATGAAAGTGTTTAATTGGTAGAGGAGGGATTACAATGCTATTAGGCAGGAACTGGGCACCTAAATTGGGAACAGATGTTCTCAAGGAAATGCATGACAGAAATGTGGAGATTGTTTAGGGAGCACTTGCTGATAGTGCTGGATAATTTTGTCCCACTGAGGCAAGAAGGGATGATAGGGTGAAGGAACCTTGGGTGAGAAGGGGTGTGGAACATCTCGTCAAGAGGAAGAAGGAAGCTTCTTAAGGTTGAGGAAACAAGAATCAGACATGGCTCTGAAGGGTTACAAGGTAGCCACGAAGCAACTGAAGAATGGATTTAGGAGAGCTGGATGGGGGCATGAAAAACTTTAGTGGGTAAAATTAAGGAAAACCCTATCACATTCTACACTTGGGTGAGGAACAAGACGATGGCCAGAGTGAGGGGAGGTTTGATTAGGGATAGTGGAGAGTCTGGAGTCAGAGGAGGTGGGAGAGGTCGTTAATACTTTACTTAAGTATTCACTAGTGAGAGGGACCCTGACGTTTGTGAAGATAGTGTGAAACAGACTGATATGCTCAAACAGGTTGATATTAAGAAGGAGGATGCACTGAAAAGTTTGAAAAACATAAGGTTAGATAAGTCCCCGGGCCCAGACAGGATACTACAGGAAATGAGGGAGGAGATTGCTACACCTTTGGCGATTATCTTTGCATCTTAACTGTTCACTGGAGTAGTGCCAGATGACTGGAGGATGGCAAATGTTTTCCCCTTGTTCAAGAAAAAGAATAGGGATAATCCTGGGAATTACAGACCAGTCAATCTTATGTCTGTGGCGGACAAATTATTGGGGAGGATCTTGAAATACAGGATTTATGATTAGTTGGAAAACCATAGTTTGATTAGAGATGTCATGTACGTCAATTTTATCAAGGTGTTTGATAAGGTTCCCCTGGTAGGCTCATTCAGAAAGTAAAGAGGAATGGGATCCAGGGAAATTTGGCTGTCTGGGTACAGAATTGGCTGGGCCATAGAGGACAGAGGGTGATAGAAGATGGTAAGTATTCACACTGGAGTTCAGTGACCAGTGGTGTTCCACAGGGATCTGTTCTGGGACGTCTGATCTTGGTAATTTTTATAAATGATTGGGATGAGGAAGTGGAAGGGTGTGTTAGTAAGTTTGCTGATGACTTGAAGGTTGGTAGAGTGGTGGATAGTGTGGAGGGAGCAAGAGATAGCTTTGGCAAATAGAATTAAAGAGAATCCAAAGGGATCTTATAAATACATTTATAAAAGGACAAAAGGGTAACTAGGGAGAGAATAGTACCCCTCAAAGATCAGCAAGGCAGCCTATGTGTGAAACCACAGGAGGTGGGGAGATACTAAATGAGTATTTTGCATCAGTGTTTACTGTGGGGACGGACATAGAAGATATAGAATGTGGGGAAGTAGGTGGTGACATCTTGAAAAATGCCCATATTACAGAGAAGGAGGTGCTAGATGTCTTAAAATGCATAAAGGTGGATAAATCCCCATCACTTGATCAGATGTACTCTAGAACTCTGTGGGAAACTAAGGAAGCGAATGCTGTGCGAGATGCTGAGATAGTTGGATCTTCAATAGTCACAGGTGAGATGCTGGAAGACTGGAGGTTGAGTAATGTGGTGCCATTATTTCAAAAAGGTGGTAAGGAAAAGCCAGGGAACTATAGACATCGATGATGGGCAAGTTATTGGAGAGTATCCTGAGGAACAGGTTTGAAATGTATTTGGAAGGGCAACGACTGATTAGGGATAGTCAGCATGGCTTTATGTGTGGGAAATCATGTCTCACAAACTTGATCAAGTGTTTTGAAATAGTAATGATGAAGATTGATGAGGGCAAAGCAGTACACATGATCTATATGGACTTCAGGAAGGCATTCAACAAGTTTCCTCATGGTAGGCTGGTTAGCAAGGTTTGATCTCATAGATACAAGGAGAACTAGCCATTTGGTTACAGAACTGGCTCAAAGGTAGAAGACAGAGGGTGGTCATGCAGGATTATTTTTCAGATTGGAGGCCTGTGACCAGTGGTGTGCCACAAGGATCAGTGCTGGGTCCACTGCTTTTCCTCATTTATAGAAAAGATTTAGATGTGAACGTAGGAGGTATAGTTAGTAAGTTTGCACAAGGGACCAAAACTGGAGGTGCAGTGGACAGCAAAGAAGGTTACCTAGGAGTATAACAGGATCTTGATCAGATGAGCCAATGGGCTGAGGAATGGCAGATTGAATCTAATTTAGATAAATGTGTTGTGCTGCATTTTGGAAAGGCAAATCAGAGCAGGGCCTATACACTTAATGGGGAGTGTTGCTGAACGAAGAGACCTTGGAGTTCAGGTTCATAGTTCCTTGAAAGTGGAGTTGCAGGTAGATAGGATAGTGAAGAAGGTATTTGGTATGATTTCCTGTATTGGTTACAGCAGTAAGTATAGGAGTTAGGAAGTCATGTTGCAGCTGTACATCATGTTGATTAGGCCACTTTTGGAATATTGTGTGCAATACTGGTCTCCCTCCTACAGTAAGGATGTTTGAAACTTGAAAGGGTTCAGAAAAGATTTACAAGGATGTTGCCATGATTGGAGGGTTTGAATAGGCTGGGGCTGTTTTCCCTGGAGTCTCAGAGGCTGAGGGGTGACCTTATAGAGGTTTATAAAATCATGGCGATCATGGATAGGAAAAATAGACAAGATTTTTTTTCCCTTGGGTGGAGTAGTCCAAATCAAGACAACATTGATTTAAGGTGAGAGGGGAAAGATTTAAAAGGGACCTCAAGAGCAATTTTTTCACACAGAGGGTGGTGCGTGTATGGAATAAGCTGCCAAATGAAGTGGTGGAGGCTGCTACAATGACAATATTTAAAAGGTAACTGGATGTGTCTATGAACAGGAAGAGTTTAGAGGGATATGGGCCAAGTGCTGGAAAATGGGTCAAGATTAGGTTAGGATATCTGGTTGGCATGGACGAGCTGTAGCAAAGGGTTTGTTTCCGTGCTGTACACCTCTATGACTCTATGATTTCTGATGCAATCCAGGTATTCCACCTCTTTGGGACACTGATTTAACAGAGCGGAAAGAAGACTGGGATAGCATAAGGAAAAGGCATCTTGTACAGAGCGGTTAATGATGTGGAACTTATTTCCTGAAAGTATTGTAAGGATAGCATTCAAAAGAGGCCAGTCTCTCCCAGCAACTGAGCTGTGGCTAAATGGAAGCCCTTCTGCCTCTGAGTCAGCAGTTTACAAAGTCATGGGCTTTATTGGCTCTTCCAGTGTAGCATGAAGGAATGTTGCCCAGTCAGAGCTGTTGGATTGAAATGTTAAAACTTTTTTCTTTGCAGGTGAACCTAAAAGATTATTTGTCATAAGCACTGTCATAGAGTCATAGAGATGTACAGCACGGAAACAGACCCTTCAGTCCAACCCGTCTGTGCTGACCAGATATCCTAGATTAATCTAGTCTCATTTACCACCATTTGGCCCATAAGCCCTTCCTATTCATACACCCATGCAGATGCCTTTTAAATGTTGTAATTGTACTCGCCTCCATCACACACCACCCTCAATATGAAACACTTCCCTTAAGTCCCCTTTTATATCTTTCCCCTCTCACCTTAAACCTATACCCTCTAGTTTTGGACTCCCTTTCCTTTGAAAAACATCTTGGCTATTCATCCTATCCATGCTCCTCATGATTTTATAAACTTCTATAAGATCATCTCTCAGCTTTTGACACAGCCATCGTGTCATACAACACTGAAACAGCCCTGTTGGTTCAACCAGTCCATGCCAAGCATAATCCTAAACTAAACTAGTCCCACCTGCCTGCTCCTAGCCCATATCCCTCCAAACCTTTCCTATTCATGTATCATGTTCAACTCTGAAGAATTATGAGGGGATGTCTTCCCAATGACCTGGTTGTATCTATCTTGAAATCAAAGTCATGACAAACAATTTACCTCTTTGCTACTTGTGGGATCCTGCTGTGTTTATATTGGCTGCCATGTTTCCTACATGACAACAATGACAATCAACACTTCATTGGCTATGTAATGCTTTGAAATGTCCTCAGGCACTGGGTTTACACATGTCTCTTCTTTAATCTGTTGGGAATGTTCACTGGCTATTGGTTGACAGATCTACCTGAAGATTTGTAGATGAACCACTTTGTTCTGATTTTCCATTCAGTTCATCCTTTGAAATGAGCCCACTCCTATTCAGAGCAAGTACCTGGAAATAGGAGCATTGTCCCTGTCATTTGACTGGATCTCCATGCCAGGAGAAGGCTTTGGCCTTGAAGAAGCAAGGACTACCTTGGGTACCTGTGCTCCAGTCACAGTTGGAATTGTTGGCCACAAAATATAAAGACAGAAGATGAGGGCTTTATTTCCAGAGGGTTCAAGGATATGTGTCATACCTCCAACGCAACATTGGCTGTTGGCAGTTAAATAATAAAATTAATTCTGGGATGACAACATTGGCATCCCTTTCGTACCTAGAGAAGATGGTGGTGGATTGAATTTGTGAATCCCTGCAGTTATTGTGGTGGACGTGCAGCCAACATGCTGTTAGGTCAAACATTCCAGCATTGTAAGGTATTGACAATAAAGAATTCATTGCAACACCACACCAAGTAGCCTAAACAAGAAACCTGCAGCCACTAAGACAGGGAAGGACAAGGGCAGCTGAAGCATGGGGAAACCTCCAAATCCCAAACCACCCTAACATTGACACAGATCGCAATTCTGTCACTGTCATATTGGGTCAAAATCCTGGAGCTTCCCCCATTATGTCTGTGGGTGTACCTGTGCAAAATGGACTGCAGTGATTCAGGAAGACAAGCCAGCACCTTCTCAAACACATCTAGGAGTGGGCGACCAAAAATAAACTACCTAGTGATGTCCACACCCAGTGAATGGATTATTAAAACATCAGCATTGTGAGAGTTGGAGGGTCACTTTGAAGGGATGATATGTAATTACATCCCGAGACAAACTTGAAGTTTTAGGTATGGTTAATACTTCCAGCATTGTGAGGGTCAACCTGTCAACTTCAACTCCACACCAATTTCAACAAGGCAGAGACAGTAGTGGAAACAGTGGTGTAAGTGGTGATGTCAGTGCGTTGGTAACTGCGGAGAGGATGGCGTAGTGGTATTATTACTGGATTAGGAACTGTGGAAGAGGATGGTGTAGTGGTATTGTCACTGGATTAGTAACTGTGGGAGTGGATGGTGTAGCGGTATTGTCACTGGATTAGTAACTGTGGGAGTGGATGGTGTAGTGGTATTGTCACTGGATGAGTAAATGTAGGAGAGGATGGTGTAGTGATATTGTCACTGGATTAGTAACTGTGAGAGAGGATGGTGTAGCGGTATTGTCACTGGATTAGTAACTGTGGGAGTGGATGGTGTAGTGGTATTGTCACTGGATTAGTAACTGTGGGAGAGGATGGTGTAGTGGCATTCTCACTGCATTAGTAACTGTGGGAGAGGATTATGAAGTGATTTTGGCATTGGATTAGTAACTGTGGGAAAGGATGGTGTAATGGTATTGTCACTGGATTAGTAACTGTGGGAGACGATGGTGTTATGGTATTGTGACTGGATTAGTAAATGTGGAAGAGGATGGTGTAGTGGTACTGTCACTGGATTCATAACAGTGGGAGAGGATGGTGTTGTGGTATTGTTAATGGATTAGTAAATGTGGGATAGGATGGTGTAGTTGTATTGTCACTGGATTAGTAACTGTGGGAGACGATGGTGTTATGGTATTGTGACTGGATTAGTAAATGTGGAAGAGGATGGTGTAGTGGTACTGTCACTGGATTCATAACAGTGGGAGAGGGTGGTGTTGTGGTATTGTCAATGGATTAGTAAATGTCGGATAGGATGGTGTAGTGTTATTGTCACTGGATTAGTAACAATAGTAGTGAATTTGTCACTGGATTAATCAATGTGGGAGATGATGGTGCAGTGGTATTGTCACTGGATTAGTAACTGTTGGAGAGGATGGTGTAGTGGTATTATTACTGGATTAGTAACTGTGGGAGAGGATGTTGTAGTGGTATTGTCACTGGATTAGTAACTGTGGGAGAGGATGGTTTTCGTGGTATTATTACTGGATTAGTAACTGTGGGAGAGGATGTTGTAGTGGTATTGTCACTGAATTAGTAACTGTGGGAGAGGTTGGTGTAGTGGTATTGTCACTGAATTAGTAACTGTGGGAGAGGTTGGTGTATTGGTGTTGTTACTGGATTAGTAACTGTGGGAGAGGTTGGTGTAGTGGTATTGTCACTGAATTAGTAACTGTGGGAGAGGTTGGTGTAGTGGTATTGTCACTGAATTAGTAACTGTTGGAGAGGATGGTGTAGTGGTATTGTCACTGAATTAGTAACTGTTGGAGAGGATGGTGTAGTGGTATTATTACTGGATTAGTAACTGTGGGGGAGGATGTTGTAGTGGTATTGTCACTGAATTAGTAACTGTGGGAGAGGTTGGTGTAGTGGTATTGTCACTGAATTAGTAACTGTTGGAGAGGATGGTGTAGTGGTATTGTCACTGAATTAGTAACTGTTGGAGAGGATGGTGTAGTGGTATTATTACTGGATTAGTAACTGTGGGGGAGGATGTTGTAGTGGTATTGTCACTGAATTAGTAACTGTGGGAGAGGTTGGTGTATTGGTATTGTCACTGGATTAGTAACTTTGGGAGAGGATGGTGCAGTGAATTTATCACTGGATTAGTAGCTGTGGGAGACGATGGTGTAGTGTTATTCTCACTGGATTAGTAAATGTGGGAGCGGAAGGTGTTGTGAATTTGTCACTGGATTAGTAACTGTGGGAGAGGATGGTGTAATGGTCTTGTGACTGGATTAGTAACTGTGAGAAAGGATGGTGTTGTGAATTTGTCACTGGATTAGTAAATGTGGGAGAGGATGGTTTAGTGGTATTGTCACTGGATTAGTAACTGTGAGAGTGGACAGTGTAGTGGTATTGTCACTGTATTAGTAAATGTGGGATAGGATGGTGTCGTGAATTTGTCACTGGATTAGTAACTGTGGGAGAAGATGGTTTAGTGGTATTGTCACTGGATTAGTTAATGTGGGAAAGGATGCTGTAGTGGTGTTATCTCTGGATTAGTAACTGTGGGAGAGGATGGTGTAGTGGTATTATCGCTGGATTAGTAACTGTGGGAGAGCATGGTGTAGTGGTATTATCGCTGGATTAGTAACTGTGGGAGAGCATGGTGTAGTGGTATTATCGCTGGATTAGTAACTGTGGGAGAGCATGATTTGGGGAAGCCTGTGTTGGACTGGTGAGTACAAAGTTAAAAATCACACAACACCAGGTTATGGTCGAACACCTCTATTTGGATGTATTAGCTTTCAGAGCACTGCTCCTCCATCAAGTGGTTGTGGAGTGTATGATCGTATGACACACAATTTAAAGCAAAACTTTACAGTGTGATGTAACCGAAATTATATATCGAAAGAGACCTGAATTGTTTGTTAAGTCTCACCTCTTTTTGAATTACCATGTTGGTTTCACTTCTTTCATATGTAAATCGCAGAACTTTCTTAAAGTTACATTCTCAAGTGATCTTTAACAATTGGTGTCATGTCGGCCCAGATCATACATTGAAGGTGTGAGGTGGATTAATGCAGTTTTTGAGGAAAATAAAATGTAATTCGGCAGTTACAAATTCACCCCACAAATCTATATGTGTGTTTGTGCCTGCAGGTATGTATGTATGGGAGGGGGTGTTATGAGTGTCTGTGAGAGAGTGTGTGTGAATGTAAAGGGGTATAGGTCTTTAAGAGGGTGTGTGGGAGTGTACGTGTCAGCATATGAGAGAGAACTTGTGTATGAGAGAGTCTGCGTGAGTGTTTGGGTCTGTAGGAGTGTGTGTGTGTCTGTAGGAGTGTGTGTGTGTGTATGATTGTCTATGTGTGTGTGTGTGTCTCTTTGAGTGTGCATCTGTCTTTGTCTGTGTCTGTGTCTGTGTCTGTACATCTCTGTCTGTGTCTGTGTGTGTGTGTGTGTGTCATGCGGTTGAGTCACCTGTAGTGTGACATGAACCCAAGATCCCGGTTGAGGCCTTCCCCATGGGTACCGAACTTGGTTATCAGCCTCTGCTCGTCCACTGTGCATTGTTGCCTGTCACAAAGTCCGCCTTGGAGGACAGTTGCCTGCAGGCAAGAATGCCCTGAGGCATGGTACATTTGCAAGACCAAGCAGAGGCTATGGCAACAGATGAATGGACAACTCACAACAATCAACAGACAGGAGTGGTCCCTCCCATTCAGAGAATACATCAGCGATCTGGGACATTCGGTCTCGGATCTTTGGGTGACTATGTTCCAAGGCGGACTTCGGGACAGGCAACAACACAAAGTGGCCAACCAGAGGCTGATAGCCAAGTTCGGTACCCATGGGGTTGGCCTTAATTGGGACCTTGGGTTCATGTCATACTACAGGTGACCCCATTGCACTATACACACACACACACACACACACACACACACACACACACACACACACAGATGCACACACACACAGACTCACACACAGATAGACGTACAAACACAGACAGATGCACACACACAGACACTCCTACATATACTCTGACACACACAGACTCCTACAGACACACACACACACACACACACACACACACACTCCTACAGACACACACATACTCCTACAGAGCCATACACTCAGGTAGGCCCTCTTTCATACACAAGCTCTCTCTCATATGCTCACACATACACTCCCACACTCACATGCACCCTCTCACCTACCTATGCCTCTTTACACTCACACTCACACTGTCGGAGAAATTGTGTCCTGGTACAATTTGGCCAATTTGCTTTTGTGGGCCTATCGTGGGTTAGTAAATCTTTTCCCACACACATACATATACATACACACTCTCTCTCAGACCCTCATAACACCACACACACACACACACACACATGCACACATACACATATAAGCTTGTGGGGTGAATCTATCCTTGAAGAATTACATTTTATTTTGGTCATAAACTGTATGAATCCATGTAAGATTCTGTCAATCCATTTTTTCGATTGGAATCAGTCTGACCATTGTGGCACAGACAGTCTCACACAGGGAGCTAAAACCTTCAATACATTATCTGGGCCGACATGAGACCAATTGTTAAGGTTCACTTGAGAATGCAACTTTTAAAAAGAGTTCTGCGATTTAAACATGAAAGAACTGAAACCAACATGTTTATACTAAAAGATGAGAGACTTAACAAACAATTCAGGTCTTTTTCAATATATAATTTCAGTTACATCACACTGTAAAATTCGCTCTAAATTCTGTGTCAAATGATCTGAGACTCCACAACCACCTGATGAAGGAGCAGCATTCTGAAAGCTAATGCTTTCAAATACACCTGTTCAACTATAACCTGGTGATGTGTGATTTTTAACATGGGAGAGGATGGTGTAGTGGTATTGTCACTGGATTAGTAACTGTGGGAGAGGATGGTGTAATGGTATTATTACTGGATTACTAACTGTGAGAGAGGATGTTGTAGTGGTATTATTACTGGATTAGTAACTGTAGGAGAGGATGGTGTAGTGGTATTGTCACTGGATTAGTAACTGTGGGAGTGATGGTGTAATGAATATTGTCACCAGATTAATAACTGTAGGAGAGGGTGGTGTAGTAGTATCGTCACTGGATTATATTAGATTAGATTCCCTTCAGTGTGGAAACAGACCCTTTCGGCCTAACCAGTCCACACTGACCCTCCGAAGAGTAACCCACCCAGACCCATTTTCCTCTGACTAATGCACCTTACATTAAGGGCTATTTAACATGGCCAATTCTCCTGACCTGCACATCTTTGAACTGTGGGTGCAAACCAGAGCACCCGGAGGAAATCCACGCAGATGCGAAAAGAATGTGCAAACTCCACACAGACAGTTGCCCAAGGCTGGAATCAAAATGGGACCCTGGCGCTGTGAGGCAGCAGTGCTAACCGCTATACAATCCTCTCTCACAGTTACTAATCCAGTGACAATATCACTACAACATCCTTTCTCACAGTTATTAACCACCAGAGTTAGTAACTGTGGGAGAGGATGGTGTAGTGGTATTGTCACAAGGTAAGTAATCTAGAGGGACAGGCAAATTCTTTTTCATCAGGAATTGACAATGATTAGCAGCAGAATTTAAATTGATGAAAATTAAATGCAACAAGTAAATATATTCAAATTTAAATTGAATCTGTGGGTATGGAGTCTCATGTAGTCTGGACAATGTAAGTCTGACAGATTTCCTCCCCTGAAGGACAAGATTAAATCATTGAGCTTATGAAAATTGATGATATTGCCAAGGTGACCATAACAAACTTCAATTTCTCAGCTTGTGAACTATATTTAATATATAGTGCACTATATAGACCCCAGGTAATATTCCTGAGACCTCTTTTCAAATCCTGCTAAGGCAAATGGGGGAATTAGAATTCAATAAAAATTTAGAGTGAAACATCTAATGATAGCTATATATACATTGTTGATTTTTGGTTAAAAGACATCTTTTTCACTAACCTGGTCTGGCCTATGTGTGACTCCAGACCCGGAGCAATATGGTTGACTCTTAACTGCCCTCTAAGCAATTAGGGATGGGCAATAAATGCTGACATTAGCAGTGATACCCTCAGCCTGTGAGTGAATTTACAGAAAAAAAGTCCACCAATCATGGGATTTGAACTCACACTCCCAGTGCATTAATGTTAGAGCCTGAATAACTCGTGCAGCGAAATTTTCACTATGCCACTCAGTCAACAAAGGTAGGTGCCTAGAAAAAAGCACAATGTTGAAGAACAAATACTCCCACAGCTTCAAACTTCAGGCTAAAGACCACAGTCATCACATAGAAATTGATGAGAACGAGGATTCTTCCTACTTAACCCACAAGAGTCACATGGTGCCTTAGTGACTCCATCAGAGTCATTGTCTAATGGGTACATTGGCGCTGGTTAGATTATTGTGAGGCTCCTATAACTCGGTTTGCACATGCTGAAGTTCCAAAAACCTTGATGCAGTCTGAACTGAGCCTGAGCTATTCTCAGTTTAAGCCTTTGAGCTGTCACTGAGGAACTAAGGGAGATAGATCGCATTTGGTAAAGAAAAGTTGATAGAGACAGAGGGAGTGGAGAAAAGATAAAGGAGAGACAGAGATATTGAAAGGTGAGTAAAGGGAAGAGATGGAGGTATGGAAAGAGGCAACAAAAGAGAGAGGAAGACAGGGGTGTGAGAAGGGATGTCAGAGAAAAGCATATAGAGAGAGGAAAATGACAGCGAGACAGTGAAATGAAAGCCTGAGGAAGAAAGGGCGTGAAAGAAAGAAAGTGTGAAGTAGAGAGAAGGTCAAAGGGAGCCAGAGAGACAGAGAGGAAGAAACAGAGATAAAAAATAGAGAGAAAAAGAAAGAAGGAGCAAACAAGAAGAAAGAGGGCTGACGTTTCAAAGCCGGGTCAGGAACCTCATCCTCGGCTGAATTTTGGGTGGTGAACCAGTGCCCAAATTGTGTTCCTCTCACAATGAGATTCTTAAATGTAAGTGGGCTGATTGAGAGGGGTGTGATCTGGGCACCTAATCAGTGATTGGAACTCTTTCCCTTCTGCCAAGCACCTTTTTTAATGGTGGCAGCCATGTTAGTGCAACGAGTGGCTATGGTAGCACCTCACATGGGGTTTATACATCATAGAGTTTTAAAAACAAATAGCAGCAATGGGACACTCTTCAGTGTGTTGGTGCAGACTTGATGGACCAAGTGGCCACTTTCCACACTTTAGGAACCCTTACTATTCCCTTCCCTCCCTCCCAGTACCTCTAGCAATTGAAAATCCAACCAAGAGATTGAACAGCATATTGGATAAGGAAATACTCCAGTTTTCATTGGTCGTACAGATTCTTAATAAACATAAGTAACTGGCTTCTGCAACTCCTGGATTCCAGACTGACTAAATCAATATTTAATTTTGCCAACTTTTTGATTTACTATTTGTTATGCAAACAACAGCCCTCATTAAAATCACTCTATAAGGCAAACATTCTGTTGACACTCACTAGGTAGTTTTCTGTGCAGCATTTCCCAGCGGCTGGTTTGCCAGTTGGATTCTGATCTGGCTGCATGAGAAATGCAGATTGCAGTTTGTTCACCAACAATATTTTCCCTATAGTGCCAGTTATCACCCAACTTTGTAATTTTACTTCCCCGAGGGCACAGCCTTAGAATAAAGAGATAAGGAGAAACTTCTTCAGCCAGAGAGTGGTGATTCTATGTAATTCATTGCCTCAGAAGGCTGTGGAGGCTAAGACATTGTGTATATTTAAGATAGAGATAGATAGGCTCTTGATTGTCAAGGGTTACAGGGAGAAAGTGGGAGAATGGGGTTGAGAAACTTATCAGCCATGATTGAATGGTGGAGCAGACTCAATGGGCTGAATGGCCTAATTTCTGCTCCTATATCTTATGGTATTATGGTCTTATCAGGAACCATTGTCAAAAAACAAAAACGAAAAAGAAAGAACAAAGGATAGTACAACACAGGAACAGGCCCTTCAGCCCACCATACCATATCAATGAATGATTCCTTTGTAAGCTAAAAACCTTTTGCCTCCATGCAGTTTGTATTCCTTTATTTCCTGCCTATTCATGTATCTGTCAAGATGCCTTTTAATTATTGCTATTGTATCTACCTCCACTACCTCCTCTGGCAGCACAGTCAAAACACTTACCACTCTCTGTGTAAAAAAAAAAGAAAAACAAAAATATAGCTTGTAGAGAGTCCATCAGCCCTGAGCCAGCTCATCACCGTCAATGATGCCTGTGTCACCATCCCTCCACGATTGAACCCAACCAACATCAAAGGCGCCGAACCTCAGGAGCCATCTTTGCCATTGGGCTGATACTCTTCTGTCACTTCTATCTCACATCGAGTCAGAGATGTACAACATGGAAACAGACCCTTCGGTCCAACTCGTCCATGCTGACCAGATATCCTAAACCAATCCAGTCCCATTTGTCAGCACTTGGCCCATATCCCTCTGAACCCTTCCTATTCATATACCCATCCAGGTGACTTTTAAATGTTGCAATTGTACCAGCCTCCACCACTTCCTCTGGCAACCCACACCGTACATGCACCATCCTCTGCATGAAAAAGCCCCTTTTAAATCTTTCCCCTCTTAAACTTTGCACCTTTAAACATTTCCTGCTGGTCAATATCTCAATATATTCTTAACCTGCTTGGAATGCAGTGCTCCATGAAGTTCAAGACTGCCTGACTGTGGAGAGACATGATGTGGAGATGCCAGTCTTGGGCTGGGATGGACAAAGTTAAAATCACACAACACCAGGTTATAGTCCAACAGGTTTATTTGGAAGTAGGAGCTTTCGGAGTGCTATTCCTTCATCAGGTAGCTAGTTACCCAATGAATGGACAGTACTCTGAAAGCTTGTACCTCCAAATCAATCTGTTGGACTAAAACCTGGTGTTGTGCGATTTTTCACTTGGTTGTGGAGAGGAGTTGGAGCACCATTGGGAGATGATAGGCAAAGTGCAAATTGCACACACTGCACTAGAATGCAGAGGTGTGGGACCACATGGGATAAATATGGATTTTAACAGCTTCCTCATTTCCCCTCCCCCCCACATTATCCCAGTCCCAAGCCTCCAACTCGGCACCGCCCTCCTGACCTGTTTATCACTCACCACTCTGACCTATCACCTTCTCCCTCACCTTTATCCACCTATCACTTTCTCAGCTACCTTCCCCCCAACCCACACCCCGCTTTTTATCTCTCAGCCCCTTGGCCCACAAGCCTCACTCCTGATGAAGGGCTTATGCCCGAAACGTTAACTCTCCTGCTCCTTGGATGCTGCCTGACCTGCTGTGCTTTTCGAGCCAGCACCATACTCTCGACTCTGATTTCCTGCATCTGCAGTCCTCACATTCTCCTGGAGGTCTGGGACAGCCCAGCTTACTGTCATTATTATAACCTTGCAACTACGCTCCACTTCGGGATCCAGGAAAGTGTTAGAGCCACGTTATGATGGAAGAAGCCAGAAGGAAGCCCTGGTCTTTGGCAGTTACTTGTAGCATGAAGTGAGCAGGTCTTTTCAATCCTCTACACACTGTGAATGGTTCAATAACAAACTGCTGCAAAAATACATGATGTGGAGGTTTCGGTGTTGGACTGGGGTGGACAAAGTTAGAAGTCACATGACACCAGGTAATAGTCCAACAGGTTTATTTGAAGTCACAAGCTTTCAGGTGACCTGACGAAGGAGCAGTGCTTCAAAAGCCAGTGAATTCAAATAAACCGAGTGGACTATAACCTGGTGTTGGGCAAAAATACATGATTTATAATTTGCACCAAGAAATCTCAATGCTGATCATATGTTGGCAAGCACTCAGTGCAAAGCAACAAAAATTCCACAACTACGGTACAGTATTGTATTTTTGTGCTGATGTATAAAGTGAGGATGAGAAACAGGAACAATCAAGGAAGTTGCAAACATGACTGTTACAGCATAGAAACAGACCATTTGGTCCAACCACTTCATGCTGAACATAATCCCAAGCTAAACTATCCCCACCTGCCCGCACCTGGTCCATATCCCTCCAAACCGTTTTTATTCATGTACTTATCCATCTGCATTTACCATGGCGTCAGGGTTAGGGCAGTTCTGAAGAGTCATACTGGACTCAAAACATTAACTCAAAACAGATGCTGCCAGATGTGTTGAGTTTCCCTAGCAATTTATTTTTTTAGGTAAGGTTGGGGTACCTCTGCTGTCCTCACCTCAGACAACACAAAGATGGGTGGAGGGACAAATAGTGTTGAGGACGTGGGGAGGCTACAGAAGGACTGGGATGTCTAGGAGAGTGGGCAGATGGAATACAAGGTGGGAAAGAGTGAGGGTATGCACTTTGGTCGTAAGAATACTGATGTAGACTATTTTCTAAACCGGGAAAGGCTTCAGAATTCTGAAGCACAAAGGAATTTAGGAGCCTTAGTTCAGGATTCTCTTAAGATGAACATGAAGGTTCAGTTGGCAGTTAGGAAGGCAAATGCAATTTTAGCATTCATTTCAAGAGGGCTAGAATACAAGAACAGAAGGTGTACTGCTGAAGCCAGATAAGGTTCTGTTCAAACCACATTTGGAATATTGTGAGCAGTAATGGGCCCTGTGTCTAAGGGTGGGTGTGCTGGCCATAGAAAGGGTGCAGAAGAGGTTTACAACAATGATCCCAGGGATTAGGAGCTTGTTATATGAGGAGTGGTTGAGGACTCTAGATCTGTACTCAATGGAGTTTAGAAGGATGGGGGGGGGAAGGGGGTGTCATGTTGAAACTTACAGAATACTGAAAGGCCTGGATAGAATGAACATGGAGAAGATGTTTCCAATAGCAGGACAGACGAGGACCCAGAGCCAAAGCTTCAGAGAGGCGGTGACCCTTTCACACTGAGATAAGGAGGAATCTCTTCAGCCAGAGGGTGGGGATTCTGTGGAACTCATTGCTGCAGAGGGCTGTGGAGGCGAAACCACGAAGCACATTTGATACAGAGTTAGGTATGTTCTTGATTGGTAAGGGGATCAAGGGTTACAGGGAGAAGGCAGGAGAATGGGGTTGAGAAACATATCAGCCATGATTAAATAGTGGGGCAGACATGATTGCCTAATTATGTTCCTACATCTTACAGCCCTCAGATCACTGGTGGACAGTCTTCCTTTGTGTTTCCTTCATGACTTAGGAGGCCTGACAAACAGAAGTAATGAGGTCCAAGAGACTATTAAAATAACAGCTACAGGATTGGGTGACAAGTGCATACACAGGCCGCTGTTATCCCCAAGCAGCTGGAAGCTGTGCACTTTTTGGCAGCTCTTTTTAGTGTATAGTAAACAGCTACAACTCACTGCTAAAGAGTTTGATATCAAACTGCTGTAAAAATGTATGATTTATGATTTGCACCACGGTTCTCAGTGCTGATGATATGTTAGCAAACACTCAGTACGAAGCATTGAGAACTTCACAAATATGATACAGTAATGTATTTTTGTGCTGATGTGAGGTGAGTTAAAGTGAGTGAGTCATTTGTTGTCCGGATACATTCTGTAACCGCTTCCTGACTTTTGATCACACTTACAAATTCTGAGTATTTTCATTTTCAACAAATGAATTGATACTGATCTCGTACAGCATGGTTTCTTCGCCTGCAGGAACTGATCAAATCTCCCTGCACTCTGAATTACAGTCAACATAATGACAATCTGTGAATGCTTGGTCAAGCAAAATCACAGGCAAGAAAGATAGACAGTGAGTAACAATGGCTGCATTCAGATTAGTCCTTGCGACTCGAGTTGGGGAAGCTGAGGATAAACTCTTTCCTTTGTTGAGGGAGGTGTCTAGACCAAGTGATGCACATATGCCATCCTGCCCTCTCTAGATTAGTGGAGTAGGCTTACTGGTTTGCAGCTCAATGAGGTGACCAAAAAATTAGGTATTACAGAAACATAGGAGTAGGAGTAGGAATAGTCCATTCAGCCCCTTGAACGTGTTCTGCCATTCTAAATCTGGCTGCCCTGTACTGTTCTTGCCTGGCTTGGTGAACTAGAGGCCAGTTACCACAATCACTGATGCCCATCAAAGGGATCTACCCCCTCACTCATCACCTAAATATTTCCAATCCAAAATTTCCCTCTATTTGTCCAGTCCACCCTGGCTCATCATGTTGCAGTTATGCAGGATATTGGTTAGACCACTTTTGGAATAGTGTGCTCAAACCTCGTCTCCCTGCTCCAGAAAAGATGTTATTAAACTTGAAAAGGTGCACAAAGATTTACAAGGATGTTGCCTGGTGTAGAGGGTTTGAGCAATAGAGGGAGGCTGAATCGGCTGCAGCTAGTTTCTCTGGAGCATCAGAGGTTCAGGTGTGACTTTATAGAGGTTTATAAAACCATGAAAGGCATGGATAGGGTGAACAGCCAAGGACTTTTTCCCAGGGTCAGATAGTTCAAAACTAGAGGGCATAGTTTTAAGGTGAGAGGGGAAAGGTTTAAAAGTGGCCTAAGCTGCAACTTTTTCACACAGAGGGTGGTGCATGTATGGAATGAGCTGCCAGAGGAAGTGATGGAGGTTGGTACAATTCCAACATTTAACATTATCTGGATGAGTATATGAATAGGAAGGTGTCAGAGGGATATAGACCAAATGCTGACAACTGGGACTAGATTAGTTGAGGATATCTGGTTGGCGTGGACGAGTTGGAGTGAAGGGTCTGTTTCTGTGCTGTACATCTCCATGACTCTATGTGCCCCGAACACCATTGCTTCCCTGTCTGATTCCCTTGATAGCATTTGTGTAAAACAGGAGATTGGCACATGGATGCACAATGGAAGAACCACTACAGGTATGATGGGCTGAATAGCCTCCTTCCATGCCATAAGAGTTCTGTGATTCCATGAACAGCAGACTTTATGGTGACCATACATTAGACAATAAAGCAGTGGCACTTAGGAATGTTTGAATGAATGCGACAGTCATTCAGGCCGGAACCTAACTTATGTTATGGCACATGGATGCAACTTTGCCATAATCCTTGTTGACCAATTGTAGCAACATTGAGACAACATCAGCACTGTCAATCACCCGCACAGAGAGAATTCCAGGAATCCGCTCTTTTAAGATGCAGCTACCACTCACCTCACTCAGTTGATGTTAAATGTCTGGCCTGTCTTCTTGCTAATCACAAATCCACCAACACTACATCTTCACCTCCATCTGTACGTTTGGGGACAGATTTTCTATTACCATGGAGAACACACCACTCCCAATCAGCCTTTTCCCATAAGCCCACTGAGATGGCTGCCTATATGTCCAGTTGTGTTAAAATTATCAGCTTTTGGATGGGTTCACTGGTTTAACATTAGATTTGATGGTCCTGTCACAATCACTGCCTTCGGGATGGATACCTACTTCCCCTCAATTCCCCGTACCCCCATGCCCATTGTGGAGGCCCCTCAACATTGTCCTTTATGCTGGGTGCAGGCTGCTCAATTGGTGAGGAGAAGATAAGGTGAAGCTTGAGTGGTGTCATATGAGGTAACCACCTATCTTGATCACTGGGCCCAACGTAGGGACTTACCTCATTTTGAGCACTGTATCTTTTTACAAGATGCCTGCAGGTTTAGAGCGTCCAAAGGAAATGGCGTAGCTCCCCGTCAGTAAATGTTCATGGCATCCAGAAGACTCCCTTTGCCTCAGAAACTTCTAGTTTGCCTGCACACCAGGTAACATGGAGCGTCGTGTGGATGAACACACCATCCTGCATTTCTGGACCGGAACAACATCTGGTTCTAATGCCTCTTCTGTCACTGCAATGTTGGCACTGCCAGCTGGTAGTATAACTTGTTTCTGAAACCGCATCCCCCCCACCCCCACCTCGTATAGTGCAAAACCAGAACACCCCCAGTCCCCCAGGTGACACCTTAAACTCTGTGAAAATACCTTGAACTGCCTAGTTGTCATGGTAATCAGAAAATGGAAATATTATGCAGGAAATATTAAACTAGTCCAGGTGGTTGTTTCAGAGAGAAAGAGAGAGAGAGAGAGAGAGGAGCAAAATGGTGTAATAATGCATCTAAATTGTACTTACTGAAGTTTGTAGATAGGTTCAAGATTTTTTAAGTTAGCAGACACTACATTTCATCCCGACAGCTTCGTAAAACAACATCCACTCTACACTGAGGCTGCACGTCTAAGATATATGCATCCTATGTTTCAGTAGCAACAATATTTTTGTTAAGGGAGAAAAACAAGTAAAAATCATCCACAAAAATGTAACTTCAGAACCACACAAGTTTTCCAGAGGAAATCGATTCATGGAAATTATCCAGCAATAAAGACCAGACGGAATTTGGTTTCGAACTGCATATTCTTGTGACGCAATTCATTCAACAGTGAAAACAGAACTTGCCAACCACCAGCCGTTCAACTGCATTGCAAAACAGCTGAAGCAAGTACTGTCTGGTAAGATATGTGATGTTTGTCAAGAATGCAGCCACTTTACAGTTTGTTCCAAAAAGGATCTGCTTCTTAGTAACATTACTGTGATCGATTAACCTCCAATTCAAGTTCCCTATCTGAGATGTGGAATATTGTATAGAAAAAAAGCAATACCACTTATAAAGATACTGTCGAAGAGTCATAGAGTCACACAGCATGGAAAAAGACCCTTTGGTCTGACCACATTCCCAAACTAAACGAGCCTGCACTTGGCCCTTCTCCCTCTAAACCTTTGCAATTCAGGAACTTATCCAACTGTCTTTTAAATGTTGCAACTGTACCCGCATCCACCACTTTCCGTGATGGGTTCATTCCACACATGAGCCACTCTCTGTGTAAAAAGGTTGCCCCTGATGTCCTTTTTAAATCTTGCTTCTCCTACCTTACAAAATATGTCCCCTGGGTTTGAACTTCCCCACCCTAGGGAAAAGTCCCTTGTATTCACCTTAAGTATGCCTCTCATGAGTTTAGAAACCACAATAAGGTCACCCCTCAGCCTCCTTCACTGCATTTCCAGCATTTCCAGTGTATTTTTAGAAACCAAACCTCTATTCCTGGCAACATCCTGGTAAATCATTTCTAAATCCTCTCCAGTTCACTAATATCCTTCCTATAACAGAGTGACCAAAACTGGACACAGTACTCCAGAAGAGGCCTCACTAATGTCGTGTACAACCTCAACATGACGTCCCAACTCCTATGGTCAAAGGTCTGACCAATGAAGGCAAGCGTGCTAAACACCTTCTTAACCACCTTATAAGACCATAAGACCATAAGACCATAACTGGATTAGTGGTGCTGGAAGAGCACAGCAGTTCAGGCAGCATCCAACGAGCAGCGAAATCAACGTTTCGGGCAAAAGCCCTTCATCAGGAATAAAGGCAGTGAGCCTGAAGCATGGAGAGATAAGCTAGAGGAGGGTGGGGGTGGGGAGAGAGTAGCATAGAATACAATGGGTGAGTGGGGGAGGAGATGAAGGTGATAGGTCAAGGAGGAGAGGGTGGAGTGGATAGGTGGAAAAGAAGATAGGCAGGTCAGACAAGTCAAGGAGACAGTAACTGAGCTGCAAGTTTGAAACTAGGATGAGGTGGGTGAAGGGGAAATGAGGAAGCTGTTGAAGTCCGCATTGATGCCCTGGGGTTGAAGTGTTCCGAGGCGGAAGATGAGGCGTTCTTCCTCCAGGCGTCGGGTGGTGAGGGAGCGGCGGTGAAGGAGGCCCAGGACCTCCATGTCCTCGGCAGAGTGGGAAGGGGAGTTGAAATGTTGGGCCACGGGGCGGTTTGGTTGATTGGTGCGGGTGTCTCGGAGATGTTCCCTAAAGTGCTCTGCTAGGAGGCGCCCAGTCTCCCCAATGTAGAGGAGACCACATCGGGAGTTTTACCATAAGACCATAAGACATAGGAGTGGAAGTAAGGCCATTCGGCCCATCGAGTCCACTCCGCCATTCAATCATGGCTGATGCGCATTTCAGCTCCACTTACCAGCGTTCTCCCCGTAGCCCTTAATTCCTCTAGATTACGAGAATCTACCTGTGACACAAATTTCAAAGAATTATGTACCTGAACCCTGAGGTCTCGCTGTTCTACAGTACTACCCTGCCATTAATTGTATAAGCCCCATCCTTGTTTGTTTACCAAAATCCAATACATAACATTTATCCCAATTAAACTCCATCTGTCTCTCCTTAGCCCATTGACCCAATTCACCAAGATCTCTTTGTAATCTTGGATAACCTTCTTCATTGTCCACTAAAGCTACCAATTTTGGTGTCATCCGTAAACTTGCTTACATACGTCCTCAATTCTCATCCAAATCATTTATATAAAAACAAACAAAAGTGGACCCAGTACCGATCCCTGTGGAACACCATACTCTCTGTCACAAAGCCAATTGGCAAGCTCACCCTGAAACCCATGTGATCTAACTTTACTAATTAGTCTGCCATGCAGAACCTTGCCAAAGGCTAAAATCTAAGCAAATAACGTCTACCACTCTTCCCTCATCAAATTTTTGTTACTTAATTAAAAACTCAATCAAGTTTGTGAACACACAATTTCTTTCACACAAAATACAGTGGCACAGTGGTTAGCACTGCTGCCTCACAGTGCCAAAGACATGGGTTCAATTCCTGCTGCATGGGTTTCCTGCGGGTGTTCCGGTTTCCTCCCCCAGTCCAAAAATGTGCATGTTAGGTGAATTGGCCATGCTAAATTGCCCGTAGTGTTAGGTGTAGGGGAATGGGTCTGGGTGGGTTGCTCTTTGGAGAGTTGGTGTGGACTTGTTGGGCTGAAGGGCCTGTTTCCACACTGTAAGTAATTTAACCTAAAAAAAAAGTAATCTAATCTTAAAAAAAAACATGCTGACTATCCTTAATCATTCCTTATGCATGTAAAGCCTATCTTTCAGAAGCACCAACAACAAATTACTCACCACCAGTGCCAGACTCACAGCTCCATAGTTTCCAGGTGTCTCCTTTCAGCTGTTCTTAAACAAAGGCATAACATTAGTCATCTGCAGTACTTCTGTGTTTAGAGATGATACAAATATTTCTGCTAGTGGGCCCACAATATCCTCCCAAACTTCCCAAAACATCTTCGAATTCATTTGATCAGGTCCCGGAGATGTATCTATGTTTATGTTTTCTAAAACCTCCAGCTCTTTCTCTTCTGTAATATAAACTAGTTTCCATTTCTTTCTCACAGTTAAAAACTAATGTGAAATATTCAGTTACTATGTCTCTCATCTCATGGAGTTCAATGTAAAGACAACCTCATTGAACTTTAAGGGTCCTGCTCTCTGTTTAGTTGCTCTTTTGCTCTTGATGTATTTGCAGAGTCTTTTTCTGCCAAGGCTATCTCATTTCCCCTCTTTGCCTTCCTAACTTCCTTCTCAAGAATGCCCTGAAACTCTTTATATTCTTCAAGAGATCCCAGTTGTCTATATCCAATACAGTCAGTTTTGATGTAACATGTTAGTTTAGTTCTCATGTTATAAGACATTCATAAAATAGTGCGCCATTTCAACTAGTGGGGCCAGAGTTGCATTATACCCAACACAGGTAAGGGAATTTCCCATTCGACAGATAACAGTCTAATTCTTCAATCATGTTAAAACCAATTTGCATTGAAGAACCACACGTTATAGCAGAACCGACTGGGTATGATTCTTCCTCATTCTTGGCTAAAACCTCAAGATCTGTATTCATCCATTATTCCCTAATCTTACCAGCCTTGCCTCTCACTCTAACAGGGACATAATGCCTCTAAACTCTTGTTATCATACTTATGAAGGCCTCCTACTTGTCAGTCATCCCTCTACCTGCAAACAGTCTACTTCAATTAACTTGTGAAAGTTCTTGTTTTATACCTTTAAAGTTTTCCTTACTTCAATTAGAACTTTTATGGAAGACTTATCTCTTTCCGTATATTTTAAAACTGATTGTATAATGATTACTAGTCCCTGATTAACACTTTAGTCACTTCTCCTACTCTAGTAGGAACATTGACATATCGATAAAGAAACTTTTCTTCAACACATTTAGATTAGATTACTTACAGTGTGGAAACAGGCCCTTCAGCCCAACAAGTCCACACCGACCAGTCGAAGCAAACCCACTCAGACTCATTCCCCTATGTTTACCCCTGCACCTAACACTACGGGCAATTTAGCATGGCCAATTCACCTGACCTGCACATCTTTGGATTATGGGAGGAAACCAGAACAAACCCACGCAGACACGGGGACAATGTGCAAACTCCACACAGTCAGAGAACTTGGGTCTCTGGCGCTGTGAGGCAGCAATGCTAACCACTGTGCCACCCACATTTAACAAATTCTTCACCATGCAAATCTTTAACACTATAGTAGTCCCAGTCAATGTTGGAAAATTAAAATTGCAACTACTATTGCAACCTTATTATCCTTACATATATTTTCTCTCTACACACTTGCTCCTCAATTTCTCTCTGACTATTGGGAGGTCTGTCGTATAATCCCATCATTCCTTTTTTATTTCTAATTTTAATCCATATATTTTCACTAAATGATCCCTCTGAAATATCTTTGTTAATTACTGTAGTAATGTTTTCCTTCATCTAAACTGCCATTCCCCCTCCTCACCTGCCTCTCTTACTATCCCTCCTATCACATGGAAAAGCACAACATTGAGCTGTCCTTCCCTCAGTCAAGTTTCTGCTTTGTAAAAAAAAACAAAACAGATCGCATTCAGTTATCAATTTTCTGCCTATCTTTCTTTACTCATTCACAGGATATAGGCATCACTGGCAACGAATTTATTCTCATCTTGAATTGCCCTTGAGAAGACGATGGGTGAGCTGCCTTCTTAAACTGCTGCAGTCCATTTGTGTGGGCACGCCCACATGTAGGTTTTGCTCTAGGATTTTGATTCAGTGAAAATGGAGGAAGACTGACGTGTTTCCAAGTGATGATGGTGCTTGACCTGGAGGACAATCTGCTGACTGCCCTTATTTTTCTGGGTAGATTCCGAATCTTCAGCAGGAACATCATGGACAGTTATGTGCGCCACATATATAAAGACGAGAACGCATTAAAGAGTATCGGGTGATGAGGGGGTGACCTCAGGTTTATAGAATCAAGACGGACTTGGATAGGGTAAATAGACAAAGTCTCTTCTCTGGGGTGGGGAACGTCCAGAACTAGAGGGCATAGATTTAGGGTGAGAGGAGAAAAAAATTAAAAGGGACCTAAGGGGCAACATTTTCACACAGAGGGTGGTGCATGTATGGAATGTGCTGCCAGAGGAAGTGATGGAGGCTGGTATAACAACAACATTTAAAATGCATCAGGGTGGCTATATGAAGAGGGGTTTTGAGTGATATGGGCCAAGTGCTTGCAAATGGGACGAGATTAGTTTGGGATATCTAGTCGGCATGGATGAGTTGGACCAAATGGTCTGTTTTCGTACTGTACATCTCCATGACTCTAAGTGGTTTAAATGTATGGTCCCAGGAATGATAAACGTCAGCAATGAGGGTAAATTGAAGGAGTTGAGACTGTTCACCTTGGAGGCTGCCAGGAAATTTAATAGAGATTTTCAAAGTCATGAGCGGGTTAAATAAAAATAGGGATGAAGCTGTTCCTATTCATTAAAAGATCAAGAACTAGGGAGCTTACATTTAAATTGGCAGGGAAATGAAGCATTGGTGATGTGAGGAAGACAAAGCAGACAGTGAGTAGTTTGGGTATGTAATACACTGCTTGGAAATATAATGGATGCAGTTTAATTGAAACATTCAAGAGGGGCATTGGATGACTATTTGGATAGAAATGGTGTGCAGGAAAATGAGGAAAAGGTAAGAGACCACATTAGGAGATAGAACTGGTGCAGGCATGGTGGGCTGAATGGCCTCATTCTATATTGTAACAGTTCTGTGATGCTACGATTCCAGTTCTTAAAAGTCATGGACATGGAAGCAACTGTCAAATTAGCCCTAATGCTGTGCATCTTGTGGATGTTACAGACAGGGTGCCGTTAGTGATGAGAATGAATATTACTGGTCATGGATGATGCCCTAAATCAAGCTGCTTTGTCTTGGATGGCAATGAGTTTCCTAAGTGTTCTTGAAGCAGCCCTCATCAAGGTAAATGGAGAATGTCCCAGCACCTTTCTGATATTTGCATCGTAGATGGTGAACAGCCTTTGAGAAGGTAAAGAGGAGAGTCACTCAGTGCAGAAATTTCCAGCTACTCTTGTGACCACGGTATCTATGCAGATGATCTGGTTAAGGCTCTGGTCAATGGTGACATCCAGGATGTTGATTGTTGACGATTCAATGACGGACTTGTTTTTGAACCTTGACTTCAAAGAAGGGACTCAGCAACATGCTCCCCGTGTCTGCGTGGGTTTCCTCTGGGTGCTCCGCTCTCCTCCCACTATCCAAAGATGTGCAGGTTAGGTGAATTGGCCATGGGAAATTGCCTATAGTGTTCAGGGATGGATTAGCCATGGGAGATGCAGGGTTACAGGGATAGGGTAAGGGAGGTTGGTCTGCATGGGATGCTCGTCAGAGGGTCAGTGTGGACTCGATGGACTGAATGGCCTGCTTCCACACCGGAAGGATTTTATGATTCTATGTAATTCTCACAAACAACCATTGTTTCTCAATGACAACTGTGTATTTCTCCTTCATTTCTTTCTCGGTCAGACCTTCCTTTTAACAGTTGTATTAGTTGGTCTCAATCTCTCCGAAGACGTTGGGTTGATTCACAGTTTCAATTTGATGAATTGTTCAGTCTGAGTTTCCCAAAACAGGAAAATAGTGTTCACTCATTCATACTGATACATGCAGCTTCTGCAACATTCTGCAAAATAATTTCACTTCAAATGCTATTGAAAAGTAGGACAATTTTTTAAAGCCCAGTTGTTGTTATAATTTTTATTGAGTGTTTCTTTATGGGTTGATTTAATCCCATGCCAGAATAAATGATAGCATATTAATAATACAGTCCTTCAGATAATGTTTTTATATTTTCTAAATTGCAGAGAGTGTATTAAGCTGGCAGAGAAACAGGGAAGTGGAAGAGAGGGATGGTAATGAGAAAGGAGCAGGCGATATGTGATGAGGGAAAATGAAGAGTCAGACAGTGTCCTTGTTCTTGCTAGTGTGCAATTAAAACCTTGAACTTTGAAGCCAACTAATTATCCCTAGTTACGCTGGTTGACAACTAGGAAGTGCTAATGCTTTATACCTGTGAAGCAGATTTTAGTTTCTAATACCCTTGAGATGAAGAGACAGGCAGACGGAGGGAAGTGCACAACATAGAGAAAGCAATATTGTAGGATTATAGAGAACTGCCTGGAAAGTGGAGTTGAGGGTTACCATATCAGCCATGATCTCATTGAATGATGGAACAGACTTGATGGGTTGAGTGGCCTGTTCTACTCTTTGGTCTTATGTTCTTCAGATACACTGCAGCAGCTCACTTAAAATACTTGTAACAATACCTTTCATGTAATCTGGATTTCTTAAATAAGAGCAATGATATTGTCAAGACGCCATTAGTTCCTAGACACCCATTTGAAATATTGGGCTGTATTTCCATGCTGGCAGGGAGGCTGCATAGACATTCACTGGGCATTCAGGACCCAAAACTCACAGCGTCCATTCCCATCTCCTCAATTTTCAACAGCATAGGACATTAACCTTCCAAGCTCTACACCTGCGCCCAACACCCATTCCCCCCACCTCACTCCTTCCTGCCAGAGAGTGGAAATTTGTGTTGCCGTGTGCAAAGTGCATTAGGTGCTCCCGATGTGGTCTTCTCTACATTGGGTACACCAAAAGTAAACTTAGGGAACAGTCACCAAGTATCTTAGCTTGGCCTGCAGGGACCAACTGGACCTCCCAGTAACCACCCATTTCAATTCCCCTCACCACTCCCTTTCCGACATGACCATCCTTGGCCTCCTCCATTGCCACAACAAAATGAACCAAACTGCAAATTAGAGGAACAACACCTCATCTTTCGCCTGGGCACCCTACAGCCAGGAGGACTCAACATTGAGTCCTCCAATTTCAAATAACCTCCACTCCCATCCCTCAACTCCCTTCCTGGCCTCTCTCTTCCACTCCTCCCAGCCAACTACCAGATTAATTCCTCCCATTGACCAACCAGGTTTACCCTCTGCCTGTCTTCACATATCCCATCTTCACTATCCTGCCCCTGCCATCCTCTTTATCTGCAGCTCCCCTTGTACCCACCCGCAGTCCTCAAGAAGGGTTATACCTGAAACGTTGACTTATCCACCTCCTGATGCTGCCTAGCTTACTGTGTTCTTCCAGCCTTCTGCTTGTCTACCTAGCATCCCATAAGTACCCATCGATTCACCTTTTAATTGTGCAAATTGATCAGACAACTCTTCTGTTCATCTCACTAGCATTAATTTCCACTAAATTGGTAGAATTAAGACACAAGTCCAAGAGAAATATGAATAGGAGGAGGCCATTTGGCCCCTCAAGCCTGGTTCCCCATTCAGTAGGATCATGGCTGATGTGGCATTCCACATTTCCAAAGCCTTTCCCCTGACTCTTGATTTCCCCAGTTGATGAAGAATCTATCTAACTCAGCCTTAAATTTAAACAAGACCCCACTGGTCTCTGTGGCAAGAAGTTCCAAAGACTCACAACCTTTTCAGGGAAAACAATACCTCCTCATCACAGTGTAAAATTGGTGCCTTAATTCTGACATTATATCCTCTGGTCCTTGATAATCTTATGAAGGGAAACATCCTCTCAGCATTTACCCTGTCAAACCTCTTAAGAATCCTTTATCTTTCAAAGAGATCATCTCTCATTCCTCTAAATTCCAATAAGTACATCTGGATGGGTATATGAATAGGAAGGGTGTAGAGGGATATGGACCAAGTGCTGGCAAATGGGATTAGATTAGGTTAGGATACCTGGTCAGCATGGATAATTTAGACCAAAAAGTCTGTTCCTGTGCTGTACATCTCTATGACTCTATGACTCTTAAGTAGAGTCCCAACCTGTTTAAACATGCTCTCATTAAAATAATCTTTCCATGCCAGTATCACTCTAGTGAACCCAATTACTAATTCTGTTTCCTTTTCTGTGGATGTCATCTGATCTACTGAGTATTTCCAGTATTTGATGTGTTCCTGTCATTTCCTCTTCTAATAACTAACTGCATTTGCATGTTAGCTTTTTATAATTTGAACACATTGACTGAAACCTTCTGTGTACTCACATTTTTGGCAGGCGATAGCCTAATTTTGTTATCACTGCACTGTTAATGCAGAGAGCCACTTAATGTTCTGGGGACTGGGTTATAATCCTACCATGGCAGATGGTGAAATTTGAATTCAATAAAATATCTGGAATTAAAAATCTAATGATGACTGTGAATCCATGGTCAAGTGTCAGGAAAAACCCATCTGGTCCATTAACGTCTTTTCAAGAAGGAAACTGCCATCCCTACCTGGTCTGGCCTACAAGTGATTCGAGACCCACAGCAACATGGTTGATTTTTAATTGCCCTCTGTGCAATTACGGGTGGGCAATAAATGCTGGGTCAACCAGTGACACCCTCATCCCATGAATGAATGAAGAAAAACTCCCAAACTCTCACCATCTTACAACTTCCCTGCTTTTCTATTTGACCTACAGGAGTGGATTAACGTTATAAGTGCCCACATTATCTGTCGCATTCCTGTCACTCACCTAACCTAGTTTTATCTCATTGCAAACTCTTTGTATCCGCTACACAACTTACTTTCTCACCTGTACAAACTCACCATGCATTAATCGCTCTTAATCTTTTTTATCCCAGCAAAGGTGCGTTCAGCATCCAAGAATGTTCCCTTCATTGGTATAACTTTATCTGCCTAGCTAGTTTATGTCTCTTAAAATCTCTTGCAGATTTCTCAAACACCTGTTTCCTTTCGTATATCTGTGCTGACTCAGTCATGCATGTTATGATTTTCGATGAAGTCTGTTACCACATCCTTCACAACAGAATCCAATATTTCCCTGCCTAGTGGTGCCAGGGTAACTAACCTTGAGTTCCCTATTTCCGCATTCACTTCTCTTTTAAGTAACAATTGCATTAGCTAATTTCCAACTCATGGGGTCCATTCTGGGATCTGAATGATACTCAGAAATCATTATTTAGGTGATAGTCTTTTCAGAAGTTTGCTGTTTTCGGTGAAGGAGGTCACAGAAAGGAAGTTTGATTGAAAATCTCAATGAGTCACTGCAGTGGTTTCTGTAGCCTGTAGTGGAGAGGTCTCTGAAATTCAAGTAGCTAGCATTAATCCTTCCTGATCTCATTCTTTGGCTGTTCATAATTGCTATATCTTAAATCCAATCCTTGTGGCTACAATGTCGCTGTAGCAGGAATATTATTTCATAACAGGGGTTTCCTGATGCCAAGTGTGGATTTGTACGAAGTATGTTGATGCAATTTGGAAAGTATTTGCAGGCCTCACTGTTACTGTGCAAGAAACCTTGCAAAACATGCAAAACTGTTGTTCAAAGGAAATCAAGAAGGCAGAACCTGACTTCAGATCGACTTAGAGGGTCTAAACTGACTTTATTGCTTGACTTACAAACAGAAAAGACTGGAAATTCTCAGCATGTATCTGTGAAATGTCCTCATGTGAAAACTGTTCTTTTTTTGTGTGCGATATTAAACCAGCTCCTGTCTGCACTCACAAGGGATGTAAAACATTCCATTATGTTATTTTGAAGAAGAACAGAAAAGCTTTCCTTTCTCCTGTATATCTCAAACAACATCATTAAAAGAAATCTGATTATTACCACATTGCTTTTGTTAGAAATTACAGTATGTGAATTTGCTGTTTCATTTCCCATGTTACAACAGTATTTAGTTTTCAAAGGCGCTTCCATTGGCTGCAAAATGCTGTCTCAAGGTAATGAAAGGAGAACTATTTATTTTCTGTTTGCTCTTAAGAGAAGAATTGTTTTTATTCTTTCATTTGATATGGGTATCATTTGGTAGGCTTGGAGAATGTGGTGATGAGCTGTCTTCTTGAACAGCTGCAGTTCATTGTGGTAGACACTCCAATAGTGCCATTCGGAGGTTCATTGTAGGGTTCTGACCTGACGACAGCAATGAAACAGCAATATGAGTGCAACTCAAACAATTCGAGAGGCTTGACACAATTCAGGGTGAAACAGCCTTCATGACTGGCACCATCCACTCTCTCCATCACCAATGCTCAAGACCATCTACAAGATGCATTGCAGGAAGCACCAAGGCTCCAAATGAACAACTGCTACAGTCTAAAAGAACAAGATTCACACCACCTTCAAGTTCCACCCCAAGCCTTCGCCATCCTCATTTGGAAAGATATCGCTGTTCCTTCCATGTCAGTGAGTCAAAATCATGAACTCTCTGCCAGCTGGCGTTATTGGTCTAATCACAGCCCGTGGACTGCAGTGGTTTAAGAAGGCAGCTCGCCACCACCTACTCAAGGGCAACTAGAGACAGGCAGTAAACAATGACCCAGCCAGCGACACCCACATCCCATGGATTTTCCATAATCAGAGATTTGCTGAGTGACTCCACTGGGTTTCGTTCAACTGAATTAATATACAGCCCTGTAATCAGTGAGCCCTGAATAGACATGAACATGCATTTAAGATATGAACACTCTTTGTTGGATTATGTGCCTATGTTCCTGGAGCGATTCAAGTGCATCTGCAAATTAATACATTCTGACTACAGCAAATAGCAACCTGCTTTCATTGTTACTGGGTCAAGTATCTGGAACTCCCCCATCAAACACTGACAACTTCCATGACTGCATCTTGAAAAGTAAGTTAAAAGAAAGGGATCATGTGATCTTTGGGGGCATCTGCCTGAGAGTAAGCCTGAATGCTTTAATTGTCAGATCAAAAGGAGGGTCTCATTGTGTTATTTATCGAAAGAGAGGTGGGAAATTTGAAGAGCAGGTGGCAACATAGGAATTTGTAGCAGGAGAGAATCATTCCACCACCTCATCCTCAGGGCACATGGATGGGTTAGGGAATATGTGTGACATCTAAACCTGCAGAATAAATTTTAAACGTCTTATTATTTCACCCCAGTGCTGCCATGAAAAGGGGATGCAACAAGAGTCAAAAGGTGATGTTATAGTCATAAAAACAAGCCTGATTGAAATGGCACTGTGGAAGCTTATTTTTGCCTTAATTCTTGCCCCTATTGTGGAGGTGGACTGGAGTGGACAAAGTTAAAAATCATTCCTGATGAAGGGTTTTTGCCCGAAACGTCGATTTTCCTGCTCCTCAGATGCTACCTGACCTGCTTTGCTTCTCTAGCACCACTCTAATCTAAAGTTAAAAATCGCACCACAAGAGGTTACAGTTCAACAGGTTTATTTGGAGCACGCTAGCTTTCGGAGCACTGCTCCCTGATGAAAAAACAGCATTCTGAAAGCTTCCAAATAAACCTGTTGGACTATAACCTGGCGTTGTGTGATTTTTAACTTTTCCCCCTATTGTTAAGTGTGAATAAACTTGCTGCAGCACGTCTATTATTTTATCTGCTAATAGATTTCACAGCTGACTTCCACATGTGGTTTCTCTTTATTTTCAGGCAAAAGGTCTAAAGTGACCCTTTGTTGCTGAGCAGCTGAACTATGCATCTCATTCATTGTCTTTTGCTAACCACAAGCTTCACTTGATAGTGCCATGCATTTGATGTTTTGATTCTTTTGGGCAGAGATGTGTCTCAACTCTCCACACTGCTCTTTGCTCCCCGAAAACACAGCTCTATGAACACTATCCCTTTGAGATCACTATGAATTTGCATGCTAACAATGCAGCAGAGAGTCAAGTATTTGCAGATGTGAGGCCTTCATGTAAGTTATTTGTTTACATCAGAGAAATATTGATTTATGGACACAGGCTAGATTATCACCTTCTAATGTGCCTCACTTCGGTACTCTTTAAGATATGTTTATGAAATGTGGGTATTGCTAACTAGGCCAGCAGTTTTTGCCCATCCTTAATTGCCCAAAGGGCAGTTAAGGTCAAACACTTTGTTGTGGGTCTAGAGTTATATGTAGGTCAGACCAGGAATGGATGGCAGATTTCTTTCCCTTGAGGGTGTTGGTGAACAAGATGGGATTCCATAAGACCATAAGACATAGGAGTGGAAGTAAGGCCGTTTGGCCCATCGAGTCCACTCCGCCATTCAATCATGGCTGATGGGCATTTCAACTCCACTTACCCGCATTCTCCCTGTAGTCCTTAATTCCTTGTGACATCAAGAATTTATCAATCTCTGCCTTGAAGACATTTAGTGTCCCAGCCTCCACTGCACTCCGCGGCAATGAATTCCACAGGCCCACCACTCTCTGGCTGAAGAAATGTCTCCGCATTTCTGTTCTGAATTTACCCCCTCTAATTCTAAGGCTGTGTCCACGGGTCCTAGTCTCCTTGCCTAACGGAAACAATTTCCACCCTTTCCAAGCCATGTATTATCTTGTAAGTTTCTATTAGATCTCCCCTTAATTCCATCTTCATGATGGAATTGAATATACCTAAAAAGCACTTGCCTTCCAGACTCTGTGGATCTTTTGCACCGGTTCAAACTCAGTTTGCCTGAGAGCATGTCCACCTCATAAACTGGGCAGGTCCTCACGTCCCATGAGTTAGAATGGTGAGTTCCCAATGGTTGTCTCTGTTTGAGAGCATTGGTCAAATTCCAGTGTATGGGGACCAATGGGGGCTAATGACCAGGCAGGAGACAGAGAATGAGGCAGCAAGAGGAGAAGGTGGAAGGTGAGGACGTTGGAGAACGAGAGAGTGAGGGTAGAACATTCCAGAAACTCAAACTCCATGCAGTTGGCAGCTGCAATGACACCATAGGCACAATCTTTCTGTGACCTTGGGGCCACTTGCCTGCCACCTGGAGAATTGGTGAGGAACATTATGGAAAGTTCCACTGAGCCACAAGCCAATCAGGCAGTGGCCACCCACCACCAACGAGACCCAGAGGGCAGACACCTTGGCTACAGAGAACAGTGGGCCAATCAGAGAGCAGCAAATCTTATCCTCAGCAGTGCCAATGCAGAAAGATGGAGCTGTGGACCCAGTAACAACCAATGAGGATTGCATAGGAGTGGCGGGGAGTGAGGACAGGAATGGGTTGCCAATGCTGATTCTGCTTAATTATATCATAAAGCTCTAAAAGTTCTGCTATTACATCCTTTAGAATCACTCTAGCTTTTTCCCAAGGACAGGTATTTGTGAATTGGTCTAAAATTGCCTGTCTTTTGGCAGGGGGTACATTGGCAGTTTTCTCATTCACTAGGAAGTTTCCCATTAAGGTCCAGGGCACTTAGCAGTCTTTAGCACCTGTAGGCTTCCTAGTAATGTTTCTACCATGGTAGTTATTATGTTTATTTCCTCCTCGACCTTTAGCCTCTTAATTAATTTGAATGCTATTTGTGATTTCTGTTGTGAAGGCTGATGAGAAATATTTGTTCCATTCCATTTCCTGGTTCCTCAATATTATTTTCCCACTCTCGTTCCCAAAGGTGCTCATGTTGCCTCTGTTTTTCTTTTTATGTACTTAAAGATACTCTTACTGTCTGTTTTTATGTTACTTGCTAGTTTAGCCTCATAGTTAATTTTATGTCTTTGTTACTTTTGGTCATCTTTTGAAACTTACCAAATACTCTGCATTACACTAAATGTTGTCACATTGTATGTAGTTACTTTCAATTTGGCACTGTCCTTAAATTCTCTGGATAGCCATTATTGGGTTTACCCATTTCCAATAATCATTCTTCACTTGGTTATATCTACAAAGCACATCCACTAATTTACATCAGTCACCTTTTCTAGTAAACAGTTTTCCCCGTGTACTCTAAATGGATGGCATCGTGGCTCAGTAGTTAGCACAGCTGCCTCACAGTGCCAGGGACCCAGGTTCAGTTCCAGCCCTGGCTGACTGTCTTGTGTGGAGTTTGTTCTGCATGGGTTTCCTCCTGCAGACCAAGGATGTACAAGTCAGGTGAAATTGCTTATGTAAATTGCCCATAGAGTTAGTACATTAGTCAGAGGGAAATGGGTCTGGCTGTGTTACTCTTCAGAGGGTTGGTGTGGACTTGTTGGGCTAAATGGCCTGTTTCCACAGTGTAGGGAATCTAATCTACCCAATTCTACTCTCATTCCCATTCACCTACCTTTATTTAAGTTCAAAGGAGTTGTTTGTAACCCACTTTCCTTACTTTCAAACTAAATAATTAATTCTACCATGTTATGGTTACAGTTCACTCCGGGATTGTTTATTCTAAGATCAGTGATTAATCCTGTCTCTTACCAGATCCAAAATAACTTGATTTCTGCTTGGATCCAGAGCATATTATTATAGGACACCATCCAGAATACACTATTATAAATTATTTCTTGCAACTACCTCTGCCAATTTGATTTTGCTAATCTTTATGAACATATGAGATGTGGGAGGTTGTCAAAGATAAGTTGAATATAGTGCAGGATAGGCGTGTCCCTTTAAAAAAAGGGATAGGAAAGGCAAGATTCATGAACCATGGATGACAGGAGAAATTGTGCGACTAGCCAAGAGGAAAAGGGAAACATACATAAGGTCCAGGCAGCTAAGAACAGAACGGGCCTTGGAGGAATAGTGGGAGAGTAGGACCAATCTTAAATGAGGAACAAGCGGGCTAAAAGTGGTCATGAAATAACTTTAGCAAGCAGAATTAAGGAGAATTCCAAGGCCTTTTATTCATATATAAGAGGCAAGACAGTAACTAGAGAAAAGGTTGGCCCACTAAAGGATAAGGTTGTGTGTCAAACCTGAGAAAATGGGTGAGATTCTCAATAATTATTTTGCATCAGTGTTCACTGAGGAGAAGGACATGATGAATGTTGAGATTAGAGATAGATATTTGTTTACTCTGGATCACGTTGACATAAGGAAGGAAGATGTGTTGGGCAGGCTAAAGGATATTAAGATGGACAAAGCCCCAGGACTGATGGGATCTATCCCAGCTTGCAGAGGGAGGTGAGAGAGGAAATAACTTGGCTCCTGACACATATCTTTGTAGCATCCTTAAACACAGGTGAAGTGCCGGAGGACTGGAAGGTTGCTCATGTTGTCCCCCTGGACAAAAAGGGTGGTAGAGATATTCCAGGTAACTATAGACCAGTGAGCCTGACATCAGTGGTGGGAAAGTTGCTGAAGAAGGTACTGAGGGATAAAATTTATTTATATTTGGAAAAGAATAGGTTTATCAGTGATAAGCAACATGGTTTTGTGCGGGTAAGATCGTGCCTTACCAACTCAATAGAGTTCTTTGAGAAAGTGACCAAGTTGATAGATGAAGGTAGGGCTGTTGATGTCATATACATGGAATTTAGGAAGGTATTTGATAAGGTTCCCCATGATAAACTAATGCAGAAAGTGAAGTCACATGGTATGCAGGGTGTTCTAGCTAGGTGGATAAAGAACTGGTTGAGCAACAGGAGACAGAGAGTAGTAGTTGAAGAGAGTTTCTCAAAATGGAGAAAGGTGACCAGTGCTTCCACAGGGATCGGTGCTGGGGCCACAGTTGTTTGTGATATAGATAAATGATCTGGAAGAGGGCATTGGTGGTCTGATCAGTAAGTTTGCAGATGACACAAAAATTGGTGGAGTACCAGAAAGCATAGGGGACTGTCAAAGGTATGCAAGAGAACAAAAATAGACTGGAGAGTTGGGCGGAAAAGTGGCAGATGGAGTTCAATCCAGGCAAATGTGAGGTGATGCATTTTGGGAAGTCTAAATTCTAGAGCAAACTATACTGTAAATGGAAGAGCCTTGGGAAAAGTTGATGAGAAGAGAGATCTTGGAGTTCAGATCCATTTGTACCCTGAAGATTGCTGCACAGCTGAACGGAGTGGTCAAGAAGGTATACGGAATGCTTGCCTTCATTGGATGGGGTATTGAGTAAAAGAGCTGGCAGGTGATGTTAAAATTGTACAAGACTTTGGTTCGGCTGCATTTAGAATACTGTGTACAGTTATGGTCACCACATTACCAAAAGGATATGGATGCTTTGGAGACGGTGCAGAGAAGGTTTATGAGGATGTCTCTGGCATGGAAGGTGCTAGCTATGAAAAGAGTTTGAGTAGGTTAGGATTGTTTTCATTATAAGAAAGGGGGGACCTGACTGAGGTCTACAAAATCATAAAGGGTATTGACAGGGTGGATATAGAAAAGCTTTTGCCCAGGGTAAAGGATTCAGTAACGAGAGGTCACGTGTCAAAGGTGAGAGGAGAAACGTTTAAGGGGATACATGTGGAACGTACTTTACTCAGACGGTGGTAGGTGCCTGGAACACATTGCCAGTAGAAGTAGTAGAAGCAGAGATGGTAGATTCATTTAAGGTACATCTGGACAGATGTATGAGTGGGTGGGGAGCAGAGGGATATAGATCCTTAGGAATTAGACAATAGGTTTAGACAGTGGATTTGGATCGGCACAGGTTTGGAGGGCTGAAGGGCCTGTTCCTGGGCTGTAAATTTTCTTTGTTCTTTGTTCTTATAAATTCAGCTCAGTCTGCCTAATTAGGTATTCTTTCTACCTCCAAACCACCAGCAAAAGATTCTGCCTCAGTATCTCTCTGAAATCTTCCATCGTATCCATCCTGAGGTCTGGTGCTCAAAAGTGAATCACTTTCCTCCACACTGAGTGAGGAGGAGGTTTTGTGACAACTCACTGCATTGACAAAGATTGTAGCTATAGATTTTTTGTTGCCATCTGCCTTAAGTGGTTGAGAAAACAAATCTCTACTCTCGAATCCTTCATTATCCATCCATTGACTTAGACAGCGATCTCCCTTTTTTGTGATCCTAGAGCTTTGCTTGCTTCTTATTCTCTCACCCATTTTCTAGTACGATTAGGGAAAAGGGAACATTTGCTTTACTTGCCTTTAATGGTCAGTGCATTGAGTGCAGGAGTTGGGAGGTCATGTTCCAGCTGTACAGGACATTGATCAGGGATATGGGCTAAGTGCTGGCAAGTGGGACAAGATTAATGTAGGATATCTTGTCAGCATGGATGAGTTGGACTGAAGAGTCTGTTTCCATGCTGTACATGTCTATGACTTTATGACTCTATAACACAATTAAAGTAAGGACTTACTGCTGATACTCCATACATTGTGATCTTTGTGTGGTTTGAGTCCTTGTTGGAAAGAGGCAAGAACCTCAATGATGTGGAGTCCCTCAGTATAACAAAACAATCCTGGAACTCTCGTCTTTACCGCGAAAAATGATGAAGCTGAAGGTTGACACCAGTCAGCATCCTTGAGCAAAAATGAAAGACTGAGCTGAAGTTAAAATAGCTCAGGCAATTTTCAACAAAGCTGACTTCTCAGACTGAAGTTTAGAAACTGGTTTCATTCTGAGCCTGGATGGTGGGTGGTGCAATTGCCTTACCTAATCTCTAATTAATGTGTCTTGCTATGAGACATTGGACTGTTTAAAAGGCCCCGTCAAATGTGATCATTCTTAGAATCAGTTTAGGAAGGAGTTTGAAGTCGAAGATAAAAGTTTACTTTCCTCATCAGTTACCCAAAGAGATCTGTCCTTTCCAAGAAGTTTTGTAGTTTTTCTTTCTGCCTGGTCCCTATTTTAACCAGACAAGAATGTATTCTCGGCCCAGAATTCTCCATCAGGTCTGTCAGGGCCACTGGTGCAAAGTTCCTGGAATTTTACAGAACTTGTGTTGGCAAGGCTTCAGTGGTTAGCACTTTCACCTCTGAATCAGAAACTTGTGAACTTGGGCTGTACTCTGGAGACTAAAGGAATCGTTAGTGCGATACCGAGAGGACACTGTATCACAGGAGCCACCACTGTTAGATTGAAACGTCACACATCTCCAGCCCCTAAAACCGACCCTGCAAATATTTCACTCTTCAGATCACCCACATATACCCCTTTGAAAAGTGATCTCATTTTGCCATGATTGCCTTGCCATCTGGTGGCAATCATCAGTATTAAATCTGTATTCATTTGACAATCATGGGTGAAGTTACTGATGGACACAAAACACCCTTATTTTTGCAATCCAGTGTTCCTTTAATGCTTCTGGGGTTTTCAGATCCGCTACCTGTAGAATGGTGCTCTGTAGATTGGTCATGTCGTGATCAGTATACGCTGAAAAGTATCATCTCAATGGTCCCTATCACTTTTATGTGAAATGGGATTGATAATATCTCTAAAAATACATGGGCTGGTTGCATCATTAGGAGAGGGAGAGGCGGATGGGTGTTGGTAATGTCATTGGATTGGTAATCGAGAACCTTGGGCTGTTTAATGTCCCGAAGGCATGGCTTCCAATGTTACCTTGTCAGATGATTCTTTGTCACCTTCTGATTCTTTACATAGTGTCATAGAGTCATACAGCATGGGAACAGATTCTTCAGTCCCACCAGTTTCCAAACTAATCTAGTCCCACCTGCTAGAGCTTGGCCCCCATATCCCTCCAAACCTTTCCTATTCATGAACTTACCCAAATGTCGTGAATGTGCCTGCATCTACTGCTTCCTGTGAGAATTCATTTCACACACAAACCACTCTGTGTAACAAAAGCTGCTCCTCTATGACCTTTTTAAATTTTTCTCCCCTCACCTTAAAAAAAATGCTCCCCTAGTTTTCTGCTCTCCTACCCTGGGGAAAAGACCAGGTTATTTGCCTTGTAATGGATCAGGCCAGACCTCCCTTGAGATATTCTAAGAAGGTATCCTAGATCCTAGCTTATTGCTTATTTTAATGGCATCTGGGTGTTCCAGGAGTGATGTAGGCTGATCCAACCACTTGGCTTTAAGCAAAACAAGACTTAGTCATAGTCATAGAGATGTACAGCATGGAAACAGACCCTTCAGTCCAACCCGTCCATACCGACCAGATATCCCAACCCAATCTAGTCCCACCTGCCAGCACCTGGCCCATATCCCTCCAAACCCTTCCTATTCATATACCCATCCAAGTGCCTCTTAAATGTTGCAATTGTACCAGCCTCAACCACATCCTCTGGCAGCTCATTCCATACACGTACCACCCTCTGAGTGAAACCGTTGCCCCTTGGGTCTCTTTTATATCTTTCCCCTCTCACCCTAAACCTATGCCCTCTAGTTCTGGACTCCTCAACTCCAGGAAAAAGACTTTGCCTATTTACCCTATCCATGCCCCTAATAATTTTGTAAACATCTATAAGGCCATCCCTCAGCATCCTAAGATATGCATAACTTCCCTGAATTAATTTGATATAAAATTTGATCCTTGATCTGATTGTATCACTGTGGGTAATCTGTATCTCATGAAAACATTGAGTAACTCCTCTACAATCCTTTAGCTGTGATATTGCATAATAGAATGGCATCTGGACATCTAGTGAACACATCCATTATTGTTAACAAATACTGATTCACACTTTTTGTTTTAGATAGGGGTCCTAGATAATCAATTAAGACCCTTGTAAAAGGTTCCCCAAATGCAGGAATGGGTATTACAGGTACAGATTTTATTACTGTGTGTGGTTTTCCAATTACCTGACATGTGTGACATGTCTGGCAAAATTCAATTCCATCCTTATGCAGTCCAAGCCAGTAAAAATGTTTTTGGGTTTTAACGTGAGCTTCTCTTACCCCTAAATGATCTCCTGCTGGTAATTCATGTACTACCCACAACACCTCTTTTCTATAACCCACCGATAAAACAAATTGATGAACCTCTGCTCATTTCTAATCCACCTGAATATGTGGTGGTCTCCACTTCCTCATCAAGACATCATTACTAAGATAGTAACATTCGAGAATACACTCAGATTCTCTTCTGTTTCTGCTTTTTGATACAATTGCTCCAGGTTTTCATCTTTCTGTTGTAACTCAGTTAATTTCTTTGAAGTAAAAATATCCACTTTGTCCTCCACCTGTTCAGTTTTTGTCTCAACCATTCGATCAAACATGGTCTCTGGTAATTCAACTTCAATTCCTTATCTGTAATCTTTGATTTCTTCTCCTGTTTCAACTGATGGCTTCGTGACCTTGTTATCACACGGTCAGGAACATTTGCAGGATATACTTCATGTACGATCTCAGTTGCCTGATTTTCCATTGGCTTTTCAACCACAATAGGCAGCACTCCTCCTTGTGATCGAGCTGCATCATTACCAAGGACAAATTGTATTCCTGGAGCCGATCCTACTCCCACTTCTCCACTTTTTACCGGACACTCTAACCTCACTGCGCACAATGGAACACTTTTCATCCCACCATGAATTCCAAGTATTAGCACTTTTTCTGGCAATAGTCCTTCTGAGTTACATATCTCCTTATCTCTTAACATGGGTTTCCTTTTTACCCTGTGGTATGCTATCGTTATGATCTTCACTGAGATCTACTTTTCCCTTACCATGTGAGGATCTCTTTTCCTCAACTTCTATCCCTCACAGATTGAAATTGATGCTGGGAGCCAAATTTTGATTTCTGAACCAACTCATAACCATCCGCCATTTCAGCTGCTAATCTTGCCGTTTTAACTCTCTGCTCTTCCACATGAGTTCTCACTACCTCAGGAAGTGAATTTTTGAATTCCTCCGAAATAATTGTCTCTCTCAGATATGTTTGATCTATTTTTAATGCCTTTATCCACTTATCAAAAGTACTTTGTTTGATCATTTCAAACTCAATGTAGGTTTGACCAGGGTCCCTTGTTAGATTTCTGAAACATTGCCTGTAGGCTTCTGGCATAAGCTCATATGTACCTAAAATGGCTTTCCTCACCTCTTCATATGTCCAGATACCTCCTCTGATGGTGATGCAAATACCTCACTATCCCTACCTACCAACTTTCTTTGGATCAACAAAACCCACATGGTCACTGGCCAATTTATTTGTTTAGCCACTTTCTCATACGCATGAAAAAAGGCCTCCTTCCATATCCCTTTCATCAAATTTAGGCAATGCTTTGATATTCTTAAACAGATCCCCACCAGGTCTTTGGCTACGATGGGTTTGCTCATCTTCATTGTTTTCCTCACCAAGCCTTCCTTCCTTCTCCCTTCACCTCCATCCTTTGAAGTTGTCTTTCCTGCTTAATTGCCATGTTTTGAAGTTCAACCTCTTTCTCTTTCTCTTTCTCCCTACCTTCTCTCTCTTTTCCCCTTTCTTAGCGAGGGCCTTTCTTTCCATTTCTCTTTGATCTGCTGGGGCAATTCTTTCCTTTTCTCATTCCTATGCTTTTAACTGCAATTCAAATTGTTTCAGTTCTCATCAAGTTGCTTTCTCCTCAATTGAATTCGAGCCATTTTCAAAAGTTCTGATGGCCTAACCAGCCAGTTTAAATATCGAGCTGTTGCTGTAATTATGTCTCCTTTTCTCACAGACAAAGACAACCCCAACTCCAGCTTGTCTGCCAATTCCAACAGCTTTGCCTTGCTCCTGTTTCAAAAAAACTCCCAAATTCACTTCTTCCGTCCTCAGAAAACTCCCAGTGATTGAAAGAGCCATTACTACACAAAGCACTGTTTATACCAATAAAAAGCACTAACACCTACCACTCATCACCTTTGAATCCAAAGATCCTATGCAAAGTTGGAATTATAGAATCATCATGACAAAAGCTCACAATCTGTTATGGACCAGGCCAAATCCTCTCTCAAAATATTTAAAGAAGGTAGCCTAGACCCTAACGTTTTCCTATTTTAAAAGGCAGTTGTGAAGTGAGGGACTTGGGTGTGATGCAGCTGGTGAGCAGCCAGAAGTCGTGGTGCACATTGGCACCAATGACATAGCTAGGAAAAGAGATGAGGGGACGGCACAGTGGCTCAGTGGTTAGCACTGCTGCCTCACAGTGCCAGGGACCCAAGTTCGATTCCCACCTCAGGCAACTATCTGTATGGAGTTTGCACATTCTCCCCGTGTCTGTGTGGGTTTCCTCTGGGTGCTCCAGTTTCCTCCCACCATCCACAGATGTGCAGGTCAGGTGAAGTGGCCGTGCTAAACTGCACATAGTGATAGTGCATTAGTCAGGGGTAAATATAGACTAGGGGAATGGGTCTGGGTGGGTTACGCTTCAGAGGATCAGTGTGGACCTGTTGGGCCAAAGGGCCTGTTTCCATATGTTAGGGAATCTAATCATCTAAAAAATGATTTCAGGGAGTTAGGAGGGAGGGCCACAGATATGTAGATCATTGGGGTACCTTCTGGGGAAGGTGGGACCTGTACATGAAGGACGGATTGCACTTAAACTGGAGAGAAATCAATGTCCTGAGTGGGAGGTTTCGGGAGGAATTAGTTTAGCAGGGGAATGGGAACCAGAGCTACGGATCAGGAGAGAGGGTAGTTGTTGAATGGGCAAAGGGATGGGTTAAAGTATATCTGTTTCAATGCAAGGAGTGTCAGGAATAAGAATGATGAACTTAGAGCGTGAATCAGTACTTGGAACTGCGATGTGGCCATAACAGAGGCATGGATTTCACAGGGGCAGGAATGGTTGCTGGATGTTCCAGGGTTTAGGTCTTTTAAAAAGAACAGACAGTACGGTAAAAGAGGAGCGGCAGTAGCATTGTTAATTAGAGAGTGCATCACAACTACAGAAAAAGAGGTTGTTAAGGAGGGTTTGTCTACTGAGTCAGTACGGGTAGAAGTCAGTAATAGGAAAGGAGTACTGTATTGGGTGTTTTCTATCGACCCGCAATAACAGCAGACAGACGGTAGAACAGATTGAACAACAGATCTTGGAAAGGTGCATATGGAATGGATTTGTTGTTATGAGTAACTTCAACTTCCCCAATGTTGATTGGAACCTCCTTAGTGTCGATGGTCTGGATGGAGATGATTTTATCAGGTGTATCCAGGAAGGATTCCTGACTCAATATGTAGATAGACTGACAAGGGGGGAGTCTATGTTGGATTTGGTGCTAGGCAACAAGCCAGGCCAGGTGTCAAATGACTCAATGGGAGAGCATTTCAGTGACAGTGACCACAACTGTCTCACCTTTGCCATAGCCATGAAGAGAGATAGGAACAGACAGTATGGATTCCTGATGAAGGGCTTTTGCCCAAAATGTCAATTTTCCTGCTCCTCAGATGCTGTCTGACCTGCTTCTCCAGCACCATTCTAATCTTGACTCTACTCGATGTTTCGGGCAAAAGCCCTTCATCGGAATTCCTGTTGAAGAGCTTTTGCCCAAAACATTGATTCTCCTACTCCTCGTTGTTGCCTGACCACCTTCCCATACTAGGCAGAAGAGGGTCCTGCAGATGCTGGAGTAGAGTATGGGAAAATATTTAATTGGGGGAGGGGAACTTATGTTGCTATTAGACAGGAGTTGTGGAGTATAAATTGGGAACAATTGTTCTACGGGAAATGCACAACAGAAATGTGGAGGCTGCTTAAGGAGCACTAGTTGCGAGTGTTGGATAACTTTGTCCCATTGGGACGTGCAAGGAATGGTGAGGTGAAGGAGCCTTGGATGACAAGGGAAAAGCAGCTTTTCATCAAGAGGAAGGAGCAAGCTTATTTAGGTTGAGGAAACATGGAGCTGGAACGGCTTTAGAGGAATACAGGGTAGCTAGGAAAGAACTCAAAACTGGACTGAGGAGAGCTAGGAGGATGAACAAAAAACCTTGCAAAAGAAGGATTAGGGAAAACCCAAAGGTGTGAGGAATAAGAGAATGATCCGAGAAAGGGTAGTGCCGATCAGGGATAGTGGAGGGGACCTGTGTCTGGAGTCTGAAGAGGTAGGGAGGCCCTAAGTGAGTTTTTGCTTCAGTATTCACTAGAGAGAGGGACCTTGTGGATAGTGAAAACACCATGAACCAGGTTAATAACCAGACTGATATTAAGGAAGTGGATGTGCTGGAAATTCTGGGAAGCATGAAGATAGATAAGTCCCCAGGACCAGATGTATTTAAAGTCACTGCAGGAAGCGAGGAATGAGATTTCTGCACCTCTGGTGATGATCTTTGCATCATCACTCTCCATGGGAGAAGTACCGGATGATTGGAGGGAGGCAAATGTTGTTCCTCTGTTTAAGAAAGTGAATAGGGAAATCCCTGGGACTTACAGACCAGTCAGTCTTATGCCTGTGTTAAGCAAGGTACTGGAAAGGATTCTGAGAGATAGGCTTTATGACTATTTGGTAAAAAACGTAGTTTGATTAAATGGAGTCAGCATGGCTTTGTGAGGGGCAGGTCATGCCTCACAAGCCTTATTGAATTATTTGAAAATATGACAAGACAAGTTGACAAAGATCGAGCAGTGGATGTGGTGTATATGGATTTCAGTAAGGTTCCCTATGGTAGCCTCATTCAGAAAGTGTGGAGATATGGCATACAGAAAAATGTGGCAGTCTGGATACAGAATTGGCTGGCTGAAAGACGACAGTGAGTGGTAGTATTTCGCCTGGAGGTTAGTGACCAGTGGTGTCCCACAGGGATCTGTTCTTGGGCTTCTGCTCTTTGTAGTTTGTATAAATGACTTGGATGAAGAAGGGGAAGGATGGGTGAGTACGTTTGCCATGACACAAAGGTCAGTGGTGTTGTAGATAGTGTCAAGGGCTGTTGCAGGCTACAATAAGACACTGACAGGATGCAGAGCTGGGCTGACAAGTGGCAGATGGAGTTCAACCTGGATAAATGTGAAGTGAATCAACTTGGAAGGTTGAATTTGAATGCTGAATACAGAGTTAAAGACAGGATTCATGGCCGTGCGGAGGAACAGCAGGATCTTGGGGTCCACATACATAGATCCTTCAAAGTTACCACCTGAGTTGATAGGGTTGTTAAGAAGCCATATGGTGTGTTGGCTTTCATTAGCAGGGAGATTGAGTTTAAGAGCCGCAAGGGTTTGCTGCAGCTCTATAGAGCCCTGGTTAGACTACACTTGGAATATTGTGTCCAGTTCTGGTTGCCTCATTATAGGAAGGATGTAGTCGCTTTAGAGAGCATGCAGAGGAGATTTACCAGGATGCTGCCTGGACTGGAGGGCAAAGAAGGTTGAGTGAGCTTGGCTTTTCACACAGGAGAGAAGATGGAAGAGATGTGACTTGATAGAGATGTATAAGATAATGAGAGGCATTGGTCGAGAAGATAGCCAGAGACTTTTTCCCAGGGTGGAAATGGCTGTCATGACACATCATAATTTTAAGCTGATTAGAGGAAGGTATAAGGGAGATGTCAGAGGTAGGTTCTTTATGCAGACAGTAGTGGGTGCAGGGAATTCACTGCCAGCAGTGGTAGTAGAGTCAGAGATATTAGGGACATTTAAGCGACTGCTGTGCAAGCATATGGGGAGCAGTAGATTGAGGGATGTTCGGTTGATCTTAGATTAAGATAACCGCTTGGTCTCGCACCGTGGTCCAAAGGGCCTGTACTGTGCTGTACTATTCTATGTTCTATGTTCAAAACCACTAGGCTTTAAGCAGAGCTGAATTTATTTGAACACTACAGTTGAAACATGAACAAAAGAGCAGAATTTAGAATAAAGAACAAAAGAGAAGTGCAGCACAGGGACAGGCTCGTCGGCCCTCCAAGCCTGTGCTGATCATCGTGCCCTAACTAAACGAAAAACAAACCTTCTGCCCTTATTCAGTCCATATCCCTCTATTCCCTCCCTACTCATGTAACTATTCAGATGCCTCTTAAGTGTCCCCAATGTACCTGCTTCCACCACCTTTCCCAGCAGTGCATTCCAGGCTCCTACCAGTCCCTGCATGAAAAGCTTCCTGCACACATCTCCCTTAAACTTTCCCCCTCTCACCTTGAACCTGTGCTCTCTTTTAATTGAAACTTCAACCCTGGGAAAAAAGTCTCTGACTATCCATTCTATCTCTGCCTATCATAATTTTGTTGCCCTTTATCAGGTCTCCTCTCAGCTTCTGTCTTTCCAGTGAAAACAATCCTCGTCTTTTTAACCTTTCCTCATAGCCAATGCCCTCGAGACCAGACAACATCCTGATGAACCTTCTCTGCACTCCCTCCAAAGCTTCCACATCCTTCTGGTAGTGTGGTGACCAAAACTGCACACAATACTTCAAATGTGACCTAACAAGGGTGCAACATGGTTTACTGACTCTTCTACTCCATGCTCTGGCCAATGAAGGCAAGCATGAAATATGCCGCCTGAATCACCTTGGCCACCCTGTGTTGCCACTTTTAGTTAAATGTCGACCTGCACACCCAGATCCCTTTGTCTGTTAGTGTTTCCAAAGTTTCTGCCATTTGTACATAATGTAGAACAGTCAAGGGATGGAAAACCACATTCCTTTATCACAGCAGCCATTGCCATATCCTGTAATCTGAAGGTTTTAACAGCCAGTCAATTTGTACATCTCCTCTGAAAGGGTAAATATGTAAGGTAAATGTGGGTTTAGACAGCTGTGCAAATAGGATGCCAGGTGGGTAGAGGGTTGCTGTGTCAGGTCGGTAGTGTGCTAGTTAGTGGTGTCACAGGTGGGTTGGTGTCCTGGGTGTGGGATGCCAGGTGATAGGCTGTCAATTGGGAATGTGTAGGGTGCCAGGTAGGTAAGGTGCCAGTTGTGCAGGAGTAGAGTGCCAGGCAGGTAAAGTGCAAAAGGACCAGGTAAACATTGGCTCCTGAGCAGGTGAGCAGCTTGTGTGTGAACAACATAGTAGCAGAGGAGTGACCTAATTGAGGGAATGATCTGGCAGAGGAAGTGGTGGATGCGGATACGTTACATCGTTTAGAAGACATTTGGATAAGTACATGAATATGAAAGGTTTGAAGAGATATGGGCTAAGTGCAGGCAGGTGGTTTAGTTTGGGATTATGGTTGGCGTGGACTGGTTGGTCCAAATGGTTTGTTTCCAGACTGTATGACTCTATCACTCTATAAAGAAAAGCAAGAAAGCTAACTAATTTCACTCACCAATTGCTTATAAGCTGTTGACTTTAATCAGTGACTGAGAGTGTGTCACCTACCCTGTGCCTTCAGTAAACAAAGGAAAGGACTTGGATTGAAGGTCAGAGATCAGATGAACTTGGAAGAATCAAAAGGAAACCTGACTCAATCCTATAAATTGGTGTTGTTGAACTGCATTCCAATTTTTTTCCCTTCACCCATAAGGGGATTAAAGAACGCTAGTGTTTTTAAAATTCGTTTATGGAATGTGGGCGTCACTGGCTAGGCCAACAAATATTGCCCATCCCCAAAGGGCACTTAGGAGTCAACCACATTGCTGTGTGTCTGGAATCATATGTAGGCCAGACCAGATAGGGACTGCAGTTGCCTTCTCTAAAGGACATTAGTGAAGTAGATGGAGATTTCTGACAATCAACAAATGGTCATCATCAGATTTTTTTAGTGGTACTTATTCAACTCAAACCAAGGAATTCATTATTGACTTTCTGTCTGGATGTATCACTACCTGATATGGCAGCTGTACCATTCAAGTTTGGAGATGGTTACGGAGAGTGGTGAACTCAGCCCAGACAATCACAAAGGCCAACCTCCCATCTATAGAATCCATCTACCAGACCCACTGTCAAGGAAAGGCCACCAGCATTCTCAAAGATCTATCCCACCCTGGCAATGTTTTTCTACAACCTCTACCATCAGGGAGAAGGTACAGAAGTCTGAACGCACGCACCAGCCGGTTTCGAAACAATTTCTATTGTACTGTACTGAATGGACTCACAAACTCTTAACATTCGCCTGTACCTGTGTTTTTTGCTTTTGCTCCTGTTTATCTATTATTTACTACCGATGTTACTTAACTATGTTACTGTTGTGAGGAGGTCAGTGATGCGTTTACCTAATGAAGAAAATGTTGAAAATCAATATTTACAACATCTGCAATACTTTTGTGTTGCCCATCCCAAATTATCATTGAACTGAGAAGTTTTCTGGACCATTTCACAGAGAGCTAAAATTACCATAGCCATAGTACCCTACCATTAACTCTGTATAAGCCTGCACTCGTTTGCCTTACCAGTTGTCCTATGGTACAGGGCGATACGATGTTACCATGGTACTATAGCTATGGTAATTTTACCTCTCTGTGAAATGGTCCAGAAAACTTCTCAGTTCAATGATAATTTGGAATGGGCAACACAAAAGTATTGTAGATGTTGTAAATATTCATCTTCTTCATTAGGTAAACACATCACTGATCTCCTCACAACATTGAACTCTGTGGGGTTAGTGAAATAGTGGCAGCATGGATGCAACATGAACAAAGAAAATAGAGTTAAAAATCACACAACACTAAGTTATAGTCCAACAGGCTAATTTGGAAGTACTTGCTTTCAGAGCACTGCTGAAGGAGTCGCGCTCTGAAAGCAAGTCTATCCAAATACAGCTGTTGGATTATAACCTGGTGTTGTGTGATTTTTAAGTTTGTCCATGCCAGTCCAACCCCAGCACCTCCACGTCAAAGAAAACAGAGAGCAGGCGATGGGTGTTGATCAGTAAATTTTTGGATTGGAGAAATGGGTGCAGTGATAAATCTCATGGGTTCATATTAGAACCACGGCTGATTTTGCCTCATATGAGTGCTCTGAAGACCTATATGCAAGGGCAAAATGTCAAAGTGTACACTTGTCACAAAGACTGAGAGAATGACAGCAGTAGAGAGACATGCAGCACATGCAATTTAATGCAGAGTTGTACAAAGTATTGAAATTTATATAAGAGGTATGACATGGTAAACTAAAAGGTCCAGCTTTAAAATGGTTGCAACAAGGATCTGGGGGTATACATGCTCCAGACCTGAAGGTGGCAGCAAATACCTGCTAGGACTGATTAAAAACTGATCATTGGCTTCATAAGTAGTGTTCAAAAACAAGGAATGTTGGTGAAATATTTATAAAATGTTGCTGTGACCCCAACTGGGCACTCACAGTTGGAGGAGGATGCGAGAACGAGAATAGTAGCTGGGAAAAATGACTTAAGAAACAAACATAAAATGCTGGAGACATTCAGTGTCTGAGGAGAGAGAACAGAGTTAGTATCTGTAGTCCGGTACGACTTCTTCAAAGTTGAAAGGTGTTGGAAAATGTTTTGATATACTTCTGCTCGGCAGAGGCAAAGTGCAACCCCAAGGCGGTTTGTTAATGGTGGAGAAAGAGTAAGTTGTAAAAAGTTGTACAAATAAGTTGTAAAAAGGGTGTAAATGAAGGTATGAGAGGGACCTTTCCACAGAGGAAGTAAAGGAGACACAGACATGGTTATGTATGTGTTTGTGTGTATGGCGGGAGGGGAAAGGGGGAGCATAAGAAAAATGGAAATGCTACAGTCAGTTTCTGAAGTTATTGAATTCAATGTTGAGTCCTTGAGGCTGTAAAATGGAAAATGAGGTGTTGTTTCCTGAGTTTGGGTTGTGTTTTATTGGAGCTGACCCAGGGCAGAAATGAGGAACAGCAAGATGGTTTATTGACATGGCGAGCAACCAAGAAACCACAGTCATCCTGTGGACAGAGTGGAAGTATTCCATATAGCAGTCACTCGGTCTGCATTTTGATGTAAAGGAGACCGCATTGCGAGCAGCAAGTAATCTAAAGCGAGTCAAGTATAATTGCAGTGCTGCTTCACCTGGACAATGAGGAGGGAGGAGGTGAAAGAGCAGACGAAGGTGTTGTACCTTCTGCCATTTTATGAGAAGGTGCTATAAGGAGTGAGGAAACATGAGGAATGATGGAGGAGTAGATCAGGGAATCACAGAGGGAACAGTTCCTGTGAAGTGCTGACATTGTCGGGGAAGGTTACATGTGTTTGATTGTGGTGTCCTGCTAGAGGTGGTTAAATTAGTGAGGATGCCCTTTGAATGCAGAGACTATTGAGGTGCAAAGTGAGGACAAGGGGAACCCTTTCATAGTTCTGGGAAGGAGGGGAAATTGTGAGGACAGAAGTGCAGGAGATGGGTTGTACAGGGCTAAAGGCCCTGTCAGCCAAAGAGAGGGAAAATCCTCTGTTGAGGAAAAATGAGGTCATGTCAGAGGTAACCCAGTGGAAGTTGGCATCATCAGATCAGATGCTTCAGAGAAACTGAGAGGATGGGATGGAAAGTTTGCAGGAAGCAGGGTGTGAGGGCCTGTATTCATGGTAATTGTGTGAGCCAGAGTACCTGTGATGGAGTAGGAGAATCAATGTCTCAGGCATAAGTCGATTCTCCTGCTCCTCGGATGCTGCCTGACCTGCTGTGCTTTTCCAGCACCACACTCTTGACTCTGATCTCCAGCATCTGCAGTCCCTCACTTTCTCCCCGTAACTGTAATGGATATTGGTGCCAGTCTATCCTCAGAACTGGAAACAGCGAAAACAAAGAAGGGAACAGTCCAAATTGGACCAGGTGAAGGTGAGAAAAGGATGGAAATTGGAAGCAAAACTGATTTCCTTTTCCAACACCTGATGAGAGCAAGAAGCAGCATCGGAGATAGAGTTGTGGGTAGATACATGTTTGCAGTGGAATTAAAAAGTGTTCCACATACGCCACGCAAAGATACAGGCATAGCTGCGAGCCAGTTGCGTTCCCATGGCCACACCTTTGACTTGGAGAAATCGAGGTGAGTTAAAGGACAAGTTTCTCAAAGCAAAAGATTTTGAAATTGTGGAGAGATAGGAAAAGCTCAGGTTTTACCTTCAATGTGGAGAAGTTGAATGGGAGACTTGATCTTCAAAGTTATGTAAGTTTTCAGTTGATTGAATAGGAGAAATTATTTCTAGTATCTGAAGCATCCATAACTAGATTTCAGCTGATGAATAAAATAAATAAAGGCAACATAAGAGGGAAAAATATTCAATGAATTGTGATTTGGCATGTGCTACCTGAAAGGTGATGGAAGAACTTCCAATACTAAGTTTGTGAAGGGAATTGAAAAATATTCTTAAGAGCTTTGTATAAAATCATGGATACAACATGATTAATCCTGGAACTAATCTGAATCTCCCTGCCAGATTTATAACACAGTCACTGTGTAGAACAGGGTGGGATGGGTGGGGGGATGACAATAGTTAGGCATAATAATGGAGACACAAGACTTATACCTACCTCTTGTTAGTAATACACAGCTTACCAAAGAGTTAACAAAAATGTCTCCATCATCCCACTGTCTCATTAGAGAGTTGACTGGTGTCGGTTTCACCTGAGGGTGAAGTGAGAGGTTGAGAGGGAGAGTCCTTCATGGTAACCTCAACCATCAACAAGAATTGAACCCAGATGTCCACTCAGCTGAGCCAAAGATGTGAAGGCTAGGTGAATTGGCCATATTAAATTGCCCACAGTATCCAGGGATGTGCAGGCTAGGTAGATTAGTCATGAGAAATGCAAGGTTGCAGGAATATAGTGGGGGGATGCGGGATAAGACAGGGTGGGATGCTTTTCGGATGGTCAGTATGTATTCAAACAAAAGAACAAAAGGGAAGTACATCGCAAGAACAGGTCCTTCGGCCATCCAAGTCTGTGACGATCATTAAGCCTAACTAAACTAAAACAACACTACCCTTGATCAGTCCATATCCCTCTGTTATCTCCCTATTCATGTCACCATCCAGACGCCTCTTCAATGTCCCCAGTGTACCTGCTTCCACCATCTCTTCTGGCTGTGTGTTCCAGGCTCCTACCACTTCCTATGTGAAAAACTTCCCTCACACATCTCCCTTCTCCTCTCACCTTGAACCTGACCTCCCCCCGTAATTGAGTTAACAATTCCCTAACAACTGATAAATGAGCAGTGCTCCAAAAGTTAGTGCTACCAATTAAGCCTGTTGCACTATAACCTGGTGTTGTGTGATTTTTAACTTTGTCCACCCCACTCCAACACTGACACCTGCATGCCCTGTAAATGTAACTTCGCCCCTGAGGAAGAAACCTCTGAATGTCCACCCTATCTGTGCCTCTCATAATTGTGTAGACCTCTATCAGGTCTCCTCTCAATGCCATCTTTCCAGTGAAAACGATCTTAGTCTTTTTAACCTTTCCTCACAGCCAATGCCCTCGAGACCAGGCAACATCCCGGTGAAACTTCTCTGCATTCTGTCCAAAGCTTACATGTCATTCTGGTGGTGTGGCGACCAGAGTTGCACACAATACTCCAAATGCGGCCTGACAAGGGTTTTGTGGACTCAATGGGCTGATTCCACACTGCAGGGATTCAGTGATGCTACACATAGTTGCTGAGAAGTAACAAGCTGCATCTTGATGTAAAGGCCAAGAGTCTCTTATTCATGGTCCTTCCTTCACCACAGACAGCCGCACAACCATTGAGAATAGCACAGGAAGGAGGAGTGCTGGCAGTTCTCCACCCCAACCTCCAGCTACTTGTGGTTTGGACTCAGATGTCTCATCACATTCCAACAGAGGGGAGAGGCCATTTTCAGGGCCACGGGGAAGAGCCAGGGAGGGGTGTTGATTCATTCTGAAGTGAGCTGGTGAAGCAGGAAACCAAATGCTTTCAAAACATCAAGTCTACATTTAAGCAAGTGAATCATGCTTTATTAAACAAACTATAATGGTGAAATACAAAATAGAAATTGCTGCGAAAAAAAAAACTCAGCAGGTCTGGCAGCATTTCTGGGGAGAAATACAGAATTAATGTTTCAGCTCCAGTGACCCTTCATCAGAACAGATGGTCACTCATTCTCCTATGCTGGCCATCATCCACTCTTTTATCCGTCCAACAGTGTGTGTCTCTCTCTCTCTCTCTCTGTCTTTGAGCTGTACCCCCACCTATCGTTTACTCCTCAGCCCTCTCCCCAGCCTGTCTTCTGTATTAAAAAGCCATATTTTCCCAGCTACTGTCAGTTCTGAAGAAGGGTCTCTGGACCTGAAACGTTAACTCTGATTCCTCTCCACAGATGCTGCCAGACCCTGCTGAGCTTTTCCAGTAATTCCTGTTTTCTATCTGATTTCCAGCATCCGCAGTTCCTTTGGTTTTTTTAATAATGATGAGATGGTCAGAGAGAATATCACTGAAACCTTCTGCATATGGTTACATTATGAAGGCACTTTCCTTGCCCTGGGGTGAGACTTTAACTGGAATTTCAGGCTCGGGGCGGAGATGGCAGATCATGCAGATGTTGTGAAACTTGAAAGGGTTCAGAAATGATTTACAGGGATGTTGCCAGGGTTGGAGGATTTGAGCTACAGAGAGAGGCTGAACAGGCTGGGGCTGTTTTCCCTGGAGCATCGGAGGTTGAGGAGTGATCTTATAGAGGTTTACATAATTATGAGGGGCATGGATAGGGTAAATAGGCAAAGTCTTTTCCCTGGAGTCGGGGAGTCCAGAACTAGAGGGCATAGGTTTAGAGTGAGAAGGGAAAGATATAAAAGAGACTACCTTTTTCACGCAGAGGGTGGTACGTTTATGGAATGAACTGCCAGAGGAAGTGGTGGATGCTGGTACAATTGCAAATTTAAGAGGCATTTAGATGCGTATATGAATAGGAAGGGTTTGGAGGGATATGGGCCGGGGGATGGCAGGTGGGACAGATTGGGTTGGGATATCTGGTCGGCATGGACGGGTTGGATCGAAGGGTCTGTTTCCATGCTGTATATCTCTAGACTCTATGCCCATAACAGCTCCTCGATATCAATTGTACTTTTCTCAGTTGGTAATCCTTAACTGAATAAAATAGTTTGCACGGCCATTTCCAATGGCAGCTAATGCAAGCATATTTCAGTGGGCCCTGAGTCTCATATCAGCTAGTTGTGCCAGGGATGAACAATACGCTTCCCTGAAGGGTATGTTGGCCCAGTAGTTAGCTCTGCAACCTCACAGCACCAGGGACCTGGGTTCGCTTCCCATCTCAGGTGATTGTCTATGTGGAGTTTGCATATTCTCCCCATGTCTGCGTGGGTTTCCTCCAACAGTCCAAAGATGTGCAGGTTAGGTGAATTGGCTATGCTCAATTGCCCATAGTTTTGGGTTCAGTAATTGGGATAAATGTAGGGGAAAGGGTCTGGGTGGGTACTCTTGGGAGGGTTGTTGGGCTGAAGGTAACCTAATCACATGAAGAAACTATACATGATTTTTTTCCCTTCACAATAGTTTCATCAAATCATTCATCAGTTGAATTTAAATTGCACCAGCTGCCTGGGTGTGATTTGAGCTTATGTCCCCAGGGCATTAACTTGAGTTTATAGATTACTAATAAACGACGCTATACTACCATTGTTCATTTCCCCCCTCAGGCTATCAGCACCACAGAGTGAGTCATAGAATCCCTCCAGAGTGGAAGCAGGTCATTTGGCCCATCCTGATGAAGGGCTCCTGCCTGAAATGTCAATTTTCCTGCTCCTCAGATGCTGCCTGACCTGCTGTGCCTTTCCAGCACCACTCTAATCTTCACTCTAATCTCCAGCATCTGCAGTACCCACTTTCTCCCATTGGCCCATTAAGTCTACACTGACCCTCCAAAGTGTATCCCATCCACATCCGTCACCTTGCATTGCTCCAACTAACCTGTACATCTCTGGGCAATTTAACATGGCCAATCCACTGAACCTGCATGTCTTTGGACTGTGGGAGGAAACTGGAGCACCCAAAGGAAACCCACGCAGACACAGGGAGAATGTGCAAACTCCACACAGACAGTCACCCGGGACTGGAATCAAATCTGGTTCCGTGGTACTGTGAGGCAGCAGTGGTAAAAACTGAGCCACCGTGCCACCCTGTCACATCCTTTCTTTAACTATAAAACTGGTTCTGAATGTAATCTTGACCAGGTACATGGCGTTTGGTTTTGGAATGCTAATCGAAGACTAGATATTGACCCAGAGTCACTAGAAAGATAACCCAGGTTCTTCCTTGAAATAACAATGTTTTAAATGCACTGGAATAGGCAGGCAGTTTTGTTTTGTTTAACATCTCATCTGAAAGAAATTGACTGTAAGAATTCAGAGTTCCATCAGTTCTGTACTGGCATGGCAGCTTTGACCTTTGTAAAAATGGAACTTGAACCTGGAATGTTGCATTCAGAATGTTTACAATCATATTTAAAATGGACTATGAATATTCAACTTCCATCATTTGATTTTAATTCTTAGGACTTTCAGGGACTAAAAATCCTTTTGAAAAGAATGCTGTCATCGTGAATGACTGCTGTGATCAACTGATCAACTCAGACAACCAACATGGAAAATACAAAACCGACTGACTAATCAAGAAACTCAATGAGATATCACAACATGGATATCTTTTGTGTTATATTCACAGTCACATGATAATTTCATATACTGGAGATGGATAGTCACTTCTTGAATGCTCAGTTTGAAAATAAATCAATCGGCAAACTTGAGGATATGAAAATTGATCTTTATTAACTTCTGCTCCTGAGCAGCAAGAAACAAAAGCTGACAAAAAGCCAGGATACTGAAAAATCTTCTTTCTTATAATCTTAATCTTGGCAAGCCAACACGGTGGGCAGCATGGTGGCACAGTGGCTAGCACTGCTGTCTCACAGTGCCAGAGACCCGGGTTCAATTCCCACCTCAGGCGACTGACTGTGTGGAGTTTGCACATTCTCCACGTGGGTTTCCTCCGGGTGCTCCGGTTTCCTTCCACAGTCTAAAAATGTGCAGGTTAGGTGAATTGGCCATGCTAAATTGCCCGTAGTGTTAGGTGAAGGGGTAAATGTAGGGGAATGGGTTGGTGTGGACTTGTTGGGTCGAAGCGCCTGTTTCCATGCTGTAAGTAATCTAACCTAAACACCGGTGAAAGAACAACTTGAAAAAAGACCGTTGAATGAGAAATGAAGACTTTCTGTAAGTTTTGCCACTCCTGGGGAAATAGGACAATGCTGAAACAATTGGGACTGAAGATTCACTCTTGCAACTGAAAGACTCCAGAAATCTGTGACTACCTTTACCTTCCTGCCTGTACTATACACCCCTTCCCATAGTTTCTTTCAGAGTTCCTTACCAGGAGATTGGGAGGTGACCTGATTGAAGTTTACTAGATGAGGAATGGCATGGAAGAGATTAGAGGGACCCTTGCAGAGATTTTTGCTTCACCTTTAGCCCCTGGCAAAGTTCCAGAAGTCTGGAGGGTGGCTAATGTTGTTCTATTGTTTAAGAAAGGAAGCAAAGACAAGCCACCTCGGAGTTTGCACATTCTCCCCGTGTTGGTGTGCGTTTCCTCCGAGCACTCTGCTTTCCTCCCACAGTCCAAAGATATGCAGGTCAGGTGAATTGGCCATGCTAAATTGCCCGTAGTGTGAGATGCATTAGTCAGAGGTAAATGTAGGGGAATGGGTCCAGGTGGGCTACTTCTTGGAGGGTCGGTATTGGAACTTGCTGGGCTGAAAGGCCTAATTGCATATTGTAGGGAATCTAATCTAATCTAAAAGCCAGGGAACTAAAGGCCAGTGAGCCTGACATCAGTGGTAGGCAAGTTGTTGGAGAAGTTACTAAGGGACAAGATCAACCAACATTTGGATAGTCATGGTCTGATTTGGGATAGTCAGGATGGATTTGTGCATGGGAAGTCATGTTTGACATTTTTTTCAGTTTTTTGAAGAAGTAACTATGAGGATAGATGAGGGTAAGGTAGTGGATGTTGTCTATGTGGACTTTAGTAAGGTGTTTGACAAGGTCCTGCACAGCAGGTTAGTCATGAAGGTTAGGTAGCATGGGATCCAGGGTCAATTGCCTAACTGGATTCAAAATTGGCTCGATGGTCGGAAGTAGATGGTGATGGTTGAAGGTTGTTTCTCGGACTGGAGGCCTGTGACTGCTGGTATGTCATATGTGTTGGTGTTGGGATCTTTGTTATTTATTATTTACATAAAAGATCTAGATGTGAATGTACAAAGCATGATTAGTAAGTTTGAGGATGATGCAAAATTAGGAGGTATCATTGAAAGCAAGGAATGTTATCAAAAATTACATCAGATGGGAAAGCAGGCTAAGGATTGGCAAATGCAATTAAATACAGACAAGGGTGAAGTGTTGCACTTTGGAAGGTCAAACCATGGTAGAACTTATATAGGGTAAATGGAAAGGTCCTGAGGAGTGCTGTGGAACAGCAGGACCTAGGAGTACAGGTACGTCGTTCGTTGAAAGCATGCTGGCCTTCATCGGTTGAGGCATTGAGTATAGGAGTTGGGACTAAGTTACAGTTGTATTAGTCTTGGTAAGACTGCATTTGGAGTATTGTATACAGTTTTGGTCACCTGGTTACAGGAAAGACATAGTTAAACTGGAAAGAGTGCAAAGAAGATTTACAAGGATGTTGCCAGGACTCATAGGACTGCATTACAGGGAGAGGCTGGCCAGGATAGGAGTTTATTCCTTGGGATGTAGGAGAACAAGGGTTGACCTTATTGAGGTGTATAAAATCATGAGGAGCATAGATAGGATGAATACGTACCGTCTTTTTCCCAGGGATGGGGAATTGAAAACTAGAGGGCATAGGTTTAAGGTGTGAGGGGAAGGATTTGAGAAAGGCCTGAGGGCCATCTTTTTCACGCAGAGAGGGGTGAGTATCTGGAATGGGCTGCTGGAAAAAGTGATTGAGGGAGGTACAATGGCAACATTTAAAAAACATTTGGATAGGTACATGGATGGGAAAGGTTGAAAGGGATATGGGCCAAATGTGGGCAATTTGACGTAGCTAAATGAGCACCATTGTCAGCATGGACCAGTTTGGGCCAAAGGGCCTGTTTCCATACTGTATTACTCAAATGACTCTATGACTCTACTCGATGAATAGAATGGAAAGTATTTTCCCAGGATGGAGGGGCCAATCACTAGGGGTCACAGGTTCAAAGCGTGGATTGGGGTGGTGAGGGTGGTGGGGGGGGGGGGGGGGGGGTGATGGGGGAGGATGGGGTTGTTGGAGGGTGAGGGGGGGTGGGGTCACACAAAGGGTGGTGAGTGCTTGGAACCCACTATCAGAGGAGAAGGTCTAAGCAGACATGATAGCAGCATTTAAGAGCTATCTGGACAAAATTAAAAATCACACAACACCAGGTTATAGTCAAACAGCAATCCTCCGAAAGCTAGTGTGCTTCCAATTAAACCTGTTGGACTATAACCTGGTGTTGTGTGAATTTCAACTTTGTACATCCCAGTCCAACACTGGCATCTCCAAATCATACCTGGACAAACACATGTGTAGGAATGGAACAGAGGGATGCGGATCCTGTAAGTGAAGACAGTTTTAGTATGGAAGGGCAAAATGTGGTGGTACAGGCTTGGAGGGCCGAAGGGCCTGATCCTGTGCTGTATTGTTCTTTGTTCTTATTTTGTATGTTTGTTTATTGATGCCTTAATTATTTTTGTTGGAATTTCATTGTTGTTTTTCTTTAACTCATTCACCAAAGAAAAGCTTATAATTGGCTCTCCTTCATTTTTGATTGAATTAGCTAATTTTAATTGAAATGTGATGCCTACATACGAAAAACAGCAGCACAATTCAGAATTTTGCAATTTGTAGGATGGCACTGTCCTACTGTCTCTCTTATTTTTAGTTTTTAATGCGCGTTTCAACATATTATGACACCCTTCCAAGGCCATCACACCCTGAGGTGGGATCTAAAACCACCTTTTCCCTTTTCACGTCCCCTATCTCATCTCTTAAATTTTTGAAATGAATCAACTCAGACATTTTACGAACTGGACAGGACTTGAACCTCTAGGACTTCTGCCCTAGAGTGGGGACACTACCATGGTGTCACAAGAGCCTCAAAATCAACAGGACTCAAACCTTGCCGAAAGAAACAAGGATAGAGTTCCAGTTTCAAATCCTGCCACAGCCGATAGTGGAATTTGGATTCAATAAAAAAACTTAATAATACAGGTTAACATACCATTAACAAATTGACACAATTTGGATAGCTCTTTCAACAAGCTGCTGCATGGGCTGAATTTCTTACCTTATATCATTCCATAGAACATAGAACAATACAGCACAGAACAGGCCCTTCGGCCCATGATGTTGTGCCGAACATTTGTCCGAGCTTAAGCATCCACCCATGTACCTATCCAATTGCCTCTTAAAGGTCATCAATGATTCTGACTCTGCCACTCCCACAGGCAGCGCATTCCATGCTCCCACCACTCTCTGGGTAAAGAACCTACCCCTGACATCCCCCCTATACCTTCCACCCCTCACCTTAAATTTATGTCCCCTTGTAACACTCTCTTGCACCTGGCGAAAAAGTTTCTGACTGTCTACTCTATCTATTTATCTGATCATCTTATAAACCTCTATCAAGTCACCCCTCATCCTTCGCCGTTCCAATGAGAAAAGGTCTAGCACTCTCAACCTATCCTCATACGACCTATTCTCCATTCCAGGCAACGTCCTGGTAAATCTTCTCTGCACCCTCTCCAAAACTTCCACATCTTTCCTAAAGTGAGGCGACCAGAACTGCACACAGTACTCCAAATGTGGCCTAACCAAAGTCCTGTACAGCTGCAACATCACTTCACGACTCTTGAATTCAATCCCTCTGCTAATGAACGATAATACTCCATAGGCCTTCTTACAAACTCTATCCACCTGATTGGCAACTTTCAAAGATCTATGAACATAGACCCCAAGATCCCTCTGTTCCTCCACCTTACTAAGAACCCTACCGTTAACCCTGTATTCTGCATTCTTATTTGTCCTTCCAAAATGGACAACCTCACACTTGACAGGGTTGAACTCCATCTGTTACTCCTCAGCCCAGCTCTGCATCATATCTAAGTCCCTTTGCAGCCGACAATAGCCCTCCTCACTATCCACAACTCCACCAATCTTCGTATCATCTGCAAGTTTACTGACCCACCTTTCGACCCCCTCTTCCAAGTCATTAATAAAAATTACAAACAGCAGAGGACCCAGAACTGATCCCTGCGGAACTCCACTTGTAACTGGGCTCCAGGCTGAATATTTACCATCTACCACCACTCTCTGACTTCGACCAGTTAGCCAGTTTTCTATCCAACTGGCCAAATTTCCCTCTATCCCATGCCTCCTGACTTTCCGCATAAGCCTACCATGGGGAACCTTATCAAATGCCTTACTAAAATCCATGTACACTACATCCACTGCTCTACCCTCATCCACATGCTTGGTCACCTCCTCGAAGAATTCAATAAGACTTGTAAGGCAAGACCTACACCTCACAAATCCGTGCTGGCTGTCCCTAATCAAGCAATGTCTTTCCAGATACTCGTAAATCCTATCCCTCAATACCCTTTCCATTACTTTGCCTACCACCGAAGTAAGACTAACTGGCCTGTAGTTTCCGGGGTTATCCCTATTCCCTTTTTTGAACAGGGGCACAGCATTTGCCACTCTCCAGTCCCCTGGTACCACCCCTGTTGACAGTGAAGACGAAAAGATTATTGCTAACGGCTCTGCAATTTCCTCTCTTGCTTCCCACATAATCCTAGAATATATCCCGTCAGGCCCGGGGGACTTGTCTATCCTCAAATTTTTCAAAATGCCCAACACATCTTCCTTCCTAATAAGTATCTCTTCTAGCTTACCAGTCCGTTTCACACTCTCCTCTTCAACAATACGGTCCCTCTCATTTGTAAATACTGAAGAAAAGTACTCATTCAAGACCTCTCCTATCTCTTCCGACTCAATACACAGTCTCCCACTACTGTCCTTGATCGGACCTACCCTCGTTCTCGTCATTCTCATGTTTCTCACATACGCATAAAATGCCTTGGGGTTATCCTTGATCCTACCCGCCAAAGATTTTTCATGCCCTCTCTTAGCTCTCCTAATCCCTTTCTTCAGCTCCCTTCTGGCTATCCTGTATCCCTCCAACGCTCTGTCTGAATCTTGTTTCCTCAACCTTATGTAAGCCTCCTTCTTCCTCTTTACAAGACATTCAACCTCCCTCGTCAACCAAGGTTCCCTCACATGACCATCTCTTTCCTGCCTGACAGGTGCATATATATCAAGGACAAGTCGTATCTGTTCCTTGAAAAAGTTCCACATTTCCACAACATCCTTCCCTGACAGCCTATGCTCCCAACTTATGATCCTCAGATCCTGTCTTACAGCATCGTATTTACCCTTCCCCCAATTGTAAAACCTACCCTGTTGCACGCACCTATCTCTCCCCATAACCAAGGTGAAAGTCAGAATTGTGGTCACCATCACTAAAATGTTCACCCACTAACAAGCCCATCACTTGTCCCGGTTCGTTACCAAGTACCAAATACAATATGGCCTCCCCTCTGGTCGGACAATCTACATACTAAGTTAAAAAAGCTTCCTGGACACACTGCACAAACACCGCCCCATCCAATCTACTTGATCTAAAGAGCTTCCAATCAATATTTGGGAAGTTGAAATCGCCCATGACTACTACCCTGTGGCTTCTGCACCTTTCCAAAATCTGTTTCCCAATCTGTTTCTCCACATCCCTGCTGCTATTGGGGGGCCTATAGTAAACACCCAACAAGGTGACTGCTCCTTTCCTATTTCTGACTTCAGCCCATACTACCTCCAGAGGCAGATCCCCCTCGAACTGCCTTTCTGCAGCCGTTATACCATTTCTAATTAACAATGCCACTCCCCCTCCTTTTTTACCACCCTCCCTAATCTTACTGAAATATCTGTAACCAAGAACCTCCAACAACCATTCCTGTCCCTCATCTATCCATGTTTCCGTGATGGCCACAACATCGTAGTCCCAGGTACCGATCCACGCCTTAAGTTCACCCACCTTATTTCTGATACTCCTTGCGTTGAAGTATACACACTTGAACCCATCTCTGTGTCCGCAAGTATTCCCTGTCAGTGCTACCTTCTCCACACCCTCCCTGCATTCTTGGACATCCTGACAGCAGCTAGCCTACTTGCTGGACTACAAGTCCGGATCCCATCCCCCTGCCAAATTAGTTTAAACCCCCCCGAAGAGTGCTAGCAAACCTAACCCCCAGGATATTAGTGCCCTTCTGGTTCAGGTGCAACCCGTCCTGCTTGTACAGGTCCCACCTTCCCCAGAATGCGGTCCAATTGTCCAAATACCTGAAGCCCTCCCTCCTCCACCATCCTTACAGCCACGTGTTCAACTGCGCTCTCTCCCTATTCCTTGCCTCACTGTCATGTGGCACCGGCAACAACTCAGAGATGACGACTCTGTCTGTCCTAGCTTTTAGCTTCCAGCCTAACTCTCTGAGCTCCTGAATGACCACCCCACCCCTCTTCCTACCTATGTTGTTGGTGCCAATGTGCACCACGACTTCTGGCTGCACACCCTCCCCCTTAAGGATTCTGAAGACACGGTCTGAGACGTCTCGGACCCTAGCACCCGGGAGGCAACAAACCATCCGAGAGTCTCGCCCATGTCCACAGAACTGCCTGTCTGTCCCTCTAACTATAGAGTCTCCTATAACTAGCGCTCTCCTCCTCTCCCCCTTTCCCTTCTGAGCCTCAGAGCCAGACCTCGTGCCAGAGACCCGGTCACTGCAGCTTACCCCTGCTAGGCCATCCCCCCCCCAACAGTATCCAAAGCGGTATACTTATTGTTCAGGGGAACGACCACAGGGGATCCCTGCACTGCCTGCTTCCTCCTCTTCCCACCTCTAACTGTTACCCAGCTACCTCTGTTCTCTGGCGTAACTATGTCCCTGTAGCTTCTATCTATCACCCTCTCAGCCTCTCGAATAATCCTCAGTTCATCCAACTCCAGCTCCAGTTCCCTAACGCTTCCTGGATTCATTGCATCCAAAGGGAACCCATGGGAAAAACCTGTCCTTGAGGCATCGTCTCTGGAATACTGAACATTGTACAATGTTTGTAGTAAATAGATTCCAGATTTATGCAGTTGCTACTGACTTTCAAAAAAATCCCAGAGCCTGTTTTTCAGTTACAACCAAGTTGTGACTGTTCTGTGAGATAAATGCAAATTAAGATTTTATGACTTGTGGAGACCCTGTGGGGGAGATGTGGTTTGCAGATATTCAGTGACATAGGATGTGAGGAAGGGAAAGAGAAGAGGTTTTGTAATTTGAAGTTATACTGTCAGAATGCTCCATAAATGACATCAATAACCATTGATGAGGCCAGTTTTGGAGTATTCTCGTCTCCCTCTTACAGGAAGGATGTTGTGAAACTCGAAAAGGTTCAGAAGAAATTTAAAAGGATGTTACCAGGGTTGGAAGGTTTGAGCTATAGGGAGAGGCTGAATAGGCTGGGGCTGTTTTCCCTGGAATGTCAGAGGCTGAGGGGTGACCTTATAGAGATGTATAAAATCATGAGGGGCATGGACAGGGTAAATAGACAAAGTCTCTTCCCTGGGGTGGGGGAATCCAGAACTAGAGGGTATAGGTTTAGGGTGAGAGGGGAAATATTAAACGGGACCTAAGGGGCAACATTTTCACGCAAAAAGTGGTGCATGTGTGGAATGAGCTGCCAGAGGAGGTGGTGGAGGCTGGTCCAATTATCAAATTTAAAAGGCATCAAGATGAGTATATGAATAGGAAGGGTTTAGAGACATATGAGCCAAGTGCTGGCAAATGGGACTAGATTAATTTAGGATATCTCGTCGACATGGATAAATTGGACCAGAGTGTCTGTTTCCATGCTGTATGACTCTAATACACAGAAAAGTAAGAATGGCCACAGTTCTATCAAGTTGCCCAAGCCAGCATTGAAGTGTTGACCTGAAAAGTCAATGTTTGATGTTGTAAATAGCATTAAATATTATTGAATACTATTCTTTCTGTGTTAGCATCTAAACCTTGTTAACGCATTCCTTTCAGAGTTACCAAACAATGAATAATGGGTCTTTACATCCCACTTGGCTGAAGCATGTCAACGAAATGCAGAGGGATTATAAGGGAAGGCAAGCTGCTCAAAGGGAAAGGAGGGTGGAGAGAAAATATTGTGATCCCCATGGAGATTGATGACTTTAAAATAATAAATTCAAATTTTTGGTTGATAGCTGAAAGGAAGACCCAAGATATCACATTTTTATTTTTTTTACAGATCAGATGCACAGTGGCTTTTATTTATTCATTCATGGGACATGGGTGCTGCTGGCTGGGCAGCATTTATTACTCAGCTAGGCCATTTCAGAGGCTAGTTGAGAGTCAAAAGCATTACTGTGGGTCTGGAGTCACATGTAGGCCAGACCAGGTAAGGATGGCAAATTTCCTTCCATAAAGGACCCCGGTGAACCGGATGAGTTTTTCTGGCAATCGGCAATGGCTTTGTGATCATCAATAGATTATTGATTCCAGATTATTATTGAATTCAAATTCTACTTTCTGCCATGGCAGGATTCAAACCCAGGTCCTCAAAATGTTGACTGACTTTCTGGATTATTTGTCAAGCAATAATACCATAAAATCATAGAGACGTGCGGCACAGAAACAGACCCTTCAGTGCAACTCGTCCATGCCAACCAGATTTCCTAAATTAATCTAGCCCCTTTTGCCATATTTCTCCATATTCCTCCAAACCCATCCTATTCGCATACCCATCCAGATGCCTTTTAAATATTGCAATTGTACCAGCCTCCACCACTTCCTCTGGCAGCTCATTCCATTCATGCTCCACGCTTTGCGTAAAAAAGTTATCCCTTAGGTCCCTTTGAAATCTTTCCCCTGTCACTCTAAACCATTGCCTCCCCTAAATACTTGTTGTAACATTGAAACATAGGAACAGGAGTAGATCATTTAGCTCCATGAGCCTGTTAGAGTCTTAGAGTCATAGAGATGTACAGAATGGAAACAGACCCTTCGGTCCAACCTGTCCATGCCAACCAGATATCCCAACCCAATCTAGTCCCAGCTGCCAGCACCCGGCACATATCCCTCCAAACCCTTCCTATTCATATACCATTCCAAATGCCTCTTAAATATTGCAATTGTACCAGCCTCCACCACTTCCTCTGGCAGCTCATTCCATACATGTACCACCCTCTGTGTGAAAAAGTTTCCCACTTAGGTCTCTTTTACATTTTCCCTCTCTCACCCTAAACCTATGCCCTCTAGTTCTAAACTCCCCCACCCCAGGGAAGAGACTTTGTCTATTTATCCTATCTATGCCCCTCATAATTTTGTAAACCTCTATAAGGTCACCCCCCCAGCCTCCAACGCTCAAGGGAAAACAGCCCCAGCCTGTTCAGTCTCTCCCTGTAGCTCAAATCCTTCAACCCTGGCAAAATCCTTGTAAATCTTTTCTGAACCCTTTCAAGTTTCACAATATCTTTCTGATAGGAAGGAGACCAGAATTGCATGCAATATTCCAACAGTGGCCTAACCAATGTCCTGTACAGCCGCAACATGACCTCCCAACTCCTGTACTCAATACTCTGACCAATAAAGGAAGACATATCAAATGCCTTCTTCACTATCCTATCTACCTGCGACTCCACTTTCAAGGAACTATGAACCTGCACTCCAAGGTCTCTTTGTTCAGCAACACTCCCTAGGACCTTACCATTAACTGTATAAGTCCTGCTAAGATTTGCTTTCCCAAAATGCAGTACCTTGCATTTATCTGAATTAAACTCCATCTGACACTTCTCAGCCCATTGGCCCATCTGCTTCAGATCCTGTTGTAATCTGAGGTAACCTTCTTCACTGTCCACTACACCTCCAATTTTGGTGTCATCTGCAAACTTGCTAACTGTACCTCTTATGCTCACATCCAAATCATTTATGTAAATGACAAAAACTAGAGGGCCCAGCACCGATCCTTGTGGCACTCCACTGGTCTCAGACCTCCAGTCTGAAAAACAACCACCACCCTCTGTCTTCTACCTTTGAGCCAGTTCTGTATCCAAATGGCTAGTTCTCCCTGTATTCCATGAGATCTAACCTTGCTAATCAGTCTCCCATGGGGAACATTGTTGAACGTCTTACTGAAGCCCATATAATCACATCTACTGCTCTGCCCTCATCAATCTTCTTCGTTACTTCTTCAAAAAACTCAATCAAGTTTGTGAGACAAGATTTCCCACATACAAAGCCATGTTGAATATCCCTAATCAGTCCTTGCCTTTCCAAATACATGTACATCCTGTCCCTCAGGAATCCCTCCAACAACTTGCCCACCACCGAGGTCAGGCTCACCAGTCTATAGTTCCCTGGCTTGTCTTTACTGCCCTTCTTAAACAGTGGCACAACATTTGCCAACCTCCAGTCTTCCAGCACCTCACCTGTGACTTTCGATGATACAAATATCTCAACAAGAGGCCCAGCAATCACTTCTCTAGCTTCCCACAGAGTTCTCGGGTACACCTGATCAGGTCCTGGGGATTTATCCACCTTTAACCGTTTCAAGATATCCAGCACTTCCTCCTCTGGAATCTGGACATTTTGTAAGATGTCACCTACAGTCTATATCTTCCATATCCTTTTCCACAGTAAATACTGATGCCAAATATTCTTTTAGTATCTCCCCCATTTTCTGTGGCTCCACACAAAGGCCGCCTTGCTGATCTTTGAGGAGCCCTATTCTCTCCCTAGTTACCCTTTTTCCCTTAATATATTTGTAAAAACCCTTTGAATTCTCCTTAATTCTATTTGCCAAACCTCTCTCATGTCCCCGTTTGCCCTCCTGATTTCCCTCTTAGGTATGCTCATACTTTCTTTATACTCTTCTAAGGATTCACTCGATCTATCCTGTCTACACCTGACATATGCTTCCTTCTCTTTCTTAACCAAATCCTCAATTTCTTTAGTCATCCAGCATTCCCTATACCTACCAGCCTTCCCTTTCACCCTAACAGAATATACTTTCTCTGGATTCTTGTTATCTCATTTCTGAAGGCTTCCCATTTTCCAGCTGTCCCTTTACCTGCGAACATCTGCCTCCAATCAGTTTTCGAAAGTTCTTGCCTAATACCATCAAAATTGGCCTTTTTCCAGTTTAGAACTTCAACTTTTAGATCTGGTCTATCCTTTTCCATCACTATTTTAAAACGAATAGAATTATGCTCGCTGGCCCCAAAGTGCTCCCCCACTGACACCTCAGTCACCTGCCCTGCCTTATTTCCCAAGAGTAGGTCAAGTTTTGCACCTTCTCGAGTAGGTACATGCACATACTGAATCAGAAAATTGTCTTGAACACACTTAAAAAATTCCTCTTCATCTAAACCCTTAACACTATGGCAGTCCCAGTAGATGTTTGGAAAGTTAAAATCCCTGACCATAACTACCCTATTATTCTTACAGATAGCTGAGATCTCCTTACAAGTTTATTTCTCAATTTCCCTCTGACTATTGGGGGGTCTATAATACAATCCCAATAAGGTGATCATCCCTTTCTTATTTCTCTGTTCCACCGGTTCCCTGGATGTATTTCCGGGAATATCCTCCCTCAGCACAGCTGTAATGTTATCCCTGATCAGAAATGCCACTCCCCCTCCTCTCTTGCCTCCCTTTCTATCCTTCCTGTAGCATTTGTATCCTGGAACATTAAGCTGCCAGTCCTGCCCATCCCTGAGCCATGTTTCCATAATTGCTATGATATCCCAGTCCCATGTTCCTAACCATGCCTTGAGTTCATCTACCTTCCCTGTTAGGCCCCTTGCATTGAAATAAATGCAGTTTAATTTATTAGTCCTACCTTGTCCCTGCCTGCCCTGACTGTTTGACTCACTTCTGTTCTCAGCTGTACCCGTCTCAGATCGATCTCTTTCCTCACTATCTCCCACCCTACCCCCCCCCCCCCTTACTAGTTTAAATCCTCCCAAGCAGTTCTAGCAAATTTCCCTTCCAGTTAATAGTCCCCTTCCAATTTAGGTGCAATCTGTCCCTCTTGTACAGGTCACTTCTATCCCAAAAGAGCTTCCAATGATCCAAAAATGTGAATCTGTTCCAACATTCAGTAAGATTATCGCTGTGTTGGGTGCTAACTTCATAGACATGCCTTTGGTCCATATTCCTTATTATCTTTACTTAACAAAAAGTTATCCATCTCAGATTTAATCCTAACAACTGATTCTGCATCGAATGCCATTTGTGGAGAGTTCAATACATCTACTACCCTTTCTGAGTAGAAGTGCTTCCTAACATCTCTCCTGAATAATCTGGTTCTAATTCTCAGACTATGCCTCCCAGTCTTAGAATCTCCAGCCAGTGGGAATAGTTTATCTTCATCTACCCTGTCTTTTCCTGTATACTCTGAATCCTTTCTCTTCTTGGCCATTTCTTATAGTTACATGTTTTACCACAAGTAGAGTTGCTTTCTATTAATGTTGAAATTTGTTTCGAATTGCTTTTGTTCTGAATAATAGTCAGTCAGGCAAATTAGTCATCCTGCTGTTCTAATTGGGATTGCACAGATTTACTGACAGCTTGTGGAAACCTGGGGAAGAATCTTTGGCACTGCCTTCATATTTAAGGCATCAAAATTTTCTGCAGTTGCCTTTTGTCACTCCTGTTCTAGAACCCCACGTTAATGCTGTGAGGATATGGGTTTGAATCCTGCTATGCAGAAGATGAAGTTTGGGTTCAATAAAAATCGAGAATGAAAATGAGAGCCCAATGACCACGATGTAATCATTCTCAATCATAATAGAAATCTGGTTCACTAATGCCCTTTAGGGAAGAAAACTGCCATCCTTACCTGGTCCACTCTATATGTGACTTCAGACCCACACCTTGTCTTTGATCCTGCCTTTCAAATCGCCTTAGCAAGCTGTTCAGTTCCATGGCAATAAATGCTAGCCTCATCAGCAATGCCCACATCTCATAACTGAACAAAGTAAAAAGGTCTCTTTCATCTACTCTGTTCATTCAATGATTTTTCAGTCAACAGGCAGTCATTTTGCTAGCAAACCTTTAATTAAATATGTACATAATGTCACTGCACTCTGAGTGAGCATAGCACCCAGACTGTCGGTGTAATTCTGAGATGCCTTATTAGTGTACATTGTCAACTGTCAATAAACATACAAACATCTGACTCAGTACAAGCACAACTCCTTGTGGTATATGTTATATGAGATTTCGCAAAGAAAACCACAAAGCACGTCATCTACATCTGGGAATTAAAATGCATATGAATTTTAATTTCCAAAGAGATCTCTTTGATTTTATTTCCCATTCTGACTGACTAATGTGTTAGAAGAATTCATTACACTCCCAAAGCTTCCAGCAATGACAGCTGGGAGAATAGGACGTGTGTAGACTCCTGTATCCTTGAATAAAGATGAGCACTTCACTCTGGGGTATCCCTTACATGTGGAAAGCAAGCACCTTGACTTTTACACATGATCCACGGACACTTGATGCTGCAGATTACCCCATTCCTACCTGGACATGTCTGACAGGGCATCTATTCACCATCTCCCGTTCACAAGATCACTGAAAGAGGGACAATAATACAGTCTGTTCTGATGTAATCTGATTGTTCTGTTCCCGTATTATGAGAAAATTGTGTAATAGTAGCACTGTTTAAACTAATGGGATTGGAATTGCGTTATAGCTAATGCAATTAAGGAAGGTTTGTGATCTACAAATAATGGTCAAAATCTTTAATCGCATTATAGCCAATTGGTATTGAATAACTGTGTGTTATATCAGAACCACTGTAAATAAAAGAAGGGAAGTAACAATGAACAACTGGATGGAAAGATTTTGTTTCTACTCTTCATTCATGGGATAAGGGCACCACTGGCCAAACCAGCATTTACTGCCCATCCCTAATCCTCAGTTAAGAATCAACCACATTGCTCTGAGTCTGGAGTCAGGTGTAGGCCATAATAGGTAAGGATGGCAGAATCCTTCCATAAAGGACATTAGTGAACCAGATGGGTTTTTCCTGACAATCAGCAATGATTTCACAGTCATCATTAGACTCTTCATTCCAGACTTTTATTGAATTCAAATTCCACTATCTGCCATGACAGGATTCAAACCCAGGTCTCCAAAACATTACCTAGGTCCCTGGATTAACAGTCCAGTAATAATACCACTAGGCCATCGCCTCTCGAGGGGCACCCAGAGGAAACCCACGCAGACATGGGGAGAATGTGGCAACTCCCCACAGACATTCGCCCAATTATACGAATGGTGCCGGAGGATTAGAGGATGGGAATGGGGAGATTGCTGTCAATGTAGGAGAAGGAATTGAGAAGCAATAGAGAGAGAGAGGTGGGTAATAGATGCCACATGACCTACTGACCTGTCCATCAACTTGTTTAGGAAAGTGTGCATGTGGGAGTTTTGAATAAGAGAGGAAAAGCTCTTCTGTTAAGTACTGTGTTCTTTCACTTGGATCTCCATAGTTTTCAGGGACTGCAGTGGAAAGTTTTTGTTTTAATTTTTAAGACCTTTATTCTTTCGCTGCAGCTGGAGTATTGGGAAATAGTGTTGTGCAATAGTGAGGGCACACTACGTTCCGGTGATGTGCGTGGTTTACCAAGAACTGTGTATTGCTTAACCTTACTGAGTAAACCTGGTTGCTTGCTCTGGGAATGGATAACAAGTTTGGCGTGAGTCAGAGTTGGTCTACTATTGTGTCTGGGGTGAAAGTCGAGCGTGTGGTGCTGGAAAAGCATAGCAGGTCAGGAGGGGAAGAAAGGGGGAAGGGTGAGAGGGGAACCTTACTCCTTCAGAAATTGGAAAATCGCAAGACTCCACCCAACACCTTTCTTCTATGTATATCAAAATCAAACAGGAACTTGTTGCCAGGATTTTTAATAGCACTGTTATGTTGAATTCTGCAAAGTCATGATGATGGCTTGGGAGCAATTTTAAGGGAATCCCTGATTAAAGACATAGTCACATCATTTTATGTCTCTTTTAGGTTTAAGCTGGTTCTGTAAAGCGATAACAGTTGAGCTATTTGATATGTTTCAGGATGTGCAGATCTACTTAAATACTCCATTCTACACTATCAGGGAGGCTGGTAAATTATATAAAAGACTGCAGGGAGGAATTATTCAGAAACCACATCAGAGGGTAGACATTTCTAATCAACCTGCACAGAAATGTTTCCACATACCCTCAGGACAGGTACTTCAGGTACAGATGGTACCACTGCATCACAAAGGCCCCAGACCTGGGGTGCCATGTCCTGCCTCCTTACTTTAGAATCATAGAATCCTTACAGTGTGGAAACAAGCTAATTGATCCAACAAGTCCAACAAATAACTCACCCAGACCCATTCCCTTATCCTATTATGAAACATTTCCCCTGACTAACCTACACATCCCTGAATACAATAGGCAATTTAACGTGGCCAATCCACCTAACCTGCCCATCTTTGGACTGTGGGAGGAAACTGGAGCACCCAGAGGAAACCCACGCAGACACAAGGAGAATGTGCAAACTCCACACAGAGAGTTGCCTGAGGGTGGAATCAAACCCAGGCCCCTGGTGCTATGAGGCAGCAGTGCTAACCACTGAAGCACTGTATCACCCATGGCATGCATGCATTTAATTTAGAGTGTGCAACAAATATCCCCAAGATTGATGCATGGGCCAAGAGAATTGAGGTATGAAAGAGGTGTGAAAGGATCAGAGTTATACTTTGTGCAGGTTAGAAGATTCAAAGGTGACTTCACTGAAAGGTAGAAGACAGAGGGTGGTGGTGGAGGGTTGTTTTTCAGACTGGAGGCCTGTGACCAGTGGAGTGCCACAAGGATCGGTATTGGGTCCTCTACTTTTTGTCATTTACATAAATGATTAGGATGCAAGCCTAAGAGGTACAGTTAGTAAGTTTGCAGATGACACCAAAATTGGAGGTGTAGTGGACAGCGAAGAGGGTTACTTCAGATTGCAACAGGATCTTTACCAGATGGGCCAATGAGCTGAGAAATGTCAGATGGAGTTTAATTCAGATAAATGCAAAGTGCTGCATTTTGGGAAAGCAAATCTTAGCATGATTTATACACTTAATGGTAAGGTCCGAGGGAGTGTTGTTGAACAAAAAGACCTTGGAGTGCAGATTCATAGCTCCTTGAAAGTGGAGTCACAGGTAGATAGAATAGTGAAGAAGGCGTTTGGTATGGTTTCCTTTATTGGTCAGAGTATTGAGTACAGGGGTTGGGAGGTCATGTTGCAGCTGTACAGGACATTAGTTAGGTAAAAACAATAACTGCAGATGCTGGAAACCAAATTCTGGATTAGTGGTGCTGGAAGAGCACAGCAGTTCAGGCAGCATCCAACGAGCAGCGAAATCGACGTTTCGGGCAAAAGCCCTTCATCAGGAATAAAGGCAGTGAGCCTGAAGCGTGGAGAGATAAGCTAGAGGAGGGTGGGGGTGGGGAGAGATTGTACTCCATGCTACTCTCTTCCCACCTCCACCCTCCTCTACCTTATCTCTCCACATTTCAGGCTCACTGCCTTTATTCCTGATGAAGGGCTTTTGCCCGAAACGTCGATTTCGCTGCTTGTTGGATGCTGCCTGAACTGCTGTGCTCTTCCAGCACCACTAATCCAGGACATTGGTTAGGCCACTGTTGGAATATTGTGTGCAATTCTGTTCTCCTTCCTATCGGAAAGATGTTGTGAAACTTGAAAGGGTTCAGAAAAGACTTACAAGGATGTTGCCAGGGTTGGAGGATTTGAGCTACAGGGAGAGACTGAATAGGATGGGACTGTTTTCCCTGGAGCGTTGGAGGCTGAGGGGTGACCTTATAGAGGTTTACAAAATTATGAGGGACATGGTTAGGATAAATAGACAAAGTCTTTTCCCTGGGGTGGGGGATTCCAGAACTAGAGGGCATAGGTTTAGGGTGAGAAGGGAAAGATATAAAAGAGACCTAAGGGGCAACCTTTTCACACAGAGGGTGGTACGTGTATGGAACGAGCTGCCAGAGGATTTGGTGGAGGCTGGTACAATTGCAACATTTAAGAGGCATTTGGATAGGTATATGAATAGGAAGGGTTTGGAGGAATATGGGCCATGTGCTGGCAGGTGGGACTAGATTGGGTTTGGATATCTGGTCGGTGTGGACAAGTTGGACCAAAGGGTCTGTTTCCGTGCTGTACATCTCTATGACTCTATGAAAGCTATAACATCGGATGCTGCGATGTGACCTGATAGAGGTTTATAAAATCACAAGGAGCATGGCTAGAGTGAATAGTCAAGGTCTGTTCCCCAGGGTAGGTGAGTCCAAAACTAGAGGACATAGATTTAAGGTGAGAGGGGAAAGACTTAAAATGGACCCAAGGGGCATTTTTTTCATGCAGAGGGTGGTGTCTATATGGAATGAGCTGCCAGAGGAGTTGGTGGAGGTGAGCACAATTACAACATTTAAAAGGCATTTGGATGGGTCTATGAATAGGAAGGGTTTAGAGGGATATGAACCAAGTGCTGGTAAGTGGGACTCGATTTATATAGGATATTGAGTCAGCATGGATGAGTTGGCTTGAAGGGTCTGTTTCTGTGCTGTACATCTTAATGTCTCTATAACTCTATAGTAATGAAATGCAGCTGGGCAGCCTAGAGCATGGGGTGACAAGTACATAATATAGAGTCAGCCATTTTGATTTGAGATGGGGAGAAATTTATTGTTTAAATGGCTCGAAATCGTGAAACATCTCAGCGTTGAAAGTTGAAGCTGCCTAATTGTAGAGTCTAGTTAGGACAAGAGCAATGAAGTTTTGGATATGAAGGAGGTTTATGATGTGGGGATTTTGTGAGGAAGTGGAGTTAAGGAAGAAGATCAAACATCTTGTTCAGTAGAAGGCCAGGTTCATGGCTCATACTTCTTAGGGAGCTATTTATTGGTGTTCTTAACATCTAAGTTTTTCAACAAAGCAATATAGTCAAAGAAATGGATCAGGATTGATTTCTGTGAACTTGTTTTTAATATTCACTCAACAGCATTCACTCAAAAGAAATATTTTTACATAATAAACAAAATTAATAGAGAAATAGAGAACTTTTAAACACAAATTTGTTATCATGATATGCTGGTATTCACATGAAATGCACATCTTTACTCAAGCAGCAGAGCAGTTATCATGATTATCTTGATCAAATTATCTGTAGGAAAACATAAACACAAGCAATAAAAGTTCTGCAAATGATATGGTGTGCTGCTTGGTCTTGCTAATGTCAGTGCAGTGATGTTCTTCCTGAGACATAAATCTGTAGGGAATACATGCACCTTGCTTCTATTACATCAGAATAAGTGGAAACTGTGGACATTAATCAGTGTAAACAAGATGACTTCTTGCCTAATTCAATGCCAACAATTGTGACTAATGGCTAGACAATGCTTGACAGCTTTAAATAAGCAAGTTCATTACTTTAAAATATCATAATGTATTAATAACAAATTATTGCTGATTTTATCAGTTGCTGATTCGACCAATATAAGCCTTCCTTGAACCATTCTGCACGTGCTTTCCCTCTTCCTCTTTCTTACTGTCCAAATCAATCTTCACTACATTGTGTCCTATCGATTCTTTCTTTCCTAAGTCCATAGAGAACATTTCCTCACTTCTCACAAACATGTTGCTCTCCTTCAGAACCAAAAGAACTGCAGATGCTAGAAACCAGAAACAAAACCAGAAATTGCTGAAAAAGCTCAACAGGTCTGGCAGCAGCTGTGAAGAGAAATCAGTTAACATTGCAGGTCAATTGACCACTCCTCAGACCTGACTCAGCCTGACTCAGCCTGGAGGCATTCTGGGAAGGTTCATTGGAAAAGGAAAGTCAACTCTGCTTTCACTCCAAAGATGCTGCCAGATCTTCTGTGCTTTTCCAGCAATTTCTGTTTCTATTGCTCTCCTTCAGCAAAGATATTTTCCTGATCATCCCTGTTATGCCTTCCAAGCTCTTTAATTCAGCTGCTGGTTTTTCAGGATGAGACTTGACTTCACCCTTGTTTCTTTATTTATAGTGAAAACTGTGTGACATACTTTTGTTTGATTGACAGGTGCTGATCAGAATCTGGGTTGGGATAGGGAACTGAGTGCAGTCGAGAGACTTAAATATTCGTTTCTCCATTCCTCATCAGCGTACTTCAATCTGGTTGAGTGACAATTTCAGTGAGAAATTCTTACCATTAGGTATTGCCCTCAGACTTCCATATTTTTGGAATGTTATGTTGAGGTGAAGACAGGAAAGTGCAATGAATGAACAGTATTTGCTTCCAAATAAAAAGAGAACATGCTGGAGAGACTTAACAGATTTGGCAAATGCTGTGGAGAGTTGTATTTTGAGTCCGCTATGACTCTCTTCCAGACTAGTCATAGAGTCATAAGTTCATACAGCATGGAAACAGACCCTTCATTCCAACCTGTCCACACTGAACATAATCCCAAACTAAACTAATCTCACCTGCCTGCTTTTGGACCATATCCTCCCAAATCTTTTCAATTCATGTCCTGGCCTAAGTGTTTTTTAAGTTTTGTAAGTGTGCCTGCATCCACCATTTTCTCTGGAAGTTCATTCTACACACAAACCACCCTCTGTGTTAAGAATTTGCCCCTCATGTCTTTGTAAATCTCTCTCCTCTCACCTTAAAAATATGCCGCCCAGTCTTAAAGTTCCCCCAACCTGGGGAATAAACAACTATCAGCAACCCTATCCATGCCCCTCATGATTTTATAAACCTCTATAAGGTCACCTCTCAACTTCCTGCACTCCAGCAAAAATAACTCAGTCTATCCAACCTTTCTTCATAACTCAAACCTTCTCGACCTGGCAACATCCTGGTAAACTTCTTACAAACCTTCTCTAGTGAAAGAATATCCTTTCTGCTTCTCTGTCTACAGATGCTGTCAGTCCCTCTGAGCTTCTCCAGCAATTTCTGTTTTCATTTCAAATTTCCAGCATCCACAGTATTTTGCTTTTGTGTGAGTGCTCATTCCCATGTTGCAATATCTCTTAGCTGTTGGATAATGGAAAGCGTAAACCAGAGCTCAATGAAATGGTGCTGTCCATACTCATATTGAGTCCCATTCATTCCCTAATCCTGAAATTGTTATGTTAACCTGCAATCTGCCAATGTCCTGATTCAAAATTCTTATCCTTGTTTTCAGATCCCTCCAGGATGCTGCTCATCTCTGTCCTGCAACCTCATCCAGACCTACAAACAATCCCAATTCCAAGGCTGTTCTTACTCGCAGCGGTGTCTTTTTTGTTTTGCTTGGCTCACTGGCTGAGCCAATAGTTATTGCCCATCCATGGTTGTCTATGATAAGGTGGTGGTGGATTGACAACAGAATGACTTGCTAGCCCATTTCACAGGGAAGTTAAGAACTAACTGCTGTAGGTCTGGAGCGATGTGTAGGACAAAATAACTTAGGAGATTCTCTTCCCTAAATTACAGGGATGGGTCTTTCTGGCTATCAGCCCTGGCTTCACTGTCATTATTAGACTTTTAATTCCAGATTTTTTACTGAATTCAAATTCCACCATCTACCATGGCAAGATTTGAACCCAGGTTCCAAGAGCATTACCTGGGTCTCTGAGTTAATAGTCTAACCACAATACAACAAGACCATCACCTCTCAATAATGTGTTACTGACGTCCCAGCTCTGACTAATGGATCCTGGACGCATACTCCAGGACCTTGCTTTCGTCAGTGCAGAGAGAGTAATCCAAGAGTAATCGTTAACCAATGGCTAATTCTGGATCTCTAAAGCTGGTACTACCAATCTTCAATTTGGGAATATAGCAACAACAGGTTAAAGCTTCCCAAACAACTCTTTTCGATACAAGTGAGAATTTCAAGAAAGTTCAACTCAAGCTAAAGAAAATATGTGACTCAAACTGCTGACGTTCAAACCACTGCAGTTATGATTCAGCTGCGCTTCAGAAAAATAGAAGGCCGAAAATAAAATGGCTCTTAATTAGTTGGTGTCATGCTCTTAACTCAGTATTTATCCCTGCTTGATGTCTCTGACGCCAGCCTTTGGCCAATGAATGGCAACTTGCTGAAGAGGGTCTCTCTAAATCGGTCACCCAGCATGAAGTAGAAAATGGGATTAATAGCAGAGCTAAGGTAGGCAATAGGCCTTGTGATGGCATAACCAGCTTTTATCCCCCTGTAGGTGCATGTCTTCTTCCCCAATCTAGAGGCAATGCGGATATTGCGCATGACATGATAAGGAGTGAAGAGTCCCAAGAAAATGACTACTGCCAATATCACGAGGCGATGGGGCTTCTCAAACTTAATTGTGCTGCGTCTCTGTGCCCTGATCTCCCTTAAGCACTTTGCTGTTTTAGTGGAGCAATACCCCATAATGCAGAGTGGGATGATGAAATCAACAATGGTGAGGAACATACTGTAAACCAGGCTGTCTCCGGCATTCCCCGAACTGGCATAGTCAACACATACTACAGCCAGATCATCATTGTCCGTGATGTTCTTGGGTCCAATGAAGGTGAACATAGGCACCAGCTCTACCGTGACAAAGATCCACAAGAGGAAACAGATAATGATAGCGGTCTGCTTTTCCTGGAACCGATAGAGATTTGTTGGGTTTCTCACCAGCAGATATCGATCAATACTGATGCAGGTCAGGTAGAGGACACTCAAGTAGAGGTTACAGTTGAGGAAATACCGATTAAACTTACACCATATGTCACCGTAGAACCATTCACTGTCATTTGCGTACTGGATTACAAACATTGGAAGAGTGCAAATTAAAAAGAGATCTGTGACAGAGAGGGAGAAGAGATAGATGTTACTGCACTTCCACTTCTTTAAGCAGAAGACATAACCACTTATCACAGTCAGATTCCCTATGAGTCCCACAATGAACACAATGGAGTACATTGTTGTGAGGTAATACTTTTCCACGTGAGAATTAATGTCCGTGCAAGTCTCGTTCGTCTCCTAGAAATTAAAAACAAAAAAAAATTAGCTTAAAGAGGAACATGAAGGTGCACAATTAAACACATTGAAGAACTGATGTTTAAGGCATCACTGTTGACTCAGTGGATAGTTGGTGTGACATCTAATCTGTGACTCCTAATAAGATACAATCACTGTAGTCTTACTAGACGATAGGGCTGCTGCCCCATTAGAGAGTGAGTGGTGGTTTAACCTGAAGGATACTCCACCTCAGGTGAGAGATGGAGAAAGGGATTCCTTCATAGTAACCTCAAATACAAATAAAAACAGAAGTTGCTGGAAAAGCTCATCTGTAGAGAGAAATCAGAGTTAATATTTCAGGTCACATGACCCTTCCACAGAACTCAGCGCATGTAAAATGCTGTCAATGATGTTGGTATCATTCTGCATTGCAAACCAGCCATCTAGCCATCAGATTAAATCAACTGCCCAAGTACTACTGAGAGAAAACCACATGTCTGTGGTAAATAAGGCACTACCAAGTCTCACAGTTGTCAACGTCATGGTAGTCAGAGGATTTGCTTTTTTTGAGTAATGTTGCTTCATGATTAAATATTGGCTGGGACATCATTAACTGGGACTCCTCTGATGTTGTTCATCGGACCATCAGCTTACAGCCAGGCTGACTATAAGGGAGCCTTCATTTAATACCTTCTCCAACCAAACATTTAAAGATCGATTCAAATGTTCTCATAATATCAGACAATGTTAACCTTCAGGTTTAATTTTGATCCTAAATCAGCACATTGGGTAGAACTTTTATGGCTACGTGGAGTACAGTGTATTTGCAAGGGCAGGCCCAAGGTAAAAGTTCAATTTCTTTTCTTTTCATTAATTCATTCATGGATTGTTGGCTTTGCTGACTGGGTCAGTATTTATGATCCATTCATAGTTGCCTATGAGATAATGCTAGTGAGCTGTCCTTTTGAACAATTGTTGGTTATTAGGGAAAGGTAGACCAAAACTACTGTTCAGAAAGGAATTCTGGGATTTTGACCTAGCTGGAGTGAACAGACAGTGATGTAATTCAAAGTCGGGATTGTCAATGGCTTAGAGGGCAACCTACAGGTTGTGATGTTCTCATGTACCTGCTACCCTTGTCCTTTCAGATGGAAGTGATCATATGTTTGGAAGTGGCTATCTAATAGGTCTTGGTAAATGTCTGTAGTGCATCATGTGGATAGGACATACTGCTGCTGTTGAGCATTAGCGAAGAAACTCAGTACAAAGAACAGAACAGGACAGGCCCTTCGGCCCACCATATCTACACCGACCATGGTGCCATTCAAAATTAATCCCATCTGCCTGCATGTGGTCCCATCCCGCTATTCTCTCCTGTTCCCTTGTCTTTTAAATGCCTCTTAAACATTGCTAATGTATCTGCTTCTACAACCTCCCCTGACAATGCGTTCCATGCTCCTACCACCCCCTGTGTAAACAGCTTGCCTCGCACATCTCCTTTAGGTGTTCCCCTTCTCACTTTAAAGCTTTTGAAAAGACTTCTGAGGGATAGCATTTATGACTATTTGGAAAAGCATAGCGTGATTAAAGGCAGTCAGCATGGCTTTGTGAGGGTCAGGTCGTGCCTCACAAATTTTATTGAGTTCTTTGAGGAGGTGTCAAGACAGGTCGACAATGGTCGAGCAGTGGATGTGGTGTATATGGACTTCAGCAAGGCTTTTGATAAGGTTCACCATGGTAGGCTCATTCATAAAGTCAGGAAGTATGGGATACAAGGAGATTTGGCTATCTGGATTCAGAATTGGCTGGCTGACAGAAGGCAGAGAGTGGTTGTAGATGGAAGGTATTCTGCCTGGAGGTCAGTGTTGAGTGGGGTCCCGCAGGGCTCTGTACTTGAGCCTCTGCTCTTTATAGTTTTTATAAATGACTAGGATGAGGAGGTTGAGGGGTGGGTTAGTAAATTTGCAGATGACATAAAGGTTGGAGGTGTCGTCGATAGTATAGAGGGCTACTGCAGGCTGCAGCGTGACATAGACAAGATACAGAGCTGGGCTGAGAAATGGCAGATGAAGTTCGACCTGGATAAATGTGAAGTGATCCATTTTGGAAGGTCAAACTCGAATGCTGAATATAGGATTAAAGACAGGATTCTTGGCAGTGTGGAGGAACAGAGGGATCTAGGTGTGCAAGTACATAGATCCCTCAAAGTTGCCACCCAAGTGGATAAGGTTGTTAAGAAAGCAGATGGTGTTTTGGCTTTCATTAACAGGGGGATCGGGTTTAAGAGCCGCGAGGTTTTGCTGAAGCTCTACAAGTCTCTGGTGAGACCACACTTGGAATATTGTGTCCAGTTCTGGTCACCCTACTATAGAAAAGATACAGAGGCTTTGAAGAGGGTGCAAAGAAGGTTTACCAGGATGCTGCCTGGACTGGAGGGCTTGCCTTATGAAGAAAGGTTGAATAATCTCAGACTTTTCTCTCTGGAGCGAAGGAAGAAGAGACGAGACTTGATCGAGGTATACAAGATAATGAAAGGCATGGATAGAGTCAATAGCCAGAGACTTTTCCCCAGGGCAGGAGTGACTGGTACGAGGAGCCATAGTTTGAAGATATTAGGAGGAAGGTATAAAGGAGATGTCAGAGGTAGGTTCTTTATGCAGAGAGTTGTGAATGCATGGAATGCGTTGCCAGCTGTGGTGGTGGAAGCAGAGTCATTGGGAACATTTAAGCGACTGCTAGACATGCACATGGATAGCAGTGAGTTGAGGGGTGTTAGGGTAAATTACTATATTTTACATTAGGATTAAACCTCGGCTCAACGTTGTGGGTCAAAGGGCCTGTTCTGTGCTGTACTTTTCCATGAACTATGTTCTATGTCCTTGGGTATTTGACATTTCCCTCTTGGGAAAAGACACCAACTATCTATCCTATCCATACCTCCCATAATTTTATATACTTCTATCAGGTCGCCCCACAGCCTCTAATGCTCTAGCGAAAACAATCGAGGTTTGTCCAACCTCTCATTTTAGCCAATACACTCTGATCCAGGCAAAGTCCCGATAAAAGAGTCCCCAAGAAGAAGAAAAGAAGACCAAAATACAGAGAAGAACAAAAGCTGCCTGGTTTTGAAATAAGAAGTCTTGTTTTGTAAATCGTAATCTGGAGTTTTATCTGATTAGTAGCATGGAGGGGAAGGTAAAAGATAGGTTAGAGGAAGAAATTGTAAATAATTGTCACTTAATTATTCCTTGTTATATTTCAAGAAAAAAAGGTATAAATTTTTACTTCAACTAGTTCTTGGCCTATCGAATTTTGGCAGATTACTGCATGGGATAAACCTTTTCTGTGTTGCTGGTTTTACATTAAGCAGAGGAGTTTACTCTGTGTCGTAACATTACATACTTTCCTCTTGCATTTGACCTCCCAAGCAGTATTACCTCATACTTGTCTGGATCAAACGCCATCTGCAATTTCTCTGCCCAATTTCCCAACTGATCCATATCCTCTATATCCTTTGATAACCTTTCTCACTCTCCACAAATTCATTAATTTGCATATTATCTTCAAACTTACAAATCAGGCCATTTACATTTTCACCCAAATCACTTACACATATTAAAAACAGCAGAGGTCCCAAAACCGAACATTGCAGAACACCACTGATCACAAACCTCCAGTCAGGAAAACATCCTCCATAACCATCCTCTGTCTTCTACGACCAAGCCAATTTTGTATCCAACTAACTAACTCACTGTGGATCGCATATAACTTAATCTTCTGGACCAGCCTACCATGAAGGACATTGTTAAATGCTCTACTGAAGTCCATGTCTCCACTTTCCTACCCTCATCAATCATCTTCATCACTTATTCAAAAAGCTCAATTTAATTTGTGAGACAAGACCTCTCCCACATAAAGCCAAACATTAGCCATAAAGACGTCCTCTTTCCTAAAACCAAAAGGCCCTTGAATATCAACATACCCCATCCAATCTTGATTTGGAGATGCTCAAAAACTGCACAAATTCATGTAAAATTCCATTATCTCACTTTTTAGATTAGAATCAATCTAAACATCATGGCATAGACAGAGGCGGCACGGTGGCACAGTGGTTAGCACTGCTGCCTCACAGCGCCGGAGACCCGCGTTCAATTCCCGCCTTAGGCGACTGACTGTGTGGAGTTTGCACGTTCTCCCCGTGTCTGCGTGGGTTTCCTCCGGGTGCTCCGGTTTCCTCCCACAGTCCAAAGATGTGCAGGTCAGGTGAATTGGCCATGCTAAATTGCCCGTAGTGTTAGGTAAGGGGTAGATGTAGGGGTATGGGTGGGTTACGCTTCGGCGGGGCGGTGTGGACTTGTTGGGCCGAAGGGCCTGTTTCCACACTGTAAGTAATCTATCACTATTGTTACAGTTAACCTGAGAATGCAACTTTTTAAAAAGGGTTTTGTGATTTACACATGAAAGAAGTGAAACTATCACGGTATTCTATTTTTCAATGTATAATTTCAGTTACATCACACTGTAAATCTTTGCTACAAATTCTGTGTATTAGGATTGAGCCCTCCACTACCAACTGATGAAGGAGCGATGCTCCGAAAGCTAGTATGCTTCCAATTAAACCTGTTGGACTATAACCTGGTATTGTGTGATTTTTAACTTTGTCCATCCAATCTTATCATCGTACATAGCCTTGTCCTTGCTGAGTGCTGATGCTTGGACCTCACCAACCTCTTTGACTCCAGGAAGAAATTCTATTCCTTGTCCTTGAGTGGACCTTTTCTTTCCCTAGCTACACCCTTGCTTCCAAGATACACATAAAATAGCTTTGGAATTCTGCTCAGTTCTACTGACCAAGGGCATTCCATAGCTCCTTTTAGCTCTCCTGATTCTTTGCTTACGTTTTTTCCTGCTTCCTTCATATTCTACAACGGCCTTGTCTGATTTCAGTTTCCTATAACTTACATATGATTCCTTTTGCATTTTGATTAAACTGTCAATATCTTTTGTCATCCAGGGTCCTGAATCTTGCCTCTTTATCTTTCAGCCCTGCAGGAGCATGCTGGTCCTGAACTCTGGTCAACTGGTCTTTAAAAGACTCCAACATGTGAGATGTGGGTTTGCCCTCAAAAACAAAAACGCCCTTTCCAACTAATTTCTCTCATTCAGCCATAATACATTTGTAATTAATATTTCCCCAATTCAATACTTTCACCCGAGCACTAGTCTTATCCTTATCTATAACTGTCTTAAAACTTAGGGAATTTTACTATTTTTCCCAAAATGCTTCCCCATTGAAACTTCAATCACCTGGCCAGGCTCGTACAAGTACAGCTCGCTTCCTAGTTGGACCATCTGCATATTGTTTAATTGGCGCCAGTCAAGCTTGTTCTAGATGGTGTCAAGCTTCTTAAATATACCCGCACAGACAAGTGAGGAATATTCCATTACACTTGTATCTTGTAGATGGTGGATAGACTTTGGGGCATCAGGAAGTGAGTTATTTGGTGCAGCATTTCTAACGTAAAGAGAAAATGCTGACGATGCTGGAAATCTCAAACAAAGAGAATGCCAGAGGATCTCAGCAGATCTGGCAGCATCTGTGGACAAAGAAACTGAGTTAATGCTCTTCTTCCGAACTGAGCTCAATTCAGGAGAGTCATACCAGACCTAAGGCATTAACTCTGCTTCTCTCTCCTCAGATACTGCCAGATCTGATGAGTCCCTTCAGTGTTCTCTGTGCTTGTCACAGTATTTAGGTGGCTAGTTCAGTTTAGTTTCTAGCGAACAGTAACCCTGTTTTGGCAATAGTAATAAAATTGAATATCAAAAAGCAATGTTTAGCAGGCAAATAAATGAGACTAGCTTACTTTTGAAAACTCGGTCAGTATGGACAAGTTGGACTGAAGAGTCTGTCTGACTCTATGACTCTATCAGGTTATTTTGAGTAGTCTGAATATTGTTTGTTATTTGTCAGCCCAAACCTGGATATTGTGCAGAGCTTGCTGCATTTAGGCATGGACTGCTTCAATACCTGAAGCTTTGTGAATGGTGCTGAGCATTGTTCAATCCTCAGCAAACATCTCCACTTCAGAACTTATGATGGAGGGAAGGTCATTCATGAAGCAGCCGAAGATGTTTGGGCCATGACATTACTCTGAGGAACTCCTGCAGAGATGTCCTGGAGCTGAGATTACTGACCTCCATCAACCACCTATGTGCCAGGGATGACTCCAACCAGTGGAGCGATTCTCCACCCCCACTTCCTGATCCTCATTGTCTCTAGATTTGGTCAGGCTCCATGATGCCATATGCAGTTGAAAGTCACCTTCATATCAAGGGTAGTTGCTTCGTCACCTCAGGAGTTCAGCTCTTCTGCATATGTTTCAATCAAGGCTGCAATAAGGCTAAGTGCTGAGTGGCCCTGGCAAAACCCAAATCCGGGGTTGGTGTGCAGATTATTGCTGAACAGCTGCAACATGATAACACTGTCAATAACCCCTTCTACCAATTTATTGAAGATTGAGAGTAGACTGATGAGGCACTCATTGGTTGGGTTGAATTTGCCTTTCCTTTGCGTACATGACATTCTAGGGCAATTCTCCACGTGTTTGGTCGATGACGATGGACTAGCTGGACTGAAGTGGCTTGGATATGGGTGCAACACAAATCTTCAGCCTTATTGTTGGAATGGTGTCTGGACCTATAGCAGTGGCAGTTCCTGGTGCTTCCGAATATCACGTGGAGTTGAAGCCTGGAATTTGTTGATGCTGGGGACCACTGCAGCAGGCTGAGATGGACCATCCACTCGACATTTCTGGCTGACGTTTGTTGAGAATGCTTCAGCGTTACCTTTTGCACTGATGTGCTTAGGTCCTCCAATGTTTGTGGAGCCCACTCCTCCAGTGAGTTGTTTAATTTCACACACTGTTCACTCCTAGATCTGGTAGGACCGAAGAGCTTAGATCTGATCTATTGGTTGTGGAATTGCTTAGCTCTGTCTATCACTTGTTGCTTATGCTGTTTGGCACATTCATCTGTATTGTAGCTTCACCAGTTTGACACCTTCCTTTTGGGTATGACTGGTGAAGCTCCTAGCATGCCCTCCTGCATTCTTCATTGAATCAGGGTTGATCCCTTGGCTTAATAGCAATGGTAGAGTGGGGATATGCCAGGCTGTGAGCTAATAGATAGTGTTGGATTATGATTTAATTGCTGATGATGGTCTACAGCACCTCCTGGATGCCCAGTCTTGATTTCATAGATCTGGTCAATGTCTATTCCCTCTGGTATAGTATTAATGTCACACAACATGATGGAAGGCATCCTCAATGTGAAGATGGAACTTTGTCTCCACGTGGACTGGGCAGTGATTACTCTTATTGATACAGTTATTGTTTCTTGATGGCAGGATCATTTTGCTATTACCATCTCAGAAATTTTCAAGTGGGCCAGATTTTCTTCATTGTTGGAACCTATTTTGCATGCATTAGCCCTTGAATACTCATTGACACCCCAGCCTAGAGGAAGCATTTTCATGGTTGCAATCTCATTAACCAAAAGAGGGAAACACTTGTGTTCATACACATGATGATGTATATTATACAGGTAGTGGGTTAGACTGCTTCCCCAAAGTCCAGTGAGTACAAACTTTTCAACAACCCAAGTCCTTGATAAACAAGCTGTTGCAATGCAGGAATATTTGCTGATTAAAGAATGAAGGCTGACTGAGTGAGAAGTGACATTGTATGAACATGTGAACAATCCAGGAGTGTTAGCCAATTGTGATGCGAGCTGTATTGGAGGTCATGGGACTTCTTGCTCCTTCATGGTTAAACATTAGGGCATTTTGTTTGTCATGGATTGCAATTGAATTTGTTCCCTTTGCACCAATAACCTTCTGTTCATTTTCTTGGCCAGGGCATCAGTATAGAGTTCTGCAGGCTTATGTGGGCCAACTTGTATGATGTAAATTTTCACTTCCAAGGAACATTCATCGACCTCTGAGAGGTAGAAAGCTGAGCTGTGATCATTGACTGCTGAAAACCAACAATGTTGCTTCACTTCCCATTTTCCAAAGGTTGTGTTTCTCCCAGAGGATGGCAGTAAAGGAGTCCCTCAGTCAACCTTCCTTCACCATCTCCAACAAGAAGGATCTAACCATCGTCCCCTGGCTTTCAATGCTGTTTCCATCATTGAATCCCCACTATCAACATCATGGGAGTTTACCATTGACTGGAAACCAAACTGGAGCAGTCATTTTGACCAACCTGTGTCAAAATCCTGGAATTCCTACCCTAATGGCATTGTGGATCAACCCAGGACACATGTATTGTCGTGGTTCAAGAAGCAGCTTACCACCAACTTCTCAAGGGCAAAAAGGGATGGTTAGTACAAATGCTGGCCAGCTAGCAATGCTCATGTCCCACAAATAAATAAAACAAAACAAATACTGGCATTACAACAATAGGCTAGGAATTCTGTGGTGAGTAACTCATTATCTGTCTCCCCAAAGCCTGTCCTCCATCTACAAGACTCAAGTCAGGAGCGTAAAGGGAATAATTGCCACTTATCTGGATGCGGCCTTATACACACTCAAGAAGCTAATCACCATCCAGAATGAGGCAGCCTATCTGATTGGCACCTCATCCATCACCTAAGACACTTTATCACACCCTTCATCACCAATGGACAGTGGTAGCAGTGTACACCAGCCACAAAATGAACTGCAGCACGTCACCAAGTCTTTTTCAACAGCACCTCCCAAATCTGTAATCTCTACCACCTGGAAAGACAAAGTCAGCTGATGCATTGGAATACGCTCATTGGCAAACTCCCCTCAGAGTCATTCACCATTCTGACTTGGAACAATATTGCTATTCCTTCACTGTCATTGTGTCAAAATCCTGGAACACTATTCTATCATCAGATTATGATTTAGAAAGTTGGATTTCCATTTCAGTGGTAAATAAGGATGGAGAGTAAATGTTGGCTAAGCTAGTGACACTCACAAACCATGAAACTTTAATAAAGAAAACAGATTATAACAGAATTGAGTTTCAGAAGTGCTGCTGTACCTTTCTTCATTTTAGCTATTCTCGTTGACTGTCAAATCTAAAGAAATGTTAAAATGTTTTGTATGATGTAATAACCCTTTAACAATCAGTCTACAGAAATTTAAGCATCAACTTCTGCTTTTCACAGATCAGGAATATCCTGTGGTGTAATTTGATTTCACAATCCTGACTAACTGTTACCCATTTACAGGTTCCAGGGCCCTGTAGTCTTTTCTGTTCCTGTGCTCATAAGCACCTCATATTCAAAAGCTCATTTTAACCAAGACCCCCTCACCACCCCTAAGGATCTTCCTTTCCTTTATTCCAATTGTAATAAGGGCTTTGAACTCATGGATGGTGCAAAGATCTTGAAGTGGATTCTGTATTCCATTGTTATCAGGTCATTACAAACATGAAGCGAATTTAAGCTTTAACAAGAAAAGGCATTTATAATATTAACTGAAGTCTGTTCAATTGAGTATTTCATGGTCTATCTGCTCATTCTTCTCATAAAGTCACTATCCCCCACAAAGCCTCCTTTCCCAGAGAGGGTAAACTCGAATGTCTCCAACTACCTTCTCTCACTATCACCAACTGTTGCAAGAGTTTCCCTTATACAATGCTCAAGATCCTCCTTTAGTAGAAACATGGAAACATAAAAAGTAGGAGCAAGAGTAGGCCATTTGGCCCTTCAAAAATTCTTTGCCATTCAATATGATCATGACTGATCATGCAGCTCCATAACCTCTTCCCATATCCTTTGGTTCCCCTTAGCCCTAAGACCTTTAGCTTGCTCCTTCTTGAAAATATTCTATATTTTGGCCTCTACTGCTTCCTGTGAGCAAGAATTCCACAGACTCACTACTCTTGGGTTGAAGAAATTTCTTCCTACCTGAGTCTTAAACGGCCCAATGCACATCCAAATAACAATTGTACAACAAATTAGCAGAAGGTCATGGGTGGAGTCTTAAATAAAATTAGCTGAAGTAAATCATCAATGATGGGGAAATTAATGGAACTGAAGAAGGACCAATCCTCAGGACCTGATGGTTTCCATCTATAAGTGTGAAAGGAAGTAGGAGTGTACATTACTGATAGCCTGACCATAATCTTTCAGAGTTTCTTAGATTCAGAACTTGTTTCTCTATATTCTAAATTTTTATAGACCATTTAGCCTGACATCAGTGGTGGGAAAATTGTTGGAGTGTACAATCAGATAGAGTAACTGATCGCTTTGAAAACTTTCAATTAAATCAGGAAGGATCAGCAAGAATTCATGAAGGGTAGGACAAATCTCAGAGTGTTTTGAAGAGGTGACAATGGTGGTGAATGGAGGTAATTCAATTGATGCTGTTTACATGAACTTCCTGAAGGCTTTTGATAAAGTCCCACACAAGAGATTGTTACCTAAGGTAGAAGCCCATGGAATTGATGGAAAATTACTGACATGGATAGGAAATTGATTGAGTTGTAAGAAAAAGAGCATTGGAATAATTGGTAAGTTTTCATTCTCATCCTTATTGATCTCATCCTTACCAATCTGCCAGCTGTCGATGCATCTGTCTAGGACAATATCAATAAGAGTGACCATTGCACAGTCCTTGTGACTATCAAAGTCGCACCTTCACATTGAGAATAGACTCCACCATGCGAAATGGGACAGACTCCATACAGATCCAACAACTCAAGACCGGGCATCCACAAGAAACTGTGGGCCATCACCATTCGCAGAATTATACTTCAGCACAATCTGTAACCTTATGGCCCAGCAAATCCCACACTCAACCATTACCATTGAGACAGTGGATCAACCCTGGTTCAGTGGGGAGTGCAGGAGGGCATGCCAGGAACAGCACCAGGCATACCTGAAAATGAGATGTTAACCTGTTGAACATATCAAACAAGACTATTTCTATGTTAAACAACATAAGCAGCAATTTAAAGACAGATTTGAGTGATCCCATAACCAATGAATCTGATCTAAGCTCTGAAATCTTACCACATCCAGTTGTGAATGGTGATGGATACTTAAACAACTCACTGGAGGAAGAGGCTCAACAAATATCCCCATCCACAACAGTGGAAGAGCCCAGCATTTCAGTGCAAACAATAAGGCTGAAGCATTTGCAGCAATCTTCAGGCAGAAGTGCCAATTGGATGATTAATCTCAGCCTTCTCCAGTGGTCCCCAGCATCACAGTCTTCAGCCAATTTGATTCACTTCACATGATATCAAGAAATGATTGGAGACATTGGGTACTGCGAAGTCTATGGGCTCTGACAATAGTACAAAAGACTTGTGCTCTAGAACTTGCCGTTCTCCTAGCCAAACTCTTCCAGTACAGTTACAACACTGATATCTACCCAAAATAGGGAAAATTGCCCAGGTATGTCCAGCACATAAAAAGCAAGACAATTCCTGCCTAGCCAATTACCGACTATTCTTTATCATCAATAAAGTGATGGAAGGCCTCATTAACAGTGCAATCAAAGAACACCTGCTCAGCAGGTTACAGCGATGCCCAGTTTGGGTTCTGCCAGGGCCACCCAGCTCTTGACCTCCTTACAGCCTTGATTCATACATGGATAAAAGACCAAAATTCCAGAGGTGAGGTGAGAGTAACAGCCATTGACACCAACGCCTCATTCAACTGAGTGTGGCATCAAGGACCCCTGGAATCAATGTATCAGGGCAAACTCTCTGCTGGTTGATGTCCTACCTGGAACATAGGAAGTTCGTTGTAGTTATTAGAGGTCAGTCATCTCAGCTCCAGGACATCTCTCTAGGATTTCCTCTGGGTAGTATCCTTGGCTCAAGCATCTTCAGTTATTTCTTCAATGATCATTCCTCCATCATAAGGTCAGAAGTGGAAATATTTCACTGATGATTATGCAATCATTTATGACTCCTCAGGTACTGAAGCAGTCCATGTTCAAATATACCCAGATTGGGTCAAAATCCAGCCTTGGACTGACAAGTGGCAAGTAACATTCATGCCATACAAATGCCAGGCTATGACTATCACCAATAAGAGACAATCTAAACAGCACCCCATGACAGTCAATGGTGTTACCATCACTAAATCCGCCCACTATCAACAGCCTTAGGCAGCATTTTCCAAACCCACGAATACTCCCACCAAGATGGATGCTGAATGGCCTGGACAGGGTAGATGTTGGGAAGGTGTTTCCATTGGTAGGAAAGACGAGGACCCGAGGGCACAGCGTTAGAGTAAAGGGAAGCTCTTTTACAATGGAGATAAGGAGAAACTTCTTCAGCCAGAGAATGGTGAATGTATGGAATTCATTGCCACAGAAGGCTGTGGAGGCCAGGTCATTGAGTATATTTAAGACTGAGATAGATAGGTTCTTGATTGTCATGGGGATCAAATGTTTTGGGGACAAAATGGGAAAATGGGGTTGAGAAACTTATCAGCCATGATTAAATGCAGCAGACTTGATGGGCTGAATGGCCTAATTTCTGCTCCTATGTCTTATGGTCTTATGGTCTAAAGATAAGGGCAGAAGATACATGGGAATACCACAACTTTCACGGTCCCCTTCAAGCCACTAAACATCCTGATTTTGAAATATATTGCTGTTTTTTCACTGTGGCTAGATTAAAATCTGGAATTCTCTCCCTCATGGCATTGTGTGTCAAACCACAATGGGGTAGATTGCAATGGGATAGTTCAAGAAGTCAGCTCAGCCTTGAAGGGCAATTAGGGATGGGGGCAATAAATACTGGCCCAGCCAGTGACACCCACATCCCACAAATGAATAAAAAAAGCTCAATTTAGCAGGACATGACTGGTGAAGTTCTGCAGGGAATTGTGCTCAGGCCTCAAATATTGGCAGTATTCAAAGTCAAAATTGGGCAGCACTGTGGACGGTGTTGACAACAGCATAAACGTATGCCAGGATATTGATAGATTAGGTGAATGGGTAAAGCTATGGCAAATGAATTTTAATGTAAACAAATGTGAGGTTATGCGTTTCAGACCAAAAACAGGATAGATCAGGGTAATTTTTAGATGGCACAAAATTAAATACAGTAGCGCCTCAACATGCGAACGACCCCGTTCACGAACAAATCGGTTTACGAACAGGATTGTACATCAAATTTTGCTTCAACGTACGTACGAAATTCAAGGTACAAACGAAGGTACGAACGCAAAAAGTCCGTGTGCGACCACGTGGTTTCATTGTTCTGCTATGCTATGCGCTTGTTGAACGCAAAAGCTCTCAGGCCCCGCGTGATCTCATTCAGTTTGTCTTTGGCGCGTGCGCTGTGAACAGCTGTCCAAGCATTCTTACGATATCCGAGCAATGGGAAAAATTGATTCAGTTCGCGAACTTTTCGGTTCGCGAACCGGGTCCCAGAACAGATTAAGTTTGTAAGTCGAGGCGCTACTGTACAGTGGATGGCTAACGAGATTTCGGGTTTCATGTGCATAGCTCTTTAAAATGCCATGAACAGGTAAAGGAAATAGTCAAGAAGGCTAATGCAATGCTGGCCCTCATGCCTAAAGGTTCGGATAAAGAAATGCAGACATTATGCTGCTGTTATACAAAACCCTAGTTAGACACTACCTGAGCAGATCTGGGCACCTCACACTTGGAGAGAGTTTAACACAGATTTACAAGAATATTAGCTGGACTTCAGGGGTTAAGTTAGGAGGAGCAATTAGCCAAATTTGGCCATTATTTACTAGAATTTAGAAGTTGAAGGGGAGATTAAGTCATGGTCTTCAGCATATAAACAGGAAAAGACCAAGTGGATAGTATAAACTATTTCAACTGGTTGAAGATTCTAGAACCAGGGAGCATGGTCAAGAAATTAGTGCCAGACCAATCAGAAGAGTTGTTGGAAAGCACACCCACATGCAAGGTGTATCGGAGGTTTGGAACTCTTCTTCAAATGGTGATCAATGTGAATTCAATTGTTAAATTTAAATCGGAGATAAACAAATTTTTATTAAGCAAGGCTATCAACGGACAGGAGTCGAAAAGTGTGGCACTGGAAAAGCACAGCAGTTCAGGCAACATCTGAGGAGTAAGAAAGTCAATGTTTTGGGCATAAGCCCTTCATCGGGAAAATGGAGTTAGGCCATAGATCAGCCCTCATGATGTTTTTGAATGTCGGAGCAGGTATGAGGGGCTGAATGGCCTGCCTCTGTTCCTATGTTTCTATTTGCCGTCTTTGTTTCTTACTGCATCCTTCCAGTGACTTGTATAAAAGATCGCCCAGGTCTCATTGCCCATCCCCCTTCCCCAATCTCTCACCATTCAGAGCATTGTCTGCCTTCTTGTTTTTGCTACCAAAGCGGGGAGTCTCACATCTATCCACTTTTTACTTCATCTGCCAGGCAGTTGTCCACTCACTCAGTTTGTCAAATCACACTGAGGCACCTCTGCATCCTCATTACAGTTCACACTCCCCCCTCCCCCCTACCCATCCCACCACATTATGCCAATTGCAAAGTCAGAGATACTCTATTTCGTTGCATCTTTTAAATCATTAATGTTCATATTGTGAAAAGCTGGAAGTCCATACACTGTCGCAGTAGTCACTGGCTAACATTGGAAATTTTCCGAAGGGTTATCACAAATCTTGCACTTCCCTCTCCCCAGAAGATCTATCTTCGTGCGTTGGCTTGTGCTTCCCAATACTGATGGATTTGGTGTATGCTTCATGGTCTGTTATTTATTTGAGATGCTCGGAGAGGACCCGGCAGAATCAATTTGCTTCTTTGAGGTGTCCTGGCCAATATTTATTCCTTAGTCAACATCCGATAATCATTATTTATGGGGGTCAGTTAGCTACATGGCTGGTCTCTGATGGAGAGAGACATCAGCAGTGCAGGTTCAATTCATAGTGCAAGCTGCAGGAAGAACATCTTAGCCTCAGACTAGGCAGTTTACAACCTTCTGGACTTAATATTGAATTCAACACCTTCAAATTGTGAACCAACTCCTATTCCTTCCCTTTCTTTTAGTTTTACCTGTTACATTCTCTGTCACCATGTCCTCTTCACCTACACCCCCCCCCCCCCCCCCCCGCCACCGCCCCCCCCCCCCCCAAACCCCCCAACCTTATGAAACTGCCTGTTCTTTCAAGTCTGACAGTTAGGCACACCATTGTTCTGCCATTCTCACTTTCCGATCACTTAATCTGAGCTATCAATAACCTTTCACCCCACTGCCTGCACTCTACACTCCACCTCTGTCCCTCCCACCCCCCCATCTATAAGATAAATGCTGCCCCCTCCACACTTCACATCAGCTCTGATGAAGAGTCATCCAGACTCGAAGTGTTAGCTTGCTGTCTCTCCACGGGTCCTGTCTGATCCTGCTGTGATCTTCAGGCCTTGTTGTTTTCACCTTGTTCAATTTCCGCACTGGGACAAAGTGAGGACTGCAGATGCTGGAGATCAAAGTAGAAAAGTGTGGTGCTGGAAAAACACAGGCGGTCAGGCAGCATCTGAGGAGCAGGAGAATCGACGTTTCGGTGTGAACTCTTCGTCAGGAATTCCGGATGAAGAGCTCATGCTCAAAATGTCGACTCTCCCAGTCCTCGGATGCTGCCTGATTGGCTGTGCTTTTCCAGCACCACACTTTTCGACTCTCAAGTCCTGCACTGGCTGAGTTTACTGTAAAGGTCCTCTGTCTCCCCTCGCCCAAGGGATGGTGACCCTCAAGTTAAACTGCCATCAGTCATCTCTCTGTAATGAGAGAGGAGCCCCAAGGTCATACAATCATACAGTCATACTGTCATACAACATGGAAACAGACCCTTTGGTCCAACCAGTCCATACTGACCGTAATCCCAATCGAAACTGGTCCCATCTGTGTGCTCTAAGCCCATATTCCTCCAAACCTTTCCTATTCATGTATCCATCCAAATGTGTTTTAAACGTTATAATTGTAACCACATCCACCTCTTCCTCAGGAAGTTCATTCTACACTCGAACCAGCCTCTGGGTAAAAAAATTGTCTCTTATGTCTTTTTAAAAAATGTTTCTTCTCTCACTTTAAAAATGTACACCCAGTCTTTAAATTCCTCATCTTAGGAAAAAGACAACTACCATTAACTCTATCTATACCTGTCATTATTTTATAAATTTCCATCATGTCCCCACTCAACCTCCAACGCTCCCATCCTATCCAGCCTTTCTTTATAACTCAAACCTTCTATACCCAGCAACATCCTGGTAAATCTCTTCTGCATCCTCTCCAGCTTTATAATATCCTTCTTTTAACTGGGGAACCAGAAATGGAAACAGTACTCCAGAAGAGGCCTCACCAATGTCCTGTACAACCTCAACCTGACGTCCCAGCTCCTATACTCAAAGTACTGAGGACTCTGGGACTGTGGCAACTTTTCTAATCATTGGTCATTGTCGCATTGCTTTCTGTGGAATATTATTATGCACACATTGTTTCCTGAGTTTCATATTTTGCAATAGTAGCTGAACTTCAAAAGTGCTGCATTTTCTGCAAAACAATTTTTGAAGAGTGTGATAGAAATACAATTCCTTTATTCCTTCCTAACTCTTAAAGGGAAATGTGACATTTTATTAATAAAAATAATTAATTTATCCATGTCTCTTGTTTAGTTTTGTTGCTCCAAGGCTTTTTTAGAACTCCAAAATTTCTACTAACTAATTGACTATATTAATTGTCAGCATTTGACAATATGGATATTAAAACATGGATAGAGTCAAATAGTTTAGCTGTAAGTGCGTATTTTACTTGATTGTGTTTAGCAGACTAGAATCTCCATTGATAATTGTTAAAAACAAAGACCAAATAGAAATTTATGGAAAAACTAAGCAGATCTGACAGCACCTGTGGAGAGAAAGAGCCTTCAGCACATTTCCTCCACTTCCTGCACCTTTACCCTTGAATCCCATCCCTCCAACCGCAAAAAAGATAGAACTCCTCTGGTCCTCACCTTCTACCCCACTAATCTCTGGATACAGAGCATCATTCTCTGCCTTTTCCACCATCTACAATGAGACCCCACCACCAGATATATTTCCCTCCCGACCTCTATTGGCATTTTGCAGAGACCATTCCCCTCGCAACTCCCTCGTTCGGTCTACACGTCCCATCGAGCACTCCCGGCACCTTCCCTTGTGCCACAAGAGATGCAAAACCTGCATCCACACCTCCCCCCTCACCTCTGTCCAAGGCCCCAAAGGATCATTCTGGCAGAGATTTTTCTGCACATTCAAACACCTCATCTACTATGTGGGCAGCACGGTGGCACAGTGATTAGCACTACTGCCTCACAGCGCCAGAGACCTGGATTCAATTCCCGTCTCAGGCGACTGACTGTGTGGAGTTTGCACATTCTCCCTGTGTCTGCGTGGCTTTCTTCCGGGTGCTCCGGTTTCCTCCCACAGTCCAAAAATGTGCAGGTTAGGTAAATTGGCCATGCTAAATTGCCTGTAGTGTTAGATGAAGGAGTAAATGTAGGGGAATGGGTCTGGGTGGGTTGCGCTTTGGTGGGTCGGTGTGGACTTGTTGGGCCAAAGGGCCTGTTTCCACACTGTAAGTAATCTAATCTACTGTGTCCGTTGCTCTCGATTTGGTCTCCTTTACATTGGGGAGACAGGATGCCAACTCACGGAACATTTCAGGGAACATCTCTGGGACACATGCACCAAACAACCCCACTGTCCCGTGGCCAACCACTTTAGCCTCCCCTTCCACTCCCCCAAGGACATGCAAGTCCTAGATCTCCTCCACCGCCAAATCCTAGCCACTGACATCTGGAGGCCAAATCATCTGGAAGAAGAATGCCTAGGATCCTCCAACCACATGGCATCAACATCGACTTCACCAGTTTCCAAATCTCCCCTACCTCACCTAATCCCTGATCCAACCTTCCAACTCAGCACTGCCCTTTTGAACTGTCACACCTGTCCATCTTCCTTCCCAGCTATCCACTCCACCCTCCTCTCAACTTATCGACCATCACCTCCCATCTGCATCCTCCTATTGCCTTCTCAGCTACCTCACCACCACTTCCACCCCCCCACCCATCTATTTATCTCTCGGCCCGCTTCTCCTCCCCTTCCTCCCACATTCCTGATGAAAGGCTTCTGCTCGAAACATCGACCCTCCTGCTCCTCAGATGCTGCCTGACCTGCTGTGCTTTTCCAGTGCCACACTTTTCGACTCTGATCCCCAGCATCCTCAGTCCTCACTTTCTCCTCATCCTCTGTGGAGGGACGTCAGAGTTAGCGATTCGCGTCGAGTGACCCTTCCTCAGAACTGAGGAACTATTCTGAAGAAGGGTCACTCAACCCAAAATGTTAAGTCTGATTTCTTTCCATGGGTGCTGCCAGATCTGCTGAGCTTTTCCAGCAATTTCTATATTTTTGTCTCTGATGTACAGTATCCACAGTTCTTTCTGGTTTTTATTGAAAGCAAGTTATGTTTTTGGCTTAAATAGTGGCAGAGTCTACAAACACTGCAATAATTAGCATGAAAGGCTCCAATTACAGACTCTCTGAGAGGTACAAAGTTAAAAATCACACAACACTAGGTTATAGTCCAACAGGTTTAATTGGAAACACACTAGCTTTCAGAGCGTCGCTCCTTCATCAGGTGCTATAACCTGGTGCTGTGTGATTTTTAACTTTGTACACCCCAGTCCAACACTGGCATCTCCAAATCCAAACTCTGAGAGGTAAGTAATTGAACTATTACCAATTTTCCTTCAGAACCTTCTCCCTGAATCATGCTGCCAGTTTTAGATTTAAATTGGTAGAGTGTGCAAGATGGTGAAATGTGTTAAAAGTTATTGCGACAACAATTCCTCAACAATTATTAAATAATATTTCTTGCTCTAAAAAGAGGTGTCTCTGATTTTGAAGATCAGGTGAATTTTCAAACTGTGACCAAGCACATATTTGTTCTTGACTAATAACATAGCACGTGAAAATGTGATACTCGTGAGTCTAAATGTTCAAATTATAATTGGGCTTCAGTAGCAGGGACTCTGAAGCGGTCAGGCTGTCACCAACTGAATTATTAACATCCTTCATAGGAGCAAACCTGCCATCCTCACCCGATTTAGTCTCCAAATTTTAATTCCTGATGAAGGGCTTTTGCCTAATACGTTGATTCTCCTGCTCCTTAGATGCTACCTGACCTGCTGTGCTTTTGCAGCACCACTCTAATCATGACTCTAATCTCCAGCATTTGCAGTACCCACTTGTGCCCTGTTTAGTCTCCAAACATATTCTGAACTATTTGACTCCTAAGTGACACCTGAAGGGGTTTAGCAAACCATACGGTCAGGGCAACTGGAGGTAGACAGTAAAATCCATTCACACAGCAATGCCCACAACCCAAGAATGAAAATGTTTTGTAAAAGAATAAAACCTGTTAAACCTCATCGAGGAGCGCAGAAAATGTCGGGGAAAATATGCAATGAGACCAGGTTAAATCATGAGAGTATGAACACATTCCAATAATTATTTTTGGTGAGATTTCTTAATTCTGCTGTCACTTTGTACATTTTCAGCTGCCTGTGATGCAGCTCTTGAACTTGGTGCTCAAATCAGTTGGTGGGTTTTAATGGACTGAAGTTCTGACACCAGATTGGTCACTCTATTGCTGGCTCTATGCTTCTCCTGTGCCCTCCTGCCCCCCTCCCACCCCCACCCATTCCCCACCTGCAAAATATTGTTTGGTTGCTACCTTCCTGCAGGTACCATGAAAATGCAAAGAACCCCAAAAAGATGCAACAGAAGAATGCACTTACCATCACTCTGACTGTGAGATTTGTAGCTCTGAGAAGATTTGCAATGTTGCCAGACAAACATGAGCTTCCTTTAAATGGCACAGTTTTGCAATTAATGTGCTAATTGCCAAGTGAGCTACAGATTAATTTTGCAGACACACACTGCATCAGCCTTCTATCGAACGTGCATTGAGCTTTTGATGTGAAGCTACAGAGTAGCCAATCAAAATTCACACTTTTTTTTATGTTGCTCTTCCTCCAAATGAGGTTGGGAGCTATGAGGAAGAAGTGAAGTGCTTTAAAGTTTTCTTTTTAGAAAAAGGAGAACTAAAACATGTGAAAGATAAGTGCCTACATATTGAAAGTTTTCAGCCTGGACCTTTCAATCCATCTGACCCACCTAATTCCAATTATGCTTGTAACAAACCTGAAACACAAGTCTGGTTAACCTAACCTTTGTAATCTGATACCCATTAAGCATCCTTGCGTTTGGATAAGAAATAAAACTAACATTAAAAAAAACACAAATAAAGGAGAAGCACAGGAATAATAAAGTACGTCCATTTTCAACCTCAAACTGATAAATTTTTAAATCAGAAACTAAAACAGAAACTGCAGAATTGCTTCCTCTGGGTCACTCGACCTGAAACTTTAACTCTGATTTCTCTCCACAGAGGCTGCCAGACCTGCTGAGCTTTTCCAGCAATTTTAGTTTTTGTTTCTGATTTACAACATCTGTAGTTCTTTTGGTTTTTAAAATCATACCTTGGTTACTTAAGGTGATCCACCAACTCTGGAAACCCCTCTACAGCTAATTAAGAGAAAACACCTGATGAGCAGCTACTGTTGTAATGTAGCAAATGTGGCAGAACCAACAATGTTGGTTGAGGGATAAATATTGGTCAATGACTCTGGACAGTACCTGCCATTGCACGATCAGGGAGCAGGGGTAGACCACTCTATCCCTTAAGCCTATTCTAGCACTTAATGAGGGCAACCTCGATTATCCAAACAACACGGGCCGCGAGTATTTTGTTCATATAATTGAATATCTGGATAATTGAATGTTTGGATAACACAGTTTATCCAACCATTGGAACCTTGAGCTCTTGTTCGGATAATCCAAACTTTGGATAATCGATGTTCGGATAAACGAGTTGTATTGTATTTCAAGTAATCAGCTCTTAATCATTTAAACTCCAATCATTACAAACCTAACATATCCAAACATTCCTTATATGTTTGCCCATCTGTTGTATTAATCTAGTAAATTTTCACAGAATCACAGAATTAAGATGCAGAAGGAGGTCTATCAGGCCTGCACTGATTTTATTATCTTGTTCCCATCTCCTGCCTTTTCCCCAAATTCCTGCATACCATTTCTATCCAAATAATCTTCAATGGTCACTTGAATAGCTTAATTGAATCCGCTCCCCCCCCCCCAATAATATTTCCAGGCCATGCCTCTCATGTCCCACTTACTTGCTGCTTTTTCTCACATCACCCTTGCTTCATTTGAACATCACTTTAAATCTATACTTTCTCATTCTTTTGGAAGCATGAACATCTTCTCCATATGTACTCCTTTATCTATAGCATGTGCTACTTCTTCAGAGGAGCCTAATAATTTGGTTAAACATGATTTTTCTTTGACAACACCATAGCAACTCTGACTGATTATCTTGAACTCTCTGTCTGTCTCGTTATTTCTTACATAATAGTTGAGTCCTATAACAGCAGTTTAGCTAGATGTCCCTGTTAGTAGTAAATGGTTCTACTAAGTTGCTCCTGCACTCTTTCCAAAGCATTCACATCATTCCTATAATATGGCTTTGATAAGGCCGTTAGATAAAGGAGCAGGATTAGATCATTGAGCCTGTTCTGTCATTTGATCATGTATGATGTGTCTCTCAACCCTCCATTCACCTGCCTTCTCCCCATAACTATTGATTCCCTCACTAATCAAGAACCTATCTACAATTGTATAACTGTACAACAGTACACAATACTCAAGCTGAGTTCTAACAATGCACATGTTCAAATTCATCTCTCTGCTCTTGTCCTCTGTGTAATGAAGCTGAGGACACTGTAGGTTTTATTAACAATTCTTGCTATCTGTTGTGCTACCTTCAGTGATCTGTGCACATATACACCTGAATGCTTCCAGCTTCGAATCTCATTCCCTTTTAGAATACGTTTAGAAATGCATTCATTATTTTCCAATCAAATGGTCCTTTCCCCAAATCTAGGGAACTTTTGAAAACTAAAATGAGCATAGCAACTATCACACTGGCTACTTTGTTTAAGACCAAGGAAGAAGACCATCAGGACCTGGGGACTTAGCAGCTTGCAGTTTTGTCCATTTACACAGTGCCACTTGCCACTTTTCTTGAGTTCCTCCATTTAAAGATGCGATTGCACAAGAGACAGTGCAGTGGTGAACTTGGAGGCAGCCAGTGCAGAGAGAGGCAAGCAGGATGGAGGACGTCCTCCTGGGTCACGTCCCTATCAACTCCTGTTCCTTACTGATAGACAAAGACATTTACACATTGATTGGAGTGGACGTCAAAATAGCAGATGAGGTTCAATGCAAAGAAGTGAGGTAAGGCTATGCACTTTAGTTGGAGGAACACTGATTGACAATATAAAACAGGAGATACATTTCTTAAGGGGGTGGAGCACCTGGATGTGTATGTGCACAGGTTGTTGAAGATGACCGGGCTGGTGAAGAGAGATAAATCAATGAAGCATACAGTGTTTCCGGCTTTATTAATATGGACAAGAGCAGCATGGAAGTAGGAAGAACTTGGCGTACTGCTGCATGATGGGATACTTGACCAAGCTAAAAGCTACCTTGGCTTTCAGCCTCTCGCTTTCATGGAGAAATAAGGCTGGAAATAAAGACTGAGATTGTGTAATTATAATTTAATGAAATATAGGGAGTATATCATTGGGTCATTATGAGGGATGCTTCCTGAGTTCGTTAGCATTTCTATCCTTGAGAGTCAAGACGATAGCTGCACTGTGCTTATCTTTATCTTGAATTACTGTGAAATACAGAATGTAAGCAAATTTGTTTGTAACATTGTAAAAGTATAGGCTGACTGTTCAGCTCAAGAGACCGCTGTTAGACAGTGGAGACTATCTCAGACTGTCTGTGAATTCACTAAAAGTATAGCTTCTTGAAACAAGACTGGAAGCCTCAGACTAAGTAATTTCCTTGACAAGTAGGGAGATAATGTTGAACTTGAGTAAGACAGTTGTTAGACCTCAGCTGGAATATTGTGTACAGTTCTGGGTGCCTCATTATAGGAGAGATGTGAATGCATTGGAGACAGGGAAGAAGCAATTTACGAGAATGGTTTCAGGAATGCGAAACTTCACCCATGAAGACAGGTTGAAGAAGTTGGGGCTGTTCTCGTTGGAGAAAAGGAGGATGAGTGAAGAAGTTTTCAAAATCTTGAGCTGGCCTCTTGGAGTAGATAGAGAGAAGCTGTTCCTACTCTGAAAATATAAAGACAAGATAGCACAGACTTAAAGTAAGGTTAATGTGAGAAAAGAAAACCTTTTTCATACAGCAAGTAGTTAGGGCCTGGAATGCATTGCCTGTAAATTTACTGGACACCGGTTCAACTGACGCACTCGAGAGGGAATTGGATGATTATTTGGATAGAAATAATATGTGGGGATATGGGTTTGGCTAATGGTAATAGAACCTGTATAGGCACGATGGGCCAAATAGCCTCCATCTGCACTATAACACTTCTGTGATTCTATCCATTGACACAGACAAGCAATGTATCATGGAGGGCCCTGGGCCCTCATTGTCTGCCTCTCTTTCATGGTGACCTCTGCATCCAGGTGTCTGTTCAGTGCATTACAAGCTTTTACACAACTGCATGTGTGCCTATTCACCTTCCTAAAATGATATCTGAATATAAGCTTGAAACTTTCTTCTGAAAATCTGATTCTTGTTGCAGTGCACCTCGGTCAATGCTGTGAAAGTTCACACAGTGAGACCTAAACAAACCAATTCGCTGTTAATCTAACCCTCAGCAAGTTGGAATGGGGCAGCAAGAACAGTGGAAAATGTTACAACTGCTGAGGTTGGGGGTGGGGGGAGGGAGGGAGTTTGGACTTTGAAAACAGTTGTGCCACTTCCTTGATTTAAACATGAAACCGGCACAGACTGTGGGCTAGGTATGATTTGTGGCTTCACCTCATTGGCATTAGGTGAGATGCCATTCATCAGCATCTTCAGTTGATGGCACAAGTCTTGAGTATGGCTGAAAAAAAATATACATTTCCTTAGAGTTTTTTGTAATGCCCTCATTAAGGCAATTCATGAGAATACCAATAAATAGGAAAGTTATTATTTTGTGCTGTATGAGAAGTGTCCCATTTTAACAATAATCAATGCAATTTGTTTAAGAGATTATTCAAATCTTTTGATAACAAGAATGATCACCTCATTCCAGGTGAGCGGGCATCAAATGGATTAATCTCTTGCTCCTTGTCTCTAGAAGTGGCTGGATTCAAACACTCCCTTGGTGTAGAGCCTCTGGATCATTTCTATGGTAGAACTCCATTGGAGAAAATTTGGTGGGGGATTTCTCAAGTTAGCTGACAGCAAATGTCATTTCTATAATTTATATTGGACTAAGAACACTTCACAGGGCCTTTGTCAAACAAAGCTTCAGTCAGACACAACTACGATGGAAACCCAAACTGCACCCATAATTTATGTCACGATGCAGAGGTGCAATGTTGGACTGAGGTGGACAGTGTTAAAAATCACATAACACCAGGTTATAGTCCAACAGTTTTATTTGGAAGTATGAGCTTTTGGAGTGCTGCTCCTTCATCAGGTAGCTAGTAAAGTAAGATCATAAGACACAGAATTTATAGCAAAAGATCATAGTGTCATACACTGATGTGATATATTGAACAAACCGAGATTGTTGTTAAATCTTTCAATGTTTAGAATGAGTTGCAGGTTTCGATTCATTAATATGTAAATCCCAGAACTTCTTTCATGTCACATTCCCGAGATAACTTAAAGTTTTGTAAAAAAAAGGTGACATCTCGCTCAGACAATGCATTAAAGGTATAAGGTTAGAGTCTGTATTTCTGCTGATTAAACTGATGTCAGTAAGAAAAGGGCGGCACGGTGGTACAGTGGTTAGCACTGCTGCCTCACAGCGCCAGAGACCCGGGTTCAATTCCTGACTCAGGCGACTGACTGTGTGGAGTTTGCACATTCTCCCCGTGTCTGCGTGGGTTTCCTCCGGGTGCTCCGGTTTCCTCCCACAGTCCAAAGATGTGCAGGTCAGGTGAATTGGCCATGCTAAATTGCCCATAGTGTTAGGTAGCGGGGGGGGGGGGGGGTAAATGTAGGGGAATGGGTGGGTTGCGCTTCGGCGGGTCGGTGTGGACTTGTTGGGCTGAAGGGCCTGTTTCCACACTGTAAGTAATCTAATCTAAAAGGACTGGACAGTTACATACTGGCTCACAAGACTTGAAGGAAAAGGAAAAAAAAAAATGCCCAGGGACAACTAACACTAAAACAAGGTGTGAAAATGTCTCATTTATGGCTACATGTCACAATGCCATACCCTGACCCATAATGGAAATAAATGGGAAATTCACGCCTAGAGATTATCACTGTAATTGGACAGGATTGATTCTAACACATAATTTGCAGATTGCTCTCCTTCAGTTTCTGCATTCTTTCACTGCTTTTGCTGTACTGCATTCACTGAGCATGTACTTATTGGAATTTAGAAACATATAAGATTCTTAGTGGACTTGATAGCTTTGATGTGGAAAAGTTGTTTCCCCTTCTGGGAGAGGCTCGAACCAGAGGACATAATCTCAGGAAACGGGATGCACGTTTAAGACAGAGATGAGGAGGAATTTCTTTTCTCAGAAGGTAATGAATTTCTGGAATTCTTTACCACAGAGAGCTGTTGAGGCTGAGTTGAAGTACATTCAAGGGGGGGGTGAAAAGGTTTTTAATCAGTAAGAGAATAAAGGGTAATAGGACAAAGGCAGGAAAGTGGAGTTCATGATTTTCAGATCAGCCATGATTTCAATGAATGATGGAGCCGGCTCCATATGCTGAGTGGCTACTTCTGCCTCAACGTCCTCTGCTTTTTTGCATTTCATTTGAGATATCAGTTTCCTTTTGTTCAGGTATGTTAATGCAGTTTCAATTTGGAATTCTGTTTGCTGCAGATTGTTTTGTAAGTAGATTCAGCAGTCTGATTGCAGTGCTCAGCCTAAATTGTCCATTTGCTAAAAGGTTTTTGCTCTTAATTAGACTTGCTTAAGTCACACAAAGCTCTGCCTCCAGCTCACTGCCCATAAGGTAGTGTCAGTAGATGTATAGCCCACTCATTCATTGACTGCATATTGGGTTAGTGCAGATACAAAATGGAAGACTGAATTACTTGCTTTGTAATAAAAGGGGCCCCTGCACTGAACCTTGAGGGCTGGTGTCACTGATCTGTCTCCCCGGTACTTTATTTCCACTCTATCCATAACACCAATTTTATTTTGTCATCTCAGTCTGCCTGCTTATATGTGCAGCAGGTTTGCGTACATGGTTAGAGACTTAACTAGTAGATGACATGTTGAAATCCCATAATTGTTTATCTCTGGTTAGAAGCTGTTTATCATAATGCAGTAAATGTACTTTGTATTAAATGTTGTCTGACAACGTGAAGGTATCAGCTAGCTAACTTGAAAATGCTGCTTACTTTGATAAATTCATTTTTTGTGGGTGACATGTTGGCTCAGCAGTTTGCACTGCAGCCTCACAGCACCAGGGACCTGCTTTGAAGTCTAGCTTTGGGTTACTGGATCGGTGAGGAGCTTGCATGTTCTCCCAGTTTCTGTATGGATTTCTGTTGGGTGCGCTGATTTCCTCCCACAGTCCAAAGATGCGCAGGTTAGCCATGGTAAATGTGGGGTTACGGGGACAGAATGGGGAGGCTGGGTATGGGTGGGATGTTCTTCAAAGGCTTAATGCAGACTCAATGGCCTCTTTTCACACTGAAGGCATTCTATAATTCTATGTTAACATTTGCAGTGATTCAGAAATAGCAGTGCTTGATTTCCAGTGCACTTCCCCAGTGAGTCAGAACAGTATATTTAAATAAAGAGTGCTTAATTATACAGGCACCTTTATATAGTGCCTTAACTATATTGAAATGTTCCTAAGGTATTTCATAGCAGTGTCATCAAACAGCATTGGGCAGAGAGACAAATCAGGAGATGTGAGAGAAAATGATGTAAAGGTTAGACATAGATCTTAAGGAACATTTTGAAGGAGGAAAGAGAGAGTCAGGGAAGTTTAGGGAGAGGTTTTGAGAGCTTAGACACTAGACAGCTAAAAGTATGGTAGGGTAACAAAAAATAGGGTTCTGTGAGACATCAATATTGAAAGAGTGCTGAAGTGTTGGAGAGGTGTGATTTGGAGGTGGTTATAAAGAGTTGGAGGGGCGACCATTAGAAGATTACCAATATTCAGATTTCTCTCTTGAATGAAGATATTGTTATGACAATGTAATAAACGAGGATGAATTCAGGGATGATCAATAAAAGCCAGGGGATATGCTTCTCCTTTGACAAGCACCAAGATGTGCATTTTAATTGAGTGCTCCCGAATGATAGAATATAGAACATAGAACAATATAATGCAGAACAGGCCCTTTGGCCCTCAATGTTGCACCAACATCATCATCCATATGCTTATCAAAGGACTGTTCAAATGCCCCTAATGTGGCTGAACTAACTACGTTGACAGGCAGGGTATTCCATGCCTTTACCACTCTCTGAGTAAAGAACCTGCTTCTGACATCTGCCTTAAATTTATCACCTCTCAATTTGCAGCTATGCCCTCTCATACAAGCCAACATTATCATCCTAGGAAAAAGACTCTCATTGTCCACCCTATCTGATCCTCTAATCATCTTGTATGTCTCTATTAAATCCCATCTTAGCCTTCTTCTTTCCAATGACAACAGACCCAATCCCTCAGCCTTTCCTCATACGACTTTCCCTCCAGACCAGCCCACATCCTCTGCTCCTTTTCCAATGCTTCCAAATCCTTCTTGTAATGGGGCGACCAGAACTGTACACAATATTCCAAGGGAGGCTGCACTAGCGTTTTGTACAGTTTCAGCATGACATCAGAACTCCGGAACTCAATATCTCTACCAGTAAAACAAAACACACTATAGGCCTTCTTAACAGCACCATCAACCTGGGTGGCAACTTTCAGGGATTCATGTACATGGACTCCAAGATCCTTCTGCACATCCATACTACCAAGAATCTTTCTGTTGACCCAGTACTCTGCCTTCCTGTTATTCTTCCCAAAGTGAATCACCTCACATTTATCTGCATTGAACTCCATTTGCCACCTCTCAGCCCAATTCTGCAGTTTATCCAAGTCTCCCTGAAACCTGCAACATTCTTCCACACTCTCCGTCACTCCATTGACTTTAGTGTCATCTGCAAACTTGCTGACCCATCCAGCAAGTTTATAAAATTTATAAAAATGACAAACAGCAGTGGTTCCAAAACAGATCCTTGTGGCACATCAATAACTGGACTCCAGGTTGAATATTTTCCATCAACCACCACTCACTGCCTTCTTACAGAAAGTCAGTTTCTAATCCAACTGCTAAATCACCCTCAATCTCATGCCTCTGCATTCTCTCCAAAAGCCTATCATGTGGAACCTTATCAAAGGCTTTACTGAAATCCATGTACACCATGTCAACTGTCCTACCCTTATCCACATGCTTGGTCACCTTCTCAAAAAACTCAACGAGGTTTGTGAGACAAGACCTGCCCTTGTCAAAACCATGTTGACTACCTCCATTCAAATTGTTACTAGCAAGATGATTATAAATCCTATCTCTTATAATCCTTTCCAAACCTTTTCCTACAACAGACATAAGGCTCACTGGTCTCTAATTACCTGGATCATCTCTACTGCCCTTCTTGAACATTTCCAATCCTCCAGTCCTCTGATACTAAACCTGTAGACAATGATGACTCAAAGATCAAGACCATAGGCTCAGCCATCTCCTCCCTAGCTTCCCACCTCAGATAAATCCCACCTAGCCCAGTGGACTTATCTACTTTCACACATTCTAGAATTGACAACACCTCCTCCTTGTTAACCTCAATGCTTTCTGGTCTAATAGCCTATATCTCAGTCTTCTCCTCTACAATATTCTCTTTTTCCTGAGTGAAAACAGATGAGAAATATTCGTTTAGCATCTCTCCGATCTCCACAGGATCCATACACAACTTCCCACTTCTGTCTTTGACTGGCCCTATTCCTACCCTAGTCATCCTTTTATTCCTCACATACCTGTAGAAAGCTTTAGGGTTCTCCTTTACTCTACCTGTTAAAGACTGCTCGTGTCCCCTCCTTACTCTTCTTAAGTCTCTCTTTAAATCCTTCCTAGCTACTCTGTAGCCTCATCTGAACCATCTCGTCTCAAAGTCACATACGCTTCCCTCTTCTGCTTAACAAGAGATGCAATTTCTTTCATAAACCACTGTCCCCTAACCTTATCACTTCCTCCCTGCCTGACAGGGACATACCTATCAAAGACACACAATATCTGTTCCTTAAACTAGCTCCACATTTTGATTGTCTCCATCCCCTGCATTTTGCTACCCCATTCTATGCCTCCTCAGTCTTGCCTAATTGTATTATAATTGCCCTCCGCCAATCTATAACTCTTGCCTATCTCTTTCAATTGCTAAACTAAACATAACCAAATTATGGTCACTGTCTCCAAAGTGCTCACCAATTATAAGATGATACGACTTAGGAACAGATTTAGGCCATTCAACTAATTAAGTCTGCTTTGCCATTTCCCCCAGTCTTCATTCCTTACTGATTAAAAATCAGTCTAACCCTACATTGAACATATTTAACAACACTCCCTCTTGGGAAAGAATCCCACAAATTCATTCCCCTTTGAAAGAAGAAATTCCTCCTCAGCTCTGTCTTAATTGGGTAACCCCTTACTGTGTGGTAATGTCCTCTAGTCCAAGACTCTCCCACAAGGGAAAACAACCATTGAACGTCTAACCTGCCAAGTCCCCTAAGAAGCTTGCACGCTTCAATAAGGTCACCGCTCAGTCTTCGGAACTCCAATGAATATAGGCCTAACCTACCTCTGACAGAAATTTCTAAAATTGTGAGCATCATAAATAGAATGCATAGTTGGAGTCCTTTTCCCAGGGCAGAAATGTCGATTACTAGGGGACATAGGTTTGAGGTAAAAGGGGGTAAGTTTAAAGGAGATGTGAGAGGCAAGTTTTTACACAGAAGTTGGTACGTGCCTGGAATGTGCTGGCAGAGGAGGTGGTAGAAGCAGGAACAATAGCAACGTATAAGAAGCATTTTGACAGAAATATGAATAGGCAGTGAATAGAGGGATACAGATTGCATAGAGGCAAAAGGTGTTTAGTTTAGAAAGGCCCAGTGTGGGCCCAGTCTTGGTGGGCCAAAGGGCGTGTTCTTGTGTAGTACTGTTCTTTGTTCTTTGCACTCAACCGCTCCTCATGAGAAAATCTCTTGATATCTGGGATCAGCTTGGTGAGCTTAGCTTGGACTGCCTCCAAAGCTGGTATAGCTTTCTTAGAAAAGGGGACCAAATCTGTTCAAAGTATTCTAGTGGTCTAACTTGAGTCTTGTGTACTTGTGAGAAAGTGAGGAGTGCAGATGCTGGAGAGTCAGAGTTGAAAAGGGTGAAAAGCACAGTAGGTCCGGCAGCATCTGAAGGGTAGGAGAATCCTGCTCCATGGTGGCTCAGTGGTTCGCACTGCTGCCTCACAGCACCAGGAACCTGGGTTTGATTCCAGCCTCAGGCGACTGTCTGTGTGGAGTTTGCACGTTCTCCCCGTGTCTGCGAGACCTCCGAGTACTCAGATTTCCTCCCACAATCCAAAGGTGTGCAGTGTAGGTTGATTGGAGTGGTGCTAGGAAAGTACAGCATGTCAAGCAGCATCCGAGGAGCAGAAAAATGGACATTTGGGCAAAAGCCCTTCATCAGGAATAGTGCCCACTTCTGCCTTAGTGTAGGTGGATTAGCCATGCTAAATTGGCCATGGTGTGTAGGTTAGGTGGATTAGTCAGGGATGAATATAGAGTAGTGAGGAATGGATTTGGGTGGGATACTCTTCGGAGAGTTAGAGTGGACTTGGTGGGCCAAAGGGCCTGTTTCCATACTGTGGGGATTCAATGAGAATTGATGTTTTGTGCAGAAACCCTTCATTAGGAAAGGAGGACTTATGCCCAAAACATCGATTATCCTGATCCTTGGATGCTGCCTGATCTGCTGTGCTTTTCCAGTGCCACCCTTTTTGACTCTTGTATACTTGTGCGAAGACTTCCCTATTTTATGCACCATTCCCTTTGAAATAAAGACCAGCATTCCATTTATCATTCCTTTTACCAGCTGAACCCATATGCTATCTTTTTGTGATTTATGCTCAAGGAGTCTGAAGTCCTTTTATACTGCAGCTTTCTGCAATCTCTCCACACTTAAATAATATTCTGCTCCTCTATTCTTCCAGCAATAAGTGCATAACCCCACATTTTTACACATTATATTCCATCTATCAAGACTTTTCCCACTCACATAACCTGTTCATATCCCTCTGTAAATTCTGTGCATCATCTTCACTACTTGACTTCTCAATTATTTTTGTGACATCCACAAAGTTTGCTACAGTACATATACTTTCAAGTCACTACGTGAACATCCAAGTCATTCATATATATTGTAAATAGTTGTCATGTCAGCACTAATCTCTGTGACACTCCAGTAGTGAAAGATTGTCATCTTGAAATGTCCCCTTCATCCCAACTCTCCACTTTCTATTAGTTAGCCAATGTGCTGTCCATGCTGATGTAATGTGTCTGACACCATGAGCTCCTATCTTATTATAGACTTAAGGGAGATCCATGACCAAAAGTCTTTTGGTATTCCAAATATGTAATATTCATTGCTTCTCTTTTATCTATCCTGTTTATTACTTCCTGAAAGACACCTCATAAATTTGTCTGGCATGATTTTCCTTGCTCTAACAGTTTTCATATGAAATCTGTATTTATTCTTCCCTTCTTCAATCTGCTCTGATTACAGAATAAGAGTGAAATTAGGACTGAGGATCCATGCTGACATTTCGTCCCTTAGATTGTACCTTTTAATTTGATAAACATCTGAGAGGAATGTTTTTATTTACTTTATCACTGCTTGGTGAAGATATAATAAGAAAAGAAGGAATGCACCTCCATAGCATCAGTATGGCACATTACAAAGTGATGTAGAGTCATAGAGTCATACAGCACAGAAACATATTCTTTGATCTAACTCATCCATGCTGACCAAATTTCCCAAACTAAACTAGACTAACGAGCCCATATCCCTCTAAAACTTTTCCATTCATGTACCTATCCAGATGTCGCTTAAATGTTGTAACTGTACCTGCATGTATCACTTCCTCTGGCAATTTGTTCTACGTATGAATAACCCTTTGTGTATAAAAAGTTGCATCTCAGCTCCCTTTTAAGTCTTTCTCCTCTCACCTTGAAAACATGCCCTTGAGCTTTGAACTCCATCACCCAAGGGTAAGACCTTTTCTCTTCACCTTAAATGTGCCCCTTATGATTTTCTAAACCTCCTACGCTCCAGTGAAAAATGTTCCCTCTCTCCAACCTCTCCTTATAGTTCAAACCCTTCAGTCCTGGCAACATCATGGTAAATTATTTCTGGATTGTCTCCAATTTAATGATATTCTTCCAACAGCAGGGTGAATGGAACTGTGCTCAGTACTCCAAAGGTGGCTTCACCAACATCCTGTAGAACCTCAACATGATGTTCCAACTTGTGGGTGGCACGGTGACACAGTGGTTAGCACTGTTGCCTCACAGCACCAGAGACCCGGGTTCACTTCCCACCTCAGGTGACTGCCTGTGTGGAGTTTGCACATTCTCCCTGTGTCTATGTGGGTTTCCTCCGGGTGCTCCGGTTTCCTCCCACAGTCGAAAAATGTGCAGGTTAGGTGAATTAGTCATGCTAAATTACCCATAGTGTTAGGTGAAGGGATGAAATGTAAGGGAATGGGTCTGGGTGGGTTGTGCTTTGACAGGTCGGTGTGGACTTGTTGGGCCGAAGGGCCTGTTTCCACGCTGTAAGTAATCTAAACTCCTATACTCAATGGTCTGAGCAATGAAGGCAATCGCGCTAAATTCCTTCTTAACCTTCCTGTGCACATACAGTGCAACTTCCAAAGAACTATGTGCCTGAATCCCTGGGTCTCTCTGTTTGACATCACTACCTAGGGTCCTACCATTAACTATTTACTTCCTGCTCTTGTTTGTTTTACCAAAATGCAATACTTCACATTTATTCAAATTAGTTCCACCTACCACTCCTCAGCCCATTCGCCCAATTAATCAAGATCCTTTTGTAACCTTAGATAAACTTCTTCACTGTCCACTATATCATCGATTTGAGTGTCTTTCACAAACTTACTAAACATGCCTTTAATGTTCTCATTCAAATTATTTATATAAATAACAAACTACAGTGGATCCAGCACCCAACCCTGCTGAACATTGCTGGTCACAGGTCTCCAGTCTGAAAAACGACCCTCCATCACCTCTGTCTCTTACAGTCAAGCCAATTTTGTATCCAATTAGCAAGATCTCCCTGAATCCCATGTGATCAAACTTCACTAATCAGTTTACTATGCAGAACCTTGTCAAAGGTTTTACCAAAGTCTACTGCTCTGCCCTCAGCTATCTTATTACATCAGAAAGCTCCAACAAATTGCCTGAGAATAATGACCAAGATTATCTGTCTCTAAGAGGCATTCGACAAGGAGATAGTTATTGACTGGGACAAACAGAGGAACATTCAGTCGTCTCTCCCCTTAACCAAGAAGGGCAGACCGTGGGTCCGGAATTTTTTGTGAATACAGAAGTTCCACTATTGATGCTGGCAGTTTGGCAGCCTGAGCAGATCCAGGGATGGTGGTGACCATTGCTGAGGCAGCAGCGATGGGAGAGAGGTGAGGTCAGGTCAATTGGTGATAGCTGGAGCCTGGCAGCCAAGCCTTGGCAAATGGGGGCGAGGCTGAACATTTTGTTGGACTCCGGTAGCATCGTTGGTATGGGACCACCATAATCAATGGGAAGAGGGATGCCCTCCTTTGCTGGTGGAGTACCCATAAGTGAAGACCTCCCACTTTGAGCCAGCTAGGAGGCCAAGAGCTTTCACTGGAAAGTCTACCCCCACAGCGAAGGGCTCTCCCAAAACAGATAGAATGCCCATGGATGGTGCAATTGGCTCTAAATTGGTCACCTAGTGGTCCTGCCATTTGCAAATTGGTATGGCCTTGGGGAGATATACAGGGCATTCTTCCCAATGCTTTCCTAAACCATTTTTTTTCAATCCTCCAATCTCCCAGCCATTTCCAAATGGCCTGGAATATGCAAGACCAACTCGCTTTATATCTAGTCCAAAAGACGGCACCAATGTGATGGGGCGGCACTTTCACTGTATACTGAAGTATCAGCCTGACCTACCTTTCCAAGCCATAGGGACCCAATGCCATAACCTTCTAATATAGAGTTAAAAATGTAACTCAGTGGCCAACTGTCCATATCAGAATGGAGATCAATAAATTAATTAGAAATTAAAAGATAGGAAGCAAGGAGAGCAGTTTCTCTTTGGTTTTACTCAACTCAGTTCCACACACAATAGCAGGAATTGCTAGTGTGTACTAAGCACCTACTTTACCTTCCTCTTTGCTGGGCTTCAGGGAGTCAATGTGATATAAACTATTAATGATGTAAACGAGAATGATGAATAATATGATCTTCCTTCATGTCCTTAAAAATGAGTGGTGTCCATGGGATAGCAATGAATTTTGAAGTCTGTCAAGTGCATAAATTTGTGCTGAATTTGGGGTGATGTTCGTCTGAAAATTAACCTGATCTTTAAGAAGGTAATGTCTAACCAGACAGAACTGTAAGCTCCTAATAAAGGAAGTGGTTTTGCTGTTGAGATTTTAATGTGTTTTGTGACAACCTCACGCTGTTGTGCGTGTGAGTTGGTTCATAGAGTCTTAACTGTCATCCTTGTCCAGGTGTATACTGTCCTTCTCCTAAGTCATTGCCTTTCTATTTTTAAACTAAATATGAAAATTAAGACGTTAAAATCCACCAAACCTTTCTAAAATTAATGTGCTGGCTTCCTCTACTGAACTGAGGAAGGTCATTGGAATTGGTACAGTTTTGAATTACCAGAAATTTTGAAAAAAACACTTAAGTGCTGGCGACAGTGGCTCAGTGGTTACCATAGCTACCTCACAACGCCAGGGTCCCAGGTTCAATTCCAGCCTCGGATGACTGTCTGTAAGGTGTTTGCATATTCTCCCCATGTCTGTGTGGGTTTCCTCCCATAGTCCAAAGATGTGCAGGTCAGGTGAATTGGCCATGCTAAATTGCCCACAGTGCTAGGTGCATTAGTCAGAGGGAAATGTGTCTGGGTGGATTACTCTTCAGAGGGTCGGTGTGGACTGTTTGGCCCGAAGGGTCTGTTTCCACACTGTAGGGAATCTAATCTAATCTAAAACTCAGCAGGTCTGGCAGCATTAGTGGAGAGAGAAACAGAATTAACATTTTGACTCCAGTGTGACTATTCTTCAGTATTCAAAATGTTAACTCTGTTTCTTCCTGCTGTCAGACCTGCTGAGTTTCTCCAGCACTTTTCTTGTTTTTATTTCAGATTTCCAGCATTGCAGCATTTTGCTTTTAATGGAGCTACATGAATTATTTGACTCTGCTTAAATTACTTGGTACTCAGATTTGTAACCCGCAAACAAAATAAAAACACAAAATATGCTCCAAAAGGAGTGGAATACCTTTCAGGTGACCTTTGAACTTGATGTAGGGGTTTGAATGAGAATTAGAATTAGGTTTTATTGTCGCACGTACTCAAGTACAGAAGTGCAGTGAATAGTTTACAATATCTCCTCTCATGATGCCATTATAGGTACAAAGTACTTCAGTACAAATCTTTGGTACAAAAAGAGAAATTAAGAAGAAAAAAGTTGCAATACTTTACAGTGATCCATAGCATAAGTAAGACATAGTTAACAGGATAAATATTACAGTCAGATAAAGAGATTACAGATAAACATTACATTGCGATAGATCAGAGCAGGGACTTCCACACTTGGTCTGACCAGTCTTGCAAGCCACTGGCGGCTGGACCCCACTCCAATAACAATCCCTGACAGCACGATGGGGATATTTGGGAAGGATACTATGGGTCAAAAAATGTTCCTCAGGATGGAAACATTGAGCTGATCTATAGATTTGTGTAACTAGATACTTTCGAGTTCCACTTTAAGCCACACTATCTTGACTTGAAACTGTATCACCATTCCCACGCCATCACTAGGTCAAAGTTGTGGAATTTCCTTCCTAATAGCACTGTGCATGTCCCTACACTACATGGAATGCAGCAGTTAAAGGAGGTCACTCACCTTCAACTTCTCAAGGTTAGTTTGGGATGGGCAATAAATCCTTACCACGCCAGCAATATCCATATCCTGTCAATGAATAAAATGATCTAGGAGAAAGTGAGGACTGCAGATGCTGGAAAATGTGTTGCTGGAAAAGCGCAGCAGGTCAGGCAGCATCCAAGGAGCAGGAGAATCGACGTTTCGGGCGTGAGCCCTTCTTCAGGAATGAGGAAAGTGTCAGGAAAGTGCCAATGAATAAAATGAACAAGCATTGAAGACTGGCCACTCAAGCCTCCTCCACTATCGAATACAACCACAGCAGCTCCTGATCATATGAAGTATTTCTCATGTTTTGCTGCATTTGGATATAGAATGATACAGGTCCTGAGGAGTTGAACACTGTACAATCACCAATGAAAATCCCTGATATCTAATGGAAGGAAGGTCATTGATGAAACAGCTGAAGATACTTGGGCCGAGGACACTTCTCCGAGGAACTCCTGCAGAAGTCTCCTGGAGCTGATGACATTGGCCTCCAACAATGATTACCTGTTTCCATTTTGCTTGGCTTAATTTCAACCAGTAGAGTATTTGCTCCCTGATTCCTGTTGGCTCCACTTCTTGGACTACAGTCTCAGAAATACGGAGCTATCCTGCACAATCTGTAGCAAGAGTTAGGAGCAGTTACCAAGAGAAGATACTTAATTGGGGAAAAGGAAACTATGACACTAACAGACAGGCGTTGGGAAGTACAGACTGGGAGCAATTGTTCCACAGAAAGGGTACAGCAGACATGTGGAGACTATTTAAGGAGCAGTTGTTGTGAGTGATGCACAAATTTGTTCCTCTGAGACAGGTAAGAAGGGGTAAGACTAAGGAATCTTGGATAACGAAGACAGAGGAGCTTCTTGTCAAAAGGAAGAAGGCAGCTTGTGTAAGGTGGAGGAAACAAGGATCTAGCACAGCTTTAGAGGATTACAGGTTTGCTAGAAAGGAGCACGGAATCGGACTGAGGAGAGCCAGGAGAGGGCACAAAAAAGACTTGGCAGGAAGGATTAGGGAGAACCCAAAGGCATTTTATTCGTATGTGAGGAATAAGAGAATGACCAGGGAGAAGGTAGAGCCGATCAGGGATAGTGGAGGGAACTTGTGTGTGGAGTCTGAGCAGATAGGGGAAGCCCTAAATGAGTTTTTTGCTTCGGTTTTCACTAAGAAAAGGGACCTTGTTGTGAATGAGAACTTTGAGGAGCTGGGATACAGAATTGAACAGATCAAGATTGATGCAGTTGATGTGCTGGAAAGTTTGGCAAACATTAAGATTGATAAGTCCCCAGGGCCAGACCAGATTTATCCGAGGCTGCTCCAGGAAGCACGAAAGGAGGTTGCTAAGCCGCTGGCGAAAATCTTTGCTTCCTCACTCTCCATGGGAGTCGTACCGGAGGATTGGAAGGAGGCGAATGTTGTTCCTCTTTTCAAGAAGGGTAATAGGGAAATACCTGGCAATTACAGACCAGTCAGTCTTACATCTGTGGGCAGCAAGGTTTGGGAAAGAATTCTGAAGGATAGGATTTATGACTATTTGGAAAAGCATAGCGTGATTGAAGGCAATCTGCATGGCATTGTGAGGAGCAGGTCATGCCTCACAAATCTTATTGAGTTCTTTGAGGAGGTGGCGAGACAGGTGGATGAAGGTTGAGCAGTGGATGTGGTGTATATGGACTTCAGCAAGGCATTTGATAAGGTTCCCCATGGTAGGCTCATTCATAAAGTCAGGAGGTATGGGATACAGGGAGATTTGGTTAACTGGATTCAGAATTTGTTGGCTGACAGAAGGCAGAGAGTGGTTGTAGATGGAAAGCCAATGACACAAAGATTAGTGCTGCTGTTGATAGTATTGAGGGCTATTGCAGGCTGCAGCGCGACATAGACAGGATGCAGAGCTGGGCTGAGAAATGGCAGATGGAGTTCAATCTGGATAAATGTGAAGTGATGCATTTTGGAAGGTCAAACTCGAATACTGAATATAGGATTAAAGACAGGGTTCTTGGCAGTGTGGAGGAACAGAGGGATCTTGATGTTCAAGTACATAGATCCCTCAAAGTTGCCACCCAAGTGGATAGGGTTGTTAAGAAAGCATATGGTGTTTTGGCTTTCACTAACGGGAGAATCGAGTTTAAGAGCCGCAAGGTTTTGTTACAGATCTGCAAGTCCCTGGTGAGACTACACTTGGAATACTGTGTCCAATTCTGGTCACCCTACTATAGGAAAGATACAGAGGCTTTGGAGAGGTTACAAAGAAGGTTTGCCAGGATGCTGCCTGGATTGGAGGGCTTGTCTTAGGAAGAGAGGTTGACTAAGTTCAGACATTTCTCGCTGGAGAGAAGGATGAAGAGAGGTGACCTGATAAAGTTATACAAGGTAATGAGAGGCATGGATAGAGTCAACAGCCAGAGACTTTTCCCCAGGGCAGGATTGACTGACATGAGGTGTCATAGTTTTAAGATAGTAGGAGAAAAGTATAGAGGAGACATCAGAGGTAGATTCTTTATGCAGAGAGTTGTGTATGGATGGAATGCATTGCCAGCGGTGGCAGTGGAAGCAGGGTCATTAGGGACATTTAAGTGAATGCTGGATATGCACATGGACAGCAATGAATTGAGGGTGCATAGGTTAGGTTATTTTATTTTACATTAGGATAAATCCTTGGCACAACCTCATAGGACAAAGGGTCTGTCTTGTGGTGTACTTTTCTATGTTCTATGTTACAGGGTTATTTATGACATACTATCATTGGGGTTATATCATTCTTATTCATCATCAGAATGCTAGCTTACCTTTTATTAACAATCAATTGTTGAGAAATAATTTGATTGTGTCATTTAAGTGACTGAAGGGCAGATCCACCTTACCTATGCTAAAGTGAACCTTCAGAGTATATAGGAAGTTGAGTGTATTTGTACATGAACATCTCATTACTCAAATTACAAACATCCTTTATCCAAGCATAAAATATGGATCTGTCCATTCTAGGTCATGGGTTGATGTTGTTAATGTCTCCTTCACTCAGACAGGGTGTAATCAATCTAATACTTGATGTTGCTAAACAAGGATTATAATCAACATTACCACCCTTGTCCTCTTTGTCTTGCTCCATAAGGCCTTTATTAATATTGCCTTCTATTTACATAGGGGCCTATAGAAATCCTTCTGATACTAGCTCGTAGTAAAATGCACAGAGTTCCAAAGTTGTACAGCACAGAAACAGACTCTTTGGTCGAACTCATCCATGTCAACCAGATATCCTAAATACATCTAGTCCCATTTGCCAACATTTGGCCCATATCCCTCTAGACCCTTCCAATTTACATACCCATTCAGATGCTTTGTTGAAATTTGCTTTATTTTAAAAAACTATTTCAATGGAAATATTCATTTTGACCTTACAGTCCAAAATCTAACTTTACTCTAACAATTAGTATTGCGCCTGTTATGAACCTAACTTGATCCCAGTTCATAGTGGACAAGTCAAACAGGAACATTGTTTGATAGATCAAAATTTGATTTGTTTTGATTTTAACGTAATCTTCTCTTGCTGAAACATCAGCTGGCAATGCTGCAAGTTTTGTTTTAACAACAAAACAGAAGTTTGTTAACAAAAGAAGTGAAGATAAAATGAAATAAACCAAATGATCTTCTTATAATAGACATTCAATGAACATCCATTAAAAGTATAATCCCATTAATCCCAAAATATCCCTTCACAAAATTAAAAAAAAATAATTTTGAATGTTACTCAAGATGTCCTTGATACTAGGCAACTCTTTGCGAGTTCCATATAGCAGCTTTTATTCTGACATTTCTTATAGCTGTTCCACACTTTCAAACCTGAATTCTAAGATCTTGCTAACGTTGATCATGTTTTTGTACACTTCCTGTGCAGCCATAGCCTTGTATACCTCTCTCCATCTAAACGTCCCATGATCTGTATGTTCTTTCTTACTATGATCTGCCTGTACTGCTCACAAAGCAAAGCTTTTCACTGTACTAAGGTACATGTGACTACAATAACTCAAATCAAATGCAATTAAACACAATTGTGGTATAGTATCTAAAACACCAGTCATATAATACTCACGCCTGAATCTAACTCCTCAGTAAGTTTAAGCCACTGTGATTTCACCTTTTAGAGTGTTACTGCAAAATCTCTTCCTGGGCTATCTTCTTGAGCTTCATAAAAGCATAATGTATAAATTTAAAGTGCATGGGATTAAGGGTAGTGTATTGAGATGCACAGAAAATTGGCTAGTAGACGGTAAACAAAGAATAGGAATAAATGGGTCTTATCCTGATTGGCAGGCCTTGTCTAATGTGGTACCATTAATGGAGTGCTGGATCGCAAAATCATCCAAAATAAATGAAAGTTCATTCGCAATCTATTCACCTTAAAGACAGGCCTGTTTGACAAGAAATCATGGCTGTCAAAAAATGTATAAGTTAATTAAATTCAGATACACAGAAAATCCATAGGCTGCTAACTGAAACTTACAAAAGCAACACTAACTATACCGTATTCGAATAAGTAATATATATGATATATATGAATCACACAAATAATGATATACACCATGACCATTGATCATCACTAGTATTGCAAGTCGCTACTGACCACAAATACTGACTATCATCAGTGTTAAACCTTCACTCCTGACCATCACTGGTGTCACACCATCTACTGCCCATCAAGACTGACCGTCACAAGGGTTACATCATCATTATTGATGTAACGAGTGTAATTAGTGTTTCTTATGTGTTAATTGTGCACTTGCCCATTTTTGAGCTGTGATATGCCCAACTAGAAAACCCTCAATCTTTTCTCATATGGCTATTCTTCATGTGTGTGAGAGTCAGCAGCTCATTAGCATCCAGGTTATTAGATCCAAACCTGATTATTTCTCCATCTAATGGACTGGGAACAACCAAAGGTCCGGGCTATCCATTGAGAAATCCAGACTGAACCTGGCCTCTCTAGGTCAGGAAGGGTTATGGGGAGAGTGGATAGTGAGACCAATTTGAATACACTGTTGCATTATTAACTGATATCAGCAACCAGTAAGGATGCACTAGATTTAGTACAGTTCCTGGTCTCTAACTAGTTCATGCAATCAGGAACTAAACTGTACAATGTGCAAAGTTAATGGTTGTTGCAGAAATATCCTGACAAAGGAAGACGTGGTAATGATATGGAGCAATGTGCTAGATGTTTTGCTAAAATCAGGAGCCCTTGTTTATACTTGCAGCCAAATAACATTGATTTAATGGTATTGTCAAAAGAATCTACAAAAGAATGAACTAACCCATCATTTAATTTACTCCTTTTAAAAATAAAGTTTGTTTGGGCCTGTCTCAAAGATGTCCATAAGGGAAGGACTCAATTTTATGAACAACCTTCTTCTGACCGACTAACGAGATGGTTGAAGTTAGAAAGGGAACCAGTTCATCCCTCCTCACCTCAGAGCTTCAGTATTTGGAGTATCCCATCTGGAACCGAACAACTTGGGGAGTCTCCCTTAGGATCTCGGTATAACACAGACAGACACATGGAAACGCACACAGAAACACACACATACATATACACGCACATGGAAACACACACAGAAGCATAAACATGCACAGACACACACACGCACATGGAAACACAGAAGCATAAACATGCACACACACACACACACACCTCCACAGAGGCTAGTATCCCATCGTCAAGTCACCCTTTATTTACATGTCCTCAGTACTGAGCGGCCAGCTCAGACCCAATCCCTAGTGTGTGGAGAGTCCCTGAAACACTGCTGTTTATATCTGTCAGCCCAGGTCAATAACCCCACTCAGGAAACCTGTACTCAATGAGATCTATCTGACCAACCTTGCTCCAAACACTAAATCTGAGAAAATATTAAAATTCTGCGGACAATTATCTCAAACATATGTTGAATGTGGAGAAAAAGAGATGACGATCGGGAATAGACTAATGGGATGGTCAATTGGCTGGGATGGGTTTGTCCGACATTTTGCTTACAGGACATACTTGGACAATTTTCCACAATGCTGGGTTAATGTCAGAGTTGCCACTGTACTGGAGCACCTGGCTAGGGGCAAGCACAAGTCTTCAGTACTATTGCTGGAATGTTGCCAGGGCCCATAGCCTTTGCAGCATCCAGTGCCTCCAAGCATCTCTTGATGTCATATTGATTGAACAAATTGGTCAGATGGTGGATTCCATGACTCTGGGGACCTCAGGCAGGGGCTGAGGTGGATCATTTCCTCTGCAACCCTGGCTAGAAGTAAATGTAAATGCTTCAGCCTCGTCCTTTGGACTGACGTGCTCAGTTCACTCATTACTGAGGATGGGGATATTTGTGAAACTTCCAACTTCTGTTATTTGTTTAATTAGAGTCATAGAGTCATAGAGATGTACAGCATGGAAACAGACCCTTCGGCCCAACCTGTCCATGCCGACCAGATATCCCAACCCAATCTAGTCCCACCTGCCAGCACCCGGCACAAATCCCTCCAAACCCTTCCTATTCATATACCCAACCAAATGCCTCCTTAAATGTTGCAATTGTACCAGCCTCCACCACATCCTCTGGCAGCTCATTTCATACACGTACTACTCACTGTGCCCTCAGATCCCTTTTATATCTTTCCCCTCTCACCCTAAACCTATGCCCTCTAGTTCTGGACTCCCCCACCCCAGGGAAAAGACTTTGTCTATTTACCTTATCCAGGCACCTCATAATTTTGTAAATCTCTATAAGGTGACCCCTCAGCCTTCGACGCTCCAGGGAAAACAGCCCCAGCCTGTTTAGCCTCTCCCTATAGCTCAAATCCTCCAACCCTGGCAACATCCTTGTAAATCTTTTCTGAACCCTTTCAACATCTTTCCGATAGAAAGGAGACCAGAATTGCATGCAATATTCCAACAGTGGCCAAACCAATGTCCTGTACAGCCACAACATGATCTTCCAACTCCTGTACTCAATACTCTGACCAATAAAGGAAAGCATACCAAATGCCTTCTTTACTATCCTATCTACCTGCGACTCCACTTTCAAGGAGGTATGAACCTGCATTCCAAGATGTCTTTGTTCAGCAACACTCCCTCGGAACTTACCATTAAGTGTATAAGTCCTGCTAAGATTTGCTTTCCCAAAATGCAGCACTTTGCAATTATCTGAATTAAACTCCATCTGCCACATCTCAGCCCATTGGCTCATCTGGTCGAGATCCTGTTGTAATCTGAGGTAAGCTTCTTCGCTCTCCACTACACCTCCAATTTTGGAGTCATCTGCAAACTTACTAACTGTACCTCTTATGCTCGCATCCAAATCATTTATGTAAATGACAAAATGTAGCGGACCCAGCACCGATCCTTGTGGCACTCCACTGGTTACAGGCCTCCAGTCTGAAAAACAACCCTCCACCATCACCCTCTGTCTTCTACCTTTGAGCCAGTTCTGTATCCAAATGGCTAGTTCTCCCTGTATTCCATGAGATCTAACTTTTCTAATCAGTCTCCCATGGGGAACCTTGTTGAACGCCTTACTGAAATCCATACAGATCACTTCTATCACTCTGCCCTCATCAATCCTCTTTGTTACTTCCTCAAAAAACTCAGTCAAGTTTGTAAGACATGATTTCCCACGCACAAAGCCATGTTGACTATTCCTAACCAGTCCTTGCCTTTCCAAATACATGTACATCCTGTCCCTCAGGATTCCATCCAACAACTTGCCCACCACCAATGTCAGACTCACTGGTCTATAGTTCCCTGGCTTGTCCTTACCACCCTTCTTAAACAGTGGCACCACATTTGCCAACCTCCAGTCTTCCAGCACCTCACCTGTGATGATCGATGATACAAATATCTCAGCAAGAGGCCCAGCAATCACTTCTACAGCTTCCCACAGAGTTCTCGGGTATACCTGATCAGGTCCTGTGGATTTATCCACGTTTACCCATTTCAAGAAATCCAGCACTTCCTCCTCTGTAATCTGGACATTTTCCAAGATGTCACCATCTATTTCCCTACAGTCTATATCTTCCATATCCTTTTCCACAGTAAATACTGATGCAAAATATTCTTTTATATCTCCTCCATTTTCTACGACTCCACACAAAGGCTGCCTTGCTGATCTTTGAGGGGCCCTATTCTGTCTCTAGTTACCCTTTTGTCCTTAATATATTTGTAAAAACCCTTTGGATTATCCTTAACTCTATTTGCCAAAGCTATCTCATGTCCCCGTTTTGCCCTCCTGATTTCCCTCTTAAGTATACTCCTACTGCCTTTATACTCTTCTAAGGATTCACTCAATCTATCCTGTCTATACCTTACATATGCTTCCTTCTTTTTCTTAACCAAACCCTCAATTTCTTTAGTCATCCAGCATTCCCTGTACCTACCAGTCTTCCCTTTCATCCTGACAGGAATATACTTTCTCTGGATTCTCGTTATCTCATTTCTGAAGGCTTCCCATTTTCCAGCCGTCCCTTTAATTGTGAACAATTGCCCCCAGTCAGCTTTTGAACGTTCTTGCCTCATACTGTCAAAATTGGCCTTTCTCCAATTTAGAACTTCAACTTTTAGATCTGGTCTATCCTTTTCAATCACTATTTTAAATCTAATAGAATTGTGGTTGCAGGCCCCAAAATGCTCCCCCACTGACCCCTCAGTCATCTTTGCACCTTCTCTAGTAGGTACATCTATGTACTGAATCAGAAAATTGTCTTGTACACACGTAACAAATTCCTCCCCATCTAAACCCTTAACACTATGGCAGTCCCAGTCGATGTTTGGAAAGTTAAAATCCCCTACCATAACCACCCCATTATTCTTACAGATAGCTGAGATCTCCTTACGAGTTTGTTTCTCAATTTCCCTCTGACCTTTAGGGCATCTATAATACAATCCCAATAAGGTGATCATCCCTTTCTTATTTCTCAGTTCCTTCCAAATAACTTCCCTGGATGTATTTCTGGGAATATGCTCCTTTCAGCACAGCTGTAATGCTATCCCTTATCAAAAATGCCACTCCCCCTCCTCTCATGCCTCCCTTTCTATCCTTCCTGTAGCACTTGTATCCTGGAACATTAAGCTGCCAGTCCTGCCCGTCCCTGAGCCATGTTTCTGTAATTGCTATGATATCCCAGTCCCATGTTCCTAACCATGCCTTGAGTTCATCTGCCTTCCCTGTTCGGCCCCTTGCATTGAAATAAATGCAGTTTAATTTATTAGTCCTACCTTGTCCCTGCCTTCCCTGACCGTTTGACTCACTTCTGTTCTCAACTGCACCCGTCTCAGATCGATCTCTTTCCTCACTATCTCCCTGGGTCCCACCCCCACCCCCCCACCTTACTAGTTTAAATCCTCCCGAGCAACTCTAGCAAGTTTGCCTGCCAGTATATTAGTCCCCTTCCAATTTAGGTGCAATCCACCCTTCTTGTACAGGTCACTTTTACCCCAAAAGAGATTCCACTGATCCAAAAATGTGAATCCTTCTCCCATACACCAGATCCTTAGCCATGCATTCATCTGCTCTATCCTCCTATTCCTGTCCTCACTCGCTTGTAGCACCGGGAGTAATTTAGATATTACTACTCTCGAGGACCTCCTTTCTAAATTTCTGCCTAACTCTCTGTAATGTCCCTTCAGAATCTCAACCTTTTCCCTTCCCATGTCATTGGTTCCAATGTGGACAATGACCTCTTGCTGGCTCCTCTCTCCCGTGAGAACATTCTGCACCCTCTCTGAGACATCCTTGATCCTGGCACCAGGGAAACAACACACCATTCTGCTGGCCACAGAAACGTCTGTCTGTACCTTGGACTACAGAATCCCCTAACACAATTGATGTCTTGGAAGCCAACGTACCCCTCGTTGCATTAGAGCCAGTCTCCATACCAGAAACTTGGCTGTTTGTGCTACATTCCCCTGAGGATCCATCACCCACTACATTTTCCAAAGCAGCATACCTGTTTGAAATGGGTATATCCACAGAAGGCTCCTGCACTAGCTGCCTACCTCTCTTACCTTTCCAGGACTTAACCCATCCTTGTGACTGTATCTGAGACTTTCCCCCCATCCTATAACTGCCATCCATCACATACTGTTGCTGTTGCAAATTCCTCATTGCTTCTAACTTGTCCTGATGAAAGATTCTGACCTGAAACGTTGACTCCCCAGCTCCTCTGATGCCGCTTGACCTGCTCTCCTTCTTCTAGCACCGCACTTTATCCACTCTGATTCTCCAACATCTGCTAATTGTCCACCAAATCTTGTGACTTGATGTAGAGGGGCTGCAGAGCTTACATCTGAATCATGAGGGAATGGATCACCTAGTATTGACTTCATGAATGAATTTGCTTTTCGCAGTGGAGTGTAGTCTGTGATACAGGTGCGCTGGAGGGAAAGAAAGGTGAGTGGAAACATGAATGAAATTAGTAAAAGAGGTAATAGAGGTGATGGGTGTGGTTAGAGGGGGATGGGGTGGCTGAGTGGCCATGGCAAAAGTGAGGACTTACAGATGCTGGAAACCCAGAGTCTCGATTAGAGTGGTGCTGGAAAAGCACAGCAGGTTAGGCAGCATCCGAGGAGCAGGAAAATCGATGTTCTGGGCAGAAGCCCTTCGTCAGGAATCCTGTTCCTCAGATGCTGCCTGACCTGCTGTCTGAGTGACCATGGAGAGTGGAAAAAGGGCACAGGAAAATATGAGGAGCTATGGGGTGTGGAGCGATGAGGTGTTGGTATGTATTGGCATGGATGGGTGTGTAAGGGGTGAAGGCTCGAGGGATGCTTAGGTGCCTTTCTCATATATTTATATTTTGACACAATGCAAAAGGGATGTGGCATATGGTCTGGCCTTCCTCAGAGTCAGCAGTTTTCCCGTCAATTTGCCTGCTCCTCGGATGCTGCCTGACCTGCTGTGCTTTTCCAGCACTACACTCTCGACAGCCTTCCCAGATTCCCAGTCCTGACTCCCAGTCCAACCCACTGCTGCACCCACCTCCCTCTTCACTTGGACTGAGAATGGGTAGCATTGGTGGCCATTTCTCAAGGTCGGGTTCAGCGAGCTGGGATTTCACCCACCTCTGTACACACAACCCAGAAATGAAAATCAGCTCTGTGGTGTCTAAATAACTTTATTACGCCCACAAATTGGTTCATGTAACCTCTATCTGAAACCATGGCGAACCTGGCTCGGATTTTGTGCATTTACAGCACTCTTCCATGCTACCTCACGATGCTACATGAGCTGCCTTTCATGGTGAATGCAGCTCCCATTATCCTCAGGATGGAGAGAAGATGAGGCACAAACTCAGGCCTGAGGATGCCAAAAGCAATGTGCAACTGGGGAGGAGGCAGCTGACTGCCAGTGGTCAGCTCTCTGGGACCTTGCCCAGTCACATTGAAGGTTGTTCGGCTATCAAGAGTTCATTCTTCACATCTGCTCATAACCCCATCCATTCTCCAAACCAACGTATTTCATCTTACCCCCACTAACTATCCTCATGATCTATCCTACCCTCCACGTTTATTCATGGACCTTCCTTAACCTTCATCCAATACGTATGATGTACCAAAACAGTGAACTATATAGTAACACTGGAATGGGTGGAACAGATCCAAAAACAAGCTCCCATTCATAAATCACTTCACCTGTTGAAGGGGCAGTGCTCCGAAAGCTTGTGATTTCAAATAAACCTGCTGGACTCTAACCTGGTGTCGTGTGACTTCTGACTTTGTCAATCCCAATCCAACACCAGCATCTGCACATCATAAATCCTGTCATGAAAAGACAGTGTACCAAGCTGTGAAAGTGTTCCTTAGACTGATCAAATAGATATCACTAATACAGGCTTCAAATGTTTCACACCTCTTAATCTTCTGCAAGTAAACACGAAAGCAATGATAAAAGAGACTATAGTAAAATAATTTACTATAACCACTTGAAGATGTCAATCAAGTGTCAGTTGTCTCCAACTGTACAACCAGAACTTCCTCTTGAATCTGGGCTCTTAACCAAGCACCTCACCACTGGGGCTCAACCCTCTTATCTCAGGGTTCACTTTAGCTGTGTTGCCTGCAATGGAGATGACATGTAGAAATGAAAAGTGCTACAACATTCCTATATTGTCTCAACAGAGACCAGTACAATTGTGTGGTACTGGAAAAGCGCTGCAGATTAGGCAGCATCCAAGGAGCGGGAGAATCAACATTTCGGCATAAGCTTTTACCCCCACAGTTGGAACAAGACTTCTTTATTCCTCAATTCCCCTTACAATAAATTGTAGTGTTCAATTTGTTTTCCTACTTGCTTGCTGTATCTACATGCTAACTTTTTGTGCTCCTTGCAGAGTACACTTGAGTCTGTTTTCTATTTTGCATGTGTTAGTCCCACCCCCTGACTTACTTTGTGTTCTTTGGGATGTTTGGCATGCTGACCTTATCTTCTCCTGACAATACAGTATCAAAAGAAAGGTGTTCACTGTAGCATCTCATGCATTTTATTTCTCTACTTCCTTTCTAAAAATTTGCATCTCAAGTAGACAGGTTGATTAAGAAGGCGTTTAGCTCGACTGCTTTCATTGCAGTGACCACTGAGTATTGAAGTTGGCATGTCATGTTGAGGTTGCGCAGAATATTGGTGAGGGCTCCTCAGGAATATTGTGTCCAGTTCTGATTGACCTGTTGTCGGAAGAATATTATTAAACTGGAGAGGGTTCAGAAAAGATTTGCCAGGATGTTACCAGGACTGGAGGGTTTGAGTTATAAAAAATAGGCTGGATAGGCTGGGAGTCTTTTTTTCACTGTTGTGTAGGAGGTTGAGGGGTGACCTTATGGAAGTTTATAAAATTAAAAGGGGCATGGATAAGGTGGACAATAAAGGTCTTTTCCCGAGGGTAGAGGAGTTCAAAACTAGGGGGCATATTCTTAAAGTGAGAGGAGAAAGATTCAGAGAGGACATGAGGGGCAACGTTTTTACACAAGGGGTGGCTCATATGTGGAATGAACTGCCCGAGAAAGTGATGGGTGCAGGTACAGTTACACCGTTTAAAAGACATTTGGATAAGTTCATGAATATGAAAGGTTTGGAGGGATATGGGCCAAACGCCGGCAGGTGGGACTAGTTTACTTTGGGAACATGGTTGGCATGGACGGGTTGGACTGAAGGGTCTGTTTCCACTCCTGATGAAGAGCTTAAGCCCGAAATGTCAACTCTCCTACTCCTCAAATGTTGCCTGACCAGTTGTGCTTTTCCAGTGCCACACTTTTCAACTTTGACTCAGCAGCATCTGCAGTCCTCACTGTCTCTCTGTTTCCATGCTGTGTGACTGTGTGACTCTATAACCCATATTATGGTGTATCTTTGTTGCTCATTTCCATTGGCCATGATTTCTGATTCTCTTGCCACTTGTTGGAGTTCCTGACTGCCGTCATGCCCAATGTTTATCTCAACACTAATTCCACCCTTGTTGCTCAGTTGTATTCAATCCCCAACATAATCTTCTTAATTTCTCTGTTGGCAGCTCTGCTTATCGCCCAGCATCCTCAGAGGATTTGATTTCAAAGTCCTCATCCTCATTTTGACATCTTTCCATGGCTTCTCTTGCTTTACTCCAGTCTGATCTCCCTGCAGGATTCTTTGTCTCCCCCGATTCTTTGGCGTCCCCGATTTCAATCGTCAGTTGGCTGAGTCCCTCCATGTTGCCTCCCCAGCTTTTACCTCTCCCTCCCGATGTCCCTAAATCCTGCCTGTCGTCATTGAGAAATTCAAGACTCATTTTAGTCAATTAGCTCCTGAGAAATGCAGCGTGTTTTGAAAAGCTTTGCGTGGCTGCCATCTAATGGTCATCTTGAGTATAACATCAGCATTTCCGAATGAAGTTAAAAATCACACAAAACCAGGTTATTGTCCAATAGATTTATTTGGAAGCACTAGCTTCCATAGCACTGCTCCTTCATCAAGTGGTAGGAGCAACGCTCCAAAAGCTAGTGCTTCCAATTAAACCTCTTGGACAATAACCTGGTGTTGTGTGATTTTTAACTTTGTCCACCCCAGTCCAACACCAGCACCTCCCAATCAAATTTATGAATGAAGAAAGACTTGCATTTATCTAGCACTTTTTTGCAACTTAGGGAAATCGCAAAGCATTTGATAAGCAATTAAATTCCTTTGAAGCATGACTACTGTCACAATATAGTCCTAGTTGGCAACTGATTTTATGCATAGCAGGTTCCCACAGACATCAATATGATGGACAATCAGGTCAAACATTTAGTGAAATTAATTGATCAATAAATACTAGGGGACACTATGGTGGTGTTGGGCAGGGGTGGGAAGTAAGGGAAGTGTGGGCATTCCCTCCTTGTCTTTAAAAAAACATCTCGGGATCAATTGTACCTACCTGAGAAAGCGGGAGGGATCCTTACTTTAACATCTCCTCCAAATGGCTGCACCTCAAACAGTGTCACACTGAAGTGTCACACTGCGTTTTATACTCAGGGTTCTTGTGTGGACCTTGAACCAACAATCTTTTGATTCAGAGGTGAGAGACAGTTACCAATTTTTTTTATTCATTCACGGGATGAGGGTGTCGCTGGCTAGATTGCATTTATTGTCCATCTTTAATTGCCCAAATGGCAGGTAAAAGACAGTCACATTGCTGTGGTTCTGGAGTCACATGTAGGTCAGATCAGGTAACAATTGCTGTTTCCCTTTCTCAAAGATATTAGTGAACCAGATGGGATTTTCCTGACAAATTGGCAATGGATTTATAATAGTCATTGAATTCTTAATTCTAGATATTCATTGAATTCAAATTCCAGCATCTATCATGGCAGATTGGAATCCAGGGTCCCAGGGCAACAGAGTGGCTCAGTGGTTAGCACTGCTGCCGCTCAGCGGCAGGGACCTGGTTCCGATTCCTACCTCAGGCGACTGCCTGTCTGGAGTTTGCATAGTCATCCTGTGTCTGCGTGGGTTTCCTCCTGGTGCTCCAGTTTCCTTCCACAATCCAAAGATGTGCAGCTCAGGGTGAATTGGCTATTCTGAATTGCCCATAGTGTTAGGTGAATTTGTCAGGGATAAATGTAGGGGGGCGGGTCACTCTTCGGAGGGTCAATGTGGACTTGTTGGGCCAAAGGATCTGTTTCCATACTGTAGGGAATCTAATCTAAACATCACCTGGGTCTCTGGATTAGCAGGCAAGTAAAAATACCACTACGTCATTGCCTTCAAGAGTCAAGGCTTCTTTTTCATTCATTCATGGGATAAGATTGGCACTGGCTAGGCCATCTTTTATTGCCCATACCTAATTGCCCAGAGGACAGTTAAGAGTCAACCCCATTGCTCTGGATCTGGATTCACATGACGGCTCGACCAGGTAAAGACGGCAGTTCCCTTCCCTAAAGGACATTGGTGAACCAGATGGGTTTTTCCCCAACACTCGACAATGGTCATAATTAGACTCTTAATGCCAAATTTTTAGTGAATTCAAATTCCCCCCTCTGCCATAATGGAATTCAAACCCAGGTCACCAGGGTCTCTGCATTAACAGTCCAGAGATAATATCACTGGGTCATCACCGAAAACATTGACCTTAGTTAATTCAAACTTGGAAGGCTCTTGGAGGACTCTGAAAGTGTTAGTGTTGGGAACAGTAAGGAGTGTGCTGAGGTGTTCCTTGCTGGAAGGTCCAATGGATACAGAATCAGCTTACAAGGTAAGCCTTTTACAACTGTGCTGAACAGGAATTTTCCCATTCATAGCTTTGGGATTCTCTGTGGAAGCTCGAGTATTGAGTCTGTTCCAGGTGGAGATCAAAAGGTGCCTCAATAGGGCGGTACAATGGCTGAGTGGTTAGCACTGCTGCCTCACAGGACCAGGGACCCGAGTTCGATTCCAGCCTCGGGCAACTGTCTGCGTGGATTCTCCCCGTGTCTGTGTGGGTTTCCTCCGGGTGCTCAGGTTTCCTCCCACAATCCAAAGATGTGCAGATTAGGTGGATTGACCATGCTAAATTGCCCATAGTGTTCAGGGGTATATAGTTTAGGTATATTATTCAGGGGTAAATATGGAGGAATGGGTTTGGATGGGTTACTCTCCAGAGGGTCGGTGTGGGCTGAAGGGCCTGTTTCCACACTGTAGGGATTCTATTGCAGATGCCAAGGGACATGAAACAGTACAGGAAATTGGCACTGAGGAAATAGAGCAGCCATGATTTAGTTGAATGGTGGAGCAGGATCGAGGGCTGGATGGCATGTCCTATTTTTCTGTGATAAGAACTGAGTCAAATTGGGACATTTCCTCCAAGTTAGACATGGAAAAGAAGACATTGATGTGGGTGCGCTTAACAACAGAAAGAAGCCTATGTGATTCGGGGGGCGGGGGGGGGGGGGGGGGGGGGTGGGGAGGGGGGGGGAAGGTGGGGGGGGAGGTGGTGGTAAGTCAAGACACAGCTTCAGAGGGACGGTCAATGCTGCAAAACTCACTCCAGGAGTCAACCACCCAAATGGCTGGGATTGCAATGCTCTCAAATGTGCAGTCATTAAGATGAGACATTAACCCCATCTGCCCATTTAAGATTGCATGGCACTATCTGGATAAGGGCAAGGAAGTTATCAGTGACGTTTTAGTCAACATTTATTCCTCAGACAACTAACATTGTCGATGGAGGATAGACCAAATGAATATGTGGCTGAGGAGCTGGTGCAAGGGGGAAAGGATTCACAGTTTTTTAGACGACTGGGATCTCTTCAGGGGCAGAAATGATCTGTAAAAGAGGGACAGATTCCACCTGAATTGAAAGGGGAGCAATATCCTTGCAGGGAAACTTCCTTGGGCTGCTCAGGAGCTTTAAACTAGTAAGGAGGTTGGGAGGATGAGGAGGGAAAACTAAAGCAATAATGAGTGAAGAGAAAAGGCTGAGGCTGGTACCGTATATATGGAGAGCAAGTCTCATAGTCAAGGTAGGCAAGAGCTTTGCTGAGAACAAGGTAAGGGTGCTAAATTAAACTGCATTTACTTCCATGTTGAGGCCTGACAGGTAAGGCAGATAAACTTAAAGCATAGTTGGAAACATGAGACTGGGATATCATAGCTATTACAGAAGTGTGGCTTGGGGATGGACAGGACTGGCAGCTTAACGTTTCTGGGTGTTAGATGCTGTAGGAAGGATAGAAAGGAGGCAAGAGAGGAGGATGTGTGGCGTTTTTGGTTAGAGGGAACATTACGCTGTAAAGGGGGAGGATATTCCTGGAGATCATCCATCGACGTTATATGGGTGGAAATTAAAATTAAGAAAGGGATGATCACCTTTTAAGATCGTACTTTGGGCCACCTAGTAGTCAAGAGGGCATTGAGAAGCACACATATGTCAGACATCTGAAAGAAAAGGAGGATTGTAGTAGTAGGAGATTTTAACTTTCAAAACATGGACTGGGACTGTCATAGTGTGAAGGGTGTGGATTGTGAGGAATTCATTAAGTGTGTACAAGAAATCTTTCTTTTTCAATATAAGAAAGTTATAGAGAAGGAGTAATGGTTGACCCTTTGTTAAGAATTATGGCAGGGCAAGTGACTGAGGTGTTGGTGGGGGAAGTGATCATAATTCCATTAGCTTTAAAATAGTTATGACAAATGGAGTGAAAGAGAATCCATAAAGACTCTACGAATACATTAAAGTCAAAAGAGTAACTGGGGAGAAAATAGGGTCCCTTAAAGATCAATGTAGTCATCTCGGCGTGGAAACACAGGAGGTTGGGTGAGATCCTAAATTAATATTTTGCATCAGTATTTACAATGGAGAAGGATGTGGAATCTAGGGAACTTGGGAAAATAAATCGTGACGTCTTGAAAAGAGTTTGAATTGCAGATGAGGATGTGCTGGAGGTCTTAAAACACATAAAGGTAGTTAAATCCATCGGACCTGATCAGGTGTTTCCCAGAACTTTGTGAGAAGCTAGGGTAGAGATTGCTGGGCCCCTTGCTGAGATGTTTGTATCAATGATAGCTGTGGATGAGGTGCTGGAAGCCTGGAGGTTTGCTAATGTGGTGCCATTATTTGAGAAAGGCTGTAAGGAAAAGCCAGAGAACTATCGACTGGCGAGCCTTATGTCAGTGGCGGGTAAGTTGTTGAAGGGGTTTCTGTGGGATAGGATTTACATGCATCTGGAAAGGCAAAGACTGATTAAGGATAGTCAATCATGTCTCACTAACTTGATTGAGTATTCTGAAGAGGTGACAACAAAGATTGATGAAGGCAGAGCTGTAGACGTTGTCTACATAGACTTCTGTCAAGTGTTTGACAAGGTTCCTGATTGTCCTTGAACTGGGTGGCTTGCTGGGCTATTTTAGAAGGCAGTTAAGAGTCATATATGTTGCTGTTAGTCTGGAGTCAAGCTAGACTAGATAGATGTCAGGCTCTCTTCCTTCGTGAGCATTGGTGAATCAATAGTTTACCTTTAAAGTGCAGACTTTATGAATCAGATTTAAATTCCACCTGTTGCTGTAATGGGATTTAAATCCAAGTCCTCACAGCATTGGCCTGAGCCTCTGGTTTTCTCATCCACTGACATTACTATGACAACCCCACCTCTAGATATTCAAGTTACTGTCAATTTTGCCCAGATTATCATTTTAAATCAGAGGTTATAATGAATTGGTACAATTACTTAGATGACCTGACCTCTGCCAACAATATTCTGATATTTCCAAGTGTGTGTTATGCCCAAGTGTACAGTTCTGGCTGCTACACTCTCCAAAGCATCCACATCCCTTTGGTAGGGTGCAGAGGAGGGTGTTGCCTGGGTATGGAGGGTGCTAGCTATGAGAAGAGGTTGAGTAGATTAGGATTATTTTCATTGGAAAGGAAGAGGTTGACAGGGACCTAATTGAGGCCTACAAAATCATGAGGGGTGTAGACAGGGTGGATAGCAAGAAGCTTTTTCCCCGAGTGGAGGACTCAATTACTAGGGGTCACGAGTTCAAAGTGAGGAGGGAAGAGTTTAGGGGAAATAATGTGTGGGAAAGTTCTTCACGCAGAGGGTTGTGGGTGCCTGGAATGCGTTGTCAGCAGAGGTGGTGGGGGTGGGAATGATAACGTCACTTAAGATGTATCTTGACAGATAGATGAATGGGCAGGGAGCAAAGGGATTCAGATCCTTAGAAAATAGGTGGCAGGTGTAGATAGAGGATCTGGGTCAGTGCAGGCTTGGAGGGCTAAAGGGCCTGTTCCTGTGCTGTAATGTTCTTTGTTCTTTGTTCTTTGTTCCTCATGCGAGACTGGTTAGCAAGGTTAGATCACATGGGAACTTGTCAATTGGATACAAACTTGGCTTGAAGGTTGGAGACAGAGGTTGGTGGTGGAGGGTTGATTTTCAGACTGGAGGCCTGTGACCAGTGGAGTGTGACACAAATCAGTTACATGTCCACTGCTTTTCGTGATTTATATAAATGATTTGCATGTGAATATATGAGGAATGGTTAGTAACTTTGCTGATGACACCAAAATAAATGTTGGAGTGGACAATGAAGAAGGTTACCTCAGAGTACAATGGGATCTTGATCATATGGACCAATGGGCTGAAAAGTGGCAGATGGATAAATGTGAGGTGTTGCATTTTGGTAAGGCAAACCAGGGCAGGACTTATACAGTTAATAGTGGGGCCCTGGGGAATGTTACAAAACAAATAGACCTAGTTGTGTGAGTATAATGGAGTCACAGGTCAATAAGACGGTGAAGAAAGCATTTGACACGATTGCCTTCATTGGTCATAACAGTGAGTTTGGGAGTTGGGATGTTATATTGCTGCTGTTCAGGATGTGGAGATGCCAGTGTTTGACTGGGGTGGGCAAGGTCCATTATAACCTGAAAAGGGAGCAGCATTCTAAAAACTTGTAATTTCATATAAACCGGTTGGATTATAACCTGGTGTTGCGTGACTTCTGATGGTTGCTGTCCAGGACATTGGTGAGGCCACTTTGGGAATACGGCATACAATTCCGGTCGCCCTGCTATAGGAAAGATGTTGTTACACTTGAAAGGGTGCAGAAAAGATTTACAAGGATGTCACCAGGACTAGAGGATTTGAAATATAGGGAGAGGCTGAATAGGCTGGAGCTGTTTTGCCTGGAGCATCAGAGGATGAGGGGGTGACCATTTGGAGGTTTAGAAAATCATGAGAAGCACGGATCGAGTAAATAGTCAAGGTCTTTTTCCCAGGGTATGTGAGTCCAAAACTAGAGGGCAAAGGTTTAAGGTGAGAGGAGAAAGATTTAAAAAGGACCTGAAGGGTAACTTCTTCACACAAAAGGTGGCGCGTGTATGGAATGAGCTGCCAGAGGAAATGATGGAGACGGGTACAATTATAATATTTAATAGGCACCTGGATGGGTGTATGAATTGGAGGCGTTTAGAGGATATAGGTAAAATGCTGGCAAATAGGACTAGGTCAGGTTGGGATGTCCAGTTGTACAGACGAGTTAGACCAATGAGTCTGTTTCCACGCTGCATGACTCTATGACTCTATAAGTAGATTGACACCAGCTTATGAGCAAAATCTGCACGTACCTATTTGGTTCAGATAGACAAAAAAATGGGTACATTTGCGAAGAAAACAAAGAATAAAACAGTCAGATTCGGTGAAATATTTTACATATTTTCTATCAATACAGGAAGTAAAAAATTAGACTTTAATGAAACAAAGAATGAGGAAGCAATTGCTATAAGTTTCATCTTATAGACATGCTCTGTGTAAGCTTTTTAAAGCTTTATGCTTTTAATGAACAAATGCGGTTAGAAATTTATTATTTAAAAAATTGTCTTTGACATCACCTTGACAAAATAGACATCAAAATATTAAGGTTTTAAGTAATGGTAAATAAACAGGATCCATCATATAATCATAGATATACTTATCTAATGTTGTACTATTAGCAGTCACGTCATGGATCCATATAACACTAGCATTCAATCCATCGGGGTTGATTTCCTGATAAAATGCAAATAGACGAACCTCCAGGATTTTCCAGAAACTGCCTTGAGTTAGTGTCATCAGGTGGAAGCTGGTTAGTACATTAGAGTTCTTTCCCATAGGCTCAGACAGTTTCCTTGGCGATCAACAGGTGTTGGACCTGATGTGGTTGATGAAAATGTGTCTCCATAAACCAGCAGAACATGTCAGACATCCTCAGCAATTGGTTATGTCATTAAACATTGAAGTTTCCAGTCTGTGTGGTCACTGGTCTCCAAACTAAGTTCTCTTTCTGTCCCAAGTCACGAGCTTGTAATTAGTGTGTCTTCAGTTGATATGTTTTCTGAAACAGTGAGACCTTATTGTCTTCCGAATGTTGCTCGTAATTATTTCCCTGAATTTATCTCCAGAAAGGAAGTAGAAAACAGAGTTTGTGATAATGCTTAGGAAAGCAATAGGCCTTGAGATAGTGTAAACCGCTTTTATGATCTCAACAGTGCAATGCGAAAGTTTAATATTTTCCAATCTGGACACCATGCGGATATTCCGCATAACATGATAAGGAATGAAAAGCACAGAAAAAATTACAATTGCCAATATAACTAAAGCGAGGGGCTTTTCAAGAGTGATGCTTCGAGACTGGTCTTTATTCAGTTCCTTTAACATGCATGCGGTTTTCACACAGAAGACTCCCATGATGCACATTGGGAGCAAGAACCCGACAACAGTGAGACACACATTGTATATCAGATTGTGATCAGCATTCCCAGCACTCGCATAGTCAACACACTTAATGATAGTATTGTTATCATGAGCTGTGACACCAATGAAAGTTAACATGGGGAGGACTTCCAAGGTGACAAAAATCCACAAACTGATACAGATGCTAACTGCAACCTTTTTCTTTTGAAAGAAGTGGATCCTCATTGGATTGCTTACCAGTAAATATCGATCAATGCTAATGCAGGCAAGGAACAGCATGCTTAGGTACATGTTAGTGTAGAGAATGTATCTGTTTAGCTTGCAAAGGAAAGCACCAAATATCCAGATTTTACCATTGGCATAATAGGCCACAAACATTGGGAGGGTACAGATAAAGACCAGATCCGAAATGGAAAGATTAAAGAGGTAAATATTGCTGCACTTCCATTCCTTCAGGCAGAATATGTAACCACATATCACAATGAGGTTCCCCGTCAACCCCAAGATGAACTCAATGGCATAAAATGTTGTGAGGTAGTAGCTATCCAAGACCTCATTCACCTTTGAACATGTCTCATTCATTTCCTGTAATTCCAAACAGAAACATTTCGGAGGATTATAAGGTTAAACAAAAAACACCATCAGGAAGCAATCAGATCTTATCAACATGTATTTATTTATTTATTTATTCACTGGATATTTGAACCATCAGCAAGCCAACAAAGTTTATCTATTTTTAATTGCCTCCTTGAGCATGACTGAATGGTTTGCTTGGGCCATTTCAGAGGACAGTCAAGAGTCAGCCATATTGCTGAGACCAGGAGTTACATACAGAGTGACAGATTTCCTGACATATAGGATATTAATCAACCAAGTAACTTCTTACAATTTGATAGTTACACGGTCTGTCGGTATCATCATTCTGTGAGACATACACGCACGTACACACACACAACGCGCACATACCCACACAAAACATACACACATGCAACATACACACAAAATCACACCTGCAGCTGCACAATTCTACCACTAGTAGGAGTCTCACTCACTCCAGATTTCCATAGCCAGAGCATTGTTTATGCCCTACGAGGGAAATTTGGTTTTACTCTTCAATTTCCACAATTATAACGATTTTGCCAAAGTAGTTAGTGCAACTGTCACTGTAACACAAGCATCACTAATGATGAACATCTAACAGAGGCAGAGGCAAATCTCCCAACAGCAAAATAGTTTTAAAAAGATTTATGCCAACAGTCCTGATGAGCACACTAAGGTGACACATACGAACCTAAGTGTGCTTTCTTATCTCAGGCCCTTACATTAACCTCTCTCTTCATTCTTCAATGGGGTGTGGGTATCACTGACCAGGCCAGTATTTCTTTTCCATCTCTAAATGCCTTTGAACTGATGGTTTGCCAAGACCATTTCAGGGGACACTTAAAGTTAACCACATTGCTGGGGATCAAGAGTCATGTGTAGGAATGACCAGATGGGTCGTTACAAGTACTGATTGTATAGTGGCCATTGGACCTACTTTTAATTGTTGACATTGTGGAATTCAGATTTCCATCATCAGCCATGGTAGGGTTCCAACCCATTCCTGGGAACATTAGCCTGCATCTCTGAATGGGCTAGCTCAGTGTCATGACCCTGATGACACTAATTCTCCAAAATAGCTCAGTGCGATCTTTTGCTTTCACCTGAGACCAGTCAGTTCCTCAATTTAATGTATAATCTCACTAAGTACAGCTCCACCTCAGAGCTGGGAAGATATATCAGATTAGATTAGAATCCCTACAGTGTGGAAACAGTTCCTTCGGCCCAACAAGTCCACACCGACCCTCCGAAGAGTAACCCAGCCAGACCCATTTCCCTGCCTAATGCACCTAGCACTATGAGCAATTTATCATGGCCACATCACCTGAACTGCACACCTTTGGACTGTGGGAAGAAACCAGAGCACCCAGAGGAAACCCATGCAGAGACAGGGATAACGTGCAAGCACCACACAGACAGTCACCCGAGATTGGAATCGAACCCAGCCCCCGGCTCGGTGAGACAGCAGCACTAACCATTGAGCCACCGTGCCGCCCTGGTGGCTTGTGATTTTTCTGATCAAGTCCTAAACCACACCTTGAAATGCAGCCCTGACTCTGAGGTGACAGCAGCATTCACTAATCTATGGCTGATACATGTGGATACCAGATCCACTGTAGACTCACTGAGAATGATTCCCACTCTGCCAATGGCCTGATTGCCAGCATCCTTGCAACATTTGTAATTCTGGCTGTTTTATAGTGGAACCATCCATTCATACACTAAGTCATTAATTTGTCTGAGAGTTTAGGTCTCATTTTCTGCCTTTCTTTAGTCAGAATCTCTCTCCATTGCTTTCAGAATAGTTTTAGACAAGTTTTTTTTGTTATCTATTAGTATACCCTTTTCTTAAAAGAATGAAATGAGATGCAGACTGACAATGAAATGCCTTTATAAAAAAATTGCTTCAGTAGTTGCTAGCATTTTTCTCTCCAACCATGACATTTACTTGTGTTTTTATACACTTTAAGCAGAGGAATGTGCTTTCTCCCAATGCACTTTAAATGCCGATTGTCAGGTTCACATCAACTTTCAGATGAAAGGATTAAAATAATTCCCATGCAGTAGAGGAGTAGAATTATGATGTCACTTCTCTCATTCACACTTTGCAACAAGTACCATAGCGAGTTTTAGAAATCTTAAACTTTAGATTTCACTGAAAAGCATGTTTAAATTGGATATCCTAAAATCTGTTTGAAGGCATCTGTATATCAGGGAGATGAGGAATTTCTGCTCACGCAGAGGCTATTAACATACTGACAGTCACAAAGTATTTCTCCCCACTCCCGGAAGCTAATTTGCTGAAGACAGTAGCTACTTTTAATTTTCATATGAAGTCAGGGAACTTCCATTCACGGAACTGAGTTAGGTTTGTAAGGAGCCTCCCTGGATGTAAAACCTGACAAATCATATTCCCACTTAACGTCACAAATAACTGATTGCTTAGTCATTATCACATGGCTTTTTGTGGACCCTTGTAGTACCATGGTAGTGTCCCTATCTCTGAGCCAGGAGACCCAGCTTAAGTCCTATCTGCTCCAGAGATGTGTCAATCAATCTCTGAAGAGGTTGATTAGAAAATATGTAGGCCCTTGTTTAGTACCATGGTGACTGAACATAAGAAATAAGAGCAGGAATAGGCCATATGACCCCTCAAGCCTGCTTTGGCATTCAACAAGATCATGGCTGATCTTTTCGTGGACTTAGCACCACTTACTGTCCCTCTCATTAATTCCTTTGCTGTTCAAAATCTATCTGTCTTTGCCTTAAAAACACTCAACGAGGTAGCCCAGACTGTTTCATTGGGCAGGAAATTCCACAGATTCCACTCTTTGAGTGAAGATGTTCCACCTCAACTCAGTCCTAAATTTGCTCTCCCTCATTTTGAGTCTGCACCTCCTAGTTCTAGTTTGGCCCACCAGTGGAAGCAACCTCCCTGCTTCCATCTTGTCTATTCCCTTCATTATTTAATATATTTCTACAGTCCTTCCCCTCCAATCTTCTAAATTCCAATGAATATAATCCCAGTCTACTCAATGTCTCCTAATAAGCCAACCCCCTCAACTCCAGAAACTATAACCTTAGCGAAACATTAGTGGGCGGCACGGTGGCACAGTGGTTAGCACTGCTGCTTCACACCGCCAGAGACCCGGGTTCAATTCCCGGCTCAGGCAACTGACTGTGTGGAATTTGCACATTCTTCCCGTGTCTGTGTGGGTTTTCTCCAGGTGCTCCGGTTTCCTCTCACAGTCCAAAGATGTGCAGGCTAGGTGAATTGGCCATGCTAAATTGCCTGTAGTATTAGGTGGAGGGGGAATTGGTCAGGGTGGGTCGCTCTTCGGATGGTCAGTGTGGACCTGTTGGGCCGAAGGGCCTGTTTCCACACTGTAAAGTAATCGAATTTGCTATCTTTCTGAATCCTCCTGTGTGTGAACAATTTTGCAATAGAGCTTCAGGCTCCTGCATCAGATAAACTTAACTTTGAAATAAACACAGAGAAAGCTGGAGAAACTCAGCAGGTCTTGCAGCATCTACAGAGAGAGGAAAAGAGTTTTGAGTCTGGTATGACTTCTTCAGAACTGAAGGGTGTTGGAATTTTTTTAATATATGAAAGCAGACACATTCTCTCAGCTTCACATCTTAACTTACGCCCAGATTGTATACCTTTTTCTCTTTCACTGCCATTAATGACACCTCTGCCTCTACACCATCTGTCCCCTTGTCCCCCCACCCCCCGCCTGTATCAAAAGTATAACAAAACGTCACTCCAGAAGTAGGCTTTTCAGCCCATCAAACTTGCCCTCGCATTTATCGAGACTATGGTTGATCCTTCCAACGCCTCACATGTCTTCCATGCCAGGGTCTCATGGCCCTCAACTTCCGATGCTTCAATAATCCATCAACTCCTCTTTAAACATTAGTGATCTAGCCTCCACAATCTTGGGAATAGAAAATTCCAAACATTCCCTGCCCTTTGGGACAAAAGAATTCCGTTGCATCTCAGGGTTAAGCGAGTGTCCCTTATTCTGTAACTATGTCCCCGAGTTTGAGATTCCCCCGAATGTGGATCCATCTTCTCAACATCTACCCAGTGAAACTCCTTCAGAATCTTGTATGTTGCAAATAGATCATCCCTCACTCTTTTAAACTCTAATGAATAAAAGTCTAGCTTGTTGAACTGCTATCGGTAAATCAATCCCTTCATCCCAGGAATCTGCCTCGTCGATCTGCTTTGAACTGCCTCCAATGCCAACATATCTTTGACAAAAATGAGGATCAAAGCTGGACATGTCCTCCAGGTGTCACCTCACTCACACCTTGTACAGTTGTAACACAACTTCCTTATCTTTAAACTCTAACCCAACATCAATGAATGATAAAATACCATTTACCTTCTTTACTGTTCCTTTACCTACATGAAAAGCTTTTGTGTTTTATGCGCAAGGACATCCAGATTCCTGCCCAGTTCATTTTTAAAATTATTTGAAGAATACTATGCCCCCTTATTATCATTCACAAATTTGTATCTATTACTCTCTGCCCTGTCCTCTAGGTCATTAATGTAGATAGGAGAAAGTGAGGACTGCAGATGCTGGAGATCAGAGCTGAAAAATGTGTTGCTGGAAAAGCGCAGCAGGTCAGGCAGCATCCAAGGAGCAGGAGAATCGACTTTTGGGCATAAGCCTGAAGAAGGGCTTATGCCCGAAATGTCGATTCTCCTGCTCCATTAATGTAGATAGTAAATCATTGAGGCTCGGGCAATTTCTGTGTTTCTTTCTTCTGTGAACTGAACAATTCTCAATCCATGCTAATGTATTATCCTGTTGAGCTCCTGTTCTTGTGCCATAACCTGTTACACGATGCCTTATCAAATGCCTAAACAAAAACTGAAAGAACTGCGGATGCTGTAAATCAGAAACAAAAACAGAAATTGCTGGAAAAGCTCAGCACCTGTGGACAGCAGTTCTGACAAAGAGTCACTCAACTCCAAAACATTAATTCTGATTTCTCTTCACTTGCTGAAAGACCTGCTGAACTTTTCCAGCAATTTCTGTTCTTGTTCCTTATCAAATGCTTTCTGGAAATCCAAACACCCTCCTTCTGTTGGTTTCCCTTTGCTGCTTGTTATATGCTCAAAGATCTCAAGTAAATTTGTCAAACAGGACCTCCCTTTCACAAAATCACGTTAATTTTGTTTGATTATTTTAAACATTCCTAAGAATCTTGCTTTTTGTTTACCTCACTAATGGAATCTAACATTTTCCTAAAGACAGACTGACCTATGGACTTCTGCTTTCTGTCTCATTCTGTTCTTGAACAGGGACGTTATGTTAGTGACTTTGCAAACTTCTGGAACTCTCTGGAATACTATTAGTCTGGAATTTTTGACTGTGCCTTCACTGTCTCTATCCCCACTTCCTTGAGCACACTTGGAAGTAAGCCACCAGATCCCGGTGACTTGTCTGTCTTCAGTCCTATTAATTTGGCAATTCTTTTTTCTCTCGTGATAGAGACTGTACTTCTTCCCTTTGTATCTCTGTTGTACATAAAAACTATGTTAGAGACAAAAAAAGTGCAGATGCTGGAATCCAAAATAGGCAGACAGGAGGCTGGAAGTGGAGAAGCCGAAAATCTGGGTGTCACCCTTCTTCAGGATTAGTGTCTGTCTGGCTTACTGTGTTTGTCCAGCCTCCTGCCTGTCTAGTGTGTAAAAACGATAGCATATTTTGCTAGCTTTCAGAAATAGTTGCGTTATAAAATAACATTTTTTTAAAAATAAAGCTTCGTTGCTGTTATCTTTCAGGTTGGAACTTTGAAAAACTGAAAGGATGCTAAACAATCAAGACAAATTCGCTGCTCCTTGTCTATACTGTGGAGATAGCTGGTAGATGTGATACAAGAATGAACCTACGAATATGTAAATTGTATGCTTAAAGAAAGAATTGACAGGCTGAGTGAGCTGAATTTTTTTTAAGAAAAAAACTTTTCATGCGACGTGGGTTTCATTGGCTGGGTCAGCATTTATCACCCAAATCTAATTGCTCTCGAGGAGGTGACAGTGAGCTGCCTTCTTGAACCAGTGCTGAAACCATAGCGTACATACATCCACATTGTCTGTTAGAGAGGGAGTTCTAGAATTTCGACCCAGTGATACGGAAGGAACAATGATAGGGTCCCAAGTCAGGATGGTGAATGGTTTGGGAGGAGAGCATGTTTTTCCCATGTATCTGTTATCTGTGTCAGTTTAGTTGGTAATGATCATGATTTGGAAGGTACCGTTGGATGAGTCTTGATGAGTTGCCACAGTACAAAACCTTCTAAATACCACCGTGATGTGGCAGAATATTCTTTACTTTTGGGTGGCACGGTGGCTCAGTGGTTAGCACTGCTGCCTCACAGCATCAGGGTCCCAGGTTCGATTCCAGCCTCAGGCAACTGTGTTGAGTTTGCACATTGTCCCCATGTCTGCATGGGTTTCCTCTGGGTGCTCCAAAGATGTGCAGGTTAGTTGGATTGGCATGGTAAATTGCCCATACTGTTGGGTGCATTAGTCAGAGGGAAATGGGCCCGGGTGGGTTACTCTTCAGAGGGTCAGTGTTGACTTGTTTCTGCACTGTAGGGAATCTAATCATCTAATCTAAACTGAATCTTGAAGTTTGATCAAATCTGGAATTGAAAGCTAGTCTCAGTAACAATGTCCATAAGACTATGTAAAAGCCCATCAGGTTCATAAAAAAACCAAAAGAATCCTGACCTGATCTGGTCCTATGTGTGGTATTTGATTCACAGCAATATGGATTAACTCTTATTTGCCCTAAGAATTAGCCGAGCAAGTCATTCACATCAACGGTAAATAAGGGTGGGGAGCAAATACTAGGGGTACCCCCATACCATGAACAAACATAAAGCAACATACCATAACTCCATTTATTCACTTTTGTTCAATGTTCTTACCGAAATCTCTTGCTTTCAAGCTTAAAGCGAAAATTGGAGCCAATCTCCAGTCTTCCTTATGGGACAACAGCTCCAGATGTTTGTGATCTTTTGTATTTTCCTGTCACCTCTGGCCTCTTTTCTTCCACCAGTCCAGAGTACAAATGATGAGATATTTATAAAGTTGCCAACACTCAGATTAGAAAAGTAATTCATTCTGAATTGCTTATATTTAAGTCGCTATGGGATGTAGGGGCAGAAACTGCTGGGGCGAGAGTCACAAACATCTTTTAACAATGGGGGTAGCACCAAGGAACCAGAAGACAGCGAATATCTTACACCTCTGCAAACCAGCAAATAAAGACTCATCAGCTGATTGTCAGTGGTGAGGGAACACTTAGAGGCAGTAATCTTCAATGTTGTTGGTGTGATATTATAAACTTTAGAACTTTAATAACAGTTTGTGGACTGAATGAATCAACAAAAGTTAAACGCTACATGCAAAAACTACTAAAAACAAAGACAGACATATACAGGAATAGAAAGCAATTAGCAAAAGAGGGAATGAACAAAACTGCTTCAACAGCTGCCTTGATAAAGTTGACTTTTTTTATGCCATAAGAACAACTGATTGCCCCGCTGAAGAATGTAAAGAGTTCATCACAGGAAAGTTGTGTGTTCGAACAGACAGTCAAAGCCAAATTTAACAAGACACAAGAAATTACTTTTGATAAGAACAAGCTGCAGACTTGCAGCAATTTGGAGGAAAGTATTTTTTTTTTAAAAAATCATCAATACATCAAAGATCCAAAATGTGTAGATTGGATTACTTACAGTGTGGAAGCAGGCCATTCGACCCAACAAGTCCACACTGACCTTTGAAGAGCAACCCACCCTTCTAAGGGGTAAATTTAGGGGTGTGGGTGGTTTACGCTTCGGTGTGGACTTGTTGGGCCGAAGGGCCTGTTTCCACACTGTAAAGTAATCTAATCTAATCTAATTTACCCCTTCACCTAACACTACGGATAATTTAGCATCGCCAATTCACCTGACCGGCACATTTTTGGACTGTGGGTGGAAACCAGAGCACCCGGAGGAAACCCATGCAGACACAGGGAGAACGTGCAAACTCCACACAGTCAGTTGCCTGAGGCAGGATTTGAACACAGGCCTCTGGCGCTGTGAGGCAGCAGTGCTAACCACTGTGCCACCAGAAGTACTCACAGCAGAACTTTGAAGAACAATACTGCTCAAGAATCAAACCCTGAAGACTCTACCTGCAACAACAGACCATCATTGGTTGAAGTCTTGGCCAGATTTCACCACTAATTGGGTAATAGCTAAATTAGGTCACAGTCTTACCTGAGGAGTCTTTTGTTTGCTTGATACATGCAATAATGTTTGAATTATTGTTTTAGAACTTGATCACCTGTAAGATTTCTTAATAAGTAGCTGAATTAAAGTTAAATTATGATGATTTACCAACAATAGAGGCCATGGGATGAAAGGGGCAATGGGTGGATGGATATGAATTTGTTTTGGGTCCAAGATGCAGAGAGCTGTAGTGAATGGTTATTCTTCAGGTTAGATTCAAAACATGGAGACGTGCCCTTTCAGAACCAATGTAGTGCCCACTGCTCTTTTGCTGTATGTTAATAAACTGGACTCAGATGGAAGACATGACTTTAAAGTTAGAAAACTTCAAAATGTGGTGAACTATGAGGAAGATGCTAACAGACATTAGGTGGATATAAATAAACTTCAGAAGTGAAGGGACCCATGTCCCAAATTATCTATCATAGAGTGCAAAACAAATTGTTTTTGGAGGAGAAGTATGGAGAGGTAATATCAATGGAATGCTCCAATTTTGTCATGGCTCAGGAACAGTGAGACCTGAGGTTCTACACAGAGAAGAAGTATTCCATCTTGAAAGGAAGTGTGGTTTTCAATGGCAGAATATGCTATAACTATCAGTCACAGATTTAAAATGAGTTGGAAAGGAACCAGAGACAACATAAAACAGTAGTCAGGGTCACACTATGATCAACGATTGTGATCCAGTTGCTTTGATCTGAAAAGTTGATTGGTGCCAAACTTGTTAATGACTTTCAGAAGGAAATTGGATAAATTGGAAAGGAAAATAGCATGTTGGACGAAGAGGGAAAGAACAGTGGAGCGTTGGCCAAGTTGGAACTCTTTAAAAGAGCTGGCACAATTCTGATAGGCCAAATGGTTCCCTTCTATGCTAAATGGTTCTATTGTAGCTCCATGGTTCTCTATGGTTCTCAGATTCACCAAGAGCAGACCATGGAAGGGCAAACCATTCTTTTCACGTCCACACTGGGATATTGTACAAGCTCATTGCGAATCATGTGAAATTATTGATAAAACATGCTTACACAACAAAGTTAACAACAGCAACAGAGAATCTTTGTGAGCATATGATATTATATTTCAGGTTTTATGATGCTTTTCAGTTAAGGTGAAACTGTGTTAAGTCCTAAGGTTATGAACGGTGAATCTATAAAAAGCATTGGAGACCTTATATTGCACTCCTCCAATTTAGCAGGAATATAAATTATACAACTTATATTCTTGGATGATTAAAAACTATGCGGTTCATCAAACAGGTTTGATCAGCCAGCGAAAGTGTACACCGTTAACCATGGCATACTTAATCACATTTCCTAAACAAGAATAACCACATTATTATCATAGGGATGTTACTCAGAAATTGCTCAAGAAAGGCTGAAGGTGTGTCATAGAAACACAGGAGTAGGCCATTTGCTCTTGCTTTGTCATTCATTATGAACATGGCTGCTCATCCAACTCTATCCTGTTCCCACTTTTCCCGAATATCCTTTGACCCCTTTATTCCCAAGTTTTATATCCAACCCTCTTTTGAAATCATACAATGTTTTGGCCTTGACTGCTTTCTGTGATGATAAATTCCACAGGCTCGCCAAATTCTGGATAAACAAATTTCTCCTCATCTCACTCTTAAATGATTTACCCCTTATCCTTAGATTGTGACACCTAGGTCTGGACTCCCAACCATTCGGAACATCTGTTTTGGATCTACCATGATTAGTCCAGTTAGATTTTTATAGGTTTCTATGAGAGTCTCCTCATCCTTCTGAATTCAACCTCTCCTCATGGGTCAGTCTCTCAAGGAATTACTTTGACAAACCTTCACTGCATTGTCTCTACAGCAAAAAGATTCTTCCTCAGATAAGGAGAACAAAACTGCACGCAATATTCCAGCTGTGGTCTCACCAAGTCAGGATATAATTGTAGCATGACATCCTTTCTTCCGTCCTTGAATCTTCTGACTATGAAGGTCAATATACAGCTTGTCTTCTCTTACTGGCTGCTGCACCTGCACATTAATAAAATAGGACACCTACAGTGTGGAAGGAGGCCATTTAGCCCATCGAAAACACACTGACCCTCCAAATAGCATCCTACCCTGACCCATCCGATGTATCCCTGTATCCCTGTATTTCCCATGTCCAACCCATCTGCACATTCCTGGACACTTGAATAATTTAACATGGCCAATCTACCTAAAAAGTACACCTTTGGACTGTGGGAGAGAAAACCCACACAGATACAAGGAGAATTTGCAAACTTCATTTAAGATGCGTCTGGATAAATGCATGAGTAGGTGGGGAGTAGAGGAATACAGATGCTTAGGAATTGACCGACAGGTTTAGACAGTACATTTGGATCGGCTCAGGCTTGGAGGCTTGAAGGGCCTGTTCCTGGGCTGTAAACTTTCTTTGTTCTTTTCTTTGTCCACACAGAGAGTGGCCCCATGTCTGTGTGGGTTTCCTCTGGGTGCTCTGGTTTCCTCCCACAGTCCAAAGATGTGCAGGTCAGGTAAGTTGGCCATGCTAAATTGCTCATAGTGTTCGGTGTATTAATCACAGGGAAATGGGTCTGGGTGGGTTACTCTTTAGAGGGTTGGTGTGGACTTGTTGGGCCGAAGGGCCTGTTTCCACACTGTAGGGAATCTAATCTAATCCAGCAGGAATCAAACCCTGGTCCCTGACGCAGTGCCAACCACTGAGCCACCGTACCACCCCCCTGCACCACCATGCTGCCCTGATTACTTTCTTCCATTCAGATGATAATTTTGACTTTCTGATTTTGCCAACAAAGTGTGCAATTTCACATTCATCTTTCTAATACTGCATCCGCCATGCATTTGCCGACTCACTCAGCCTGTCCAAGCACATTGAAGCATCGCTTCATCTTCCTCACAGCTCACCGTCTCACCCAGTCATCTGCAAGATGTCTAAATCAGTAAAGTATATTGTGAGTAACTGGTATCCAAGCACCATTCCCTGTGGTACCCCACGAGTCATTGCCTGCCAGTCAGAAATGACCAGTTTATTCCAAACCTTTGTTTCCTGTCTGCTGATCCATTTTCTATCCATCTCAATTCTCCACGTGTTTTTAATTTCACACATTAATTTCTAATGTGGGCCTTTGTTGAAAGCCTTCTGAAAGCCCAAATAAATCACATCTGCTGATTCCTCCTTATAAACTCTACTAGTTAGATCCTCAAAGAGTTCCAGTAGATTTGTCAAGCATGATTACCTCTTTCAAGCTGACTGTCTCCAATCCAGCCACTGTTTTCCAAAAGTTCAACTATTACTTATTTTACAATTGACTCTAACATTTCCCCCAGCACTGAGGTCAAGCTGACTGGTCTACAATTCCTTGTTTTCTCTCTGTCTTCTTTCTTAAATCAAGGAGTTGCAAAAGCTACTTTCCAACGTGTAGGAACTGTTCCAGATTCTACTGAATCTTGAAGAATAACCACCAATGTATCCCCTATTTTGAGGTTTTCTATGATGCAGATTATTAGGGTCTGGGGTTTTATTGGCTTTCTAGCTCATCAATTTCCCCATTATCGTTTCCCTACTAATACTGATTCCCTTCAAATCCTCCCTCTCAAATAATAACCATCTGCCAACATTTTGTATGGTTCATAAGCTGAAATATTATCTGGAATTACGAACAAATCACATCTGTGCACTCTTGTTAATTTGTTTGCTGAGCTCTGCAAACAACAGGTAATTCCTTTTCTCTGCTGAGCAGTGAGGTACACAACAACTTCAATTCCAAAAGCACCTTGAACAAAACAGAAATGCTATCAGGTAACATCCTGGCACCAGGCCACACAAAAATGTGTGAGAAGAGGCACCAAACAATTTGTCAAAGCAGCATCTTCAATGGAGAATATTGAAGTAGGATACTGAGGGAGGGCAGTGAGACGTTTATGGTGGAAATAAGTGGTCCTGGACACTGTACTCAGGAAAGTTAATCCCAGCATATTAATTGATCAATAACCTTAAAAATTCTCTTTCTAATTCCCTGAAACATATATCTGCCATTCATTTTAATTGTTTCATCACTTGCTTTGTTTCCTTCACCTGAAAGTTTGGTTAATCAGTTCACCGTACAGTCCTTTCTCCGCTGACGGTAATTGGGGTATCGGTGTCAGCAGGCATGGAAACAGAATATAAACATTTGAATTTGAGGTGTTATTTCTAACCTGAAAGTCATAGAGTCATAGAGATGTACAGCATGGAAACAGACCCTTCGGTCCAACCTGTCCACGTCGACCAGATATCCCAACCAAATCTAGTCCCACCTGCCAGCACCCGGCCCATATCCCTCCAAACCCTTCCTATTCATATACCCATCCAAATGCCTTTTAAATATTGCAATTGCACCAGCCTCCACCACATCCTCTGGCAGCTCATTCCATACACGTACCACCCTCTGTGTGAAAAAGTTGCCCCTTAGGTATTTTTATACCTTTCCCCTCTCACCTTAAACCTATGCCCTCTAGTTCTGGACTCCCCGATCGCAGGGAAAAGACTTTGTCTATTTACCCTATCCATGCCCCTCATGATTTTGTAAACCTCTATAAGGTCACCCCTCAGCCTCCAACACTCCAGAGAAAGCAGCCCCAGCCTGTTCAGCCTCTCCCTATAGCTCACATCCTCCAACCCTGGCAAGGTATCATTCGCAAAGCTCCCTGTCCTCCGATTCTGGTTGGCTATTCTCCAATTGTATTGAAGAAAAATCTATCATGGAGACCACAATCTCACAAAAATGGAGTGATAATGAGGAATTTCATGAAATGCCATTCCAATCAACAATATGCCTGGTAACAGAGTTGGCACTACAATATTTAGAACCCCAGCTTACTGTCTGTAGTGACCACCTAAAACATTACTTTACAACAGCAACACATACATTCTGTGTTCTATATTGAAAAATAAACCAGCGAGTCTTACAAGAAATGTTGATAAAAATGAAGGGTGTGTACAGTTGACAATTAATTACTTGATCAAAATGAGAGACAAATACTTACCCTTCCAGATAGGTACCTGTGTTTGAGGATTTTAGGTTATGTTGCCACATGTAGCAGTGCTGATTTAAAATAAGCTCCCATTTCCTGTTTGGTGTGGTGTTGATCCAGAGCCAGTCCTATTATTCTGCTCAAATGGGACATTTTGTTTTGTGGTTTATAAGTCTATAGTGGATCACTTGTTGAAGGTGTGCCCTCTACATTTCACTTCTCCCACATTTGTTTTCTGGATTGTTACCATTGTTCTTTGGACAATTCTTACAAAATAAATGCAGGATAGAAACCTTCGTCATTAATTCAAAAATAAGGAAGCAATAGAGTCAGCCGTTGTAAAGACAAGCAAGGAAGAATGAAAACTTTTTTTTGTGTTGGCTGTCACACTGTCAGGATACCAGAAAAGATCCCCCACTGGTCTTTAACATGGCCATTGAATCATTTTCATCAACCTGGGAGGATGAATATGAAGCCAGTTTAATATCGCAATGAGTCGATTGGATTTTCCACTTATTTTTATTCATTCATGGGCCGTGGATATCTCTAGCTGATCAACATTTTTGTCTGTCTCTAGTTGCCCTTTAGAAGATGGTGGCTTCAGTATTGTTTTTTATTTTGATGCCTAGCTCCTCATATTGACCATGCAGAACCTGTTCCATTATCCTGCCTACCTTTAGTACCTACATGACCTTGACCATCAGATTCTCCCCCTTCCATGGGAAATTCCTCTTCAGCCTTGAGCAGATTTTCTTGAAAGATTTTTTTTTGTGGGATGTGGGCATCACTGGCTGGGCCAGCATTTATTGCCTGTCCCTAGTTGCCCTTGAGAAGGTGGTAATGAGCTGCCTTCTTGAACCATTGCAGTCCACCTGCTGTAGGTTAGCCCACAATGCCCTTAGGGAGGGAATTCCAGGATTCTGACCCAGTGATAGTGAAGGATATATTTCCAAGTCAGAATAGTGAGTGGCTTGAGGGGAACTTGGAGATGGTGGCGTTCCCATGTATCTGCTGCCCTGGTTCTTCTAGTTGGAAGTGGTCGTGGGATTAGAATATGCTGTCTGAAGACCTTTGGTGAATTTTTGCGGGGCATCTTGTAGATGGTACTCACTGCTGCTATGGAGCATTGGTGGTAGAGGGAGTAGATACCTGTGGATGTGACACCAATCAAGTGAGCTACATTGTCCTGGATGGGGTCAAGCTTCAGTGTTGTCGGAGCAGCACCATCTAGGCAAGTGGGGAGTACTCCATTACCCACTTGACCTATACTTGTAGATGGTGGACAGGCTTTGCCAGGAAATGGATCTGGTGGATATGAAACTGACACCCAGGCTAAAAGCAATCCATATTTTACCAAAAATGGTTTTGATTTTTGCAAAAGTGGCTAGCAGAGAGCTCAGCTGATCCCTTTACCTTCAGAACAAAAATAGCCTTGAATTTCATTCCCAGCCAATAAACTCTGAGTTGCAGTAAACAGAGGAAAAGTTCTCTAACACATTCTACTGGTCTTACTCACCTTTATCTTTCTCTTTACTTTGAAAGCAGATAAGAAAATACAACCATGAGCATCCAAAATTTTCACATCTTAGAATCAAAAGACCCAATGTTTCAAATTCAGAAATGGCACAATCAAAATCTCCTTCTGGATATAACATATCTTCATGTTTACTATGGAGACATACAATCTGAGAATAACAGAATCATACAATCATCCAGTACTGAAGAGGCCTTTTGGCCCATCGAATGTGCACCGTTAAAAACTACATTAAATTTGTGCGTGCCCCACTTCCCAGCACTTGGCCCATAATTGTGAATGCTATGGCATTTCAAGTGCTCATCCAAGTGCCTTTGAAAGGTTGTGAGATTTTGCCCCACAACTACCCTGCCAGGCACTGCATCCCACATACCCACTTTTTCAGGATCCCCACTTCTGCATTTTTCCTCAAATCCCCTCCGACTTTATACATTTTTGACCAGTAAAGGAATTGATTTGATTTCATTTATTGTCATCATATGACCTAAATACAGTGAAAAGTTTTGTTTTGTAAGCAGTACATGCAGATTATAACATACAAGAACATACCGGTCATGGAGTGCTTAGACAGAGATAGAGGCACACAAGGCGACAGGAGTTGCACAAAAAAGGAAGATCAATATAAGATTTGAAGTTAGAGAGGTCGATTCATGGTCTAATAATAGCGAGGAAGAAGCTGCTGTTGAACCTGTTGGTTCATGTTTGTAAGCTTCTGTATTTCTGCCTGATGAAAGACTTTAGAAGAGAGCACAACCAGGGTGGGAGAGGTCTTTGATAATGTTGGCAGCATTTCCGCAGCAATGAGATGTGTAGATGGAGTCCATGGATGGAAGGTTGGCTTGCGTGATGGTCTGGGCTGTGCACAAACTTTTTATAGTTTCTTACGATCTGGCCAGAGCAGTTGCCATACCAAGCCATGATGCATCCAGAGAGAATGCTTTCTGTGGTGCAACTGTAAAAGTTGATAACGGTCCTCATGGACATGGGTGGCATGGTGGCTCAGTGGTTAACACTGCTGCCTCACAGCGCCAGGGACCCAGGTTTGAGTCCCACCTCAGGTGACTGTCTGTGTGGAATTTGCACATTCTCCCGTGTCTGCATGAGTTTACTCCAAGTGCTCCAGTTTCCTCCAAAGATGTGCAGGTTAGGTGAATTGGCTATGCTAAATTGCCCGTAGTGATAGGTGTGTTACTCAGGGGTAAATATAGGGTAGGGGAATGGATCTGGGTGGGTTGCTCTTCAGAGGCTCGTTGTGGACTTGTTGGGTTGAAGGGCCTGTTTCCATAATGTAGGTAATCTAATCTAATCATGACATGCTGAATTTCCTTCGCCATCTGAGGAAGAAGACACATTGTTGTGCTTTCTTGACCATCACATCTATGTGATGGACCAGGACAGATTGTCAGTTATTGTTACTCCTAAGAGCTTGACATTCTAGACCCTCTCCACCTCAGCACCATTGATGTGGATAGGGGCGTGTCTCCTTCTTTCTTCATGAAGTTGATGATCAGATCTTTAATTTTGCTGACATTGTAGAGAGAGAGATTGTGATCTCTGCACCATGACACCAAGCCCTCTATCTCCTTCCTATATTCTGACTCATTGTTGATACCTGGCTTACAATGGAGGTGTTGTCTGCAAATTGTCGATGGCGTTCAGATGAAATTTGGTCGCGAGTACAGTGCGAGCTGAGTACGCAGCCGGGCAGGGCACCAGTGTTGAGGATTATGGTGGGGAAGGTGCAGTTATCTATCTTCACTGATCGCAGTCTATGGGTCAGAAAACTGAGGACCCAGTTGCAGAGGGAGGCCGAGACCTAGATCTCAGAGTGTGAGGATTATTTTGGTTGGGATTATAGTGTTGACAGTGGTAGTGATATTTTTCTTTTTACTCTTTAGATGTAGATGATAATTTGGAACCTGACATAGGTATCCTTATTATCCAGATGTTCCAGGAGTGAATGTGGGGCTAGAGAAATGGCATTTGCATTGGACCTGTTGCACAGGTAGGCAAATTAGATTTGATTCCCGACAGTGTGGAAACAGGCCCTTCAGCTCAACAAGTCCACACCGACTGTCCGAAGAGTAACCCACCCAGGCCCATTTCCCTCTAACACACCTAACACAATGGGCAATTTAAAATGGCCAATTCACCTAACCTGCACATCTTTGGGAGTGTGGGAGGAAAGCGGAGAACCTGAAGGAAACCCACGCAGACACGGAGAATGTGCAAACTCCACACAGACAGTCGCCCGAGGCTGGAATTGAACCCGGGTCCCTGGTGCTATGACGCAGCAGTGCTAACCACTGAGCCACCATGCCGCCTTGTGAGGAATCGAGGCAGGCAGGGAGGTTGGAGGTGAAAATAGACAAGACTAACCTCTCAAAACACTTCATGATAATGCAGATCAGGACCACTGTGTGGTAGCCTTTGAGACACATTGCATGTGTTTTCCCTGGTACTAGAATGATGGTGGTCTTCTTAAAGTAGGTGGGAACTTCAGATTGTCAGAAAGAGAGGTGAAAGATGTCAGCGAATACCCCAGCCAGCTGGTCTGTACAGAATCGGAGTACACAACCAGGGACTCCGTCTGGGCCAATCGCTTTCCCTGTGTTCGCTCTCAAGAAGACCGATCTGATGTCTGCAAACCGGTTATGGTGAAAGGGTGGATAAGTGGATCTGAATCCATGGAAAGAACAGCCACGACCCTATTGAATGGCGAAGAAGACCCGATGGGCCGAATGTCCTACTCCTACTCCTAGCTCTTATGTTCTTATGTTCTTTGCACTTCACTTTAAATTTAGATTCTCTGCAATTGACCCTTCAATGTTCAACTTCTCCCAATTTCTAATTTCTTGATGCCTTGGTGGATTTGAAGAAGTCATTGATATTCCCAATGGAATTTTTAAATCTATTATAAAGTTAGAAAGCAGTGGCAGCTGGCCATGAATGGCCACACCATTGTGAAGTTTTGGAATTCAATTGTGCAACACAAATCCTATGATTTATGTGATTCACACCATCCTCACTCTGCCTCAGCCCCACACACTCCTAGTGCCCCAATCAGGTAATCCATGTCCTCTTCTGATGTCTAAGGTCTTCTCCTAATCCTCACTGCACTCCTTGCCAACATTGTCAACTTAGTAGCTGATTCCACCAATCGCTGTTTGCCCCCTACCTACCATGGCAACTTATTAAGTTTCCATGTAGAACAGCATATAGTTCTATTAGTAGCATTTCTACATTAAAGAATTTTCTGGATTGAGAAAAGCTTTCTCTGTGCGTGGCACAGTGGTTAGCACTGCTGCCTCACAGCGCCAGAGACCCAGGTTCAATTCCTGCCTCAGGCAACTGTCTGTGTGGAGTTTGTACATTCTCCCTGTGTCTGTGTAGGTTTCCTCCGGGTGCTCCGGTTTCCTCCCACAGTCCAAAGATGTGCAGGTTAGGTGACTTGGCCATGCTAAATTGCCTGCAGCGTTAGGGGTAAATGTAGGGGAATGGGTCTGGGTGGTTGCTCTTCAGAGGGTCAGTGTGGACTGATTGGGCCGAAGGGCCTGTTTCCACGCTGTAAGTAATCTAAATTTATCAGAACAACTTTTAATACGGTGACAGGTCTTGACAAGTAGGACATTTCCAAGGGGTTTATGCACTGTCTGTTCAACAGTCAACAGTCCCATAAGGCACCCTCTCCTCATGAAGGATCTCTGACATCGGTCCATCCCCCTACACTGTTCCCTCTCCTCCAGGACCCCTAACACTTCCCCGTCCCAAGATGTCCTGTGATGGTAGCTGCAGGGATTTGTCAGCTCTCCAGAGCTATACCCTGGCTACCCAAAGGTGATCCACTGAAAACAGATAACTTTCAGCCTGTCCAATTTCCACACTCGGGATCCTAGACCGCAGGCATTTCCAAATTGAAATGCAGTGGGGTCAATCAATCATTGAAATATTTAAATACTCCAGGAGGCACACATGTGTAATTTCAGGACTGTCCACCACAGCCACTGCAATGAAAATGAGAGGTACCAGGTTCAGGGACAGGACTTGGTAATAGTCACTCCTTGACCCATTTTCACTGTGACATTCTGTATCATGCCGAAAAACCAAGGCCAGAGTTTGTGTTCATTACATTGCTGCATGGCTTCAGGTGTTCGATGGGGCTGTAACAGATGTCAGCTGTGGATCGGTGCACCCTCAGCTTTAAGTGAAAAAGTCAAAGATTCAAGTTCCATTCTAGTGGTTGGAGCAAATAAAGTCCCACTCTAGTGGCTGGTCCAAGCAGCTACTCCTGTGAGTAACACAGGACAGAGTCATAGGGTCATACAACATAGAAACAGACCCTTTGGTCCAATCAGTCCATGCTGACCATGTTTACAAACTAAACTAGTCCTATCGGCCTGCGCTTGGCCCATATCCCTCCAAATCTTTCCTATTCAGGAACTTTTCCAAGTGTCTTTTAAATATTATAACTGTACCTTTATCCACCACTTTCTCCGGCAGTTCATTCCACACATGAACCACTTTCTGCATAAAAAGGTTGCCCCCTCATGTCCTTTTTAGAAATTTTAGAATTAGAATTAGATTTTATTGTCACATGTGCTCAAGTAGAAAAGGACAGGAGTACAGTGAAAAGTGTTCAATGTCGCTACACGTTGCTAGAAACATCTTAGTGTTTCTAGGGTTAAGTAGAAAAATGAAGAAATTTTGAAACTTTCTTCTCTCACACCAGTTTGAACTCCTCCACCCCAGGAAAAAGGCCCCTGTCATTCACTCTATCTATGCCCCTCATGATTTTATAAACCGCTATTAAGGTCACCCCTCAACCCCCAATGATTCAGTGAAAAAAATCTCAGCCTTTCCAATCTACTTTTATATCTCAAACCTCCCCCCATTTCTGGCAACATCCCAGTAAACCTTTTGTGAACCCTGTCCATTTTAATAATATCCTTCCTATAACAGGGCAACCAGAACTGAACGTTGTACTCCAGAAGAGGCCTCAGCAACGACCGATACAACTTCAACATGATGTCCCTATACTTAAAGGTCTCAACAATGAACGCAAGCATGCTAAATGCCTTCTCACCATCAAACCAGCAGATAAAGGGGGTGCAGTGGTAGTTTGGCGCACTGACCTCTACACCGCTGAAGCCAGATGCCAACTCAAAGACACCTCCTCCTACTGTCCCCTCAAACATGACCCCACACCTCCATCACCAAACCATTATCTCCCAGACCATACAGAATCTCATCACCTCAGGAGATCTCCCACCCACAGCTTCCAATCTTATAGTTCGGGAACCCCCTACCACCCGATTCTACCTCCTTCTCAAGATCTACAAGTCTGACCACCCCGGCCGACCCATTATCTCAGCCTTCTCCTGCCCCACCAAACTCATCTCCACCTACCTTGATACTATCCTATCCCCCCTAGTCCAGGAACTCCCCACATACGTTCAAGACATCACCCATGCCCTCCACCTCCTCCAAGACTTCCGTTTCCCCGACCCCCAATACCGCATCTTCACCATGGATATCCAATCCCTCTACACCTCCATCCGCCATGACCAGGGCCTTCAACCCTCCGTTCTTCCTCTCCCGACGTCCCCAACAGTACCCTTCCACTGCCACTCTCATTCGTTTGGCTGAACTGGTCCTCATGCTTAACAATTTCTCCTTCAAATCCTCCCACTTCCTCCAGACCAAAGGGGTAGCCATGGGCACCCGTATGGGCCCCAGCTATGCCTGTCTCTTTGTTGACTACGTAGAACAGTCCATCTTCCGTAGTTACACCAGCATCACTCCCCACGTCTTCCTCCACTACATTGATGACTGCACCGGTGTGACCTCGTGCTCCCGCGAGGAGGTTGAGCAGTTCATCAACTTCACCAACACATTCCACCCTGACCTTAGATTTACCTGGACCATCTCTGACACCTCCCTCCCCTTCCTGGACTCTCCATCTCCATCAATGACGAGGGACATGACACTGACATTTTTTACAAACCCACCAACTCCCACAGCTACCTGGATTACACCTTTTCCCACCCTACTTCCTGCAAAAATGCCATCCCATATTCCCAATTCCTCCACCTCCGCCGTATCTGCTCCCAGGAGGACCAGTTCCACCACAGAACACACCAGATGTCCTCCTTCTTTAGAGACCGCAATTTCCCTTCCCACATAGTTGAAGATGGCCCTCCAATGCATCTCGTCCACATCCCGCACATCCGCCTTCAGACCCCACCCCTCCAACCGTAACAAGGACAGAACACCCCTGGTGCTCACCTTCCACCCTACCAACCTTCGCATAAACCAAATCATCCACCGACATTTCCGCCACCTCCAAACAGACCCCACCACCAGGGATATATTTCCCTTCCCACCCATTTCAGCAAAGAGCGTTCCTTCCGTGACTACCTGGTCAGGTCCACGCCCCCCCATGACCTACCCTCCCAACCTGGCACCCTCCCCTGCCACTGCAGGATTGCAAAACCTGCGCCCACACCTCCCCCCTCACCTCCATCCAAGGCCTTTAAAGGAGCCTTCCATATCCATCAAAGTTTTACCTGCACATCCACCAGTATCATTTATTGTATCCGTTGCTCCCGATGCGGTCTCCTTACATTGGGGAGACTGGACGCCTCCTAGCAGAGCGCTTTAGGGAACATCTCTGGGACACCCGCACCAATCAACCACACCACCCGGTGGCCCAACATTTCAATTCCCCCCTCCCACTCTGCCGAGGACATGCAGGTCCTGGGCCCTCACCACCCGACACCTGGAGGAAGAACGCCTCATCTTCCGCCTCGGAACACATCATCCCCAGGACATCAATGTGGACTTCACCAGTTTCCTCATTTCCCCTCCCCCCACTTTATCCCAGTTCCTACCTTCCAGCTCAGCACTGTCCTCATGACCTGTCCTACCTGCCAATCTCCCTTCCCACCTATCCACTCAACCCTCCCCTCTGACCTATCACCTCCATCCCCACCCCCATTCTCCTACTGTACTCTTTGCTACCTTCTCCCCAGCCCCACACCCCATTTATCTCTCCACCCTGGAGGCTCCCAGCCTCCATTCCTGATGTACGGCTTTTGCCCGAAACATAGATTTTCCTGCTCCTCGGATGCTGCCTGACCTGCTGTGCTTTTCCAGCACCATTCTAATCTAAACTCTGGTTTCCAGCATCTGCAGTCCTCGCTTTTGCCTTCTTAACCGCCCTATCTACCTGTCAAAAACATTACCCGTCAGATATAATATTTAAACCCTGTCTGTTCACTCTATGGGATTCCAATCAAAATCCCAAAGCATGATTTCAAAGGAGCTATACTCAATCTCCTGACCAATGTTTAGTCCTCAAGCAGTGCCTTTAATACAGGTCAGCTAGTTATTGTCCCATTGCTGTTTGCAAGAAAAGGGCTGCTATTTTCTCCATATTTATTAAGGTGTGCTCAGTCTAAAGATCTTCTTGGCTTATTGCCTGCTGCTGCTTAATCTTGGGTAGCTTTCACCAGTGACTGTATGCTATGTGCATTCTACCCTTAGGGGATACAGTGAAAATGTAAGTCCAGACTCTACCTCAGCTGGAATGGGAATGGATTCTGTGTCGTTGGCATTACTCTGAACCGCACCCTGGCTATCGAGTTAACAGAGCTCACTGACCTTTTTCCATCATAACAACACATCAAAAGTACTTAACTGTGGACTTCGGCAATCACAAAAGGTATTTATTTTAATGCAAAAACTAAATCAGAAGCTGCAGGAAAAACGCAGCAGGTCTGCCTTTGGAGAGAAAGCAGAGTTAACAATTTGGGCCCAGTGACCCTTCCTCAGAACCTACCCAAAACGTTCCATTTGCCTTCTCTCCACAGATGCTACCAAACGCTGTTGGGTTTTTCCAGCAATTTCTGAGTTTGTTTCTGATTTACAGAGTCCACAGTTCTTTGGTTTTTTTTTTGTATTTTATGAATGCAAATCTTTTCTTCTTAATCTTTCACTGGAACTGCCCAAGTTAGCACTGGGATACTCCCCATATTTCCAAAGAGAATTTCACACAGACTGCTGCTACTGACATTAACTCTGAATTTGGGATTTGCAAATACCTCCTGAGTTCTGGAGACTTAAAGTCAGATTATTGCCAATGCCCCTGAGATCGAAACAGGAACTGAACTTCTGTTGACATTTAATTTCAGTTCCACCCAAGTAAAAGATCATTTTACATTTGTGATTTAAAGGTAGAATAGGTCTTTTTATTTGTTTGTTGTTTCCTTGAAGATGTGTTCCTGATTAACAGCTCAAAGCAAGTCTTTCACTGTACATCTCAAAATGCTTCACAGCCAATGGAGTACTTTTGAAATGGCGCTGTTTTAAATTTTGAAATTGCAAGCTCCCATAGAGAACAATCAGAAATTACAAACCAAGATGGCAGCTGTGTAGAAGCTTCAACCAGAGCTCATCTGTTTCTTTCCCTTTTTCTTTTATTCTCTTCCATATTCTATTCCTCTTCTCTTTTCTTTCTTCTTTCTACTTGGCCTTGGAGTGCCAAGCTATCGCTGACTCACTGAGGCATGCCCTCAGTCTAGTGTGGCTTCCTCCCTGCCAGGTATGGCAATTTCCTGGGCCAGCATGGCAGTCTCTTGGCCCAGCCCAGTAGTCTTTGGGCGGTACATGGTGGTCTTTTGGTGATAGGTGTAGGTCTTCCATAGGTACATGGTAGTCTTTCGGTTGTATGTGGTGGTCTTTCAGAGATACGTCGTGGTCTTTCAGTGGTATGCGTAGGCATTTCACAGCTATGAGGTAGTCTTTTGGAGGCACATGTTGGTCTTTCAGCTAGGTAAAAACAATGACTGCAGATGCTGGAAACCAGATATCTGGATTAGTGATGCTGGAAGAGCACAGCAGTTCAGGCAGCATCCGAGGAGCAGTAAAATTGACATTTCAGGCAAAAGCCCTTCATCAGGAATAAAGGCAGAGAGCCTGAAGCATGGAGAGATAATCTAGAGGAGGGTGGGGGTGGGGAGAAAGTAGCATAGGGTGGTTGCAGTGCGAGAGGGACTCCCTGAGATTCTTGTAGAGAGAGGAAGAAAATTTCTTCAAGGCAGGCATCCTTGCAAGAGGATTCGCAGTAGGGTTAAAATCAACTAGGTAAAAGCAATTTATGCAGATGCTGGAAACCAGATATCTGGATTAGTGGTGCTGGAAGAGCATAACAATTGGTCTTTCAGCTGTTCCTCCATGGCAGTCTCTTAGCCCACCGTGGCCTCAGCATGAACTTTTGGCCTCTAGGTGATTCTAGAGTGGTCTTCCTGCCTCGAGAACTTCAAGGTGAAGCTCGCTCTGTCTGGAGTCAGTGCCTGGTGTGGTCTGGAGTCAAGGCCTGATGTGGACTGGAGTTAGAGCCTGGCATGGACTGGAGTCAAGGCCTGGTGTGGACTAGAGTCAGAGCCTGGTGTGGACTGGAGTCAGGGCCTGGCCCTGTCTGGAGTCAGTGCCTGGCATGGACTGGAGTCAGGGCCTGGTGTGGACTGGCGTCAGAGACTGGCATGGACTGGAGTCAGGGCCTGGCCCTGTCTGGAGTCAGTGCCTGGCATGGACTGGAGGCAGGGCCTGGCACTGTCTGGAGTTAGGGCCTGGCATGGACTGGAGGCAGGGCCTGGTTCTGTCTGGAGTCAGGGCCTAGTGTGGTCTGGAGTCAAGGCCTTGCGTGGATTGAGTCAGGGCCTGGCACTGTCTGAAGTCAGGGCCTGGCACTGTCCGAAGGCAGGACCTGGTGTGGTCTGGAGTCAGGACGTGGCATAAACTGGAGTCAGGGCCTGGCATGGACTGGAGTCAGGGTCTAGTGTGAACTGGAGTTGAGACTGAGTTGATGAAAAAGCACAGCAGATCAGGCAGCATCTGAGGAGCAGAATGCTGCCTGGCCTGCTGTGCTTTTCCAGCAACACACTCTCAACTCTGATCTCCAGCATCTGCAGACCTTATTGTCTCCTGGTGTGGACTGGAGTCAGGAGCTTGGCATGCACTGGAGTTAGGGTCTGGTGCTGTCTGAAGTCAGGGGCTGGCATGGACTGGAGTTCAGGATCTGGCGTGGACTGGAGTCAGGGCCTGGCATGCTCTGGGGTCAGGGCCTGGTGCTGTCTGGAGTCAGGGGTTGGCGTGGACTGGGGTCAGGGTCTGGTGTTGTCTGGAGTCAGGGCCTGGCATGGACTGGAGTCACAGCTTGGGGTGGACTGGAGTCAGGATCTGGTATTGTCGGGAGTCAGGATCTGGTGCTATCTGGAGTCAGGGGCTGGCGTGGACCAGAGGCTGAGTGCCAACATGGACTGGGTTGGAAGGACCGTTGTTTTGAACTCTTTATTTCTCTATTTTCTTATTTATTTCTATGATCTGACTTGCTGGACTTTATTTTATTTTTTACTTTCTTTTTTTTCCCAAGAACCTGCACTGAAGTGGCTGTACCTTTGTTACCTTGCACTTACATAGAACATAGAACATTACAGCGCAGTACAGGCCCTTTGGCCCTCGATGTTGTGCCCCCCGTCATACTAATCTGAAGCCCATCCCACCTACACTATGCCTGTCCAATGACGATTTAAATGCACTTAAACTTGGTGAATCTACTACGTTGCAGGCAAAGCATTCCATACCCTTACTACTCTCTGAGTAAAGAAACTACCTCTGACATCTGTCTTATATCTATCTGCCCTCACTTTAAAGTTGTGTCCCCTTGTGTTTGCCATTCCCATATTTGGAAAAAGGCTCTCCCTGTCCACCCTCTCTAACTCTCTGATTAACTTGTATGTCTTTATTAAGTCACCTCTCAACCTTCTTCTCTCTAATGAGAACAGCCTCAAGGCCCTCAGCCTTTCCTCGTAAGACATTCCCTCCATACCAGGCAACATCCTAGTAAATCTCCTCTACACCCTTTCCAAAGCTTCCACATCCTTCTTATAATGTGGTGACCAGAACTGTACACAATACTCCAAGTGTGGTTATACCAGAGCTTTGTACAGCTGCAGCATAACCTCCTGGTTCCGGAACTCAATCCCTCTATTAATAAAGGTCAAAACAATGTATGCCTTCTTAACAACCCTGTCAATCTGGGTAGCAACTTTCAGGGATCTGTGTACATGGACACCGAGATCTCTCCGCTCATCTGCACTCCCAAGAATCTTACCATTAGCCCAGTACTTTGTATTCCAATTACTCCGTCCAAAGTGTATCACCTCACAGTTGTCCACATTAAACTCCATTTGCCACCTCTCAGCCCAGCTCTGCATCCTATCTATGTATCTCTGCAACCTACTACATCCTTCATCATATCCACAATTCCACCTACCTTAGTGTCGTCCGCAAATATACTACCCCACCCTTCTAATCCCTCATCCAGGTCATTTATAAAAATGACAAACAGCAGTGCACCCAACACCGACCCTTGTGGTACACCGCTAGTAACTGGACACCAAGATGAACATGTTCCAACCCTCTGTTGGAACAACTACAACCCTCTGTTTTCTTTCAGCAAGCCAATTACTGATCCAAACTGCTGTGTCTCCCACAATCCCATTCCTCCGCATTTTGTATAATAGCCTACTGTGGAGAACCTTATCGAATGCCTTGCTGAAATCCATATACACCACATCAACTGGTTTACTCTCATCTACCTGTAGGTGATAGACAGGCTTTGGAGAGTCAAGAGGTGAGTTACTCACCACAGTATTCTTAGCCTCTGATACGCTGTAGCAGTCACTGCATTTATATGACTGGTCCAGTTCAGTTTTTGGTTAATGGTAACCCAAGATGTTGATAGTGGAGGATTCAGTGATAGCAACACCATTGAATGTCAAGGGGCAGCTGTTAGATTGTCATGGTGATGGTCATAGCCTGGCATTTGTGTGACGTGAATGCTACTTGCCACTTGTCAGCCCAAGCCTAGATATCATTTAGATCTTGTTACTTTTGAACATGGGCAGCTTCAGTATCTGAGAAGTTGCAAATGGTGCTGAGCATTGTGCAATCATCAGCAAACATCCCTACATCTGACCTTATGATGGAGGGAAGGTCATTGATTAAGCAGCTGAATATGACTGAGCCGAGGCATACCCTGAGGAAATCTTGCTCTGAGGAAGGGTCACTGGACCTGAAATGTTAACTCTGATTTCTCTGTACAGATGCTGCCAGACCTGCTTGAGCTTTTCCAGCAATTTCTGTTTTTGTTGCTGATTTCCAACATCTGCAGTTCTTTCAGTTTATTTTACCCTCCCTGAATGTCTCTTAGACATGCTCACTAATGTTCGGAGTTATGATGTTTTCCTATTCTTTGACATTACTGGAGATAATGTGGAATGGCTAGGTTTGGGCTGAGTTTTCTATGGAACTGATGCATGACCTTTGAGAGGAATCTTGGGTGTGGAGAGAATTCTGCCCCCGAAGCTCCCAGCCTCATTCCTGATGAAGGGCTCCAGCCTGAAACGTCGATTTTCCTGCTCCCCGGATACTGCCTGACCTGCTGTGCTTTTCCAGCACCACACTCTCAACTCTGACTCTCCAGTATCTGCAGACCGCATTGTCTCCTATGGGAGGAATGGGTTAGTCTTGTCTGAATTCTAAAATTCTGCTTAATACAACAACTTCAAAGGAAGAGCACAGACAACAAAAATAATTACATTCTGACACAAGTAATACTCCATACGTACAAGTAACAAATGATCATTTATTCGAATTCAACATCACATTAGTTTCTTGCATCATATTAATGTGCAGAAAGTGAGCTTTAAAAAGTAGTAGTTTGTACAGTACATTTAAAATATCCAAATTGAAAATCTTAAAATTATAAATATATTCGTAATTTACATTCTCTTTACACTAGCCGTACTAAGGCTAACTCAAAGATTGTTATGGAGAAGAACAAAGCCCCTCAAAATACATTAAGAAGATAATATGGGCCCTAACCTTTTCTTATTTTAATGTTAAGTGTAAGGCATTGCATTCCAGATGCAATTTGATTGGTCACATATCTTGACTTTAAGCAAAACACGCATTATTTTTACAGTTAAAATACAGACAAAGTAATACAAAAGAAAAGAATTTGCTCAACTGTAACTCTATTGAAATGCCTTACAAAATAATATATACATTAACTCTTACTAATTAGCTGTTCCAATGTAATAGCATCCCATAAACACACAAAAGGCAATTGCAAAGCAAATTCACTAAAATAGATTGTCTCAAATGCAATCCTAGCAGCAGGAAGAGAATCCCAGCTGTTTTAGTGGTAACAGAGAGGGAAGCTTCCACATCCAACTTCAAGACCCCAGCAACTGCAGAAAACTAAATAAAAATTATGGTCCTATGGGAGCTTGACCCCACCCATTCAGGCCGTTTCAATTGTTCCAATTTGAAAGAAAACCCCAAGGTCTCACAAGCTGTTTACTTTCTTGGCTTTGAGCAGACCACTCTTCGTCTCAACCTCTTCATACACAAAACAGACAAAATACACCTCTAAAAACCACAGAGACATTACACAATCTATAATGAACGGTAGAGAAATAAGTGTGTCTCCGGGGCCTGATGGTCTACATCACAGGGTACTGAAGGAGGTGGCTCTAGAAATCGTGGCTGCGTTGGTGATTATTTTCCAGAGTTCGATAGATTCAGGATCAGTTCCTGCGGATTGGAGGGTGGCTAATGTTGTACCACTTTTTAAGAAAGGAACGAGAGAGAAAGCAGGAAATTATAGACCAGTTAGTCGGACCTCAGTGGTGGGAAAGATGCTGGAGTCAATTATAAAGGATGAAATTACGACACATCTGGATAGCAGTAACAGGATAGTTCAGAGTCAGCATGGTTTTATGAAGGGGAAATCATGCTGGACTAATCTTCTGGAATTTTTTGAGGATGTAACTCTGAAGATGGACAAGGGAGATCCAGTAGATGTAGTATACTTGGACTTTCAGAAAGCCTTTGATAAAGTCCCACATAGGAGGTTAGTGAGTAAAATTAGGGTGCATGGTATTAGGGGTAAAATACTGACTTGGATTGAAAATTGGTTGGCTGACAGGAAACAAAGAGTAGTGATAAATGGCTCCCTTTCAGAATGGCAGGCGGTGACCGGTGGGGTACTGCAGGGATCAGTGCTGGAACCGCAGCGTTTTACAATATATATTAATGATATAGAAGATGGTATTAATAGTAACATTAGCAAATTTGCTGATGATATAAAGCTGTGTGGCAGGGTGAAATGTGAGGAGGATGTTAGGAGATTACAGGGTGACCTGGACAGGTTAGGTGAGTGGACGGATGCATGGCAGATGCAGTTTAATGTGGATAAATGTGTGGTTATCCACTTTGGTGGCAAGAACAGGAAGGCAGATTACTACCTAAATTGAGTCAAGTTAGGTAAAGGGGCAGTACAAAGAGATCTGGGTGTTCTTGTACACCAGTCAATTAAGGCAAGCATGCAGGTACAGCAGGTAGTGAAGAAAGCTAATAGCATGCTGGCCTTCATAACAAGAGGGATTGAGTATAGAAGCAAAGAGGTTCCTCTGCAGCTGTACAGGGCCCTGGTGAGACCACACCTGGAATATTGTGTGCAGTTCTGGTCTCCAAATTTAAGGAAAGAAATTCTGTCTATTGAGGGAGTGTAGCGTAGTTCACGAGGTCAATTCCTGGAATGGTGGGACTATCTTATGTTGAAAGATTGGAGCGACTGGGCTTGTATACCCTTGAATTTAGAAGACTGAGAGTGGATCTGATTGAGACATATAAGCTTATTAAAGGATTGGACACTCTGGAGGCAGCAAACTTGTTTCTGCTGATGGGTGAGTCCCAAACCAGAGGACACGGCTTAAAAATAAGGGATAGGCCATTTAGGACAGAGATGAGGAGAAACATCTTCACCCAGAGAGTGGTGGGTGTGTGGAATGCCCTACCCCAGAAGGCAGTGGAGGCCCAGTCTCTGGATTCGTTTAAGAAAGAGTTGGATAAAGCTCTCAAGGATAGTGGAATCAAGGGTTATGGGGATAAGGCAGGAACAGGATACTGATTGAGGATGATCAGCCATGACCATAGTGAATGGTGGTGCACGCTCGAAGGGTAGAATGGCCTACTCCTGCACCTATTGTCTATTGTCTATTGTGGTTGGATGTAGAGATATGGCCATCTGTTCTCTTGAAAAAAAGTGAAGGTGAGGGGAAAGGGTTAGAGTTACACAGATAGCCACCAAGAAATCAAACTGGGAATTTAGAAGAAATGTATTTACTTGGAGAATGGTGTAATGTAGAGTTGAACAACACAGAGGGTTGTTGGAATAAATAGTATTAAATGTTTTTAAGAGGACACTAGTGAAGCAAATGAAGAAGAGAGGCTATGCTGATAAAGATAGTTGTCAGAAGTAGAGCAAAAGTGCTGACATTGATTGATTGTCCAAATAACTTGATGTTGTTGTGCTGAATATCCTACATAATCATCAATTGTTTGACAATGAAAACTGACACACGTGTCCTCCACCTGCACAATGCTTTCCAAGATTGTGGAGAGGTGGGGTTATCCTGGAACTAATATCATCGGATGAGTAATCTCGAATCCCAGTCTAATGTTTTTAGAACATGGGCTCAAATCCCACCATAGCAGATGGTGAAATGGTCAAAGAGCCAATCAGAAGTGTGGTCAGAATTTATGATTTTCTGATTTCCCCCAGTATCAATGTTAGTACTTTTTTGCCTGTGCAGCAAATTACAGATTGACATGTAAATTCTGAATCAGCCAGTGGCCAGGTGTGGAATTGCATTAGCTCAAAAAGGACCTTTTGATATTTTGTCAACATCACCTTTCACCTGTGATCGTAGTCATCTAGTCCTAGTTTCGAGGGCACGGTTAATGACAGTGATAAGTCACACCCAGGGCTTCACATGAATTACTATTTAGAAACCATGAACCACAAGATCATAGAAATAAAATTGGACAGCTTCTGTGTCAGGCAATTAAGTGTTCAGTTTTACACATGAAGAGCAAAATGAGAAAACCAACCTTATTTCTGTCTTCAGATGGAGAAAATCTCAGGAATTATAGAATCCCTACAATACAGAAGCAGGCCATTCAGCCCATACTGACCCTCTGAAGAGCATCCCATCCAGACTCATTCCCCTACCCCTGCGTTTCCCATGGTTAATCCACCCAGCCTACACATCCTTGGACAGTATAGGTAATTTCCCATGGCCAATCCACTCTAACCTACTCATCTTTGGACAGTGGGAGGAAACCAGAGCCCCCGGATGAAACCCACACAGACACGGGGAGAATGTACAAACTCCACATAGACAGTCATCCATAGGTGGAATCAAATCCCATTTCTGGCGCTGTGAGACAGCACTGCTAACCACTGAGCCACCGTGCTGCCCAGTTCAAAGCTGGAATCATGGAGCCAGTAGTGGCGATCGAGGTTTTGTTGTGTAGTTACACGAGACTAGATTTTAACCTGTTTTACATTCCCTCAGTATCTGTCCAATACCTGACATCAAATGGATCTGCAAAGTCTCTCACTCAGTTTAGAGCCTGAGATATTTGTGGGGATCAAGGAAATTGTTTTTTGGAAGTCAGAACTTCCGAAGGAATTCCCATGGCAGCCAATGCATCAGAGCATCTCAGAGTTCAAGGTGAATCATTAGCCTTGATAATCCAGAGGTCAGAAGATTTGGCCCAATGTGTATTTTCCTTTCAAACAAGGAGTGATCCTATCAGAGTCACTATATTTGCTGAGGAGGTAAGGAGGAGGGCACAGTTTACCGGAAAAACAAACATTGCTGGAATAAATCAGCAGGTCTGGCAGCATCAATGGAGAGAAAGCAGAGTTAACTTTCTGGGTCCCGTGACCCTTCTTCAGAACTGACTGTAGCTTGGGCAAGTTTGGTATATATGCTGAAGATGGGTGGGGTAAGCAATAGATGGAGGTGGAGCCCAGAGAAAGTATTGTTTGTTCCAGGCAAATGCTCACCATTGGCAAGCTCACTATTTATTGCTCATTCCCAAATAGCTTTGAGAAAGTAGTAGTGAGCCACATTCTTGAACTGCTGCAATCTGTGTGCTGAAGATAGTTCCGAGAATTCCTACTGTGTGGAATCAGGCCCTTTGGCCCACCAAGTCCACACTGACCCTTTGAAGGGCATCCCGCCGCCCCCTACCTTATCGCTGGAATCCTGCTTTTCCCATGGCTAATCCACCTAGTCGACACCTCCCTGAACACTGTGGCAATTTAGTATGGTCAATCCACCTAACCTGCACTTCTTTGAACTGTGGGAGGAACTCCACACAAACATGGGGAGAATGCGCAAATTCCACACAAATGAAGGAGCAGTGCTTCCAAATAAACCTGTTGGACCATAACCTGGTGTTGTGCAATTTTTACCTTTGTCCACCCCCAGTCCAACACCAGCTCCTCGACATCATGTCCACACAGTCACCCAGGGATGGAATTGAACCCAGATCACTGCCACTGTGAGGCAGCAGTGCTAACCACTGAGCCACCATGCCACACTTCCTGTGGTGCAGTGGCTTTTCCAAGATTTTGATTGGCCAGGAAGGTGAATTCAAATATGTGCACCACGTTGAGAAGCCATGTGACTTGAGGAGGAATCGGGGAGGGGTGATCTTGGACGTAGTCTTGACATTCCAGGTGCTGGAGGTTATGAGTCCAGGATAGGGGAAATAATGAAGACTCAATGAGGCATTTAAAGTTCAGTGTGGATCGTTAACACGCCACCCACAATGTGTCAACAGTGGATTATTTAAATAAATGATGTGATTTTAACCCCATCCATGCCAACCTGCTGATGCAAGGCCAATGTATTGTGATACCTTAAAGGGCACCTGAAATTCATGAAAATATTTGCATGAGGGATAGGGTCGAAGTGGAGAAAGAAAATGGTAACATAAGGAAGGTCCTAAAAATGAAGTCGAAGAACTGCAAGGGAAAATTCCAATTTGTAATGGTTTATGAGCGACTGGACTATGATTCAGAAACCCCAGCAATGGTGTGGCAAACTGCAATACTTGTTTCATGTGGCATTCACAGAGAATAGGCAAAGATTCCAGTTCATAAAGACGTAGATACATCCTCTGTGATGTTAGCCCTTTTAAAGCTCAGCATCAGGCACTGGGGTCCCTTTGATTTGGTGCAGGCTTGTTTCAAGCACTCGGCAATGCTAACTGGAACATAGTGGAAAGGTACAGTGGGCCATTGGCTTCTAAGAAGGAGATGATGAGGAGCTGGCATTGAGTATGTTTTTTTCCTGTGGTCAGTTGCAATAGCAAATGTATGGAAATTAATCATCGAATTATATAATACAGATGAGGCCCATCTGCCCATTGAGTCTGCACCAACAACAAGAAATTATTTGAAATCTACACCAGTCCTGAATCAGGGCCCTAGTTAAAAACACCCTAGTGTTGCAAGTCTTGGTCCACAACTGGGCATCTAATTCTGTTAGTATACACAAAGAAACATTTTAACTTCGAAAAAAGGAGCAACAGTGGACCATTCAGCCTTCCCCACCATTCAATACACTGATGGCTGATCATCCAACTCAGTATCCTGTTTCTGCTGTCTCCCTATACCCTCTGATCCCTTTAGCCCTAAGAAATATATGAAACTTGTTCTTGAAAATATTCTAGTGTTTTGGGCCCACCCCTTTTTTGTGGCAGAGAATTCCACAGACTTACTACTCTCTGGATGAAGAAATTTCTCCTCATTCTGCTCCTAAATGACGAACGCTGTATCCTTAAATTGCGAAGTTGGTTTCTGATTTCTGTGTCTGTCGTTCCTGCACAGACAATGCATGTACCAAGAAGGAAAGTTTTCAGCATGACTGCTTCTCTGTGTCACTGCCTTTACAATAGTTATTCGTTGTAAATTAATCATTGCTTCGTGTTGTTTCCGCTTTACCACAAAACCCTTTAAAATTGCAAATTGAATTTGTATTTCAGAATGTACTTCCACACAGTCTTGTTCCTTTTTAAAAAATATTGTCCATCTTTCAGCTTTGAGGAAGAGTTTGTAAGTTTATTGTGTGATCTGGGAAAGTAATCCCTGCTTTGTGATTTGGTTCCATTTTTGTATAACATTTATGTGCGTCTTTGGGTGACTTCATTTGATTTGATTTATTATCGTCACACACAGAAGTACAGTGAAAAGTATTGCTCTGTGCGGTCTTTAGGCAGAACATGCTAAACATTAGTACATTAGGGTAATAGAACAGAATACAGAATACAGTGTCTCAGCTACAGAGAAGATTCAGAGAGATCAACTTTAGTAGTTGCAATATTTTAACTAATATGTTGGTAGTAAATAATTTCTTGTTTCTGATTTCCAGCATCTGCAGTTCTTCTGATTTTCTGTTTAATATTTGACAGGTCCATTCAAACGTCTGATAACAGCAGGGAAGAAGCTGTTCTTGAATCTACTTCTAATTTAGATTAGATTACCTACAATATGGAAACAGGTTCTTCAGCCCAGCAAGTCACACTGGCTCTCTGAAGAGTAACCCACACAGACCCATTCCCCTACCCTATATTTAACACTGACTAATGCACCAAACACTATGGACAATGGGCCAGGTGCTTGCAGGTGGGACTAGATTGGGTTGGGATATCTGGTCGGCATGGACAGGTTGGACTGAAGGGTCTGTTTCCATGCTGTACATCTCTATGACTCTATGACTCTATGACAATTTAGCATGGCCAACTCACCTAACCTGCACATAGAGTCATAGAGATGTACAGCATGGAAACAGACCCTTCAGTCCAACCTATCCATGCCGACCAGATATCCCAACCTAATCTAGTCCCACCTGCCAGCACCCGGCCCATATCCCTCCAAACCCTTCATATTCATATACCCATCCAATGCCTCTTAAGAGTGTGGGAGGAAATAGGAGTACCCAGAGGAAACACATGCCAACATATGGAGAATATGCAAACTCCACGTAGACAATAGCTCGAGGTAGGAATCGAACCCAGATCCCTGGCGGTGTGAGGTAACAGTGCTAGCCACTGTGCCACCCTTGTGAGTAACTGTGGTCCCACTTGGATATGTATCTGCAAAACTCCTTCCTTTACATTAAAATACATGAGGTGGAGGTGTTGGAGTGGGGTGGACAAAGTCAGAAATCACACAACAGCTCATAGTTCAGCAGGTTTATTTGAATTCACAAGCTTTTGGAGCACTACTCCTGACAAAGGAGCAACACTCCAAAAGCTTATGATTTCAAATAAACCTGTTGGACTATAACCTGGTGTCATGTGCTTTCTGACTTTCTACACTAAAATGCATTCTACACAGTAACGTGAGGACACCTTTGTGTCTTCCTTCTCTCTTTGAATCGAGTCCCTGACTCCAGATGTCACTGTTTGGTCATTGTATACATCACTCTGTCATGACTCCACAATCCCTGGTCACAATTATGTCGTATTTTGTTTTAAATGTAATCTATCCAGGAGATAAAGGAAAGTCACAATGCACATGATGAAAATTCAGGGAATTATAGGAAAATATTAACTTTCATTGAAGAGCGGCGCAGTGGATGTTGTATTAAATTATAAATTTCATTCAGGTTATATTTTGAGGAAGAGAATTATTTTGCAAAATGACAGCAGTGTGGCAATTTGGGTTATACAGAAAAAAAATGCTTTTTGAGCAATATTTAAGTTATGCACTAACAATTAATTAATCTAAGAACTTTCAGATGAAAAAAAGACCAACAGTATCGAGACAAAAACTGGAAGATTTGCAGATGCTGAAAATCTGAAATAAAAATGGAAATTGCTGGAAAATCTCAGCAGGTCTGACAGCATCTGCCGAGATTAGTCATTTCAGATCCATTTTGTGACAGAGTTCTTAAGAACATGAAACGTTAGCTCTGATTTGTCTCCATAGATATTGTGGATGGCACAGTAGTTATGGCTGCTGCCTCACAGCAGTAGGGAGCTGGGTTTGATTCCCACATCAGGCGACTATCTCTGAAGAGTTTGCATATTCTCTCTGTGTCTGTGTGGGCTTCTTCTGAGTGCTCCAGTTTCCTCTCACAGTCCAAAGATGTGCAGGTTAGGTGAATTGGCCATGAGAAATTGCCCGTAGTGTTCAGGGATATGTAGATTAGGTGCATTAATCAGAGGAAATGTAAAGCAATGGGTCTGGGTGGGATACTCCTTGGAGGGTTGGTGTAAACTTGTGATTCTAAGGGCCTATTTCATCATTGTAGGGATTCTATGATGATACTGCCAGACTTACTGAGATTTTCGAGCAATTTCTGTTTTTGTTTCCAATATCTATCTACTTTGCCTTTTATAATCTTGCTGCTACTATTGATGAAAACATTAATGCATTGAAACTCTACATCAGTCTCAGACATGTCATGAGGAAAACCTCATCGATAACTTCAATAACTTCAGAACCTGATGTTATCCTTCTGTGTTTATACCCACCACACACTCAATCCTGTTATGACATGGGTTGCTTTAAGCACAGTCACCCATTCTCACAGAATCCGAGGCCCATTATCACATTATACGGGTTGCATTCTAACACACTTTCTCACACTTAGCACGAATTATCTTATTCAGTATTTCTTCTGTCCTGGCCTGCTACCTGCTCGTTTACCTATCACATTTATATCGCTCCCTCTCTCTCTCTGGGTTCTACCCCACCTATGTGCTCAACTCTCCTCTCACCAAGCCCCCACTTCCGCTGCAGCAGAAATAGCAGCTTTTCCTAACAATTCTCATGAAGAGTCAGTGAACTGGATACGCTAAATCTGCTTTCGTGCCACAGGTGCTGCCAGACCTGCTGTGTTTCAACAGCAATTTCTGTTTGTGCATGTGAGGAAAACTAGTGTGATGAGAAAGTTTATGATTTGATTTATTTACAGAATTATCGGGTCTCAGCATTTGTTTAACCCAGTCGACCTGATGGAACTTTCCTCGTTCTGATTGGTTACCTCAGACTTTCTTAAGAAGATGCTTCTCAGCCTGCTGAAAAACTGCTCCCTGAACTTATCCCCCAACATGAAGTAGAAAATGGGGTTTGTAATGGAGTTGAGGAAAGCTATGGGCCTTGTGATAGCGTACAGAGCCTTTACAGCTAATTTGCTGCACTCTGACATGGTGCTGTTCTCCACTCGGGAAGCAATACGAACATTGCGCATTATGTGATAAGGAGTAAAGAATATCAAGAAAATGACAATGGCCAATATGACCAAGGTAAGTGGCTTTTCCACCTGAACCTTGGTGTGTTGTTGCATTATTTTCTTAAGGCTGCGTGCAGTTTGTATATAGGAGAAAAGCATGACACAGAGTGGTAAGAGGTAACCAGAAACTGTGAGGCACATGCTGTAAATCAGACTCTGAGAGGAATTTCCTGAGCTGGCATAATCCAAACACTGGAAGGAGGACTTATTATCTGTGGTGTTGATTGTGTGAACATCAATAAAAATGAAGAGAGGCACCAACTCCAGTGTTACAAAAACCCAAATGCTGAGACAGATTACAACAGCGTTCCACTTTTTCTGAAAACAGTGAAGCTTCACTGGACTCACCACCAGCAGGTACCGATCGATGCTGATGCAGGTGAGAAACAAGATGCTGATGTACATGTTCGCGTGTAGGATGTATCTATTTAATGTACACATGAGATGACCAAAAACCCACTTGTTGCCTTTGGCGTAGTAGACGACGAGCATGGGAAGGGTGCAAATAAAAGTCAGGTCGGTGACGGAAAGATTGAAAAGGTAGATGTTGCTGCACTTCCAGTCCTTCAGACAGAATAAGTAGCCCCATATCACAGAAAGGTTGCCAACCAGTCCTAAAAGGAACTCTATTGCATACATGGTTGGAAGGTAATACTTCTCCAGCTGAGGATTGATGTCCAAACATGTGTGATTCATTTCCCAGAAACTGAAAAACAAACACAGGTAACACAATAGGGGCACGGCAAAAAAGACCATTTTACAGTTTTAGAGAAATATATTGCCTGTAAAAATATGTTGAATTATGATCATAATTTCTTTTCTTTTCTCATTGTGCAATCGTTTCACTGTCTCCGGAGATAATTTGCTCCTCATTATTCACTTGACAAATTCGTGATAGAGAGCAGAACAACAATGAAAAATCACTTCCATTCACAACTGGCTTATCCAACTTAGAGCTGAAAAATGTGTTGCTGGAAAAGCGCAGCAGGTCAGGCAGCATCCAAGGAGCAGGAGAATCGATGTTTCGGGCATAAGCCCTTCTTCAGGAATGAGGAAGGTGTGCCAAGCAGGCTAAGATAAAAGGTAGGGAGGAGGGACTTGGGGGAGGGGCGTTGCGAATGCGATAGGTGGAAGGAGGTTAAGGTGAGGGTGATAGGCCGGAGAGGGGGTGGGACCGGAAAGGTCGGGAAGAAGATTGCAGGTCAAGAAGGCGGTGCTGAGTCCGAGGGTTGGGTCTGAGATAAGGTGGGGGGAGGGGAAATGAGGAAACTGGAGAAATCTGCATTCATCCCTTGTGGTTGGAGGGTTCCTAGGCAGAAGATGAGGCGCTCTTCCTCCAGGCATCGTGTTGCCATGGTCTGGCGATAGAGGAGGCCAAGGACCGGCATGTCCTTGGCGGAGTGGGAGGGGGAGTTAAAGTGTTCAGCCACGGGGTGGTTGAGTTGGTTGGTGCGGATGTCCCAGAGGTGTTCTCTGAAACGTTCCGCAAGTAGACGACCTGTCTCCCCAATGTAGAAGAGGCCACATCGGGTGCAGTGGGTGCAGTAAATGATGTGTGTGGAGGTGCAGATGAATTTGTGATGGATATGGAAGGATCCCTTGGGGCCTTGGAGGGAAGTGAGGGGGGAGGTGTGGGCGCAAGTTTTGCATTTCTTGTACTTACCCCCACATTCCGGATTCCTCAACCGTTCCAGTATCTTCAAGAAAGTGCAACTTTTTCACTCAGAGGGTGGTGTGTTTATGGAATGAGCTGCCAGAGGAAGTGGTGGAGGCTGGTACAAGGTGGGTATATGAATAGGAAGGGTTTAGAGTGATATGGGCCAAATGCTGACAAATGATTAATTTAGGATATCTGGTCGGTATGGATGAGTTGGACTGAAGGATCTACAGGGTGGTTGTTATTATTTGCAGAGGTTGTTAAAGATGGAAAAATACCAATGTGCCAGAAATTTGTCATGATTCTGCTAACTTTAGGATTTAATTTGTGCACATTTTGAAGTCACACACTCAAAATTCCCATTGGACAGGCCAGGAAGTAGACACAGGTAGCCTTTATATCAACAGGCTTCAAGTATAATACTGAGACTTTCATTGCTGTGTTTAATCAGGGCTTTGGTGAGGCCACACTTGTGTATAGTTTTGCTGTCTATACCTCAGGAAGGATAGGCTTTAGAGGGGTTGTAGCAATTACTGACGGAATGATTCCTTCACTGAAATTCATCTTCCTGGTGTCTGTCCATTTGGCCAACTTGCTCAGCATCATCTTCACAATTTGTTCATGTCCTAAGCTTGGTATTGTCTGAAATTTAGAGGTTTCTTCCTCAACACCTATCTCCAAACTGTTTATACAAATCAGTAAAATCAAGGATCCCAACACCGATCCCTGAGGAGCATCATTTTCAACTCCAATCTAAGAAATGCCTCTCTGCTTCCTATCTTTTAGTCAACCTCTCATCCATGCTGCCAATGACCCATCAATCCCAAATATTTTTAATTTGCAACTGACTTGCCATAGAACATAGAACATAGAACATAGAACAGTACAGCACAGAACAGGCCCTTCAGCCCACGATGTTGTGCCCACCATTGATCCTCATGTGTGCACCCTCAAATGTCTGTGACTATATGCATGTCCAGGAGTCTCTTAAATGTCCCCAATGACCCTGCCTCCACAACTGCTGCTGGCAACGCATTCCATGCTCTCACAACTCTCTGTAAAGAACCCGCCTCTGACATCCCCTCTATACTTTCCTCCAACCAGCTTAAAACTATGACCCCTCGTGTTGGTCATTTCTGCCCTGGGAAATAGTCTCTGGCTATCGACTCTATCTATGCCTCTCATTATCTTATATACCTCAATTAGGTCCCCTCTCCTCCTCCTTTTCTCCAATGAAAAAAGTCCGAGCTCAGTCAACCTCTCCTCATAAGATAAGCCCTCCAGTCCAGGCAGCATCCTGGTAAACCTCCTCTGAGCCCTCTCCAAAGTATCCACATCTTTCTTATAATAGGGCGACCAGAACTGGACACAGTATTCCAAGTGCGGTCTAACCAAAGTTTTATAGAGCTGCAACAAGATCTCACGACTCTTAAACTCAATCCCCCTGTTAATGAAAGCCAAAACACCATATGCTTTCTTAACAACCCTGTCCACTTGGGTGGCCATTTTAAGGGATCTATGTACCTGAACACCAAGATCCATCTGTTCCTCCACACTGCCAAGAATCCTATCCTTAATCCTGTACTCAGCTTTCAAATTCGACCTTCCAAAATGCATCACCTCGCATTTATCCAGGTTGAACTCCATCTGCCATATAGTACTGTATCAAATGGTTTCTGAAAATTCAAATGTACAGCATCCAAAGCTCTACCCTCACCCAGTGCCTGTGTTCTCATCAAAGAACTCAATTAATTTTTTAAGAAATGACCTATCCTTGAGAAAACTGTTTTGACTGTCTGATATTAACCTATTTTTCTTTATCCTGTATTATGGCCTCCACCAGTTTTCTCACTATTGATGTCAAACTGACAGGTCTGTAGTATCCTGAATTATCCCTTGCCCTTTTCCTAAATAATGGCATTGCATTTGCAACCCTCCAGGCCCCCAGGACTAATCCCATGTTCAGACAGTCTTGGAAAATTTCTGTCAGACTCCGTGACTTGTTTCTTTATCTGTCTCAGCAATCTAGGATGCATTCTGTCCTTGCCTCATGTCTTCTCTACCTGGAATATTGCCAGCCTATTTAGCACCTCTTCTTTATCTATCACTATATTGTTCAGTTGTTCAACGCTCATATTTTCAACAATCCCATTGTCACTATTTTCTAATTTCTTAAAAACAGAAAAAAATTATTCATTTCGCACCTATGCCATGTATTTTGTTTCAGTGTCAGGTTAAACTGCTTGGAGTCACTCTTTTTCTGAGAGACAGTGGGGATCAGGAGGAGAAGTTGACAGAAGTTGAAAAGCAATGGCTGAAGTGACTTCATAGAGATTGAAGTTTCAAGTCAAGGTTAGGAAAACATCAGGAACATAGGAAAAGTGAGAAGTTCTTCAACCTTCTGAGATGAACCGACCTTCCAATGAGATCATGGTAGTGCTGTACTTTAACCTCATGTTAATGGCTTCATTATAATTTTTACACCCTTGCAAAACAAAAGTCTAACAATCTCATTTATTTTTAATTTTCAAATATACACGAGCCTCAACAGCTTTTCAGGTTAACGATTCCTGATTTTCATTGTTTACTCCTGAAGAAATGCTTCCTTACATTATTCCTGAAAAATGTAATTTCAATTTAGAGATTACAGATCATGTCTTGGGCTTGGACTGAAGGGGATATAGTTTTTCTCCATCTACCCCATCAGATCCTGGAAGCACCTTAAAACATCCCAATTCAATTACCCTTTCATTTTCCATCTTTGAGAGGATATCAGCCCAGTCTATGATAACTGAGATCAATTGTTTTTGGGCCTACTCTATCCTTCACTCATCTTTTACTATTAATATGTTTGAAGAAAATTTTACTATTTGTTCGAGAAAGACTCTTTCAAGTGGTTCTTAATCTGTCATCAACCGAAGCTGTGAGTGTTGGCATGACTTTCAACTGAGGTCAAAGTTGAGGTTTAGACATCAAACCAAGGTCATATTCCGGTCCTTCCCTCCAGGCACTAGATAACATCCAAAGGAACCTAACAGCAATGCTGCTAACTTTAACCACTCTCTGAAATGGCAGAGTAAACCATTCAGATCAGAGGGTACTTAGAGATATGGAACAAATGGGGAATTGTCAGCGATGCCCTGGTCACATGAGAATAAGTTAAAAAAACTGTAGCTAGGATGGATAATCAGAGGCTTTTTCCCAGGGTTGAAGTTTCAATTATAAGAGGGCACAGGTTCAAGGTGATAAGGGGAAAGTTTAAGGGGGATGTGTGAGGGAAGTTATTCGCACAGGGAGTGGTAGGAGCCTGAAACACACAGCCAGGAGAGGTTGTGGAAACAGGTACATTGGTGACATTTAAGAGGCATGTGGATGGTTACATGAAGAGGGAGGAAATAGGGGGATATGGACTGAATAAGGGCAGAAGGTTAGATTAGTTTGAGCATGATGATCAGCACAGGCTTGGAGGGCCAAAGGGCCACTTCCTGTGCTGCACTTCACTTTTGTTCTTTGTTTAATTCCTTATTTTCCATCATGCTCACAAAAATCATCAAAAAGAAAACAGAACAAATTTAAATTTCACAGTGCCTTTCATAAATGTAAGATGTCTCGAAGCATTGGAATGCCAATGAGATATTTTGGAAGTATAGACATTGTTTTAATGTACTGAAACAGAGTAACCAAGGTTCACAAGGAGCAATGATTGGATAGAGAATGTGTAATCTCACCACATTGGGATGTTGTTTCCACCTCTGAGTCAAAAGCTGTCAGGTTGAAAATACTTTTCTTTTTCCTTTGTTCATTCTTGGGATGCATCACTAGCTCGGGCAATATTTATTGCCCATCACTAATTCATCCAGAAGGCCTTTAAGCGTCAACCACATTGCTGTGGATCTGGAGTCACATGTAGGCCAGACCAGGTAAGGCTGGCTGCTTCCTTTCCTTAAGGACATTAACAAACCAGATGAGTTTTTCCCCAACAAATTCATGGTCATCATTAGACATCATTCTACATTTTTTTAAGATTAAATTCAAATTCCACCATTTGCTATGGCAGGATTTGAAACCAGGTCCCCAGAACATTAAGTGGGTCTGTGGATTAACAGTCCAGCAACAATAGCACTAAACCATTGCTTCCCCTAGTGCATAGTGTCGTGGTTAGACCATAGCTCACCTCGATACTTCCAGTGCTCTGGAGCCGGAAACTGGAAGGTGGAATATGGCCTTTGTGTTCTAAAAGATAGAAAGGTACCAAATTCAGTTAAATGGAATGTCAGCCTTTTGGTGACAAAGCACTGGAAAAACAAATCCCCTTTAAACCTGCGTTCACTTCGTATTCCATAGAACATAAAACATAGAACATTACAGTGCAGTACAGGCTCTTCGGCCCTTGATGTTGCACCAAACTATGGAACCAATCTGAAGCCCATCTATCCGACACTATTCCATTACCATCCATATGTTTATCCAATGACCATTTAAATGCCCTTAAAGTTGGCAAGTCTACTACTGTTGCAGGCAGGGCATTCCACACCCCTATTATTCTCTGAGTAAAGAAACTACCCGACATCTGTCCTATATCTATCACCCCTCAATTTAAAACTATGTCCCCTCCTGCTAGCCATCACTAACCAGGGTAAAAGGCTCCCATTGTCAACCTTATCTAACCCTCTGATCATCTTCTATGTCTCAATTAAGTCACCTCTCAATCTCCATATTTGGTATTTCAAATGAGACCTCATTTAACGGAGTCCCATCAGTAATTAGCCTTTCATAAGCATAAGCTAAAGATTTATTGGGCAGCACACTACCCTAGTATCAGTGCAACCTCTTCAATAAATGAGAAGGTTTTGTTCTTAAGAGAAATAAATGCTAACTTTCAAATGGAAGTGGGCAAGGAGGGAGCAGTTATCCTGGCATCATGAGTAGCTGCCCATAGTTATTAGCAGAGAAGATTTAGATAGGTGATGGACGTAGCAGAAATGATTAGCTCCCAAAATAATGGATATCAATAAGGATAGGTGGGGGGTGGGGGTGGGGGGTGGGGGGGGGGGGAGTTGGGGGGATGGGGGGAGGTATGAGAGAAAGGTTCCAGGGGGTGAGCCACCATCTTCTCGAGTGAAGACCATGAGTTCCCCAAAATCAACCCAAAGGAAGGCTGCTGCTACCTGAAGACCATCACAAAAGTCTGCAAGACCTCTAGATTGTGGGAGTGTTTTGCTTCTACTCCATTCGGCAAAGTGGTTCCAGGATTGGTAAAGTGTTTCTGCTCTATCCTGGCTCATGTATTTTATTTCTTTGCCGACTTCATAAATGTACCACATCTGAATTGCTGCTTCTCTTCAATAAACTGTCAGGAAATTGTGGCAATTTGTCAACTGCCTGTACTACTTAACAGTGATCACGAACTCTCCAAAAACACATGCAAGAAAATTGTGCAATGGGATTGAAAATTGAATCATTCAGTATTAGCAACTACTGCTCAGTTTTTCCTTTCCTGCATTTATTCCAGTGAACTAACACAATAGCACAGGCTGTACAGTTGAGTCATCAATGTCATTGTCATTGACAATGTTGCTAAGAGAGAAATGGCTTTCATTTATGTAACACTTTTCATGAGCTCAAGACTTCTTGAAATGCTTTGCAACTTTCAAAGTTGAGTCCCTGTGGAAGTGTATTAAATAAGGCTTCACAAACAATGTAATAATGAGGAAAACATTTGTCTTAGTAGTATTGTTTGAGAGGTAGAACATAGAATATAGCACAGTGCAGCACAGGAACGGTCCCTTCAACCCACGATTTTGCCAAATTAAACTAATCCCTTCGATCTGCCCTTCATCCATATCTCTCCATTTCTTGCATATTTATGTGTTTATCTAAAAGTCCCCCAAATACTCCTATCGTATCAGCTCTATGTAAAGAACTTGCCCCTCACATCTCCATTGAATTTTCTCCCTCTCACCTTTAATGTATGACATTAAATGTTTTAGACATTTTAACTCTGGGAAAAATATTCTGACTGCATCTCATATTTTTTCAAGTCTCCCCTCAGCCTCCTCCACTCCAGAGAAAACAACCCGAGTTTTTCCATCCTCTCCTTATAGTTCATGCCCTCTAACCCAGCATCCTGGTGAACCTTTTCTGTGCTTCTTTCTTGCAATAAGGTGACCAGATAAATGAATCTAATCCATCAGGAGAGCTCCTTCTTTGAAATTGTGTTATTGGATCTAGAACTTCCTCCTGAGAAGGCAAGTGATCATCAGTTTAAGATAATAAATACATCAAATAGAGAAACCAGCGAAATCTATTTGCATCAGGGAATGGGGAACAAGGGATACCACGCACAAGTCCCTTGTGATAAACCCAATCTGTCGAAGGCAGGCTTTGAGAAAGGGGTCCTTGCTAAACACATTCAGAACTAGCCAAGGGCCCCACACTGCCAACCTCCACTGCTTGGTCCCTACTCCAATATGCACTTGTGGAAAGACACAAACAATGTTGCATATTATACATACTGCGAGCTAATCATCTTAACCTGAGCAAATGAGAAGGCTATTGCTTGGCTTCAGGGCTTTGCTTGGGCTAAATAATAACAATAAAAGTCTCAGTTGAAAGTTGGTACCTCATACAATGCAGCACTCCTTCCGTACTGCACTAGAATGTGAGCCCGCACTTTGTACACAAGTCCCTAGAGCAGAGCGGTTCTGGTCTATGTGGTAGAGGAGGGATGTGGTTACACTGGAGGAGGAATACAGAGGAGATTCACCATGATGTGGCCTGGGCTGGAGTAGCTTAGCGAATGAAGACAGACTGCATGGGAACCTGATGGAGGTGTGTAGGATAATGAAGGCCTTGGAAAGGGTCTACAGACAGCAGCTGTTCCCTTCAGTTGAGGGTTAATTACAAAGCAGCACATTTTTAAAGTGTGAAGCGGGAGACTTAGAGGGTATTTGAGGGAAATCCTTTTCAACCAGAGTGTGCTGGGAGTCTGGAATGCACTGCCTGGGGGAGCAGTTGAGGAAGGTAACCCCACAACCTTTAAAAAGTACTTGGCTGAACATTTAAAGTGCCATACTGTTATGAAGTTGAAGGCGTGTACTGTACCTTTAAGAGAGCATGAAGGCTGTTTTGGCAGTTAGAGTTTGCAGGCAACTATTCACAATCACAGAGTGTGCTGGACAATTGAAAGATATGACATTTTGGCTGTAACCTAGATACCTTGCTGTTTTCATAGCAGTTTGGATTTAACCAATCAGTTTAAATTATGTCCCGAGATACTAAAAACCAATCGATTTGAATGTTATTGTTTTGACAACATTGAACCAATGAGACAATTCAATGTTTTGGGGTATAAAAAGCAGGCGTTTTGGACAGTTAGCAGAGAAAGAGCACCATTTGCCATTGTCAGACTGACTGCCCGAAATCTCTCTCTCTAAAATTTACCTTTTTCATATGAAAATCTGTACAGCAGAAGATTGAAGATGACTCAGGGAGATCTACAAACAGAGGAGAATCGACACCTGAAGATGACAGCTGCTGTCTGGTTTTGAAAAATAAATATGGTCTTAATCGGATCTGTATATTGTTATAGAGTGGGAGGTAGATAACATATCTTTAAGACAAAGGAGGATTAGAATTGTAAATAGTTGTTATTTAATGTTCATTTTTGGATTAAAGGATAAAATTTTTACTTTTTTTCTTTAAGTCATGGAATTTGTTTAATTCTCTGTCACTCATATTTAAACAGATTACGAGGTGAGATAAGCCTTTCTGTGTGTTTGGTTTAATTAGCAGAAGGATTTACCACCATGTCGTAACAATAACATTCATGGCTATGAATCCAGAGTGGAAAGTGCAACTAACGTCATAAAGTCATAACACGCGGAAACAGACCCTTCAGCCCAACTCTCCCATACCGACCAGGTGTCCAATCTGAAGCCAGAGCAGGGTCAGTGGCTAGCAGACTGGACCAGAGCAGGGATGTACCAGAGCATAGACAGACCAGACCAGAGCAGGGATAGACCAGAGTGGGAGTGGATCAGAGTGCGGATGGACCAGAGTGGGGATGGACCAGAGCTCAGACAGACCAGAGCAGGAATGGATCAGAGCGGGGATGGATCAGAGCGGGGATGGACCAGAGAGGGGACAGACCAGAGAGGGGATGGATCAGAGCGGGGATGGATCAGAGCGGGGATGGACCAGAGAGGGGACAGACCAGAGAGGGGATGGATCAGAGCAGGGATGGACCAGAGAGGGGACAGACCAGAGAGGGGATGGATCAGAGCGGGGATGGATCAGAGCGGGGATGGACCAGAGAGGGGACAGACCAGAGAGGGGATGGATCAGAGCGGGGATGGACCAGAGAGGGGACAGACCATGAGGGGACAGACCAGAGAGGGGATGGATCAGAGCGGGGATGGACCAGAGTGGGGACAGACCAGAGAGGGAATGGATCAGAGCGGGGATGGACCAGAGAGGGGACAGACCATGAGGGGACAGACCAGAGAGGGGATGGATCAGAGCGGGGATGGACCAGAGTGGGGACAGACCAGAGAGGGAATGGATCAGAGCAGGGACGGACCAGAGTGGGGACAGACCAGAGTGGGGACAGACCAGAGCGGGGACAGACCAGAGCGGGGACAGACCAGAGTGGGGACAGACCAGAGCGGGGACGGACCAGAGTGGGGATGGACCAGAGTGGGGACGGACCAGAGTGGGGACAGACCAGAGTGGGGACAGACCAGAGTGGGGACAGACAAGAGTGGGGACGAACCAGAGAGGGGACGGACCAGAGAGGGGACGAACCAGAGTGGGGACAGACCAGAGTGGGGACGGACCAGAGAGGGGACAGACCAGAGAGGGGACAGACCAGAGTGGGGACAGACCAGAGCGGGGACAGACCAGAGTGGGGACGGACCAGAGTGGGGATGGACCAGAGTGGGGATGGACCAGAGAGGGGACGAACCAGAGAGGGGATGGACCAGAGAGGGGACGGACCAGAGTGGGGACAGACCAGAGTGGGGACAGACCAGAGCCGGGACAGACCAGAGAGGGGACAGACCAGAGAGGGGACAGACCAGAGTGGGGACAGACCAGAGTGGGGAGAGACCAGAGTGGGGACAGACCAGAGTGGGAATGAATCAGAGTGGGGACAGACCAGAGTGGGGACAGACCAGAGAGGGTACAGACCAGAGTGGGGACAGACCAGAGTGGGGACAGACCAGAGAGGGGACAGACCAGAGTGGGGACAGACCAGAGTGGGGAGAGACCAGAGTGGGGACAGACCAGAGTGGGGACAGACCAGAGTGGGGAGAGACCAGAGTGGGGACAGACCAGAGTGGGAATGAATCAGAGTGGGGACAGACCAGAGTGGGGACAGACCAGAGTGGGGACAGACCAGAGTGGGGACGAACCAGAGTGGGGATGGACCAGAGAGGGGACGAACCAGAGTGGGGACAGACCAGAGTGGGGATGGACCAGAGAGGGGACAGACCAGAGTGGGGACAGACCAGAGTGGGGACGAACCAGAGTGGGGACAGACCAGAGTGGGGACAGACCAGAGTGAGGACGGACCAGAGTGGGGACAGACCAGAGTGGGGATGGACCAGAGTGGGGACAGACCAGAGTGGGGAGAGACCAGAGAGGGGACAGACCAGAGTGGGGATGGACCAGAGTGGGGACAGACTAGAGTGGGGAGAGACGAGAGTGGGGACAGGCCAGAGTGGGGACAGACCAGAGAGGGGACAGACCAGAGTGGGGATGGACCAGAGTGGGGGCAGACCAGAGTGGGAATGAATCAGAGTGGGGACAGACCAGAGTGGGGACAGACCAGAGTGGGGACAGACCAGAGTGGGGACAGACCAGAGTGGGGACGAACCAGAGTGGGGATGGACCAGAGAGGGGACGAACCAGAGTGGGGACAGACCAGAGTGGGGATGGACCAGAGAGGGGACAGACCAGAGTGGGGACAGACCAGAGTGGGGACGAACCAGAGTGGGGACAGACCAGAGTGGGGACAGACCAGAGTGAGGACGGACCAGAGTGGGGACAGACCAGAGTGGGGATGGACCAGAGTGGGGACAGACCAGAGTGGGGATGGACCAGAGTGGGGGCAGACCAGAGTGGGGACAGACTAGAGAGGGGACAGACCAGAGTGGGGACAGACCAGAGTGGGGAGAGACCAGAGTGGGGACAGACTAGAGTGGGAATGAATCAGAGTGGGGACAGACCAGAGTGGGGACAGACCAGAGTGGGGACAGACCAGAGAGGGGACAGACCAGAGTGGGGACAGACCAGAGTGGGGACAGACCAGAGTGGGGACAGACCAAAGCGCAGATGGTTACCGGTTGAGAACCGGTGGAGCCTGGTCAAACCATTTGGCAGCCATTATTGAAAGCCTGTAATGTCTAGCTGGTCCATCCCTGATCTGGTCTGTCCCTGCTTTATTTCTTATTTTCTGAATTTATACAATATACATCTGTAATATAGTGTAACTTTTTTCCTTATTTTCTCTATTTTTTGTACCTAGGGTTTGCACCTTGATATTTTGTACCTAAGAGGGTGCTGTGTGTTGGAGATGTTGTACATTTTTCACTGTACTCCTGTCTTTTTGTAAACCTACTTCTAATGCAGATGTAACATAGTAGTAAAGACTTGAAGGGCCAAAGGGCCTCTGCGGTACTGTATGAATTTGAAATTCCACAATTTAATCCACATCTTTTGACGCAGAGACAAGATTGCTATTAAAAAAGCTATGGGTAATGCTGAAATACCTCCACAGAGGCCAGTATCCTGTCACCTAGTTACCCTTTGTTTCCACGTGGAGAGTCCCTGACACTGACCCAACTTCCTCAGAGTGAAGAGAGCTTCTGACACTCCTGTTTCTATCTGTCAGCCATGGCTCCCTGATTGGACCAGGTTAACAGCCCCAATCAGGGAACTCATATTCTTGGCTGACCTTGTTACAATCAGCCTGGCTAAATTGGTTAAACTTCAGCATATTTCCACACCTACTGTGGAAGGTGAATTGCACTATTTAAGCCTCTTAGTAACCTTTCCCTGCACACTGAGCTTAAACATGGATGAGCTGATCCAATGGGGACAGGTTGTGTGGTCAGGATTAAGGAGACCAGAAGCATTTACCTGGATTTATCAGTTTTGTGGTATTTGATGGATGGTGATGGAGTTTTGAGCCAGATATCATTGACTAAACTAATGTAACAATAACAGCTTGTACAACAACATCATCTTGACAGCCTCAGTAGTAAAGACTTCAAAAGATTCACAACTCACTTAAAGGAGTAACTCATTCTCAGCTCTGTGCGATCCCTTCCTCGGAGAAGTTGCCCTCAGGCTTTAGGCTCTCCCACAAAGGGGAAATAAACTTTCCACATTTATCCTGTCAAGTCCTTTATTCAATCTTAAATGTTTCAATGAGGTCACCTCTCATTCTGCTAAACTCTAAGGAGTTTTGGACCACTGCTGTTTGACGTTTGTATAAATGACCTAGATAAGGGTGTAAAAGGATAGGTTAGTAAATTTGCGGATGACACTAAGGTCAGTGGAGTTGTGGTCAGTGCAGTGGATGTTGCAGGTTACAGAGGGACATAGATAAGCTGCAGAGCTGGGCTAAGAGGTGGCAAATGGAGTTTAATGCAGAAAAGTGTGAGGTGATTCACTTTGGAAGGAGCAACAGGAATACAGAGTACTGGGCGAATGGTAAGATTCTTGGTAGTGTACATGAACAGAGAGATCTCGGTGTCCATGTACATAGATCTCTGAAAGATGCCACCCAGGTTGATAGGGTTGTTAAGAAGGCGGACGGTATGTTAGCTTTTATTGGAAGAGGGAATGAGTTTCGGAGCCACGAGGTCATGCTGCATCTATACAAAACTCCGATGTGGCCACACCTGGAGTATTGTGTACAGTTCTGGTCACCGCATTATAGGAAGGATGTGGAGGCTTTGGAAAGCGTTCAGAGCAGATTTACTAGGGTGTTGCCTGGTATGGAGGGAAGGTCTTATGAGGGAAGGTTGAGGGACTTGAGGCTGTTTTCGTTAGAGAGAAGAAGGATGAGAGGTGACTTAATTGAGACATATACGATTATCAGAGGTTTAGATAGGGTGGACACTGAGAGCCTTTTTCCTCAGATGATGATGACTGTCATGAGGGACATAGCTTTAAATTAAAGGGTGAGGGATATAGGAGAGATGTCAGATGTAGTTTCTTTACTCAGAGAGTAGTAGGGGGCATGGAATGCACTCCCTGCAACAGTAGTAGATTCACCAACTTTAAAAGCATTCAAATGGTCATTGGGTAAACATATGGATGAAAATGGAATAGTGTAGGATAGATAGGCTTCACATTGGTTTCACAGGTTGGCGCAACATTGAGGGCCAAGAGGCTTGTACTGCACTGTAATGTTCTATGTTCAATGAGTACAGCCTGGCCTACTCAACCTCTCCTCATAAAACAATCCCTTCAGACCTGGTATCAGCTCAGTGGGCCTTCTCTGGACTATCTCCAGTGGTAGTATTTCTTTCCCCAGATAAGGGGACCAGAATTGTTTGCAGTATTCCAATTGTATATCTGACTTGGATGGCAATCTCAGGTCTGGTGCTATGGCCTCCACTCCTGGTCCTGAGAAAAGCGGAAGTCCCCACTGGGCACCGTCACACCCAGCAGGAGCTCCAGGTCCCTCCCGGCACAGCGAAATCTGCCAACTTATCCCAATCTGCCACGTGCAGGCCAAATAACGGGAGCTGTGCCAAGCAGCTCCAAACTGGCACTGCTTTCCTGGGTGCGCTATGGGCTTTTCAAAATCGCACAAGTGCAGAGGATGCTGGTGAATTCTGGGATATTGGCTGTGTGGTGGTTTGTTCCAGGAATGGCTTGTGGTAAGATGGGGCTAGAATCAAGCACGAGGGCTGGCTAAGGAGTAGGTTCGATAATTACTTCAGTGTGATACAATGAGATAATGTGTTTGACCTCGCAGCGAGACAATCTCCGAAAAGCTTAATGCAGCCAAACAAAACCAGAGGATTCAGCCCAAGGTTAGTATTTCTCCTAAGACCATGAGAAATAGGAGCAGGAGTAAGGCATTCAATAAGATCATGGAAGCCCAAAAAGGCACATTTCAATCTGTCGCATCTCAATCCCTGACAGGAGATCCAGTCAGTATAATCCAAGAAAAGTGTGTTTATAGCTCAGTTAAAGAGGTTAATTCTTTTCCCTGTAGTTCCGTCCAACACATGCTGTAGGCAGGTGGTAAAAGTGGAAGAGATCGCTGGTCAGCCATGTGTTGGGAAATTGGACTCTCCACAACCACTATCTGCAGTTTAAGAATGCAACACATGTGTTGCTACTACAAGTCCCAGTTCCTGAGTGATCTGTGACACAAATCCTACTCCCACAGACCTGTCCTGGAAATCTCCACAATCTCATTTGATGGTAAATTTGCTGGAGATGATATGCTCCAGACGCTTACTCTCAAGAACTTTCATCCTACTCATTTCATGTAGGATCTCCTTGTGTGCACTTCATTGGCTTAGTGTTGCTGAGCTACAGAAGGGGAGCTGGGTGTTGACCTGATTTCCACCATACTACCACCTTTGCTGCCATATTGGAGGATGGGACACTTGCATTATAAAAAGAAGTTTTGAGGTGAACTCTGCCACACTGCACATGCTTGGTTTTTCTTTCTTTTTAACCATTGTAACCTGATTGGCTCTGGCACGAACAACACAGCTAAGTGCAAAAAATATTAGAATAATTAAAAAGCACAATTTACTTTTCAGTGGTATATAAACAACACAGCTCTCACTGTTCACTTGTGCTGAAATGAAGAAGCAAACAGAGTCTTTATTCTTTCAGGAGAAAAACATTTATTTCAGGAAGGTGTAAGATACATGAAGGAGTATGGAACTGAGGTGCATTGAGAGGGTTAGATGATATAGAGTGGGAGGATGCTACTAAACCACTAAAAGGTAATTATACCTTGAAATATATTTTAATTATTTAAATATTTTTTGCACTGCGCTGGGTTGAAACACCTGTTCTGTTTATTTTGCATAATTGACATTATTATAATTTCTGTAAATTTTACATCATTCTATGTACGAGATTTTCAACACTAAATTCGTAATTGTTGTCAACAGAATACCACAAATTTGTCGTTCCTTTAAAAGGTATTTTAGATTTAATTTTTTATGCATTGATTCTTCTATAAAAATGTGACCATAGGATATAAGCATCATCGGCAAGGCCAGCTCATAATTGCTCTTGAGATGGTGGTAGTGGTTAGCTGCCTTCTTGAACTACTGCAGTCTGTGTGGTGTGCGTACGCCCACATGCTGTTCAGAAAGGTGTTCCAGAATTTGGATCCAGCAACAGTGAAGGAACAGTGGTATCGTCCCTAACCAAGATGGTTATGCTTGGGGGTGGGGCAGGACGTTTGCATGTGGTGGCGTTCTCTTGTGTCTACTGCTTTGTCCCTGTAGGTGGTAGAAGTCATGGGTTTGAAAGCTGTTGTAGAAGGAATCTTGACAAGTTGCTGCTCTGCGCTTTGAAGATGGTAGAAGTCAGAAGTCACATGATGCCTAGATTATAGTCCAACAGATTTATTTGAAATCACAAGCTTTCAGGGTGCTTCACCTGATGAAGGAGCAATGCTCCAAAAGCTCGTGATTTCAAATAAACCTGTTGGACTATAACTTGGTGTCATGTGACTTCTGACTTTGTCCACCCCAGTCCAACACCAGCACCTCCACATCTTGAAGATAGTATACACTGTGTACCCATAGTGGACAGAGTCAATGTTGAAGGTAGAGGATTGGGTGTGACTTAAGAAGACTGCTTCCTAATAATGTTTTCTTGTTTATCAACTATTCTGAAAACTCCTTAACTAAATGAGGGAATAAAGGAACAGTATCTATCCTGGAAACTCCCTAGAGTGCTGTAATTCCTCTGCAATCCCTCTTAGAGATGATGTATTTGAAATCCTAAAATCTGAAGTGGGGTAGGGTTTCTTCCTAATGTACTTTACTTTTTATTAGGAAGGGATTGGGCTATAGGAGTAAAGATCGGGACTTTAGACCTATCGATCACACCTGGGGTACTGTGTACTGTTTTCTTGCCATACACGAAGAAAGATATTTTTATTTCAGAGGGGCTGAGTTCAACAAGACTAATGTTTGAAATGTTGAAGAGTGTGGTACTCCTCAGCATCTGAGGAGCAGGAGAGTCAATGTTTGGAGCATCAGATCTTCATCAGGAATGAGGGTGTGGCTGAAGGGGGCTGAGAGATAAATGGGAAGAGGCTGGGGCTGGGGGAAAGGTAGCTGAGAAAGGTGGGGGTGAAGTTGATAAGTCAGTGGGGGGGGGGGGTGGTGGAGTGGATAGGTGGGAAGGAAGATGGACAGGTAGGACAGTTCAAAAGGGTGGTGTCGAGTTGGGAGGCTGGGAGGTTTGGGTTTCACAAACAGCATCTCTTCTTCCTAATTTTTGAAATGAGCAGACTATCTGAGGAGGAGAGATAAAGCGGACAAGATCAACATTCCCAAGAACTAGGAGTAACGCCATTGAAACCCACATGGGGATTAACAGGGTGGATGTTGAGAGAATGTTTTCTCTGACTGGGGAGTTTTGAATTAGGGGTCCTCAGAATAAAGGGTTGGGACTGAGATTTGGGTTGCAGTTTGGAATTCTCTGCCAGGGTGCAGTGGAGGGATTCGAGCTGTCTCAACTGGCAGTGAGAGAGTAGGGGTGGACTTGGCCCGTACAAAGTGTCTCAGAATATTTCACTGGCCCCTGCCAGTCTTTCACCAAAGACCAGTGACAGAGATTTCACCCAGTGAGAGCTGCCAACCAATTCACTTCACTAGAGTGGCTGCTTTGACAAAGAAACTCGAAGACTGGCGAGCGGCCTAGGCTGGGACGATTTACACCTGCTACCACAACCAACCCATTGTCAGCTCAGCTACTAATGACCCCATTAACAACGCTTGATTCCCCCAGGCTGACCTTTACCCATTCCTTTGTTTGCCCAACTGTTTTCTTTCTCTCTCTGGGCTCCATCCCCACCTATCGTTTACTCCTCACCCCTCAAAATCACCCCATCTTTAGCATTTATACCAACCTTTTCCCATCTGCCATCAGTTCTGAAGAAGGGTCCCTGGACTCTGTTAACTCTGTTAATGTTGACTCTGTTAATGTTGATGGATGTGGGAAGGTGCGAAATGCTTGCATACCACTCTGCTGTCTGAATAAATGCCCTCACCCCCTATAAACATGCCACAGGAGAGGGCAGAAAATGCCTCTCCCACCTTTGCCCCCTTGCAGAGCTGTGCATACCCAGTTGGTGAGTGCATTCAGAACCATGGATGTTTGGATATTATTAGTAATAAAAGGACATGGGGGGATCACATGGAAAACATCACTGAAGTGAAAGGGTTTCACAAACAACAAATGGAGGGAGTCAGGTATCTCAATTGGCTGGTTTGCGATGCAGCATGATGCCAACAGTGTGGGTTCAATTCCCGCATTGGCTGAGGTTGTGAGGAAGGACTCACCTTTTCACCTTTCCCCTCACCTAAGGTGTGGTAACCCTCAGGTTAAACTACCACGCCTCTCTCTAGTGAGAGAGCAGCCCTATGACCTAGTAGGACAATGGTGATTTTACCTTTTGGTCACAGGGCTACATAAGCTGTAATTTTTGTAATAGTTTGTTCTACTTATATGTAACTAAAATAATGTACATAGATTCCTTTCATTTGAAAATCTTTTGCACGTTTGTTAACTGCTAACATTGATATATACCACTCAGGGAGATCTCCATATGCATCCTTCACCTAAGTTATGCAATACAGAGTGACCATAGTCTCTGGTCACCTCATGGCAAAGTGACCCTTAGCCTATCTGCATTAGGAGGTCTTAAAGCATCTCCAGTCTCAAAGCAGCAAAACTCCCTGCCCTTCTCTTTTTCCTTCTGCTCTTATCAATAAGTGGACATTTGAATTTCCAAGTATTGCCCTTTTTAAATCATACAAATAGTTGGCTTGGCTGAGACCATACCACCTCACTGTTCTCATCTAGTTAGTAGTAATGATTCCATTTTTAACATCAACCAATCATAGTCCTGGAAGGGAACCACAGATGCAAAAGAAATACTAGAGCCACTCAGCGCGTCAGGAAGTTCTGGTGAGAAGTCATCTCGTTCCCACCAGAGGTGCCACCTGACCAGTATTTCTCAAAGTTTTTGTTTTAATTTTAGATTTCCAATTACCACATTATTTTGCTTTTGTGTTGAGGGCAGAAGAGGAACAATTTGAAATGCAAAAGTGATTCAATGGGCTTAGCTGTGGAGAAACTACTTTCTGTTGTGGGCGAATACAAAACAATTGGGTTTTATTTAACATTAGAGCTTGGCTGGAAGAGACAAGTGAATTTCGGAATCACTTTAGTCATACCACCCTCTGCAGGAAAGCCTTCTGCATGAAAACATTGCCCCTTAGGTCTCTTTTATATTTTTCCCCTCTCATCCTAATATGTCCTCTAGTTCTGGACTCCCCCACCCCAGCGGGAGCTGAAAAATGTGTTGCTGGAAAAGCGCAGCAGGTCAGGCAGCATCCAAGAAGCAGAAGAGTCGATGTTTCGGGCATAAGCCCTTCTCCTGCTCCTTGGATGCTGCCTGACCTGCTGCACTTTTCCAGCAACACATTTTTCAGCTCTGATCTCCAGCATCTGCAGTCCTCACTTTCACCCCAGGGGGAGTTTATTTATCCTATCCATGCCCCTCATAATTTTGTAAACCTCTGTAAGGTCACTCCTCAGCCTCCAACACTCCAAGGAAAACAGCCCCAACCTATTCAGCCTCTCTCTGTAGCTCAAATCCTCACAACATTTAAGAGGCATTTGGATGGGTACATGAATAAGAAGGGTTTGGAGGTATATGGGCCGGGTGCTGGCAGGTGGGACTAGATTGGGTTGGGATATCTGGTCGGCATGGACAGGTTGGACCGAAGGGTCTGTTTCCATGCTGTGCATCTCTTTGACTCTATGACTCTATATACAAAAGGACTGTGGAAATCTGGAATTCTGAAGCTTGTGGTTGAGAATGATTTAAATTTTCAAGACTGAGATGGGTTGTTTTTTAGCACCAACAAGAACTTATATTTATAGAGTGCCTCCGTTGCAGTGAAAGGCTCCATGATGCTTCACAGGAGCATCCTAAAACAAAATAAGGCACTGAGCCACTAAAGGTAATTCAGAAGATCAAAAACCTGATCATGGAAAAGAATATCTTCATGAAGGAAGGTGAGATAGAGGAGGGCGCAGAGTGACCAGACAATCAAAGGTAGAGCCACCCACGTTGGAACAATTATGATTGGGAATTCAAAAGAAGTTAGAATGAAGGTGCAGATAGATCAGAGAGGTTCTGGTGTTTGAAGAAGGGAAGGACAAGGCTATAGAGGGATCTGCCATGATGCAATAGGCTTAATGGGTTGAATGACCTCCAGCTGTAGGAAGCAATTAATGCTGACACCAAAGAAATGGTGTAATTATAAGAGTAAACAGTTCTTAACATAGTGACATTCCCACTCAAGACATACACATGTTGCAGCAGCAATCTTATGTAAATGCTGAATTCCTGATACTAATTAACGTGACATAAGGGCAAGTCATAGACTTTACCATTGCAGAGGATTTTAGATTGTTTTCATTCCACCAAATGGAAGTATCATAAATAATTTATTTTAGTGCTACCTTTGGCAAATGATGACTGATTTAAAACAGTGACACATTACGACCTCTGTGTTTTCTAAATTTTGAGAAATGCTGTGGGTCTTTCCCCTGGGCTGAGGGAGTCCTCTTTGTAGACTATGTTAAAAATTGAATCATTACAGCTAACTGGGTAGGAAATAGAGGTGAAAATGTGTTGCTGGAAAAGCGCAGCAGGTCAGACAGCATCCAAGAAGCAGGAGAATATACGTTTCGGGCATGAGCCCTTCTTCAGGAAGGGAAATAGAGGGCATAAGTTTGGGGTGGGGGGGGGGAAGATTTAAGTGGGATGTAAGGGGCAACCTTTTCATGCAGTGGGTGGTGCGTGTATGAAATGAGCTGCCAGAGGAAGTGATGGAGGATGGTACAATTACAATATTTAAAACGCATCTGAATGGGTATATGAATTGGAAGGGTTGTGAGGGATATGGACCAAGTGCTGGCAAATTAGACTAGATTAATTTAGGATATCTGTTCAGCATGCATGAGTTGGACCAAAGGGTCTGTATCCATGCTGTGCATCGCTATGTCTTTATGACTTCCTTTCAATTTGGAATGTGTGACAGCAGATTTCAAGCCTATCACCATATTGTCATTTCTCAGTGTTACAATTGACTGAATGATGTGCATTGTGAGGTCAATGGAAATTCATTCATTTACTCCTTCCCTCAATGGCATGTTGTCACAGAGTAAATGAGCAACGCTATTAATAGACAGACCTGAGGGCTGATCATTCCAGTTTTAGTACTTACAATGTCTCAGGGGTCTTGGTGGAGGTATTCAGACACAGGAAGGAATCTGGACAGATCAGTAGAAGCTGTTCCCACTCGTAAAGGTATTGGGAAGTGAAAGGCTGCCGCTGTGATATGAGATCAAAAAAGACATTTTCACTCAATGAGTGATTAACATCAGGATTGAGCTGCCTGAAGCCAAGGCATTCAACTGAGGCATTCATAAGGAGATTAGGTGATTATTTGAAAAGGAACAATATGCAGATTTACAGGAAGAGGGTAGTAGAACGATATGAAGTAAATCACATCTTAAGAGAGCTGCTGCAGAAATGATGGTCTGAATAATAATTGGCTGGAGAAACTCAGCAGGTCTAGCAACATCTATGAAAGAAGAAACAGAGTTAAAGATTTAAGTCCAACATGACTTGACTTCAGAACTGGTTCCCTTTTCTCCGGCATTTTTTGCTTTTCTTTCAGCTTTCCAACATCCACAGTGTTTTACTTTAATTTATGCTAATGGCCCCCTGCAGTGTAATAGTATCTGACGGGGAGAGTGATCAAGGTGTTATGAAACATGTAACACTTACTAAACAAATCTTCACAAGAATCTCTTTAAGAAGATCACCATGGAAAGTGGAATTAGATGATCAAAATGCCACACCTCGTTGATAGTAATACATGGCTGTGAAAGCTGGTACATAAGCAAGGCAGTGGAGGATGAATTAAGGGCAGCAGACATTTGGTTTCTGGGACATATGATGGGAATTAACAGGACAACGCAAGCAGCTAATAGAGTCATAGAGATGTACGGCACAGAAATAGACCTTTCGGATCAACTCATCCATGCCGATTAAGTATCCTAAATTAGCTGAGTTCCATTTGCCAGCACTTTGCCCATCTCCGTCTAAACCCTTTCTATTCATATGCCTGTCCAGATGCCTGTTAAATGTTGTAATTGTACCAACCTCGACCACTTCCTCTGGCAGCTCATTTCATACAGGCACCACCCACTGCACGAAAAAGTTGCCCCTCAAGTCCTTTTATATCTTTTCCCTCTCACCTTAAATCTATGCCCTCTAGTTCTGGTCTCCCCTACCCTGGGAAAAACACCTTGGCTGTTCACCCTAGCCATGTCCCTCATAATTTTATAAACCTTTCTAAGGTCACCCCTCAGCCTCTGATGCTTCAGGTAAGAAAGCCCAGCCTATTCAGTTGTTCCCTAGAGCTGAAACCCTCCAATCCTGGCAACATCTTTGTTAAGTTTTTGTGCACCCTATAAAGTTTAACAACATCTTTCCTATAGCAGGGAGTCCAGAATTTTGAGAAGAAGCAGATTTATAGGCTGGAGGTTATTACATGATGATTACAATATAGTCCTCTTTGGATTCCCCGACCCATATCTTTTTATTTATTCATGGGATGTGGACATCATTGACTAAGCCAGCATTTATTGCTAATCTTAGTGAGGACGTTATATTTCCTTCCCTGAAGGACATTAGTAGACTAGATAAAGAAGTAGATTTTATTATCACGTGCACTTGAGTACAGGAATACAGGAGTACTGTGAAAAGTGTACAAATGAAATAGGCTTTTCAACACGGTCACTTTCAGAATAGCTTTTTACTAGATTCAGTTTGTACCATGTACCATGGTGGGATTCCAACTTATGCCCTCAAAAGATTACCCTGGGGTTCTGGATTACTAGTCCAGTAATTTTACCATTACACCATGCTTTTGATTCTTGCTGGGTAAGAAAGAACCAGTTACCTTCTGACCCCAGGTCATGTTGAATTCAACTCTGGCAGGGGAATGGGCTGAGGAAATCACTAGTTCATTACAGAACCCACATGATTTTGCCAGGATTGTAATCAATCAAATTGAGAATTACCCAGGGAGTTCAGTCAGACAAATAATCCGATCTGTCAATTAAGAATGCAAGCACTGATCAAAGCAATTGACATTTTTTGATGCAAATGCTTGTAGCGATTGTAAGGAGGCCAGCACCTGGACATCAAAGAATATGAGGTCCCTGATTGGGCCTGTCAATCTGGTTGATATATGTCCTGGCTCAAAGGAGCGTGTAAGAGATTCTAACGCTCTGGTATCTGTCTCTGAATGAGATAGTACTAAGGTCAAAGACTGTTGCTGTGCAAGCAAAGGGTGACTTAGTGTTGGATACCAGCCTCTGTGGAGTTACTTCAGTGTCCATACATTGGGTACCACTGGGCTATTACATCCAGCAATGGAAACATCACAAATAAAACATACATTTTGTCAGCTCTACAACCTTCCAAGGTGTTTGTGATTCGCCAATTCAAGTTTCTAGGACACACAGAATTTCAATTGCTCCATCACATGTTTACAGCTGCCCAGGCTCAGAGTCCTGGAATTCCCTCCTGAAATCTCTCCACCACTCAATCCTTCTTTAAGAGACTCATTAGAACCAAATTTTTGGTCACATGTTCTCATACCTCCTTGTGTGAATTGGTGTCCACTGTGCATTTGAAACACTTTGAAAGATGTTACATTATCCCAAGGGTACTCTATGACTGTGGGCTGTTACTGAAGTCCACACAAGCTGACATAACAGATTTGCATGCTACTGGAAAATTGCATTGCCATGATCTAATCTGCCTGTCCTTCCTTCGGTTCTCCAGCCTAATCTGCTTTTTCTTGCTCCTGCTGAGCATCTACAATACGTTCCCACCTTAACATCGAGCATATTTAGGTGTTACCTTGGAGCTCAAGGGAAAGTTGTTGCTGTAGCAGTTGAACCAAGATACAAGAATCAGATAATTACAATACGGGATCTAATTTGCATTTATATAGCACCTTTAACATAGCACGTCATGACAGCAGTATAAAAGGACACTGACACGGAGCCAAAGAAGACAATATTAAGACAGCTGTCCAAACACTAGGTTGAGGAGATAGGTTTTATATATCATCTTAATGAAGGAAAGGGCAGTAGAGAGATGTTGATATTTAACAAGGGGATGCCACATCTTTGGGCCTGGACAGCTGAAGGCAAGACTAATAATGGTGGTGCCTCCTTAAATCAGTACAAAATAAATGCTGAGTGTTGGCAATTCTTTTTGAAGTGTTGATGAAGCAACACTTTTCCCTTTTCAGAAGGGAGGTCTGCTCCCTGGTAAGTTGGACTTCTAAATATTTTTTGCACTTAAACAGCAGCCTTTCAAAATTCAAGGACGACTTTAGGGCAAAGTGGGAAACGTTTCAATGTGGAATTAACTTTGCTAGAACAGACCACGGTGTCGTTGACAAAGCCAGCAAGTGGCATTATTGCACAACTCAACACTGAGATACCTAACTTTGATAAATATAACAAATTAATATTTTTTAAAATTGTAACTGCTTCACTTTCATCCGCGTATATCATTTTTGAAGCTTTACTATTGAACAGTTGTCTCTGGTGGAATACAATAGTATCTGAAGTTGTGACAATTTACAATCTGAGACAGACTTTGGGAAATGTATTTGGCCAGTGGTTGGCATGTGTGTGAGCAATCGTGAGCTTCTGTAGTGACCCCCAGAGAAATGTGATGCAAAATTAACTGTCCTTGTGAACCAGATGAAAGGTGTGAAGATACTGAATAGGATCAGTGCCTGTGGTGTTGAGGATAGTACATTAGAATATTGGCTCACTAATAGGAAGCAGAGAGTTGGGATAAAGGCTAGCATTTTCAGGATGGCAACTTGCACAAGTGAAATGCCACAGGGATCAGTGTGGGGGCCATTGTTATATACAATATATATATTAATGACTGGGATAAAGAAAGTGAATGTTCTCCAGCCAGGTTTGTAGATAACACAAAGGTAGGTGGAAGATAAATGGTGAGGATGACACAAAGAGTCTGCAGAGGGCTACAGTTGGGGTTAGGGTTCGGGTTAACTGACCGGGCAACAACTTGCCAGATGGAATATAATGTGGGAAAATGTGAGGCTATGCACTTTGGCTGAAAGATTATTATTTAACTAGAGAAAGTCTGCAGAAAGGGGTATGGGTGGGTTGCGCTTTGGCGGGTCGGTGTGGACTTGTTGGGCCGAAGGGCCTGTTTCCACACTGTAACGTAATGTAATCTAATCTAAAATCTAATCTAATCTAATCTAATCTAGAAAGCTATAGCACAGAGGGGTTTGGGGATTGTAATGCACAAATCTCCGAAAGTATCCAAGTTCAGTGTGCAATAAGGAAGGCAAATTAAATTTTATTTCAAGGACATGGAGTATAAAAGTAAAAAGATTCTGTTGAAACTACACAGGACACTAGTCACATCACAGCTGGAGTAATTAGAACAGTTTTGGGCCATGTATCTAAGGAAAGACATACTGACATTGGAAGTGGTCCAGAGATGATGCTGATGAATAAGGTGATGTCAGGTATGGAGGGAATTGGGATGTGTTCAGAAAGGTTAGCTACCATTCTATAGATCCTTCAAAGCTGCCTAATGGCAGACAGAAAGAAATGGGAGTTTCCTGGTTAACCAAATAGCTAAAGGCAATGGCAAACCACTACAATCTCTTGTTAGTGACTTGACCGTACAGAATTTCGCCTCAGAGGCTCCCCGCTCAGATAAAACTGGATCACACAAAGCAACTTAATGTATAAGTATGAAATTTTCAACAGACAAGAGCTTAGGGTCATAGAGTATATTCAAAGCTGAGATAGACAGATTTTTAATCAGGAAGGGCATCAGAGGTTATGGGGAAAAGGCAGGAAAGTGAAGTTGGGGATTACCAGATCAGCCAAGATTTCCTTGAATGGCACAGCAGACTCAATGGGCTGAATGGCCTACATCTGCTGTTAACATCTTATGGACATGTTGACATCACATTCTGCTTCTCAGTTTGCCATGTTATATGAAGTAATACCTGCAGTAAATACAAGGGATAATCAATTCCGGTTCTTTCAATACCCTCTATCTGAAATAGGTTCACTTCTAAACGTTTTCATTTAAGGAACTGACTGGGGATCAATTCCTTCATTTCTCCATCTTGAAAACATTTCCCTTTATGGAAGCACAGGCCTGCAGCAGCTCACCGAGGTTGTGTAGTGCGTATCTCTCCGAGCTTTTGTCTATCGAAGTTTACACATTCAAACATTAAGTTGCTTTGTGTGATCGAGTTTGATCTGAGCTGGTAACATTCCAACTCTTTCGGTCTGCCATTAAGCAGTTTAAAAGATCTGCAGGCTGGTAACCAACCTGTCTGACAACATCATAACTCCACACACTGTGATCATCAATTCCTGGTGTAGGTCTTCAACACAGAGCTCTTGGTTCCAACTTATGGAGACAACTATTGCATCATCACAAGACCTTCCCCACAACTAACAGCATTAAAAATAAATTGTCTGGGCATAGCCTCACATTTAAAGAAATTAGGTAAGAAGACAATACCAGTTTCAGGGAAGTGTTACATAAGACGGAAGAGTAAGGATCGAGAGATCAACTTTGAGGAGAAACAAGATGCAAAATGGTATTTTTTTAATTCATCCACAGGATGAGGACGCCAATGGTTGGGCCAGCATTTATTGCCCATCCATAATTTGCCAGAGGGCAGCTAAGAGTCAACCACATTGCTGTAGGTCTACAATTGCATGCAGGCCAGACCAGATAAGGATGACCAATTTCCTTCCCTAAAAGACATTAGTGAACCAGAGGGTTTTTTTTCCCTAACAATGGATTTATGGCCATTATGGGAGTCTTATTGCTAAATTATTATTGAATTCAAAACCCATCATCTGTCATGGCAGGATTGAAACCCATGTCCCCAGAACATTACCCGGGTCTCTGGGTTAATAGTCTGGCGATAGTACCACTAAGCCATCATCGACCCTGCGTAAAGGGAACTAACTGTCCCTGTGTGAAACCTTTCCTCAGAAGGTTCAAGGGTGGAGTTTAATGGAATAAAGTCTACACTGCCTAAAGACAAAATGAATTTGAGAAGTTAACGAGTCGTTTCTTCATGGTGTAACAGATATCACTGGCATGTGATATAACATGATAGGAGGATTTCAAATTGCTGTCCTGATAAGCTCCTGCCCATTATTTTTAAATTCCACAGTGATTATTCTCCTGGGATTTACTGGCAATATAGATTTATTTTAAATTCTTGAAGAATTCAGTTCGCTACCTCAGAGTGGAGAGGTCGGGTCAGTTTTCGACTCAACTCAGTTGAGGTTTCCTGCTGCCAAATCGAATTAGGAACTAAGCTCCAGCAAGAATTCTGACAGAGTGTCCCGGCATGTCAAAGAATTTTGCATTTATCTGGGACATCAAAACCAAAAATGCTGGATTTATAAACTCAGGTTTGACTCAATTATTGGTTGGCACACAGAACTTATTTAAGGGTATTATGCCCTCTAGCAGACAAATTCACATGCATTAAACGCACATGTTTTATCGATTGGGACATGGCAAGTAGCAAATAAAGAGAGTGTTTTACCTGAGTAAGGCATAAAGTGGATTGACACTTCTTGCTGACAGTGATTTCAACAATGCATTGTAAGTGTTAAAAGCAGAACTGACATTTATTAAGGGGAGATGGTGGTTTTTAACCAGGTTCCCTGTTTATGCCCCTCTCTTGAATCAGCAACTCCACAACATTTCAGTAGACTGCAAATTAACTCCCTGGTCACTGTGCAACCTACTGCTGGTAAACAAGCCTATTTTCATGTTAGCTGTCTGTTGTAGTTGGAGATTCTTCAAAAATAATACCAAAACAATTAAGTTAAATTGTTATTAAATTACGCTACACTGTGGATCTGGAAATCTGAAATGTAAACAGAAATTATTGGAGAATTCCAGGTCTGCCAGCATCTGTGGAGAAAGTAAAACAGAGTTCAGGTTTCGCTTCCAATCACCTTTCATCAGAACTATTAATCTGAATTGAGGTGATTTAGAGGTCAGTTGACTTCTTCTATTTCTGAGCACCGTAAACGTGCATGCACGGCAGCAGCTACAAATGCACTTTCAAAGATGTTTGACCAATTTAGATTGAACTTTTGAATGTTGTGAGTTGGAGCAATGGTTGGGGGTAGGTGAGGAGAGAGGTATATACAGTACGTGTGTTGCCCAAGAGGAGCACTTTGACCTTTTACCCAGTGTTCTTGTGTGACAGACAAAAAGCAGGGAACTGACTCAGAAAATAATTAAACAAGTCATTCTTTACTTAACTCTTTTTAGATACCAACACGCAATGTAAAATATACATTCATTGCAACATTTATGTTTTACTTCATTGAACTTAACTCCAACTTTAACTCACTTGATTTAACTTTGTGTTACCTTATATTAACTTAATTCTCATTCACCCCTAAGTTTAATTTTATAAATTTGGTTTGGATGATGTTAATGGTGCTGAGGTAGAGATGGTGAAGAGCTTCAAGTTCCTATGAGTGAAGATCACAAACAATCCATCCTGGTCAATTCAAGTCAACGCTATGGTTCAGAAAGCACACCAATGCCTATCCTTCCTCAGAAGGGAAAGGAAATTTGCCATGTCCACAATGACTCTTACCAATTTTGATAGATGCACCAAAGAAAGCATCGTATCCAGATGCCTCACAGCTTGGTATGGCAACTGCTCTGCCCAAGACTACAAGAAATCACAGAGAGTTGTGAATGCAGCCCAGTTCCCCCACCCCCCACCCCCCTCCCAATCATACTGTCTTCCACCCTCTTCCATCAGGTGGAAGACATAAAAGCTTGGAAAAATGTTCTAACACATTCAAGAACAGCTTCTTCCCCACTGTTATCAGACTTATAAATGGACCTCTCATATATTAGAGTTGATCTTTCTCTGCACCTTCTCTGTAGTTGTAACTCTACATTCTGCATTCTGTTCCATTACACTGATGTACTTATGTAAGGTATGATTTGCCTGGATGGCATGCAAAACAATATTTTTCACTGTATCTTAGTGCGTGACAATAATCTAATCAAATCAAATCAAAAACTACCCCAATTCAAGTGAAGTGGCCAGCTTTGGTCTCTGTGTAGATCTTGCCTCATGGTTCTTCACCTTCTCAAATGTTGATCTTGAAGGTTAGTCTCAAGAATCCTTTGTCTGCTAACTTTTGTCACAAAAACATGCACTCCTCCTCCCAGAAACTCCTCTGGCACTCAGCCAATGCATTGACTAAACCCTGATCATGTTACAAAGAACAAAGAAGAAAGAAAATTACAGCACAGGAACAGACACTTCTTCTTTCCAAGCCTGCACCAATCCAGATCCTCTATCTTAATTTGTTAGGTAAAAACAATGACTGCAGATGCTGGAAACCAGATTCTAGATTAGTGGTGCTGGAAGAGCACAGCAGTTCAGGCAGCATCCAAAGAGCAGCGAAATCGACGTTTCGGGCAAAAGCCCTTCATCAGGAATAAAGGCAGTGAGCCTGGAGCGTGGAGAGATAAGCTAGAGGAGGGTGGGGGTGGGGAGAAAGTAGCATAGAGTACAATGGGTGAGTGGGGGAGGGGATAAAGGTGATAGGACAGGGAGGAGAGGGTGGAGTGGATAGGTGGAAAAGGAGATAGGCAGGTAGGACAAGTCCGGACAAGTCATGGGGACAGTTCCTGACCTGGAAGTTTAGAACTAGGGTGAGGTAGGGGAAGGGGAAATGAGGAAACTGTTGAAGTCCACATTGATGCCCTGGGGTTGAAGTGTTCCAAGGCGGAAGATGAGGCGTTCTTCCTCCAGGCGTCTGCTGGTGAGGGAGCGGCGGTGAAAGAGGCCCAGGACCTCCATGTCCTCAGCAGAGTGGGAGGGGGAGTTGAAATGTTGGGCCACGGGGCGGTGTGGTTGATTGGTGCGGGTGTCCCGGAGATGTTCCCTAAAGCGCTCTGCTAGGAGGCGCCCAGTCTCCCCAATGTAGAGGAGACCGCATCAGGAGCAATGGATACAATAAATGATATTTGTGGATGTGCAAGTAAAACTTTAATGGATGTGGAAGGCTCCTTTAAGGCCTTGGATAGAGGTGAGGGAGGAGGTGTGGGCTACTTTCTAAGGACCTGTATGCCTCTGCTCCCTGCCCATTCATGTATCTGTCTGGATACATCTTAAATGATGCTATCACTCCCCCCCTTAACACCTCCCTGGCAATGCGTTCCAGGCACCCACCAACCTCTGTGTAAAGAACTTTCAATGCATATCTCTCCTAAACGTTTCCCCTCTCACTTTGAACTCGTGACCCCTAGTAATTGAGTCCCCCACCTGGGGAAAAAGTTTCTTGCTATCCACCCTGTCTATACCTCTCATGATTTTGTAGACCTCAATCAGATCCCCCCTCAACCTCAATCCTTCTAATGAAAACATTCCTAATCTACTCAACCTCTCCACATAGTTAGCACCCTCCATACCAGGCAACATCCTCGTAAACCTTCTCTGCACCCTCTCCAAAATATCCATATCCTTTTGATAATGTGGTGGCCAGAACTGCACACTGTATTCCAAATGTGGCCGAACCAAAGTCTTATATGACTGTAACATGACCTGCCAACTCTTTGACTCAATACCCCATCCAATGAAAGGAAAGCATGCCGTATGCTTTCTTAACCACTCTACTGACCTGTGTTATCACCTTCAGGGAGCAATGGACCTGAACACCCAGATCTCTCTGTACATTAATTTTCCCCAAGACTTTTCCATTGACTGTATAGTTTGCTCATGAATTAGATCTTCCAAAATGCACCACCTCACATTTTCCCTGATTGAACTCCGTCTTCCATTTCTCTGCCTAACTCTCCAATCTATTTATATTCTGTTGCCTTCTCTGACAGTACCCTACACTATCTGCTACTCCACCAATGTTAGTGTCATCTGCAAACATGCTAATCAATGACCTAGACCTTCCTCCAGATCACTTATGTATATGACAAACAACAGTGGTCCCAACACAGATGGAACACCACTGGTCATAGGTCTCCCTTCCACCACTACTCTGTTTCCTGCTGCCCAGCCAGTTCTTTATCCATCTAGCTGGTACACCCTGAACCCCATGTGACTTCACTTGCTCCATTAGCCTACCATAGGGAACCTTACCAAATGCAGTATTGTTCGATCCCAGCCAATTGAGTTTTACTCCCAGATATTAAACAGCCAGACTCCATGCTCCATATAAAGTAATAGTGGTACAAACCTCTCCAGCCCAGTGCCATATACTTGTCTTATTGGTCAATACAGGAAGCTGCAGTTCACAATGTGCCCTGGCTGCAGTTTTAACTGAGGTCAGAGTTTAAACTACCTTGACTAAAATTCATGCTTGATTGTGTCTCTGACTAACTTCTGCTACTGGCCACCTGACCACATCATGGGTTCAGGAGCAATTGTAGCTGCATTTTCAGGTCAAAACCTTCTTCTCATTATTATATTTCTCATTATTTTTATTTACTGTGTATACAGTCACACAGTGAATGGGGGGATGGTACAAGAGACAAAAATGGCTCGATATGTCAGCAGAACTCCTCACAGGAGACGTTTCAAGTAGCAGTAGCAGCAAAGTCACAGAGCTAATTGATTTATCTCTAGATCAAATTCTTTAAACCAAATTTTAACTTTAGTCAGCGGACATTTCTTTGCAAAGTAAATGATTTATTGGAATGCAACATGTTGCAGCCTCCGGTCGTTATGCTTCACATCTTTCATAATTCCCTTCCATGTCAGTGCTAGCTGTGGCTCAGTAGGTACTGTGTTAATTAATGAATGCACGTTTCTGCAAGTTAAGCAAATCTACATAAAAAATTCACAGGAACCCGCCATGCAGCACAACTAGCCCAGACTGGTGTCCTTGCATCTTACCAACTTCCAGCCAGCCCTTTTCATCTAACCCTCACAATACAATGAGGGAGGTGACACCTATTATCGCTAAATTATTAATTTAGAGCCATAGAGAGGTACAGTACGGAAACAGATCCTTTGATCCAACTCATCCATGCGTCCAGATATCCTAAATTAACCTAGTCCCATTTGTCAACATTTGGCCCATATCCCTCTAAACCTTTCCTATTCATGCACCTGTCCGGATGCCTTTTGAATGTTGTAATTGTACCAGCCTCCACCACTTCCTCTGGCAGCTCATTCCATTCCATACCACCCTCTGCATGAAAAGTTTCACTTTTGGTCCCTTTTAAATCTCTCCCTTCTCACCTTAAGCATATGCCCTCTATTTTTGGACTCCTCTACACTGAAGAAAAAAAACCTTGTCTATTTACCCTATCCATGCCCCTCACAATTTTATAAACCTCAGCAATGGACGCTCCAGGGAAAATAGCCCCAGCCTAATCAGCCTCTTCCTATAGCTCAAACGCTCCAAACCTAACTCAAAGGTAAAAGGTGAGGCAAGTGTGCACGGAGGCAAACAAGAATATTTGTGTCTGCACCATTGTCATGTTCTTGCTTGCTTTCTGATAGCTATACACCATATCATGACCTCAGGAAATGTTTTATACATTTTTGCTTAATTCTTCTTTTTACCCATAATTTAATGTAATTCGTACCCATAGTGGTGTAAATCTCCAGGACCAAGTCTGAAATTATAGATGGGTTACAGCTCAGAATATTAGACATGCTATAAATGAGATTAGATTCCCTACAGTGTGGAAACAGGCCCTTGGGCCCAACCAGTCCACACTGACCCTCCGAAGTGTAACCCACCCAGTCCCATTTCCCTCTGACTAATGCACCTAAGACTACGGACAATTTAGCATGGCAAATTCACCTGGCCTGCACATCTTCGGATTGTGGGGGGAAACCGGAGGACCTAAGGAAGCCCACGCAGACATGGGGAGGATGTGCAAACTCCACATAGTCACCCGAGACTGGAGTCGAACCTGAGACCCTGGTGCTGTGAGGCAGCAGTGCTAACCACTGAGCTACCGTGCCACCCCTTATGGGAACATTGATATTTATTTGGGTTGAATGTATTGCCCCTTTGTGGTATTGCCTTAGCCTGGAGCTAACTCCAGTGATGCCAAGTTCACTGCATCCTCCCTGCCTTTTATCTGCCTCATGGTGTCAATCACCTTGCTAACTATTATGGACTTTATAATGGTATGGAAGGATGTTAATGCATTGGAAACTATTCAGATAAGATTTACTATATTAATAGCTAGATTGAGCATACTGCCTTGTGAGGAAAGGTTACACATAGAAACATAGAAACATAGAAAATAAGTACAAGTGTAGGCCATTCGACCCTTCGAGTCTGCACCACAATTCAATATGATCACGGCTGATCATGCTATCTCAGTATCTTACTTCTGCTTTCTCCCCATATCCCTTGATTCTTTTAGCTGCAAGGGCCATGCCCTACTCCCTCTTGAATACATCTAATGAACTAGCCCCAACAGCTTCTTATGGGATAGAATTCTACAGGTTCACAACTCTGAGTGAAGAAGTTCTTCTTCATTTTAATACCGAATGGCTATTCTTAGACAGTGATAAGAATAGAGAACAGAGAAGATGGTGAAAGAGGGGGAGGTGTAGCATTACTAATCAGGGACAATATTACAGTTGTAGAAAGGACGTTTGGGGACACATCAACTGAGGTAGTATGGGCTGAGGTTAAAAACAGGAAAGGAGAAGTCACCATGCTGGGATTTTTCTATAGGCCTCCGAATAGTCCCAGAGATGTAGAGGAAAGGATTGCAAAGATGATTCTTGATGGGAGTGAGAGAGGCAGGGTAGTTGTCATGGGGGACTTCAACTATCCAAATATTGACTGGGAACACTACAGTACGAGTATTATAGATGGGTCAGTTTTTGTCCAGTGTGTGCAGGAGGACTTCCCAACACAGCATCTAGACAGGCCTACAAGAGGCAAAGCCACTTTAGATTTAGTACTGGGTAACGAGCCTGGCCAGGTGTTAGATATGGAAGTAGGTGAGCACTTTGGAGACAGCGATCACAATTCTGTCAGGTTTACTTCAGTGATGGAGAGGGATAGGTGTACTCCACTGAGCAGGAGTTACAGCTGGGGAAAGGGAAACTATGATGCAATTAGGAAAGATTTAGGAAGCGTAGATTAGGGGAGGAAACAGCAGAGGATGAGCACATTAAAAATGTGGAACTTATTCAAGGAAAAGCTCCAGTGTGTCCTAAATAAGTATGTACCTGTTAGACAGGGTGGACGTTATAGAACGTGTGAGCTGTATTTTACTAAGAAAGTGGAATCTATGGTCAAGAAGAAGAAGATGGCTTATGTTAGGGCAAAATGTGAAAACTCAGTTAGGGCGCTTGAGGGTTACAAGGAAGCCAGGAAAGACCTAAAAAGAGAGTTCAGAAGAGCCAGGAGGAGACATGAGAAGTTGTTGGTGGATAAGATCAGGGTTAACCCTAAGGCTTCCCATAGGTATATCAGGAATAAAAGAATGACGAGAGTTAAATTAGGGCCAATCAAGGATAGTAGTGGGAAGTTGTGTGTGGAGGCAGAGGAGATGGGGGAAACACCAAATAAATATTTTTCAACAGTGTTCAACATAGAAGATGACAATGTTGGTGAGGAAGATACAGAGATACTCTCACCTAGACTAGAAGGAATTGAGGTTCATAAGAAAGAGGTATTGGAATTATTACAGAATGTGAAGATAGACAAGTCCCCTGGGCCAGATGGGATCCATCCTAGGATCCTCTAGGATGCAAGGGAAAAGATTGCCGAGCCTTTGGCATTGATCTTCAAATCATCATTGTCTGCAGGAATACTGCCTGAGGGCTGGAGGATAGCAAATGTGGTTCCCCTGTTCAAAAAGGCTAGTAGAGAGAAAACTGGTAATTACAGACCAGTGAGTCTCACTTCAGTTGTTGATAAAGTGTTGGAAAAGGTTATAAGAGATAGGATTTACGGTTTTGTGAAGGGTAGGTCGTGCCTAATGAATCTTATTGAGTTTTTTGACAAAGTGACCAAACAGGTAGATGAGAGTAAACTGGTTGATGTGGTGTATATGGATTTCAGCAAGGCATTCGATAAGGTTCCCCACAGTAGGGTATTATACAAAATGCGGAGGAATGGGATTGTGGGAGACATAGCAGTTTGGATAAGTAATTGGCTTATTGAAAGAAAACAGAGGGTTGCAGTTGATGGAACATATTCATCTTGGTGTCCAGTTACTAGTGGTGTACCACAAGGGTCAGTGTTAGTTCCACTGCTGTTCGACATTTTTATAAATGACCTGGATGAGGGCATAGAAGGGTGCGTTAGTAAATTTGCAGACGACACTAAGGTCTGTGGAGTTGTGGATAGTAATGAAGAATGTAGTAGGTTGCAGAGAGGCATAGATAGAATGCAGAGCTGGGCTGAGAGGTGGCAAATGGAATTTAACATGGACAAGTGTGAGGTGATACACTTTGGACGGAATATACGGAATGCAGAGTACTGGGCTAATGATAGGATTCTAGGGAGTGTGGGTGAGCAGAGGGATCTAGGTGTCCATTTACACAGATCCCTGAAAGTTGCCACCCAGATTGACAGGGTTGTTAAGAAGGCATACAGTGTTGTGGCCTTTATTAATAGAGGGATTGAGTTCCAGAACCAGGAGCTTATGCTGCAGCTGTACAAAGCTCTGGTGCGGCCACACTTGGAGTATTGTGTACAATTCTGATCACCACATTATAAGAAGGATGTTGAAGCTTTGGAGAGGGTGCAGAGGAGATTTACTAGGATATTGCCTGGTATGGAGGGAACGTCTTATGAGGAAAGGCTGAGGGCCTTGAGGCCATTCTCACTAGCGAGAAGAAGGTTAAGAGGTCATTTAATAGAGATGTACAAGATAATCAGAAGGTTAGATAGGGTGGACAGGGAGAGCCTTTTTCCAAGAATGGGGAAGGCAAACATGAGGGGACACAGCTTTAAAGTGAGGGGAGATAGGTATAAGACAGATGTCAGAGGTAGTTTCTTTACTCACAGAGTAGTAAGGGTATGGAATGCATTGCCTGCAATGGTAGCAGATTCGCCAAGTTTAAGTTCATTTAAGTCTTCATTGAACAGGCATATGGATGTAAATGAAATAGTGTAGATGGATGGGATTCAGATTAGTAAGACAGGGCGGCGCAACATCGAGGGCCGAAGGGCCTGTACTGCGCTGTAATGTTCTATGTTCTATGTTCTATCCCTAGTTCTGGACTTCCCTAACATCGGGAACATTCTTCCCACACCCAGTCCCATCAGGATTTTATTTGTTTCTATGAGATCCCCCTCATTCTTCTAAATTCCAGTGAGTATAAGTTCAGTCGATCCAGTCCTTCTTTACATGTCAGTCCTGCCCTTCCGGGAATCAGTCTGGTGAACCTTCGCTGGACTCCCCTCAATAGCGAGAATGTCCTTCCTCAGATTAGGGGAGCAAAACTGCACACAATACTCATGGTATATCTCACCAGGGACCCTGTATAACTGCAGCAAGACATCCTTGCTCCAATACTCAATCCTCTCACTATGAAGGCCAGCAAGCCGTTAGCTTTCCTCATTACCTGCTGCACCTGCATACCAACCTTCAGCGACTGTTCCACCATGACACCGAGGTCTCATTGCACCTGACCTTTCCTAAACTGCCACCATTCAGGCTCGGACTGTACTGTCTGGAGTTTAGAAGAGTCAGAGGTGACTTAATTGGAACATACAATATACTGAGGGGACTCAACAGGATGGATGTTGCAAGTAGAATTAGAATTAGTTTTGTTGTCACATATACTCAGATGACCACGGTGACAAGTTTACAAGTCACCACTTATGGCACCATCTTAGGTACAAAGGTACCAAGGGACAGATTCTTAAGCATAAATTCTTAATGGAAAAAACATGAGAAAAATCAAGAAATAAAACATCCAGCAGAACAGATCAGAGGAATAACTAGAAAAATAAAGAGATAAAAAGTTCAGAATAACAGTCTTTCCAACCCAGCCACGCCATCACCTAACCCCTAGCCCACACCAACTCTTGACTCCAGAACGTGCCAGGCTTCCCCTTTGAGGCTCTAGATGCCAGGAGACTGCCCTAGAATCACATCAAGGTTAGAAGTCCATGCTGAGGCCATGCCAGGCTGGAAGACCACCACGCTGGGCTCTTAAGTGACTGCTACGCCAGGGCAGGAGAATATCACACCATGACGGTCTCCCAAAGAGGCCAAGAGACAGCCACAATGAGCTGGGACACTACCATGTCAGGCCGAGGAAGATCACCATGCCAGGTCTGCACTGAGGCCGAGAGTCTGAGTCCACCCTAAGGCTGGAAGTGTGTTCTTTAGTGGGAGAATATGGAACCAGGGGTCATTGTTTAAAAATAAGGAGGGATCTGTTTAAAATTTTGTTGAGGAAGTTACTTCAGAAGGAATGGGACCAGTGACAAGGTGGGCAGAGATATCTGACATTCAACATCATTGTCATATCCTCAAGTCCTATGTTAGCTCGGAGAACATAAGGGGTTTGAGAGCAATATCTCTGTCAAAGTTAACCTGACAGGATATGTTGGGTATCTCAACACCTTTACATTGTTAATAAATAGGGATTGAACATTGGGTTCATCTGATTATGCGTGAAATGATATTATCCACAGAAACCTAAGCCGATATCTTCAGAACCTTCAGGGTGAATTGTCGCAGTAGCTCTAGACGCTCCCCCATCCAACTCATATGGGCTAAAATGGCAATGGGGATCCAATCTAGTTTTGTGTGGTAACACCATCAGAAACACTCATCCTGGTACCAACCCACTGTCCACCAGCAATCGCTAACTAGCAAACAACACAGCTCACTCATCACCATGGCGAACAGTCAACAAACAACATCATCGAACACCTTCTGTAGCCATTAACCTCTAATACTGTGATGATATTACAGCTTTTAGAGGTGTATTTTATCTTTATTTGTAATGAGAGAGCAGTCTGTTCCAAGCCAATCAAGTAAAAAAACTTGTGAGGCCTTGATTTTTCTTTTAAAGTTGGAACAGTAGAAGCAGCATGAATGAGTGGGGTCCAGCCTCCACAGAACTGGGATTTTAGTTTAACTTTCAGCAGCTGTTGGGATTTTTTCAGCTGCTGTACATCTCTCTCTGTGACAACAAAACTCTTGAGTTGTCTCTGTCTCAGAGTTTTCTCTTGATGTTCTTTCCTCCTGGACTTGAGAAACATTGTAAGTGAGACAATCGTTTTTACTGAATTTGCCATTGCAAAGGGTGCATTTTTGGGTATTGCTATCTTGGAACAGTTAACCAATGGCAGTTAACATGGTTATTATCTTGTTAGATATTTCGATACAGTTAAGTTAAGCTAATATTTTTTAGTCCTAATTGGTCTGTATTTTAACTGGAACGTGAGAATAAAGCATGTTTTGCTTCAAGCCTGGTAGCTTGACCAATTTAACAGCTTCTGGAACATAACTGCCTTGCAGTTGCTTTTTCAAATAAGAAAAAAATAGGCTAACTTCTTAATATATTTTGAGAGAGTTTGGTGTGATCCATAACAATACACAGTGAAAACTCCCAGCAATTATCACCAATTACAATATAAGGAACTTTTAATGGTTGTTTGCAAGACATAAACAAATGGAGCAAAGAAAAAGGGAAATTTATTCAGTGGAGGTGATTGGAAGCATGGTCAATGAGATCGGGTTTTAGAATGTCCAGAGACAGGTAGGGAAGGAGTTTCAGAGGGGTAAGGTGAAACAGTGAAATACCATGTCAAGAGAAGGAGGGTGTACCAAGAGGAGTAAAGCTGGAGGAATACAGCCTGTGCAATGGGACTGGATCTGGCCTATTGATAGAGCGTAGGGTGAGGCTTGGAGAAATTTGCCAATGTCAACGATGCTTTGAATTCAATGCTTTGAGAGAAAATGAGTCAGAGGGCAATGACAGGAACAGGGCTGAAGGGATGAGAGTACCCGATGGTGATAGGATTTTTGATAGACTTTTGAGTTTATATAAGGATGAAGCTTGGGATGCCAAGAGGGAAAGGTATTAGGGCTAAGCCTGGGAATGAAGATGAATAAGGGAGTCACTGCTGGTGTACATGGATTATCATAGAATAAGTCAAACTATGGATTTAGAAATGGATCACCTTAGTAGTGAACAGCATGTGGTTGTTGAAGCTCAGCTCAGCACCATTCAGAACAACAGGTTTGTGTATCATTAGAAAAAATATCAATGATTAGCTGGTGGGGTTAACATGCACAGTCTTCAGGAGGGTCTGAATATTGAATGAATGAAGAAATAAATGAATGAGTGAATGAATGAATGAGTGAATGAATGAGTGAATGAATGAGGAAATGACATATATCTAGGGAAATACAATGGAAAACATTCCATCACCACAATCCAGCACCATTTTCTGGTAGAAAATAATAAAAACAATAGTCTTAAATAAAGTTCATCTTTGTCAGTGAGGGTCCTAACCATGGCTCCAGGAATTCTGCAAGGTCCTCGCTCCAGGCTGACAGCAGCCAGGAACCTGTGCTCCAGGCACTCTTACTTCCACAGTCAATGTTCTGTCACCACCGAAAGAGTCTATGGTCTAGACCTACCACAGTCAAGGGCCTCTGTTCCACCATTGCTGCAGCTGATGCCCAAACAGTTTTCCCAGGAGCCCACACTCTGGGTCTACCACAGCCGGGAGTCACCGCTCCACCATCACTGCAGCTGACACCCTCCTACCATTGTAGGAGTCTACACATCGAGCCCATGAGCCAGGAGTCAGTGCTGACACCCTCTGACAATTCCACTGGTTCCCAGCTCTTGCAATGGGTTCTCACTCAGGACATCAAGTTGGAGAAATTCAAATTTGTTCACAAGTCATAGAAAGTTGCAATGTACTTACAATGCAAAATCAGGCCATTCAGTCTCATATCTGTGTGTTTATGCTGTACATAACCTTCCTCCTACTCTTTCCAACTAACTTTATTGACATGTTCTTCTGCTCCTTAAAAATATCATTCTACCTGCCTCAACTGTTTCTTGTTCCACATTTTAATTTATCTCTGGGTCATGAGATTGTTTCGATGTCCTTACTGTTTGTTAATGACCATCCTATATTTGTGGAAAATTTATTTAGTTACATACTTACGATACTGTTTTTTTGTAAACATATTCTCTATCATTATTCTGTAAGATACTTCCATCACCCTGGAGATCAGTATTGGGTTACCCACTTCCTCCACTCTCTGAGAAAAAAGAGCTGCTGCCTGTTTGATCTTTCATGACAATTACAACCTCAGTTTTTAGAAATCTATCTTTTGATCTTCAAGTTCTCTCGATCGTTTTTGTAATATTGTGAGCAGACTAGGCAAACTGCATCAGCAAGTGTATCTAACCTCTTGCTGTCATGCTCATAGATCCATCAAAAGTGCTCAGGCATCCACATTTTCGAACATCATTTAGAATGTTTAAGCTTCTGGTTGACTGATTTGAGTGCCCCTGGACCTTCTACCGATATTTTTTGTTCAGTTATCGAGACTTGGTCTAGAGAGGTATTATTTACCCAGATTCCAAAGCTAGAAATGCTACACTGTTTATTTCAGTAATTAACAGTGTAACTTAATCAGCATTTACTCACCCACCCACTCATTCACTCTCCCAATCCTATTGTTTACTCATTCACACCCACTAACTCATGCTCATTCTCTAACTCACCTATTTTCCCAATTAATAAATCACTCCGACTATTGATCCACTCACGGACTCACCCAGTCACTCAACTTCACAGAATCCCAACAGTGTAGGGACAGACCATTTGGCCCAACAAGACCACACCGACCCTCCAAAGAGTAACCCATCCCCTACTACTCTACATTTACCCCTGACTAATGCCCCTAACATACACATCCCTGCACACTATGAGCAATTTAGCATGGCAAAGTCACCTACCCTGCACACCTTTGGACTGTGGAAGGAAATCCACACAGACACAGGGAGAATGTGCAATCTCCACACAGACAGTCACCAGAGGCTGGAATCAAACCCAGGTCCCTGGTGCTGTGAGGCAACAGCATTTACCACTGGGCCATTTATCTATTCATCTGCTCACTCTGTAATTCACTCAGTTGCTCAGAAAATTGATTTCCAACTTATCCACTTACATGCTTACCCACCTACTCACTAACCTATTCATTATCCTTTCAGTTATTTACTCTGAAGCTTGAATGCCCCACTATCAACTGGATAGTTATCATTGGCTGTGGTAGTGGGCAGCACAGTGGCACAGTGATTATCACGGCTGCCTCACAGCGCTAGAGACCCGAGTTCAATTCCCACCTCAGGCAACTGTCTACATGGAGTTTGCACATTCTCCCCGTGTCTGCGTGGGTTTCTGCCTGGTGCTCTGATTTCCTCCCAAAGTACAAAAAAAATGTGCAGGTTAGGTGAATTGGCCATGCTAAATTGCCCGTAGAGTTAGGTGAAGGGGTAAATGTAGGGGAATGGGTCTGGGTGGGTTGGTCTTCGGAGGGTTGGTGTGGACTTGCTGGGCCAAAGGGACTGTTTCCACACTGTAAGTAGTCTAATCTAAACTCAACTTGGATTCACCACAAACACAATGTGTACTGGAATAGGTCAGAGACTATGAACACTGTGGAAAGTAACTCATCTTCCGACTCCACAAAGCCTGTCCACTGTCTGCAAAGTACAAGCTAGGAGTATGATGATATACTTCTCTCTTCTCTGGATGGGTGCAGATCCAGAAGCACTTATGAAGTTTGTCACCATCCAGGACAAAGCAACCTGCTTGACTGACACCACATCTGCAAACACTCACTCCCTCCAACTCCGACGCTCTGTAGCAGCATTGTGTACTATCGACTGCAGCAAAGATCCTTACACAGCACCTTCCTAAATCACAACCACATCATATAGAAGGACAAGGGCCCCAGTCTTAGCCACACACTACCCCACCACTCAAAGCCCCACTCCCTTACCCACAGATTATCCCATCCACTAATTCCCCCACACTCTATCCCACCCACTCACTCCCCCACATACTATCCCACCCACTCACTCCCGCACTCTCTTACCCACACACTACCCCACCCACTCACTCCCCCACTCTCTTACCCACACACTACCCCAACCCACTCACTCCCCCACTACCTTTCCCACACATATTATGTGTGGTGACTGCATTGCTCCATCAATGCTGTAGCTGAGATCTGCAGTCCTTGCTGGGAGGCTGCAGAAAGGTGACGGTGCAGAGGTCTGCAGGGAGCACCAACGCATACAGTATCAGTGCTCATCAGAAGACCTGGGGTTACATTATTCCTTTTTAATGTTTTAGATTAGATTAGATTTCCTACAGTGTGGAAACAGGCCCTTCGGCCCAACTAGACCACACCTACGCTCCGAAGAGTAACCCACCCAGACCCACTTCCCTCTGACTAATACACCTAACGTTTTGTGCAATTGCTCATGACCAATTCACCTGACCTGCACATCTTTGGACTATGGGAGCAAACCCACACAGACATGGGGAGAATGTGCAAACTCCACATAGACAGTCGCTGGAATTGAACCTGGGACCCTGGTGCTGTGAGGCAGCAGTGCTAACCACTGAGCCACCATGCCGCTATCTGTTAACAAATAAAACACAGCATTTTTTTTTAATCTTCTGCTTAATCTCTGTCACTGCACTTTGTGATCAATGCATCTGCAGCCCAGATCCCTCTGCTCCTTGAATGTATGCAATGAGTGATCTCTCTATTCTTCCAAAATGCACTACTTAATACTTTTCTATACTAAAGTTCATTTGCTAACACATGTAAGTTCTGCAAATTCTTCCCACAGTTTAGGTCCTCCCTCTGTATTAGCAATCTGCACAATTAGGTGACATTTACAAATCTTTATTCGATAACTCCACAAAAGTCCATATCCCGTCACTAAGGCACCCTTTGCCTACACGTGAAAATCCTTGACACTGATCCAACTCTCTCAGAGCCAGCTCTCAGAGTGAACAGAACCTCCAACATTCCTGTTGTATCTGTCAGCCAGGGCTCCCTGATTGGACCAGGTTAACAGCCCTAATCGGGGAACTCCTATTCCATGATGTCAACTTGGCTGACCTCATCATAATCACTACAATTTAACTCAACTTTCTTGAGCTGCTTGTCATTCACATTCCCTGTCCCAAACCCGATATCTTTCCGTATCTATTGTTGGGGAATATCAAACATCAATTTATTTCCATACACTTTTAAATCCCAAATCTCCAGCTTTTCATTTTCCATTTGCCACATCATTTCTGGAGTTACTGATTTACTCAAACTCATCATCACTGCCATCTTTGATGTTCTCATTCCAATAAAATTCTTCCCCTTGGTCATCCTGGCAGTTACCATAAACTGATAAGATGGTAAGATGTAAGAACAGAAATAGGCTTTTCAGCCCATCATAAAGCTGCTCCACCATTCAATGTAATCATAGTTGATCTCATAATTCTCAACTCCACTTTTCCCCATGATTCCTTTATTGATTAAAAATCTGTCAATCACAGTCTTTAATGTACTTAATGATCCGAACTGAACAGTCCACTGAGGTAAAGAATTCCATAGATTCACTACCTTCTGAGAAAGTAAATTAATTCTCATCACGGGCTTAAATTTGAGATCCTTACTCTCTGCAATTCAACCATCGCATTCAAGACTCTCCTACAAGGGTAATATGGTGGCTCAGTGGTTAATATTGCTGCCTCACAGTGCTAGGGACGTTGGCTTGATTCCAGCCTTGGGTGACTGTCTCTGTGAAGTTTGCACATTCTCCCCACGTCATGGGTTTCCTCTGGGTGCTCCGGTTTCCTCTCACAATCCAAATATGTGCAGGTTAGGTGAATTGGCCACGCTAAATTGCCCACAGTGTTCAGGGATGTGTAGGTTAGGGGTATATGTAGATTAACAGGGAATGTGTTTGGTTGGGATAATCTTCTGAGGGTCAGTGTGGACTTGTTGGGCCGAAGGGCCTGTTTCCTCACTGTAGGAATTCTATGGAAGGTCTTAGCATCTACACTCTCGAGCTGCTGTTGAACCTTCAATCTTTCAGTAAGGTCTCAATTCATTCTATGAACTTCAATGAATACAAACTCAGTCTACTTGATCTCTCCTCAGAGAATAGTTCCTCTATACCTGGTGTCAGCCGACTGAACCTCCCCTGAACTGCCTCCATCGTGAGTATGGTATATCATTTCCTTAAATAAGGGAACCAAAACTGTTTACAGTGTTCTAGGTACAATCTGACCAGTGCCTCTTATAGTTTTAGCAAGACTGTCCTATTTTTACTGCACTTCCTTTGAAATAAATGCAAACAGTCGATTTCCTTTCCCTGTTACTCACTGAACTTGGTTGATAGAGTTTCTTGCAAGAGAATCTGTAAAACTCTCCGTGCTGTAGCTTACTGCAATCCTTCTTCATTTAAATAGTAGTCAGCTCCTTCTTGCCAAAGCACCTAACCTCACACTTTCCCACATTATAGTCTATCTGCAATACCTTTCATGACTCAGTTAATCTGTCTATATCTCTGAGTAGGCACCGGGTTGGTTCATTAGCTCCACTCATTTATGTCCAAAGAGCAAAGCCTTGAAAAGGCATGGTGAACAATTTTCCTCCTTGTTGCCTCAACCTGCCTTCAGCCTTTGCCACATTTGGTCACTGCCAGATTTGGCTACACCATTTAAAACATCATCAGGTCCTCTTAACACTTGCTAGAGCTAGCACTATTCCCAGATCCTGGTTGGACCATAACCTGGTGCCTTATGATTTCTGTTTATTCCTAGATCATCCTGGATTAAGATAACTTCCAGGTTCTTGTCTCAACTGTGGACAATCTTCTTGAATCCCTTTCCCTTGTTCCCTCCAGCTTTACTTCCAAAAGCTAGTCTAAACCTGTTCACTTGTCTCTTCCATTGACCTTCCTCTGGTTCTCCAATGGGTCAAACTCTCTTTCATGCTCCCCACTGCCTTAGCTCTGAAATCAGATCTTTCTCTAGTTTCTCTCTTATACCGACTTTTGGGGTTGGTTTAGCTCAGTTGGCTGGACAGTTGTTTGCGAAGTTGTGTGATGCAGACACTGTGGGTTCAATTCCCGCAGCAGTTGAAATTACCACAAAGGGCTCTCCTTCTCAACCTACTTCTCTGTCTGCAATGTGGTGGCCCTCAGGTTAAATCACCAGCAGTCATCCCTCTGCAGTAAAAGAACAGCTTTATAGTCTGGGAAGACTATGCAACTTGACTTGACCGCTAATGCCCACTTGGAGCATATCTTGCCTGACTCCTCTTCAGTTCTTTCAATCTAAGCACGCAGGCTTCATGATAAGTAAGCCTCCCCTCCTGGCCCCCACATTCACCAATATTGGAAAAGTACCCTTGCCAAGTCTTGTCAGTTGCAGCTTTAAATTTCCAGTTGTTAACCCCTCCCTTGCAAACCCTGACACTAACATCGCATCTTGGACCTCCCTTTCCTCATCAAAGCCCTTGAACCTGAGATACTTTCCAAACTCTAATGCCATTTTTGACAGAATGCCTTGGCACAGCTCCAAAATAGCTCTAACCAGTGTCGCAAATGATGTTCCATATTAAGTGTGACAAATGTATAATTTTCCTCCTTGTTTTCTCAACCTGCCTTCAGCCTTTGCCACATTTGATCACATTGTCCTTCACCAGTGCCTCTCTACTTTTGTCTGGCTGACTAAGAGTGCTCTCACCTGATTCTCAAGATCTTACACATCTCCTCTTACACAGCCAAACCTCAGTAAAGACAATTACTGGATTAGTGGTGCTGGAAGAGCACAGCAGTTCAGGCAGCATCCAACGAGCAGCTCTGCTGTGCTCTTCCAGCACCACTAATCCAGTATTTGGTTTTCAGCATCTGCAGTCATTGTTTTTACCCCATCAGTAAAGACAAGCCTAGCCTGTCCAACCTTTTGTCAAAAGACAACTGTTCATTCCAAGTATTACTCTGGTAAACCTTCGCCGCATTGTATCCAATGCATTTGCATATTTCTTTAAATAAGAAGAGCAATATTGTACATAGTCTTCCAGCTATGGTCCTACCAATGCCTTGTATAACTGATGCATAGTCTCCTTAATTTGTATTCAAATCCAACTGCAAGAAACAACTTACTTACTTATTATACCTCTTTACCAGGCATTTGTGATTCATGCCCTAGGAAAGTCAGATCCCACGACATCTCAGAGCACTGCACAGAATCATAGAATCCCTACAGTGTGGAAGCAGGCCATTTGGCCTATTGAGACGACATTGACCCTCCAAAGAACATCACACCAAACCCAACCCCTACTATATCCTTGTAACCCTGCATTTCCCATGGCTAATTGACCTAACCTACATATCCCTGGACTAGGGGTAATGTAGCATGGCCAATCTACCTAACGTGCACATCTTTCCATTGTGGGAAGTAACTGGAGCACCCGGAGTAAATCCATGCAGACACAGGGAGAGCACACATACTCCACACAGAGAGTCAGATTCCAAAGGATGGAATTAAACCCAGCAGGAAGAGGCAGGATGAATGAGGATGCATACCTCTCTCACACAACTACTCAGCATTGTAGATTTCTCGGAATATTTTCAGCCAGAAGGTGGTGAATCCGTGGAACTCATTGCAACAGGAGGTCAAGTCATTGAGTACATTTAAGACAGAGATAGGTATGGGGAGAAGGCAGAAGAATGGGTGTAAGTAACATATCAGCCACGATAGAAAGGTGGTGTAGACTCAATGAGGTGAATGGCCTAATTCTACTCCTACATCCTATGGTCTTCAAGAGCAATTAATCAAACTAGTCTTGAGAAACATGATAATTTTGTAGTGACTGCCAGTGATCAAAGTGATTGTTTACTGGAGACTGGAAAATGTCAGAATTTGAACACGCATCCTTGCCTGTATGGGGAAAATAAAGGAGTTTAAGAGATAATGTGTGTCAGAGCTAGTTCAGGTTGTTTTCTGATCAGTGACTACTTTTTGGAATGGAGCAGGTTAATCCACATACTCTGGTGAGATACTCAAATATATCTACATAAACTGGTTCACTTGTAGTTGTCAGCATTGTAAGTTTTTTTAAAGCAATATTTCTATAGCATATGTGGGTTTAATAAAGAACATTGGGTATACCTCATTGTTAGAACTGCCTTGGGTTTTTGATATGTAGAGTAAACGCAGTAAACAGACCAGGAAAGTAGGAATAGAAACCAAAACTTTGAATGGTTCCTCCCATTACGGATAATAAATTAAATGGTCTTTAAAATCATCTGTTTCTTCTCACTCCCTCTGTGACCGGTAGATATAGGAAGGGTTTGGAGGGATATGGGCTGGGTGGTGGCAGGTGGGACTAGCTTAGGTTGGGATATCTGGTCAGCATGGACAATTTGGATTGAAGGATCTGTTTCTGTGCTGGACATCTCTATGACTCTATGACTGAAGGAGTTACATTTGCCAGATTTCAATTTAATGGAACATTCCCTGAACCTTAGATTTTTTTGGAAATTAAAACGAAGCATCTACTTTCTTACGAGCTATCTCTTCTAAGATCCTGAGATAAAGTCCATCAGGATTCAGGGATTGTGAGTTGAAGCACAAAAATGGACATTTCCCTGGTGATTTTCCGGAATTCCATTCTTCCTTCCATTTACTGGCTTGCAACTTTTTCTGGAATGTTACCTGTACTCTGTATAGGGAAGAGTGTTGCAAAATAATTGTTCATTTATTTGCCATCTCCTTAATTTTCACTTTTGATTCTCCAGATCCACTTTCTGGAGGACCAATGCTTACTTTATTAACCCAGACACAGAAAATAGGAACAGGAGTAGGCACTTCAAACCATCGATTCTACTTGGCCATTCAATATGATCATCCCTGATCAGCCTCCTCAATGCCATACACAAACTCTCTCCCTAATCCCTTGATGCCTTTAGTGTCTTCAAATCTATTTAATTGTTAGTTATGTTCAGTGACTTGGCCTCTAAAAGCACCTTCTGATTGAAGAAACCTCCCCTTATGTCAGTCCTAATCGTTCCTTCATTGAGTCTGTCTAGCCCTGTCATTATTTTATGTATTTTGTTGAGACCTCCTCTCATTCCTCGAAATTTCACTGAATACAGAAACAAAAACAGAAATCGCTGGAAGAGCTCAACAGGTCCGGCAGCATCTGTGGAGAGACATAGAGTTAATATTTCGGGTCCAGTGACCCTTCCCTGGCAGTTAGGAAAATGTTGGATTTTTTGCAGAAGGTATAGTTGGGGAAGGGTTAAGGAGTAAAGGATAGGTGGGTTAGAGCCCAAAGAGAAAGAAGAATAGTTAGACAGACAAAGGAGTGAATAACGATCTGGTTGGGAGGGTGAGTAGTTATTAGTGCGGACTGTTAGTGACTAACAATAGATAGTGTGTAACAGCAGATAATGTGTGTGGGGGTAGGGGTTAGGATATGGGACAGCTCAAGCCTTAAAGGTGCTCCAGAATCTGCAGTTCTTTTGGTTTTTATTCACTGAATACAGGCCTGTTTGGCTTGTTATCTCTTCATAGGACAACCAGCCATCCCATGAGATGGCTGGTGAGACTTGACTGCACTCCCTTGATGATATGTATGTTCTTTCTTTGGTAAGAAGACTGAACTATACACAGTGCAGGTGCAGCTGCATTAAGACATCATTGTTTCTGTACTCAAAACCTCTTATAATGAAGGTCAACATTTCTGGTCTCTCCCCAAATGCTCGTTGAACCAGCATACTTTGTTTCAGTCAACAAGGACACCCAGGTCTCCTTGTGCATCAATAATTCCCAATCCATTCCTATGTCCATCAAATCCTGCTTTTTGACTTTCCTATCAAAGTATACAGCTTGATACTTATTCATGTTATACTGCACCTGCCATGCATTTGACTTGTCTAAATTGCTTTGAAGCTTCTTTCGTGCTCCCCATCACTCACAATCCATTTACTTCTATGTCATCTCTCAAACTTAGAAATATTACATTAGGTTCCTCCTCAAAGTTGTTGATATAAATTGTGAATAGCTGGACACCAAGCACTGATTCTTGCAGTATCCTTCATGTCACCAAATTTCACTCGAGAAAGGGAGCATTTATTCTTGACTGGTAACCTATTCTCAATCCATGCTGGTATATTCGCATTGATCCCAAGTGTTTTAATTGTTGTCCACAAATCTTCATGTAAGATTTTATCAAATTATTTCTAAAAATCCAAATAAGACCATATCCTACGGGTTTCCTTTTCTATTCTACCAATCACATCTTCAACAACTAGTTGGCTATTGAGCATGCTTTTTCTTTCATAAATCCATCTTGACTTTGTCTAACCGTTGATGCTTTCTAAATTCCCTGCTATCACTTTTCTCACTGGAGCCTAGGAGGTTCAGAGGCAACTTGATAGAGGTTTATAAAATACTGAGAGATATAGATAGAGTTAATGGCAGCTGTCTTTTCCTTAGCACTGGGGGATTTCAAGGCTAGGAGGAACATTTTAAGGTGAGAGCAGAGAGATTTTAAAAAAGACATGAGGGATTTCTTTTTACACTGAAGGTGGTTCATGTGTGGAATGAACTTCCTGAGGAAGTGGTGGATATCAGTACAATTACAATGTTTAAAAGACGTTTGGTTAGGTCCAAGAATCGGACAGGCTTGGAGAGAAATAGGCACGCAGGTGGTATTAGTTTAATTTGGGATTATGTTCGACATGGATTGGTTGGACTGAGGGGAGTGTCTCCATGCTATATGGCTCTATGAATCAATGATTCCATTATAAGACGCCCTAGTAATTTCACTGTAACTGAAATTTGGCTAAATGGCCTGTAATTCTCTGTTTCCTTCTTTCCTCTTTTCCAAATGATGCAATTATATTATTTATCCTTCTACCAAAAGTGTTCCAAATGCTACAGAGCTTTGGAAGATAGTAGTCAACATTTCCATTATTACCTTGGCCACCTTCTTTTCTTTCTTGGGATGTGAAATACAAGGTCCTGGAAATTGATTAGCTTTGACTTGCATTAATTTCTCCAGCACTATTTCTTTTACAAATACTAATTTATTTCAGTTCCTCCTCCTTACTAAGGCCTTTGCTTCCTGAGTATTTCTGGGACATTATTTTTGTTTTGTTCCTTAAAGGCAGAACTGAAGTAACTTTTTAAGTACTCTGGCATTTCCTTTTCCACTGTCATTAATTCTCTTTTAGATAGTAAGGGGCCTATATCTGTATTCACAATTTTTTGCCTTTTCACAGACTTACAATTTACCGTTCATTTTAGCTAGCTCTGCTTTAATACTCTCATAATTGCCCCTGTTTAAGTTGAACATACTAGCCTTGGCCTCAATCTTCTCTCCCTCAAACTGAATATAAAATTCTATCATATTATGATTGCTGTTACCTGGGACAGCTGTAATAGATCATTGTTATTTGCCAGAATATGAAAAACAGCAAATGATATAGGCGTTAGAAAATCAGAGATTGAGAGAAAGCTACCAAGAAATGCCAAAGCAGATAGTAAGAATTTTTATAGTCATTTTAAAATGAAAAGAATTAATGCACACTTTAAGATAGGTATATGTTCCTTTTCTGGTGCAAAACACCGTGGAACAGTGGCCCATAACTAAAAAAGAAACTAACGATAGTATTAGATCCAAAGAAGTGTCATGTAAAGTTGCAAGAAAAAAGTTGCAACCTGAGGACTGGGATAAGTTTAGAATTCAGCAAAATAGTACTAGGAGATTGATTAAGTGGGAAACTAGAGTATGAGAGTGAACATTTTAACATGATTCTCTAAATTTTTAAATTAACCACAAATTGTGGGTTTTCCCCATGGGCTTTTATTTTGTTGTTGAAATGCATCATTCTGTCCCTTAATATAAAATTTACGGGTTCAATTTAGCTGACTCTGCTTGAATACTCTCGTAATTGCCCCTGTTTAAGTTGAACATACTAGCCTTGGCCTCAATCTTCTCTCCCTCAAACTGAATATAAAATTCTATCATATTATGATTGCTGTTACCTGGGGACAGCTTCACTGTGGCCATCATTGATTATTCCTATCTGATTTGGTCTCTGTTTTGCTCCAGACCTTCTACTGTAAAAAGTTATGTTTCTATTTTCTAATCAGTCAGCTCAGAAATGTTACTACACACCTCCAGAGCAGGTGAGACTTGAACCTGAACCTCCTGGCTCAGAGTTAAGGATACTACCATTGTGTTCATGTAATAAATTTTTTTCACCCTATAATCTATATATTCTTGCTTAGTCTGGTCTGTCTGTACTGCTTGTAAACAAAGCTTTTCAATGTACTTAGATTCACGCGACAATAAATAAACCAAACCACACCAAATCTATGAACTGTTCTTTATGACTATACTTGCTGGTCTGATTTTTCTAACAAGATGTACGTTAAAATTTCCCATTTCAACCTTTGAGACAAACTGCTATTATTTTTTCCTTTATATTCTGTCCTACCGAGTGTTTACTGATATGGGATGGGGGGAGGGGTGGGGGGGGAGGGAGCGGGGAGACCTGTACACATTCCCACAAGTGACATTTTGCTGTTATTATTTCTCATTTCTATCCTGACCACTTCTGCATCATATCTTCATGATCAAAGTCATCCCTCTCTCTTTGTGCTGTTATCATCATTAATTAATAGAACAAACACTTCAACTTTTTATAACTTCCTGTTCTTCCTAAATGTCATCCGACCGTCACCAGTCAGATTCCGATCTTAGCCTCTGAAATGGCTGTCAACTCATAATTATTCATTCCTATTTGTACGATCAGTTAATCTGATTTGTCTTGAAGACATTGTGCATTCAGACACAGAACATTTCGTTCTGCCCCTTTATTATGTTCATAAGCTCGAGTCTTATCTGCTGATTTACAATTAGATTCATACTCTTCATTCTTCCTGTCACATTTCCCATGTTAATTTTTTTTCTCTTGCCCTTGTCTCGACACTTTCATTCACATTATCTTTTTAAATTTAATCCCTTGCCCAATTACTTAGTTTCGAACCCTCTCCCAAGTCTGTTGCTGGCTAAATCACCAGTCCCAGCATGGTAGAGGTATCCATAGCCCTGACATTTTAAGTGATCATTCAGCTGCTTCTTAAATGTTTTGAAAGTACCTGCTCCCACCACCCTCTCAGGCATCATATTCCATTTTATTACCAGCTTCTAGATGGAAAAAAAAGTTTTACTCAGATCTCTTCTAAACCATTCATTCCTCTCCTTAAAATTTTGCTCTCTAGTTTTAGACATGCCTGTTTTGGGGAAAAGATTCTCACAATCTACTCTGATATGCCTCTCATAATTTTGTACAACTCAATTTGATCCACCCTCAGTCTCCTCTCCATCAAGAAAAACAAATGCAGCCTGCCCAGACTCTCCTCACAATGAGACTTTCCATCCCAGGCAACATCCTGGCGAATCTCCACTGCACCGTTTCCAATGTAATTACATCCTTCTGATCATATGGCAACCAGTACTGCACACAGCATTCCATCTATGGCCTCACCAATGTTTTAAAACCTTGTGACATGTCTTTGTTCTCCTCAATGCTGCACTTCAGCTAATGAAGGCATCAATCTGTATGCCTTCTTTACCACTCTGTCTACCTGTGCTAACTCCTTCAGGGACCTATGGACATGAACACCAAGGTCAATTTGTTCCTCAATTCTCCCTGGGGACCTACCATTTATTGTATATATACTTCTCTTAGTAGACCTCCCAAAATGCATCACCTTGCACTTATCATATTTAAATTATAGCTACCATTGCTCTGCCCAATTCACCAGCTGATCAATATCAGACAGTAGCATGAGACAATCCTTCTCATTATCAACAACACAATCTTCATGTCATCCACAAACTTTCTAATTATAATGTCATAATAGATAGAAACATTCCCAGCATGAATCCCTGTAGTATATTGCTGGTCATTGGCTTCCAATCACAAAAACATCCCTCTACCATCACCCTTTGCCTCTCATTTGGAAGCCAATTTTGGATCCATTTAGCCAACTTGCCTTTGATCCCATGGTTAAAGCAATGCCTGCAGATGCTGGAAACCAGATTCGGGATTAGTGGTGCTGGAAGAGCACAGCAGTTCAGGCAGCATCCAGTTCAGGAAGCTCTTTGGATGCTGCCTGAGCTGCTGTGCTCTTCCAGCACCACTAATCTTTGATCCCATGGGTTCTAACCTTTTGGGTCAGTTCTCCATGAGGGACCCAGCCAAAGACCTTACTGAAGTCCACAGAAACTACATCAACTACATTACCTTCATGAATATATTTAGTCACCTTTTAAAAGTAAATTAATTGAATTAGTCAGACAGGATTTCCCCCTAAAACATCTGTTATCTCTCTCTGATTAATCTCTGCTTTTCTAAGTATTAATTAATCCCATTTCTCAGAATTTATTCCAATAATTGCCTGACTGCTGATGTCAGACTATCTGCTCTATAATTACCTGGCCTATCCTTGCTGCCCTTTTTGATCAAAGGAACCATATTAGCTATCCTCCAGTCATTTGGCACTTCACTTGTGGTCAGCAAAGTATTAAGTACATCCCCTGAGCCCCAGCTATCTTCTCTTGCCTCCCATATAGTGTGGAATACAGCTCACCATTTTTTTATTCATTTTAGTGTATCCTAGAACCTCACTATGCTAACTGATATCCATAGCTTTGTCCTCCATGAACTCAAATATGAAGTATTCATTTAAGACCTCACCCATGTTTACTCACTCTAAGCACAGGTTGCCCCTTTGGTCTGTAATAAGCCTCACTCTTTCCCAGTTAATCCTCTTGATCTTAGTATACGTACAAAAAGTCTTGGGTTTTCCTTGATCCCATCTGTCATTGATATTTTGTAGCCCCTCTTTGTCATCCTAATTCATTTTTGAGCAAACCCCGCCCCCCCAAATTCTCTGTACTTTGAAGTCCCTCCACTGTTTTTAAGGCATTTTACTTGACACATGCTTCCTTCTTTTTCATTGTTAAACTGTCTACCACTTACACCCAAGGTTCCCTGGACTTGCAGTCCTTGCCCTTCAAGCTTAGAGGAACATGTTGGCTCTGAGCTCTCACTGCATTACTTGTAAAATACTCTCACTTTCCAAATGAAGAACGACCTGCTAGTACCTGCTCCCAGTCTATGTTTGCCAGATCCTGTCTAATGATATTGAAATTGGCCTTTCCCCAATGTAGACACCACTTCTACGCAATCTTTGCCGTATTGACTTTGAAACTTACAGTGTCGTGATTACTGTCCCCAAAATGCTCTGCCATTGAACTTTCAACCACTTGAATAACTTCATTCCTTAGAATTAGGTCTAGCATTTCCACCTCTCGTATGACTATCCACGTTGTCCTGTGTTACTCATTGGTAATCCCCTTGTATCTGATTCTGAAGGTTGTGGTTCTGGGAACAGAAGCACAAAATTCAGGGTATTACTTCTAAGGAAGTGTAATCAAATTGGTGGAGAATTTCCTAAGTCACTGAAGACCAGGGCTGTCATCCCTGTTCAAGACTTATTACTCTGCCAACATCATGAGAAACAAGTCATTCTGACTTTCCTGTTTTACAATATTGCTGTCACATGTGCAACAGTGACTCATTTTCCAAAGGACCTCATTGACTGCAAAGAGTGCCCTGTGGATGATATGAGTTATTTATTTTCATCAAGTGACTCCATCAATTTGACCTGCGAAGGAATTGTGCTCCTGATTTCCAGCAGAATTATCATTTTTGTGCCTTCAGTTGTAGAGTACACACACTGTGGAAATAGGCCATTCAGCCCAACAAGTCTGCACCAGCAAGCATCCCACAAAGACTCACCCCTCTATCCTATCCCTGTAACTCTGCATTTCGCATGGCTAATCCACTTAACCTGCACATCTTTGCACTGATGGAGAAAAACCAGAGCACCTGGGATAAGCCCACACAGACAATGTGCAAACTTCACAAAGTTGCCTAAGGTGAAATTGAACCCAGGTCCCTGGCACTGTGAAGCAGCAGTGCTAACCACTGAGTCACACTGCCACCCCTCTTTCCTCCATCCTCTCAGTACTTTAAATGCAAAGCCACCAAAGCAGAAGACGTAATACAGGATTACTCACTGCTCCAGAACAGGATCCCTGCAATAACAGGCAGATTACTCCAGGATCACTGCAGATTGGCTCCTGTTGCAGTCCCGTTGTGCTTGAGTTCAGTCTTCACAGTGCATCTGCACAAGGGAGGAAGTGAAGAGTATATAGGACCCACAAAGAGGAAATAGATACAATGTGTCTGGTGAGTACTCTATCTGTAATCTTTATGTGCTGGGGAGGTAATGGTTTAGTGGTTTATTGCTTGACTATTAATCCACAGATATAGGCAATGTTCTGGGGACCTGGGTTCAAATCGCATGGTAGATAGTAGAATTTGAATTCAACAAATATCTGGTATTAAGAATTTAATAATGATCATTGAGCATTCAGGGAAGCACCCATCTTGCTCACTAATGTCCTTTCGGGAAGGAAACTGTTGTCTTTACCTTATCAGGTCTACATGCAACTTCAAACCCTCACCAATGCTATTGACTTGAAACTGCCCTCTGGACAATAAACACTGGTCTAGCCAGTGATACCCATGTGCTGAAAATGTGTTGCTGGAAAAGCACAGCAGGTCAGGCAGCATCCAAGGAGCAGGATAATCGACGTTTCGGGCAAGAGCCCTTCTTCAGGAATGAGGAAAGTGTGTCCAGCAGGCTAAGATAAAAGGTAGGGAGGAGGGACTTGGGGGAGGGGCGTTGGAAATGCAATAGGTGGAAGGAGGTTAAGGTGAGGGTGATAGGCCTGAGTGAGGGTGGGGGCGGAGAGGTCAGGAAGAAGATTGCAGGTTAGGAAGGTGGTGCTGAGTTCGAGGGTTGGGACTGAGACAAGGTGGGGGGAGGGGAAATGAGGAAACTGGAGAAATCTGAGTTCACCCCCATTCTGGCCTATTACCCTCACCTTAACCTCCTTCCACCTATCGCATATCCAACGCTCCTCCCCCAAGTCCCTCCTCCCTACCTTTTATCTTAGCCTGCTGGATACACTTTCCTCATTCCTGAAGAAGGGCTCATGCCCGAAACGTCGATTCTCCTGTTCCTTGGATGCTGCCTGACCTGCTGCACTTTTCCAGCAACACATTTTCAGCTCTGATCTCCAGCATCTGCAGTCCTCACTTTCTCCCAGCGATACCCACGTCCCAAGAATACATTTTTTAAAAGTCTACAAACTCTCCCTGTGCAGTCAGACCAACACCACTGCTTCAGGTTGCTGCTGAACTGTGGAGAACTTATGTTGTTTTTATAGTGACATCAATTCCTTTGCCTTCTTTTACAGATCCATACAGCACACACAGTCCATGAAGAGCTGAGAGGGGTCAAGGAGCAGATTAAAGTTGCCTCTTAAAAGAGCTCTGGACACCTCTAAAGTTGCCTACTTTTTGCAAAGACTAAGGAGTGACTGCTTCAATCAATAGCAAGATAACACCATTGAATGAAGAGGCTTTCTTGCTGTAATTGCACAGGATCTTGGTGGGACCACACCTGAAGTATTGTATGCAGTTGTGGTCTCCTTATTTGAGGAAGGTTTTTTTTGGCAGTGAGGGAAGTGCATCAAAATTGAATGCAGTGTTCCAAAAGTGGCCTAATCAATCTCCTCTACAGCCACAAAATGACATTCCCAACTTCTATAGTTCCAAAGAAGACACCCCTCCCTTTTCAGATGGAGAAGAGAATCAGGCCCATACTAGTCTTTGAGCCTATTCTTCCATTCAGTATGGTCATTAACTCCAGGAATGGCAGAACTGATGGATGAAGAGAGATTGGACTGGGGTAGGACTGTATTCAGTGGAGTTTGGAAGAATGGGTGGAAGGGAAGAGGTCCTATACAAACTAGTGAAATTCTAACAGGACTAGACAGGATTAACAGAGGAAAGATATTCCTGATGACTGGAGAGTCCACAACCATGGAGTGACGATCGAAGGATATGGGGTAAGTCGGTCATTTGGGACAGAGATGGGGAGATATTTTTGAGAGAGTGGTGAGCCTGTGGAATTCTTTGCCACAGAAAGTGGTTCAGACCAAAACATTGAATGTTTTCAAGATGGAGTTAGATATATCTCTCAGAGCTAATCGGATCAAAAGATATGGGGTGAAAGTCAGAGCAGGGAACTGAGTTGGATGATCATCCATCACTGTATTGAATGGCAGAATATGCTCAAAGACTCAAATGGGCCTGTTCCTCTTCTCCATCTTTCCATGTTCCTAAAGAGCTCTAAAAGGCAGGGTGCTCTTCTTTGGAAGCATAGAAGTTGGGAATATCATGTTGCGGCTGTACAGGGCTTTCATCAGGCCACTTTTAGAATACTGCGTGGGAGGATATTTAATTGGGGAAGAGGAAACTATGATGCGATTAGACATGAGTTAGGAAGCATGGATTGGGAGCAATTGTTCCATGGTAAAGGCACTATAGACATGTGGAGACTGTTTAAGGAACAGTTCTTGCAAGTGATGAATAAATATGTCCCTCTGAGACAGGCGAGAAGGGGTAAGATAAAGGAACCTTGGATGATGGAGTTTCTCATCAAAAAGAAGAAGGTACTTACATAAGGTGGAGGAAGCTAGGTTCAAGCTCAGCTCTAGAGGATAACAGGCAGGTGAGGAAGGAGCTCAAAAATGGTCTGAGGAGAGCCAGGAGGGCGCGCGAGAAAGGCTTGGCAGAACAGATTAGTGAGAACACGAAGGCATTTTACACTTATGTGAGGAATAAGAGAATGGTCAAAGAAAGAGTAGGGCTGATCAGGGATAGCATAGGGAACTTGTGTGTGGAGTCTGAGGAGGTAGGGGAAGCCCTAAATGAGTTTTTTGCTTCTGTCTTTACGAAAGAAACAAACTTTGTAGTGAATGAAACATTTGAAAAGCAGGTGTGCATGCTGGAATGGATAGAGATAGAGGAAGCTGATGTGCTGAAAATTTTGTCAAACATTAAGATTGACAAGTCGCCAGGCCCGGAACAGATTTGTCCTCAGCTGCTTTGGGAAAAGAGAAATGCAATTGCTTCGCCACTTGCGAAGATCTTTCCATCCTCGCTCTCTACTGGAGTCGTACCTGAGGACTAGAGAGAGGCAAATGTAATTCCTCTCTTCAAGAAAGGAAATAGGGAAATCCCCAGCAATTACAGACCAGTCAGTCTCACGTCTGTTGTCTGTAAGGTGTTGGAAAGGATTCTGAGGGATAGGATTTATGACCATCTGGAAGAGCATGGCTTGATTGAATGCAGTCAACACGGCTTTGTGAGGGGCAGGTCATGCCTCACAAACCTTATCGAGTTCTTTGAGGATGTGACTAGAAAAATTGATAAGGGTTGAGCTGTGGATGTGGTGTATATGGACTTCAACAAGGCATTTGATAAGGTTCCCCATGGTAGGCTCATTCAGAAGGTCAGGAGGAATGGGATTCAGGGGAACATAGCTGTCTGGATACAGAATTGGCTGGCCAACAGAAGACAGCAAGTGGTAGTAGAAGGAAAATATTCTGCCTGGAAGTCAGTGGTGAGTGGTGTTCCAGAGGGCTCTGTCCTTGGGTCTCTACTGTTTGTAATTTTTATTAATGACTTGGATGAGGGGTTTGAAGGATGGGTCAGCAAGTTTGCAGATGACACAAAGGTTGGAGGTGTCGTTGACAGTATAGAGGGCTGTTGTAGGCTGCAGCGGGACATTGACAGGATGCAGAGATGGGCTGAGATGTGGCAGATGGAGTTCAACCTGGATAAATGTGAGGTGATGCATTTTGGAAGGTCGAATTTAAAAGCTGAGTACAGGATTAAGGATAGGATTCTTGGCAGTGTGGAGGAACAGACGGACCTAGGTGTGCAGGTACATGGATCCCTTAAAATGGCCACCCAAGTGGACAGGGTTGTTAAGAAAGCATATGGTATTTTGGCTTTCATTAATAGGGGGATTGAGTTTAAGAGTCATGAGATCTTGTTGCAGCTCTATAAAACTTTGGTTAGACCGCACTTAGAATACTGCGTCCAGTTCTGGTCGCCCTATTATAGGAAAGATGCTGAAGCTTTGGAGAGGGTTCAGAGGAGGTTTACCAGGATGCTGCCCGGACTGGAGGGCTTAGCTTATGAAGAGAGGTTGACTGAGCTCAGACTTTTTTCATTGGAGAAAAGGAGGAGGAGAGGGGACCTAATTGAGGTATACAAGGTAATGAGAGGCATAGATAGAGTCGATAGCCAGAGACTATTTCCCAGGGCAGAAATGGCTAACACGAGGGATCATAGTTTTAAGCTGGTTGGAGGAAAGTATAGAGAGGATGTCAGAGGCGGGTTCTTTACACAGAGAGTTGTGAGAGCATGGAATGTATTGCCAGCAGCAGTTGTGGAAGCAAAGTGATTGGGGACATTTAAGAGACTCCTGGACATGCATATGGTCACAGAAAATTGAGGGTGCATACATGAGGATCAATGGTCGGCACAATATCGTGGGCTGAAGGGCCTGTTCTGTGCTGTACTGTTCTACGTTCTATGTTCTATGATTCTGCTCCCCCTGCTATAGGAAAGATGTTCTGAAACTTGAAAGGGTTCGGAAAAGATTTACAATGACATTGCCAGGGTTGCAGGATTTGAGCTACGGAGGCTGAACAGGCTGGGGCTGTTTTCCCTGGAGCGTCGGAGGCTGAGGGGTGACCTTATAGAGGTTTACAAAATCATGAGGGGCATGGGGAGGGTGAAGAGCCAAGGTCTTTTTCTGAGGACAGGTGAAATAACTCCATGAAGGCTGATATTTTGACACCAAGTCACCCTTTATTTTCCTGGGCTTGGAACATGACATTGATCCAGCAAGTTCTGACTAAAAACATTGAGCCCATGAAAGGACCGGCATAGTCAATGTGTCACCGAGTCCAGGGGTGACCGGGCTATTCCCAATTTTAGTCATGTTTACACTCTGGGAGTGTAAGCTCCCAATATGGCTGTGTCAGCATCCAATCCTGGCCACTAGACATAGCTTCTCAATAACATCTTCATTTTAGAGACCCCTGGATGACCCTGATGGAGTTCAGCGATTTTATGGCGATGACCTTTACTCAAGACAATCACACTCGCTCTCCATAATAAAGTGTCGCATTTTATTGTGATCTGGTCTTGCTGAGTCTAGAAAAGTTTCAATTCTGATCGTGATGGCTCTTTTGCTCCTTCCATCACCACCAGCTGTTTTAGTTTTGCCAGGATGGAATTGTTTCATGTCTGCTGTCAGATATTGTCAGTGGTGACTGGAAGGGTGTCACTTCTTCAAGTGCCAGTACCATCAGTTGTGTATCCACCAGTGGGAGGTGCCTCAAAGCATCTGCATTTGTCACTTGGCCTCCTAGTCGGTGTTCCAACTTGTAATTGTACACAATCAGAATAAAGGGCCACTGCTGAATTCAAACTAAAGGTATGGGTAATAGGCCAGGTAATATCTGAAGGAATGATGACAAAGGGCTTATGCATGAAACAATGATTCTCCTGCTCCTCAGATGCTGCCTGTTCTGCTGTGCTTTTCCAGCACCACACTCTTGACTCTGATCTCCAGCACCTGCAGTCCTTACTTTCTCCTGAAGGTATGGGCAGCAAGGCCATGTCCTCTTTAAGTAGCCCTAGCAGGGGTTTGTGTCCATTATTATTATGATTTCCTTCTGTAAAGGTATTGGTGGAACTTTAACACACCAAAACTGACTACCAACCTTCTTCCTCTATCTGCGCGTACATTATTCTGGCTGTTCAGCCAAAGTCTGGGAAACATACACTATCAGGCATTCCTCTCCACTGGGTTACTGGTGAGCCAACACAATGCTAGTACCATACAGGGAGGCATCGCATGCCAGCATCATATCTTGCTTGGGATCCCATTGAGCCAACACCTTCGACAATAAAAGCCACCCTGGGGGGTTACATCTTGGCTACGAGCCCATTTCCAAGGCTGACCCTTTTTCAACATCAAACATAAGGGTGCCAGGCTGGAAGCCAGGTCACATAGGAATTTTCCATCATAATTCACCAACCCAAGGAAAGACCCAAGCTCTGGTAAAGGTGTGGGAGCTGGGACACCTTTGATCACCCTCACTTTATCTTCCAATGGGTGTAACCCAGTTTTATTAACTCTGTAGCTCATGTTGGTCATTTGGAGTCCTGGAACACACATTATTCCCTCCTAAGATGTACCCCCACCTTGGAGAAATGTTGAAGCACAATGCCCAAGTTCTCAAAGTGCCCTTTGTTGATCTTCCCAATTATTAGCATGTCAATCAGCTAAGTGGCGACTGGGGGTAGACCTTGCATCATCTGTTAAAAAAAAAGCTCAAGCTGATGATCCCTCCAGGCAGTCTTGCGTATTTGTGCAAATCTACAATTGTAAAATACTTCTCAAAATCCTCATCTAATCACAAAGGCAGCTACATATGGCTTTTGTCCAGCTTCATGAAGGACAGCACCCCACTCCCAGCTTTGTGTCTTTGTCCTCTATACTTCTTTGAAGTCCAATTGAGATTCATCTAGTAGGCGCATTTGCATGGTCACATCATTAATCCCATATACCAAATGGTCTCTCAGCAGCTCACTTAGTGTTAACTCAAAATCACATGCCTCTGCCACTGTTGCCTTGACCTCAGCAAAAATCCCATACTTTCCCCTGGTTGTCAAACTGTCGAGGAACACCAATAGAGTCTTAAAATTAGAGGAGGCTTGGAGTTGTAAGATTCCTTATCAAATCAGGTCAACTCTTAAAAGGTTTTACTATCTAGTGCTTAAGGGAACGTTAGGTTCCTAATAAGCAAAAAAAGCTGTGGGTCCACACCCTGTCATGAGACTTACTTGTTGCCACAATATCACTTGCCTGGAAAAGAATTACACATCCTTTCCATATACTGGGCCCAGTCTTCGAGGGCGGGATCAAATGAGTCTGGCATGATGCCAGAAATACTTACCCCAGCTCAAAGGTGACTGTTGCGAGAGAATCTCTTTAGGGGCGTGTAAATTCTGTTGTTGTTGCTGAAGTAACTCCATGAAGGCTGGTATCCCATCACCAATTCACCCTTTATTTACTTGTGCATGGTACACAACACCGACTCAGCTAACTCCAAGCTGGCTCTTAGAGTGAACAGAGCTGCTGACACTCTTGTTTATATATCTTTTTTTCTTCTCAGAGTCAGTCCCCTGCACTGAGGAGATTTTAAATCTCCTGTCTATATATATTTTTTATTTTTTTATCTCCCACACGACTGCCAAACAGCAACAGTGCTCATTTCTCCGCAGCACCCATGTCGTATGTGTGAAGGTGTAAGACACAGTGAAGAAACAACGAGTGCACAAAACTCTATTCATACTGTACTCCTGTTTATATCTGTCAGCCCAGGGCTCTCTGATTGGACCAGAATAACAGCCCCAATTAGGGAACTCATATTCTGCGAGGTCCACTTGGCGGACCTCGTTATAATCACTACAGAATGGGAATCCAAACCCACAGGGTATTGGCTTAAGGTGACAGGGGTAAGATTTAAACAGGACCTGAGGAGCAATCTTTACATGCCAAGGGTGGGAGAAGCTGCCAGAGGAAGTGGTGGAGTTGGGTACAATTACAACATTTAATAGGCACCTGGATGAGTATATGAATAGGAAGGGTTTAGGTGGAAAGGCTCCAAATGTTGGCATATGGCAATGGATCAGTTTAGGACAAGGGTGGGGAAGCTGCTGCCTTAAGGCCGCATGTGGTCTTCGAGGTCATTGTGTGTGGCCTTTTGAATGAATCCAAATTTTGCAGAACAAATCTTTTATTTTTTATGAATACGTTTTTCTCATCCTTTATTATTTTTATTTTAATCTTAAAATGAAGATATTTAAAATGCTAGAGAGTAAAAGAAAATTCAACGAAACAATCCTCACAGACTGACTGCCACAATTAAAAAAAATGTGAACTTTGAGGAATATATAATTGAAGTTTTTTGGTGTGACCTTATTAGATTACAATTAACATAATGCGGCCCTCCAACATAAAAAGGTCCCACACTCTGGTTTAGGATGTCTGGAGTTTATGGGTTGGACCGAATAGTCCATTTCTGTGCTGATTTCACAAAATCTACCCTTGATGGGCACAATTGAAATGTGGAGCTTATCCAAGGAACAGTTACTGCGTGTTCTTGATAAGTATGTATCAGGGAGAAGGTGGTCATGTGAGGGAGCTGTGGTTTACTAAAGAAATGGAAGCTTTTGTCAAGAGGAGAAGAAGGCTTATGTTTGGATGAGACGTGAAGGCTCAGTTAGGGCGCTTGAGAGGTAAAAGTTAGCCAGGAAAGACTGAGAAAGAGAGCTAAGAAGAGCCAGGAGGTGACATGAGAAGTCATTGATGGATAGGATCAAGGAAAAACGTATGGCTTTCTAAAGGCATATCAGGAATAAAAGAATGACGAGAGTAAGATTAAAGCCGATCAAGCATAATAGTGGAAAGTTGTGCTTACAGTAGAGGAGATAGGGCAAGCGCTAAATTAATATTTTTCATCAGTACTCACACTGGAAAAAGACAATGTTGTTGAGGAGAATACTGAGATACAAGCTACTAGTCGAGATGAGGTTGAGGTTCACAGGAAGAGGTGTCAGCTATTCTGGAAAGTGTGAAAATAAGTAAGCCCCCTGGGTTGGATGGGATTTATTTTAGGATTAGATTAGAGTGGCACTGGAAAAGCACAGCAGGTCAGGCAGCATCCGAGGAGCAGGAAAATCAACGTTTCGGGCAAAAGCCCTTCATCAGGAATGGAGGCTGGGAGCCTCAGGGGTGGAGAGATAAATGGGGCGTGGGGCTGGGGAGAAGGTAGCAAAGAGTACAACAGGTGGATGGAGGTGGGGATGGAGGTGATAGGTCAGAGGGGAGGGTGGAGCAGGTAGGTGGGAAGGAAGATTGGCAGGTAGGACAGGGCTTGAGGATGGTGCTGAGCTGGCAGGTTGGAACTGGAGTAAGGTGGAGGAGGAGAAATGAGAAAACTGGTGAAGTCCACATTGATGCCCTGGGGTTGAAGTGTTCCAAGGTGGAAGATGAGGTGTTCTTCCTCCAGACATCAGGTGGTGAGGGAGCGGCGGTGGAGGACACCCAAGACTTGCATGTCCTCAGCCACGGGGTGGTGGGGTTGATTGGTGCTGGTGTCCCAGAGATGTTCCCTAAAGCACTCTGCAAGAAGGCATCCAGTTTCCCCAATGTAAAGGAGACCACATCGGGTGCACCGGATATAATAAATGGCATTGGTGGATGTGTAGATGAAACTTTGACGGTTATGGAAAGCTCCTTTGGGGCCTGGGATGGAGGTGAGGGAGGAGGTGTGGGCGCAGGTTTTGCAATTCCTGCGGTGGCAGGGGAAGGTGCCAGGAGGGGAGGGTGGGTTGTTGGGGGGTGTGGACCTGACCAGGTAGTCACAGAGGGAATGGTCTTTGCATAAAGTGGAAAGGGGTGGGGAGGGAAATATATCCCTGGTGGTGGGGTCCATTTGAAGGTGGCGGAAATGTCATCGAATGATGCGGTTTATGCAGATGTTGGTAGGGTGGAAGGTGAGGACCGGGGGGGGGTGTTCCGTCCTTGTTGGAGGGATGGAGTTTGAGGGCAGAGGTGTGGGATGTGGATGAGATGTGTTGGAGGGCATCTTCAACCACGTGGGAAAGGAAATTACGGTCTTTAAACAAGGAGGCCATCTGGTGTGTTCTGTAGTGCAACTGGTCCTCCTGGGAGCAGATACGGTGGAGGCGGAGGAATTGGGAATATGGGATGGCACTTTTACAGGGGGTAGGGTGGGAAGAGGTATAATCCAGGTAGCTGTGGGAGTCGGTGGGTTTGTAAAAAATATCAGTGACCTTGACTTACTATCAATAGGCAGTATGACTTTGTGCAGGGAAAGTCATGTCTCAAAATGGATTGAGTTTTTGAGGAAGTGACAAAGATGGATGGTAACGTCATCTGTATGGATTTTTTAAAAGCCTTTGGCAAGGTCCTGCATTGCTGGCTGATACAAAAGTTAAAGTCACATGTGACTTGTGGTGAATTGATAAGATGGATACAGAACTGACTTACTGAAAGAAGACAGAGAGTCATGGTGGAAGGGTATAGTTGTCTGATTGGAGATCTATGATCAGTGTTGTTCCACATGGGTGCCCCTGTTGCTTGGAATGTATATGAATGATTTGGAGTAGTATGTAGGAAGTCGAATTACCAAGTTTATAGATAACACAAAGATTGGGGGCGCGGCAGATAGTGAGGAGGATTGCCAGAGGATACCGTAGAATATGGTTAGTTTGGAGACTTGGGTGGGGAAATAGCAGATAGTGTTTAACCCAGACAAATGTGAAATGATGTATTTTGGAAGATCTGATCCAGGAGAGAACTATGCAGTTAGCATCAATATGTGGAGGGATCTAGGCATACAGGTCCACAATTCCCTGAAAGAGCCAACACAGGTGGATAAAGTGATTAAAAAGAAACATGGCATGCTTTTCTTTATCGGTCAGGACATAGAGTACAAATGGGCAAGTCAAGTAGCAGCTGTATAGAAATTTAGTTTGGCAACATTTGGAATATTGGGGTATGCCGGGTTCCAAGAGATCAATTGTGTTCGGGGATTCTCTAGTCCGAGGGGCAGACGTTTCTGTGGCCAGCAGCTAAAAAACAGAATGGTGTGTTGCTTCCCTGGTGCCAGGATTAAGGATGTCTCAGAGAGGGTGCAGAATGTTTCCACGGGGGAGAGGGGTCATTGTCCACATTGGAACCAACGACATAGGAATGGAAAATGTTGAGGTTCTGAAGGGAAAATACAGAGAGTTAGGCAGGAATTTAAAAAGGAGGTCCTCGAGAGTAGTAATGTCTGGATTACTCCCAGTGCTACGCACTGGTGAGGGCAGGAATAGGAGGATAGAGCATGACTGAGGAGCTGATGTATGGGAGAAGGATTCACATTTTTGGATCATTGGAACCTCTTTTGAGGTAGACGTGACCTGTACAAGAAGGACGGATTGCATCTAAATTAGAAGGGAACTAATATACTGGCAGGGAAATTTGCTAGAGCTGCTCAGGAGGATTTAAACAGTGAGGTGGGGGGTTGGGACCAGCGAGATAGTGAGGAAAGAGATCAATCTGAGATTGGTGCAATTGAGAACAGAAGTGAGTCAAACAGTCAGGGCAGGCAGGGACAGGGTAGAACTAATAAATTAAACTGCATTTATTTCAATGCAAGGGACCTAACAGGGAACGTAGATGAACTCAGGGCATGGTTAGGAACATGGGACTGGGATATCATAGCAATTACAGAAACATGGCTCAGGGATGGGCAGGACTGGCAACTTAATGTTCCAGAATTCAAATGCTACAGGAAGGATAGAAAGGGAGGCAAGAGAGAAGGGGGAGTGGCATTTTTGATAAGGGATAGCTTTACAGCTGTACTGAGGGAGGATGTTCCTGGAAATACATCCAGGGAAGTTATTTGGGTGGAACTGAGAAATAAGAAAGGGATGATCACCTTATTGGGACCCCCTAATAGTCAGAGGGAAATTGAGAAACAAATTTGTAAGGAGATCTCAGCTATCTGGAAGAATAATAGGGTGGTTATGGTAGGGGATTTTAACTTTCCAAACATAGATTGGGGTTGCCATAGTGTTAAGGGTTTAGATGGAGAGGAATTTGTTCAGTGTACAAGAAAATTTTCTGATTCAGTATGTGGATGTACCTACTAGAGAAGGTGCAAATTTTGACTTACTCTTGGGAAATAAGGCAGGGCAGGTGACTGAGGTGTCAGTGGGGGAGCACTTTGGGGCCAGCAACCATAATTCTATTCGTTTTAAAATAGTGATGGAAAAGGATCGACCAGGTCTAAAAGTTGAAGTTCTAAATTGGAGAAAGGCCAATTTTGAAGGTATCAGGCAAGAATTTTCGAAAGCTGATTGGGGGCAGATGTTCGCAGGTAAAGGGACGGCTGGAAGATGGGAAGCCTTCAGAAATTAGATAACGAGAATCCAGAGAAAGTATATTTCTGTTAGGGTGAAAGGGAAGGCTGGTAGGTATAGGGAATGCTGGATGACTAAAGGAATTGAGGATTTGGTTAAGAAAAAGAAGGAAGCATATGTCAGGTATAGACAGGATAGATCGAGTGAATCCTTAGAAGAGTATAAAGGTATTAGCAATATACTTAAAGGAGAAATCAGGAGGGCAAAAAGGGGACATGAGATAGATTTGGCAAATAGAATTAAGGAGAATCCAAAGGGTTTTTACAAATAAACTAAGGACAAAAGGGTAACTAGGCAGAGAATAGGGCCCCTCAAAGATCAGCAAGGCAGCCTTTGTGTGGAGCCACAGAAAATGGGGGAGATACTAAATGAGTATTTTGCATCAGCATTTACTGTGGAAAAGGATATGGAAGATATAGACTGTAGGGAAATAGATGGTGACACCTTGTAAAACATCCATATTACAGAGGAGGAAGTGCTGGATGTCTTGGAACGCATAAAGGTGGATAAAAGGACCTGATCAGGTGTACCCTAGAACTCTGTGGGAAGCTAGAGAAGTGATTGCTGGGCCTCTTGCAGAGATATTTGTATCATCAAAAGTCACAGGTGAGGTGCCAGAAGACTGCAGATTGGCTAACGTGGTGCCACTGTTTAAGAAGGGTGGTAAGGACAAGCCAGGGAACTATGGACCAGTGAGCCTGACGTCGATGGTGGGCAAGTTGTTGAAAGGAATTCTGAGGGACAGGATGTACATGTATTTGGAAAGGCAAGGACTGATTAGGGATAGTCAACATGGCTTTGTGCGTGGGAAATCATGTCTTACAAACTTGATTGAGCTTTTTGAAGAAGGAACAAAGAGGATTGATGAGGGAAGAGCGGTAGATATGATCTATATGGACTTCAGTAAGGCATTCAACAAAGTTCCCCATGGGAGGCTGATTAGCAATGTTAGATCTCATGGAATATAGGGAGAACTAGCCATTTGGATACAGAACTGGCTCAAAGGTAAAAGACAGAGGGTAGTGGTGGAGGATTGTTTTTCAGACTGGAGGCCTGTGACCAGTGGAGTGCCATAAGGATTGGTGCTGGGTCCTCTATTTTTTGTCATTTACATAAATGATTTGGATGCGAGCATAAGAGGTACAGTTAGTAAGTTTGCAGATGACACCAAAATTGGAGGTGTAGTAGACAGTGAAGAGGGTTATCTCAGATTACAACAGGATCTGGACCAGATGGGCCAATGGGCTGAGAAGTGGCAGATGGAGTTTAATTCAGATAAATGCGAGGTGCTGCATTTTGGGAAAGCCAATCTTAGCAGGACTTATACACTTAATCGTAAGGTCCGAGGGAGTGTTGCTGAACAAAGAGACCTTGGAGTGCAGGTTCATAGCTCCTTGAAAGTGGAGTCACAGGTAGATAGGATAGTGAAGAAGGCATTTGGTATACTTTCTTTTATTGATCAGAGTATTGAGTACAGGAATTGGGTGATCATGTTGGGCTGTACAGGACATTGGTTCGGCCACTGTTGGAATATTTTGTGCATTTCTGGTCTCTTTCCTATCGGAAAGATGTTGTGAAACTTGAAAGGGTTCAGAAAAGATTTCCAAGGATGTTGCCAGGGTTGGTGGATTTGAGCTATAGAGAGTGGCTGAACAGGCTGGGGCTGTTTTCCCTGGAGTGTCGGAGGCTGAGGGGAGATCTTATAGAGGTTAACAAAATTATGAGGGGCATGAATAGGGTAAATAAATAAAGTCTCTTCCCTGGGGTGGAGGAGTCCAGAGCTAGAGGGCATAGGTTTAGGATGAGAGGGAAAAGATATAAAAGAGACTTAAGGGACAATATTTTCACACAGAGGGTGATACGTGTATGGAATGAGCTGCCAGAGATGTAGTGAAGGCTGGTACAATTGCAACATTTAAGAGGCATTTGGATGGGTATATGAATAGGAAGGGTTTGGAGGGATATGGGCCGGGTGCTGGCAGGTGGGATTAGATTGGGTTGGGATATCTGGTCAGCATGGACGGGTTGGACCGAAGGGCCTATGACTCTATGACTCTATATTGAGTACAGTTCTTGTTGCCATGGTACCAGAAGGATGTGGAGGTTTTGGAGAGGGCACAGAAATGGCTTACCTGGATGTTGTCTGGTTTGGAGAGTATTAGTTATGAGGAGAATTGGACAAACTTGGTTTGTCTTCACATGACTGTCAAATGATGAGGGAAGGCCTGATAGAGGTTTACAAAATGATGAGAGATGGATAGAATGGATGGTTGGGTTTTTCACAGGGTAGAAATATCAATTACTAGGGGACATATTTTTAAGGTAAAAGGGGAAAATTTAAAGGAGATGCGAGAGGCAATTTGTTTGCACAGAGGATGATAAGTGCCTGGATTGCGCTGTCAGAGGTGGTGGAGGCAGATATAATAGCCACATTTAAGAGGCATCTTGACAGAAATATGAATAGGCACCGAATAAAGGGACAGAGGCAAAAGTTTCTTCATTTAGAAAGGCATCATATGTCAGCAGATTCCTAGCGGGCCGAAGGGCCTGTTTCTCATACAGGAATGTTCTTTATTCTCTTTGTTTCTTGCTCTTTAAAATGGTTGCCCTCATGTTTACAGCCTGCTTACCTACAATTTAACTTCACTTTACTCAGTGACCCATACTAACTCTTGACTAGATTAGATTAGATTAGATTAGATTACTTACAGTGTGGAAACAGGCCCTTCGGCCCAACAAGTCCACACCGCCCCGCCGAAGCGCAACCCACCCATACCCCTACATCTACCCCTTACCTAACACTATGGGCAATTTAGCATGGCCAATTCACCTGGCCTGCACATCTTTGGACTGTGGGAGGAAACCGGAGCACCCGGAGGAAACCCACGCAGACACGGGGAGAATGTGCAAACTCCACACAGAGAGTCGCCTGAGGTGGGAATTGAACCCGGGTCTCTGCCGCTGTGAGGCAGCAGTGCTAATCACTGTGCCACCGTGCTGCCCACACACAAAGAAGGGAGAGGATACTAGACACACATAATCAAACACAGAGCAAAGGAATGATTAAACATTATAGCTCTGTTGTAAAACTGAAGTCTTACATTAACTTAAGGTATGCTAAACATAAAGCATACATGGTTCAAGCCATTTCTGAATCTTCAGGCTGTATGACACAGTGGCTCAGTGGTTTGCACTACTGACTCACAGTGCCAGGGACCCAGGGTGACTGTTCTTGTGAAGGTTACACATTATCCTTGTGTCTGCATGGGTTTCCTCCCACAGTCCGAAGATGTGCAGGCTTAGTGGATTGGCCATGCTAAATTGTCCACAGTGTCTAAGAATGTGCATGCTAGGTCAATTAATCATTGTAAAAGCAGGATTGCAGGGATAGGGTGAAGTCTAGGTGGGAAGCTCTTTGGAGGGCCAGTGCAGACTCTATGGGCCAAATGACCTCTTACTGTGTTGCAGGGATTATATGATTTCCATGAAATATGCAGGTCTTGGATGACAATGCTGAGAGTTATGAATTGAAGCCTCTACTGATGCATGGCCAAATCGGATAATGAAGCAGTTGATTAATGTAACAGCTGCTCATTGGAAATGGTACTGTATCATGGGAGGTACTGTGGGTGGAAACCCATGCAGACATGGGGAGAATGTGCAAACTCTACAAGGACAGTCACCCAAAGCTGGAATCAAACCTGGAACCCTGGCGCTGTGAGCTACTGTGCCATACAGCTTGAAATCTCAGAAATGACTTGAACCATGTTTGTTTTATGTTTCGGATACATTAAGTTAATGTAAGACTTCAGTTTTACAAGAGAGATATAATGTTTAATCATTCATTTGCTCTGTGTTTGATAATATGTGTATAGTATTTTCTCTTTTCTTTGTGTGTGATTAGTCAAAAGTTAGTATGGGTCACTGAGTAAAGTGAAGCTAAATTGTAGGTAAGCAGGCTGTAAACATGAGGACAGCCTTTTTAAAGAACAAGAACATTACTAGCCATATAAATATTGTGGCATTAAGTACAGGTCAATGGTTAGGAGCCTTGCAGTGAGTTACTCCCCTCCTGACTGTCAACAACAAGGCACAAGTCAGGAGTGTGATGAAATACTCCACACTTGCCTGGATGATTGCTGTTCTGACAACACTCAAGAAGCTTGACACCATCTGGGACAAAGCAGCCCCTTTGACTGACACCGTATCTTCAAACACTCCCTCCTCTCACTACTAACAGCACATGCTGCTGCAAATATCTGCAAGATGCTCTGCAGAAATTCACCAAGGCTCCTGACACAGCACCTTCCAAACCCATAACCACTTCCATCTAGAAGGACAAGGGCAAAAGATAGATGGAAATACCATCACCTGCAAGCCCCCTTCAAGCCACTCACGATCCTGACTTGGAAATATATTGCCTTTCCTTCACAGACAATGAGCCAAAATCTTGGAAGTCACAGCACTGGGGATATTCCTACACCAGACAGACTGCAATGGTTTGCTAAGACAGTTCACTACCATCTTATATAAGACCAAATGAGGGGATCTCAGCTGACCAGGCAATCATCAGCTCCATTTTCCCACTTTTTCCCAGTGATTCCCCAATTAATCAAAATCACTCTATCTCAACCATGAATAAACAGCCTCAGCAGACAATAATTCCACAGATTCATTACCCTCTCAGAGAAGAAATTCCTCCTCATCTCTGTCCTAACTGAACGATTGCATATTCTGAGATTCTTATCCTCTGCTTCTAGACTCTCAAGGGGAATCAATATCTCAACATCTGCCCCATCAAGCCCTCTAACAATCTTAAATATTTCAATATGGTCACCTCTCTTTCTTCTGAACTGCAATGAGTGCAGACCCATCCTACTCAATATTTCTTCACAAGAAACTCCCCTTTACCCTTGATCAGCTTACAAAGTTAAAAATCACACAATACCAGGTTATTGTCTAACAGGCTTTTTTATAAGTACAACGTTCAGAGCACCACTCCAAGAATTTGTACATAAAAAAAACTGTTGGACTATAACCTGGTGTTGTGTGATTTTCAACTTTCTATATCCCTGTTCAACACTGGCACCTCCACATCTTGATCAAGGTAGTGAACGTCTCTAGACTTCCTCCAATGCCTTTATAACTTTCCTTAGATTAGTGGCCCAAAACTGTTCACCATGTTCGAGGTGAGAGATTTGCATTGTTTTAGCAGGACTTCCCTATTTTTACACGACATCCCTTTGGAAAAAAGGCCAAATTCTATTTGGCCAAAAGTCTAAAGGCCCAACGTCTTCCTAGCTAAATAAAAACTGAAAGAACTGTGGATGCTATAAATCAGAGACAAAAATAAAAATTGAGCAAGGGTCAGTCAACCCGAAATGCTAACTCTAATTTCTCTCCACAGATGCCCCAATACCTGCTGAGCTTTTCCAGAAATTTCTACTTTTATCTTCCGAGCTGCCATCAGTTCTGAGCAAGGTCATTGGATCGAAAACACTAACTCAGATTTCTCTCAAAATAAGCTATCAGACCTGAGTTTTTCCAACAATTTCTGTTTTTATTCCAAATTCATTTTAACTTCCACACTGCCTGTCAAACGTGTATTCGAGCTTTTTGTGATTTAAAATTCCTCTTTGCTGTCGCTTTCTGCAGTGATTTTTTTTCTCCACTTTTCCGAGCTTTTCTTTCTAAAATTGCAATTGGTCTCCCAAATAACTTCCACCAATTGGCTTTAGTATGCCCATTCTGAAAGAATGGTAAAATGTGATTTCTTTCATCAGATTTAGGTTTCAATCTTTCTTCTCTATTGTTCATGTGAGATATCATTGGCATCTGTAAGAACTGCTTTCTTTCAGAGTTTTGGCATTCATCCAGGTTTACTTGGAAAATTATTTTGGAAGTCTTCCATGAAAATGATATCCCTTACCATCTCAATTTTGTTCTCTTACTCCAGTGATCAAAACAACTGGTCTCAGTGCTATAGGAAAGATGTTGTGAACCTTGAAAGGATTCAAAAGAGATTTACAAGGATATTGCTGGGTTTGGAAAGATTGAGTTACAGGGAGAGGCTGAATAGGCTGGGGTTATTTTCCCTGGAGTGTTGGAGGCTGAGGGGTGACCTTATAGAGTTTTATAAAGTCAAGAGGGTCATAGATAAGGTGAACAATCAAGATCTTTTTCCAAAGGTTGGGGAGTCAAAAACTAAAGGGCATAGGTTTAAATTGAGGGGAAATATTTAAAAGGGACCTGAGGGGCGACATTTTCACACAAAGAAAGAAAGAACTCTAATTTGTGAAACAAAGTAAAAGAATAACTTCATAAGATATAGGAGACATTCACTTTCTCCTGAATTTATAATGTCTAAAACTTAGTGGGAGTTGGGATAGTTAGAAATATATAAACAAATATATAACAATTAATATTAGAAGGGAAAAAAACTTCAAAGGACCTGTTATACATGGATCTGAAAGGAACTTGATTTGAACACATGTTTCAGAATGTCACAGTGACTCGGCCAAAGAAAAGGAGGAGCTGGTACGGGACTGACCTGAGGTCAGTGTCCTCTTAGCATTCTCTGTTGTTGTGTAGGCCCCATTCATGTAATCTATAAATAGTTACAGTAAGCCAATAAACTTCCTATTGTTTACTCTAGTTAGACCAGAAAGGTGTCTATCCTCATTCACAGCATACCACTTTAGTACTGAAACAACCCACCCACACACTCAATACTTTCATCCCCCAGGTGACTTTTCATTTGCTCATCCAGAAACTGTGTGGATGGATCCTAGGGGACTTCAGAGCTCTGCGGCCTGCTCAAATTATACCTAATAAACATCATTTCACTTCAGGTAGTTGGCTCAGATACTTCATACCTGTTTCTTGAAGCTAATATTGGCCTAATCATATCCTGGCCCTGGTGATTTTTAGCACTAAAATAGTTCAGTTCACATGTCCTAAAGGCCAATCATTAGAATGCTCTATATCTATTTGAATATTGCAAATAATCCATGAAATTTTCTTGTCTTGCAATCCTGAATTATTTGGCAAGCTATCTGTGGATAGAGAAATTCTGTTCCATCTGTTTCTTCAGATTAACTTCTCAGTGTGAAAATGTAATCCTCGCTGTTAAATAAAGAACAACATGAGTACCTGAGCTCAATGGCCATCATTGAACCAATCCTGACAGGTTTAGTTACTAACATTATTAAAGACATCCATGATTTAGATTGATTGTCAGTAGCTACTGTGTTGTGATTAGTAATTTGACATTTTAACCTTTTATTTTTAAAATAAGATGAAGTTACTCAGAAATGGAATTAATTGAATTTAATCAGGATCTATGTTGTTTTAAATCACACAACACCAGGTTATAGTCCAACAGGTTTAATTGGAAGCACACTAGCATTTGGAGCACCGCTCCTTCAGCACCTGACGAAGGAGCAGCGCTCCGAAAGCTAGTGCTTCCAATTAAACCTGTTGGACTATAACCTGGTGTTGTGTGATTTAAAACAACATAGATCCTGATTAAATTCAATTAATTCCATTTCTGAAGAAGACCTTATTCTATTGTGTATTTCGTGAAATGGGGGATATGGAGGCTTGATGTGTTGATCTGGGGAGTATGACACCATCACTCAATCTGCCAAAATCCAGTAAAATATGTGGAAGGATACTATTGTGCACAGTTTATGCCATTGATCTCAATGATGGTGTGCTTCAGTCTGTAAGTTTGAGACTAAAATTATCACTTGGAATTACACCCAAGATTTCAGTCTTTGGCTTTGTAGAATGTGAATTTGTCCAGATTGACATTTTCGGAGGGCATTGAAACTGTGATCGCTTTATACCAGCATAACTGAACCATTGTCAGTGTGAAGAGTGTCTGGCACAGGGGTAAGAGAAAGTTGCAAAAAATAGGCCTAATTAAAATGAGAAGCAAGACTGTGCAATTCTTAAAATGACTTGGTGCTTTTATTGAAAACAAACAGCGCTTGAAATCACAGTGGGTCAGGCAGCATCTGTGGAGAGACAAGAAGCTAACATTTCGAACCTGGACGATTCTTCATCAGTTTTTACTGTTTGTGACAGCAATTACATTATGCTTAGAAAGACAGTCCTCCATGTGTCAAACTGATGAAGGGTAATTTTCAAATCATTGCAAAATGATTCCACTTTAAACACGAGTTCCACTTTCTCAATGCATTGATCATAACATTGAAAATCACTGAGTATTTCCACAATTTTGGGCACAGTTTTAAGGAATACACGATGGTGATGTGCTGATGAGATGAATAAGATCTCTTGCACTTGAGCTGGTAGCCAAGTCGTATTTGCAATCCTGAGTCCAAGGCTGCATTTCTTGCTTTCAACATTCCTGACCTTTTTCACAGCTAAAGCTGTGACTTCCATGTAGAGAGGAAGGAATGTCATAATGCACACAGTAATCGTCCAAAGCTATACAGGCATCATTTAACTACACAAATCATAATGTTATAGCAATGCTGTGGATGCTATTATCATATTTAAACATTCTTACCACTTACAGCTTCGAGCTGCAATTATTTTTAAATGTTAATGAATAGCAGTACAGGAATGAATACAGGGGAAAAAAAATCTAAAATCAATTAAAAATCACATTTGGCTTCTGCCATCCTGATACAACAGCAACACAACGTTTGACACATCAAAGACAACTTTTGACACAACAAAGCATTACTCCCAAACATGAAGTGGGGAAACCACTGTGACGGAGAGATTTATGAATTATTTGACTTATTTACAGAATTATTGAGTCTCAGCATTTGTTTAACCCAGTTGGCCTGCTGAAACCTTCCTCTTTCTGATTGGTTACCTCAGGCTTTCTTAAGAAGATGCTTCTCAGCCTGCTGAAAAACTGCTCCCTGAACTTATCCCCCAACATGAAGTAGAAAATGGGGTTTGTAATGGAGTTGAGGAAAGCTATGGGTCTTGTGATAGTGTACAGAGCCTTTACAGCTAACTTGCTGCACTCTGACATGGTGCTGTTCTCCACACGGGAAGCAATACGAACATTGCGCATTATGTGATAAGGAGTAAATAATATCAAGAAAATGACAATGGCCAATATGACCAAGGTAAGTGGCTTTTCCACCTGAACCTTGGTGCGCTGTTGCATTATTTTCTTAAGGCTGCGTGCAGTTTGGATGTAGAAGAAAAACATGACACAGAGTGGTAAGAGGTAACCAGAAACTGTGAGGCACATGCTGTAAATCAGACTCTGAGAGGAATTTCCTGAGCTGGCATAATCCAAACACTGGAAGGAGAACTTATTATCTGTGGTGTTGATTGTGTGAACATCAATAAAAATGAAGAGAGGCACCAACTCCAGTGTTACAAAAACCCAAATGCTGAGACAGATTACAACAGCGTTCCACTTTTTCTGAAAACGGTGAAGCTTCACCGGACTCACCACCAGCAGGTACCGATCGATGCTGATGCAGGTGAGAAACAAGATGCTGATGTACATGTTCGCGTGTAGGATGTATCTATTTAATGTACACATGCTGTCACCAAAAACCCACTCGTTGCCTTTGGCGTAGTAGACGACGAGCATGGGAAGGGTGCAAATGAAAGTCAGGTCGGTGACGGAAAGATTGAAAAGGTAGATGTTGCTGCACTTCCATTCCTTCAGACAGAATAAGTAGCCCCATATCACAGAAAGGTTGCCGACCAGTCCTAAAAGGAACTCTATTGCATACATGGTTGGAAGGTAATACTTCTCCAGCTGAGGATTGATGTCCAAACATGCGTGATTCATTTCCTAGAAACTGAAAAACAACACAGGTAACACAATAGGGGCACGGCAAAAGAGTTTGTAATATATAATTTTTTATTCATTCATGATATGAATGTATTGATGGCTAGGCCAGCATTTATTATCCATCCCCAATTGCCCAGAGGGCACTTAGGAGTCATCCTCATCACTGTCTGGAGTCACATGTAGGCCAGATCAGGTAAGGAATGCAGATTTCCCTCCCTAAGGGACATTAGTGATCTAGTTTGTTTTTTTTTCCCTGACAATTGACAGTGGTTTCCTGGTCATCATTAGGTGCTTAATTCCAGATATTTATTTGTTATAAAGTTGACAGCATGTACTGTACTTTTAAGAAAGAGTGAATGCTGTTTTGCACTGAGGGCTTACCTGTCGTATGACTCGCTCGCAGTCTCAGAGTGTACTAGAAAATTGAAAAATGTTACACTTGGCTGTAAAATAGATACCTGAGTTAGTTGCTGTTTTGACAACAATTCAAATTTAACCAATCAATTTAAATTATGCCCTGGGATACTAAAACCCAATTGTGTTTGAATTTATTGTTTTGCCAACTTTGAACCAATGAGGTGATCTGATGTTGGTGTATACAGGGGTACCTCGATTATCTGAATGAGTCGGGCGGGCACTATTTCGTTTGGATAATCGATTATTCGGTTAATCGATTAAATGCCTTTCCTCTGGGGTTTGGAGTTTTTAAAGTCTGCTTCCCGTTCAGGAGACTGCAGCAGCACACAGTGCGCGAGACCCCACCCCCAACACTGCCACCCACGCCCCCAACCACGTCCAATACTGCCCACCCCAACCCCCTCCAAATCCATCCCCACCCCTCTTCCCGTCCTCGGCCAACGCTGCCCACCCACCCCCCCAACCCCGTCTTACCCCACTCCCTACCCCCAACCCCGTCCAACCCCACACTTGCACCCCAACCCCGTCCAACCCCACACCCGCACCCCAACCCGGCCCTATCCTCGTCCAACCCCGCACCCGTCCCCGTCCCCGTCCCCATCTAACACTGCCCCCGTCCCTGTCCAACACCGCCTCCCGCCCTCCATCCTCATTCAACCCTGCCCTGCCCCCATCCAACTTGGTGCCCTCCATCCAATCCCGGCCTGTCCCCATCCAGCCCTGCTCCATCCCCATCCAACACTGCCCCCTGTCCTTGTTCCTATCCAATTCTTCCCCTTGCACACCAACCCTGTCCAATCCCACTCTGTCCCTGTCCACAACCGCCCCAATCCATCCAACCCTGTCTCCTGCCCCCAAACCCATCCAATCCCGCCCCCACTCCGACCCCGTACAACTCTGCTGCCTGCCCCCTGAACTCATCCAACTCTGCCCTCTGCACCCCCCAACCCTGTCCAAGACCATCCCTGCCCCCTCTCCAGGGCAGCCAGACTGTACACCAACAACAAGACTGCTGCTGCAGCTGCCTTTGTGTGGTAAGTCTCCAACACACACACACACACACACACACACATACACACACACAGACACACACAGACACACACAGACACACAGACACACACAGACATACAGACACACAGACACCCTTTTACTGCAACATTTACAGAGGTTCCACGTTTGCCCTGTACAGGACAATGTTGGAGAGATTATCTGAGGAAGGGGGCTTTAGGGTACACCCCTCTGTAGAACTCAGGGAAAGTGTGGGGAGAGAGAAAGGGCGGGAGGTCAGTCATTTGGAGACGGTGCCTGTTTAATCACTGTAAACAAAAGACGGGATCAGTGTTGGAAACACGTCTCTGATGTAATGTTTCTATTGGGACCTCGAGATCTCTTCGGATAATCCGATTTTCGGACAATTGGTATTCAGATAATCGAGGTTCCTCTGTTAAAAAAAAAACATTTGGAAGTCAGACAGAGCAACTACCATCGAGAGAGTAACTCCCATTGAGAAAGATTGCCATTCAAAAACATTCTTTATCAAAGGTCTTTTTCATATGAAACATCTTCGCAGTAAAAGAAAGATAAGGACCCGGGGGATCTTCAGCTGAAAGAAGACAGACACCAATAATGACAGCCGCTGTATGATTTTGAAATTAAGTTGATGTAATTTTAATATATTTTTTTTTAGTGGAACAGTATATTGTTAGAGAGTTGGAGGTAAATAATAAGCAGTTAAGAGAAAGGGCACTTAGTCTTGTGAAAAGGTGTTGTTTAATATTCACTTTTAGAGTTAAGGAATAAATTTTCTTTAAGTTGTGGATTTTGGGAGTTCTCTCTCACTCATTTTAACCGATTACGAGGTGAGGTGAGCTTTTCTGGGTGTTTGGTTTAATTAACAGAAGGGCTCACTGCCATGTTTAACATTTAAATTAAAATTCTGCCATCTGGCAACGCAGAATTCGTACTCAGGTCCTCAGAACATTACACGGCTCTCTTGATTAATAATCGAGTGATAATGTCATTTGGCTATTGCTTCCCCGTAATAATAAGGCAAAAATGAGTACCACAGATGCTGGAGATCAGAGTCAAGATTAAAATAGTGCTGGAACAGCACCACAGGTCAGGCAGCATCTGAGGAGCAGGAAAACCAATGTGTTGGGCAAAAGCCCTTCATCAAGCCATGCCTGATGAATGGCTTTTGCCCAAAATGTTGATTTTCCTGGTCCTTGGATGCTGCCTGACCTGCTGCGCTTTTTTCAGAAGCACCGTAATACTCCCCCTAATAAGAAGACCATCTTATAATTTTAGAGGAATAGTTGTGATATTACACGTAAAATTATGTTAAATTATGTTTGTTATATCAGTGTTAACAATGTCCCATTTATTTGTCATTATTCAACTGACAGATTCATGTGATAAAGAGAAGGACAATTGAGAGACGTTCCATCCCCACAAGCAGCTTAATCAACTTCGAGTCACAGAACACTTGAAGCTTATAGAGTAGAAGGAGGCCATGTCGCCCATAAAGTCCATGTCAACTGTCTGATGCACCAATCCCCTGAGAAACAAAAGCTTTCCTTACACAAGATTAATCATATGGCATTCAGGATAATCATCAGCAATCACTCACTAACAAGTACGGTTGTCTTCCTAGGAAATTCCTTGTCATTAGTCATGGGTTCTGGCGGTCCTTGTGTGGCTGAAGAGCCCAATCTTAGAGTCACGTCTCCATCTGCACATTTGTAGGTGTTTCCAGGAAGCAGAATTGGTCCATACCCTTGGCATTGCTGGCATTTCTTTCTCAGGATTCCAATCCATACTTCCTCATGTCGATGCTTGTTCTCATAGAATTATGTCTTTTCACACAGGAAGCTGGAAATTCCAAATCAGTTTCTACTAAGTCATGGTCTCCCATATGTTGACATCTATGTTGCATCCTTTGAGGTAAACCTTCAGGGATTCTTTGAAGCATTTATTTCATGGTTGTTTTGCTTGAGTGCTTCCTTTGAGCTGGTGAAAAAGGTTTGCTTTGGGAGTTGGAACTCAGACATCTTAAGCATGCAGATAGTTCAGCAGAGTTGATTTCAAATAATCATGGCCTGGTTGCTGGTGCTATTGGCTGCTTCAAGGATAACGTTAGTAACCCTACTTTCCTAGCTGATGCCAAGAATCTGCCTCAAACAGATGGTATTTCTCCAAGGCCATGAGAGTATCTATACATAGTGCACATTTTGGAGCTTTGTAGAAGAGTCAACTTTATGACTGCCTTACACACAAGGATCTTGTTATTGCCACAGGTGTCATGGTTATCGAAGACTCTCCTCCTTCATAGTTTGATGAGTTCTCCACTTTGTCTCACTGGTCACATTACTTTTCCAGGCACAGAGAGATTTCCTTATATTGTCAATGTGGTCTTGGATGATGTGGTCATTCTTTTTGAGAAGGTGTTTCCTGGTCCTGCTTTCTTCTCAACATGAGATGACGGCTGTCTTTAGCTCTTTCCAGATTTCGCTCACTCCATTAATATGAACTCTTTGATGATTTTGGTGAAGACATTGTTGGAGGTTTGCTCTTGAACCTGGTCAGCATTGAGTATTTTTCCAAGTAGCTTCTTTATCTTCAACTGCTTCTAGTGACACTGGTTTGGTGAGCCATGGTCTTTCCAGCAGTATCTGCACTGGTCATCACTCTGGTAATGAGGACATCACCTCCTTGTTCTTGGGATCGAATGATCATCTGCCAGTAGTTTGATCATGGATGCCTCCAAGAAGTCTTGACGTTGTCTTTTGGCAGAACAGTGTGGTAGTGATGACCAGCTGGTGTACTGTGCATTTGATGAACAAGAGAATCACATTGGAGTTGCAATTCCGGACTCCTTTTTTTGGTGGTTCCTTTCCAGAGTTTGGAGAGCTTTCCAACCTTGGCATTGAAGTCTGTAAGGAGGATTATCCATTAGGATGAGAATGGTATCCAGGGTGGAATAAAAATCTGTTTTGGACTCGTCAATGGCATCAAGGGTTGGGACATTGACGCACATGACCATTACCTGCTGGCTCTTGGCAAATTGCAGATGTAGAGTCATGAGGCAATTGTTAATACCAACAGAAAGCTCCAAGAGTTAGTTGTCAAGTTAGTTCTTGATGGCAAACTAAATCCATGGATCCTGGGTTGATTTTCCAGTTAATACCATCCTTTTCCCCTCAGCTGTCCTTTGGCTGGTCTTCGAGTCCCCTGTAGGGCAGCAATATCAATGTTGATATACCTGAGTTCACGGGCTATAGGCAGTTCTCCAACCAGATATTTGTCTTGCTCGTTAGCTTAAAGGTTCATACATTCCTAGGTTCTGAGATTGAGTCTTACTTTGGTTTTCAGATCAGAGGTAGATGAGCCTGTTGGATGTGGTTTTTAAGACTATTTTTAAGATACCTTTTCAGCTCCTTTCCAATGTGGGGGTTGGGGGTTGAAGGTGAGGGATAGTGCAGAGATGAGCAGAGTGCATCCTGAAGAAAGCTCTCCCATGCCAATTTCAAGAGAGAAATGATTGAGTCAAACTCTACCACCTAAGAGCCAGTCTGAGGCTAGAGACTTCCAGAGATCATAATCCTGTTTGTGTCAACTTTCACTGATCACTGTAGGGCTTGTGTTGCTTGGTGGGAGGGTGGAGGGTGTTGAATTCCTCTAGATAGACGCCATATAGGGGATATCTTTTCACGTGGGAATGTTGTTGATTTGCAGCAGACACGGGTACATCTGGTTGCAACAGCAAAGAAACTTCAACCAGTGGGGACCTTCCTACTGCTGAGGTCTTCATCTGCCACCACAGCCATTTATGTCAATGGCGGTCTTCCACATCCATCATCATTGAGGACTTGTTTCAAATTGCTCTTTGTTTGGCTCCTCATCTCTGGTCTAACTGTCATGGTGGGCCTGACAGGAGTTGAGAACTCCTGACAGCATCACTCTCGGGATCAATGGGACACTCAAGCCTCTCCACCATACCGAGATGGCAATCCAAGAAAAGGCAGTATATTAGGAGTAACATCATTGCAAGAATCAAAGATTAACTAATCTACAGAAATCAGAGAAGAAATAAATGGCTCATTTCTGAAATAGATTCATAGAATGGCCCCAATGTGGAAGGAGACCCATTTGACCTATCGTGTCTGCACCAACCCTTTAAAGACCATGCCACCAGACACAACCCCCAACTTTATCCCTATGACCCTTCAGTTACCATGGCTAATCCACCCATTCCTGAACATTACTGGGCAATCTAACATGGCCAATATGTGTAACCTACAGATCTATGGGCTGTGGGAAACAACCAGAGCACCCGATGGAAACCCATGCAGACAAGGGGAGAACATGCAAACTCCACGCAGCGGGCTTCAACTGGTGGAGTACAGGAAGCATCAGTGCTTGGGGTTCTGCTATCTATAGTATAAAATCAATAACTGTGATGAGGAGATTGGTGGAGTAGCAGAAAGCATAAGGGACTGTCAGAGAATACAGGAGGATATAGATAGACTGGAGAGTTGGGCAGAAAAGTGGCAGATGGTTTTCAATCCAGACAAATGTGAGGTGACGCACTTAGGCAAGACTAATTCTAGAGCGAATTATACAATGAACGGAAGAGCCTTTGGAAAAGTTGATGGGCAGAGAGATCTGGGAGTGCAGGTCCATTGTACCCTGAAGGTTGCTGCACAGGTGGATAGAGTGGTCAAGAAGACATATAGTATGCTTGCCTTCATTGGACGGGGTATTGAGTATAGGAGCTGGCAAGTCATGTTAAAATTGTACAAGACATTGGTTACGGCTGCATATGGAATACTGTGTACAGTTCTGGTCGCCACATTGCCAAAAGGATGTGGACACTTTGGACAGGGTGCAGAGAAGGTTTATGAGGATGTTGCCTGGTATGGAAGGTGCTAGCTATGAAGAGAGGTTGAGTAGGTTAGATCTATTTTCATTAGAAAAAAGGAGATTGAGGGGGGACCTGATTGAGGTTTACAAAATCATGAAGGGTATATATAGGGTGGATAGAGATAAGCTTTTTCCCCGGGTGAAGGATTCAATAATGAGTGGTCACGCTTTCAAGGTGAGAGGTGGAAAGTTTAAGGGGAATACACACGACAAGTACTTCACACAGAGGGTGGTGGGCATTTGGAACACATTGCCAGCAGAGGTGGTAAAGGCAGGCACGGTAGATTCATTTAAGATGCATCTGGACAGATGCATGAGTAGGTGGGGAGCAGAGGGATACAGATGCTTAGGAATTGACCAACAAGTTTAGACAGTTGATATGGATCGGCTCAGGCTTGGAGGGCCAAAGGGCCTTTTCCTGGGCTGTAAACTTTCTTTGTTCTTTGAGATATGTGTGTAATACAGCCAAGCTTGTTGGAAGAGTGGAAAGTAAACAACAGTTGAATCCATAGCCTGCATGGATGGGGACATGGGTGGAAGAGATGGATGGGAGATGTGGGTATAAAGTAGCCTTAGTGTAGTATTTAGTCTATATTGGGCAGATATAAAGGGAAAAGGTGCTGGACTATCAGAAACGTGACATAAGCCCACTGATAAAGAGAGTTAGTGATGACGTAGCAATGTCACTGGATGAACAATTTGGCACATCAGGCTAATCCTATCCATGGAAACTCAATTTAATTAATAAATCTGGAATTGAGAATCAATCACAGTAATGGTGTTTGCTTTTTTTTAATCTTAAAAGCCCACCCTGGTGTTTGAAATTTGTTATCCTGGCCTATGTGTGACCAGGCCCACAGCATTGTGATAGATTCTGAAATGACCCAGAAAGGTATTACAGTCATAGGTTCATAGAGATGTACAGCCCAGAAACAGACTCTTCGGTCCAACTTGCCCATGCCAAGCTGATATCCCAACCCAATCGAGTCCCACCTTCAAGCACCCAGCCCATAACTCTCCAAACTATTCCTAATCATATATCTATCCACATGGCTTTTAAATGTTGCAATTGTACCAGCCTCCATTACTTTCTCTGGCAGCTCATTCCATACACGTACCACCCTCTGTGTGAAAAGGTTGTCCCTTGGCTCTCTTTTATATCTTTCCCCTCTCACCCTAAACCTATGCCCTCTAGTTTTGGACTCCCCAACCCCAGGGAAAAGACTTTGTATATTTATCCTATCCTTGCCCTTCATGATTTTATAAACCTCTATAAGGTCACCCCTCAACCTCTGACTTTCCAGGGAAAATAGCTCTAGCTTATTCAACCTCTCCCTATAGCTCAAACCCTCCAACCCTGGCAACATCCTTGTAAATCTTTTCTGAACCCTTTAAGATCTCTCCGATAAGAAGGAGACCAGAAGTGCACGCAATATTCCAACAGTGGCCTAACCAATGTCTTGTATAGCCACAACATGATCTCCCAACTGCTGTACTCAGTATTCAGAACAATTCTGTTGTATCAAACTGCTGGACCAATGGCAAAAAGAATTGAAGGTATACAGCCCTATATACCCAACAAAGATCTCCTTGATAACCTTGTGCTTCTTGTGCCAAAGTTGAGAGAACTATCCAATACACAAATCATGAAACCGCCTGACATAATCACAGTCATGGAATCCATACCTTGCAGACAATATTCCTGACACCACCTTCACCGTGTCTGGGTACATCTTGTCTCCCCAGCAAGACAAACTGACTAGATGTGTCATTACACTGGTAAACATTTGGGAAGGAGTTGCCTGAGGCATCCTGAATATTCATGTCTAATCTGCATGTGTTCCCAAGGTTTCACCTCAAACATGAGCAACATATATATAGAAATATCTGCTGATAACCACTACTCAACCAATCTGGATTTCAGATAGTGATTGGGAAGCTATCTTTGACAGGCATAAAGACCCATCTGATTCACCAGTGTCCTTTAGGGAGGGAATCAGCTTCCTTTACTTGGTTTGTGTCCATGTGATTGCTGACCTACATACAACGTGGTTACCCCTGACCTGGTCCGAGACAAAAAAAGTAAACTGCAGATGCTGGAATCCAAGATAGACAAGCAGGAGGCTGGAAGAACACAGCAAGCCAAGCAGCATCAGGAGGTGGAGAAGTTTCGGATGATCCAGCAAGCCATTTAGCTTCAAGGGCAATTAGGGATATGTAACAAATCAGGATTTGAAAATGATGATCATAATCTCAAGAAAGAATAAAGAAAACAGAAAGAAATGACTCTGGTGGAATCCAAACTAAGTTTTTGCTGAGCAAATACAGCATTGTCTGTGGCCCCTTGCTCCACTTTGATAATGATCAAGAGTACACAGATAGCATGGTTTTTAAACTGGTTGAATTTGTATTATGTTGTCAATAGCACTGACATAACCTGGCAATTTTGCCACATTGCTTGGTACATTATGAGCCGCAACACTGGCATAACCAACAATGTAGAAACAGTGAAACAGCTTGTCAAGAGGCACAGCTAGTTCTGGAGCACAATTATCATGACGAATGCTGCAATATTGTTAGGGCCCACAGCCTTTTCAGTGTCTAGAATCTTCAATCATTTCTTGATATCACATACAGCGAATTAAATTTGCTGAAGATAGTTCTTTTAAAATCATTTATGGGATGAAGGTGTCGCTGGCTAGGCAGCATTTATTACCCATCCCTAATTTCCCAGGGGACAGTTAAGAGCCAACCACATTGCTGTGGATCACATGTAAGCCAGAACAGGTAAGGATGGTAGTTTTCTGCCCTAAAGGACACTAGTGAAACAGATGGATTTTTCTGACAATCGACAAAGTATTCAGGGTCATCATTAGATTCTTAATTCCAGATTTTTTGTTTAGTTGACTTCAAATTCCATCATCTGTCATGGCAGGTATCGAACCCATGTCCTCAGAATAGTATCTGGGTCTATTGATAAATATCACTGGGCCATCACCTTCTCCCTGTCATCTATAAGACTGGGTATTTCAGGACGAAGACGAGGTGGATCATCCACTCTAGAGTTCAAAGTACACAAGGAAATGTCAATCAAAAGGGTGATAAATGGGTGAAAAAAGAAATAGACAGGGTTAATTGATCCCACACCAATGGATCAGATTTAATATTCTGTAGCAACTGGTCATGGATGGCAAAGGATTATTAAACAAGTAAATTTGTAGAGGCTAACAAGAATGAAAGGTTCAGTGAATGTTACATCCCTACACAGAGAAGTAGCCATGTAATTGCACTTACTTTTCTGTATTACTAATGTTTGGAGTTAGTGAGTGAGTCAATACACAGTTGAAGTCAACAAAAGCATTCATTACAGCCATATTCGAGGTCAGGGTCACTTAATCTTGGAGTGTGTGGATTTTTTGAAAGTGCATTTCTTACATCTGTACAGGCTGAAATGTTTCTGGACAATCTGACACACAAGTCATGCTGCTTGATGACTAGGTCACGATGTATAATCTCAAGCAACACCATGTGGGACGGCACAGTGACTCAGTAATTAGCACTGCTGCTTCACAACACCAGGGACCTGGGTTCAATTCCAGCCTCGGGCGACTGTCTCTCTGAAGTTTGTGCATTCTCCCCGTGTCTGCGTGGGTTTCCCCCCACATTCCAGAAAGATGTGCAGGCCAAGTGAATTGGCTGTGCTAAATTGCCCACGGAGTAAGATGCATTATTCAGGGTTAAATGTAGGGAAATGAATCTAGGTGGGTCACTCTTCAGAGGGTGAGTGTGGACTTGTTGGGCTGAAGGACTGTTTCCATGCTGTAGAGAATCTTAAACCACTCTATTTTGAAATAATGGACTGGATTGTAGAAGGATTGGGGGCAGCAAGATACATGTTCTTTGTCCACCCCTAGTGGAAAAACTGATGAGTGTTAAATAAGGCCCCCCCAGCATTAATTTGCTGTCGATGACGGTGATGAGCTGGGGGTCAGATCGCTCTCTCGTCATGGAAGGGAGTCTTTTCCTTGAAAGCTCTTGACAGTCAGCACCAGCTATCCTGCCTAGACTTGAAGGAGGCCCTGAGAATGAGATGGCGGTGACTGGATTGAGGTGTCTCTCAATTTGTAGGGTACAGAGGGATTGAGTGCTTCAGCGAAGGAATTGAGGGTTTTTCGAGTCCAGGTGGGAGGTCACAGAGCAGGAGGGGCACAGAGTGAGTTAGGATTGTCCTTGATGCATACAGTACTCCCTGTAAAGAATGTGCCACCTTTTCACCAACATAGATGGACAAGAAGCCTTTTCACCCTGGCATGTCTTTCACTACGTAGTATTTTACACCAGTAAATGCAGCTTGAGGACCATAAGAGCTCTCAATAAGCTGAGGGTTTGGCTGGTGCGTGGGAGCTTAACCTTGCTGTCTATATCATAGGAACTGAGCAGGGGATTTGTGTAAAGGGCAATGGGCCAGCTGCCAACAATAGTTAATATGCACCTCTGCCAAAAACAGAGGAGGTGTTGGGGGAGGTGGAGATGAGTTCATGAAATCTAAACTTCTTCAGTAAAAGCTGAATATTTTTAAAATTTGATACGATTATTGGTTTGTGTCCTCATTTCAGAAATATGTATGACTAAAAGCATAGTACACCTTTCTAATACCTAACTCCCTTCTTGACTACAATATATAACGCAGACAATAAAATGGAATTTTTTTTAGATCATGGACTCCCGGTGAGAGTGGAATTTCCCTGAATCTGCTGCCAAGTTACAAGATAAAGACTGGGAAATTTTCCACGCTGCATCTCTGCAAAAAAGCTGGAGATTATAATGTTCAGTGGCTCACAGCAGACCTGGTTGAGCACAGTATCAGCAGATAAGCAGCATAGATACCATGAAGAAAGGAGATAAGCACAGACCATACCATCTGTTCCACTTGTTCCCCCTTCCCTCTCTTTTCCTACAGCAACAAACCAACCATTTCTTCAGTCCCCTTCAGTTCTGAACGAGAATCAGATTGGACTCAAAGTGGAAGGTTATTGACCCAGTTGCCTCAGGCTAATGTTCAGGGTGTATGGGCTTGAATTCCACCAAATCAGATGGGGGAAATTTGAATTCAACAGAAATTTGGAATGAAAATTTGGACTAGATTAGTTTGGGATATCTGGTCGGCATGGACGGCTTGGACTGAAGGGTCGGTTTCCATGCTCTACATCTCTATGACTCTATGATTCTAAATGCCAGCTAAGGGACAACATTTGAGTTCTCATCCCTGACAGTGAGTGACCCAATAGGCTGACTGACTGCATCCAAGCCCATGGACAGGTATCACAGGCTGCCCTTGACTTACACTCACTGGACATCCATCTGAAGGCAATCTGCCTTGACTTGAATGAGGTGGCAACCATGGCAATCTCCCTTTTTTTGAGGTGGCACTAAAAGCCATAGCAAGACAACAGTACCACGAGTTTGGTGCCCTGATCGAGGATTTAAAATTTAAAGTTTAAAATTGAGCCAATCCTTGCCCAGTACACCGAGGTCAGTTCACAATGACTAAATACTCAGAGTGCAAGTGACCAGCCTGGTCCATTCCATGAGCTGAGCAATTGTCACAGAATGACTAAGACTCACATTGTAGTCATTGTAGAACAAGGCCATTTGGTCCATTGTGCCTGCACAAGTTCTATTACCCAAAGCAAATCTCCTACCTTTCCCCCATACCTCTGCTTTTCGTTTCTGTTCAAATAATCGTTCAATTCTCTCTTGAGTGCTTCGACTAAACTTGCCTCCATTACTTTTCCCCTAACTACTCACTGAGTACTGTTTTCACATCATTCTTGCTTTGTTTGCACATCAGTTCAAATCAATGCCCTCTCATTCTTTTTTTTCTTTTACAAGCAGGAACAGCTTTTCTCTACTTACACTATTCAGCCATGATTTTGAAAACCTCTATCAAATCCCCTCTCAACTGCCTTCTCTCCAAGAAGAACAGTATTAACCCCTTCAATCTGCACTCATAGTTGAGGTTTCTCATTCTTGCAAACTGTGTCTGCCCCCTCACCAATCCATGAACATCTTTCCTATAATATGGCACCCACAACCTTACACAGTATGCTGCTGAGGTCTAACGACTGTCTTATACCAAATAAACATCACCTCTTGCTCTTGTACTCATTAATAAAGCTGAGAACACTGGCTGCTTTATTAGCTAATCTCTCCACCTATTTTGTGCCCTTTAATCATCTGTGTAAATACAGACGCTCTCCCTCTGCACCCCTTTTAGAATTATATATGCTATTTTGTCTTGTCTTTAAATGCCCTTCCAACCTTTCTTTGTCCCTGAATACAAAGTGCCCGTATTGCAGCTTTACGATGATAGTTGCTGTTATGGCCTGAGATAGAGTCAGAGAGTCATAGATTAATAGAGCATGGAAACAGGTCATTCAGCCCAAATTGTTCTGTGCTGATCATGGTGCCCACTCAGTTCCAACTGCTTCCATATCGCTCTAAACCCTCCCCATCCATATACCTATCTAAATGTTTTTTGCATGTTGCTACTGTATAATAATATACTGTTGACAGCAGAGCTTTACATTTAGTGGTGTGATGATAGTACATTGGCAAAAATAACTCTTTCTAGATATGGTTCACCATATCCTTGGCCTTTAAACCATATATTAGCCGATCAGAAACAATGGGAGGTAAGGCGCAAGATGAAAGCAATTGGATGGGGTGGAAAATCTCTAAAGCAAGTGCTCGAAGATGTGGATCGATGCTCTCAAGCTCTCTCCCAAAGGCTGGTAACCCAACCTTACTTCTTTACTAAACAGTCAACAGAACCGGATGCATCGGTGTTTGGTCATCTGTTCACCATCCTTACAATTCAGCTGACCGATGATACACTTTGTGAAAAAGTAAAAAATTATGAAAATCTCATCAAGTTTTGCAGAAGAATAGAGCAACAATACTTCGAAGAGCATGATCAAGAGAGTGTTTTGAGTTCAGTATCCAGATGTTCAAGAAGTTCTTCTACAAAGTAATTAATAAAGAACAAAAGGAGGGAATGATTATTGAAATAATTAATATTATATCAAACTACATAAAAACTGAAGGCTGTTGAAAGAATTGATTTCCAAGTTGTGTGTGATTAACATAGTTACAGTTCAATCGCCTGTAACATTTTTTCATGTAAGATTATTCAAAAATCTGCAGACTTTAATTATTAGCAAGATGACCCTGCACTTTATTTTGTGTTTAATATAAATTTAACGACAATTTGATGGAAATGTGTCTGTGTAAAACCAATTAAAAAGTAATTGGGAAACTCTAAAATTAAAAAAAAAGTTCTTTGAGAAGGTGACCAAACAGGTAGATGAGAGTAAACCGGTTGATGTGGTGTATATGGATTTCAGCAAGGCATTCGATAAGGTTCCCCACAGTAGGCTATTGTACAAAATGCAAAGGAATGGGATTGTGGGAGATATAGCAGTTTGGATAAGTAATTGGCTTGCTGAAAGCAGACAGAGGGTGGTGGTTGATGGGAAATGTTCATCCTGGAGTCCACTTACTAGTGGTGTACCGCAAGGGTTGGTGTTGGATCCACTGCTGTTCGTCATTTTTATAAACAACCTGGATGAGGGCGTAAAAGGGTGGGTTAGTAAATTTGCAGACGACACTAAGGTCAGTGGAGTTGTGGATAGTGATGAAGGATGTTGTAGGTTACAGAGAGACATTAGAACATAGAACATAGAACATAGAAGAATACAGCGCAGTACAGGCCCTTCGGCCCTCGATGTTGCGCCGATCAAAGCCCACCTAACCTACACTAACCCACTATCCTCCATATACCTATCAAATGCCCGCTTAAATACCCATAAAGAGGGAGAGTCCACTACTGCTACTGGCAGGGCATTCCATGAACTTACGACTCGCTGAGTGAAGAACCTACCCCTAACATCAGTCCTATATCTACCCCCCCTTAATTTAAAGCTATGCCCCCTTGTAATAGCTGACTCCATACGTGGAAAAAGGTTCTCACTGTCAACCCTATCTAACCCCCTAATCATCTTGTACACCTCTATCAAATCACCCCTAAACCTTCTTTTCTCCAATGAAAACAACCCCAAGTGCCTCAGCCTTTCCTCATAGGATCTTCCTACCATACCAGGCAACATCCTGGTAAACTTCCTCTGCACCCGTTCCAGTGCCTCCACATCCTTCCTATAGTATGGCGACCAAAACTGCACACAATATTCCAGATGCGGCCGCACCAGAGTCTTATACAACTGCAGCATGACCTCAGGACTCCGGAACTCAATTCCTCTACCAATAAAAGCCAGTACGCCATATGCCTTCTTCACTGCACTATTTACCTGGGTGGCAACTTTCAGAGATCTGTGTACATGGACACCAAGATCCCTCTGCTCTTCCACACTACCAAGTAGTCTACCATTAGCCCAGTAATCCATCTTTTTATTACTCTTACCAAAGTGAATCACTTCACACTTAGCTACATTGAACTCCATTTGCCACCTTTCTGCCCAGCTCTGCAGCTTCTCTATATCCCGCTGTAACCTGCCATATCCTTCCTCCGACTTTCGTATCATCCGCAAACTTGCTCACCCAACCTTCTAACCCTTCCTCCAGGTCATTTATAAAAATGACAAACAGCAATGGTCCCAAAACAGATCCTTGCGGAACACCGCTAGTGACGGCACTCCAAGATGAACCTTTGCCATCAACTACTACCCTCTGTCTTCTTCCAGAGAGCCAATTCCTAATCCAAACCTCCAACTCACCCTCAATGCCATATCTCTGTATTTTCTGCAGTAGCCTACCATGGGGGACCTTATCAAACGCCTTACTAAAATCCATATATTCCACATCTACCGCTTTCCCCTCATCTACCTCCTTAGTCACCTTCTCAAAGAATTCAATAAGGTTTGTGAGGCACGACCTGCCCTTCACAAAACCATGCTGACTATCCTTGATCACATCATTCTTATCCAGATGTGCATAAATCCTATCCCTTACAATTCTCTCTAAGACTTTGCCCACAACAGAAGTGAGACTCACTGGCCTATAGTTACTAGGATTATCCCTACTCCCCTTCTTGAACAAGGGAACCACGTTTGCTAGCCTCCAGTCCTCTGGCACTACTCCTGTTGACAAAGAGGACACAAAAATCAAGGCCAATGGCTCTGCAATCTCCTCCCTTGCTTCCCAGAGAATCCTAGGATAAATGCCATCAGGCCCAGGGGACTTATCTATTTTCACCCTTGCCAGAATTTCCAACACCTCTTCTCTACATATCTCAAAGCCATCCATTCTACTTATTCGTGCCTCAGTATTCATATCGACAACAATGTCCTGTTCCTGAGTGAATACTGACGAAAAGTATTCATTCAGCGCCTCCCCAATCTCTTCAGCCTCCACACGCAACTTCCCATTACTATCCTTGATTGGACCTATTCCTTCCCTAGTCATTCTTTTATTCCTAACATACCTATAGAAAGCCTTAGGGTTTTCCCTAATCCTACCAACTAAGGACCTTTCATGTCCCCTCCTTGCTGCTCTTAGCTCTCTCTTCAGGTCCTTCCGGGCTACCTTATAACTCTCAATCGCCCCTATTGAACCTTCACACCTCATCTTTACAAAGGCCGCCCTCTTCCATTTAACAAGGGATTCCAACTCCTTATTAAACCACGGCTCCCTCACACGACCCTTTCCTCCCTGCCTGATAGGTACGTACTTATCAAGGACACTCAATAGTTGCTCCTTGAACAAGTTCCACATATCAATTACGCTCTTGCCTTGGAATCTACTTTTCCAATCCACACATCCTAAGTCATGCCTCAACGCATCATAATTTCCCTGCCCCCAGCTATAACTCTTGCCCTGTAGTACACACTTATCCCTCTCCATCACTAGAGTAAAAATCACCGAATTGTGGTCACTGTCCCCAAAGTGGTCACCTACCTCTAGTTCTAATACCTGGCCTGGTTCGTTACCCAGAACCAAATCCAGTATGGCCTCACCTCTTGTTGGCTTATCTACATATTGTGTCAGGAAACTCTCCTGCACACATTGCACAAACACTGACCCATCTAACGAACTTGAGCTATAGCTTTCCCAATCAATATCAGGAAAGTTAAAGTCTCCCATAACAATCACCCTATTACTGTCACTCTTCTCCTGAATCATCTTCGCAATCCTTTCTTCAACGATTCGAGGACTATTAGGAGGCCTGTAAAAGACTCCTAACAGGGTGACCTCACCTCTCCTATTCCTAACCTCAACCCAAACTACCTCAGATGGCAAATCTTCGTCCATCTTCCTTTCCACCGCTGTAATACTATCTTTGACAAGCAAAGCCACACACCCCCCTCTTTTACCCCCACCTCTGACCCTACTAAAACATTTAAACCCTGGAACCTGCAACAGCCAATCCTGTCCCTGATCTAGCCACGTCTCCGTAATAGCCACAACATCGAAGTCCCAGGTACCAACATTGATAAGCTGCAGAACTGGGCTGAGAGGTGGCAAATGGAGTTTAATGCGGACAAGTGTGAGGTGATTCACTTTGGTCGGAGTAACCGGAATGCAAAGTACTGGGCTAATGGTAAGATTCTTGGTAGTGTAGATGAGCAGAGAGATCTCAGTGTCCAGGTACAGAGATCCTTGAAAGTTGCCACCCAGGTTGACAGGGTTGTTAAGAAGGGATACAGTGTTTTAGCATTTATTAATAGAGGGATCGAGTTCCGGAACCATGAGGTTATGCTGCAGCTGTACAAAACTCTGGTGCGGCTGCACTTGGAGTATTATGTACAGTTCTGGTCACTGCGTTATAAGAAGGATATGGAAGCTTTGGAAAGGGTGCAGAGGAGATTTATGAGGATGTTGCCTGGTATGGAGGGAAGGTCTTACAAGGAAAGGCTGAGGGACTTGAGGCTGTTTTCGTTGGAGAGAAGAAGGTTGAGAGTTGACTTTATAGAGACATATAAGATAATCAGAGAGTTAGATAGGATGGACAGGGAGAGCCTTTTTCCAAATATGGTGACGGTGAGCACGAGGGGACATAGGTTTAAATTGAGGAGTGATTGATATAGGACAGATGACAGAGGTAGTTTCTTTACTCAGAGAGTAGTAAGGGTATGGAATGCTTTGCCTGCAATGGTAGTAGATTCGCCAAATTTAAGTACATTTAAGTCATCATTGGAAAAGCATATGGACGTACATGGAATAGTATAGGTTAGATGGGCTTCAGACTGGTCGGCGCAACATCGAGGGCTGAAGGGCCTGTACTGTGCTGTAATGTTCTATGTTCTATGTACCTGCTTTAACCACTTTCTCTGGCAGCCCATTCCATATACTCACCACTCTCTATGTGAAAAAGCTGCCCCTCAGTACCTTCTTAAGTCTTACCCCTCTCACCTTAAACCTATACCCACCAGTTTTCAATTCCCTATCCTGGGAAATAGAATTAGAATTAGAATCCCTACAGTGTGGAATCAGGCCCATTGGCCCAACAAGTCCACACTGACCCTCTGAAGGGTAACCCACCCAGACCCAGTCCCCTACCCTATATTTGCCCCTGACTAAAGGGCGGCACGGTGGCACAGTGGTTAGCACTGCTGCCTCACAGCGCCAGAGACCTGGGTTCAATTCCCGCCTCAGGCGACTGACTGTGTGGAGTTTGCACATTCTCCCCGTGTCTGCGTGGGTTTCCTCCGGGTGCTCCGGTTTCCTCCCACAGTCCAAAGATGTGCAGGTCAGGTGAATTGGCCATGTTAAATTGCCCGTAGTGTTAGGTAAGGGGTAGATGTAGAGGTATGGGTGGGTTGCGCTTCGGCAGGGCGGTGTGGACTTGTTGGGCCGAAGGGCCTGTTTCTACACTGTAAGTAATCTAATCTAATCTAATCTAAAGCACCTAATCTACACATCCCTGAACACTCTGGACAATTTAGTATGACCAATTCACCTAAGCTTTGGACTGTGGGAGGAAACCCATGCAGACACAGGGCAAATATGCAAATTCCACACAAAGAGTCACCCAAGGCTGGAATTGAACCCAGGCCCTGTGAGGCCCTGGTGCTGTGAGGCAGCTGTGCTAACCACTGAGCCACCATGCCAACCTTGCATGCATTCATCCTATCAATGTCCCTCATGATTTTATACACCTCAATAAGATGTAGCATTGAAGAGTAGAACCTGTACAGTAGTGAAGATGTGCCAAGAAGGTTCAGAGACCAGCACATGTCAGATACCAGTCTCCATAGACACAGGATGCATATAGCAAGTGCCCATGGAGCACCTCCAGAGATGTTAGTACCTTTGGAGGTCCTTTGGAGCAAGTGGTGACTCCCATGTCAAGCATTCTCAGTATCTAGTTTTCTGCTGGCAGAATGCATGATAGAAAGCTACATATGAATAAGGTGAGAACTGCAGTAAGTCAGGTCATAAACAAGCAATAATCTCTTAATGGGCAACTCACCACTGCTGAGTGAGAATATCACCTCGACGCCCAGAATCTTGACAAAAGCTGCAGCAAGCCGCTCCCAGCATCAAGGTAGGTACTGTTTCACTTCTCACTCTATAATGCCACTCCTTCCACTGTAACCCATACCATTCAAGCTCCTAGAAGACTCTGTTTCTCTCTCTGCGCATGCAACCAAACCTAACAAATTTCACGAGCAGCCTCTCCCCCTTTGCAAGGTCCTCCAGCATTGGCAGCTCTGTGCTTTTCTGAACTGACAGTCAGCACTTTTCACAGGAGGTGACTAATCTGAAAGTGGAGCACAAATGATGTTTGCCTTTGTGGATGATTTTAAACAGTTTTATCAAGGTAAATGACTGTGGCTCCCATCCAGCCAGTGTGTGTGTTATTACTGATAGAGAGCAGGCCAATTTATTACTAGTCAATGGAGATTAGCATTTTAACAAGCAGTAAGCGATACTATGGAAAGGTGGAAATGTGTTAATCTAGAACTATTGACTGAAGCGAAATAAATAATTATGACTGCGCAAGTAAAGAAGGATATGCAATGAGTAAATTGTGAAGGAAGTGAAGGAATAGTGATAAGATGGCTGAGACACTGAACATTAGACATTGAACATAGAATATAGAACATTAAGGCATAGTACAGGCCCTTCGGCCATCCATGTTGCACCAACCTGTGGAACCAATCTGAAGTCCATTGAGCCTACACTATTCCATTTTTCTCCATATGTTTATCTAATGACCACTTAAATGCACTTAACGTTGGCGAGTCTATTACTGTTGCAGGCAGGCCGTTCCACACCCCTGCTACTCACTGACTAAAGAACCTACCTCTGACATCTGTCCTATATCTATCACCCCTCAATTTAAAGCTATGTCCCCTCGTGTTAGCCATGTCCATGCGAGGAAAAAAGGCTGTTATTGACCACCCTATCTAATCCTCTGATTATTTTAAATGTCTCAATTAAGTCATCTCTCAAACTTCTTCTCTCTAATGAAAGCAGCGTCAAATTCCTCAGCCTTTCCTTATAAGACTTTCCCTCCACACCAGGCAACATCCTAGTAAATCACCTCTGAACCCTTTCCAAAGCTTCCACATCCTTTCTATAATGTGATGACCAGAACTGTATACAATACTCCAAGAGTGGCAGCATCAGAGTTTTGTACAGCTCCTCATTGTCCCAAAACTCGAATCCATCTACCAATAAAAGATAACAACCTTATCAACCTGGGTGGCAACTTTCAGGGATCTATGTACATGGACACCGAGATCTCTCTGCTCATCCACACTGCCAAGAGTCTTACCATTAGCCCAGTACTTTTTATTCCTGTTGCTCCTTCCAAAGTGAACCACCTCACAGTTTTCCACATTAAACTCAATTTGCCACCTCTCAGTCCAGCTCTGCAGCTTATCTATGTCCCTCTGTTACCTGCAACATCCTTTAGCACTATCCACAACTCCACTGACCTTAGTGTCATATGCAAATGTACTAATCCATCCTTCTACACCCTCATGTTGGTCATTTATTAAAAATAACAAACAGCAGTAGCCCCAAAACAGATCCTTGTGCTACACCACTAGTAACTAAACTCCAGGATGAACATTTCCCATCAACCAACACCTTCTTTCAGCTAGCCAATTTCTGATCCAAAACACTAAATCATCCTCAATCCCATGCCACCGTATCTTGTGCAATAGCTATCATGGGGAACCTTATCAAATGTCTTACTGAAATCTATATACACCACCACATCAACCGATTTACCCTCATCCACCTGTACGGTCACCTTCTCAAAGAACTCAATAAGGTTTGTGAGGCATGACCTACCCTTCACAAAACCATGTTGATTATCCCTAATCAACTTATTCCTTTCTAGATTATTATAAATCTTATCTCTCAGAACCTTTTCCAATACTTTACCCAGAACCGAATTAAGGCTCTCTGGTCTATGATTACCAGGGTTGTGTCTACTCCTCTTCTTGAACAATGGAACAACATTTACTATCCTCCAGTCTACTTGCACTATTCCTGTAGACAATGACTACATAAAGATCAAAGCTAAAGGCTCTGCAATCTCCTACCTGACTTCCCTGAGAATCTGAGGATAAATCCCATCTGGCCCAGTGGATTTACCTCTTTTCACACTTTACAGAATTGCTAAAACCTCCTTCTTATGAATCTCAATCCCATCTAGTCTAGTAGCCTGTTTTTCAGTATTTTCCTTGACAACATTATCTTTTTCCAGTGTGTATACTGATGAAAAATATTCATTTAGCATTTCCCCATCTCCTCTGACTCCACGCACAACATCCCACTACTGTCCTTGATTGGCCCTAATCTTACTCTTGCCATTCTTTTATTCCTGATGTCTTTCGGGTTTTCCTTGATCCTATCTGCCAATGACTTCTCATGTCCCCTCCCGGGTCTCTCGCTCGACCACTTCCTCCTTGCCTGACAAGGACATACTTATCAAGAGCACATAGTAGCTATTCCTTCAATAAGCTCCACATATCAATTGTGCCCATCCCCTACAGTTTCTTTCCCTATCCTATGCATCCTAAATCTTGCCTCATTGCATCATAATTGCCTTTCCCCCGCTATAAGTCTTGCCTGCGGTGTATACCTATCCCTTTTCATCAATAAAGTAAATATAACCGAATTGTGGTCACTATCACCAAAGTGCTCACCTACCTCTAAATCTATCATTTGGCCGGGTTCATTACCAGTACCAAAACAAATGTGGCTTTGCCCCTTATTGGCCTGTCTACATACTGTGTCAGGAAATCCTCCTGCATGCATTGGACAAAAACTGACCGTTTAAAGTACTCGAGCTGTAATATTTCTAGTCAATGTTTGGAAAGTTAAAGTCACTCTCGCTCCTATCAAGAATCATCTTTGCTATCATTTCCTCTACATCTCTGGAACTATTTGGAAGCCTATAGAAAGCTCCCAACAGGGTATCCTCTCCTTTCCTGTTTCTAACTTCAGCCCATGCTACCTCAGTAGACAAGTCCTCAAACGTCCCTTCTGCCACTGTAATACTGTCCTTGATTAACAATGCCGCACGTTTTCCTCTTTTACCACCTTCCCTGTTCTTAGTGAAACATCTTAATACTGGAACCTGCAACAACCATTCCTGTGCCTACTCTATCCATGTCTCTGAAGTGGCCACAACATCGCAGTCCCAGGTACCAACCCAATTGCAAGTTGCAAGTTCGCCCACCTTATTCCAGATGCTCCTGGCGTTGAAGTAGACACACTTCAAACCACCTTCCTGCTTGCTGGTGCACTCTTGCGACCTTGAAGCCTTCTTTCTGACACCTCACTACTGTCATCCTTCTGGACACTGGAACTACAATTTAGATTCCCATCCCCCTGCTGAATTAGTTTAAAACTTCCCGAAGAGCATTAGCAAATATCCACTCCTCCCCCCACCCCTGATATTGATACCCTTCTGGTTCAGTTGAAGACCATCCTGTTTGTAGAAGTCTCATTCACCCCAGAATGAGTCCCAACTATCCAGGTATCCAAAACCCTCCCTCCTGCGTCATCCCAGTAGACTCATGTTCAACTCCTCTTTCTCCCTATTCCTCGCCTCGCTAGCACGTGACACTGGTCACAAACCAGAGATAACAACTCTGTTTGTTCTAGCTCTAAGCCTCCACCCTAGCTCCCTGAATTTCTGCCTTAATTGCCCATCCCTTTTCCAACCTATGTTGTTATTGTCTATGTAACTACAACTTGGGGTTGCTCCCCCTTCCCCTCAAGGATCATGAAAACACAATCCGAGACATCACAAACCCTGGCACCTGAGAGGCAACACACCAACTGTGAGTCATTCTCGTTTCCACAGAACATCCTATCTGTCCCCCTAACTATGGAGCCCCCAATGACTAAAGCTATGCTCACCTCCCCTCATCCCTTGTGAGCAACAGGGCTGGACTCTGTGCCAGAGACCCAAACCCCAAGGCTTACCCCTGGTAAGTTGTCCCCTAAAGAGTATCCAAAATGGTACGCTTGTTATTGAGGGGAGCAGCCACAGGGGATACCTGCACTGTCTATTGGTTCCCATTCTATTCTCCTGCCTGTAACCCATCTGCCTCTTTCTTGTACCTGAGGTGTGACTACTTCCCTGTAACTCCACTCAATAACCCTCTCCGCCTCCCGAATGATCCGAAGTTCACTCAGATCCAGCTCCACTTCCCTAACATGGTTTTCGAGGAGCTGGAGTTGGGTGCACTTCCCGCAGATGAAGTCAATAGGGACACTAATGGTGACCCTTACCTCCCACATTCTACAGGAGGAACATTCAACTGCCCTCACCTCCATTCCCACAATTCTAAGTTCCCAAAGAGACTACTGAAAAAAAAATCTAGCTACCTTACTAATCCTGTGCACAGAATCTTTATCTTGGTTATATGAGGAGAATGGGCGGGACACACTACCTAACTAGTGTTTTTGGCAATACAACCACCCAAATATATTGCTTCACTTACCCAGCGGTCCGGTGTCCACTCCTGCTCAGTGTGTGTGCTGTCTATTCACGAGGTAAGTTCTTAAATCAGTGATTCACTTTCTCAGCATCCCCTGGTCATCCCTCCCACTCTTCTTGCTGCTAAATAAAAATTGCTGTCAGATCCATGACAGATCATTCTCTCCATGATCTCACCAGAAGAGCACATTGTGGTTTCGCGTTGCATCCACATCAGAGAAAATCTGACAGGAAATGTTGGTGCATCAATACAATAAGGAGGTTTCAGAAATTAAGACACGAGTGGTGGAATATTGAATTATGGTTCATCGACATAGCAGGCAAAATGACACTAGTTGCCATACCTCGAAGTGTGACGAAAGAACTTGTGATTTCAAACAAATCTGTTGGAATGTAACCTGGTGTCATGTGACATCTGCCTATAGCTATGGTCTTAAGACAATCAACAAGCACATCCAATAACTATTAACCTCTGGTACACAATGGCAGTCTTACCAATCATCACACATATTCATTAATTTTCATCCCAAATATGGTGAGTCACTGATTGGTGTTGAATTTTACAACAGATACAGTGAGAAAGCAAACCTTGGGTCTATATCAGCTGGGACACAGATCCAACTCTGTCGTGTTGGCATGAATCTGGTCCATACGCAAATTGTCTCATCAGCTAAACTGAGTGGCTTCTACAATTACAAGTAACAAGCCTTTAATGTAGTGAAAAATGCAACACATTTTGCAGAGGCTAAACAATTGATGTAAAACTATCACAGGAGGAAATGAACACTGGGAAGTGACTGAAAGTATGGTCGATGTGATAAGGTTTTAAAAAGGCTAGAGACAGGCGGGGGTGTAATTCGAGAGGGTTTGGTTTTAAACAGTGAAATGCCCATGCCAGGAGAGTGAAGTGATGCTAAAGTGAGTGAATCTGGCTTGGCTCAGTGTGTTTGATAACGTATAGGACTGGAGGTGAATTGCAGGCAGAGAGTAGTGTGACACTTCGAGACTTGTTAATGACAAGGAGGCTTTTGAATGTAATACTTCGACAGAACCGCAGCTAGACGGCACAACAGAGACAGGGCTGATGGGAAGAGAGTACCCTATGTGGGTTAGTATGGGATGATCAGCTTTGGAATTGGCTGTTGTATTTATATGGGGTGGAGCTCAGAATTACAACAGGGAAGGACATTTGAGCTAAATCCAGAATAAAGATTAACAAAGGTGTCAGTGCTGGTGCACGTGGGATTTTGCTGGAATAAATCAAACTGTGGTTTGGAAATGGATCATCTTATAGTGTCTAGCATGTGGCTGTTGACGTTCAGCTTAGTATCATTTAGAAAAACAAGATTGTGTACCATTAGAGATAATAACAGTGATTAGCTGGAGAGGATGAAATCAGGGGTTAAGATGCACAGTTTTCAGGAGGTTCTCTATATTGATGTCATGTTGGATAAGTTTGATCTTACTCGCAATATTTCAATAGATGACCAGCATTTTGGTAAAAAGTTACAAAGAAACAGACCATTCAGCCCTACAGCTCCTTGAGGAACATTCTTGATGAAGAGCTTATGCTCAAAACGTCGACTCTCCTGCTCCTCGGATGCTCCCTGACTAGCAGTGCTTTTCCAGCACCACACATTTTGACTCTGATCTCCAGCATCTGCAGTGTTCACGATCTCCCAGTTCCTTGTGAGTGTTTATGTTACTCGTAAGCTACCTCCCAACCATTTTTTTATCTCACTCTGACAACATATCCTTGTCTTCCTTCCTCTTTCATTTGTTTATCTAACTTCCCCACAACAGTATCTGTGCTACCTTATCTATTTCTTGTGATACTGAGTTCTACAGTCTAATGGCTCTGTTTGTAAATATATTCCCCTTTAGTTCCTGATCATTCGTGATCATTGTGTATGACTAAAGGCCCTTGGTCTGTTTTTGCTGACACCCAACCCCTTCTCCAAGTAGAAACATAATCCCTATATTTATTTTATTGAAAGCTTTCATCAACTTTCAGCTCTCTATTCAATCAAACTTTGGCCTTTTTCTCACTTATATGAAGAGCTCCAAAATATTCAGTCTATCCTGTCACTATTCCACCAGTTCTTATACCATGCTCAGAATGGGCTGAATGGCCTTCAGGTGCACTATCGCAATTCCAAAATTCTCAGCATTTGAAACAGGTTTTGAATTTCTCTGACCCCCCTAAATTATGGCATGGTGGTTTCCAGCCTTGGGCGACTGTCTGTGTGGAGTTTGCACATTCCATCCATACCTGTGTGGGTTTCCTTCGGGTGCTCCAGTTTCCTCCCACAGTCCAAAGGTGTGCAGCTTAGGTGAATTGGCCATGCTAAGTTGCTCATAGTGTTCAGAAATGTGTAGGTTAGGTGCATTAGTCAGGGATAAAATGTAGACTAATAGGATAGGGGAATGGGTCTGGGTAGGATACTCTTTGGAGAGTTGGTATGGACTTATTGGACCAAATGAACTGCTTCCACATTGCAGTGACCCTATGGTTCTAAATCTCATATATAACATGGGGTGACATAGTACAGTGGTAATGTTATTGTGATAGCAACCCAGAACTAATAGGCTTGGGAGATAGGATTAAACCCTGAGGTGCAGATTTAAAATTCAGAATTGAACAAGAAAAAATAAAGCAGGTCTAACTGACCCTGTAACCACTGTCAATCATCACAAAAACACGTGGTTAATTATTGCCCTTTATGAAGGAAACTCTCCATCCTTACCTTGTCTGATCTCCAACTGACTTCAGACTTATGGTTGCCTCTGAGAAATTAGGGATGGGCAGTAAATAATGGCATAGCCAGCAATGCCCACATCCCATAAATTAATGTTTTAAATACTGCATCACTTGCTTAACATCACTATGGGGAAATGATATGGGGAGGAGGATGTTAGGAGATTACAGGGTGATCTGGACAGGTTAGGTGAGTGGACAGGTGCATGGCAGATGCAGTTTAATGTGGATAAATGTGTGGTTATCCACTTTGGTGGCAGGAACAGGAAGGCAGATTTCTGCCTAAATGAAGTCAAGTTAAGTAAAGGGGCAGTACAACAAGATCTAGGTGTTCTTGTACATCAGTCAATGAAAGAAAGCATGCAGGTACAGCAGGCAGTGAAGAAAGCTAATAGTATGCTGGCCTTCATAACAAGAGGAATTGAGTATAGAAGCAAAGAGGTCCTTCTGCAGCTGTAGAGGGCCCTGGTGAGACTGCACCTGGAATATTGTGTGCAGTTTTGGTCTCCAAATTTGAGGAAAGACATTCTGGCTATTGAGGGAGTACAGCGTAGATTCATGAGGTCAATTCCTGGAATGGCAGGACTATCTTACACTGAAAGATTAGAGCGACTGACCTTGTGTACACTTGAGTTTTGAAGGCTGAGAGCGGATCTGATTGAGACGTATAAGATTATTAAAGGATTGGACACCCTGGAGGCAGGAAGCATGTTTCCGCTGATGGGTGAGTCCCGCACCAGAGGACACAGTTTAAAAATAAGGGGTAGGCCATTTAGAACAGAGTTGAGGAGAAACTTCTTCACCCAGAGAGTGGTGGGTGTGTGGAATGCTCTGCCCCAGAAGGCTGTGGAGGCCAAGTCTCTGGATACTTTCAAGAAAGAGTTGGATAGAGCTCTTAAGGATAGTGGAATCAATGGTTATGGGGATAAGGCAGGAACAGGATACTGATTGAGGATGATCAGCCATGATCATAATGAATGGTGGTGCTGGCTCGAAGGGCAGAATGGCCTACTCCTGCACCTATTGTCTATTGTCTATTATGATTGCAATGCTGTTTGTAGAATATTTCTGTCATAATGGCAACCATGATTCAGTTTTTAAAGGACTTCATTGGCTACAAAGAGTGCCTTGAGGTTGTGGAAGATGCAAGTCTTTGCTTTCCAGCAAGTTGCATTAAAAGTCTTCAATAGTTTGAATTATGCACCCGATTTCCAGCAGAATTATCATTCCCATGTCTCTTTCAGTACTTTAAATGTAACGTCAACCAAGTAGAACAGGCAATACAGGATTACTCACCACTCCAGAAGAGGATCCCTGCACTATCAGGTTACTCCAGGATCGCTGCAGATCAGCTCCTATTACAGTCCTGTTGCATTTAAGTTCAGTCTTCACAGTGCGTCTGAACAAGAGAGGAAGCAAAGAGTATATGAGACCCAGTAAGAGGAAATAGATGTGATGCTTCTGGTGAGTATTATGTGATCCTACCTACAAACTGTCCCTGTGCAGTGACACAAAGATCAATGCTTTCTGGGTGAAAGGGTTGAGAACAAGAGCAAAGCTATTGAAAGTATCTGACAACGGGCTTAATGTTGTTGTGAGGAAAAGCAGTTTCATGTTATAGCCTTGGTTTCAATCTGGGATGTATTGCTGAGAGGATGGCAACGTAGATTCAATCTTAAACTCTCTTTCAAAGGGAATTGAATATAGACCTGAGGGTAAAAATAACACTAGTCTCAGATTCACTTCTCACTACAGACTGTGAAATTCAATCATACTGTGATCATCCCTTGCTATACGTTCCTGTGTCGCTGTGTCTCATTGCACAGAACCAAATCTAAAATATCCTACTAGAGTTTTCTAGTCGGCTCTAGAACATGCTGCTCTGTAAGATTGACCCAAAGTATCTTCTGAGCTCATTTTCTAGGCTATCTTCATCAAATTGATTTAACCAGTCTTAATGCAGATTCAAACCACCTTGATCATTACAAAACCTATCTTCAAGCCACAACATTTCCTTCCTGGATATCCCATCTTCAGTATAGTTACTGTTTTGTCACCTATCAACTCTTCCAATAAATGACTTTGTATTTTTGCTTTATCTTGCTGCCACCCACATTGATTCTACATCTTGATTTTTAGAACTAAGGTTATCTTTCATTGTCAAGAACCAAAACAGAAATTGCTTGAAAATCTCAGCAGGTCTGGCAACACCTGTAGAGAGAAATCAGAGTTCATGTTTTGGGTCGAGCGACCCTTCCTCAGAACCAATCATCCAGCATCAGCAGTTCTTTTGGTTTTTATCTTCCATTATTATGTTAACATCATCCTTAATTAACAGAGCCACCCCATCAATGTCTCTGTCTTCTGAACTTTCCAAAATCCTTGAATATTTAGGTTCCAGCGTTTATCACTGGCATTCATGTGTCTATAGTGGTGATCAGTTTAGATATATTTATTTCTATTTAGGTTATTACATTATATTGCCTACAGTGTGGAAACAGGCCCTTCGGCCCAACAAGTTCACACTGACCCTCCGAAGAGAAACCCATCCCCCTATATTTACCACTGACTAATCCACCTAACACTACGGGCAATTTAGCATGGCCAATTCACCTGACCTGCACATCTTTGGACTGCGGGAGAAAACCGGAGCACCCAGAGGAAAACAACGCAGACACGAGGAGAATTTGCAAACATCACACAGACAGTTGCCCGAGGCGGGAATTGAACCCGGGTCCCTGCCGCTGTGAGCCACCGTACTGCCCCTATCAATTTGTCTGTTTGCGTTTACAAATTTTAAACCCGCTCAGGCCATATCTGCTGGTACATTCTTAAGTTTATATGCTGTATTTGCACACTCTGTTAACATTATTGTTTTTTCTACCTTGCTCTGTCAGACTGGCTTTTCCCTTTAATCTACCACATTTTCCTTCATGTGATCTCTCTCCATCCCCTCCTGCCCACTATTTAGTTTTATTTCATTTTGCTTTTACTTTAGTTTTAATGGCTCATCAAAAAGATAGCAACTCCAAAAGTGCAATTTTCCTTCAATACTACCCTGGAATGTCAGTCTCTTGTGTTTTGAGTCCTGAGGTGAGACTTAAGCAGCACGGTGGCTCAGTGGTTAGCACTGCTGGCTCACAGCACCAGGGACCCAGGTTCAATTCCACCAATGGGTGACTGTCTGTGTGGAGTTTGCATATTTTCCCCGTGTCTGCATGGATTTCCTTCAGGTGCTCCTGTTTCCTCCCACAGTCTAAAGATGTGCAGGTTAGATGGATTGGCCATGCTAAATTGCCCATAATGTCCGGAGATGTGATGGTTAGGTGCAAAGTCAGGGGAAATGTAGAATGGTGGGGGAATGGGTCTGGGTGGAATACTCTTCGGAGGGTAGGGTTGAGCTGAATGGCCTGTTTCCACACTGTTGGGATTGTATGAAACTAAGCCTGGAACCTTGTGATGCAGAAGTGATGTTATATTATCTTAGATATGGCTGCAAGAAAATCAAAGGCTTGGGAAGGAAAGAAGGTATTCCCACTGACGGGAAATCTAGAAGCAGGAGGATTAAAATTGGAGAAAAAAAAACAAAAAAATGGCAGATGCTGGAAATCTGAAATGCACCTTCAGAAGACGAGTCATTGGGCCTGAACTCTTAACTCTGATTCCTATCTACAGATGCTGAGGACTTGCTGAGTTTCTCCAGCAGTTTCTGATTTTGTTTGGCTCAAAATTAGAGCTAGGCTTTTTAAGAATGATGCCAGGTGACAATTGTTCACACAAAAAATAGTGAAAATCTCAATCTCTGTCTCCCCTAAAAAGCTGGTGTACTGGGAATTGAGGTCCCAGACTTGCATTTGTCAAGTTTCAATAGCTTGGATCACTCCACACAATATCAAGAAACTGTTTACTTGAGACTTTCACAAGGACATTGGATGATTATTTGGATGGAAACAAGGATATTGGGGAAAAGCAGAAGATTGGTAGTAGATAATGATGCTCATTTGAAGAGCTGGTTCAAACGTAATGGACCAAATGGCCTCTTTCTGCACCATAACACTTTGTGATTCTGTGAAATGGCTGAAGATGATGGATACAATGGAGGCTATGGGCACTTGAAACATTTTGGCAATGGCACTGAAGACTTGCAGTGCAAAGTCAGCTAAGTCCCTAGCCAAATGGCTCCAATGTAGTTGCAAAATTGACATCTAAGCATCAATGCGTAAAATTTGTAAAGCATCCAGCTACGCTGTACCCACAAAAAGCAGGACAAATCCAATCCAGCCAACTGCTGACACATCAGTCTACTCTCAATTGCTCCATATGAGCACGAAGGCATTTGAAAATATAAATACTAAGTAGTGATCATATTGAATGCTCCTCGTCTCTACATTTCCATGTAAAAACGTCAGCTGCATTGATGGTATAATTTGCAACTGTAGGAGAAAAAATTAGATCTTTGAAGGAGTGAGACCAAACACGCTTTAGTGTCTCCAAAATAATGCCCAACATATCAATGTAAATGGTTGTTAGCTTCAAGAAATTATATCTTGTTAAACACAAAAAGGCTCTTTATTTTAAATCTTACCACATTTTTGCAAAGTGTAATTTTTTTCATTGAGTTTCATGGAGGCTTTCTCCCTGTGCGGTCTAGATTTTCTTCTACGTTCATCCTAAACTCACCTTAATACCTATCTACCACACCACCATGGTACTCCTCACATCCGATGTTAGCTCAGTTCTACCAAATGCAAGAACTGGAAGAACTCGGCACTGCCAGGATATCCACATTGATCCCAGAAAAAACATTGGCATTCTGAAGCTGCCCTGCGTGTTTTGTGGCATTTGGTGTTGAGATGCAGAGAAGGGAAAACTTCACTTCTTCACCAGAGGCTCTCACTGATTATGTTATCTAGCCATGGTGACGAAATGTCTGAAACCAAATCTTCCAGCTCAGTGACCTAACTTACATGCTTAAGGGGAAACTGTTACCAAAGTGTAGATGGTGCAGAGGAGTGCAGTCCACACCTCCACAGGACCAGCAGCAAGGACATGAGAACAGACCATGCCAACCTGGTCCAAGATTGCCAACTGTGTCAGTATAATGTAAGGGGTCATCAATACTGCTCTCAAACAGCAAGCAGCTCACAGGTCTTCAATTTTGGTTGAACCAATGACAGTCAGCTCCTGATCTCATTACAGTCCTGGTCCAAACTAAATAATTGAACTTCAGATGTGAGGTGAGAGCTATTGGCCCTGGCATCTAAGCAATATCTGTCTGAGTAGAGCATCAAGGAGACCTAGCAAAACTGGAGTCAATGGGAATCAGGGGTGAACTCTCTGTAGGTTTTCATTACCAACCTAAAGAGGATGATGGATTGTTGGAGGTCAACCAACCTATTTTCAGTACATCACTTCAGGAATGTTTTATCCACTGCATTCAAAATATCATGCCTCACCAATGATACACATCCATAAGTGTGTCATCTGCAAATCTCTCTGCCAAGCCAACCAGACTCCTTCAACACCATCTTCGAAACCCAGAATCTCTGCCATTGAAAAGGGCAAGGGCAGCAGATACATGGGAACCTGCGAGTTCCCTTCCAAGCCACCCACTGTCCTGACTTGGAAATATATTACCGTTCCTTCACTGTCACTGGGTTAAAATCCTAGAACACCCTTCCAACCAATACTCGGAGAGTTCCTACACTTGAAGGACTGCAGCAGTTAAAGAAACCAGTGTGCCAAGTCCTTCTGAAGGGTCATCAGGTATGGTCAATACATGTTGGCCAAACCAGCGAGACCCACGTGCTATGAATCAATAAAATTAATTTGTAACTTTAAGAGCTGCGATTGAGACAATTTTATTAGGCAAGTCTATTACAGGTCAAAGGTGAGTAAATGAAGTTGAGATTCAGATCTGAAGTGATCGAAATGATGAAGTGGACTTGTATGAGTAAATAGCTTCCTATGATCCTGAAAACCCGGGCATTTTTTTAGCCCAGATTTAGGTCATTGTTGATCTTTCCAAACTTAAGTTTTCAAACTTAATTCGACCAACTTTATTTACTTTGACAAAGCACTCTTAAAAACTGTGGACAGAAATAGGAAGGAAATGGCCTCAAGAGATTCAACTGATAGACAGAAAGATGAAAAAAAAATCCAACTGTATCTCATTGCTGACAAGAATACAATCTGTTTTCTGTTAATGAATGTAATTTCTGAGTGCAAAGCTGCTTTAAAAAGATTTTTCATTAATCACCTATCTTCGGTAGATCAAAATTGTGCTGTATTGTCCCCATGGAAGGATCAAGTGGCTCTGCTCAGTGCAGAATAGGTTCAGCTGAGGGGCTTGAACGTCTTTTCACCAAATCCCTTTGATCACATTATGAGTTGCTAACACAGCTCCTATGTACTAAACCTAACTTTGTTTGGGAATATGTCAGACATTGCAAGTGATTAAAAGAGCCCAGCAGATAGGAGGAAAGAATCCCCGTGTCTGCGTGGGTTTCCTCCGGGTGCTCCGGTTTCCTCCCACAGTCCAAAAATGTGCAGGTCAGGTGAATTGGCCATGCTAAATTGCCCATAGTGTTAGGTGAAGGGGTAAATGTAGGAGAATGGGTCTGTGTGGGTTACGCTTCGGCGGGTCGGTGTGGACTTGTTGGGCCGAAGGGCCTGTTTCCACACTGTAGGGAATCTAATCTAATAGATTAGATTTTTTTTTCATTTGAGTGGGAGCAGCAGCCGAGGAAAAGCGAACCCGGGAGACTACAGCTAAGGTAAGACAGTTTGTTTCAAAATTACTTACCTGTAGCGGGCAGCGGTGTTTTTTTTTTCTCTCTCTTCACAAAAAGAGCGGGAGCAGAAGAGGAAGTGACGGCAAACTGAGGGGCAGCCGGGAAGGAGAACAGTGAGTATAAATACTCACCCTTTAATCACCAACGGTCATTTGAGTGGGAGCAGCGGCTGAGGAAAAACGAACCCGGGAGACTACAGCTAAGGTAAGACAGTTTGTTTCAAAATTACTTACCTGTAGCGGGCAGCGGAAGTGAGGTTGGAGCGCATAGCTGGGCGGGAAGGTAAGTGATTAGTATTTGAGTGGGTGTGTTCTAGACCCCAGGTCCTACTTTTGTAGGGCCTCCCTCCCACCCTCCTCCTCTAACCTAACTTTAAAGTCCACAGGTTATTGACTCAGTGTTCTTGTTTTTGGAGACAAAGTGTACAGTCATGGCAGCGCAGGCGGTGGAATGTTCCTCCTGCAGGATGTTTGAGGTAGGGGTGACCACCGATACTCCTGCCGACTTCGTCTGCAGGAAATGCAGTCAGATCCTGATCCTCACCGAACGAGTTAGGGAACTGGAACTGGAGCTGGATGAGCTGAGGATTATTCGAGAGGCTGAGACGGTGATCGATAGAAGCTACAGAGACATAGTTACGCCGGAGAACAGAGGTAGCTGGGTAACAGTTAGAGGTGGGAAGGGGAAGAAGCAGGCAGTGCAGGGTTCCCCTGTGGTCGTTCCCCTAAAAAATAAGTATACAGCTTTAGAAACTGTTGGGGGGGACAGCCTTGCAGGTGTAAGCTGCAGTGAAGGGGTCTGTGGCTCTGAGACTCAGAAGGGAAAGGGGGAGAAGAGGAGAGCGCTAGTTATAGGGGACTCTCTAGTTAGAGGGACGGACAGGCGGTTCTGTGGACAAGGGCGAGACTCTCGGATGGTTTGTTGCCTCCCGGGTGCTAGGGTCCAAGACGTCTCGGACCGTGTCTTCAGAATCCTTAAGGGGGAGGGTGTGCAGCCAGAAGTCGTGGTACACATTGGCACCAACGACATAGGTAGGAAGAGGGGTGGGGAGGTCATTCAAGAGCTCAAGGAGTTAGGCTGGAAGCTAAAAGCTAGGACAGACAGAGTCGTCATCTCTGGGTTGTTGCCGGTGCCACGTGACAGAGAGGCAAAGAATAGGGAGAGAGTGCAGTTGAACACGTGGCTTCAAGGATGGTGTAGGAGGGAGGGCTTCAGATATTTGGACAATTGGACTGCATTCTGGGGAAGGTGGGACCTGTATAAACAGGACGGGTTGCACCTGAACCAGAAGGGCACCAATATCCTGGGGGGTAGGTTTGCTAGCACTCTTCGGGGGGGTTTAAACTAATTTGGCAGGGGGATGGGATCCGGACTTGTAGTCCAGCAAGTAAGCTAGCTGTGTGTCAGGATGCCCAAGACTGTAGGGAGGCTGTGGAGAAGGTAGCACTGAAAGGGACTACTTGCGGACACAGAGATGGGCTCAAGTGCGTATACTTCAACGCAAGGAGTATCAGAAATAAGGTGGGTGAACTTAAGGCGTGGATCGGTACCTGGGACTACGATGTTGTGGCCATCACGGAAACATGGATAGATGAGGGACAGGAATGGCTATTGGAGTTTCCTGGTTACAGATGTTTCGGTAAGATTAGGGAGGGTGGTAAAAAAGGAGGGGGGGTGGCATTGCTAATTAGAAATGGTATAACGGCTGCAGAAAGGAAGTTTGAGGGGGATCTGCCTCTGGAGGTAGTATGGGCTGAAGTCAGAAATAGGAAAGGTGCAGTCACCTTGTTGGGTGTTTATTATAGGCCCCCCAATAGCAGCAGAGATGTGGAGAAACAGATTGGGAAACAGATTTTGGAAAGGTGCAGAAGCCACAGGGTCGTAGTCATGGGCGACTTCAACTTCCCAAATATCGATTGGAAGCTCTTTCGATCAAGTAGATTGGATGGGGCGGTGTTTGTGCAGTGTGTCCAGGAAGCTTTTCTAATGCAGTATGTAGAGTGTCCAACCAGAGGGGAGGCCATATTGGATTTGGTACTCGGTAACGAACCGGGACAAGTGGTGGGCTTGTTAGTGGGTGAACATTTTGGTGATGGTGACCACAATTCTGTGACTTTCACCTTGGCTATGGAGAGAGATAGGTGCGCACAACAAGGAAGATTTTACAATTGGGGGAAGGGAAATTACAATGCTGTAAGACAGGATTTGAGGAGCATACGTTGGGAGCATAGGCTGTCAGGGAAGGATGTGGTGGAAATGTGGAAGTTTTTCAAGGAGCAGATACGACGTGTCCTTGATATGTATGTACCGATCAGGCAGGAAAGAAATGGTCGTGTGAGGGAGCCTTGGTTGACGAGGGAAGTTGAATGTCTAGTAAAGAGGAAGAAGGAGGCTTACATAAGGTTGAGGAAACAGGGTTCAGACAGAGCAGTGGAGGGATACAGGATAGCCAGAAGGGACCTGAAGAAAGGGATTAGGAGAGCTAAGAGAGGGCATGAAAAATCCTTGGCGGATAGGATCAAGGATAACCCCAAGGCATTCTATGCGTATGTGAGAAACCTGAGAATGACGAGAATGAGGGTAGGTCCGATCAAGGACAGTAGTGGGAGACTGTGTATTGAGTCGGAGGAGATAGGAGAGGTCTTGAACAAGTACTTCTCTTCAGTATTTACGAACGAGAGGGACCGTATTGTTGAAGAGGAGAGTGTGAAACGGACTGATAAGCTAGAAGAGATACCTGTTAGGAAGGAAGATGTGTTGGACATTTTGAACAACTTGAGGATAGACAAGTCCCCCGGGCCTGACGGGATATATCTAGGATTATGTGGGAAGCAAGAGAGGAAATTGCAGTACCGTTGGCAATGATCTTCTCGTCTTCACTGGCAACGGGGGTGGTACCAGGGGACTGGAGAGTAGCGAATGTTGTGCCCCTGTTCAAAAAAGGGAATAGGGATAACCTCGGGAATTACAGGCCAGTTAGTCTTACTTCTGTGGTAGTCAAAGTAATGGAAAGGGTACTGAGGGATAGGATTTACGAGTATCTGGAAAGACACTGCTTGATTAGGGACAGCCAGCACGGATTTGTGAAGGGTAGGTCTTGCCTTACAAGTCTTATTGAATTCTTCGAGGAGGTGACCAAGCATGTGGATGAGGGTAGAGCAGTGGATGTAGTGTACATGGATTTTAGTAAGGCATTTGATAAGGTTCCCCATGGTAGGCTTATGCGGAAAGTCAGGAGGCATGGGATAGAGGGAAATTTGGCCAATTGGATAGAAAACTGGCTAACCGGTCGAAGGCAGAGAGTGGTGGTAGATGGTAAATATTCAGCCTGGAGCCCAGTTACAAGTGGAGTTCCGCAGGGATCAGTTCTGGGTCCTCTGCTGTTTGTAATTTTTATTAATGACTTAGATGAGGGAGTCGAAGGGTGGGTCAGTAAATTTGCAGATGATACGAAGATAGGTGGAGTTGTGGACAGTGAGGAGGGCTGTTGTCGGCTGCAGAGGGACTTAGATATGATGCAGAGCTGGGCTGAGGAGTGGCAGATGGAGTTCAACCCTGCCAAGTGTGAGGTTGTCCATTTTGGAAGAACAAATAAGAATGTGGAATACAGGGTTAATGGTAGGGTTCTTAGTCAGGTGGAGGAACAGAGGGATCTTGGGGTCTATGTACATAAATCTTTGAAGGTTGCCACTCAGGTGGATAGAGTTTGTAAGAAGGCCTATGGAGTATTATCGTTCATTAGCAGAGGGATTGAATTCAAGAGTCGTGAAGTGACGTTGCAGCTGTACAGGACTTTGGTTAGGCCACAGTTGGAGTACTGTGTGCAGTTCTGGTCGCCTCACTTTAGGAAAGATGTGGAAGCTTTGGAGAGGGTGCAGAGACGATTTACCAGGATGTTGCCTGGAATGGAGAGTAGGTCGTACGAGGATAGGTTGAGAGTTCTCGGCCTTTTCTCGTTGGAACGGCGAAGGATGAGGGGTGACTTGATAGAGGTTTATAAGATGATCAGAGGAATAGATAGAGTAGACAGTCAGAAACTTTTTCCCCGGGTACAACAGAGTGTTACAAGGGGACATAAATTTAAGGTGAAGGGTGGAAGGTATAGGGGAGATGTCAGGGGTGGGTTCTTTACCCAGAGAGTGGTGGGGGCATGGAATGCGCTGCCCGTGGGAGTGGTAGAGTCAGGATCATTGGCGACCTTTAAGCGGCATTTGGATAGGTACATGGATGGGTGCTTAATCTAGTTTAGAAGTTCGGCACAACATCGTGGGCCGAAGGGCCTGTTCTGTGCTGTATTGTTCTATGTTCTATGTTCTCGATAATTTAACATGCTAATTTTCACAGAAATAGTGAGGTCTTAAACTCGTATGGCAGGTGGATATGTAGGCTTAGATGGGTCATAATTTGGAGATGCCAGTATTGGACTGGGGTGTACAAAGTAAAAATCACACAATACCAGGTTATAGTCCAACAGGTTTATTTGGAAGCATAGCTTTTGGAGCGCTGCTCCTTCATCAGGTGGTTGTGAAGTATAAGATTGTAAGATGAAGAATTTAGAACAAAAGTTTACAGTGTGATATAACTGAGATTATATTTTGAAAAGGACCTGGATTGTTTGGTAAGTCTCTCATCTTTTGGAATGAACATGCTGGTTTCAGGTTCTATCAGATGTAAATCGCAGAACTTTTTTAAAAGTTACATTCTCAAGTGAACTTTAATGATTGGTGTCATGTCGGCCCAGGCAATGTATTTAATGTGTGAGCTGTCCTGTGTGAGACTGTCTGTGCCACAATGGTCAGACTGATTCTAATCAGAATTCTGCAAATAAAGAGGGGTGGGCAGCAGTACTGGTTTAAGAATTGATTAAAGTTGTGAGAAGGGAAGACATATTCAACATGTTGACAAATATAGCTTTATGAATTGAGGTTAGGAACTAAGAAGTGTCAATCACACAACTCGAAACACACTTCAGACCTCCAAATAGTGAGAGGGGGGTAGAATAACATATATGTAAACAAATATTTGCCTGTAGAAATAAAAGGGCAATAATAGGAGGAGACTGTAATTATAGGAGAAACTGCAGATGCTGGAGATCAGAGCTGAAAATGTGTTGCTGGAAAAGCGCAGCAGGTCAGGCAGCATCCAAGGAACAGGAGAATCGACGTTTCGGGCATGAGCCCTTCTTCAGGAATGATTCCTGAAGAAAAATGTCGATTCCCCTGCTCCTTGGATGCTGCCTGACCTGCTGCGCTTTTCCAGCAACACATTTTCAGCCGAGACTGTAATTATCCCAATATCAAATGAGTTTCAAACAATGTAAGGGGCAAGGAAAGTGAAACAATAAAATACTGTACCAGAGTTTAAAAAAAACAATATGTGACAAGCCCCATGAGATATGATGAAATTCTAGCTTTAGTTTTTGGGAAATGAAGATGAGCAAGTGTGTGAACTGACGGTGGGTGACCATATCGGAGATAACGTCTACAATCTGGTTCGATTTAGTGTTATTATGGGAAAGGATTGAGATAAATCAGGAGCAAAACTTTTTAATTGAGTGGCGGAAGGGGCATATTGTACAAAACTGAAAAATTGATTTGGCTGAGCTGACTGGACAGGACTGCTAAAGAACAAATCTGCGGTAAAACCAATAGGAGGCGCTAAAAGGTGAGATCATAAGGACACAAAGCAGACGTGTTGCCTCCAAAAATAAGAATGGTACTGGCAAATATAGACCCCCATGGTTGCCTAGAAGGAAGATTACACAGAAAAAGAAAGCTTGTGATAGTCACAAAAACTCAACACTGCAGATTGACTTGAGGAATTTAGAAAGTAGAGGACTTGATTCATTCGCAGGATGAGGGCATCACTGGTTAGGCCAACATTTATTACGCATCACTAAGAGGGCAGTTGAAGACTCAGCCACATTACTGTGGGTCTGGAGTCACATGTAGGTTAGTCCAGAAAAGGATGACAGTTTCCTTCCCTCAAGGATATGAGTAAACCAGATGAGTTTTCCCTTGCAATCAGTTTATGGTCATTCAACTCTTACATCCAGAGTTTTATTGAATTCAAATTCCACCATCTGCAGTAATGAGAGTTGCATCTAGGTGCCCAGGACACTGCCTTGGTCTCAGGATTAATAGTTTAGAATTAAACCACTAGGCCATTGACTCCCAGGATTAAGTTAAAAAAGTAAGGAAATCAAAGAAAGGGCATGAAAAGATATTAGCAAGCAAGATAACAGCAAGCCCAGTGTTTAAAGACCAAAAGTATAGCTATGGACAAAGTGTGACCTATTAGAAACGAAGAAAGGAACTTGCATGAAAATGCAGAGGATATGGAAGAATTTTAAATGAGCTTTTCATCTCCACGTTCACAAAGGATGATGTGGATAAAGTAATTCAAAAGGCACACTGTGAAATAGTGGACAAAATACTCATAATGAGTGAGTTTATGGGCAGCACGGTAGCTCAGTGGTTAGCACTGCTGCCTCACAGCGCCAGGGACCCAGGTTTGATTCCCACCTCGGGCGACTTTCTGCTTGGAGTTTGCACATTCTCCCCGTATCTGTGTGGATTTCCTCCAGGTGCTCCAGTCTCCTCCTGCATTTCCAAAGATGTGCAGGTCAGGTGGATTGACCATGCTAAATTGCCCAAATGTGTTAGGTGCCTTAGTCAGGGGTAGGGTAGTGGGATGGATCTGGGTGGGTTGCTCTTCGGAGGGTCGGTGTGGACTTGTTGGGCTGAAGGACCTATTTCAATACTGTAGGGAATCTAAACTAATCTAAAAAAAAGTGTTTGAGGAATTGAAATCCTTGAAAGTGATAAGCCTTGAAAGGAGATACCAAACAATTATAGGCCAGTTAGTCTTCCTTTGGTTGTGGTCTAGTTGTTAGTATCTTGGAAAATCAGATAAAATGTCACTTAGAAAGGCATGGACTAGAAAGGAATCAACAATAAGGCAGTAGTAAGGAAAGGTCATGCATTATAAATTGATTGAGTTCTTTGAAGACGTGACAAGGAAGACCGTTGAAGGTACTGCAGTGGATATTGTCTACATGGTTGTTGGTAAGGCATTTGAAAAGGTGGCAGACTGGTCAAAAAAGTAAAATCTCATGGGATACAGGGTAATGTGTTGAATTAGATCCAAAGTTGGCTTAGTAACAGGAAACAAAGAGTATTGGTCGATGCTTGAGAATGAAATGTTGTGTCTGTGGTGATTGTAACAAGGTCAGCCAGGTGGACCTCATATATTTGAGTTCCCTGATTGGGCTTTAATCTGGTCCTTTCAGAGATCCGTGGATGACAGATATAAACAGTAGTGTCAAAGGTTCTGTTCACTCTGAGAGTTGGCTCTGAGGGAGCTGGAGCTGTGTCAAGAACTCTCCATGTGTAAATAAAGGGTGACTTGGTGACAGGATACCAGCCTCTGTGGAGTTATTTCAGTTTGAAGTGGGGTATTAGAGGCTCAGTGTTGGGACCCCTGCAGTTTGTTTTATACATTAACATTTTGAATTTGAATGTTGGGGTACAATTGGAAAATTTACAGACGACACAAAAACACGCTGTCTCAAGGATTGTGTAGGGGATAGCTGTAGGCTCCAAATTATACAGATTTAAGTTAAAAATCACGCCACACCAGGGTATAGTCTGACAGGTTTACTTGGGAGCACTAGCTTTCGGAGTACTGCTCCTTCATCAAGTATAAGATTGTAAGACACAGAATGCATAGCAAAAGTTTACATTGTGATGGAATTGAAATTATATATTGAAAAAGACCTGGATTGTTTGTTAAGTCTCTCATTTTTTAAAATGAGCATGTTGGTTTCAGTTCTTTCATATGTAAATAGCAGAGCATTTAAAAGTTACATTCTCAAATTAACTTTCACTGTTGGTGACATGTCGGCCCAGATAACACATTTAAGGTGCAATTATACAGATCGATTGGTGGATGGGTACTAACTCTGAAAATTGTGAGGTAATGCATTTGTCAAGGTCAAACAGTGAAAGGCAATACACAATAAATAGGAATATACTGAGAGGGGCAGCTGAAATGATTGATCTTGGTATACAAGTGCACACGTCCCTCAAGATAGCACTACAAGTAGATAAGGTTGTAAAGAAGGCATGTGTATTGCTACCGTTCACTGGCAGAGGTGTAGAATATAAAAGCCATGATATAATAATGAAATTGTCTAAAACACAGGTGAGGGCACAAATGGAGTGTTGTGTACAATTCTGACCACCACATTATAGAGAGGACGTAACTGCACTTGAGAGATTGCAGAATAGATTTACTAGGCTGTTGCCAGGGCTGAAGAATTGCAACAATGAGGTGATATTGGAGAGGTTTGAGTTTTATCCTTTGAACAGAGAAGGCTGAGGAGTGACATGATTGTGGCGTACACAATTGTGAAGGGGGGAGATAGGGTTGACAGGAGAGACCTGTTTCACTTGGCAGTTAAGGATGGAGAACAAATGCAGGCCTTCCCAGAGAACTTTACATTTCAGGAAAGAATATTAAAAAAGAGAAGATGTGACTACAACATTACAATGAATAGCATGTAAAAGTTTACGTTTTTTCCTAGTAAATTAATTGATATATTACAAGTTGACTGTACTTCAAAAAGCACTTCATTCATTGTAAAGTATCTTGAGATGGTCCAAGATCAAGATCTAAATGCAAGTTCTATTCTTTATTTCACACAATACATCAGAACACCCTAAGAGTCATTAAAGGAGCCAAATAGCATTGCCATTGTCAATCATTGACAGTAACCATAGAAATGGCAACTAAATGTTCCTGTTAGTGTTAATTTGCTTTTTTCAAATTATCAGGTTCACTAATTCAGACCCATGGAAGTGCAAATAATGATCCTGCTCCCCACTTACTGAATGAGCAGATGCATAATGACATTCATTTGGAGTAAAAGTTGAAAATCACAGTGAAATAATGGCTGTTTGGTCTGACATATTACACAGAAGTACTTTATTTGTTTGTAAAAGAATGAATCATCAACCCATAGAATCCTAAGGACAGGAATAAGCTGTTCACTCCCTCAAGCCTGTTCCTCCATTCAGTGAGATCATGGTTGATATATTACACACACACATGCATAAATATATATAGAAATATATATGTCTGGTTCCATATCTTTTAATATTCTTGTCAGCAACAATCTATCCATTTCAATTTATTCCGCATCTATCTCGCTACATACCCTAAAAGTCCTAAATATTTCGAAAAGGTCACCCCTCATTCTTCTAAATTACTACTCAACCTTTCCTCATAACACTGTCCCTCCATTCCTGGTATTAGCTTGGTCAACCTGCTTTGGCTGCCTCTACTGCCATTATATTTTTTCCTGAGATAAGGAGCCCAAAACTGTACGCAGTATTCCAACTGTGGTCTGTCTACTCACTTGTATAGTTTTAGGAAAATGTTCCCAACTTTTATACTCCATCCCCTTTGAAATAAAAGCCAACATTCCAATTGCCTTCCCTATTACTCACTGCACTTGGATGCTAGCTTTTCAATGAATGAATGAATGATTTCCTTGTCACATGTATTTTACAGTAAGAAAAACAGTAAAATTCAATGTAAAGCTTTGCCACTGTTGCCACGAGCTGGCACCATTTTGAATAATTTTAAGAATAAGAAAAAAGATAGAACTCAAAACAAGTCCATCTGTCTTGAACCAGTTCATCATCAATGGCAACTGCACCGCCATGCCTCCTCCAATGTCTCGCTGCCATCTTGTGACTCACGGATGAGTACTCCCAAATCCCTTCTGCACTTTCTGCAATGTTTCTCCATTTAAACAACTCAGAACATCTATTCTTCCTACTAAAGTGCATGACCTCATATTTCCCACATTATATTCAAAATGCCAAGTTTTTGCCCATTAACCTGCCTATGTAAAGTCATAGCATCACAGAGTCATAGAGATGTACAGCATGGAAACAGACCCTTCGGTCCAACTTGTCCATGCCAACCTGACATCCCAACCCAATCTAGTCCCACCTGTCAGCATTTGGCCCATATCTCACTAAACCCTTCCTATTCATATACCCATCCAAATACCTTTTAAATGTTGCAATTGTACAAGCCTCCACCACTTTCTCTGGCAGCTCATTCCATACATGTACCACCCTCTGTGTGAAAAAAACTGCCCCTTAGGTTTCTTTTATATCTTCCCCCTCTCACCTGAAATCTATGCCCTCTAGTTCTGGACTCCCCCACCCCAGGGAAGAGACTTTGTCTATTTACCCTGTCCATGCCCCTCATGATTTTATAAGCCTCTATAAGGTCATCCCTCAGCCTCTAACACTCCAGGGAAAACAGCCCCAGCCTATTCAGCCTGTCTCAAAAGTGCCAGGCACGGTTAAATTTATTGGACCGCCCTCAGAAACTTTCTGAAAGCTCTGGATTTCATACATCCTACCCTTGTTTTTTATTTAGTGATGAAGTATGAATGGATATCTTTTGATGTCAGGGACAATTGACTAGCACCTTTGCAAAAGGCCTTTTGACAAAAGTTCTCAATGTTCACCAACATGCACACGCTTCAGGAATGTACTCATTCATTTCTGTAAGCTGTGGTTCTTGAGCAAATTGTCAGAATCTTGGTAACTCGTGAACGAGTCACAAGGTGCTTTCTGCAAGGAAGTGAAAAACACAGCAAGTGCTGTGACAATTCCAAGAATAATGGAGCTTGATTTCCTGCACAAGCCCACTACATCGTGACAGCAGAATGATGTTGTGAAAGATGTTCACAATTTTTTTAAAAATTGCTCTCTTGGGGACTCTGGATTAGTGGTGCTGGAAGAGCACAGCAGTTCAGGCAGCATCCGAGGAGCAGTAAAATCGACATTTCGGGCAAAAGCCCTTCATCAGGAATAAAGGCAGAGAGCCTGACGAGTGGAGAGATAAGCCAGAGGAGGCTGGGGGTGGGGAGGTGAAATTACTAAAACTGAGATCAAAACACATTGCTGTCATAGTGCTAAAGCTGAGACTTCATCCACTTTTTATGCCAACATTAAAATGGAAAACTGCAAGGTATTTCTGGGTGAACTAAATACCAAAGTTTTAACAGTTACATTGGTTAAATTTGGTTTGTATTGCCTTGAATTTACAAGCATGAGCCCTACTTCAGGCTCATGCCCGAAACATCAATTCTCCTGCTCCTTGGATGCTGCCTGACCTGCTGCGCTTTCCCAGCAACACATTTTCAGCTCTGATCTCCAGCATCTGCAGTCCTCACTTTCTCCTTGAATTTACAAGGCTGAGAGAAGACTGACCAAGGTATATAAGTCATAAAGAACATAAGAACCAGGAGCAGGAGTAGACTATCTGACTCTTTGAGCCTGCTCCACCATTCAGGAAGATCATGGCTGAAGTTTTCATGCCTCAGCTCCTCTTACCTGCCCTTATTCGTCAACATGAACTCATAGTGCATAAAAGAATTGTACCCTGTAAAAATCAAAAATACTTTTCCTGTGCAGACTCTTTGTGTCATCCCCACCACTTGCATTCCCATCTTTTTTTTGTGCCATCTGCAGATTTGGCTATAGCACACTCATAGAGTCATAGAGACAGAGTTCTACAGTACAGAAAAAGGCCCTTCATCCTATCCTGTCCAAACTAATCAAACTTTCCTCATTCAAACCATTGATATATATATTATAAATGGATCATAGCAACTTCACACATTTTCTGGACGGTGGTACCCCTTAGTAGTTCTACTCTACATCTCCAATTTCATGGAGCATAGAAAAGTACACCTCTCAATTCACTGCTGTCCACGTGCATGTCTAGCAGTTACTTAAATGTCCCAAATGACAACGCATTCCATGCATTCACAATTTTCTGTGTAGGGAACCTACCTCTGACGTCTCCTCTATACCTTCCTCCTAATATCTTAAAACTATGACCCCTCGAACCAGTCAGTCCTGCACTGGGGAAAAGTCTCTGGCTATTGACTCTAACCATGCCTCTCATTACCTTGTACACCTTGATCAGGTCACCTCTCTTCCTCCTTCTCTCCAGAAAGAAAAGACCAAGCTTATTCAACTTCTCTTCATAAGACAAGCCCTCCAGTCCAGGCAGCATCCTGGTAAACCTTCTTTGCACCCTCTCCAAAGCCTCTGTATCTTTCCTAAAGCAGGGCGACCAAAACTGGACACAATATTCCAACAATTTTTGTCATCCCATTTTCCCTGCTCAGTTGAAGCAAAACATTCAGAGACACAGTATAGTTTAACTCCTTCATCTTTATTCCGGATGCTGGAGGGAGAGAGAACGATCGCCCATGTGCACAGATACATAAGTTCTTGGTCTTCTCTCTCAAAACATTTCAACACATTTTGCCTAACACCATCATCCCCAGTAGAAATCTTGTCCTGTCTCCCATGAAGCTGTGAAGTTTGGGCATTATTTGGAAGTTTCAAAACTGAATTTGGTAGATTGTTCCAGGCCACCCGGGTCCCCTCCCACAACTACTTTATCAGTACATCGATGACTATTTCAGTGCGGCTTCATGATCGCGTCCTGACCTGGAAAAATTCATAAACTTCACTTCCAGTTTCCATCCCTCCATCACCTTCACCTGGTCCATCTCTGACACTTGCCTTCCTTTCCTTGACCTTTCTGTCTCCATTTCCAGCAATAGTCTATCCACTAATATCCATTACAAGCCCACTGACTCCCACAGCTATCTGGAATACAGCTCTTTTCACCCTACGTCCTGTAAGGACTCTATCCCTTTCTCTCAGCTCCATCGCCTCTACTGCATTTGTTCCAATGAGGCCCCTTTCCAAAATGATGCTCCTAATATGTGCTCCTTCTTCTCCAACCGTGGTTTCCCACCTACAGTTGTTGACAGGGCTCTCGATAGCGTGTGGTCCATCTCCCTTGCCACGACCCTCACCCCCTTCCTCCCCTCCCAGAACAAGGATAGGGGCCCTCTTGTTCTCACCTTTCACCCCACCAGCCTTCACATGCAAAGAATAATCCTCTGCCATTTTCGCCAACTCCAACACGACACCACACTAAACACATCTTCCCTTCCCTCCCCCTGTCTGCACTCATTCCCTCTGGGACAATCTAGTCCACTCCTCCATCACACCTAACACCTCTCCCATCACACACGGCACCTTCCCATCACACCTAACACCTCTCCCATCACACACGGCACCATACCATCACACCTAACACCTCTCCCATCACACACGGCACCTTCCCATCACACCTAACACCCCTCCCATCACACATGGCACCTTCCCATCACACCTAACACCTCTCCCATCACACGGCACCTTCCCATCACACCTAACACATCTCCCATCATACTCGGCACCTTCCCATCACACCTAACACCTCTCCCATCACACACAGCACCTTCCCATCACACCTAACACCCCTCCCATCACACATGGCACCTTGTCATCACACCTAACACCTCTCCCATCACACACAGCACCTTCCCATCACACCTAACACATCTCCCATCATACGCGGCACCTTCCCATCATACCTAACACCTCTCTCATCACATACGGCACCTTCCCATCACACCTAACACCTCTTCCATCACACACGGCACCTTCCCATGCAATCACAGAAGGTGCAACACCTGCCCCTTTACCTCTTCCATGCTCACCATCCAAGGCCCCAGACACTCATTTCAGATTAAGCAGCGTTTCACTTGCACCTCTTTCAATTTGGTCTATTGCATTCAGGTGGGGAGGTCACCTGCTCAAAGGATAACACTGACTGTCAGGAGCGTGTCTCAATTCTCCAGATAAAAAGCCATGTGCTAGCGATGGTTGCCTTGGATTTCACCACTCTGTCAGCTAAATATAAATTGGAAGAAGACGAGCTCTCTATTGATACATCAAACCTTCACTGTGAAGGCCAAAGCCTGAATTGTGTGATTGTTGGTCGCAAATAGCACAGAGACTTGAGCCCTGGGGAAAATCTTAATCTATTGAAATACCACATGCTCCTGGATTTGGGAGAAACACAACAGATGAAGCAGATATTTATCTGGAAGCATCTCAACTCAACATTTTTTTACACAGTTGGGAATAATCAATAAATGATGATGACACAAGGTAATAAATAAGGAAAGTTTTACTTTTTGTACTAGACCTTAATTCTACCATGAAATCATTTCAGTCTTGGATCACTCAGAGATGTCTTCTATACCTCATATACTTTGGAATTGTGGATAATAAAAGTAGACCACGTTTCACAGACAGCAGCAAAATATTAGCATCAATACTCAGCAGTTAAAATAGTTATATGTACTGTGCATACTGACCAGAAAGTGGTATTTGCACTATTTCTTTGGGGAAAAAGGTGTGTTGACTGTTTTGGGTAGCCAATTGCCAAAATGAAACTACCCTATAAATAGCAGTGAGTTTCTCTTTTCCCGCTTCCTTCATGAACGTTAGCAAAATTTTGCTCTTTTGAAGTTCCATGACCAACTTCATTATGTTCAATGCTGTACACAATGGGCTGACTTGAACAAGTGTAGGTAAGATTCAGGAATATGAGAATGCATTTGCCTGAAGATCAGTTTTCTTAATCATAAATACAGTTCATGATTTGTAGAAATTTCAGATTGGAACAAAACTTAATCCATTTTATTGTTCTTTACCTGCATTCATCCTGTTGACCAGCTCTTCTCCATATTCTTTGTTTCCACAAGGTAATATGATTATTTTGTTTTCTGTTTGGATGGAATTAACTTTGAAGAAATGTCTTTGTTGGTGCCCAAAACTCTTTCAGAGAACATCCACTATTAGTATATGTACACATTTGATCAATGAGTAAAAACTGGAAAAAAAAACTTTGAATGCTGTAAAACAGAAACTGCTGGCAAAACTGCCCAGGTCTGGCAGCATCTGTGGAGAGAAATCAGAGTTAACACTTCAGGTTGAGAAACCCTTCCTCATTCCTGAGTTTGTTTTGCATTGGTAAAATGTGCCACTTTATGAATGAACTCTTGGTACGAGTTAATCCATGGAAATGTCATTGAATTTAATTTTAGGACCATAGGACCATAGGACATAGGAGTGGAAGTAAGGCCATTCGGCCCATCGCGTCCACTCCGCCATTCAATCATGGCTGATGGGCATTTCAGCTCCACTTACCCGCATTCTCCCCGTATCCTTAATTCCTTGTGACATCAAGAATTTATCAATCTCTGCCTTGAAGACATTTAGCGTCCTGGTCTCCACTGCACTCCACGGCAATGTTTAACTCAGGATTTATTGGAGCATCGCTAGCTTATGACCATATCTTGAAATGTAGAATGTAGAATTCAAGCTCTTATTTTAATCATTCGACACTTAATGTTTCATGAAAGTTTTGTCTCCAGTAATTCACCGATGCCATCTGTATCATTTTAAATTCAGTCAACGCATGTTTTAGGTTGGTTTATGGTCTTTCCTGCTATATAATGTGCTAAGGCCACCTAGTGATTCTAGCATAATGTTTTGAACTACATTGATTAGTTCATGCTAATTTTCTTTTCCCTTCTGAACCATATCTCTTCCTCTTGGTGGTCCAAATTGATCATTCAATCTAGTTCTTTGTCTCCAATCCTCAATCCATCTCACCTTGATAATTTCCTCAGAGCTTTGTAACCTGAATAGTATATGTGTAGTATGAATAGCAGTGGGACCAATTGAGGCTCGACAAGAAGACCTATATGTAGAGGAAAAAGGTATGGTTGAGCTGAATAAGACAGTGCCCTTGACTGTATCCACTCTATTTCATGCACTTTGTTTACATCTCTGCACGTTCATCCCTTTCACCCCACCTTGCCTTTGCATTCAAAGGAACTTCACCACCTGAAGCATCTCCAGTGTGATGTTATCACCAAATACATTCCCTTCACCTCACCACTCCTTTCTGCAGTTAAAAAAGATCTTTTTTGGGGAATGTAAAACATTAAATGCTGTTCCTCGGTGAAACAGTGGTTTACTTGTACTTTTAATTTGGTCTAACGTAATTGGCTGCTCACAACATGGAGACTGAAAATAGAATGGTTGGTTGCTCTGCAGAACGTGTATGTTCAAGTTGAAGGTGTAATCTCTCAATTTCAGCTGCCTTTCCTTATAATTTTCCACTACATTGGTTCTGTCCTTGGCCGTCTACAGTGTTTGTTGAAGCTTGAGGAACGAGTCTCTGTATTTTGATTGGATAGCTTACAGCCTTGAATTAAACTATTATGGATTGTATCTTCTCCCATTTTTCTTTGATTCTCTTTGCTGCGTTTGAACTTCAGCTATGCCATATCCTGTTGTTTACATCAAACAGATCTTTTCCTTTCTTAAACTTTCTCCATTGCCATTCCCTTTCACTTCATGAAACCATTTATCATTTGATTTCTCTTGCCCTCCATCTTATCGTAGACATTCCTGTTCTCCTTACCTTCCATTTATCATTCAATCTATTACATTTATAACTTTAAAAGTTCTTATTTAAGGTCGCTAACACCAAATGATCATTTTTCTCTTTCCATAGATGCTGTTAAATTTGCTATTTTCTCCATAATGTTTTCATACTAAATGATGATGTGACATTTGTTTTTACCAAGGAAGAAGATGCTGCCAGTCAGTGAAAGTGGATAGAATTGAGACTAAATTGACTAGGTACTAGGAAAGGTGGCTGCAGTTCTGTGACTCATAAGTCACCAGGACTATATGGAATCCATCTCACGATTGATGCAAGTATGGATGGACGCCGTGCCAAAGGGCCTGGGAATTGCACTTTTCTATTTATTTGATAAAGGATGCGTGATTAAGTCCAAAAACGATAGGTTAGTCAGCTGAACCTCAGTGGCAAAGGTTTCAAATATTCATCTCGGGCAAACTTTAGATTAGATTAGATTATTTACAGTGTGGAAACAGGCCCTTCGGCCCAACAAGTCCACACCGCCCCGCTGAAGCGCAACCCACCCATACCCCTACATCTTCCCCTTACCTAATACTACGGGCAATTTAGCATGGCCAATTCACCTGACCTGCACATCTTTGGAGAGTAATGCTGCTAAGTGGAAATTAATTGAGGAAATCCAGTACACTTTCCAACAGTAAATTATTTTCAGATGAAAAAATTTCTGAGGGTTAGAGAGAAAAGAGATGACAATGTGGTTGATATGGGGTGTGTGGATATTCAGAATGGGTTTTTGATATATATTCTTAATAGGCTTGCTAATCTGTAACCATGTTACTTCGGGTGAGAAAAGACCCCTTGTATAGCATGTATACAAGGTTGACTGGGAGATAGGAAATCTAGTGGTGAATGTTTGTGTTTTGGAATGGCAAAACATTGTTCTCCAGGAATTAGTACTTGGGCCAATGTTTTTCTTAATGTGTTCATGAGTTGGACTTTGGTGACAGGCCTGTGGCCAGTGGAGTGCCACAAGGATCGGTGCTGAGTCCTCTACTTCTTGTCATTTACATAAATGATTTGGATGCGAGCATAAGAGGTACAGTTAGTAAGTTTGCAAATGACACCAAAATTGGAGATGTAGTGGACAGCGAAGAAGGTTAGAGCTGAAAATGTGTTGCTGGAAAAGCACAGCAGGTCAGGCAGCACTTAAGGAGCAGAAGAATTGATGTTTCGGGCATAAGCCCTTCTTCAGGAATGAGGAGAGTGGGCCAAGCAGGCTAAGATAAAAGGTAGGGAGGAGGGACTTGAGGGAGGGGCGTTGGAAATGCGATAGGTGGAAAGAGGTTAAGGTGAGGGTGATAGGCTGGAGTGGGGTGGGGGCGGAGAGGTCAGGAAGAAGATTGCAGGTTAGGAAGGTGGTGCTGAGTTCAAGGGTTGGGACTGAGACAAGGTGTGGGGGAGGGGAAATTAGGAAACTGGAGAAATCTGAGTTCATCCCTTGTGGTTGAAGGGTTCCTAAGCGGAAGATGAGGTGCTCTTCCTCCAGCCATCGTGTTGCTATGGTCTGGCGATGGAGGAGTCCAAGGACCTGCATGTCCTTGGTGGAGTGGGAGGGGGAGTTGAAGTGTTGAGCCAGGGGTGGTTGGGTTGGTTGGGTTGGTTGGTCCAGGTGTTCCAGAGGTGTTCTCTGAAACGTTCCGCAAGTAGGCGGCCTGTCTCCCAAATATAGAGGAGGCCACATCAGATGCAGCGGATGCAGTAAATGATGTATGTGGAGGTGCAGGTGAATTTGTGGCTAATATGGAAGGATCCCTTGGGGCCTTGGAGGGAAGTAAGGGTGGAGGTGTGGGCGCAAGTTTTGCATTTCTTGCGGTTGCAGGGGAAGGTGCCGGGAGTGGAGGTTGGGTTGGTGGGGGTGTGGACCTGACGAGGGAATCACGGAGGGAGTGGTCTTTTCAGAACACTGATAGGGGAGGGGAGGGAAATATATCCCTGGCGGTGGGGTCCTTTTGGAGGTGGCGGAAATGACGACGGATGATATGATGTAAATGGAGGTTGGTGGGGTGGTAGGTGAGGACCAGTGGGGTTCTGTCCTGGTGGTGATTGGAGGGGCGGGGCTCAAGGGCAGAGGTGCGGGAAGTGGAGGAGATGCGGTGGAGGGCATCGTCGATCACGTCTAGGAGGAAATTGCGGTCTTTGAAGAAGGAGGCCATCTGGGTTGTTTGGTATTGGAACTGGTCCTCCTGGGAGCAGATGCAGGTGGAGATGAAGGAATTGGGAATATGGGATGGCGTTTTTACAGGGGGCAGGGTCGGAGGAGGTGTAGTCTAGGTAGCTGTGGGAGTCGGTCGGTTTATAGTAAATGTCCGTGTTGATTTAGTCGCCCGAGATAGAAATGGAGAGGTCTAGGAAGGGGAGGGAGGAGTCTGAGATGATCCAGGTAAATTTGAGGTCGGGGTGGAAGGTGTTGGTAAAGTGGATGAACTGTTCAACCTCCTCGTGGGAGCACAAGGCAGCGCCGATACAGTCATCAATGTAGCAGAGGAAAAGATGGGGGGTGGTGCCAGTGTAGCTGCGGAAGATGGACTGTTCCACATATCCTACAAAGAGGCAGGCATAGCTGGGGCCCATGCGGGTGCCCATGGCTACTCCTCTGGTTTGGAGGAAGTGGGAGGATTGGAAAGAGAAGTTGTTGGAAAGAGTGAGGACCAGTTCAGTCAGTCGAAGGAGGGTGTCAGTGGAAGGGTACTGGTTGGTACGGCGGGAAAAGAAGAAGCGGAGGGCTTTGAGTCCTTCGTGATGGGGGATGGAGGTGTACAGGGACTGGATGTCCATGGTGAAGATAAGACATTGGGGACCGGGGAAGCAAAAATCATGGAGGAGGTGGAGCGCGTGGGTGGTGTCCCGAACGTAGGTGGGGAGTTCATGGACTAAGGGGGACAGGACCGTGTCGAGGTATGCAGACATGAATTTGGTGGGGCAGGAGCAGGCTGAGACAATGGGTCAGCCGGGGCAGTCAGGTTTGTGGATTTTGGGTAGGAGGTAGAAACGGGCGGTGCGGGTTTGTGGGGCTATGAGGTTGGAGGCGGTGGATGGGAGATCCCCTGAGGTGATGAGGTTATGGATGGTCTGGGAGATGATGGTTTGGTGGTGGGGTCATGGTCAAGGGGACAGTAGGAGGAGGTGTCCGCAAGCTGGCGTTTAGCCTCAGCGGTGTAAAGGTCGGTGCGCCAAACTACTCCTGCTCCTCCCTTGTCTGCCGGTTTGATAGTGAAGTTGGGGTTGGAATGGAGGGAGTGGAGGGCTGCACATTCTGAGGGTTAGAGGCTGGAGTGGGTGAGAGGGGTGGAGAGGTTGAGCCGGTCAATGTCGTGGCGGCGGTTGGCTATGAAGAGATCGAGGGCAGGTAAGAGGCTAGCACAGGGTGTCCAGGTGGGTGGGGTGTGTTGGAGGCAGGAGAAGGGGTCGTCAGAGGGTGGGCGAGAATCCTGGTTGAAGAAGTAGGTGCGGAGGCGAAGGCGGCGGAAAAATTATTCAATGTCTCGCTGTGTGTTGAACTCGTTAATCCGAGAGCGTAGGGGAATGAAGGTGAGGCTCTGAAGGTTACCTCAGATTACAACAGGATCTGACCAGATGGGCCAATGGGCTGAGAAGTGGCAGGTGGAGTTTAATTTCAATAAATGCGAGGTGCTGCATTTTGGGAAAGCCAATCTTAGCAGGACTTATACACTTAATGGTAAGGTCCTAGGGAGTGTTGCTGAACAAAGAGACCTTGGAGTGCAGGTTCATAGCTCCTTGAAAGTGGAGTCGAAGGTAACTAGGATCGTGAGGAAGGCATTTGGTATGCTTTCTTTTAGTGGTCAAGAGTATTGAGTACAGGAGTTGGGAGGTCATGTTGTGGCTGTACAGGACATTGGTTGGGCCACTGTTGGAATATTGCATGCAATTCTGGTCTCCTTCCTTTCGGAAAGATGTTGTGAAACTTGAAAGGATTCAGAAAAGATTTCCAAGGATGTTGCCAGGGTTGGAGGATTTGAGCTGTAGGGAGAGGCTAAACAGGCTGGGGCTGTTTTCCCTGGAGCATCGGAAGCTGACTGGTGACCTTATAGAGGTTTAAAAAATCATGAGGGGAATAGATAGGATAAATAGGCAAAGTCTTTTCCCTGGCGTGGGGAGTCCTGAACTAGAGGGCATAGGTTTAGGGTGAGAGGAGAAAGATAAAAGAGATCTAAGGGGCAACTTTTTCGCACAGAGGGTGGGTCGAGTATGGAATGAGCTGCCAGAGGAAGTGGTGGAGGCTGGTACAATTGCAACATTTAAAAGGCATCTAAATGGGTATACGAATAGGAATGGTATGGAGGGATATGGGCCGGATGCTGGCAGGTGGGATTAGATTGGGTTGGAATATCTGGTCGGCATGGACGGGTTGGAGCGAAGGGTCTGTTTCCATGTTGAACATCTCTCTGACGCTCTGACAAGGCACAGTTTCTAATTTGCAAATGGTACAAAACTTGCATTTTTTGTCAACTGAAGGAGGTCATATACTTCAAGAAGTCATAGACTGACTGGTGAACATATAGATTAAATTCAATTCAGACAGATATATATGAGGGAGGCCAATTCAAATTAAAGGGTATAATTCTTATTAAATGCAGGACCAGAGGGACCTGGAGATATGCACAAATTGTTGAAGGTAGCAGTGCAATTTGAGAGTAGTTTTAAAAAGAAATGAAGTGGACTTTATAAATGGGGAGAAAGGCAGCAGAAGCAAGGATGTTGCAATTAATCTTTAATTGTTACTGTCTCCAGAAACATTGTCTCAAATATTCTGCTAAAATATCACAGGGCAGAGAAGGTGCAAGTCTTTCCAACTTGAGGAAGCTAGAATGTTTTGAGTTAGGAATTACTGTTAATTTTTTTGTGTGTGTTACTTTAGTGTTACTTTTGAGAAAAAAACAGTTTGTTGTCCCATCTCTGTCAGTTTCAAGGAATTCCTGAATTTATATCTTAATTACGAGTTGACATTGACATGACCTCACACTTGGACAATATTGGAAAGGATGCACAAAGCATTTATGTGAATTGTTCCAGGAATGTGGGATTCAGCAACCCTGTAATGGGATGCTGAGTCCATAAGGGAGAAATTGACCTTGAAAAGTACAAGCTATTTGAAAAAGAAGGATGTGCGGGATTAAGGGGAAGGTACTAGTTGTGAGTCTCAATTGAAGAACCAATGCAGACATACTGGGCTGAATTGCTGTAAAACATCTGTGGTTCTAAACTGCAGCAACGCTGCTCATCAAGGAGGCATAGTAGAAAGGAGCGAAATATACAAAGAAGACGTGCCCAGATTGTCCAGAATTGTGGCTGGGACCAGTACAGGTTTCATTGCTCTCAATGGATGGTTTTAACAACTGGAGGCTTTTGATCCAGGCCTGTTTTGCTTGGGCATTTCTAACACAGTAAGACTACATGTTCGATTTTGAGTTGCTTGTGAGAACCTTTTAATTGAAGATTCAACCTCGAATAGACCCATAATTATCTGCAATGGCATAATGCACATCTCTGGCTTTTTGAAAGGGGTCACCAAGACCATTCCTTTTCTTCAGTGCATCCCTTTTTTTGAGCTTTGCTAATAAACCATGAAAGTGCACACACAAACATGTGTCACGATTAACAGGACCGCAAAAAGTGCACATTAATGTACAATAAATTCCAGTCAACAAGGCATTTTTTTAAATGTATATCATTTCCTTCTAACAAATAAATTCCACAGTCATTTAAGTATGAAGATTCCTTTTATTCCTTTCTGGCCTGGTAAATAAAACACACAGCGGTTTTAATAAACAAAATATTGTAATGAACAAAATTCACCTGCTTTATGCACCACTTCGATTTGTATTCTTGTTAATTAACAGTATTGCAATAACTTATTGAACTTTGTTACAGTCTCCAGAAACACTGCCTCAGACTTTTCTGCTAAAATATCTCAAGGCAGAAAAAATGCAAATCATCTGACTTCAGGAGTGAGAGCCTGAGTTACAAATCACCACTAATTGTTGTATAATTGGTGCCACTTCACTGTTAACCTTGTGAAAATGGTAGTTTGCTATCCAGTTTCAATGAATTCCTGGATTTGTACATCAATAATCAGTTGGAATATAACCACTGTTGGAATATTGCGTGCAATTCTGGTCTCCTTCCTATCAGAAAGATGTTGTGAAACTTGAAAGGGCTCAGAAAAGATTGACAAGGTTGTTGCCAGGGTTGGAGGATTTGAACTCTAGGGAGAGGCTGAACAGGCTGGGGCTGTTTTCCCTGGAGAATTGGAGGCTGAGGGGTGACCTTATCGAGGTTTACAAAATCATGAGGGGCATGGATATGACGGGAGGATTGCAAATGTTGTGTCCTTGTTCGAGAACAGCAATAGAGATAACCCAGGTAATTATAGACCAGCAAGCCTTACATCTGTTGTTGGAAAAGTTTTGGAGAAGATGATAAGAGAGTGGATTTATAATCATCTAGCAAGCAACAATTTGATTTCAGATAGTCAACGTGGTTTCATCAAGGGCAGGTTATGTCTCTCAAATCTCGTTGAGTGAGAACGTGACTAAGCCTGTGGATGAGGGTAGAGCAGTTGATATGGTGTACATGGATTTCAGGAAAGTCTTTGATAAAGTTCCACTTAGTTTTTGGAGGAAATGCGGAGGCATGGGATTGAGGGTGAGTTTGCAGATGGCGTTAAAGTCGATGGATTGGTGGACAGAGTGGAAGAATATTGCAGGGGAATTTGGATAAACTGCAGAATTGGGCTGAGAGGTGGCAACTGGAGTTCAATGCTGATAAATGTGAGGTGATTCACTTTGGGAAGAATAACAGGAAGGTAGAATACTGGGTCAATGGAAAGATTCTTGGTAGTGTGGATGTGCAGAGGGATCTTGGTGTCCATGTACATAGAACCCTGAAAGTTGCCACCCAGGTTGATAGAGCTGTTTAGAAGGCATACGGTGTGTTCGGTTTTATTGGTAGAGGGATTGAGTTCCAGAGCCGCAATGTCATGCTGCAAATGATCAAAACACTAGTGCGGCCTCACTTGGAATATTGTGTACAGTTCTGGTCACTCCATTACAGGAAGGATGTGGAAACATTGGAAAAGGTATAGAGGAGATTTACTAGGATGTTGCCAGGTCTGGAGAGAACGTCTTATGAGGAAAGGCTCAGAGAATTGGCTCTGTTCTCATTGGAGAGGAAAAGGCTCAGAGGGGATTGAATAGAGACATACAAGATGAGCAGAGGATTAGAAAGAGTGGACAGCAAGAGTCCTTTTCCTAGGATGATGACATCAATTTGTATGTAAGCATGTAGCTACAAATTGAGGGGTGATAGGTTTAAGACAAATATTAGCGGCAGGTTGTTTGCCCTGCCTGCTAATGTAGTTAACTTAGCCACTTTAGAGGCTTTTAAACAATCCTTACTTAAGCACATGGATGATGATGGGATAGTGTAGGGGGATGGGCGTAGATTAGGTCACAGTTGGCGCAACATCGAGGGCCAAAGGGCCTGTTCTGCGCTGTATTGTTCTATGTTCTATGTTCTATATTCCCAAGGGTTAATCCACTACTGTTTGGGATAGGCCTCTTCCTATGATGTATATTTTTAACATTATCCATTATTTAATAATAGTAAACAGCACAAAAAATGTATGTTTTATTTACATTTTAACACATTGGAGTGAAGGATCTGTAATCTACATGTTGAGGCCCAACTTCCTTCTGACGGATATCTGAGTGACATTGTTAACATGTTTGTGAACATTCTTCAGAATTTTGTCTTATTTTATTTGTCTTTGGTTTGTTGACAGGCCGGATTTGGTCTCCATTCCTAAGAATGGGATGGGAAGTCTTGTATTTGAACTGCATTCCTCATTGTGGTAGTAGGTCAGGAATGCCTGGATAACTGCTCAGCCTTGCTGGAGTGACATATGCTCAATTAAGGATGGTGGGTAACTTGAGAAGATCAATTTTCCCATAACACTATTGACTGTTGTGCTCAATTGTTCAATTATTCGCCTTTTGGTTATGAGAGTTTGTTTACTACTTATGTTCGCTGTGCTCAATTTGTTAAACCTGGGTGCAGACACAGGGAATAGTAAAAGTTTAGAAAGAGCTGGAAACCAGCATTAATATAGAGCATGGACATTTTAAAGTACTGTGAATAACAGGTCTCATACTCACACATGATTGGGAGGTACCAGTGTTGGACTGGGATGTACAAAGTTAAAGCTAGTGCTTCCAAACAAACCTGTTGGACTATAACCTGGCGTTGTGTGATTTTTAACTTCTTACACACACAGAAACTGATTCATGCTTTTCTACCTTGTTCACAGGGTTATAACTGACAATGCCAATACCTACAGCCCAGAGAGTAGATAAGATTCAATCACATTGCTGTGGGTCTGGAATCACATGTCAGCCAGATCAGGCAAGGATGGAAGATTTCTTTCCCCGAAAGACATGAGTGAACTAGATCAGTTTTTTTCAAAAACCAGAAGTCATTACATGGCTGTCATTATTCAGCATTTTTCCAGCTTTCAGATTTCGCGTCCTGCCATGACAGGACTCAGGGACTGGGATTTTGATTTCTTGTCCAGTGATATTATCATGGCATCTTCCTTGCATAGATCATATGAATAAAATACACAAGACTGATCAAGATAAGAAGCATTTTTTACAAACACTTTTGTACTTAATAGAAAAGTAATGTTGCCGCATGTAAAAACTGTGCATTGAGACAGTGGAAAGTATAGGACAATCACCCCCAGTCTCTCCTTTCTGTAAGGTACATCTTCAAGGTTTCTGTGAAACAATGGTCACTGTGCAATCCTTGCATTTTTTTTATTCATTCAAGGGATGAGGACATCGCTGGCTAGGACAGCATTTATTGCTCATCCCTAACTGTCCAGATGGCAGGTAAGAGTCAACCACAAAGCTGTGGGTCTGGAGTCACATTTAGGCCAGACCAGGTGGGGATGGCAAATTTCCTTCCCTGAAGAACATTAGTGAACCAGATGGGTTTTTCTGACAATTGATAATGGTTTCATGGGCTTCAATAGACTCTTGATTCCAGATTTTCACAATATAATTGTAGAGTTAAGTCCAAACATTACAATGCAGAAACCTCTCCAGGAGGCAGTCTTGTGCTGATTTGCATTGGCAATCAATAGTGTAACACTTCAACATATTGACCATTATGATTTGTTAGAAGTTCAGGGGCTCCATTCTGATCTTACTCAGATCTTAAATGTAGTGGAAGTGCCAAGAGTTCAGTGATTTATCTTAGTGAGTGCAGAAAGCAGAGCTTTGCACTTGTCTAATGCAAGCTTGTATCCCAAAAGCTATACTTGAATCTACCACTCCTAATTTCAGGCAGGTGATGTAAGAGGCAAGCTAAATGGTGTGTTCTTTCTCTTCTTTCTCTGGCTTCTGTATCTCAGGAAATGAATGTTTAATTGGCCTCGTTGTTTAACTGAGGTGCACTATAGAAGTCTTAAGTTTTTAATTTTTAAATGCATGAATTCATGGATATAAACAAACTTGTTTCCCTCGGACATTTTCCAGACAGAATAACCAGGAACACAATGGCAAAATGTCACGAGGGACATAAAGCGAAGGAGTTCAGAATCAATAGACAGATTTCAGTTTTGTTTTTTAACAAGCTGGGTTTCCATCATTTTAGCAAGCATGCATAATTTAATTCCCCATGCTCTGAGGAAGTTCTTGGTGCTTCTAATTAATGAGACCATAGTTTTCATCATCCAGAATTTAAACAACTGAAAGTTTCTTTTAGCTGAGATCTCTTTTGAGACTCGACTATATATTTAACGATAGGAATTTCACATACACTGTTCAATACTTGTTAAGCTTGCTTCATTGCTCACTGACTGTGAATTGCACATTGTGAATAATGGATACTGAAGAGCAATTACAGGGTGTCGGTCTCCTTAAGGGGATTTTACATGAAAAAGTACTGTGAAATCTTAGTTACAACTACATTAAAGCAACATGAAATTCCTTTGTCTGCTATTATCCAACCTGACTTCAACACAAGAGATTATAAAGTTAACTCAATATGACTAGTTAATCTCAAGGAGGCTAAAAAGTGTTGGTTGTAATAAAGCAGGTCAAAGGAGAAAAATCTGCAATCGCATTTACTAACTTCTGAAATTGCTTACAACACAGAAACGGTCCATTTGACTCAAATGTTCTCTAATGACGTTTATTCTGCACATGGATCTCGTCCCATCATAAACCAACTGTTTTTCATAATCCTCCCTCTTCTTTCTTCTATTTCTGATTTTTTTTTTCATTCTAATACCTCAACATTATCTTCCCCAATGACACAATTGTTGCAATTCTGGCTTCTTTAGACAAACTCACCAACAAACACAGAACTGGTGAACACTAAGGAGGTTTGATTTATTTAAGGATAATTGGTCACATACATACACAAATTACAAGAGAGCTCGATAAGAAATTCTACTCTCGGGATTTATGATGATCCCAATTGATAGTAACAATGAACAAGGAAGATTGCAGAGTGAAATTTGGTTAGATGGACCATAAGTTTTGTTTTAGTTTAATCAATGCATTGCTTAGTCCCTGACCGTATTCAGTTGAGGTTGTTAGTATGGTTTTTAACGAAAGGTCAGAAGTTTATTCCAGAAAAGAAGAAAAACAAAACTACATGAGACAACTTGGAAAGAGTTTATTTTAATGCTATTCTCTGATAATATTCTAAGTTTACAATGCCTAACTTCTACCGCAATCTTTAACCAAACTCTTGATACAATAGTTAAATTCATTCAAGATAACATGTCGAACATGCAAAAGGAAAATACAACCTGTTTTCTCCAGAAATATCCTTTACAGACACCTAATCCCAGTGACAACTCATTCATACCTTAACTCTTAAATTTCTTACTCATCTAAAAATGTTACAAATACTTCCTTTGAGATTTTCTGAAGTTTCACCAGATGTCTCTACCAGAGATGCACAGTTTCCATAACTGAACTTTCAGAAAAAGATGTTTTCTTGAACTACTAAAAAAATTATCTCCAGCTCTGATAACCTGGAGACTGCGTTCAATCCGTGATAGCCAAGATATTGTTACAAACTAAACTAACCTCTAATGTTAGATTAGATTACTTACAGTGTGGGAACAGGCCCTTCGGCCCAACAAATCCACACCGACCCTCCGAAGAACAACCCACCCCATTGTTTTTCAGACTGGAGGCCTGTGACCAGTTGAGTGCCACAAGGCTCGGTGCTGGGTCCTCTACTTTTTGTCATTTACATAAATGATTTGGATGTGACCATAAGAGGTACAGTTAGTAAGTTTGCAGAAGACACCAAAATTGGAGGTGTAGTAGACAGCGAAGAGGGTTATCTCAGATTACAACAGGATCTGGACCAGATGGGCCAATGGGCTGAGAAGTGGCAGATGGAGTTTAATTCAGATAAATGCGAGATGCTGCATTTTGGCAAAGCAAATCTTAGCAGGACTTATACACTTAATGGTAAGGTCCTAGGGAGTGTTGCTGAACAAAGAAACCTTGGAGTGCAGGTTCATAGCTCCTTGAAAGTGGAGTCGAACGTAAATAGGATTGTGAAGAAGGCATTTGGTATGCTTTCCTTTATTGGTCAGAGTATTGAGTAACGGAGTTGGGAGGTCATGTTGTGGCTGTACAGAACATTGGTTAGACCACTGTTGGAATATTGTGTGCAATTCTGGTCTCCTTCCTATTGGAAAGATGTTGTGAAACTTGAAAGGGTTCAGAAAAGATCTCCAAGGATGTTGCCAGGGTTGGAGGATTTGAGCTATAGGGAGAGGCTGAACAGGCTGGGGCTATTTTCCCTGGAGTGTTGGAGGCTGAGGGGTGACCTTATCGAGGTTTAAAAAATTATGAGGGGCATGGATAGGATAAATAGACAAAGTCTTTTCTCTGGGGTCAGGGAGTCCAGAACTAGAGGGCATAGGTTTAGGGTGAGAGGGGAAAGATATAAAAGAGACCTATGGGGCAACGTTTTCACACAGAGGGTGGTACATGTATGGAATGAGCTGCCAGAGGATGTGGTGGAGGCTGGTACAATTGCAACATTTAAGAGGCATTTGGATAGGTATATGAATAGGAAGGGTTTGGAGGGATATATGGGCCGGGTGCTGGCAGGTGGCACTAGATTGGGTTGGGATATCTGGTCGGCATGGACAAGTTGGACTGAAAGGTCTGCTTCCATGCTGTACATCTCTATGACTCTATGACCTAACACTACGGGCAATTTAGCATGGCCAATTCACCTAACCTGCACGTTTTTTTTTAACTGTGGGAGGAAACCGGAACACCCGGAGGAAACCCACGCAGCTACGGGGACAATGTGCAAACTCCACACAGTTAGTTGCCTGAGGCGGGGATTGAACCTGGGTCTCTGGCGCTGAGGAAGCAGTGCTAACCACTGTGCCACCGTGCCGCCTAAATGCTTGTTTTTCAGCCAAGACTTGATTGTGGCCCTTGGCTTACCTTTCGATATATCATAAAAATTCAACTTAGTAAAATATCAATTAGCTCCCCAGGTAGGTTGCTACTTATTTAGCTTATTCAAATTATCTTCAAATTCGCACCAGATGATTTTCTGACTCCTTAACAAAAAAAGTCTGCTTGACAGAGCTGAAAGTAAAACCCATCCACTATACTTTAAAATACAATTTTCCAGATGATGAAAATATATTATAAACCCTTCCCACAGACTCAAAACATACAACAGCCATCAACAACACACAGCCTGATGGGTATACGCTTCTTTACATCTAAGTTCCATTAATTGCACTACCTCATTCTCTTGAGGTGATACCAGAACAGTAGTGTGTTCAATCATTCTGTCGTGAACTGGCCTAACTGAGTTACATGCTGGCTTTCAGTTACACATTGCATTGGGAATTAGTCATTGTACTATTAGGACATAATCAGAGAATGGTTGACTGAAGCATTTATTATCAGTATATTTATAAAACAAATTCAAAGCAGAGTAGTACTCTCACCTCAATCTAAAATACAGCTTTGATTATCTGATGTCAGTTGAGGGCCCAAAGTCCCATCATCAACATTTATGCCCTTCAAATAATTCCATGGCATATTTTAGCTCCTCTTGAATAAGCAGGTTGTGTCCTGGTATAGTTTCATCTTAAAACTAACGTATCTGATAGAACAACACCTCTAGTATTGTACCAGCAATGTCAGTCAGGCAGTGAGACTCCCCCCCGGAAATGTAAAACCTTCTGATTAGTGAGGTTACAGTCACTGAGTTAAGATGACACTGGGTGCTACTGGAAATAGCTTTGCAAATTTGTGATTTCAGCATGGAGTTTCTCACACATGGAGAGCTTATCAGGAACTTGTATAGGATCCCCCATGATTTTCTCTGTATTAGTCTGAGTAACGAACAATCTTGGAGCAGGTGAAGTGAAAAATTCTTGAACTTTTGACATGTGCTTCAGCTGGGTAAATATCTTTGATGGGAAGAAGGATTCATAAAGTCAATCCTTTGAAAGTAAATTACTGATTTGCTCAGCTATTAACTTTGAATTACAAGGAGGGGACAGTGGAATTGAAGAACAGAAAAATGTGATCCGTGAAAAAAAACTGATAGATATCTAGAAATTGTTTCAGTTAATAATTGATGTTGATTTTTGTTGTGTCAGATTCAGCTTCTGGTCAGGAATACCTTAAGTGCAGATAACTGTCCTAAAACATACAAACCTGCCTGTTTCCACCCTATCTATATTTAACTCTTAGCTCATTTAAAACAGAAATCATCTAATTTTGGCCTAACTGTTCTGGTGGACATTTGAAGTCTGAAGAAATAGTGGCTAGCACCGCATCACAGGGACCTGGGTTCGATTCCACTCTTGGGTGACTGTGTGGAGTTTGCATATTCTCCCCGTGCCTGTGTGTGTTTCCTCCGGATGCTCCAGTTTCCTCCCCTGGTTCAAAGATGTGTAGATTAGGCCATGCCGAATTGCCTGTAACATGCCGGTATGTGCAGGCTAAATGGATTAGGTATTTTATATAGGGCATTTAGGAGGATAGGGTCAGGGATTGGGTTTGGCCGGGATGCTCTTCAGGGATTCTATGTTTCTATTCTATGTTTCTAAATGGAAAAAGATAAGAAAGGCAGAATCAAATGGGGCTAATTATTTCTTCATTTAAGCTGAGTTAAGTTAATGCTTTCTACAAAGAAGAAATGTGTATTCTCTGGAGGAATTATTTAACCAGATTGTGATAAACTTTTGCTGGCAGGGATGTAATAATCTGAATGGCAAATGCAGACTGAGTGCTTTATTGAGTGAGTCCCAGTGGTTTGATAGGTGTGAATGAACCAGCCCTTGTGATTGATTTTACACATTCTATCTAGTTACTGTCTCTTTATTGCAGTCTCCGACTCAATAAGATGTCAGAAAATGCCATTAATCACCCTTCAGTGTACAAGAACACTTAAACAATTACTTTAGCTGTTAACAGTGTTTTGAATCCAAGAATTTGACAATAGGAGAGATTTGAAAATGGAATACCAGTTGGAGAGCAAACCTCAAAGCTTTATTGAGAATCAGATTGAACAGAGGAAACAAAAACAAGTATTAGATGAGGAATAGGCCATCCAGTACAGCAAGCTATTATTCGTCTGTATCTGGCTACTTAGTAGTGGATGGGATATCAAGTACTGTTAATCTTCAGCTTTTGGAATAGTTTCTTCCTTTCCCTTTTTTCAGTTCTGTTGTGTTTCTTCATGGACATGGGTCATACTGGCAAGGTCAACATTAATTGTCCATCCTTAATTGCTCTTGAGGTGAAGGCTTGCAGCATTTTTAACTGCATCTGGGAAGGCATATTGCACTGCTATTAGGAATGCAGTATCATCACTTTTGATCTAGCAAAAGTGAACAAATGGTGATACAGTTCCAATTGCTTGAAGGGGAGACTGCAGGAGGTGCTTTTTCAATGCATCACTGTTCTTGTCCTTCTAAGTGCTAGAAGTTGTGGGACTGGATGGTGTCACAAGAACGTAAGAAATAGGAGTAGGAGAAAGCCATCTGGCCCATCGAGCCTGCTCCACCATTCGCTAGGATCATGGATGATCTTCACATGGATTCAGCTCCACTTACTCGCCCTCTCACCATAATCCTTAATTCTTTTACTGTTCAAAAATCTATCTTTGCCTTAAAAACATTCAACAAGATAGTCTCAACTGCTTCACTGGGCAGGGAATTCCACAGAATAACAACCATTTGGGTGAAAAGGTTCCTCCTCAACTCAGTCCTGAATCTACTCTGCCTTATTTTGAGGCTATGCCCCCTAGTTCTAGTTTCACCTACCAGTGGAAACAATCTCCCAGCTTCTATTTTATCTATTCCTTTCATAATTTTATATGTTTCGATAAATCCCCCTTCATTCTTCTAAATTCTAATGAGTATAGTCTCAGTCTACTCAATCTTTCCTAATAAGCCAACCCCCTCTACTCCAGAATAAACCTACATTCCCTACAGTGCCAGTACATCCTTTCTCAAGTAAGGAGACTAAGAGGGTTCTGTCAAGTTGTAGCAGTGTACCTTGTAGATAGCGCATGCTACTTGATATGTACTGGAACTTGACAGAGTTTAATAAGAGTAGACAGCTTTGTCTTAGAAGGTGTCAAGCTTCTTGAATGTTGTTAGAGCTAAACCTTTCCAAGAAAGTTTGGAGTACTCCATCATACTTATGATCTGAGTCTTGTAGACGTTTTGGGAGTTATGTCATGAGTTAGTCATTGCTGTACTTGCAGTCTATGAGTTGCTCTTGTAGCTGTTATTTACATGACTGTTCCAGTTATGTTTCTGGTCAATGATAACTCCCAGGAAGTTAATAGTCTGGGATTCAGAGAGAAAACTTCAGTACTGCGGAGATGGCTAGAATCTCTTCTGTTGCAGATGGTCATTGTGAAGCATTTGCATGATGTGAATATTAATTTTCATTTTTCAGCCCAAGCCTAGTTATTGCCTGGGTCTCATTTCTTATGCACATGGATTGCTTCAGTATCTGAAGAGTAATGAATTGCATTGATCGTTGTGCAATCATTGATATACATCCCCTAATGAAGCCTCCTGGTGAAGGGAAAGTCATTAATGAAGTAGCTGGAAATGGTCAGGGTTAAGACATTACACTGAGGAACTCCTGCAGACATGTCCCGGGATTGAGATGATCATCTCAACCATCTTTCTTTGTGCTAGACATAACTCCAACAAGTAGGGAGATTTTCCCTTGGTTCCCACTGACTTCCGTTTTGTTAGAGCTCATTGATGCCATATTTGGTCAAATGTTGCCTTGCCATCAAATAGATTTAATAGCATCTCTTCTGTAGAATGAGCATTTTTGACAATGTTGGGACAAGGTAATAATGATGTTGGGTGGTAAGTGTCCCTAGTGAGTTTCAAATTGAGATTAGTGTGAAGGTTATCTCTGTAAGGAAAAGGGAGGTAGCAATAGAGAAAGAGGGAGAGTATCTGAAGGTGCACTAAGGCACGTAATACTAGACTGTGCCACTTTCTCCTGACCGGGCAACCACATCCTGTATGGTCACTGTCAACATGATCAAAACAAAAAGCTTTAAAATTTGTACTTGGAATTTTAGAAGATGTGTGGATAGTATGAAAGATGATGTTCTGAAAATAAAGTCTTCATTCATGTAACATGAATTGACCACCACAAGCTGACATGACCTACAGTCCGTGAATGATTGCAGTGACGTTGACCAACCCGCACCAGATTTGCAAACCATTCTCAATCTCTTCAACTCTGCATAGATCCAACAATGTCATAGATATACCATCACGATCCCTGGCTATATCTTGTCATATCAGCAGGACAGATCCTGCAGAGATGGTGGCACAGTGGTATGCAGTAGGGAGGGAGTTGACATTGGTTCTGGACCTCATGAAGTCTCATGCTTTAGGTGAAACATGGGCAGGAAATCCTCCTGCTGATTAACATGGACCATCCTTTATTAGTTAATGAATCAATACTCCTCCATGTTGAACAACACTTAGACGAAGTACTGAGGGTGGCAAGGGTGCAAAAGGTTCTCTGGTTGGGGGATTTCAAAGTCCACCATCAAGAGTGGCTCGGCAGCTGGTCATGTCCTAAAGGATATAGCTGCTAGACCGGATCTGCAGCAGGTGGTGAGGGAACCAACAAGAGGAAAAACATACTTGACCTCAGCCTTACCAATCTGCCAGCTGCAGATGCATTTGCCCATGACAGTATTGATAAGAGTGACCACCCAACAGTTCACGTGGAGATGATGTCCCACCTTCCTATTGAGACTAACCTCCATCATGCTGAACCCTGGTTCAGTGGAAAGTGCAAAAGGGCATGAGAGGAGCAGCATCATGCCTACCTGAAGATGTCAACCTGGTCAAGCTACCAAATAGGATGACTTGCATGCCAAACAGCATAAAAGCAGCAAGTGATAGACAGAGCTAAGAGATCCCACAACCAACTGCCACATCCAGTAATGAATGGTGTGAAGATTTTGCAGCAATCTACAGCCAGAAGTGCCGGGTGGATGATCCATCTTGCCCTCCTCCGGTCGTCCCGAGCATTTTCGATACCAGTCTTCAGCCAAATCGATTCACTTCAAGAAACAGTTGTAGGCACTAGATACTGTAAAAACTATGGGGCTTTACAACATTTCACAATAGTAATGAAAAACTCGCTGCTGGAGTTTCAGCAGCACATATACTGTGACTCTACCACAAATATTTTCACTCTGGATCCCAGCAGTATCTACATGTTGCAGCAGCAACACATCACCAGTCCTTCTCTCACTATTACATTTGATTTTCTTTTATTAGTCATTCACAGGATGTGGACACTGCGAGCTAGGCCAGTATTCATTGCCCATCCCTAATTGCCTAGAGGGCAGTTGAGTGTCAACCACATTGTTGGGGTCTGGAGTCACAAGTGGGCTAGACCAGCTAAAGATGGTAATTTTCTTCACGAAAGGACATTAGTGAACTAAATGGGATTTTCTCGACAATTGACAATTTCATCTTTAGAGTATTAATTTCAGACTTTTATTAAATTCAAGTTCTACCATCTGTTATGGCTGGATTTAGAGTCGAGTCATAGAGATGTACATCACGGAAACAGACCTTTCAGGCCAACCCGTCCATGCCGACGAGATATCCAAACCTAATCTCGTCCTATTTGCCAGCACTTGCCCCATATTCCTCTAAACCATTCCTATTCCTATACCCTTCCAGATGCCTTTTAAATGTTGCAATTGTACCAGCCTTCACCAATTCTTCTGGCAGCTCATTCCATACACGGACCACCCCTTGTGTGAAAAAGTTGTTGCTTAGATCCCTTTTTTATCTTTCCCCTCTCACCCTAAACCTATGCTCACTAGTTCTGGATTTCCCACTCCAGGGAAAATAATAGTCCCGCGATAAAGTACTACATTATTGCCTCTCCATTAATAAATCAGCCAATCAATAATACACTAGAATCCCTGCTTTTTTATGCTTTGTTGCAATTCTATATTTTCACATTAAAAAAGTATCAATCTTATACTTAACTTTTTTCTTTAAAGAAAAGAGAGAAGATAAACAATACAGACCTAAACGCAAATGGAGGATCATGCTTTCACTTTAATGACTAGAAATATTCACCAATCGGCTTATTTCCCAAGCTCTCTTATCATACTGTGGCTTATGATGGCTCTCTGCCAGTGGTTTCTCTGCAGCACACCTTCTCAATCCATGTCTTATTTCCTCTTCCATTCCCCACTTCCTCAAGGGAGATTATTTCTTGCAGTAAACCTTAGTTAAAGCACAAGAGAAAATGTTGGAAAATTTCAGCAGGTCTGGCAGCATCTGTAAGGAGAGAAAAGAGCTGACGTTTCAAGTCTAACTGACCCTTTTTCAAAGCTGTTTTTAGTTAAAGCACCTCTGTCTCCATTAGGACCATTTCCAGCTTCAATCACTCAGTCATTGTGTCTCTTCGAGATGTTTCCACTCACATCGACTGCTCATTGCTAACCATTCAGTGCAAAAAAAATCACTTTATTATAAAGCTTGAGTCACTTCTTACAGACAATGATCAAGACCTCAGCTAATCGAAGGATTTCAGGCCCTTGAATGCTTACTGCAATCATCATGCAGCTGCCTCTTTAATTAGGCTGTTTTAACTTACTTGAAGAATAATCTGACTTCAGCTCTGAAATTGAAACTTGGAAAAGATTAACTGGCTGATTTCCTACCTTTGAGCCAAATGCCCAGTTTCACTCACTCAACCTTTATCTCACTGAGATGGAGTCCTCACTCACCATGTTCAGTGTACTGCTGATGAAGGGCTTTTGCCCGAAACGTCAATTTTCCTGCTCCTTGGATGCTGCCACTCCTGCTATTCTTTTCCAGCACCGCTATAATCTTGACTCTGATCTCCAGCATCTGCCATGTCCAGTGTATTGTTAGTTACAGCTCCTGTAATGACAAGAAGCATCCTTGTGCACAGACCAGTCATTATCACCACACTCCTGGACTGTAATGAGTACTGGGCCGTATATCAGGAACACATAAGTAAGCTGGAGAAACTCTTCCAACAGTGCCTCGGCTTGTGCCCTTCTCAAAGGCACATTGAGGCAAAACTCCCAAAAAAAATTCAATTTTGTTGGACAGTTTCCAATGTTCTTCCCAAGCAGATACTCTTTCTTAAATTACCAAACTTCCTCGAGGAAAGTTCTAAAGATGTGACGTCTAAGTAGATTAGCCATGGGAAATGCAGGGTTGCAGGGATAGGGTAGGGGCTTGGGTCTGGGTGGGATGCTCTTCAGTGGGTCAGAGTGGACTTAATGGGCTGAATGATCTGCTTCCATGCTGTATGGATTCTTTGATTCGATGTTTCTAAGGGTGGTGGTGAAGGGATGATGGGAAGGCAGGGGGCCAAGATAACATTTCATAATTATTGTGAGATATTTCGTGCAGCTGAAGACTGGGAGGAATATTTAAAATGGTGACAAGTTATTGGTCAGGCCCTGAATCCATATGAGGTAAAAACAATGACTGCAGATGCTGGAAAGCAAATACTAGATTAGTGGTGCTGGAAGAGCACAGCAGTTCAGGCAGCATCCAACGAGCAGCGAAATCGATGTTTCGGGCAAAAGCCCTTCATCAGGAAGCTTCCTGATGAAGGGCTTTTGCCCGAAACGTCGATTTCGCTGCTCGTTGGATGCTGCCTGAACTGCTGTGCTCTTCCAGCACCACTAATCCTGAATCCATATGGCCTAATGATGAGGAAAAGCAGCAGGAGAGTAGGAACTAAAGAGGATGCAAATCCATTCTCTGGATCACACTATCTTGCAGGTTAAGAACAGGCCTGTTCAAACACATGAAAACCTGCAGCAGAAATTCGCAAACTTTGGTAGACATCTGTCAGCCTCAGTCAATACAGTCAGCAGTTGGCTTCACCTTGCTTTTTCTTCAGACAGGAAATTAATGACTTGCATGCAGTGTCAAATGGCGATCGATTAATGCTAAAAGTTCGGATCAGAGAATTACTCACTGATGATAATACTATGTTAATTACCCCTAGGGAAACGCAGTCACAAATATTCATGGATTGTCTCTGCCTTGCTCGTAACATGTTCTCATTGACTATGAGTACCATGATCACACGAGAAGATGATGTACCCCACCCAGACAACAAGGTGTGACTGCAAGTGAGGCAGGTAGGGGGATCCTGAGTTCAGGAGTGGAGGAGCCTCAGCTCTTGACCTTATCCAACAGGTACGAGAGACTTGCTCCCTGTGTGTATGAGGAAAAGGGCTGTGGGGAGTTTGAGCAAGCTCACCACAGCATCATGGTCCAGAGGCCATTCAAGCGGGGGGGGGGAGCAAAAAGACCAGCGGTAGTTATAGGGGACTCAATAATCAGGGGTTTAGATATTATCCTTTGCAAGCCAGATCGGGAGTCCCGCATGGTGTGTTACCTGCCCGGTGCCAGGGTGCAGGACATCGCTGACTGGCTTGAAAGGATATTGGATTGGGAGGGGGAGGATTCAATTGAGTGTATCCATGATAGTTTTCTTGAACAGTATGTAATGGAACCAAGCTATCCTAGGTCTGGTCCTCTGTAATGACACATGAATAATTAATGACCTCATAGTGAGGGATCCTCTTGGAAGGTGTGATCACAGTATGGGTGAAGTTAGAATACAGATGGAGAGGGTAAAGATAAAATCCAATACCAGGGTCCTGTGCTTAAACAAGGGGGACTAAAATAGAATGAGGGAGGACTTGGCTAAAGTTGATTGGGACAGTTGACGAGCAGTGGAGGATTTTCAAAGCAATTTTTCAAAGTGCTCAGCAAAAGTATATTTCAGTGAAAAGGAAGGATGGTAAGAAAAGGGGTAATCTGCCCTGGGTGTCTAAGGAAATAAGGGAGGCTAAAATTGAAAGAGAAAGCATACAAAGTGGCCAAAACCAAGCATGAAACGAGAAGATTGGGAAAACTTTAAAGGTCAACAGAAAGCCACAAAAAGAACTGTAAAGAAAAGTAAGATAGAGCATGAGAAAAAACTAGCACAGAATATAAAGACAGATAGCAGAAGTTTCTATAAATACATAAAACGAAAAAGGGTGGCCAAAGTAAATGTTGGTCCTTTCGAGGATGAGAAGGGGCATTTAGTTATGGGATGTGATGAAATGGCTGAGGCATTGAATAGGTATTTTGTGTTGGTCTTCAAAGTGGAGGACACAAATACCATGCCAGCAAGTGACAAAAGAGATGAAGGCAGATGAGGACCAGGAAACAATCGTTATTACGGAAGAGGTAGTGTTGGGCAAGCTAATGGAGCTAAGGATAGAAAAGTTTCCTGGCCCTGATGGAATGTAGGGAGGAGAAGGTGAGGACTGCAGATGCGAGAGATCAAAGTCAAGAATGTGGTGCTGGAAAAGCACAGCAGGACAGGCAGTATCCGAGGAGCAGGATAGCTGATGTTACTCTTATTGAAGGGCTTATGCCTGAAATATCAATTTTCCTGCTCCTCAGATACTGCATGACCTGCTGTGCTTTTCCAGCACCTCACTCTCGACCCTGATGGAATGCATCCCAGGGTACTAAAAGAGATGGCAGGAGAAATAGCAAGTGCACTAGCTGTAATTTTCCAAACTTCGCTGGATTCTGGGGCAATCCCAGCAGATCGAAAAATAGCAAATGTGACGCTACTGTTTAAAAAGGGAGGTAGACAAAAGATGGGGAATTATAGATTGGTTAGCTTAACCTCGACAGTGGAGAAGATGCTTGTGTTTATTATCAAGGAAGAAATAGCAAGGCAAGTCAAAAAGAAATCATCCCGTTGGGCAGACGCAGCATAGGTTCATGAAGGGCACATCATGCTTGACAAATCTTTGGGAATTCTATGAAGACATTACAAGCAAGGTGGACAAAGGGGACCCAGTAGATGTAGTGTACCTAGATTTCCAAAAGGCCTTTGACAAGGTGTCGCACAAGAGGCTACTGCATAAGATAAGGATGCATGGTTTTAGGGGTAGAGTATTAGTGTGGATAGAGGATTGGTTGATGAACAGGAAGCAAGGAGTTTGGATAAATGAGTGCTAATCTGGCTGGCAATTAGTGACTAGTGGTGTACCTCAGGAATCAGTGTTGGGACTGCAATTATATACAATTTATATAGATGTTTTGGTGTTGGGGACCATGTGTAGGGTGACAAAGTTTGCAGATGACGCTAAGATGAGTGGCAGAGCAAAGTGTGCAGAGGACTGTGAAATTTTGCAGAGGAATATAGATACTTTGAGGGAGTGGGCAAAGGTCTGCCAGATGGAATACTATGTAAATTAATGTTGTCATACACTTTGGTAGGAGTTATAGTAAAAACGATTATTACTGGAATGGTAAGAAGATGCAGCATGCTGCTATGCAGAGGGACCTGGGTGACCTTGTGTATGAATCACAGAAGGTTGGTCTGCAGGTACAACAGGTAGCATTTAAAGACAGCGAGGTTATGTTGCAGCTGTGCAAGGTGCTGGTAAGGCCACACTTGGAGTACTGCGTGCACCTTTGGTCTCTTTACTTGAGAGAGGACGGACTGGCACTGGAGGGGGTGCAGAGAATATTCACTAGGTTGATTTTTCATTGAATTCAGAAGTTTGAGGGAGGATCTAATAGAAACATTTAAAATTATGAAGGGAATCGATAAGAAAGAAGGAGAGAGGATGTTTCCATTGGCAGGTGAATCTAGGGCAAGAGAGCATAGCCTCACTATTAGCAGAACCAAATTTAGGACTGAATTGAGAAGGAACTTTATCACCCAATGGGTTGTTAATCTATGGAATTTCCTGCCCAGCGAAGTAGTTGACACTACTTTAGATTACTTACAGCATGGAAACAGGTCCTTCGGCCCAACAAGTCCACTCCAACCCGCCGAAGAGCACCCAACCAGACCCATTCCCCTACACCTAGCACTATGGGCAATTTAGCATGGTCAATTCACATAACCTGCACATTTTGGGACTGTAGGAGGAAACCAGAGCACATGCACACAGACATGGGGAGAACGAACAAACTCCACGCAGTCAGTTGAGACAGTTGCCTGAGGTTGGAATTGTACCCGGGTCTCTGGTGCTGTGAGGCAGCAGTGCTAACCACTGTACCACCCTACCGCCCACGTCAGTAAATGTTTTTAAAGCTAAGGTAGCTATTTTTCTTAACAATACAGGAATTCAGGGATATGGTGACAGTGTGAGTAAGTGGATCCGACTCCATGAAAAGATCAGCCATGATCTTTTTAAATGGTGGAGCAGGCTCGAAGGGCCGGACGGCCTACTCCTGCTCCTAGTTCTTATTTCTTATACTCTTACTTCTGTCTTACTTTTGCTAAGTAACCCTCCAATATTTATCAAACACTTCAGCAATATTGCATGCAATTCTGGTCTCCTTCCTATTGGAAAGATATTGTGAAACTTGAAAAGGTTCAGAAAAGATTTACAAGGATGTTGTCAGGGTTGGAAAATTTGAGCTATAGGGCGAGGTTGAATAGGGTGGGGCTGTTTTCCCTGGAGCGTCAGATACTGAGGTGTGACTTGATAGAGGTTTATAAAATCACGAGGGGCATAGATGGGGGAGTCCAGAACTAGAGGGCATAGGTCTAGGGTGAGAGGAGAAAGATATAAAAGAGACCTAAAGGGCAATGTTTTCACGCAGAGGGTGGTGCGTATGTGAAATGAGCTGCCAGAGGAAGTGGTGGAGGCTGGTACAATTGCAACATTTAAAAGGCATCTGGATGGGTATATAAATAGGAAGGGTTTAGAGAGATGTGGGCCAAGAGGTGGAAAATGGGACGAGGTTAGGTTAGGATATCTGGTCAGCAGGGATGAGTTGGACCGAAGGGTCTGCTCCAATTTTGTATAATTCTATGACTCTATGACTCTATAACTGCTGCCTTGTTCCAGTTAAAAATCACACAACACCATGTTATAGTCCAACAGGTTTATTTGGAAGTGCAGGCATTTGGTAGCTACTGACGAAGGAGCAGCGCTTCAAAAGCTAGTACTTCCAAATAAACCTGTTGGACTATAACCTGGTGATGTGTGATTTTTAACTTTGTTCACCCTAGTCCAACACCGACACCTCCCTATCATTGTTCCAGAGTGACAGATAATCTAACCTTTGATGTCAAGCTTGGTCTTCCTATTAATTTCCATTTATACCATAAACATGTTGATGTTTAACTTCCTTAGCTCACTTAAAGCCATTGAGTAGTGTAAGCCTGGAGTCAAGTACATTCTGGAAAAGATAGATCTATCAGGTGGAATATGATAGGCATCCGAACAATGAGGTCTCAGCACAATCAAATGAACCCAAGGGTTTTGGTTGGCTCAGTGGGCTGGTTTGCAATGCAGAGGAACACCAACAGGGCAGGTTCAATTCCTGCACTGGCAAAGCTGTCCAACAAAAGTCTCACTTTCTTAACCTTTTCCCTCACCCGAGGTGACCTCAGGTTGAACTACCACCAGTTATCTCTCTCATGATGGTCCAGTAGGATGATGGTAATTTCATGGTTTTTGATTAGTAATGCGTCAGTGGTTATGTGGAGAAGCAGGGTTTCGAAATATATTTAATAGTGGAGCAGACTTGATGGGTTGAATGGTCCTTTTTTGCTCATTTATCCTATGGTCCTATGAAGAAGTCCAAAGAGGCCCATCGAGACCACAAGAGTACCTCAATCCATCTATGATACTGTCAGCAACAGCAGGGCTAATCTCTCACTGGACTGTGATGTGTTCAAACACTTCATTTAAGGGGCCAGCTTGCTTCCTTAATATTCACCTTCCTATCTTCCCAAACACACCAGAATAGCTGGCTACCATACAAACTCAACACAGAGATCAGAGAAGGTAGCTGGCAGAATCAGTTTGCCGGTTTTTCGGAAGGACCTTAGTGTGGACACTCGGCATCAACAACTCAGGACATGGTCCATGGGCACCCCACATCCATGCAACTGGCATCCAACCAGTGTCTGAGAAGCATCATGACGCAGGGCTCTTCTGCACATCAGTGCTGGACATTGGACTGTCCCAGTAACTATCATTATAACACTGCAGGCAAGGACATTGTGAGTTCAGGGATGCAGACTCAGGTCATGCAGTGGACTAGGCTGCATCTATACACTTGTTTGCACAGTTTATAAAATGTTTAAATTTTGTGATGATTCTAGAAATGGCAAGGGATGGTTTCCAACGTGCCACCCCAGTGAGGTATGACAAAGATAGTTCTCTGACCCAGCTAATATTGGTGACAGTTGAATACACAGGAACATGAGAACAGGAGTAGGCCATTCAGCCTCTCCAGCCTGTTCCACCATTCAATACGATCATGGCTGACTTGTGGCCTAACTTCATTTCCTGCCTTTAGCCTATATCACTTAATGCCTCTGTTTTTCAAAAATTTAACTACTCCAGATTGAAAATTAACAATTGATCCTGCATCCACTGCCATTTGTGGAATGACAGAAGAGTACTCATCCAGGGCCAATGGGAGTGGTGGTGGGGCAAGAGAAGAGAATGAAAATGAAGTGTCCTTCTCACGCTAATGTTGAACCTTACAGTGCAGTAGACAGAGAGACCATGGTGTCAGCCTGAAAGCATGGGACAGAATTAAGTTGATAGGCCAAAGGAAACAGCGGGTCATGTTGCAAACTGAGATAAGGTGTTCCACACAGTGGATACACAATCTGCATGACATCTCCCCAGTGTAAAGAAAGCCACATTATAGAAAATAGAACATAGAACAGTACAGCTCAACATGATGCCAAGCTCAACTAATTGTTTCTGCCTGTCTTTGGTCCACATCCCCCCCATTTCTTGCATGTGCTTATCTAAAAGTCTCTTAAACACCCCTATCATATCTGCCTCCACCACCACCCCTGGCAGTGTGTTTCAGACTCCTATCCCTCTCTGTGTAGAAAACCTGTCCCTCACATCTCCTTTGAACTTTTTCCCTCTCACCTTAAATGCATTGCCCCTAATATTAGGCATTTCAAATCTGGGAAGAAGATTCTGACCGTCAACCCTATCTGTGCCTCACATAACTTTATACTTCCTATCGAGTTTCCCCTCAGCCTCCACTGCTCCAGAGAAAACAACCCGAGTTTCTCTAGTCTCTCCTTATAGTTCATACCCTCTAATCCAGGCAGCATCCTGATAAATCTTTCTATACCGTCTCCAAAGCCTCCACATCCTCTTTATAATGTGGTAACCAGAATTGAACACAGTCTGGCATACCTAAAGTTATATAAAGCTGCAACATGACATCCTGACTCTTATACTCAATTCCCTGACCAATAAAGGCAAGCAGACCATACACCTTCTTTACCACTTGCATGGCCACTTTTGGGGAGCTATAGACTTGAACCCCAAGATCCTTCGGTTTATCAATGCTGTCAGGGTACAGCCATTAACTGTATATTTTTCCTTAATGTTCGATCTCCCTAAGTGCAGCACTTCACATCAAACATGGATTAACCTCCATCTGCCATTTATCTGCCCATATCTGCAACTGATCTATATCCTGCTGTATCCTTTGACAACCTTCTACATGATCCACAACTCCACTGTTCTTTGTATCGTCTGAAAACTTACTGAACGGTCCATCTACATTTTCATTCAAGACATTTATATGGATCCCAAACATCGGAGGTCCCGGTACGAATTCTTGCGGAACACTATGTGTCATGGACCTCCTTACCCTCTATGGACAAGCCAATTTAGCCAAGTACCTTGGATCCCATGTGTTATGAGCAGTGAACACAGTGGAGTAGCTTAAAAGAAGTATAAGTAAATCACGACTCCACTTGGAATGAAATGTTTGTGGTTATGGATGGAAAAAGAGAAAGGAAATAAATAGCCAGATAATGCATCTCATGTGCTTTATGAAAAGGTGCTGTTGGAGAATGGTGTTGGGGATTTGCTAGGACATGGGGCAGGGAATCACAGAGGGAGGAGTCCATTCAGAATGTTGGGAAGATGTGTTTAATAGAGACATCATATTGGAGGCAACAGAAATATTGAAAAGTGAACTATTAAGTATGGAGGCTAGTGGGGTAGTAGGTGAGGACAAGGAGAACCCTATCGTGGTCCTAAGAGGGAATGGAAGAGGTAAGAATAGAAATAAGGAGTGGGAGGAGTCTACAGTTGAAGAGAAAAGGGAAAAAGAAGTGCTGTTTCAATTCAAACCTTTCCCCAGTGATGACAGCCCCTATCGAGAATGTGGGTCTGGAAAAGTACAGCAGGTCAGGCAGCATCCGAGGAGCAGGAAAATCGCTGTTTCAAGGCATAAGCCCTTCATCTGGATGAACGGTCATTACCTGAAATATTGGATAAAATTTTGTAAGGGCCTGAGTGATGCAGAAAGACTTGTGGCTGAATTGCATGAAAAGGTCACCAAGGCCCATCTTGATGTTGAGAGCAACTCTTTGCAATTTTCTGCGTCTGCCACCAAGAGAGGTGATGGCCTAATGGTGTTATCACCAGACTATGAATCTAAAAACTCAGTTAATGTTCTGGGGACCCAGCTTTGAATGCTGCTATGGCAGATGGTGGAATTTGAATTCGATAATAATCTGGACTTAAATGTTTTAACTGATGACTGCTTGTTGGGCGAAGATCAATCAGACTCACTAATGTCCTTCAAGGAGGGAAATGGCCATCCTCACCTGTCTGGCCTATATGTGACCCCAGACTGACAGCAATGTAGTTGACTCTCAACTGTCCTCTGAAACAGTCCAGCAAACCACTCAGTTTAAGGGCAACAAAGGGCAGGCAATAAATGCTGGCCAGCCAGCGACGTCCATAATCCCACAAGTGAATAAAAAGAAATGGTGGTAGATAGAGCTCTCATGGGGCAGTGGGTGAGTTACCAATTATGAACACTATAGTTTGTCAAATGCCATATTCATGGCACAACTCGCCTCACTAATACTCAGCTTCTTATCTTAGCAAACACTATCAACAAGCTGGGCATTGACAATTCTTGACATAGAGGTCAAAGTGGGTCCCTGGCAACTTCAGCTCACCAGTGATTATAACCAGCCTTCATGTAACTCGGCACAAATGGCATCTCAGGGCATGATCCATTGGCATCAGCCATACGCATGTGTCATGCACGCACATTGGCATTCAACATTTGGAAAATTCTCGCAATCCCTTTACCCGCCTCTCCAATCTGCTTGTAGGAAACTGAGGAAACATTGCAGGGTGCACCAGCAACTAGCAGTGATGAGTCACACTCAAATGGTAAGGATTAATTTAAGAGTTGCACGGAAATGAGGAGTGGTAGTTACCCGGTTGGCAGGACATGGATGTCTCCACATCCCTGCAGGATGGTCCCAATCTTGTCCAGTGAGGGACAGGATTATTTCCTCACAGGGACTGAGCAATCTGATGTCGAGCAGCCTTCCATCTGCCCCAGTCCTTTATTCCTGAGTGCAGACTGTTTTCTCCTGGAATGAAGAAAGGGGGAAATTGAGTGAGATGAAAATGACTGGCCCAGCTGGGTGTGGGTGAAGAATGTTAGTGGGATCTACTGAGTGATTAGGCACTGCAGGGTTAGTCTAAGGCCATTCACAGGAGGTTACCAAAATAAAGGACCTTGAAGAACCATGCCAGCAGATACTTCTTAGATTTTGAAAAGCTTGGTCAAAAGTGGTAGGTTCGTAGAAACAACTTAAAGAAAAGGAGATAGAGGGGATGCACAGTCCAGAAAGAGAATTCCAGAGTACTTATCTCGTGGCAGTAAAAACCATGGTCAACAATGAAGAAGTCACTATAGTAACCATGCACAAAGTGTCACAACTGGTGGAGTGCACTGGAGTTTCTAGGGTTGGAGGCAGTTGCAGTGATGGGGAGGGATGAGGCCATAGACATGTTAGAAAAGAAAAATGATGACCTTCAAAATGCAGCTATTGCCAAACTGGAAACCACTGTAGGTCAGGAAACATTGTGGTGATGGAGAGAGAGGAAGCTAATGCTTCGAGACTGAAGAGTCATCTAGACTTTTTTTTTAAAAGATTATTTACAGTGTGGAAACAGGCCCTTCAGCCCAACAAGTCCACGCTGACATGCAACCCACTGCCCCACATTTACCCCGACCCCTAACACTACAGGCAATTTAGCATGGCCAATTCACCCAACCTGCACACATTTTTGGACTGTGGGAGGAAACCAGAGCAAACCCGCACAGAATGTGCAAACTCCACACAGTCAATTGCCTGAGCCTGGGAATTGAACCCAGGTCTCTGGCACTGTGAGGGAGCTGTGCTAACCACTGTTCCACCATACTGTCCACATTAACAATGGGCAAATAATATTGATCTTGCTTGCAACGCTCCTGCCCTCAAAATAAATTTGAAAAACCATTTCTACAATAACCATGAAATAAAGTGCAGACAACACTTATAGTTTTATCTCTGTACATTTACAGTACTAATGCTTTAATTCATATCTTCTTTGTTTTGTGTTTTGTCGTAGTCTGCTCGCGGATCTTAGAAATTCTCCAGCTACCATCACATTCAACGGATTACTGGAGAATTCAGTGGCTTGTTATGTGAGTGCATGGGTCAGCCATTGAGCACACAGTGTGATTCCCCACAAACACTGACATGACGAAGATAGTTTTACAGCACCTTCCTGTTGCGGATCTCATATTGTGCCAGCACACTTTATTACTGTAGGTGGCATTAGAGCACTGAAATGTTCCCATTAGGAATGAAGTTGAACCAATTAAAGGTTTCAGTTCAAGCATTCCCAGTGAACTTCTGTGCTATGGTAATGTCACTGGATCTGTAATCCAGCGGCTCAGTATAATGATCTGAAACCATGCGTTCAAATCCCACTGTAGCTGATGGTGAAATTTAAATTTGTTAACAATCTGGAATTAAACGCTCATTTAATGTCATGTATCATATAAAACAGTCAGTCAGCATATATGGAGAGAGAGGAAGCTAATGCTTTGAGACTAAAGAGTCATCTAGACTTGAAACATAAGCTTGATCTCTCACCATGTTGCTGCCTGACCCATTGTGATTTCCAGCATTTTGTATTTGTTTTCAGTGCAGATTTCAATAAATCTGCAGTGATTTGCTTCTCTAAAAAAAGTCATCTGGTTCTCTAATAAGTTTTGGGAAAAGAAATATGCCATCTTTACTTGGTCTGGTCTACAGTGACTCTGCACCCACAGCAATGTGGCTGACTCTAAATTGGGTAGGCGGAGAAAGTGAGGACTGCAGATGCTGGAGATCAGAGCTGAAAATGTGTTGCTGGAAAAGCGCAGCAGGTCAGGCAGCATCCAAGGAATGTTGATTCTCCTGTTCCTTGGATGCTGCCTGACCTGCTGCGCTTTTCCAGCAACACATTTTCAGCTCTAAATTGGGTAATCAAGGATGGGCAAAAAATGGTCTCGCCAGTGATGCCCACATCCTATGAACAAACTAAAAAAAAAGGTATATCAATTGTAGAAAAAGTTTGGAAAGGGCAGGTAGGCTTTTTGTCTGGTTTAAATTATTTTGATTTGCTCCTGGATGTTTCTTCACTTGCCATCTTCTGTAAATTTGAGCTTATATGAAATTTTAAAGCTCTAGTACTCGCTGACAGGCTTCGGTTCCAGGACCAGTGATGCAACCGTTTTAAAACTCTCATGATGTTGTTCAATCCTCATCCCATCCTTTATCTGTCATCCCCAGCCCCAAAATCCTCAAACATCCTGGGAATTTCCAATTCTGACCTCTTGTGTATTCCTGATTTTCATTGCTGTACCATTGATGATTGTGCCTGTCATATTGATGGTAATAGTATAATTATCAATCATTGTCAGGATTTGATTGACTCTGTGACTTAGTTTATTTAAAATAATAAAACATATTGTAAGTAGCTGCTACAGCATAACAACTGATTTCTGTCCATGCAGTTTGCAAGCCCACAGCATGCAATCTGACAGGCAGAGTTGCACAATTGTATGCACACTGAAAATAAATTCCTCAAGGACTCAAAGGCAAGATTGAGTTTAGTTGCCAAGGCTCTAAACTCTGGAATTATCTCCTCAAGCATTTACACTCTTCCACTGCTCTTCTCTTTTATGACCCTACTTAACCTAAGATTGATGACATCTGTTTTCAGGCTCAGTTGGCTCAAGGGCTGGTTTGCGATGCAGAGTGACACCAACAGCGTGTGTTCAATTCCCACACCAGCAGAGGTGATCATGAAGAACTCTCCTTCTCAACCTCTCACCTCCCTGAGGTGACCTTCAGGTTAAACCCTCACCTGTCACTCTCTCTGTCATGGGAGAGCAGCCCTATAGTCTGGTAAGACTATGGATACTTTACTATTTATGTGACATGCGTTGGTTGGTCATTCTCCGGGATGTGGGTACCAGCAGGCAGGTACCTTAATTGGGCAGTTAAGTGTCAACCACATTGCTGTAGATCTGGAGTCACATGGAGACCAGACCAGGTAAGGATGGAAGTTTCTATCCCAAAAAGTCATCAATGAGCCAGATGGGTTTTTCCAACAACTGGTGATCATTATGGTCCTCATTTGACTCTTAATTACAGATATGCATTAAATTGAAATTCCACCACTTCCCATAACAGGATTTGAACCCAGGTCCCCGGAACATTAGCAGGATCTCTGTATGAAGAGTCTAGCAATAATATTGCGAGACCATCACTGCTCCTCCCCTGTAGTTTAAAACATATCTGCATGCCAGTTGCTGGGAGTGAGCCTTCCTATTGGGCACTGGCAAACTCAAAAAGAGGGCTCTCCCCCACCAGTCTCCAAGCATATCCACCAGGATATACCTTGCAGATTCCTCGGATTCCATTGCTCCAATAGTTTGGCGAGATATGGGCCAAGTGAGATGAGATTAAGTTAGGATATCTGGTCGGCATGGACGAGTTGGACCAAAGGGTTTGTTTCCATACTGTACATCGCTATGACCTGCTGCTGGTTCAATATTAAAGTAGCACAACTGTCCTCTGTGGAAGAAAACATCCTTGGTGCTCCCTGTTCCAAACCTAACCCAAGGGGGTCATAAACTTTTGTGTTCATTCTCCCCTCGACTTAGCCTCTCAAGCTATGACTGGGTGAGAACTAAATTCCACACTGTATTTCAGTTGTTGTCTTACGTTGCATGCTAACTATCATTTCACCAACATTATCCAACTTACGGAGGATCCTACTATCCCTGCAAATTAAAGAATGTTGAGTATATTCACTATTGAAGTTGCAAGATTGACTTTTTCATGTGAACAATTGCTCTTGAGTTGACAGCAACTTTTTAGAACTCATTCCAAATTTTAGTTCTGGTGAGCTTTTGAAATTTTTCAAGATTGGAGTGCATGAATTTGTACTTACAACGGGCAAGAAATCAAATCTCTGCCCATTAAGGATAACCTAAACAGGGTCAAGGGACTCCCTCTCCGATAATTTCCTTTGCAATTTAAAAACCTAATGGAAAAGCCATTCCTGTTGCTAAAAAGGTCCAGCAACTAGCTCTGAATATGTAGATTTGCTGTATATGGTGTAGTCCCAATTATCCCTGGGCTACATGTCATGGTGGCAGAAACCTGAAAACCCGCTCCTTTTCCCATTTTACTTGAAACCAACAATTCCAGAATCAAATGAGATGACTTCAGAAGAAATGAGAAGAAATACAAATTAGTATTTTCTATATTAGTATGATGAATAATTGATTCTGCCTCAAGCTTTGCTTAAACTTGAATTCCTTTCACAGCTTGTCTGATTAAGTTGCAAGGAAGCATAAAATGGTCTGTTTTTGCTGAAGAATAGGAGATTGGCAGATGATCAGATGATCATCTGTACAATTAAGAACAGTTTGATGGCATAAACACAAAGGAATGGATCCACACGCAAGAGAGACCAGAACTATAGTCAATAAATATAAAATAATCACTGATAAATCTAACAGACAATGCAGCAGGAGCTCCTTCCTTGGAGAGTGACTGGAATCTGGGTATTTCTGACAAGGGGAATAATTGGGGTGACTGATGCAAATATATCAAAAAGCCAGCCAAATCAGCAATTGAAGAACATTGTGGTACAGTCAAATGAGGAAGGGTGGGAATGAGCTCACATGGAGTACATCCAGAAGCAACCTGACAACATTAGGCATATGAATTTTAGTTGGAAAATACAAAATGCAGTGGATTAATCATTTTCATTCAGCAATGTAAGTATGCCTGCATTTTCCCACATATTGTAGTCATTTGTTTCCTGAAATGTTCATAACCATGTGAAAGGTTTAATTATTTTCTACTTCATTTTTATGTTCGTTATTGTCTAAAGCTATGATTTGAATTCTGATCACCTGTTTTATTTGTAATATCATTTCAATTTGGCACCTGGAGCAGGGGAGAGAGGAGAACCCAGAGGCAGCCATCAGCACATAAATGAGCCAATGACAGGAGGACTTTGGTCGTTTAAAATAGCACACGAGAATGTGGGGACAGCAACTTCATAAAAAGTGGTAGAGAGAGCTTCTCAAACTGCATGAGAAAGTGAACAGCAGCATGGTAAAGGAAAAAATGAAGGGTAGCATCAGTGAGCAATAACAATAGACAACAGGGATCTCTTTCAGCCTATTTCTTCCTGTTGGTGAGGAAGTGCATAATCGCAGGAAAACAGGCAGACTGTGAGTGGTTGTTTCTTCTGTGTCTCTTTTGATTAGCCATGGTTTAAATCAGGTAATATCACTGAGGCTGAAGAGTACAATTTTATAATCCATAGCATCTGAATTAATTCATTAAATATAACAGAGAGAGCTGGGTTGATGATGTGTTGGGCCTGTGATCTGTGGGAGCTCCTGGATGCAAGTGTGATCTACATTTACCACATCCACAGCGAGTATAGTCTGCTCAAGGAATGTTGGCTTAGAGCCGATGAGCTGGAGTCTGAACCACGGACACTGCGACACATCAGAGAGAGAGTGAGGTCCCAGACCTTGTGTTTCAGGATGTAGTCACACCCCATAGCTTAAATACATCAAATTTGGTCTGTAGCCAGGGACAGGTCAGTGGGAATGAGGCACTTACAGGGATCCAGAATTTAGACACCTTATCAAAACATATGAAACTAAGAGGGAGAGACTGGGAGAGTGGAACTGAGTCTTTGTCAAAATCAGGGAAGGAGGAAGTAAAATGAAGGTAGCTGTGTGAGTCAGTGAATTTACAATGGATATTGGTTCGAACCCAATGTTCAGTAATGTAAGTTGAGAAGCCAAGTAAGTAGGAAGAAAGAGGCAGAAGCAGACTTGGACCACATTAAGCGTGGAAACTGGAAATAAACTTGAGAATTTTTTCTACCTCAGAAGAACTGCAGGAAACAATGCTTATCAATGTGCCAAGAAATGAGGTGAGGGAGGGATGTGGAACTGGATTTGAATATACGTTATATCCCACACAATGGCAGGGATTGCTCAGATACATAAACATTCCCATAGCAAAAAAAATCTTATTTGATGAAAGAGAGTGGAGTCAAATTGAAGTGCTTCAATGCGAGAACAAGTTTACTCAGATGTTGTTTACAGACTAGTTAACACACTCACCAAGAAACAGAGAAGAACAGTGAAAAATCACAGGTACACAGGTCATCTTGTTTGGAGTAAAGGAATTGGATGTCTGTGGTATAAAATGAGACAGTTAGGGACTGGAACCAATAAATAGTGAATTACGGAAGAGCATTGGATAAGGAATCATAGAATTGCAAAATGGTTACAGCACTATTCATCTTATCATATCTGTGTTTGAATCTCTGAAGGAGCAAGTCACGTCCAATCATTCCTTTGCCTTTTTCCTGTAGCCCTTCAATGTTTCCTGTTCAGCTCACGATCCAATATCTTTTAGAAAACTGATATGATCACAGCTGATGACGCTACTGGATAAGTATGATCCCGGAATAAAATCTGGCTTCATAGATGATTTCCTTTTCATTTCACTTTACATGGTGCTCGATCACTGAGGCACAAGGCTGAAACATTTCTTGAAGACTGAACAACAGGTCATTTCCACAGTGAAACAAGCACCAAAGAACATGCTATTTAGGTATAGAATAGTTAGAAAAATCTTAAAGCACTCAGAAAAACAAAGTTTCAGTCGACTCCCAAACATGAATTATAACAATTCACATTCAATAGAATTATCCCTCAGATAATACAAGATCTTTAAACTTGACTCAACTGATTCTCTCTAATTCTTTCCTGTTTACTGTGAAATCTTCTTACATGAATAAGCACAAAACCAAGAGCTGAGGGCTTTCTTAACTTCAAATCATTTGCAGACTTTTAACCAAACTCTGTTATTTTTGAAGTTTCTCATGTAAAACTTTTTTAAATGAAGTAGTTTTATTTTCCTGGAACTACCCAGGAAATTGATTCTGACCCCAGTCAGCTCTCCTCAGAATTGCCAAAAACCTTCAGTTTCTGGGGAGACTCTGGGGTAACATCAATCCGAGATTATTTCAAACCAAAATAATCCTGTCTTTTACCAACACTGCAAAAGTAATCTTCCATTGAAAATCCAGTGGGTTCCTGTCTCTGACACATACTAAATGAGGTCACTGTTCTGGAAAGACTTTCTGACCTAATTATTTATTTAAAAACCCTTCATAATTGTCATAACCAGCCACATGCCACTATTTTGAACTCCAAACTCTAAAAGCAGCATTGATATATGGCTATGGACCTTGTGTGAGTAAGTAGGACCATTATAATTAGTAGTATATTTTTGGCTCGACAGACCAGATGGGCTGAATGGCCTCTTCTGTATTGGTTGATACTATGATTAAATGTCTAAACTAGATAGCTTTCATTGCAATACACCAGTTAATCGGGGAGGTGATGGCCTGTTGGTGTTGTTACTAGACTGTTAATCTAGAGACCCAAGGAATGTTTTGGGATCCAAGTTTGAATCCTGCCACAGCAGATGGCGGAATTTGAATTCAATTATCAAAAATCTGGAATTAAGAGTCTGAAAATGACTGTGATTCCATTGTCAACTGTTATAAAACCCCCTGGTTCACTAATGCCCTTCAGGGAAGGAAGTTGCTATCCTTACCTGGTCTGGTCTACATGTGACTCCAGTCCCACAGCAATGTACTTAACTCTTAACTGCCCTCTGGGCAATTAGCTATGGGTAATAAGTTCTACCTAGCCAGTGACACCCTCATCCTGTGAATGAATAAAGAAAAAATCTTCTATCACTACAGTCCCACGCAGTGTATTCCAGGTGCTGACACACACTGTATGAGAATTGTTATCCTCTTATCGGCTCTTTTGCTAGCTCCCTTAAATCTGCTTGTTCTTTTTCCTGATCCTTCCAAGAGTGGGAACTATCTGCTCAGTCCAAATGCTTCACGACTTTGAATACCTGCATAAATCCTCCTTTCAAACTTGCCTTTGCTGAGGAGAAAGTTCAAAGAGCTCCAATCTATATGTAATACGTCTGCCCCCTAGTGTAGAACGTACTGTTTCAATCCAAAGACTGTGTGTCATCATCAGATTGGGTGCAGCTAATGCAGCTTTACAATTAACACTTTTGGAACAATTCATTCATTCAACATAAACAAAGGCCTTCTTCTCCTGCACTCCCCCTGGAATTGGACCCTTTATTTTAATTTGTCAATCCATATTCTTCCTACCAATATTGACCAGCTCACATTTAGATTCCCTACAGTGTCGAAACAGGCCATTTGGCCCAATAAGTCCACACCGACCCTACGAAGAGTAAACCACCCAGACCCATTTCCCAACATTTAATCCTGTGAATGCACCTAACTCTAAGGGGAATTTAGCATGGCCAATTCACCTCACCTGCATACCTTTAGACTATGGGAGAAAACCAGAGCACCCAGGGGAAACCCATGCAAACACGAGGAGGATGTGCAAACTCCACACAGTCATTTGAGGCTGGAATTGAATGCAGGTCCCTGGTGCTATGAGGCAGCAGTGCTAACCACTGAACCACCTTGGCACTCTACACTTTGCTGCATCAGACTCTATCTGTTACTTTCCTGCTCATTCTATGAGCTGCTCTTGTCTTTTAAAGTTCAAAACTATCATCCTTGTGGCTCAAAATACTTTTAAGTTCCATATTATGCCCAAATATTTGAAATTGGTAACCTTGCATTAAAGTTTGGGTCATTAATATACATCAAGAAAAGCAAAGGATCTCACATTGAGCTCAGTGTGACTGCATCATAAATTTCCTCCAAAGCAGTAAGCAACTATTGACACTTTTATTATTGTCACCCACAGCCAAACTTGTATCCATTCTGTTACTGTTCCCCTTTAATCCATCATCTCCAACATTGCTCACAAGCTGCCACTTCATCAAAGAGCTTCTGGAAGTCCATGTACACCAGATCAAGCACTCAATGTGATATCCTGATCCAACACCCTCACTGAACTCCTTGAACAAGTTAGGCACACAAAATTTGTCATGAACTGTTGGAAGTTTCTACACTGGCTTTCTTTAACTAACACACATTTCGGAAAAATCGCAGAATCATAGAATCGTAGAATCTCTACAGTGTGAAAGCAGGCCATTTGGCCCAACATATCCAGATTGACTCTTGGAAGAGCATCCCACTCAGACTCACCCCCCCCCCCCTACCCTATCCCCATAACCCATGGCTAATACACCTAACCTATATATCCCTGGAGAATTTAGACTGGCCAATCCACCCAACTTGTACATTGTTGGACTGTGGGAGGAAACTGAAGCACCCGGAGGAAACCCATGCAGACATATGGAGAATGTGCAACCTCCATATAGACAGTCAACTGAGGCTGGACTTGACAAATTTAGACAAGACAAGAGAAAAAGGGAAGAAATGAATTTTATGGGGCAGGAACAGGCTGGAACTATGCCTTTTTCAGGCATTTGGAAGGAGGTGTCAATGAGCTGTTGGAATGGGGTGGCTATGAGGTTGGATGCCATGGAAGGAAGTGGGGATGAAGTCAGTAACATCTGGGAAACAAGGTTAAGAGGAGTAGTGGGGTCACAGTCCAGGGGAAGTAGAAGGAGAGGTCAGAAATTGGTGTTTCCTGAGCTTCTCCCTCTCCATTCCCACAGACTGGACTTCCAACCAATACTAATGTCATAGAGTCACAGAGTCATCGAAATGTACAGCATGGAAACAGACCCTTCGGTCCAACCTGTCCATGCCGACCAGATATCCCAACCCAATCTAGTCCCACCTGCCAGCACCCGGCCCATATCCCTCCAACCCTTCCTATTCATATACCCATCCAAATGCCTCTTAAATGTTGCAATTTTACCAGCCTCCACCACATCCTCTGGCAGCTCATTCCATATACGTACCACCCACTGTGTGAAAAAGTTGCCCCGTAGATCTCTTTTATATCTTTCCCCTCTCACCCTAAACCTATGCCCTCTAGTTCTGGACTCCCCGAACCCAGGGAAAAGACTTTGTATATTTATCCTATCCATGCCCTTCATAATTTTGTAAACCTCTCTAAGGTCACCCCTCAGCCTCTGACGCTCCAGGGAAAACAGCCCTAGCCTGTTCAGCCTCAAATCCTCCAACCCTGGCAACATCCTTGTAAATCTTTTCTGAACCCTTTCAAGTTTCACAACAGCTTTCTGATAGGAAGGAGACCAGACTTGCACGCAATATTCCGACAGTGGCCTAACCAATGTCCTGTACAGCTGTAACATGACCTCCCAACTCTTGTACTCAATACTCTGACCAATAAAGGAAAGCATACCAAACGCCTTCTTCACTATCCTATCTACTTGTGACTCCACTTTCAAGGAGCTATGAACCTGCACTCCAAGGTCTCTTTGTTCAGCAACACTCGCTTGTACCTTACCATTAAGTGTATAAGTCCTGCTAAGATTGGCTTTCCCAAAATGCAGCACCTCACATTTATCTGTCTTTAAAGCTTTTTCAAAGTTATGTCTTTTGCATTCAAACTTGAGTTGCACAGTCCTACCAATGGATGTTCACAGCTAGAGAGGCAGAATTGGACAAGACTTTCAGTTTCTTTCATTGGTTTATTGCTCTCCCAGGGCATTTATATGTCTGGACAGGAGTGGAGTTGACTGCAGTGATCCTTCACTTGAAGAGCTGCCATAACTAATGCTCACCATGTCCCTTGGAGAAAGGGAGAAGTGAATTTTGGAGAAATATAAGAGGTTTCAGCAAAAGGATACTTGCATCAAATCCCTTGCTTTGTGAGTTCAGATTCCAGTCCGGAGGCTCAAATGCAAAATTCAGGTTGACACATTCAGTGCCATATATGTATAGAGAGAGAGAGAGATAGAGAGCTGTACACATTCCCACTCACAGTTGCACAGAGCATATCTCATGGTGTTCTTTTGCAGAGGGAATTCTAATTAGTGTCATTACTAATATTTATCCCATGACCATCATTACTTTGAAAAAGCAATTATGTGGCCTTTATCACATCATTATTTGTGGAACCTTGTTTCTTAATTACAATCAACAGCACTGAAAATGTACTTCATTGGTTGTAAATTGATTTTGAGTCATCCCAAAGTCATGAAAGTTGCAGTATAATGGCTCTAATACTGATACTTGTGAAAACAAAACCTCCAGTATTCCTTCAACCTCCTAGCATCTTTCCACTGCAGTGTTCGTTTCTGTTATTGAGTACAATGTTTCATACAGGCAAGATAAGACTCTTATCTATCTTAAACTTAATTCCATGTTCCTGATAATTAAGTTTGAAAAAGTTCTTCTGGGCAGACAGCATGACAGGATAGTTTACAATTAAGTTTGGCATGATACTGTCTCAGCATTGTGCATTATTACAATGTAATAAGATTTGACTTCAATATACCAAGTCTCTTCACCTTCAGTGCTGTCCAATTATTTCATATTGCAGGACATAAGGACCTTTACAAACACAGCAACTGAGAATGTTGAAATTAATCTTGAATTAATGCTGCAATTCTGTAAAACTCCTGTGTCCTTATTTTGTACAGATTTTGTAAGATAACTCTCCTGTAAGGTCATAGAATCTTAGAGTCATGGAGTCATATAAGTCTCCTCTATGTTGGGGCGACAAGACTCCAACTCACAGAACTTTTCAGGGACATACATCTCTGGGACATACACACCAAACAATCTCACCGCCCTGTGGCTGACCACTTCAACCGCCCCTCCCACTCCACCGAGGACATGCAAATTCTGGATCTCCTTCACCGCCAAATCCAAGCCACACAACGCCTAGAGGAAGAACGTCTCATCTTCTGCCTTGGGACCCTCCAACCGCACACCATCAACATCAACTTTGCCAATTTCCTCTTCTCCCCTCCCTCCACCTCATCGCAGATCCAACCCTCAAACTCAGCACTGTCCTCTTGAACTGTCCTACCTGTCCATCTTCCTTCCCACCTATTCACTCCACCCTTCCCTCTGACCTATCACTATCATCCCCTACATCTACCTATCACCTTCACAGCTTTCTCACCCCATCTCCACCCCCACCCACCTATTTATCTCTCAGCCCCCTTTTGTCCCACTAAATTCCTGATGAAGAGCTTATGCCTGAAATGTCGATTCTCCTGCTCCTTGGATTCTGCCACACTCCATATCCTTCGAAACCTTTCCTATCCATGTATTTGTCCAAATGTCTTTTAAATGTTGTTAATGTACCTGCCTCAACCACTTCCGTTGGCAACTCATTCCATATGCATACCAACCTCTGTGTAAAAATGTTGCCCCTCAGGTTCCCTTTTATTCTATCCTCTATAACCTTGAATTGTGCCCTCTATGCCTCGATTCCCAAACCCTGGGGAAAAGACCCTATCCATGCTTCTCTGTGTTAGCTCAGTAGAGTGCATTAAACCAAACTGATACTGTATTTCCATTTACCAGTAGGCAAAAGTTCTAAAATCAACACACTACCAGTCATGGGTAATGCCTCCTTTCTGATACTCAGGTGGGTGTTAAAGATCACTTTGTCCGATTTGAAAGAAGAGGAGGGAAGTTATCCCTAGTGAACCCACATGGTAATATCTAATCCTATCCTGCCAACTGGAGAGCTGGTAATATCTCCTTATGTGCTGCCACCTTGATCAGGAAGGTGCAATGTATTAAATGCCAGTCAGGAACTCAAGTGAGTGGCAGAGGACCATCTCCACGATGAAGGATCCCAGGGCTGGAAGTCTAACCACCCATCTCCAGTGCTCTTTGTTACAATAGATTATGGATAGCTCCATCTGGAGTGGTGGCAGCTAGTGGTATTGCAACTGTCAGAGACTCCTCAACAATTGCAATCAATTACAAACAACCTTGTCATTTCCAAAGGTGGGCTAACTATTTAATGTTTAGAACAAAATCTAACCTCTGGTGAAGTGGTGCAATTACCTCTAGCCTTTTTATTTCAGCTGGAGTTCAAATGCCAAAAAAACTGTGGACGATGTAAATCAGAAACTAAAATAAGAATTGCTGGAAAAGCTCAGCAGGTCTGGCAGCATCCGTTGAGAGAAATCAGAGTTAACATTTTGAGTTGAATGACCCTTCCTCAGAACAATTCTGAGGAAGAGAGAGAGAGAGAGAATGAGAGAGAAAGAAAGGGAGAGAGTGTGAGTGAATGAGAGAGTGAGAGACAATGATTTTCTCATAGCAAGCTGATCTATAGAATAGAATACAATAGCAATTTATTGTCACATATATTTTTACAAAACAAACCACATTGAAAAGTTTTATACATCGCCATACAAAACACCTGTATCAATGACAGACGACAGAGAAAAGATGGAGGATTATGGAATTCAATGTGAGCAAATGCGAGGTCTTGCACTTTGGAAAAAAGAATACAAGCATGGACTACTTTCTAAACGGAGAGAAATTTGGTAAAGCCAAAGTACAGAGGGATCTGGGAGTGCTAGTTGAGGATTCTGTAAAGGTAAACATGCAGGTTGAGTCCGTGATTAAGAAAGCGAATGCAATGTTGTCACTTGTCTCAAGAGGGTTGGAATATAAAAGCACTGTTGTGCTACTGAGACTTTATAAAGCTCTGGTTAGGCCCCATTTGGAGTACTGTGTCCAGTTTTGGTACCCACACCTCAGAAAGGACATGCTGGCACTGGAGCGTGTCCAGCGGAGATTCACACGGATGATCCCTGGAATGGTAGGTCTAACATATGAGGAACGGCTGAGGATCCTGGGATTGTATTCATTGGAGTTTAGAAGATTAAAGGGAGATCTAATAGAAACTTACAAGATAATACATGGCTTGGAGAGGGTGGATGCTAGGAAAATGTTTCCGTTAGGCGAGGAGACTAGGACCCGTGGACACAGCCTTAGAATTAGAGGGGGTAAATTCAGAACAGAAATGCGGAGACATTTCTTCAGCCAGAGAGTGGTGGGCCTGTGGAATTCATTGCCACAGAGTGCAGTGGAGGCTGGGACGCTAAATGTCTTCAAGGCAGAAATTGATAAATTCTTGATGTCACAAGGAATTAAGGGCTACGGGGAGAATGTGGGTAAGTGGAATTGAAATGCCCATCAGCCATGATTGAATGGCGGAGTGGACTTGATGGGCCGAATGGCCTTACTTCTGCTCCTATGTCTTATGGTCTTGTGGTCTAAGTAAAAATGAGGACAGAGTTCTCCTCAGATGAATTTCAGTTAAGGGAAGGTTGATTAAGACTACGAATGCTGGAATACCCGGGAACTACTGCTGAAGACGACCTTGACACCGATGAGACCTCCGCGCCGAGACAAGACTGCTGAGCTGGGACCACCCTTTCAGGCCTTTCAGACCGCTACATTGAGAGACTACAGCTCCAGGCTAGAATACAGGACTGCCACTCCAGGACAAGACCTCAATACTGGAATTGGACGAGACCACCGTGCCAGGACAAGACCACCTGGAGGCTGCCATGCCAAGCTGAGACCAGAGGCCACCACAGCAGGAGAATGCCACACCACACTGATACTGTCACTTTGGGCTGAAACCCAACCTCTTTGCTGAGCTTGGGCCTGGAGAAGACACCTTTGGCCAAAGAAATTTAAGAAGTTAAGATAATGAATGAAAACCTTAAGAGAAAGAAGAAAATGAAGAAAACAATATAACACAGGCAGTGTAGATGAGCTCCAGGCTCCTAGGCTGGGGAGCCCACTCATTGCACTACTACACCCCTGCCATTTTACTTCAACTTGCTTCAGTCAACTACAGTGATTGCTGTTTATGTGCGCAGAGTGTCAATAAAGGAATTAGGTAAGAGGTGTTATTAGGCATAATGAGTTACCAACTAATTACATATAAATAAGTAATTTTCTCTGACACAATGTCAAGGTGATGTGTCACGGCTGTTAAATGTGGGAGATCCTGAATGTCACGGCAATGACGTCTGTGCCAAGTGCCTGCAGTTTGTGGAGTTTCAGCTCAAGGTTTTGGAACTGGAGGCTGAGATGCAGACACTGTGATTCTCTTCTATGTAAAATAGTGAGGGCTGTGACTATGGTACTATGGTCCATGAAGACGTTGAAGTTGGGCAAGTTAAAGCAAATGTGTTGGTTATTGGATATGTACCTTGCCCTGAAAAGTGTTGATCGTTGAACACTCGCTATGTTGTATACACATGGCAGTTAGTCTGCTGGGAGCCTGCAAATACTTCACAGAGATAAATCAGTTGGTGTGCTTTAATATTCACTTTCATAACCTGTACTGTGGTTTACTGTGTTAAGTAAACTAACCCATGGAATTCATTAATTCCTGATGAGTCATTAATTAGTAGACCATTATCGTTAGTAAGTATTGAAAAATATTGTACTGATGAGGCCTATACCATGCTTGAAAATCCAGCAAGCTACAGGTGGGACAGAGGGTCTACAGCCTAAAAACATATTAATATGCATGAGACAGCCTCAATACTTTGTTCATTACAGTGTCGGAGAGTGTTGGTAAGCAGAAAAATCCCTATTGCAAGACCAGTTTATCTTACTTTAGAAAGACAGCATTCCGACTGCGCTGGATCATTAGACGAACCAATCAGCGTCAGATTAAGCTTCCATTTTCATCATTAGAATTCAGCTCCTTTAGACAGAACACTTCAGAATTCACTCTGCAAACTGATGCATAGAACAGGGCTCACCTTTCTTTTGACGGGAGTTAGCTAACAGAATTGCTGAGTTTATAATCATATCCACCCTTATGTAAGGTTTCCAGAAAGGTTTCCTTTTTCATAAACTGCTAAACAGCAGTGATAATGTAAACCACAGTATAAACAATGAGATGTATGCTCGGGTAGTACAACAATCATTGGCTGTATGGTGGCCCAGTGGTTAACACTGCTGCCTCACAGGGCCAGGGACTGGTTTCAATCCCAGCCTTGGGTAACTGTGTGGAGTTTGCATGTTCTCCCTGTGTCTGTATGGGTTTCCTCCAGGTACTCTCATTCCCTTCCACAATCCAAAGCTGTGCAGGTTAATGGGCAATGCTAAATTGCCCATAGTGTGCAGGGATGTATAGGTTAGGTGCATTAGTCAAGGGTAAATATAGGGTCTGGCTGGGTTACTTTTCAGTGCATAGGTGTGGACTTGTTGGGCCAAAGGGCCTTTTTCCACTTTGTAGGGATTCTGTGGGCAGGGGAGAGGGGTCTCCATTCTGTATACGGGCTATGTAAACCAAACTAATGTTATGTAGGATAAATGTTTGCAACGTATGTGAGATGAGAGCAATATATTGCGTAACCACCTAGGGAATGAGTTATCTTAGACCTAATAATAATAATTAAAAACAGAACAAGTTAATTAATAATCATGTTGGAGAAGAGTTCAATGTAAGTCTGACCACAATATGACAGCTTTTTCCATCAAATTTGCAATTGTTGTACCTCAAGCAGAACTTTGAGTCTTAAATCTAAATGGAAAAAGTCATGAAGCTATGAGGGTCAAATTGACCCTGGTGGATTAGGAATCTATGTTAAAAAGTATGACATTAGACAAGCAATGGCTAACATTGACAGAACTGGAACACAGTTAACAACAAAAATACAATCCTTTACTATTCAAAGACCAAACAAATAAAGTGTTCCAAATGTGGATAATAAAATAAATTAAGGATTGTACTATATAAAAGCAGCACAGTGGCACAGTGGTTAGCACTGCTGCCTCACAGCGCTAGAGACCCAGGTTCAATTTCCGCCTCAGGCGACTGACTGTGTGGAGTTTGCATGTTCTCCCTGTGTCTGTGTGGGTTTCCTCCAGGTGCTCCGGTTTCTGCCCACAGTCCAAAACTGTGCAGATTAGGTGAATTGGCTATGCTAAATTGACTGTAGCGTTAGGTGTAGGGGAATGGGTCTGGGTGGATTGCTCTTCGGCGGGTCGGTGTGGACTTGTTGGGCCGAAGGGCCTGTTTCCACACTGTAAGTAATCTAAAAAAAGGAAAAGGGGTTTAAACTGCAAAAAATGGTAAGGCCAAGGATTGGGAAGATTTTAGAGTTCTACAATGGAAGGCCAAAAAAAAATTAAGGAAGAGACAATAGAATATAAAGATAAACTAGGTAGGAACATAAAAATGAACTGCTAAAGGGATGGAAAATAGTAAAAACAAACAGCAAAAGCTAATGTTGTTTCATTACAAGCAAATCAGGAGAATATATAATGGATATATGAAAAGCTAGAGAAACTAAAAAAAACCTCATGATTAACCTCATGGAGGAAAATGCTAAAACAAAACTGTGGAGCAGTGGTTAGCACTGCTGCCTCACAGCACCAAGGTCCCAGGTTCAATTCCAGCCTCAGGCAACTGTCTGTGTGGAGTTTGCACATTCTCCCCACATCTGCGTGGGCTTTCTCCGAGTGCTCCGGTTTCCTCTCGCTAATCCAAAGATGTGCAGGTCAGGTGAATCGGCCATGCTAAATTGCCCATAGGTTAGGTGCGTCAGTCAGATTGAAACAGGTCTGGGTGGGTTACTCTTCGGAGGGTCGCTGTGGACTTGTTCGGCCGAAGGGCCTGTTTCCACACTCTAGGTAATCTAAAAAAAAAGTTTCAAGACACAATGGACATTCTAGGAATTAGTGTAAACAAGGAGCTACAAGTGACCAGTTCCCTTGCAATGACTTGATTCTCCTATGAGGAGAAGTTATCCTACTTTTTGAACAGAACTCTGAGTTATTACAAACCAAAAACTTGAACCTTACTTTCTGAAGCTAAAACTAAACTAATTTCTTCACGTGGTTACTCTGCCTGTCATAAACTAGCAGCCTAAACATTTTAATCATGAGCACTACAGGGGTTCTTCTAAGCACTCTGGTGCAGATGCATGCCTCCTTGGAATTGACATATTTAAGTCACTGTTCCAAAATTACTTTCTGACCTTTTAAAAAAAAAGTCAAAGAATTGGCAGATTCTATTTGCTTGTTTTGAAATCCATGCCAAAAATACTAACTGATTATAAATTATACACCTTTAATCACAACCATTGCTGGGTCAAAATCCTGGATCACACCTCTGTAGCCGAACGTGAGGTGTGATGAGCTGTGGTGAAGGTCGCTATGGGAATCCGTGACCTTGTAGTGAATGGCAGTGGAAAGTTTATTCTCTGAAATGGAGACAGAGGGGTCAAGGAAAGGAAGGGAAGTTTTGGATAAGGACAATGTGAAAGTTATAGAGGAGTGGAAATTGGAGGCAAAATGAACCAAGTTTTCAAGGTCCAGGTGGGAGCATGAAGCCGCACCAAAGCAGTTACTGATGTACCAAGAAAAGAGTTGTGGAGGGGCCAGTGTAAGACTGGAACAAGGATCGATGTGGAAGAGCCGGTGTTGGACTGGGTGACTGGGGTACTAGCTTTCGGAGTGCTGCTCCTACCACCTTACAGAGAAGCAACGCTCCAAAAATTAGTGCTTCCAAACAAACCAGTTGGTCTATACCCTGGTGCTGTGTGAATTTTAAGTTGGAACAAGGATTGTTCCACATACCCCTTAAAGAGGCAGGAATAACTGACAGCCATGCTTGTGCTCATAGCTACTCCTTTGACTTGGCAGAAGTGAGACAAATTAAAGGAGAAATTGTTCAGTGAGAGAACAAGTTCAGCAAGGCAGAGGAGAGCGGTGGTGGATGGAGATTGTTCAAGCCTCTGTTTGAGGAAGAAGCTGAGGGCTCTCAGATCATTCTGGTGCGGAATGGAGGTACAGAGGGATTGGGCATCCATGGTGAACAGGAAGCAGTTAGGGCCAGCGAACTGGAAATGGTCAATAGTGGAAGGTATCAGAGGAATTGAGGATTTAGATGGGCAGGGTCTGGACAAGTGGAAAAAGAGTGGAGTCGAGGTAGGAGGAAATGAGCTTAGTGGGGCAGGAACAGGCTGATACAGTGGACCTACCGGAGCAGTCTGGTCTGTAGATTTTGGGAAGGATGCCGAACCGGATTATCCAGAAGGGAAGATCTCCAGGGGTAAAGAGGTCGGTGACAGTCCTGGCAACAATAGCTTAGTGTTCAGATGTGGGGTGATGGTCCCGGGGAAGAGAGGAAGAAGCATTCGAGAGGTGATGTTGAGCGTCCACAAGGGAACGATCAGTGCACCAGACTACAACAGCACCACCTTTGTTGGCAAGATTGATAACAAAGTTGGACCTGAGAGAGCAAATGAAGGAACTTCAGAAGGGGACAGGTTAGAGTCAGTGAGAGGATCAGAGAAATTGAGGCGGCCAATGTCATGCTGGCAGTTTTCAATGAAGAGATTGAGGGCAGGTAAGAGGCCAGGGGAATTGGTCCAAGTGGAGGGTGAATACTGGAGGCAGGTGAAGGGATCAGTGGATCGGTGGGGAAGAGGCAGACTTGCCTGAAGAAATGAGTGTGGAGGTGGAGATGGCAGAAAAACATCAAGTTCAACATCATGGCAAGCCTGAAATTCATTAAATGGGGGTGTAAGGGTATGAAGCTGAGTCCTTTACTAACGGCACCATGCTCAGCCTCAGAGAGGGGAAGGTCAGGAGGTATGTTGAACACATGGCAAGGGCTGTGGCTGGGAGGAGTGAACTCAGGGGGACTGAAGGTAATGTCATCTGAGGGCTGGGAAGGGGTGGGCTCTGACTGATGGCAGAGGATGGGGTCCAAGGGGCAGAAAGGAGAGGGAGGTGCAGGACAGATGTTGGAGTCTGGACGTTGCTGGAGCCTGCACACTTTGATGCCTGAAAGAAAGAGAAGTCTTTCTGAGGTGACGGATGAAGTGAAGGACGAAGTGAAACTGGGGAAGGGTACAGCTTGGAGAGAGACTGGTACAGTGGTCAGTGGTTAGCACTGCTGCCTCACAGCGTCAGGGACCTGGGTTCGATTCCAGCCTCGGGCGACTGTCTATGTGGAGTTTGCATATTCTCCCTGTGTCTGCGTGGTTTCTTCCAGGTGCTCCGGTTTCCTCCCACAGTCCAAAGATGTGCAGATTAGGGTGAATTGGCCATGCTATATTGCACATAGTGTTCAGGATTGTGTAGGTTAGGTGCATTAGTCAGGGGTAAATGTAGAGTGATAGATTGGTGGAATGGGTCTGGGTGGGTTATTCTTCGGAGGGTCAGTGTGACTTGTTGGGCCGAACGGCCTGATTCCACATTGTATGGATTCTATAATGGGTGAGTCAATATGGCTGGCGAGTGGGGTCGGGTGTGCAAATGATGGTGCACTTCCTCTTTTCTCTTCTGCCTACCTACATGCATTGCTTGTTTCTCGTTTTTGCACCGTACAACTTGAAAGCCGAAGCAAATGTAATTTGAAGAAAAAGAATCTAAAGGCTTATCACTGTCAAATATTACTTTGTGTGGCTTCGCACGAAATCACTCCTTAGCACCAAGACACTGCCAATCATGTTGACCCACTTAAATAATACAATAAGCTTCAATCTGCAATTTGAGAGGGAGTGGGTACAATCTGAAGTGACAATATTTCAGTTGAATAAAGGGAAATATGGAGCTATGAGGGAGCAACTGGCCAAAGTTCAATGGTTCAATACCTTAACAGGGAAGACCGTGGAGGAACAATGGCGGATATTTCTGTGTATAATGCAGAAGATGCAGGATCAGTTCATTCCTAAAAGGAAGAAAGATCCCAGGAGGAGACATGGGCGGCCGTGGCTGACGAGGGAAGTAAAGAAACATATAAGGTTAAAAGAGAAAAAGTATAATTTAGCGAAGATAAGCGGGAAAACGGAGGACTGGGAAGCTTTTAAAGAACAACAGAGGATTAGTAAGAAGGAAATACGCAGAGAAAAAATGAGGTAGGAAGGTAAACTGGCCAAGAATATAAAGGAGGATAGTAAAAGCTTTTTTAGGTATGTCCAAGGCAAAAAAATGGTTAGGACAAAAATTGGGCCCTTGAAGACAGAAGCAGGGGAATATATTACTGGGAACGAAGAAATGGCAGAGGAATTAAATGGGTACTTCAAATCTGTGTTTACTGGGGAAGACACAAGCAATCTCCCTGAGGTAACAGTGGCTGAAGGACCTGAACTTAAGGGAATTTCTATTTGCCAGGATTTGGTGTTGGAGAGACTGTTAGGTCTGAAGGTTGATAAGTCTCCGGGACCTGATGGCCTGCATCCCAGGGTACTGAAGGAGGTGGCTCGGGAAATCGTGGATGCGCTGGTGATTATTTTCCAGAGTTCAATAGAATCGGGGTCGGTTCCTGAGGATTGGAGGGCGGCTAATGTTGTGCCACTTTTTAAGAAGGGTGGGCGGGAGAAAGCAGGAAATTATAGACCAGTTAGTCTGACCTCAGTGGTGGGAAAGATGCTGGAGTCTATTATAAAGGATGAAATTACGGCACATCTGGATAATAGTAACAGGATAGGACAGAGTCAGCATGGATTTATGATGGGGAAAACATGCTTGACTAATCTTCTTGAATTTTTTGAGGATGTAACTCGGAAGATGGACGAGGGAGATCCAGTGGATGTAGTGTACCTGGACTTTCAGAAAGCTTTTGATAAAGTCCCACACAAGAGGTTAGTGAGTAAAATTAGGGCGCACGGGATTGGGGGCAAAGTACTAGATTGGATAGAGAATTGGTTGGCTAATAGGAAACAAAGGGTAGTGATTAACGGCTCCATTTCGGAATGGCAGGCAGTGACCAGTGGGGTACCGCAGGGATCCGTGCTGGGACCGCAGCTTTTTACAATATATGTAAATGATATAGAAGATGGTATCAGCAATAACATTAGCAAATTTGCTGATGACACAAAGCTAGGTGGTAGGGTGAGATGTGATGAGGATGTTAGGGGATTACAGGGTGACCTGGACAAGTTAGGTGAGTGGGCAGAGCATGGCAGATGCAGTTTAATGTGGATAAATGTCTGGTTATCCACTTTGGTGGCAAGAACAGGAAGGCAGATTACTACCTCAATGGTATCAAATTAGGTAAAGGGGCTGTACAGAGAGATCTGGGTGTTCTTGTCCACCAGTCAATGAAGGCAAGCATGCAGGTACAGCAGGTCGTGAAGAAGGCTAATAGCATGCTGGCCTTCATAACAAGAGGGATTGAGTATAGAAGCAAAGAGGTGCTTCTGCAGCTGTACAGGGCCCTGGTGAGACCACACCTGGAGTACTGTGTACAATTCTGGTCTCCAAATTTGAGGAAAGACATTCTGGCTATTGAGGGAGTGCAGCGTAGGTTCACGAGGTCAATTCCTGGAATGGCAGGATTGCCTTACACGGAAAGACTGAAGCGACTGGGCTTGTATACCCTTGAGTTTAGAAGACTGAGAGGGGATCTGATTGAAACGTATAGGATTATGAAAGGACTGGACACTCTGGCAGGAGGGAACATATTTCCGTTGATGGGGGAGTGCCGAACCAGAGGACACAACTTAAAAATACGGGGTAGACCATTTAGGACAGAGATGAGGAGAAACTACTTCACCCAGAGAGTGGTGGCTGTGTGGAATGCTCTGCCCCAGAGGGCAGTGGAGGCCCAGTCTCTGGATTCATTTAAGAAAGAATTGGATAGAGCTCTTAAAGATAGTGGAGTCAAGGGGTATGGAGATAAGGCTGGAACAGGATACTGATTAGGAATGATCAGCCATGATCATATTGAATGGCAGTGCAGGCTCGAAGGGCAGAATGGCCTACTCCTGCATCTATTGTCTATTGTCTATTGTCTATTGTCTATTGTCTAATAGCAGCAAGAGTGTCACTGGATTAGAGAGACAAAATGGTGTGAATGTGGACTGGGAATGGAATCGATCAAATAAACCAGCAAGAGCAGAGGGTTGAAGAATGCCTGCATGAATCAGTGCCCACTCTTAACAATATTTGAGGAGGGTTAGGTCAGACATAAGGCACAGTTTGTTTTCACTCCCAAATCTTGCTAGTCATCATGGAATCCCCGCAGCTTGGAAGCAGGCTATTCAGCCCATTGAGTCCACACCAATCCCCCAAAGAGTAGCCACTCCTTGTAACCTTGCATTTTCTATGGCAAATCCACCTAACTGCACACAATGGGCAATTTAGCATGGCCAATCCACCAAAGACGCACATCTTTGGACTGTGTGAGGAACCATGTGCAGACACGGGGAGAATGTGCAAACTCCACACAGACTGTCGTCCAAGGCTGGACTCAAACCCAGGTCCCTGCCACTGGGAGGCAGTAGTGCTAACAACTGAGCCATTGTGCCACTAATGATCAGTCTTTTGCCTGATGCTGGTGGGAATGGCACAATTCCGGAGAAAAGGGACAGGAAATTGGCTGGGAAGATGGAGATTCTGAAAATGTAAGGCAACAATTGACAAGGAAACTGAGGAGGTTGTGGGTAGGGGAGGGACTAATATTGTGGCAGTTATGTTTATATGACAGCTGAAGAAAAAGAGTGTTCAAGGTTTCAGGATGGCTTCCCATTCTTTTATGGGCAGATGGAAACTTAAGAAAATGTGATGGGAACTCATTTTGGGGTCTCATTTAACCTAATGCTTTTATTGTTGGGCTCAGAGCTGTGTATACCTCCTTGATCATGGAAGTTAACATAGCTCCTGTGCCCTGGTGAAAAGCTAATGCTGGATGTAGACTTGCTCACTGAGCTGGAAGGTTGATACTAGGTAACATCATCAGTGAGGCTCTGAATGAAGCTCTAGTGGTATGGCCCACTTTCTATTTGCATGTTTGGGTTTGTGGATGTTGGGATGATTGCTTCTGTAGTTCAATATTTGGTCCATATGTGTTGTTTTCCTGTAGACGCTGGTTTGAAGTTCCCCATTGGCTGTTTGCTCCACTGCAACATATCAGAATGGCAGTTTGTTGTTGTTTTCCTCCTCTTTAGTGGAATTCTATGCCAGTAAGGATATTGTTGATTGTCTTGAAAGTTTCCTCTAATTTGTTTCATTTAGTGATGACAAAGGTATTACCCACGTAGCGTCCATTACAGAAGCAATCATCCCAACATCCACAAACTAAGCTGTATTTGAACATTATTTCAACAAGCCATCACACACTGTGGCACAGAAGAACAATGCAGAGCAGAGGAAAATCACCTATACCATGTATTCAAAAAGAACAAGTACCCAATGAACACAGTCCGCTGATTTCTTAGCAACAAACCCAAGCAAGCAGACAAAACACGTCCAGAAACCCTAGCCACTCTCCCCTACATCAAAGACATCTCAGAAATGACTGCCAGACTACTCAGACCCCTTGGCATCATGGTAGCCCACAAACCCACCAACACACTAAAACAGCAGCTAATGAACATGAAAGACCCTATACAGACAACAAGCAAAACTAATGTCATTTACAAAATACTGTACAACGACTGTAACAAACATTACATTGGACAAACAGGCAGAAAACCTGCCACCTGGATACATGAACATCAACTTTTCACAAAACGACATGACCCTCTTTCACTAGTATCCTTACATGCGGATTAGGAAGGACACCACTTCAACTGGGACAATACATCCATCCAAGGACAAGCCAAACAAAGACGCACACAAGAATTCCTAGAAACATGGCATTCCAACCAGAACTGTATCAACAAAGCACATTGACTTGGATCCCATTTACCACTCTCCGAGAAAAAGAACAGGAAATGACTTCACCACAGGAAATAGCATCACCGCAGGAAATTACATCACCAACTCAGATACCCAAACACATAAATAGAAAGCGGGCCTTATCACCAGTGCTTCATCCAGAGTCTCACTGATTATGTTACCTAGTATGGTGATGAAACGTCTGAAAATTAACCTTCCAGCTCAGTGAGCAATCCTATATCCAGAACCTCAAATTGAGCTGCAAGTCTTCTCAAAACTCGCAAAAAGCTAATGCATTGAAAAAAGAAAGAAATTGCATTTACACAGCACCTTACATGACCACAGGATATCTCAAAGTAAAGGAAATGAAGGACCTTTGAAGTATAAAGTCGCCTTTGAATTGAATTGAATTGAATTTATTGTCACATGTACCGAGGCACAGTGAAAAGCTTTGTCTTGCAAGCAATACAGGCAGATCACAGAGTTAAGTAGCATAGATATTTAATTAATGGGTAAACAGCAGCAAAAACAAAAACGCAGGTACAGGCAAATGTTAAGAGTTTGAGAGTCCACTCAGTATTCTAACAACAGTAGGGCAGATACTGTTGCAAAACTGGCTCGTGCATATGTTAAGGCTTCTGTACCTTCTCCCCAATGGTCGAAGTTGTAGAAAAAAATTGCCAGGGTGGGATGGATCTTTGAGAATGCTGGTGGCCTTTCCTTGACAGCGGGCCTGTTAGACAGATTTTATAGATGGGAGGTTGGCCTTTGTGATTGTCCGGGCCGAGTTCACCACTCTCTGTAACCGCCTCTGATCTTGAATGGTACAGTTGTCATATCAGATAGGGATACATCCAGACAGAAAGCTCTCGATGGTACACCTAAAAACTTGGCAAGGGTATTCACCGTCGTGCCAAATTTTCTCAGCTGCCTGAGGAAGAGGCAACATTGTTGGCCCTTTGTAACCAGTGCACCCACATGAAGAGTCCAAGAAAGCTTGTTGTGGATGACCACTCCCAGGAGCTTGACACTGGCCACTTGTTCGATTTCTGTGCTATTAATGTGTGTGTGTGGTGGGGCGGGGGGGTGGTGCGGGGTGGCATGAGTAACATCCTGCCAAAAGTCAATAATGGGTTCCTTGGTTTTGCTGGCATTGAGAGCTAGGTTGTTCTCAGTGCACCATTTTTCCAGGTCTTCCATCTTCTGTCTGTAGTCTGTTTCGTCGCCATCTGAGATTCAACCGACTATGGTGGTGTCATCAGAGAACTTGTAAATGGCATTAGCCAAAGACCTGTTCTATCATTAAAGAGAGAGTGATAACTGAGGATGGTTTAATATGTGGTTCAACTCACCTCAGTGAGGAGAGAGTTTGAAAAGGAAAGTATTTTATGGTAACCTCAGCCAATGCAGGAATTGAATCCACACTGTTAATATCACTCTGCTTTGCAAACCAAATAACTGGCCCTAACTAGCTTGCTTGGTAACTGAAGGGTTGGTTCACTTGGATGGATGGTTTGCGATGCCAACTGCATGGGTTCAATTCTGAGATCTTTCGTATTCACAACCCTGGAGTGAGACTTGAACCCCCAACTTCCTGATTCGGTCAAGGTGAATGTCTGATGGAGATATAACTAAGGCTGTTGACATCTGGCTGGGATCATTCGCTGCTTGCTTTCAACTGAGCACTGAATAAACTTGCTTTGCGTATTTTCCTTGGATTTCTTTTTCACTTTATCTTCCACAGTTATTTGCAATATTCCTCCTCCACATCTGCCTACACAAATCTCCATTGTCGAAAAGGTTACCTTACGCCCCCAACAAAACACCCACTTGCATCATGGGTAGGAGTTGCATCACTGTCATTCAGTGAGTAACGTTAACTCTAGACTCACGCTTCTGTCTGCGTTTTCATTTGGAGTTGGTAAATAATTTAAACATCACCGCTTTTTCCTGAAAATGCACATGCCACCAGCAAATCCCCATTTCTAATCTCTTCCAAAGTAAAACCCTCTGAGATCATTGTACCCCTTCAATATTAACCTCTTACACATCACCAATGTTAATTGCTCCATCATGGGCTGATGAGCTTTCCCTCCCCAAGGACCTAAGCTCTGCAACTAAACCTTTTTGCCTTCCTCCCACACTTAACTCCTTTAAGGTACTTTTAAAACCGACCTCTTTACACATCCATTTGGATCTGTCCCAATACTTTTTTGATGCCAAATTTTGTTTGAGAGTGCTCCTATGGATTGCCTTACGACATGTTATAATGTTAAAGTGCTCCATAAATACAAGCAGTTGCTGTTGCTGTCGGAGCAAGGAGTTGATTGTGCCAGCGATAGCCCTGAAACTTTGAGACTGTAGTTAGAGTGAGGAGTTGTGCAAATGGGAACACACATGATAGAATGGGGGTTCAGAGGTCAGTGCATCAGATGTGTCATCTGTGGTAGGGTGATTTAAGTCTGTCGAGTCTAATTCTACACCTGTTCCACAGCCAGTATCTCATCAAATGAGACACTATGACCCAGATCCAAGAAAAATTCCAGTTTCACGGTGAATTTGAATATGTGAAAACTCACAATGGTGGATTCCTTTATTTTCACTTTTAATTTCTGCCCTGAAGATAAAAAGAACAAAGAAAATTTACAGCCCAGGAACAGGCCCTTTGGCCCTCCAAGCCTGAGCCGATCCAAATCTACTGTCTAAACCTGTCGGTCAATTCCTAAGGATCTGTATCCCTCTGTTCCCCACCTGCTCATGCATCTGTCCAGACGCACCTTAAATGAATCTACCGTGCCTGCCTCTACCACCTCTGCTGGCAACGCATTCCAGGCATCTACCACCCTCTGTGTGAAGTACTTGCCGCGTGTATCCCCCTTAAACTTTCCACCTCTCACCTTGAAAGCGCGACCTCTTGTTATTGAATCCTTGACCCTGGGAAAAAGCTTGTCTCTATCCACCTTGTCTATACCCTTCATGATTTTGTAAACCTCAATCAGGTCCCCCCTCAGTCTCCTTTTTTCTAATGAAAATAAACCTAACCTACTCAACCTCTCTTCATAGCTAGCACCTTCCTTACCCGGCAACATCCTCATAAACCTTCTCTGCACCCTCTCCAAAGCATCCACATCCTTTTGGTAATGTGGTAACCAGAACTGTACACAGTATTCTAAATGCAGCCGAACCAATGTCTTGTACATTTTTAACGTGACTTTGCCAGCTCTTATACTCAATACCATGTCCGATGAAGGCAAGCATACTATATGCCTTCTTGACCACTCTATCCACCTGTACAGCCACCTTCAGGGTACAATGGACCTGCACTCCCAGATCTCTCTGCTCATCAACTTTTCCCAAGGCTCTTCCGTTCATTGTATAATTCACTCTAGAATTAGACTTGCCTAAATGCATCACCTCACATTTTTCTAGATTGAAAACCATCTGCCACTTTTCCGCCCAACTCTCCAGTCTATCTATATCCTCCTGTATTCTCTGACAGTCCCTTATGCTTTCTGCTACACCACCAATCTTCGTGTCATCTGCAAACTTGCTGACCATGCCAACACTGCCCTCTTCCAGATCATTTATGTGGACCAACGCAGGGAGAGAGGAACATACGACATGGAAGATTACAGCACAACACAGGCCCTTTCACCCTCGATGTTGTGCCAACCTGTGAAAACAATCTGAAGCCTATCTAACCTACACTATTCCATTATCATCCATATGTTTATCCAATGACCATTTAAATGTCCTCAATGTTGGCGAGTCTACTTCTGTTGTAGGCAGAGCGTTCCATGCCCTTACTACTCTCTGAGTAAAGAACCTACCTCTGACATTGGCCCTATATCTATTACCCCTCAATTTAAAGTTATGTCCCCTTATGCTAGCCATCACCATCTGAGGAAAAGAGCTCTCACGGTCCAACCTATTCAATCCTCTAATCATCTTGTATGTCTCTATTAACTCACCTCTTAACCTCCTTCTCTCTAATGAAAACAGCCTCAAGTCCCTCAGCATTTCCTCATAGACCTTCCCTCCATACCAGGCAACATCCTGGTAAATCTCCTCTGCACCCTTTCCAATGCTTCCACATCCTTACAAAAACACAGTGACCAGAACTATACACAATCGTCCAAGTGCGGCCATACCAGAATTTTAACCAGCTGCAAAATGGCCTCATGGCTCCAAAAGCATGGGTGGCAAGCTTCAGGATCTATGTACATGGACACTGAGATCTCTCTGCTCATCTACATTACCAACAATCTTATCATTAGCCCAGTACGCTATATTCCTGTTACATCTTCCAAAATGAATCACTTCACATTTTTCTGAATTAAGCTCCATTTGCTACCTCTTAGCCCAGCTCTGCAGCTTATCTATTTCCCCCTGTAACCTGCAACATCCTTCCACACTGTCCACAACTTAATCGACTTGAGTGTCATCCGTAAATTTACTAATCCATCCTTCTACATCCTCATCCAGATCATTACAGGTCATCCAGATCAGTAAGTTTGCAGATGACACCAGAATTGGAGGTGTAGTGGACAGCGAAGAAGGATACCTCAGATTACAACGGGATCTTGATCAGATGAGCCAATGGGCTGAAGAGTGGCAGATAGAGGTTAATTTAGATAAATGCGCAGCATTTTGGGGAACCTAATCTTAGCAGAATGCATACACTTAATGTTAAGGTCCTAGGGAAGGTTGCTGAACAAAGAGACCTTGGAGTGCAGATTCATAGCTCCTTGAAAGTAGACTCACAGGTAGATGGGATAGTGAAGAATGTGTTTGGTATGCTTTCTTTTATTGGTCAGAGCATTGAGTACAGGAGTTAGGAGGTCATGTTGTGGCTGTACAGGACATTGGTTTGGCCACTTTTGGAATATTGCATGCAATTGTGGTCTCTTTCCTATTGGAAGGATATTGTGAAACATGAAATGGTTCAGAAAGCATTTACAAGGACATTGCCGGGGTTGGAGGATTTGAGCTACAGGGAGAGGTTGAATAGGCTGTGGCTGTTTTCCCTGGAGCATCGGAGGCTGAGGGGTGACCTTGTAGAGGTTTATAAAATCATGAGGGGAATGGATAGGGGGAATACACAAGGTCTTTTTCCCTGGGTGGGTGAGTCCAGAACTAGAGGGCAGAGGTTTAGGGTGAGAGGGGAAAGATATAAAAGAGACCTAAGGGGCAACGTTTTCACACAAAGGGTGGTACGTGTATGGAATGAGCTGCCAGAGGAAGTGGTGGAGGCAGGTACAATTGCAACATTTAAAAGGCATCTGGATGGATATATAAATAGGAAGGGTTTGGAGGGATATGGGCTGGCTGCTGACAACTGGGACTAGATTGGGTTGGGATGCTTGGTCGGCATGGACGTGTTGGATCAAAGGGTCTGTTTCCGTGCTGTACATCTCTATGACTCTATGACTCTCTTTATAAAAATGACAAACAGCAGTGGCCCCAAAATAGTCCTTGAGGTACACCACTAGAAACTGAACTCCAGGATGAACATTTCCCATCAACCACCACCCTCTGTCTTCTTACAGCTAGCCAATTTCTGATCCAAACCACTGTATCACCCTCATTTCCATGCCTCCATATTTTCTGCCTATAGCCCACCATGGGAACCTTATCAAACACTTTACTGAACTCCATATACACCACGGCAATTGCTTTATCCTCATTCACCTGTTTGGTCACCTTCTCAAAGAACTCAATAAGGTTTCTTAGGCATGACCTACTCTTCACAAAACCGTGTTGACTATCGTTAATCAACTTATTCCTTTCTAGATGATTAAAAATCCTAACTCGTATAATCCTTGCCAAACCTTTGCCCACACCAGAAGGCTCACTGGTCTATAATTACCAGGGTTTTCATTACTCTGCTTCTTGAACAAGGGGACAAGATTTGCTATCCTCTAGTCTTCTGGCACTGTTCCTGTAGACAATGATGACATGAAGATTAAAGCCAAAGGCTCTGCAATCTCCTCCCAAGCTTCCCAGAAGATACCAGGATAAATCCCATCTGGCCCTGGAGACGTATGTATTTTCACATTTTCCAAAATTGCTAATATCTCCTCCTTATGAACTTAAATTCCATCTAGTCTAATAGCCTGTACCTCAGTATTCTTCTCGACAACACTGTCTTTTCCTAGTGTAAATACTGATGAAAAATATTCATTTACCACCTCTCCTACCTCTTTGGGCTCCACGCACAACATCCCACTACAGTCCTTGACTGACCCTACTCTTACTCGAGTTTTTCTTTTATTACTGACATACCTACAGAAAGCTTTAGGGTTTTCCTTGATCCTACCTGCCAAAGACATCTCATGTCCCCTCCTGGGTCTTCTTAGCTCTCTCTTTAGGTCCTTCCTGGCTAACTTGTAACTTGCATAAGCCTCCTTCTTCCTCGTGACAAGAGATTCAACTTCTTTTGTAAACTGCGGTTCCATCCCTCGATCGCCCACTTCCTCCCTGTCTGACCGGTACATACTTCTCAAGGGCACACAGTAGCTGTTCCTTAAACAAGTTCCACATTTCAATTGTTCCCATCCCCTGCAGTTTCCTTCCTCATTCTATGCATCCTAAATCTCGCCTAATCACATCAGAATTGCCTTTCCCCCAGCTATGCGTCTTGCCTTGCGGTGTATACCTATCCAATTCCATTGCTAAAGTTTTCCTCAGATGTGCAGATTAGGTGGATTTGCCCTGGAAAATTGCCCATAGCATCCAGGAATGTGCAGATTAGGTGGATTGGCCATGGAAAATTGCCTGGTAGTGTCCAGGGATGTACAGGTTAGGTGGTGTGGCCATGGAAAATTGCCCATAGTGTCCAGGGATATGCAGGTTAAGTGAATTGATGATGGGAAATTGCCCATAGTCAGGAATGGGGTGCTGGAAAAGCACAGCAGTTCAGGCAGCATCCGAGGAGTGGGAGAATCGGTGTTTCGGACAAGAGCCCTTCATCAGGAATGAGGCTGCCTGACCTGCTGTGCTTTTCCAGCACCACACCCTTGACTCTGATCTCCAGCATATGCAATCCTCACTTTCTTCAAATTGCCCATAGTGCATTGTGTTGTGCAGATTAGGTGGATTAACCAAGCTAAATTGCCCATAGTGCCCAGTGATGTGTAGGTTAGGTGGATTGGCCAAGCTAAATTTCCCACAGTGTCCAGGGTCACAAAGCTGGTCCTTATTTCTAAAAGCTGTTCCTTTTCTCACGGATACTGTGTCAGAGAGGTCAGAAACAGGCCAGGCTCCGAATCAGCTGGGTTTGGAACACAGATGAAAGGGAATTGGAGACCTTTTTGTTTATACGCAAACAGATGAGACTTTAGGCCAAAGCTTTTATGTTTTTATAAGTAACCTGTATCAGTCAAAGTTAAAAATCACACAACACCAGGTTATAGTCCAACGGGTTTAATTGGAAGCACACTAGCTTTCGGAGCAATGGTCCTTCATCAGGTGATTGTGGAGGGCTCGATCGTAACACAGAATTTATAGCAAAAATTTGCAATGTGATGTAACTGAAATTATACATTGAAGAACTGATTGTCTGTTAAGCCTTTCATCTGTTAAAATACAGTGATAGTTTCACTTCTTTCTTGTGTAAATCACAAAACCCTTTTTTTATAAGTTGCATTCTCGGGTTAGCTGTTAACAATGGTGATACCTAGTCAGTATGTTGAAGATGTTAGCCCCCTGTGTTCTCTGTCTATGACCTGATGTTTAGATTGATTCCAATCTAAAAAGTGAGATAACAGAGTTTTACATATATTCATGCAGTTTTTGAGCTCAGAGTTCTACATGAATGTATGTAGTTTTTGAGCAAAGTGTAATGTAACTCTGCAAGTACAAAAACATTCACCCCATAAAATATATGTGCGCATGTGGGTCTTTGTCTGTCTGTGTGTGTGTCTGTCTGGCCTCCACTACTTCCTCTGGCAACTCTTTCCATACACACACCACTCTCTGCATGAACAAGTTACCCCGTAGGTCTCTTTTAAATTTTTCCCCTCTCACTTTAAATCTGTGCCCTCTAGTTTTGGACTCCCCTACCCTGGGGAAAAGACCTTGGCTTTTCACCCTGTCCATGTCCCTCATGATTTTATAAACCTCCTCAGCCTCTGATGCTCCAGGGAAAACAGCCCCAGCCTAATCAGCCTCTCTCTATAGCTCAAACCCTCCAACCCTGGCAACATCCTTGTAAATCATTTCTTAACTCTTTCAAGTTTCACAACAAGCTTCCTAGAGCAGGGAGACCAGAATTGAATGCAGTATTCCAAAAGTGGCCTAACCAAATACCCGTGGATAGTAATGGTCTTAAATGTAGAAAGCTGGATTGAGTTAACATTTACTACTTTATGTCAGAGAGGATGCCATAATGCTATCACCCTTTGCATAAAGAAGTGCTTCCTAACTCCTCTCCTGAGTGCCTTAACCCTAAGATTCTTGTTGTAGATTTTCTCACACACATGACCCCATCAACTCATTTCAAAACCAATCACCCCTTTTAACTTTGGGGTTATGTGTTGGATATCTTACTCAGTTTTCCCATCCAAAATGTTTCAAACAGATAATGCAGAGCATGCATCGATAAGCTGCTATATATAGTTGGTAATGGTTCATTTGCTGGAATGCTTGTGATTCTGTATTTGTCATGTTTCTTCTCATTAAGTTCAGTTTGCAGATGAAATTGTTCTGTTTCAAAAAGACACATGGGAAGATGTTAACTCTGTACTGACTTGGATACATTTTGAGATCCTCACAACTTGGAAATCTCTTGGCAGTTCCAACATTGTGGGAGGCAAGGTGGCACAGTGGGCGGCACGGTGGCACAGTGGTTAGCACTGCTGCCTCACAGCGCCTGAGACCCGGGTTCAATTCCCGCCTCAGGCGACTGACTGTGTGGAGTTTGCACGTTCTCCCCGTGTCTGCATGGGTTTCCTCCGGGTGCTCCGGTTTCCTCCCACAGTCCAAAGATGTGCAGGCCAGGTGAATTGGCCATGCTAAATTGCCCATAGTGTTAGGTAAGGGGTAAATGTAGATGTAGGGGTATGGGTGGATTACGCTTCGGCGGGGCGGTGTGGACTTGTTGGGCCGAAGGGCCTGTTTCCACACTGTAAGTAATCTAATCTAATTGTCATTGAGTCAGAATTCCTGATGTACATACCTGACAACTGGACTGTGACGGTTCAAGAAGGGAACCTATCATCACCTTCTTGAGAGCAATTAGCCAAAGAAAATCAATGTTGGCCATGCCTGCAAAGCCTGCTTTCTGAGAAAACATGAAAAGGAATGATTATGACCCGATATATATCCTTGAGGGCTGAAAGTTGAGATTGATAATCTGTAGGGAAATCAAGGGTTATGGAGAAAACACAGGAATGTTGTCATGAGGAATGTCAGATCAACATCATCCCATTGAATAATGGAGCAGGCTCAAGGGGCTGAATGGCCTACTCCTGTTTCTTATGGTCTCTTGCTTTTATGGTTAATTTGAATGGAAAGTGCTATTAAACACTTCACAGGAGACCTTCAAGATTTCCCATCAATCTTGAACTATCTGAGCACGTGAATCCTGAATTGAAGTTGACACAAAAAGATAGGTCATTTCCAAAGGGTTAAAGTAGGTGACTGACTTCATGCAAAAATAAGGGAGAAAAGCATTGTCTTTACAGAATGAATTATTACAATCTAGAATTCACTGTGTGATGAAATCCTCAAAATATGTTCATTTTTTTCTGTACTGAGCAAGCCTGTATTCTCTGTGAAATGTGACATGGAAAGCACACACCTATACTTCTATACCCCAATCCTCTCAGCCTACCCTCCTGTTCCCTTTTCTCAGAGTGACCTGATTAGTTTCCTTTTGAAAGTGTCTAAGCTATTTGCCTCAATCACTTCCAGTAATGGCAAATTCCACATGAACCATTCTTAGATAATTCCTGTTAGTTATGACCTTGCATTTTTGACCCCTTTGTTTTGAATTCTTCCACAGGTGGAAACATTCTGTCCATAGCTACATTGTCCAATATACTTATCACTTTAAAAATCTCTGCAGGGACTACTTTAAAAAGTACCAGCCTGCTCAATCATTCATGATAGCTTTGATCACTCAGTTTCTAACCTTGAAAATCTTTTCTCCTGTATTTTTATGTACTTATAACATTCTAATGCATAACTGATCCACGTTACATCTTATCGGTGTTATGCTTCCCTCATAAATCTAATTCGTAAAACACCACCTTGACCATGACTAAAATCACTGAATTCCCATGAAAGGCTATTCAGCTTGCTATACACTGTTCTCCCTGACAGCTTGACCTTTACTCTCTAACATTGAAATGAATTGATCTTATTTTATGATGACCTGCTAACATCTTCAAAGACCCCTCCCACCCCGATAATGCTCTCTTCCAACCTCTGCCGTCAGGGAGAAGATACAGAAGCTTGAACATGCACCAACAGGTTCAAGAACAGCTTCTTCCCTGCTGTTATTAGGCTGCTGAATGGACCTCTCTAACTTCAAATAATGTTGATCTTGCTTTGTGCACCTTCTGTGCAGCCATAACCTTGTATGCCTCGCTCTGTCTAACCTCCCCGTGTTCTGTAATGTCCTTGTTTGCTATGATCTGCCTGTACTACTCACAAAACAAAACTTTTCACTGTACTGAGGTACATGTGACTACAATAAATCAAGTCAAAATCAAATCAAATCCTCTAACACCTCGCCCCTTTAATCATTTGAATATTCATACATTTTTAACGCATCAATTTCAATCTTATAACACTTGTGTTATAATCAGGTGAGGAGAAGTGAAATGTCTCCCCACTTTTTCTGCTTAGGTGTCCACAACAGGATTTCTAATCAAAGGGCATACTTGCCAATTCAGTAACTATTTAACTGTTCATATGCTGCCACTGTAAACAATGCAAATAGACCTTAATTTCTTTTAAAAGAAGATAGAATCTATTGTACTTGATCCAGTATAAGTTAAATAGTATGAACAATCCAATGTTTACATGCAATCAGGATCAGATTAAATGTTTCATGTTAAATGCCTAATGTTAAAGTCTAAGAGAGATTAAAGTTATCCAGATTTCATAGGCTGAAAATGTGGGTGGATTCACGCTCAGCAGGGGACAGTATCTCACGATTCAACATTGAAACATTTTAAAGTTATTGACAATCCTTTGATACTTCCTTCTGAAAATTATAGCTGTCAGGCTGATCCCTTTGAGAATCTCTGCCCGTGTCATGTGGCTAATCAAACAACAGATAGAGTCATTCATTCATAGAGATGTACAGCAAGGAAACAGACCCTTCAGTCCAACTCATCCATACCGACCAGATATCCCAACGTAATCTACTCCCACCTGCCAGTACTTGGCTCATGTCCCTCTAATACTGGATTAGTGGTGCTGGAAGAGCACAGCAGTTCAGGCAGCATCCAACGAGCAGCAAAATCGACGTTTCGGGCAAAAGCCCTTCATCAGGAATAAAGGCAGTGAGCCTGAAGCATGGAGAGATAAGCTAGAGGAGGGTGGGGGTGGGGACAGAGTAGCATAGAGTACAATGGGTGAGTGGGGGAGGAGATGAAGGTGATAGGTCAAGGAGGAGAGGGTGGAGTGGATAGGTGGAAAAGAAGATAGGCAGGTCGGACAAGTCTGGACAAGTCAAGGGAACAGTTACTGAGCTGGAAGTTTGAAACTAGGATGAGGTGGGGGAAGGGGAAATGAGGAAGCTGTTGAAGTCCACATTGATGCCCTGGGGTTGAAGTGTTCCGAGGCGGAAGATGAGGCGTTCTTCCTCCAGGCGTCTGGTGGTGAGGGAGCGGCGGTGAAGGAGGCCCAGGACCTCCATGTCCTCGGCAGAGTGGGAGGGGGAGTTGAAATGTTGGGCCACGGGGCGGTTTGGTTGATTGGTGCGGGTGTCTCGGAGACGTTCCCTAAAGCGCTCTGCTAGGAGGCGCCCAGTCTCCCCAATGTAGAGTCTCCCCAATGTCTGAGGGCGGAGGTGCGGGATGTGGACGAGATGCGTTGGAGGGCATCTTTAACCACGTGGGAAGGGAAATTGCGGTCTCTAAAGAAGGAGGCCATCTGGTGTGTCCTATGGTGGAACTGGTCCTCCTGGGAGCAGATACGGCGGAGGCGGAGAAATTGGGAATACGGGATGGCATTTTTGCAAGAGATAGGGTGGGAAGAGGTGTAATCCAGGTAGCTATGGGAGTCAGTGGGTTTGTAAAAAATGTCAGTGTCAAGTCGGTCGTCACTAATGGAGATGGAGAGGTCCAGGAAGGGGAACGAAGTGTCAGAGATAGTCCAGGTAAATTTAAGGTCAGGGTGGAATGTGTTGGTGAAGTTGATGAATTGCTCAACCTCCTCGCGGGAGCACGAGGTGGCGCCAATGCAGTCATCAATGTAGCGGAGGAAGAGGTGGGGAGTGGTGCCGGTGTAATTCCGTAATCCCTCAGACCCCACCCCTCCAACCGTAACAAGGACAGAACGCCCCTGGTGCTCACCTTCCACCCTACAAACCTTCGCATCAACCAAATCATCCACCGACATTTCTGCCACCTCCAAAAAGACCCCACCACCAGGGATATATTTCCCTCCCCACCCCTTTCCGCCTACCGCAAAGACCGTTCCCTCCGTGACTACCTGGTCAGGTCCACACCCTCCTACGACCCACCCTCCCATTCTGGCACTTTCCCCTGCCACCGCAGGAACTGTAAAACCTGCGCCCACACCTCCTCCCTCACCTCTATCCAAGGCCCTAAAGGAGCCTTCCACATCCATCAAAGTTTCACCTGCACATCCACTAATATCATTTATTGTATCCGTTGCTCCCGATGTGGTCTCCTCTACATTGGGGAGACTGGGCACCTCCTAGCAGAGTGCTTTAGGGAACATCTCCGAGACACCCACACCAATCAACCAAACCGCCCCGTAACCCAACATTTCAACTCCCCCTCCCACTCTGCCGAGGACATGGAGGTCCTGGGCCTCCTTCACCGCCGCTCCCTCACCACCAGACGCCTGGAGGAAGAACGCCTCATCTTCCGCCTCGGAACACTTCAACCCCAGGGCATCAATGTGGACTTCAACAGCTTCCTCATTTCCCCTTCCCCCACCTCAACCTAGTTTCAAACTTCCAGCTCAGTTACTGTCTCCTTGACTTGTCCGACCTGCCTATCTTCTTTTCCACCTGTCCACTCCACCCTCTCCTCCTTGACCTATCACCTTCATCTCCTCCCCCACTCACCCATTGTACTCTATGCTACTCTCTCCCCACCCCCACCCTCCTCTAGCTTATCTCTCCATGCTTCAGGCTCACTGCCTTTATTCCTGATGAAGGGCTTTTGCCCGAAACGTCGATTTCGCTGCTCGTTGGATGCTGCCTGAACTGCTGTGCTCTTCCAGCACCACTAATCCAGTATTTGGTTTTCAGCATCTGCAGTCATTGTTTTTACCATGTCCCTCTAAACCCTACCTATTCATATACCCATTCAGATGCCTTTTAAATGCTGCAATTGTACCTCCACCACTTCCTTTGGCAGCTCATTCCACACACACACCACCCTCTGTGTGAAAACATTGCCCCTTAGGTTCTTTTTATATCTTCCCCTCTCACTCAAAACTTATGCCATCTAGTTCTGGACCCCCCCCCCCACCCTCCCACCCCAGGGAAAAGACTTTGTCTATTTATCCTTTCCATGGCCCTCATGATTTTATAAACCTCTATAAGGTCACCCCTCAGCCTCTGATGCTCCAGGGAAAACAGCCTCTCCCTATAGCTCAAATCCTCCAACCCTGGCAACATCCTTGTAAATCTTTTCTGAAGCCTTTCAGGTTTTACTACATCCTTCCAATAAACTTGTATGTTGAATGGGCAGAGAGGTGGAGACCTACACGGGGGTCTTGTCCCTTCAGCTTCCTTACTGCTTCCGTATGATCCAGAGAAAAGTTTCCAATAACTCAAAATAAAATTCATTGGTCTGGCACATGATCCACTCTGAGCAATTGTCTAGTGATCCAAACATTGTCATTACTGATAGATTCAAAATGCATTATTTCAACTTGATTATCTTGCGGCTGGGTGAATTTGTTCCTCAGTGAGAGTTCTTTGTCTGAAATGATTATGTCTAATGCATGTTGCCATCCAATTGAGTCGAGATGGCTTCAACTAGCTCACGAGATGTGGCTCATTCATACGCTTCATTCTATTTCTACCTAACTGAGCTTTATAAGATACCAAAGGGGATTTACAAAGTAGAGATAGAAAGGATGTTTCCTCATGTAGGGCAATTTAGAACAAGAGGCCACGGTCTTAGGATTTGGGATAGCAGAATTAAAATAGACACGAGGATAAATTTCTTCTCTCAAGGGATCATTAATCTGTTGAGTGAATGCTGCAACATTGAGTAAATTTAAGGAGAAGATGGACAGAATTTTAATTTGTAATGGTTGAAGGGATATACAGAGCGGGTGGGGAACTGGAGTTGAGACTGAGATGAGATCAGCCAGGATCGTACCAAATGGAATTATCTACTCCTATCCTTGTTCTTATGACCACAGATGGATTCCTTTCCAATCTGTCATGTATAGTGATGCAAATATTCAGACATCTTAGAAACTGCTGGTTCAAATTACTGCAATGTTGTCTCAGTATTTTTAAATTTCAGTCAGGGTATTCAGTCAGTAAACACTCGAAGCTGTTTTCAATCTAAAGTTACCTTCATAAGCCCCTCCCTGTCTGCACAGAGGTGGCCAGTGCAAGTCCATCTAACTTTAAGTTATAGCTTGTGACCTCAAGCCTACTGAAACTGCGTTTTGACCTTTTTTCAACTGATCTGCACATTTTCACTTTGGTGCATGTGCTTTCAATAATCTTACCTTGGCATTTCAGAATGTTCTTTCTAAATCCTTTTCTCTTGATATAGCTCTCTCCACCTTTGAAAACCTTGCAAAAAAAAAATACCAAGACATTCACAAGAACAACTGCTGAAATGAGAGACTGCAGTTTCATGGATAGATTCTAAAATAAAGTATATATCATTTCTTGGCAAATTGATGCCTCTGACTGGGCCAGTGTTTATCACACACTTCCTGAACCCTATAGTCCTTGTGGAGAAGCTAAGGGTTATTCACCTGCACACAGAGAAGGCTTAGAGGTGATTCAGTAGTGATGTGTGAATTCATGAAGATCTGGATAGAATAAATAAGATTAAACTATTTTCAAGAGCTGATAAGCAAAGGGAACAGGTTTAAGATGATTGGCTGGAGTTCAGTAAAAGTAAAAACTCAATCAAGTTTGTGGGCATGATCATTTTAACATTACAGCCAGGTCTTTCAGATATCAAATCAGAAAGGTTGTCTTCATAAAAGTTGGGTTAGAAATCTTGAACTCTCTCCCACAAAGTCTGTGGATGTGGGAGATCATTGAAAATGCATGAAAGAATGAGATCAATAGATTTTATTAGAAAAGGGCATCTAGGGTGATGGAGCCATGGCAGGTAAATAGAGTTGAGATACAGAAGACATTTGTTCTGACTGAGTGGTGGGTGGAATTAATGGCTTGTTCATATATATTCAGTCTTGCACTTCTCTGCCCTGAGGTGTTTAAGAACAGGAATAATTTGGAGCTACAGTAAATGTGGAGCCTGCTCTGCCATTTAATCTGATCTCGGTTGATCTGACCTTGGTCTCAAAACTAAATCCTTACCCTCTCCTCATGAGTTGGATGGATTTTAAAAACACTGTTGGATACAAATCCAATGGCAATCTTCAAAAGGGAAGGAGAAAAGAATTGCAGGATTTCGAGAAAAGACCTCGGAAGACAGACAAACCCATTTGTTCTTCAAATGACCAAAATCAAACTAAATGGACAGAATGGTGTCCTTATGTGTTGTAGTATTTTCAAATTTTATGCTATATTTGAATATTGCTGAAAATGTGTTGCTGGAAAAGCGCAGCAGGTCAGGCAGCATCCAAGGAACAGGAGAATCGACGTTTTGGGCATAAGCCCTTCTTCAGGAATATTTGAATATTGCCTATTTCTTCGCTTTAGCCCACTCATAACTCCTACAGGTTAAAATGATTGAAGACTTGAGTAGAAAGAACAAACAGAATCCTACTTCCTTTGGTGGCAGGAACAGAGAGCATAGGGTCATACAGCACAGAAACAGACCTTTCAGTCCAACTCATTCATGCCAATCAGGTTTTCTCAATTAAGCCAGTCCCGTTTGCTTGTGTTTGGCCCATATCACCTAAATGGCATTTTGCACACTTGCTCTTTGATCAGAACGTTGAGTATAGGAATTGAGACATCATATAGCAGCTGTACAGGACATTGGTGAGGCCACTTTTAGAGTACTGCGTATAGTTCTGGTTACCCTGCTAAAGAAAAGATGCTATTAAACTGGAAAGGTTACAGAAAAGATTTACAAGGATGCTACTGGGACTGGAGGGTTTGAGTTATAAGGAGAGGCTGAATAGGGCAGCATGGTGGCACAGTGGTTAGCACTGCTGCCGCACAGCGTCAGAGACCCGGTTCAATTCCTGCCTCAGGCAACTGACTGTCTGGAGTTTGCACATTCTCCCCGTGTCTGCATGGGTTTCCTCCGGGTGCTCCAGTTTCCTCCCACAGTCACAAAGATGTGCAGGCCAGGTGAATTGGCCATGCTAAAATGCCCGTAGTGTTAGGTAAGGGGTAAATGTAGGGGAATGGGTGGGTTGCGCTTCGGCGGGTCGGTGTGGACTTGTTGGGCTGTAATCTAATCTAAGATCATGTTTCCTATCTAGCTGTCAAAATGTCTTTTAGATGCTGTAATTGTACCCGCCTCTAACACTTCCTCTGGCAGTTCATTCAATACATGAACCACCCTCTGTGTGAAAATGTTATCCCTCAGGTCCCTTTTAAATCTTTCCCCTCTCACCTTAAGTCTATGCCTTCTAATTTTGGATTCCCCAACTCTGATAAAAGACCTTGGCTATTCACTTTATTTATCCCTCTCATGTTTTTATAAACCTCAATGAGGTCATCCCTCAACTTCAGATATTCCAGGGAAAAAAATGTCCCAGCCTATTCAGCCTCTCCTTATAACTCAAACCCTACAGTCCCAGTAGCATCCTTGTAAATCTTTTCTGTATCCTTTCCAGTTTAATAGCATTTTTTCTTTGAGGTAAAAACAATGACTGCAGATGCTGGAAACCAGATTCTGGATTAGTGGTGCTGGAAGAGCACAGCAGTTCAGGCAGCATCCAAGGAGCTTCGAAAACGTCGATTTCGAAGCTACTTGGATGCTGCCTGAACTGCTGTGCTCTTCCAGCACCACTAATCCAGCATCTTTTCTTTAGCAGGGTAACCAGAACTATATGCAGTACTCTAAAAGTGGCCTCACCAATGTCCTGTACAGCCGCTATATGATGTCTCAATTCCTATACTCAACGTTCTGATCAAAGAGCAAGTGTGCAAAATGCCTTCTTCACCATCCTGTCTATCTTTGACATCACTTTCAAGGAACAATGGACATGAATCCTTTGGGTTCCTCTGTTTGACAACACTTTCCAGGGCCTACAATTAACTGTGTAAGTCCTGCCCTGGTTTGTCTTACTAAAATGCAACACCTCACATTTATCTAAATTAAAGTCCATCTCTCACTTCCTAAGCCCATCAGCCCAGCTAATCAAGATCCTGTTGTACTGTTAGACAACATTTTTCACTGTTCACTATACCACTAATTTTGGTGCCACCCACAAACTTTCTATTCATGTTTCCTATATTGTCATCCAAATTGTTGATATAAATGACCAACAAAAGCAGACTCAGCACCAATCCTTGCAGTTCACCGCTGGTCACAGTTAGCCAGTCCGATTAAAAGCCCGTTACCATCACATTGTCTCCTAAATTCAAGCCAATTTTGTATCCAATTGGCTAGGTCCCCTGGATCCCATGTGTTCTAACCTTACTAACCAGCCTAATGTGCGGAACCTTGTTGAAAGCCTTGCTAAAGTCCGTGCTGACAACACCTGCTTTCATTTATCCCCTTGGTCATGTCCTTAAGAAACTCAATCAAGTTTGTGAGACATGATCATTTTAATATTATAGCCAGGTCTTTCAGATATCAAATCAGAAAGGTCGTCTTCATAAAACTTGGGTTAGAAATCTTGAACTCTCTCCCACAAAGTCTGTGGATGCGGGAGATCATCGAAAATGCATGAAAGAATGAGATCAATAGGTTTTATTAGAAAAGGGCATCATGTGTGATGGAGCCATGGCAGGTAAATAGAGTTGAGATACAGAAGACATTTGTTCTGACTGTGTGGTGGGTGGAATTAATGTCTTGTTCATACGTATTCAGTCTTGTATTCTTCTGCCCTGAGGTGTTTAAGAACAAGAACAATTTGGAGCCACAGTAAACTATGAGCCTGCTCTGCCATTCAATCTGATCTCGGTTGATCTGACCTTGGCCTCAACTCCAAACTCTTACCTGCTCCCCATAACAATGAACTTCTCTGTAATTCAAAAACTTATCTTCTTCAACATTCAATATGTTCAGTGTCTCTGTCCGGAGCTATTTGGGATACAGAATGCCAAAGATTAATGAGTCTCTGAGAGAAGAAATTCCTCCTCAACTCTGTCTTAAATGTGTGACCGTTTGTACTGAAATGCGACATAGGAGCAAAATTAGACCATTCGGCCCATCAAGTCTGCTCCATTATTCAATTATGGCTGATATGTTGCTCAACCCATTTCTTCTGCCTTCTCTATGAATCCCCGGTCCCCTTACTAATCAGATTCTTATTTCATAGAATCCCTAACATGCGGAAGCAAGGTATTTGTCTCATCAAGTCTATACGAATCTTCCAAAGAGCATCCTATCCAGATGCACCTCCACTCCCATCCCCATAACCCTATATTTTCCATTGCTAATTCATCAAATCTACACACTACTGGACACTATGGGCAATTTAGCTTGGCCAATCCACCTAACCTGCACAATTTTCTGGACTGTGGGAGGAAACCAGAGCACCCGGACAAAGCCCACGCAGACATGGACAGAACATGCAAACTCCATACAGATGGTCATCCAAGGGTGGAATCAAATCTGGTTCCCTGGTGCTAGGAGGCAGCAGTGCTAACCACTGAGTCACCGTGCTACCTTAACTTTATCTCTGTCGCAAAGACAGTCAATGACTGTGTCCAACATGCTCAACCTTTTTTCATAAGGTAATCTGCATCATCCCAGAAATCAATCTGGTGAAAATGCTCTGAATTTCTGCATATCACCTTCATTAAAGAAGCCAAATTTGTACCGTTAGCCTGGTTACATGGACGCTCTACAAATTCTAAACTTGGATACTTCAATCCCCCTTGTAATTAAGCCCAGCATTAATTTGCCTCTCAAATTACCAGATGTATTTGTATGCTGTTTGTTTTTGTCGCTCATATACAAAAGGACCTATATCCTTCTGTTTTGCAGTAGTCCAGAGTCTTGGTCTATTCCTACTCTTCTGACGAAAATAGCTTGTTTTATATTGTCTCGCATTACACTTCATCTGCAAATTTTTTGTTCTCATTTATCTAACAGTCTGACTTTTCAATTTCTTTCTTACTCATTTACTTTTATTTTAGCTACCTCTTCAATGGAGCTACACTATTCATCAAACTTGCCACTTGTATTTCTCCTGGACTTCTTTTGGATTTATTTGTAACTATCTAATGTTCATTTTTAACTCTCTTGTCCTACTTTGTCTTTGACACCAAAGCCTTTCATAATTTCAAAAACATCATTATGATCTTGTGGCTCCAACTGGCATCAGGAACTGTCCAGTTAATGTGAATAATGGACAAGTTAGATACCCAATAGGAATCCCTCTGCGTAGATCATGTTTCTTTTAAGTCTGTGATCTTTCACTAAAAGTTGCAGTCCTTGATTTAACAATAAACTAAATGCAAATTTCACAACAACAGACATAAACATAAAAAGGGTAAGACCCCTCTATTTAGTTATAACTCAGATTCAAAGATTTTAACACACATTAGAAATGACCCATAAGGAATCAATATTCCCTGCTATAGCTTCAAAATGTTGTTATATTTTCAAGAAAAAGTACGCTTCTAACAAGACCCAGCCCAACTCATTTCCAAGAGAGACAGAACTTTCTTTTGTTTTAATACATTGATGGGCAAGAAGTGATTACAATTTCAACTCATCTGTTAGAGTTACAGATAGCTCTTTCTTAATTCTGATATGTTCCTGACTCAGTTTCTTTCTACTGCTATTACCACTGCCACAGCATCAATCCCCCTTTCTTTTCTTTTTTGGTGGAAAAGAAACTTAACTTCACTTGTCTTCTACTGACTGTATCCCAATTCTCAGGTCTGGAATTAATAATAACTTCTTATTCTAAGAAAAAGCAATTACTTTCATCTTTTGTAGGAATTCAGCTTAGCACATTAGCTCTGTCAAAAACTCCCAGCTCAGAATCACTCAATTTGGAAGGTTCTCTCTCTAAGCACTCTGGAAGGTTTGCTAGGAACTTTGAGTAACTTCCTCTCTGTTGGAATTATGGATATTGTGGCTATTCCTGCAAAACCTAAAAACAAAAACAGAAATAACTGGAAAAGCTCGGCAGGTCTGGCAGCATCTGTGGATGGAAATAAAAGTTAATATTTCAGGTCCAGTGACCCTTCCCCAGTACTGTCAATCAGAATTGTCAAATCCTAAAACACAATCAAACCCACACATCCAAACCAGAACCCCAAGAATCCAATCTCACAGCAAACAATGCCAAAATATTCAGTTTTTTATTTCCTGAAAAAAAAAGAGAAAAGAGCCTGAGCTTTTCAAGAGTTTTAACACCTCAGACCTGGTATTATCACTAGTATTTCCTAAGTGAAATGCCTTGGAAATCACAACAATGGATTTTTCATCATTGGTTATGAGCTGTGATTTCCCACAAAGCAGTCTCTGACTGTCACGCCCTGGTAGTGTTGTTGGCTTGCCAAGCTGATCCCTTTCATTGGCAAAAAGACCAAACATGGCTAATGAAGCAAGGAATTACATTTTAAATTGAAATGCATATCTGAGCATTACAAATATAGGTGGCTGAACACTGACATCAGAAAAGGTTTATTTTAATAATTCAAGCATGTGAAAGTGAAGCTGCATAAATATAAATTGAGAATAAAGATTATTTTTGACTATCATTTTTGATTATTTCTCCATCTACCACTAATGCTGTGTATCATTTACAACATGCACTGCAGAAATTCACCAAGGCTCCCCGGACAGCACCTTCCAAACCCATGATCGCTAACATCTCGAAGGTTAAGGAGAACAGATAATTGGAAACAACAGAACCTGTAACTCCCTCCAAGTGACTTTCAATTCTGACTCAGGATTATATTGCCATTCCTTCCCTGTCACTGCGTCAAGGTCCTGCACTTCTCTACCTATGGGCATTATAGATGTACCTATACCAGGTAGACTGCAGTGGTTCAAGTTGGTAGCTCACCCTCACCTTCTCAAGAGCAACTAGGGGTGGGCAATAAAATGCAGGGTTAGCTAGTGATGCTCACAAATGTGTTAAAGAATAACAAATTGAGGCAGCATTTGGGTAAAATTGATATCACTCAACAGACAAATTCATGAAATGAACTTCTCTTTTCAAATGGGAAAAGAAGACAAAGGAGAATTGACCTTTTAATAAATTAAATTTCATCTGCTTTCTTTAGGCTGAATTGACCATTTTTGTAACAAGCTTGCTGGCAGATATAATGATGTGTATTACATAGAAATTAGGACTATAAAGAATATAGCACAAATTTTTAGATGTCATTCCTTTAATCAGAGAACCTTACTATCCAGAAGGAGGCCGTTCGATCCATTATAACTGTCACTTCTCACTGTAAAAACTACCCAGTCAGTTTTATCTCATCGGTGCTCTCCCAGTCAGCCTGAAAATGCATTTTACCAAAATTTAACCAATTTGCTTTAGAAAGTTACTATTGAATCAGTGTCCACTATACTTTCAGTTTGTGATTCAGATCATATTAACCAGCTGGCTACATAAAAGCAAAATGTCATTTTATTGTCACTAATTATTCAGACATTGTCTTGGTGAACTTATGCCCAATGAGGGCTACCCTGTACACAGTTATCAGGATTTGGCAGTGTGGCTTCACCCTAAGGTGTATCATCATGATGGTTGGATGATGTTTTGTCATGGATGCATGGGGTTGAATATGTTGAAAGTCACAGAATATATTCAAGAATAAACAGGTAGCACAGTGGCTCAGTTGTTAGCCCTGCTACTGCACAGTGCCAGGGACCTGAATTCGATTCTACATTTGGACGACTGTGTGTGTGAAATCTGCACATACTTGTGTCTGCATGGGCTTCCTCTGGAAGCCCTGGTTTTCTCCCACAGTTCAAAGATGTGCAGGTTGGATGGATTGACTATTCAAAATTGACCAGAGTGTCCAGGAATGTGCAGGCTAGGTGGGATTAGCCATGGGAAATGCAGGCTTTCTGAGTGGAGTGGGTAGGTCTGGGTGGGATGCTGTCCAGGGGGTGGTATGAAATCGGTGGGCCAAGCGATCCACTTGCACACTGTAGGGTTTCTGTGAATACACTTCCAGAGGTTGAAGATGTCAAAGGTATGGAGAAAGAGAGTAAGAGCTGAGAGATGAGATCGAGGTTCAGTCATGATCATATTGAATAGCTGAGAAGTGGGCGGCATGGTGGCACAGTGGTTAGCACTGCTGCCTCACAGCGCCAGAGACCCGGGTTCAATTCCCGCCTCAGGCGACTCTCTGTGTGGAGTTTGCACATTCTCCCCGTGTCTGCGTGGGTTTCCTGCGGGTGCTCCAGTTTCCTCCCACACTCCAAAGATGTGCAGGTCAGGTGAACTGGCCATCCTAAATTGCCCGTAGTGTTAGGTAAGGGGTAGAGGTAGGGGTATGGGTGGGTTGCGCTTCGGCGGGGCGGTGTGGACTTGTTGGGCCGAAGGGCCTGTTTCCACACAGTAAGTAATCTAATCTAATCTAAAAAAAAAGTCTCAATGGTCTGATTAGTCTGTTCCTGTTCTTATTTTTCTACGTGTATGTTGCTATGTTCCCCTCTGGTTCTTTTATCAATTATGCTAAAAACTGTGTAGTTTGTTTGTCGACCCACCTGCCAATTGAAACTTGATTTCTTTTCTGGAAACCCTCATAATTTCCTTGCAATTTTAGTGAATCAGCACAAACCTTTATTCAAGGGGGAAAGGCCACAGCTTCTCTCATACCTCCACAAAGCAAAAATCTTCATTACCGAGCATCTAGCATGCTACAATATATGTACTGAAATGTTATCACACATGCAACATCCAAAACATTGGAATATAGATTAAATTAGAAGCACATCCTTTTGCAGAGTGTCATTTATGGAGGCAAATATGGAAAGCAATCCCCTTGCTATTGTGAAATGAAGGAGTTATTTATATTTAGCAGTTTATTGTATTGTTTAAGAATCATCTCAAACACCTACACTAAAACGTATTTTTTGAAGTGCAGCCATTTCTTATGTGTCAGGATTTTACAAACAGTAAAATAAAATGAGTGACGGGCTAATCTGACAATTTAGTCAGTGCTTCAGCAGAAATGGGTATGAGCACAAGTCTGGAAATTTCAGATCAATTTTGAAATTGAATGCCTTGAATTTATATAGCACCATGCAAGATTTTGGAAGCTTCCCAAACTGCAGTATAACCAATACTGGGCTTTTCTTGCTTTAACTGTGGTAGGAAATGTAGCAATCAAATTGTGCACGGCCAAGGTTCTATGACTAGCAAAGTGATAATGGCCAGATCATGCATGCTGGTGATGCTGCACCAGGATAAGTATTGGGAGAAAGTGAGGACTGCAGATTCTGGAGATCAGAGCTGAAAAATGTGTTGCTGGAAACGCGCAGCAGGTCAGGCAGCATCCAAGGAGCAGGAGAATCGACGTTTCGGGCATCAGCCAATCCCTGAAGAAGGGCTGATGCCCGAAACGTCGATTCTCCTGCTCCTTGGATGCTGCCTGACCTGCTGCGCTTTTCCAGCAACACATTTTTCAGGATAAATATTGGCCAAGAAACGAGAGATAGGTATATAGTTGCCTTGAAAATAACACATTGTAAAAAGGTTGGTAGAAATTGTGCTTAGCATGTCATTTAAAATACTTCTATGCCTCAGTACAGCATTGAAAATATCAACATAGATTTTGTGCTCAAATTCCTGGAATAGGATTTGAATGAACAAGCGACTGGCTCAAACTGCATAAAGTGAACAGTGAAATGGATAGCTGTTTTCTGCAGAGGACTGATTTGGCAGTACCTAGGCAATACCGAGCTGCTTATCCACTGGTCAGATAATATTTGATTCATAATTAATCTAGTTAATAAAATGCTGAAGTCCATGTCAGAGTTCCCAAAAGAATATACTGAAATGGGTCACTCCAAACTGGGAGTCTAAGTTAATTAAAGTTATCAAATTTCTAAATGAACATATCAAAATCTAAAGTCACCACACAGCTGCTTTCTTGTGGAGGTTTTACCTGAGGGTCACCACCCCTCAGGTGAGGGGAGAGGTTGCAAAGGAGAGTCCTTCACGGTAACCTTGACCCACTATTAGTATCATAAGCCAGTTGCCAAAGGCCAACTGGGACCTTGTACAAAATCTTTGTGTCTTCTTTAATCACAGGAGAGGTCCCAGAGGATTAGAGAACAGTTAAACTTGTTCCTTTGTCAACCGGGATATTCCAGGAAACTACAGCCTGGTGAGACTAGTGTCAGTGTAGGGAAATTATTGGAGAAGACTCTAAGGGATAGGATTGACTGATATTTGGATAGACAGCATGGTCATGTGCAAGGAAGGTCATGTCTCATAAACTTAATTGAGTTTTTTGAGGAGGTGGCAGATATAATTGAGGACAGGGCAGCAGATGTTGTCTATACGGACTTTAGCACGGCCTTTGTCAAGGTTCCACATGGTAGGTGACATCACAAGGGACCAATGTTGAGCTAATAGGATTATACAGAGCTTTCTCAGCCATAGACATAAGGGAGTAATAGTGGAAGGGTGTTTTTCAGACTGGTGATCTGTGACCAGTGGTGTTTCACGGGGATCAGTGCTGGGATCCCTGTTGTTTGTAATAAAAAGCAATGATTTGGAGAAAATTGTAGGTGGTCTGAATAGTAAGTTTGCAGCTGACACAAAGCACTGTGGCTCAATGGTTTGCACTGCTGCCTCACAGCGCCAGAGACCCAAGTTCGATTCTAGTCTCAGGCGACTGTGTAGAGTTTGTACATTCTCTCCACGTCTGCATGCATATTAGGGGAATTGGTCATGCTAAATTGTCCATAGTATTCAGGGATGTGAAGGTGAGGTGCATTAGTTAGGGCAAATATAGGGTAGGGGAATGGGTCTGGGTGGGTTACTCTTCAGAAGATCAGTGTGGACTTGTTGGGCCAAATGGCCTGTTTCCACACTCTAGGGATTCTATGATTCTAACTCTATGATTGGGTAGCTGTGGATAATGAGGAGATTGCCAGAGGACACAGCAGGATGTGGATAGACTAGAGACTTGGGTGGAGAAATGCAAGTGGAGTTAAATCTGGAAAAACTTGATATGGAGAAAGTGAGGACTGCAGATGCTGGAGATCAAAGCTGAAAAATGCGTTGCTGGAAAAGCGCAGCAGGTCAGGCAGCATCCAAGGGGCAGGAGAACCGACGTTTCGGGCATAAGCCCTTCTTCAGGATGCTGCCTGACCTGCTGCACTTTTCCAGCAACACATTTTTCACCAAAGTTTGATGATACATTTTGGAAGATCTGATGCAGGAGGGAAGTATAAAGTAAATGGCAGAACCTTTAGGTTCATCAACATATAGAGGGATCTAAGCATATAGTACCCTAAAAGTGGCATCACAAGTGGATAAAGTGGTCAAGAAGGCATGCTTGCCTTCATCAGCTGGGGCGCACAGTATAAAAACTGGCAAGTTATGTTGGGTCATGCACTTTAGTTAGGCCACATTTGTGATCAGTTGTGACAGTTCTGGTCACCACATTGCAAGAAGGATATGTGGAGGCTTTGGTCAGGGCACAGAAATGGTTTACCACAATGTTTCCTGGTTTGAAGGGTATTAACTGTAAGGAATAATTGGACAATCTTCATTTGTTTTCACTTGAATGTCGCAGGATGAGGGGTAAACTGGTAGATGCTTCCAAAATTATGAGAGGCATGAATAGAATGGTTAGTTGGAGTCCTTGTCCGAGGGTAGAAATGTCAGTTACTGAGGAGCATTAGTTTCAGATAAAAAGGAGTAAGTTTAATGGAGCAGCAAAAACTGAAGTTGCTGGAAAAGCTCAGCAGGTCTGGCAGCATCTGTGCAGAGAAATCAAAGTTAACATTTCGGGTTCGGTGACCATTCTTCAAAATAAACCCGAAATGTTAACTCTGATTCCTCTTCACAGATGCTGCCAGACCTGCTGAGCTTTTCCAGCAAGTTCAGGTTTTGTACCTGATTTATACAGCATCTGCGGTTCTTTCGGCTTTTAGTAAGCTTAAAGGAGATATGAGAGGCAGGTTTTTCACACAGACGGACAGGATGGGATCTTGAATGTGCTGCCAGGGAAGGTAGCGGAGGCAGACACAATGGCAGTATGTAAGAGGCATCTTGTTAGACACATGAATAGAGGGAATAATTGGACAATCTTCAGGGAATAGAGAGAGATATGGACCACATGGAGGCAAAAGCTTCTTACTTTAGGAAGTGTAGCAGCATAGTCTTGTGAGCTAAAGGGCTTGTTCCTGTGTTGTTCTATTTTTTGTAGACTGTTAAAGTTGAGGCCCCAGCACAGACCCTTCTGGTATACCACTAATCATACCCAGCTAATCAGACAAGGACTGATTTATGCTTATGCTCTGTTATCCAGGCCAACGTATCAATGAAGAATTCCTGCATTGCAAGTGGCGTGGGCTTTGATAGGACTTCTCTTGGAAACATAATATGATATATTTTGCCAGGAAAATTGAGGAAAGGCAAAGGTACATAAGGATACAATTCTAAACTGGACAGGGGAATGGGTCTGGGTGGGTTGCTCTTCAGAGGGTCGGTGTGGACTTGTTGGGACGATGGACCTGTTTCCACACTGTAAGTAATCTAATCTAATCAGGAGCAGAAGGATAATGACAAGATTTATTTTTCTGTGATGAAGGTAAATATTAATTGGGGCACTGGGAGCAATGAAGATGGGATCCTTTCCGCCCAGTGGCTGAACACTTTAACTCCGCCTCCCACTCCGCCAAGGACATGCAGGTTCTTGGCCTCCTCCATCGCCAGACAACTCTCCACATGATGCCTGGAGGAAGAGCACCTCATCTTCCGCCTAGGAACCCTCCAACCACACGGGATGAATGTAGATTTCTCCAGCTTCCTCATTTCCCCTCCCCCCACCTTATCTCAGTCCCAACCCCCGGATTCAGCACCGCCCTCTTGACCTGCAATCTTCTTTCCGACCTCTCCGCCCCAACCCTCTCTCCGGCCTATCACCCTCACCCTCACCTCCTCCCACCTATCGTATTCCCAGAGGCCCCCCCCCCCCCCAAATTCCCTCCCCCCTACCCTTTATCTCAGCCCGCTTGGCACACCAGTCTCATTCCTGAAGAAGGGCTTATGCCCAAAACGTCGATTCTTCTGCTCCTCGGGTGCTGCCTGACCTGCTGTGTTTTTCCAGCACCACATTTTTCAACTCTGGTCTCCAGCATCTGCAGTCCTCACTTTCTCCTAGTTGATCCTTTACACATATCCAAGCAAATTGTTAGAGAGTCGGTTTCACCTCTCATCTGAAAAGTAATGCTTCTGACAACCCCCCTTCACCCTACTGAATTGGGGCTGTTTTCCCTGGAGCCTCAGGTTTATCAAACCATGAGGGCCATGGATAGGATAAATAGAGAAAGTCTTTTCCCTGGGATGCGGGAGTCTAGGACTAGAGGGCATAAGTTTAAGGTGAGAGGGGAAACATATAAAAGGGACCTAAGGGGCAACATTTTCACACAGGGGATGGTGCATGTATGGAATGAGTTGCCAGAGGAGGTGGTGGAGAGTGGTACATTAACAGCATTTAAAAGGCATCTGGATGGATACATGAATAGGAAGAGGGATATGGGCAAGTGTTGACAAATGGGACTAGATTGGGTTAGGATATCTGGTCAGCATGGCCAAGTTGGACTGAAGGGTCTGTTTCCGTGCGGTACATCTCTATGACTCTCTGGCTCCAAGTCTTGGAGTGGAACTTGAACTTAGAACACTGTGATTTGGTGGAGATTGTGTTACCACTGAGCCATAGCTGACACAAATGGTCAATTGCCAAGCTTTCTGCATTCTTCAGGGAAAAGTCCTGACTCATCTTCATTCATTGTTAAACACGTTCAAAAGGCAAGGATGGTTAGTCATTCATTCACTGTGCTGTGCACTTACTAACATAATAGCAACAACTGAACTATAGTTCATTAAATAAGCACTTTGGCATATCCTGCAGACATTGTACAAAGCTACATAGCTACAAGCTTATACAGGAACCTAGTCTCTTCCCCATCATATACCCAGTGGAAGTGAAAACCTAATGGACTGAGTATTACATTTGTTGGAAAAATGATGCCAAATGAAATAGTGATTTACCGTAAATAAAAGTCTGGCTCTTTGACAGGGATGAACTCAATCTCTTCCTGATCAGTCACAGGGCCACATAATTCATAAACGTTGATGGGTCTTGTGACATTGTGGTTGCTCAAGGAGGTCAAGATGAAAAGAGTTGAGTATCACAAAGAAATCTATCAAGATGGACGATCGGAAAATCTTATTTATTATTGATAACTGCTATGAAGACATTTATATGCTAGCATTGCTGTCTATATGGGCAGCACACCGATATCCTAATGCTAAGAACAGGAGTCTCTTGTTAAATTTCACAATATACTTCCAATGTGGAAGGACAGCATTCATCCCATTCTGTTTGCACCAGCTCCCCAGTGTGAGCAACTCACAGTAGTTCACTTCTCCAGATTTAGTCACAGTCATAGAGTCATAGAGATGTACAGCATGGAAACAGACACTTTGGTCCAGCCCGTCCATGCTGACCAGATATCCCAACGCAATCTCGTCCCACCTGCCAGCACTCGGCCCATACCCCTCCAAACCATTCCTATTCATATACCCATCCAAATGCCTCTTAAATATTGCAATTGTACCAGCCTTCACCACATCCTCTGGCAGCTCATTCCGTACACGTACCACCCTCTGTGTGAAAAAGTTGCCCCTTAGGTTCCTTTTATATCTTTCCCCTCTCACCCTAAACCTATGCCATCTAATTCTGGACTCCCTGACCCCAGGGAAAAGACTTTGCCTATTTATCCTATCCACACCCCTCACAATTTTGTAAACCTCTATAAGGTCACCCCTCAGCCTCCAACGCTCCAGGGAAAACAGCCCCAGCCTGTTCCACCTCCCGTTGTAGCTCAAATCCTCCAACCCTGGCAACATCCTTGTAAATCTTTTCTGAACCCTTTCAAGTTTCACAACATCTTTCCAATAGGAAGGAGACCAGAGTTGCACGCAATATTCTAACTTCTCTTCATAATCCTGAAGAATCTTCCTTTTCAGGAAAGAGTCCAGCTCTATTATGAATGGCTTAATTGCACTTGATCCATTGCACTCTCAGGCAGTACATTTACAGACCTTCACCATTCACTGTACGATAAAGTATTTTAACATGTCATTGGTATTGGGGATTTTAACTGTGAAGAAAGGTTGGATAGATCAGGTTTGTTTTCACAAGAGGTTGAGGGCCGACCTGATAGAAGTTTCTAAGATTGTGAATGGCACGGATAGAGTGGAAAATATGAGGCTTTTTCCCAGGGTGGAAGGGTCAGTTATTAGGGGACACAGGTTCAAGGTGTGACGGGTGAAGTTTGAAAGAGACATGCAAGGCACATTTTTCCACACAAAGGGTGGTGAGTGCCTGGAACGTGCTGCTAGAGGAGGTGGTGGAAGCAGACCCAATGGCAGCGTTCAAGAAGCACCTGGCAAATACATGAATAGGAAGGGAATAGAGGGATATAGATTCTGTATGTGAAGGTAGTTTTAGTATGGAAGGGCAAAACGTGTCTGTGCAAGCCCAGAGGGCTGAAGGGCCTGTTCCTGTGCTGTATGTTTCACTGTTCTTCGTCGGTTTTGTTTCTTTTGCCAATTAGCTTTAATCACAGAATTGTGGAAGCTCAGAAGGAGGCAATTTGGCCCAGACCGGCCTGTGCTTTTCCAGCACTAAACTTTTCAACTCTCATCTCCAGTATGTTCAGACCTTCACTTTCTCCTGCACTGGTCCTTCAGCTGAGATCAATGGAGGGGTGTTGTAGATTGCAATAGCACATTGACAAGATGAAGAACTGGGCTGATAAGTGGCAGATGAAATTCAAACTGGAAAAATGCAAAGTGATTCACTTTGGAAGCTCAAATTTAAATGCTGAATACAGAGTTAAAGGCAGGATTCTTGGCAGTGTGGAGGAACAGAGGGATCTTGGGGTCCATATCCATCGATCCCGCAAAGTTGCCACCCAAGTTGATCAGGTTGTCAAGAAGGCATATGGTGTGTTGGCTTTCATGAGCAGGGGGATTGAGTTTAAAAGCCACAAGGTTATGCTGCAGCTGTATTGAGCCCTGGTTGGACCACACTTGGAATATTGCATTCAATTCTGGTTGCCTCATTATAGGAAAGATGTGGAAGCTTTAGAAAGGGTGCAGATGAGATTTAACAGGATGCTACATGGACTGGAGGCATGTCTTATGAAGAAAGGTTGAAGGAGCTAGCATTTTTCTCATTGGGGCAAAGAAGGATGAGAGGTGACTTGATAGAGATGTACAAGGTAATGAGAGACACAGATAGAGTGGACAATCAGAGACTTTTTCCCAGGGTGGAAATGGCTATCACAAGGGAGTATTATTTTAAGGTGATTGGAGGAAGGTTTAGGAGAGATGTCAGACGTAAGTTTTTTACGCAGAGAGTGGTGGGTGCATGGAGAAGTAGTAGAATCAGATACATTAGGGACATCTAAGAGACACTTGGATAGGCGCACAGAAGATAGGTCAGTCTTTTATACATATAGTAGTATAAAAGGTTGGCACAACATCGAGGGCTGAAGGGCCTGTACTGTGCTGTACTGTTCTATTTTTTATGTTCTATGTTATTACTCATACAAATTTCCTTCATTGTCCCCATATCCTTGCCCATGCATGGCTCACAACTCACAACTCACACTGCTGCAGAGAACAGTATCTGTCCCCCTTACAATACTATCCCCTATCACTGCTGGCTTCCCAGTCACCTCCCCTCTCTGCTTAAAAAGCTTCTGTGGTTTGTTGGTCAGTATCCCTTCTTATCCACATAATTTTGTGGAATCTTGCAATTGTTTGACAATTGCAGGGACAAAGGGTCCTCAAGAGATGCCTTTGGGTTCCTATACCTGCCTTAATGACCATCAAACCCTCCATTCTTGATTGTAGACCAAGTCTGAATTGTCTAATCTAAGGGGTATGAAGGCGTCCTGGATAAAAGTGTCTTGATCATAATTTCTCTCCCAGATGTGACACAGTATCTGCCACTCAGACTCCAGTTTTTCAATTTGGATCTGAAGTTGTTTGAATTGCCAACACTTGCTACAAGTGTGCACATCACCTTGGTGTCCAGCAACTCTCACATACTGCAGCTGCAATCTATCACCTCACCTGTCATCTCTATTACATTTCATTGTAAGTTGTGATTACTCTAGTCACTCTCGCATCCCTGCTCTTTCCACTTTAAGAATGCCCAGTCTGATTTTTTTTTAATGCACTCTTATCAGTCTTATACCTAACAAGATATCATAGAGTCATAGAGATGTATAGCACAGAAAAGACCTTTGGTCCAACTCGTCCATGCCAACCAGGTATCCTAACCAACTCTACTCCTATTTGCCAGCATTTGGCCCATATCTCTCTAAACCCTTCCTAATCCTTTCCCCACCCAGATGTCTTTTAAATGTTGTAACTGTACCAGCCTCCACCACTTCCTCTGTTAGCTTATTCCATACATGCACCATCCTCTGTGTGAAGAAGTTGCCCCTTAGGTCCCTTTTAAATCTTTCCCCTCTTACTTTAGACCTATGCCCTCCAGATTTGGACTTCCCCACCCCAGCTAAAAGACCTTGTCTATTTACCCTATTCATGCCCCCCATGATTTTATAAACCTCTATAAGGTCACCTGCAGTCTCCGACGCTCCAGGCTTTATCAACCCTGTAATTTTAAATGACCTAACGATCACGTTAAAAGGGTGGACAAAGAAAACTAACATGGACATGTTGCTAGTAACTGAACCAGAGAAACAGGTCATCTGGATTTATGCCAGTGCTCGTTCTTTACATGAGCTTATGCCCACCCTATTTCATCTCACCGTATAAATGTATCAATCTACTCATTTCTCTCTTATTTGCCTTTTCTATCATGCCTATGTTATTTATTTTCAAGATCCTCAGCACAACATTGTGGGCCGAAGGGCCTGTTCTGTGCTGTTCTTTTCTATGTTCTACATTCTAAGATATCCAAATGGACTTTAAAGCTGGTATGGACCAGGCTAGAGTGACTCAAAACATTTCAAGAAAGTAGCCCAGACCTTAACTTTGCCAGTTGTTTTAAGTAGGTGTCAAGTGGATATTCCAGGAGAGATGCAGCTGGTCAATCCACTTAGTTTTAAACAAAACAGAATTTATTTACAAGATCACCAAATGAAACACAAATAAAAGAGAACAGAATACAGAAAAATTTAATCTAGCCCAAAACCCAACAGATTATCCCAACGTAATGATGCTGTTCCCTATACTTGCAACAAGCCCCATAAATACCCCTTGGCACAAAAGGTAAACTCAAACACAGGTTTTTACAGGATAGAAGTCAAAGAGAGAGTATCAGCCTGGACCTGCTTCTTTGGGCCCAGCAGCTTTTAAGCACACTACTTCTAAAAAAAAACCCAAACCAACCCAGAGAAAAGCTGAGCTGGGAGAACTGGTCACTCTCCTTTCATTGTACAAGTGTTTTTTGAAAATTTGAAAGCCTTCTGCCTGTGGCAGTAACTGTCAGATATAAACAAATTGGCCCTGAAACCCTTCAAACCCAGACTTTTTGGAGTCTGTGTCTTTTATGACCTCTCTGAAAAAAAGGCCAAGGACTACATAACATAATCAAAGGAGCAGCATTGTCACAAGACTCATAAAGTATATTGAGAATGTAGTCACTGTGGGAATGGAGAAAGATAGGAGTCAATTTGTACACAGCAAGCTACCACAAACAGCAATATGATAGGGACCAGATATTCTGGCATTTGCTGTGATATTTATTGAACAATAAATATTAGCTATGACAGTAGGGTAATGTCCTTGTTCTTCTTCAAATTAATGCATAGGGCTTTAATATAAACAGATAAGAAGGGCTTAATCAGCTCCCCTCATTTAACTCCCTTCAATTGGTCACAGCTCAAGGGAGGTGATGGCCTAGTGATATTATCAGCCACTTGTTAATTGTTACTATCATCCAATTGTTAATTCAGTGACCCAGGAATGTTCTGGGGACCCGGGTTCAAATCCTGCCATGGTAGTTGTTGGAATTTGAATTCAATTATAAAACAAATCTGGAATTAAGAGACTATGGATGACCTGAATCCATTAGGTAAAAACAATGACTGCAGATGCTGGAAACCAGAGTCTGGATTAGAGTGGTGCTGGAAAAGCACAGCAGTTCAGGCAGCATCCGAGGAGCAGGAAAAATTAATGTTTCGGGCAAAAGCCCTTCATCAGGAATACAGGCAGAGTGCCAGAAAGGTGGAAATCTCTCCACCCTTCAGGCACTCTGCCTGTATTCCTGATGAAGGGCTTTTGCCTGAAACATCGATTTTCTTGCTCCTCGGATGCTGCCTGAACTGCTGTGCTTTTCCAGCACCAATCTAATCCAGAAATTGAATCCATTGTTGGTTATCAGAAAAAACCCATCTGGTTCACTAAAGTCTTTTAGGGAAGGATACTGCCATCCTTACCTGGTCTGGCCTACATGTGACTGTAGACCCACAACAATACGGTTCACTCTTAACTGCCCTCTGGCCAATTAGGGATGTGTAATAAATGCTGGTCTAGCCAATGATGCCTTCATCCCATGAATGAATAAAAAAAACAAAAGTATTAAATTCTTTGTTAACATGCAAGCACATCACACTTTAATTAAATGTGTTGCCTGATTCAAAAAACGAAGGACCCAATTACAAAATTTTCTTGAGTTTAAAGAAAGGGGAATTTTCTTGCTTACTAACCCTGAGAAAACTAATAAAAAGTAAACATACACACAGATTCAGACATAAATTTTAAAAGGGTGAAAGTGCATGGTACAAAAAGGAAGATTATGAATATGCAGTTTTTAAAAATGGTCCTGAGACTCTATTAGGATTTAATCTGAAACCACGTTTGTTTAACTGAGATTTTCGCTTCACAACAGAAGAGTAAATGGTCAATTTCTTTGTGTTCTTGGTGAATAGATGTTTCTCTGAGTTGCTGTCCTTTGGGAATTGTCTTCTGAGTGGCTGGGAAAAACAGGAACAGAGAGAAAAATGTTAAGAATCTGTAATTCTTTTCCCTGCTCTTCCCACAACCTGTTACCTGAAATACAGTTCATTTGTGTATTCCTAAATCCAGCTTCATTTATTTTTCAAGCAGGATAATCTGGAGGCCAGTTTTAGCAATACTAATGCATTTTCAAAGAAGCTAAAATCGGCAGGTTTTTTTCAGTTAACGAAAGACCAAGTTTACAGCTGCTAAAATGTGAAAAGACACAGATAGGCACAGATTATCAATGATGGATGAGTCTAAATAGTAAAAGTAATAAAAAAATCAATTTTTGACTCGTCTGTGATGAACAGATTGGAAAACGCTGTGGCAGTTAAGATGACTAGTTGATTGGTAACTCTTGTTTCTGCAGTTAGGTGAAAGGAGTTTGTCAAGATTCCTTGTCAATGGCTTTCTTGATCTGACTTCCTTTTATCAATCAGAGATGCAGACTTTACTTCTTTTTACCTGTATATTCAGGCATGTTTGGTGAAAGTTCATAGCTGTGTCCTTCCCCAACACACTTAAGCTCACAATGGAACTAAATTTCCAATCTAGCACACTGGCATGCCGACTACTCCACAGGCCAGGGGGTGCAGTTGGCATTTAACCCTTTTATTGTCAAATCCTGGATGAGTAAAATACAAATATATCTTTTACACAGAACTACCTTCCTTTCACCTCATATTTTGTCCACAGACTCAGGTACAACCCACAGGAGATGGTAATCAGCTTTCATTATCTTCATAGCCATTTCTGCCTTTGAATTGCTGGTGTCTGTAAGTCCCTTGACACACTTCACGTGTGCCATTACATCATTCCCCTCAAAGCTCAGTGCATCCACACATCGCTGTTCCAGGCAGCCGCTAAACTTATGAGCCCAAAAATGCCATAGAATGTATGTCTTTGTCTTAAAGAAAAAGACATCTTGTTCTTAAAGTTCAGTGGATCCACAAGTAATTTGCAGTTGCAATCTGCTTTCCTGACAATGTTAATTGAGGAGCAACCCAGTCACAACTTTGCAAGGTTACTTCTAGTTTTTAAAGACCCTACACACCAGGAATTATATCCAAAAGGATTCCTTCTGACAGTGTTTGCCCCCGTGACCTTGTTGGAGCTGGCATCAGAATTTTCAAAAGATTCTACTGTGAAATGGTCAGTGGGCAAATTAAATTGGAACAATGCCATTTCTAAATCAGTGAGTAAATTTATTTTGCCCTTTTGTTCATAATAAAACTAAGAATGTGCTTTTCCATTGGAAAACAAATAAAAATGAATAATCACTTCTCATAGTGCTCACATTCAAACCCCAAAGAGCACAGCATATCATTCATTGAAGGATCATTATCTGAGCGTGGTTGTAAACAAAACAAAGATTTGTAACTAAACTTTGGCATATTGCAACTTATAAGTTCTGAAAGTTGTCCCTTAGATTTCTTCAGAGTGAAGGAATATATATTTTTATAATTAGACAGACATCACGGCAATTCTATGCAAAGTCAGATCTCATAAGGTCATTTTGATCAGGTAGCGTTACTGTATAGATTATTACCAAGGACTCTAAAATGGGCTGGCACAGTGGCTCAGTTGTCACCACTGCTGCCTCATAGCACCAGGAACCTGGGTTTGATTCCACCCTCTGGTGACTGCCTGTGTGGAGTTTTCACCTTTTCTGCCTGTGTTTCCTCGGATTGCTCTGGTTTCCTCCCAAAATCCAAAGGTTAGGTGGATTGGCCATGTTACGTTGCTCCATTGTCCAGGGGTGTGCAGACTCGGTGTATAGCCATGGGAAATGCAAGGTTATAGGGATGGGCTTTTGGTGGTGGGTCTAGGGGCAATGCTCTTCAGAGGGTTAGTGTGGCGTAAACTTGATGGTCTGAATGGCCTGCTTCCACACTGTAAGGATTCTTTGATTACCCCTATCCAAAAACTGCAACAGTTAAGCACTGACTTGTCAATCTGGTTAAAAAGCATGGAAATGGCTTGAAAGCCCTCTCAAGCTGGCTGCCATTGAGGTATACATTTCAATATTTAAAATTGCAAATGGAACAAGGAAAGAATTACCAGCGCAGAGCAAGCAGTTTAAAATTCTCAATCTTATTCAGTCCAGCATAGACTTGTTTTCCTCTCCTCTCGTCCCAATGCTCCCCAACTCCATTGAGATCCGAACGGTAACTTCCTCCAGCCTTATGATGCTCCTTCATTCTGGCCTATTTTGCATCCCTGATTTCCACTCCTCCATCACTGGTGGCAGCGTCATCAGCTGCCCTGGGGATCTTTTATACCCTCCAATCTTCTCCATTCCCTTACACTCCCTAAAACTTGACTCATGGAACAAGCTTTTGAAACCTTGCCCTGTTGTATGTCTTGGTGTCAAAATCATGTTGGTAATACTGTCCTCAAGTGCCATGGGATGCTTCACTACGTTAAAGCTTTTATAAATTCAACTTGTTGATAAAATGCCTCCACTTTTATTTGGACTGCTTCTTTTAATTGACAATTCACACACAATTTCTGTTTTGGATTCCATGTTGCCACTCATATGCTTTTTCCAGTGTGCTGTGGAAACTGGAATATTGCAGAGCCAAAGCAGTGTCAGCAAACTGCTTTCAATACATGCTCATCTGCAGTCTACACACACTGTACCTTCACTGACTCTGAGTAGAGCACCTGATGTGTATGTGGTCGCCTGGTTACAGAGCAATCCTGCTGGAGTTATATTGTTGAGATTCTGCAGGTGACTGGATTAAATGTTGAGCTTTCCATCCTGGTTCTCATATCCTTCCGTGCCCTCGCTCCTCCCTGTCTATCAGTGCCACAATTATCTGAAGCACCTTTGCTCTAATTCTGGCCTCTTAAGAATTGCTCATTTCAATTTCCACAGTTTCCACACTGTAAGTAATCTAATCTAATCTAAAAATATTGTATATACTCGAGTTAAAGTTGATGTCAATAAACTCGACCCACTATTTTTGACCAAAAAATCTGGAATTTTCCATATATCTCATGTAAAAGTTGACCGTAGATCTTTACAGATAATAGATCAACATTTCTGAATCAAGGTAGTATCCTGTACATAAATGGTACGATGAGGAAATGAAATTTTTTTCATACTCTTAGTGTTTTGATGCACAATTCACACCAATTTGGCGCAAACATTAAAGACGCATCACGTGACAACCTCCCTATGTGTGATGCTCAGCTGAGCTCAGTTCCACCATAGCAATCATGGAATACAGTTCTGTACCAAGTTGATTTGCTTCTATTGTCTTTATCCAGTAATTACCATAATTTGTTACTTTTTTTTAGAACATAGAAAAGTACATCACAGAACAGGCCCTTTGGCCCACGATGTTGTGCCGAGATTTAATCCGAAAGTAAAATATAGTAACTTACCCTAACACCCCTCAACTCACTACTATCCATGTGCATGTCCAGCAGTCGCTTAAATGTCCCCAATGACTCTGCTTCCACCACCTCATCTGGCAACGCATTCCATGCATTCACAACTCTCTGCATAAAGAACCGACCTCTGACGTCTCCTTTATACCTTCCTCCTAATATCTTCAAACGATGACTTGTCGTACCAGTCAATCCTGCCCTGGGAAAAAGTCTCTGACTATTGACTCTATCTATTCCTCTCATTATTTTGTACACCTCGATCAGGTCTCCTCTCTTCCTCCTTCTCTCCAGAGAGAAAAGTCCGAGCTTTTGTTATTTGTTCAGAGGTCAATTGGGCTTCTGCTAATCATACAATATTTTGGACTGCAACATGAAGTTCAGACCCTCAAAAGTAGTATCCATGTGATAGTTGACTCCATAAATTTAACCTTAAAAAATACTTGACTTTTACATGAGTGTGCATGGTACTAATGAGCATGTCTGCTGCTGCCTAGGACCTCAAACTCTGGATTTTCCATGTTGCCTCTCTATCACAGTTAAAATACTCCTTAAAACGTACATCATCAACCAGATTTTAGTGCCTGAGCTGATTTCTGTTTCTAGCCTGGGGCTTATGTCCAAAATGTCGATTCCCCTGCTCCTTGGATGCTGCCTGACCTGCTGTGCTTTTCCAGCGCCACACTCTTGGCCCAATATCATGTTCCGTTTTATCATAGTCCTGTGAAGCACCTTGCCACATTTCATCACAATGAAGGCTCTTCATAAATATTGGTTGCTGTTGTTTTGTCTACTTTGGGGTTGCCTGTCAGGTTTGAGGTCTCCCCTGGTCAAATGATCATCCTGATATTGCGAGGTTTGATCATGTGATTCCTTCATGATCTAGACAGGGTAAACACAGGAAGGACGTTCCTGATTTCCAAGGGGTTGAGAACTGGGGTTGGGGGGGGGGGGGGGGGGGGGGGCGGGGGGAGTCACAGTCTGAGGCCATGGGATAGGCCATTTAAGGCTGAGATGAGGAGAAATGTTTTCACCTGAGATTGGTGAGCCTGTGGAATTCTCTGCCACAGAAAGTGGTTAAGGCCAAAATATTTAATGTTTTCAAGAAGGAGTAGATAGATCTTAGTGCTGAAGGGATCTAAGGGGATGGAGGGAAAATGGGAACAGAGTACTGAGTTGGATGGTCAGCTAAAATCATATTTAATGGCAGCATTGGCCTGGATGGGCAAATGCCCTACCTCTGTTCTTACTTTCTATGTTTCCACAGTTCAAAGGTTGCTTGCTTTTGGTTGACTTTTTTTTAGATTAGATTACTTACAGTTTGGAAACAGGCCCTTCGGCCCAACAAGTCCACACTGCCCCACCGAAGCGCAACCCACCCATATCCCTACATCTACCCCTTACCTAACACTACGGGCAATTTAGCATGACCAATTCACCTGACCTGCACATCTTTGGAGTGTGGGAGGAAACCAGAGCACCCAGAGGAAACCCACGCATACACGGGGAGAATGTGCAAACTCCACACAGAGAATCGCCTGAGGCGGGAATTGAACCCGGGTCTCTGGCGCTGTGAGGCAGCAGTGCTAACCACTGTGGGCCTTCTGGAAGTCAGCCCTCTCGTATGAGCCACAAGCTGAGTAATTCTGGAATCCGGGAGCTGAGTGGAGAAAGAAGGCACCCAAGACTGAGAAAGACAGGTTACTTCTGGGGTGGGTTGATAGTGCAGTACAGGTCGTTTTGCTATAACACGTGTTTGGTTCACGCAAATTTGCTGTAACACGATTGATGAATTGGGACACTGTTTCTAAAGCACAAACTTTTAAAACCTGTTTTGGCTGAAATGCGATTGCATCGCCAACACTTTAAGCGCTGTTTCTAAAGTATGATTTTTCTATAACACAGGATTGCACAAGAATACAACCATCTCATTGTAGAAGAACTGCCTGTAACTGGAGGGAAAAATCAACAAGTTGCAACTTGCTGAAATATAACTGTTAGTAATAATGGTAACTCTTATCCCCCATTTGTAACCAACAGCGATGCAACATCTCACAGATAATCTTTAAAGAATCAGTGCCCTAACATCTTGCATGTAACTGTAGCAATCCAAAAACCTGCTGCTATTCAATGTTAAAACACTGATTATACTTAAAAGTACCTCAGTGGCTGGAAAACACTTTGAGACACCTAGTGGTCATGAACATATTTTTGTTTTTTCTGTGACCACAATTTGTATACTCTGCTCCGTGCTGGGTGTGTTTAGATCGTGTCTCCTTGGACAAACTCAAGGTTTTTCCCTGTCACCTAGAATCTGGAACCAAACTGAGTGATCATATGAAGGACATTTAACTTCTTCAGACATTAACATTGCTCAGCATTAAAATATTTCATCGTTTGGTAATGCCAATCCAAAGGGCACACTAACACTAATAGTGCATAATGCTGAAAGGTTGACAAGTGGGCTGTGACAGGTAGAGACATGGTGATAGAGAAGTCATCATTAATGCTGATTGACAGCTTTGTTTAAATTTTAGATCAAGCATGTTGACTCTGATTGGTCAGAGTCATTTTGGAAAGAATTTTCCTCCTCCAATTGCTACCTGTCATCCCCATTTCCAAGTCATTTTCACTCCCTGAGCTCCTATTCCTCAGACACGCTGTCTCTTGCTCCTTCTCAACGTTTTCTTCCTCAAACCCTCACTCCCTTGACCCTACCCACTCACCGACAACCTGACTCTCCAGTTTCTCTCTCTCCCCGAGCCCCCTCGACTTGCTCCTGCTGTTCAATGATATTTCCCAGTCGCTCTCTCGCCCCTTGAGCTTATCCTCAGCTCACTCTCTTCTCAACTCTGTTCCTCAGTATCTCATCTTGAGTGCATTTCCCAGTTTCATTCTTACCTCTCAGCTCTATTCCCTTTCTCGTAGTCTTTCCCCTGGTTGATATTCGCTTGGCACACTAAACTCTTCGGAGGGTCGGTGTGGACTTGTTGGGCCGAAGGGCCTGTTTCCATGCTGTAGGGAGTCTAATCTAATCTAATCTAAACTAAGCAATGAAATCAGAAAGCACTATGCCATGCAAAGTGTTGGATAGATCTGGAACTTTTTTAACTCCCCAATACATTTGTGCTTTATGAAGTTTGCAAAGCTGTGAGGTTTTCCTTGGCAAAGGATAATACAGGACAGCAGCCAAAGAATGGGAAAGTGCATTTGAGGTTCAAGCCAACATTAATGTAATATTTTAGCCAGAAGGGCCCTGTTCTTATAAATCCAATGAATTGTATGCTTCCTTTGGCCCTAAAAGGACATTTTGCAATACAGTGCATGAGTAGTCTTTAATTTTGTGTAACTGATATACTGGGCTTGGGAGTACTTTGACACTAACTTCAGAGAGATGGAGCATATTCGCACACTTGCCAATTCTAGCAAGAAAAATTATGAAGTGGGTTTGCCACTCTGTGCAAACTTGGATTGAGCAATGACAAAACTTAACAATGGGGATTCCAAACGAATGGAAGTGGTTTGTTAATTTGTCTTTCCACTGACTTCACATGCTTCCTGGAAGTATGGAGTGGAAAGCTGGGCTCCAAAGATAGGTAACCGAGTGCAAGTTTTTGTTTGTGTTGTTTGAAAATAATGTGAATTGTGGAAGACCCCGAAATACTCAGTCACTTCACATCAAAACTCGATGTCGTTCTTGTCTGGCAAGTTTGATATGAAGTGCATGAACCGAAACAAATGAAATCTTGGAAATAAGCCACAAGTAAGGTGTCAGCTGGGTGTGGCCCTTTCCATCAGAAGTGTGTGAAATGGCAGTGACAGTGGCTATCAAAGCCTCAACTACAGCCTGCAGATTCAGAGCACTTTGATCTTCAGGGCAGTTCCACAGGGCTTGCAGAAGCAGGAGGAAAAACCTTTGCTGACACTCCTGAAGACTCCTCTGAGTAGATTCCGATTGGTGATCTCGTGTGAGGTGTTACAATTTCACGATGAGCTGGATGGGGCAATGAAAAGTGGTCAGCAGATGAGGAAAGCAGCCGGAGAACTTGGAAAAGGATTTTGGGAAAGGTGAGCTCAGAGATAGCAAAGCGTAGTTTTATCGCTGATGGCTATAATCAGAAAAGAGTGGAGGCTACTTTTAACAAACTCTTCATTTATTGAATTGAAAACATTGGATTTTGCTTTTCATTGATTGGATAACCTCAAGTCGTGGAGCTTATGAAAGTGTATATGTATATAAGATATAAAAACAGAAATAGATCACCCAGCCCATCAAGTTTGCTCCACCATTTAATGAGACTATCGCCGATCCGAAAATTTTTAATTCCACTTTCCTGTCTTTTTCTCTCTTACTCTTAATTCCTCTATTGGGGCAACATGGTGGCTCAGTGATTAGCACTGCTGCCTCACTGTGCCAGGGACCTAGCCTCGGGTAATTGTCCATGTGGTGTTCGAACATCCTCTCCATGTCTAAGTGGGTTTCATCAGCTTCCTCCTACAGTCCAAAGATGTGTTGGCTAGGTGGATTAGCCATGGTAAACGCTACATTACAAGGACAGGGTAGGGTGTTGAGTCTGGGTGGGATGCTCTTCAGAGGCTCATTGTGGACTCAATGGACTGAATGGCCTGTCCACACTGTAGAGATTCTAAGATGAATCATCTATCTAGCCTTGAACGCATTTAATGTCCCAGCCTCTACAGCCCTCTGCATTAAAAAGTCCCACAGATTCACTACTGTCTCAGAGAAGACACTCCTTCTCATCTCTGTCTAAACTGGGCAACCCATTACTCTGAGACTTTGCCCTTTGGTCCTCAATTGTTCCATAAGGGAAGCTTGGGTTGGTTGCATTGTTGAACCTCTAATCTCTATGAGCATATATTCTCGAGTAGGCTCAGTCTTCCTGCTAGCCAATATCCTCATTCTGTTCAGTCCATAGTTAGTTTGGAACTTCATAACTTTTAGATTGATGGGAGAGATCTTTCAAAGAGAAGTACAAGTAGGGTGGCATTCCTTGTGTGCTGCGTTGTTTAATGTAGATATAGGGCCCATTACTACTGCCGAGGCTGAGATCAGCTAAGTCCTTCACAGCATTATACTGACTGGAGTATCTGTGTTACAAATCATGCAAATCATCTCAAGAGGGGAAGGATAAAAAACTAAACAACATTTATTTATGGTTTAGGCATTTAGCATTTAGGGGTGGTCTCTGTTTCAGGGACAAGCTGAGTCATCTAACAGAATATTAGCTCTGCAAGAATCATTAATATTTCACCATCACCATCAACATTTAATGAAACCAATAACCACCGCATATTTGTAAGTTATGGGTTTTGATGCAATCCATATTTTCAATCTTATATCGCTGTCATACAAGGTAAAATGTGCAATTATTATTTAAGTTCTGTCCTTGTGATTGACGACAGAGGACGCGTCATTTCACCAGCCATGCATATCATTTTGATGGGGTAACTGTTTCTCTGCAATTGGTAAAGTCTGTTCTGAATCAGAAGGTTGCAGGTTCAAATCCCACTCGAGAGGCTGGGAATTAAATGGTCTCTCATAAATTGCAGCAAAGCTACACTCCTGGCACAGGTCCCTTGTGATGCAGTGGTAATGTCTTTGTCTCTGAGCCAGCAGAACTGGGTTCAATTTGCACTTGCTCCAGAGGTCTGCCATAGCACCTCTGAATGGCTTAGTTAGAAAACACTGACACTACCAGAAATGCCATATTTCAGATGAGTTGAGTTTGCACATGAATGTAAAAATCTCATCGACTATTTTGAAGAGGAGCTCTTGAAAACAATTAAACTATTATCTTACCATCATCACACTGCTGTTTGTGAGAACTTGCCAAAATGGTTTGGAAACCTTACAAATGGCATTTATTTAATCAGATCTAAAGCTCTTCATTGAGTCCTGACACCTTGAAATGCAATTTCTGTGAGCACACTGTCTATTTTTATTCATTTAGCTCTTTGCTGGAGAAATGGTGATACTGAATGAGATGTTAGCTGTGACTGGGTGCCACAGTAGAAGGACTCATGTCAGAAAGGGGAAATCACAGGCTGAGGGAGAGGGTATACTCTGAGGTGAGCATGTGAGAAATGTCACATTCCATCCAAAACTCACAAGCTTTGGAGACATCCAACAGAATTGAAGGGATCTGGAAAAGAGCCAGAGAGGAGATAAGAAAGATTATGTTCCCTCAAGGAGCTGTTGTAATTTGGAATGTATTGCCTGGGAGGGGATTAGGAACAGATTCAATTGTATATTTTTCAGAGCCAAATCATAGATACAATAGAAGGGAAGAGCATTTTTAGCAATATAGGGAGAGAGTAGGTGATTATGCTAACTTGATAATTCAGAGAGCTAGCATGAGAATGATTGGTTGAATATCCTCCTGTGATTGATTCCATCCTCACCCCATACCATTACGCCAATATCTGGAGACTGACAAAATCGAATGCCTCTTTGCTGGAGGTCACCGGGATTGTTCCCACTTTTGATTTGATCCCTCAGTCTGGTCTGTTCTTTTTCACTTTTCAGTGGTGAGCTGGGCTGTTTACTCTGGGCCTGACAAATGTGCTGCAAAGGCTCAACATTTTACCACAGGCTGCGACTAGATGTGGTGTGTGCAGGTCAGTAATTCCTCACTGCTTTGCAGAAACAGAACCTTAAAGAGGACGACGCGCAGTTTTGCCAAATTGGAATGCAGCCTGACTTTTTATGCTGACCGTGAATCTGAGGGATATGATACTGCAGTAAATTCCGATTCTTGAGCTTATTGGAGCAGGGAGAAAGAGGGAGCGTGTGAAGGATTACAAATCCTGAAGCTGTGGTGGTGGTGTTTGCAGAGTGGGGGGGTCATCAGGGTTGGGACGAGAATGATGAAACGATAGTTTGGGGTTAAACCCACTGACTCAAGGGCAGGATAGAAGCGACGGGGCTAGACAGGACTGGGTAGGATACTGGCAGTGCTGACTGCGAGGGAGATCAGTGTGCATTATTGCATCTCCTTGCTGAAGAAGGAAGCTGTGTGCATTGGAACTGTCTGTTGCACAGCATCCAGTAACCTTGTAGCCAAGGATGAAATGTAGAAATCTGCCAATGAGGGACAGTGCCTGCCGATATCATACGCTCTCTCCCCTCCAATGAAAATCATTGCTTACCAGTATCTGCTGTGACCACTTCAGTGTCTGAGTGTGGAGTGCACTGGACTGGATTTTCGGGTGAAAAATATTAAAACTATAAGAGCTGCAGGTTGAAAAGAGAAATAATACATCTCACTCCAGGGCTTTGCTTCAGAATAACTAACGGTAAGAAAGCACACTTTACTCTTCCCTTTAATAGTTTCTGAAGGTTTATGTGCTGGGGAGGGGAGCTGGAAGTGGGAGGGGGTAGCGATTGTGTGTGTGCGCAAAGGCAGTAGTTCTGCACTCATTCGATTGCAACAGGTTGCGTACAGTTTAGTCAAAATATAAACGAGCCATTAAGTACCAAACTGTTGCAGTGACTTCAACCAGATTGAGGTGCTTTTCCTTGTTGCCATGGAAACCATTCCAGGAAGCTTTGAGTGTGCGTCTTCAGTGATTTTCTTTCCCTTGCTTCTGTTCTGAGGCTGGTGCTCTGTCATTGCTAACGTCAAGGAGTCTTCAGTGAGCTCAGTGCAGGATTCCCCATTACCAGCGAATGAAGACTGAAGGTGCTTTGGGGAGTGTCTGGTGATTTCCTCCCTCTCCAGTGCCATCAATAATGATGTTAAATTGCTGTACAGAGGCTGCACAGAAACCAAAGGAGGGATACATTGTGGTGCCCCGGTGGGAGTTGTCCTATTATGTCTGCGATCTGCTAGTACTCCTTATACCTCTACAGGAGGGTCCCTCACAAACTTTCTATTAAAGGCACTAAACCTAAGCACTGTATTCCATGTGGGGTCTAGAATAGCTTCAATGCTGAGCAATAAGATGCAAACCTCTGGTCATAGAGTCATAGAGATGTACAGCATGGAAACATCTATGCTGTCCACGCTGACCAGATATCCCAACCCAATCTAGTCCCACTTGTCAGCACCTGGCCCATATCCCTCCAAACCCCCTACCTATTCATATACCCATCCAAATGCCTCTTAAATGTTGCAATTGTACCAACCTCCACCACTTCCTCTGGCAGCTCATTCCATACCCGTACCACCCTCTGTGTGTGGTCCTCTCACAGAATACGCTTTGGTCCTGTGGGCAATCCTTTCTGGCATGGAAATAAGCCAAAACACTTTCAACCAACAAGTTTTATTAAATTGCAAGTCCCACTGTTTTGCTGTTCTGTGGTTGTTGCGTAAACTTTTCACTATGATGCTTCCTCGGGATGTGGTTATCTTGAGAAGATGATGAGTGGGAAGCAAGAGAGGAAATTGCAGTACCGTTGGCAATGATCTTCTCGTCTTCACTGTCAACGGGGGTGGTACCAGGGGACTGGAGAGTAGCGAATGTTGTGCCCCTGTTCAAAAAAGGGAATAGGGATAACCCCGGGAATTACAGGCCAGTTAGTCTTACTTCTGTGGTAGGCAAAGTAATGGAAAGGGTACTGAGGGATAGGATTTATGAGTATCTGGAAAGACACTGCTTGATTAGGGACAGCCAGCACGGATTTGTGAAGGGTAGGTCTTGCCTTACAAGTCTTATTGAATTCTTTGAGGACGTGACTAAGCATGTGGATGAGGGTAGAGCAGTGGATGTAGTGTGCATGGATTTTAGTAAGGCATTTGATAAGGTTCCCCATGGTAGGCTTAGTCAGGAGGCATGGGATAGAGGGAAATTTGGCCAATTGGATAGAAAACTGGCTAACCGGTCGAAGTCAGAGAGTGGTGGTAGATGGTAAATATTCAGCCTGGAGTCCAGTTACAAGTGGAGTTCCGCAGGGATCAGTTCTGGGTCCTCTGCTGTTTGTAATTTTTATTAATGACTTGGATGAGGGAGTCGAAGGGTAGGTCAGTAAATTCGCAGATGATACGAAGATAGGTGGAGTTGTGGACAGTGAGGAGGGCATTTGTCGTTTGCAAAGGGACTTAGATATGATGCAGAGCTGGGCTGAGGAGTGGCAGATGGAGTTCAACCCTGCCAAGTGTGAGGTTGTCCATTTTGGAAGAGCAAATAAGAATGCAGAATACAGGGTTAATGGTAGGGTTCTTAGTCAGGTGGAGGAACAGAGGGATCTTGGGGTCTATGTACATAGATCTTTGAAAGTTGCCACTCAGGTGGATAGAGTTTGTAAGAAGGCCTATGGTGTATTATCGTTCATTAGCAGAGGGATTGAATTCAAGAGTCGTGAAGTGATGTTGCAGCTGTACAGGACTTTGGTTAGGCCACATTTGGAGTACTGTGTGCAGTTCTGGTCGCCTCACTTTAGGAAAGATGTGGAAGCTTTGGAGAGGGTGCAGAGAAGATTTACCAGGATGTTGCCTGGAATGGAGAATAGGTTGTACGAGGATAGGTTGAGAGTTCTCGGCCTTTTCTCGTTGGAACGGCGAAGGATGAGGGGTGACTTGATAGAGGTTTATAAGATGATCAGAGGAATAGATAGAGTAGACAGTCAGAAACTTTTTCCCCGGGTACAACAGAGTGTTACAAGGGGACATAAATTTAAGGTGAAGGGTGGAAGGTATAGGGGAGATGTCAGGCGTGGGTTCTTTACCCAGAGAGTGGTGGGGGCATGGAATGCGCTGCCCGTGGGAGTGGTAGAGTCAGAATCATTGGCGACCTTGAAGCGGCATTTGGATAGGTACATGGATGGGTGCTTAATCTAGGATAGAAGTTCGGCACAACATCATGGGCCGAAGGGCCGGTTCTGTGCTGTATTGTTCTATGTTCTGTCTTCTATGATGGTGTGCCTTGTAAAATTGCTATATTCCAGGTATTCCAAGGAACGTATCTACACAGCACGGGATCAACAGTAGGCCATTCAGCCCTTCAAGATCTCGCTACCATTTGATAAGGTCATGGCTAATCACATTGTACTCTCAACTCCAATTTCTTCTCCAACCCAAACAATCCTTGACTCCATTCTCCATCAAAAATCTATCTAACTCAGACTTGAATAAATGGCATGACTATTTTCTGGAGAAGAGAATTCCACAACTTATCTGGGAGAGAAAAACAAATCTCTTCTTGGAAGGGAGACCTCTTATTCTCCCCATCATTCACTGTCCACTCTACTGATCCTGTTGTAAAGTATCAGAATGATACTTCAGAGGGCAGTTCAGAATAGCCAATCTGGAATCTAATACATAGCACAACAAAGGCAACTTAAAGGGACCAATGACTGGAGTTGTGCAAAGCAGATTTCCTTCCTTAAAAAACATTAACTAACTTGAATTAGTTGAGGAACATAGAACATTACAGGGCATTACAGGCCCTTCGGCCCTCGAAGTTGTGCCGACCTGTGAAATTAATCTGCTGCCAATCTAACCTACGCCATTCCATTATTATCCATATGTCCAATGGCCATTTAACATTGATGAGTCTACTACTGTTGCGGGCAGGCCATTCCACACCCTACTACACTCAGAGTAAATAAACTACCCCTGATACCTGTCCTATATCTATCACCCCTCAATTTAAAGCTATGTCCCCTCATGTTAGCCTTCACCATCCGAAGAAAAAGGCTGTACTGTCCACCCTATCTAACCCTCTGGTTATCTTATACATCTTGATTAAGCCACCTCTCTACCTTCCTCTCTCCAACAAAGGTGACCTCAGCCTTTACTCGTAGGTCCTTCCTTCCATACCAGTAAATCTCCTCTGAACCCTTTCCAAAGCTTCCACATCCTTCCTATAATGCAGTGACCAGAACTGTATGCAATAGTTTATGACCATCCGATCTCTTAAATGATGTGAGCTGTGTTTCATTCACTAGTACTTTCACCTTGAGTTAGAAATTTATGAATTTAAGTCCCTATTTGAAAATACTACATGACGTATTAAACATTGATGGAACATTGGCATAGATCTGGGAAGGAAAAAGTGAGGACTGCAGATGCTGGAGATCAGAGCTGAAAATGTGTTGCTGGAAAAGCGCAGCAGGTCAGGCAACATCCAAGGAGCAGGAGAATCGATGTTTCGGGCAGAAGCCTTCCTGAAGAAGGGCTTATGCCCGAAACGTTGATTCTCCTGTTCCTTGGATGCTGCCTGACCTGCTGCGCTTTTCCAGCAACACATTTTCACCATAGATCTGGGAAACCTGGCACGAAAAATCCTGTGCTGTGTTTTTGATCATGGTTCTGATTCTCCCCTAATTTCTCTTTCTTTGTCTTGGTGACAATCTCTGTCCAATTTCTGCTTTTGTGAAGTACCTTGAGAGACCTTACTAGCTTCATCTCACTGTAAAATAATTGCCACCCATGAATTATCAATCACTTCTAAAACGAATTCCAGCACTTAATATTTATCAATTGGCCTCTTGACTTTATGAAAAATTATAAATAATTGCCAGATTGGAGCTGTGCATTGAATGCAATAAACATACTTAGACAACATTACTTTGCCAGTTATTTTAACATATGGAATTGTTTTATATGTCAAATTTCACCTGGACGTATTTCATTTCCGGATTTTGAGAAGATTTGTCCCTCAGGTTGAGGTTCTGTATGTAGGTTTGCTCGCTGAGCTGGAAGGTTTTGTTTTCATTTTATTTCCATTATCACATGATGCAACTACAGTTCTGTCCTTTCAGGTGTGTTCAACTAATCAATCAATTCTGTCCATGGTTTCATACTTTCTCTGCTACTCAGGGAGCACAGTCTTAGAATAAGGATGGTTTCCGGATGTCAGGGAATCCAGAAGTAAGAGGTATCAAAACTAGGGGTGGACCTTTTAGGACAGAGAAGAGGAGCATTATGTTTGGGAACAGTGGATTCAGTGGCCTCTTCCTATGTTCCTCAGAGGGCTGTTTGGACCTCTCTGCCTCAGAAGGTGAGGCCATTGAATATTTTCTAAGGGTGGAGCTGGATAGATCCTCAGTTGGTAAGTAAATCGAAGGTTCGGGGGAGTAAATGGGATTCAAACCACACAAAGAGATCAGCCATGGTGGTGGAGCAGGCTCAAGGAGCTGAATGGCCTATTCCTGCTTTAATTTATATTAGATTAGATTAAATTCCCTACAGTGTGGCAATAGGCCCTTTGGCCCAACAAGTCCACACCGACCCTCCGAAGAGCAACCCACCCTGACTAATGCACCCAACACAACGGACAATTGGGCATAGCCAATTCACCTAACCTGCACATCTTTGGACTGTGGGAGGAAACCAAAGGAAACCCATGCCCGAGGTGGGAATTGAACCCGGGTCCCTGGTGCTGTGAGGCAGTCGTGCTAACCACCATATCTTTGCATTTGTTTATTTGTTTAAAGGGCTGATCACAGTTCAGGGGAGATCACGAGAAATTATTGCACTCAAGGGTTTGTGAATTTCTGGAATTCTCTATTTCAGAGTATTGTGGGTGCTCCAATCATTGAGTACATTTAAAACTGGGATGGACAGATTTTTGTTCTTGCAGGAATCAAGAGATATGAGCAACAGGTGGAGTTGAAATCCAAAAGCATCCATGTTTTTATTAAATATTTGAGCAGACTTGACAGACCATAGAAACTTCTCCTGCTCCCCTACAACGCAGACTGCATTTTTCAGACCATATGTGTGTATATCCCTTAAGGTTGGTTGCTCATTTTTGTGCAGGGAATCTACAACAACATATATTTATTTGGTGCCTTTAGTACAGCAATTCCAAGCCGCCTCTTCCAAGAAAGGTTATCAGTCAAGACTTAACATGGAACCAAATAAGGAAAGAGATGAGGGGAGTTGTTTATAGGAACAGTAGGATCAGTGGCCTCTTCCTTGGACTGATAGCCAAGACGCAAAAAAGTAAGTTTAAGGCATGTCATAAAGGAGAAAAGAGAGAGAGAGTGAGAAAGAGAGAGAAAGAGAGAGTGGAGGACACGCCCCTGGCTATATCAATGGTGCTGGGAAGCCTCGGGGATGCACGGTGACTCAGTGGTTAATACTGCTGCCTTACAGCACCAGGGACCTGGGTTTGATTGCAGCCTCAGGTGACTGTCTGTGTGGAGTTTGCACATTCTCCCCGTGTCTGCGTGAGTTTCCTCCACATGCTCCAGTTTCCTCCCACAGTCCAAAAAAATCAGGTGAATTGGCCATGCTAAATTGCCCGTAGCATTAGGTGCATTGATCAGAGGAAAATCGGTTACTCTTAGGAGGGTCAGTGTGGACTTGCTGGGCCAAATGGCTTGTTTCCATACCATAGGGAATCCAATCTAAATATCACTGACAATCTGTCCTGGTCCATCCACCTACATTGATCTTCGAGGCGAGAAAATAGATCCACGCCTCAATTTCCTCAGAAGGCAAAGGAAATTCAGCATGTTCACAAAGACTCTCAACTAATTTTTATAAATGCACCGTGGAAAGCGTCCTATCCAGGTCCACCACAGCTTTGGTATGACAACTGCTCTGCCCTAAACTGAAGAAATCATACAGAGTCATGAACACAGCCCAGTCTGTAATGAAAACCAGCCTTCTATCCATTGACTCTATCTACACTTCAGTTGCCTCGGGAATGCAGCAACAGAATCAAAGACCCCTCTCAACCTAGTTATGCTCTCTTCCACCCTCTTCCATTGGACTGAAGATACCAAAGTTTGAAAACAAGTACAAGATTCAAGCTATTATCAGACTTATGAACGGACCTCTCATATATTAGAGTTGATCTTTCTCTGCACCTTCTCTGTAGCTGTAACTATATTTTGCATTCTGTTCCATTACCCTGACATTCTTATGTGTGGTATGATTTGTCTGGATAGCATACTAAACAATACTTTTCACTGTGTCTTGGTACATGTGACAAGAATAAATCAAATGGAATTGAATCAAATCCAAGACAGACACACAGACAAACGCAGAGAGAGAGAGAGAGAGAGAGAGGGAGACAGAGCCAGAGAGATGGACCTCTGCAGCCTGAGATCTTGGTACCCGAGGGTGCAGTTGTTATTAAGAGATAAAAATCAGGGACACACAAGCAGACAGAGTTAGAGGAAGGCAGTGGTCTTGGAGAGGTCATGGTGTGGACAAGATTGCACAGTTCAGGACAGGCAGGGATTTGACTGTAAGGATGTTTAATATGAGACTCTAGCATTTCCAAGATCTTGATCCTTATCCATTGTCAGGTCCTTCAAGCTATAGCTGCAGACCTGAAACATTGACTCTCCTGCTCCTCGGATGCTGTCTGACCTGCTGTGCCTTTTCCAGCACCATCCTTACCAACTCTGATTCTCTAGCATCTGCAGTCCTCACTGTCATCTAGTGGCTGTCAAGGGATACAGAGTGCTCAACAAGCCCAGAGGCTGTCCATCAGTGCAGATGGGAGATGGTTATTTGGCTAGGCCTGTATTGACATGAGCTTTATTTTGTAAACATTTAAGGACAACAGGAGGCTGGAAGAACACAGCAAGCCAGACAGCATCAGGCAGTTGAGAAGTTGATGGTTCGTGTGTAACACTTTTTTTTGTCTCTAACGTTTTAAGGACTGGCCAATTTCTTGGATGGAGATGTGAAGTGATAGAGGTTTGCTTATAAATCTGATTCAATGTAGGCAGCAACAGTACAGTCACAGCATTGTGGATCATACACATGTTCTTCTGCATGTCTGTTAATCAAGTTAAAAGAAACATCGGTTATGGTTGCTTTGAAATATGACTTCCTCCAGCTGCCCAAACCTTTTGCTCTCTTTTAATATCAATGTTCCTGCATTAATACAGCACCTTTGCATGTTACGGAACCATTCCAAAGAAATGGGGTAAACCATTTTGGACTGAGATGAGGAAAATCTGTTCATTCAGAGAGGGTCAATCTGTCGAATCACTCCCACATATGAAAGCTGTGAAGGCTGTGTCACTGCGTATATTTAAGAAAGTGATTTACTTTTAGATACTGTATGGTTATAGACCCTTTGGTTCAACCAGTCCATTCTGACCATAATCCCAAACTAAACTAGGCCCACCTGCCTGCACTTAGCCCATACCCTCCAACCTTTCCTATTCATATACTTATTCAAATGTCTTTTAAATGTTGTAACTGTACCTGCATCCAGCACTTTCTCTGGCAGTTCATTCCACACACAATTCGCTCTAAGTAGGTTGCCCTTAAGTCTTTTCAAAATCTTTTTCTTCTCACCTTGAAAATATGCCCGCTAGTTTTGAACTCTTTCCCCCAAGGAAAAGACTCATGCCTTTCACCTTATCTATAGGGGTGGCACGGTGGCTCAGTGGTTAACACTGCTGCCTCAGAGCACCAGGGACCCAGTTCGATTCCAGCTTCAGGTGACTTCTGTGTGGTGTTTGCATATTCTTCCCGTGGCTGTGTAGGTTTCCTCCAGGTGCCCTGGTTTCCTCCCACAATCCAAAGATATGCAGGTTAACTGAATTGGCCATGCTAAATTGCCTGTAGTGTCAGCTGTATCATTCAGAGGGGAATGGGTCTGGGTGGGTTACTCTTTGGAGGGTCGGTGTAGACTTGTTGGGTTGAAGAGCCTGTTTCCTTGTGATGTTTGAATGATGAAGCAGGTTCAAGGGGCCAAATGGCCTACTCACACTCTTCGTTTCTATATCATCTTACCTTAAGGCTCTTTGGAAACTGTATACAATTAATTCCAATGTCCTTCTTTTCCTCTGGAGCCCTGTAGTGTTCTGCCCTTCACATATTCAGTTCCTCATTACCTTCCAGGCTTTGTATTCGAGATCAGAACAGCTCACTATCCATAAATAAATCATCACCCTCCCTAACAGGATTGTGGGTATATGTACAGCATGTGAACTGTGGCAATTCAAGAAGGCAACTCGCAATCACCTTCTCAAGAATCAATTAGAAAAGGGAAATAAATGTTGACCCAGTCAGCATCTCACGCATCCCAAGAATGAATAAAGTAAAATATTCCACCTCTTCCAAAACCCCCAGTTTCTTCATCTAACTAATGTAATTCTGTGTCCTCTGACTATATAGATGCTTGAATTTCCTTTTTTTAATGATCAAAATCTTTGACACTTTGAGAAGCTATACTAAAGTCCCCATGACTTGTTGTATTTTAGTGAGAATAATCCAAGCTCTCTTGTCTCCCCATTTAACTAAAGTGTCATTGAGGTTCATTCTATTAAAAATGACAAAGCAGCCAAAAGGTTGTGCAGTCTATTATTTCTAATGTTCTATGTCCCACATCTCTGGTATCACTCCTCCACTCTTACTGAATCTTCATCAAAAGCTTTTCCATATGATTTCCTCAAAGCAGGTGTACTGACTGTAACAAGGTCATCCAAGTGGACCTCATAGAATAGGAGTTCCCCGATTGGGGCTGTTAATCTGCTCCAATCAGGGAGCCCTGGCTGACAGATATAAACAGGAGTGTCAGACATATTGTTCACTCTTGAGAGGCTGTAAGGGAGCTGGACTTGGTGACGGTTTCCCGGCGTCTGTTGAGTTATTTCAGCTGGGTGGCTGTCGCTTTGCTGAAGGATCCACAAACAGCCATGAAATTCATGTTAATGAAAGAGTGTAGACCACACCATTAGAACTCCTTAGTCTTCTTTGCTTTCATACCTGTACTGTCAGATGGGTCAAAAACCTTGCCTGAAGGACAGTACCTTTGGCAATGCAGCTCTCCCTTATTACTGCACTGAAGTGTTGCTGGAAGTGCACATTGCCTTCAATAGGTTTCACCTTTAAGGACTCCAAGGCTGTGTGTCAATAATGTAACTGCCAGCTATCAATCTGCTATAGATCTGAAAACTGCATTCACAAGTCTGTTGGTTTGCAGTAATGTTTGCTTCATCGCTTATAATGCGTTTTAATATAAAAAAATCACAGAGGTATGGAATGTGGAGGCAAATTGGATTGCGATATCCTCATGGATAGATGCCAAGAGTGCACATCATTTTCAATTCCAGCTTTCTTAATTGAATTTAAATTCCACTACTATGGTGGGACTTAAATCTTCATTCTCAGATTATTACCCTGCACCTCTAGATTACAGACCAATGATATTACCACTACCTGGTCAATTCCCCCATAGTTTATGTGCTATCTTCTGGAAATATTCACTCTGAATCCATTCTATCAATTTTTAAAATAGTTTTGAAGAACTTTAGCACGTCACTCAGAGTCGTAGAGATACACAGCACGGAAGCAGGCCCTTCGGCCCAATTTGTCCATGCCACCCAGATATCCTAACCTAATCTAGTCCCATTTGCCAGCACTTGGCCCATATCCCTCTAAACCCTACCTATTCACATACCCATCTAGGTGCCTTTAGCAATGCAGCATGTCAATCCTTCCCTGCTATCAAATTTCTGGCACACGGGATGGACAATAAATGTTACCCAAATCGGAAATGCAGAAGAAACCTTGCATGAAAAGATGAGGATGTTGACCTTGCTACCAAGGAAGGGGGTTGAAAAAAATAATGTAGATGTATTTAAGGTGAAGCTCAACAAGCATAAGAGGGTGAAAGGTGCGGAGGGTTACATTGATAGATTTAGATGAGGGAAGAAAGGACTATTAACACCAGCTTGGATTGGATGGGTCAAGTGATCTATTTTGATGCCCATATTTATTTTTACTCATTTATTGGATATGAGTGTCGCTGGCTAGGTCAATATTTATTGCGCTTCCCGAATTGCACACTATGGGTCGCGAATCACATGTGGCCCAGACCAAGGTAAGGATGGCAATTTCATTAAAGGGCATTCATGAACCAGATGAGCTTTTCCAACAATTGGCAATGGCTTCATAGTCATCAATTATTGCATTGAATTCAGATTCCACTACCCACCATGGGCCATCTTGAACCTCTGTCCCCAGAATTTTACCTGGGTCTCTGAACTAACATTCGAGTGATAGCACCACTCGGCCATTGCTTGCTCTGGTATCCTGTTCAATCATGTGCGACATTATCTGAAAAGGACCCGGGAAATCTTTGTTTTCTGGGAATGGCAAACCTTGCATTTGCACGTATGACTAGGAATAACATTATACTGATAAATCTACCAGAATATTCACCCTTAGACAGCTGAAAGGGGCAGAGAATTTTAAAGAAAATTGAGCACATTCATTCTGCTGCCCACTGGGGGTAATTTTGACTTCATTAGAAATTAAAATGGAGAGAAATGTATAATGGCTGACTGATCCAATATCTCTCACTTTACGCTGTTATCAAAGTGAAAGTTAGGATTCCTGTTCGCTTTATTCCTGTTCCTTTCACTTCTCTTTTTGATTAATATCTTTTTTGAAAAGTATATTTTTTTTCTTTAAAAAAGGAGAGCAAATGTTTATACGGTGGTTTATATCAGCGTTATGCTGGTCTGAAGGTACTTTGCAGAGTTAATTAGCACATGGAGTGCAATGGCTGTTGAGATGTAGCCACATGCTTGAGTGGCTCAGTTGGTAGTGTTCCTGCCTCTAGGCTGGAAGATCTCACAATCAAATCCCACTCCAGAACTTGCTGACAATACAGACAATATTGCTGGATTCCATTGCACCTTTATATTGCCATGGCCTCCTGGGATATGGAAATAAAGCTGGAAAATCAGGTTAATATAGTCAAGTCTTAATTAACCAGCACTGAGGTGATGGGATGAATGGCCACCTTCTATGTTCTAAGTGTCAATGCCATGCCATATTGCTTTCCATTCAGCTTCTCCTCAATATCCATTTTAAAGTTTATTTAAATACTTTATGAAGGTCAATTCCAAACAGCATTCGATGTTCAAGAAAATGCTTTTAGATTCTGTCTCAGTGCTATAGAGACGTACAGCACGGAAACAGACCTTTCAATACAACTCATCCATGCCGACTAGATACCCCATCCCAATCTAGTCCCACCTGTCAGCACTTGGCCCATATCCCTCCAAACCCTTCCTCTTCGTATACCCATCCAAATGCCTCTTAAATGCTGCAATTGTATCAGCCTCCACCACTTCCTCTGGCAGCTCATTCCAAACACGTACCACCCTCTGCATGAAATGGTTGCCCCTTAGGTCTCTTTTATATCTTTCCCCTCTCACCCTAAACCTGTGCCATCTAAGTTCTGGACTCCCCCAACCCAGGGAAAAGATTTTGTTTATTTATCCTATCCATGCCCCTTATGATTTTATAAACCTCTCTAAGGTCACCCCTCAGCCTCCGATGGTGCAGGGAAAAAAGCCCCAGCCTGTTCAACCTCTCCCTATGACTCAGATCCTCCAACCCTGGCAACATCCTTATAAATCCTTTCTGAACCCTTTCGAGATCTCAGGAGTCTCTCTCTCACTGCTTCCGATAGGAAGGAGACCAGAATTGCACACAATATAGCAACAGTGGCCTAACCAATGTCCTGTACAGCCGCAACATGACTTCCCAACTCCTGTACTCAATACTCTGACCAATAAAGGAAAGCATACCAAATGCCTTCTTCACTATCCTATCTACCTGTGACTCCACTTTCAAGGAGCTATGAACTTGCACTCCAAGGTCTCTTTGTTCAGCAATACTCCCTAGGACCTTACCATTAAGTGTCTAAGTCCTGCTAAGATTTGCTTTCCCAAAATGCAACACCTCGCATTTATCTGAATTAAACTCCATCTGCCACTTCTCAGCCCATTGGCTCATCTGGTCCAGATCCTGTTGTAATCTGAGGTAACCCTCTTCGCTGTCCACTACACCTCTAATTTTAGTGTCATCTGCAAACTTACTAACTACCTCACATCCAAATCATTTATATAAATGATGAAAAGAAGTGGACTCAGCACTGATCCTTTTGGCACTGCACTGGTCACAGGCCTCCAGTCTGAAAAACAACCCTCCGCCAAAACCCTGAGGCAATTCTGTATCCAAATGGTTAGTTCTCCCTATATTCCATGAGATCTAACTTTGCTAACCAATCGCCCATGAGGAACCTTGTTGAATGCCTTACTGAAGTCCAGATAGATCACTTAAGAACATACTGTCATTTTTTTGCAGCCTACTTCCTGCCTTCACCTATCCCCACTTCACCATCCTGCCCCTGCCTCTCCTTTTAGCTGCAACTCCCCCCACACCCACTCCCAGTCCTGAAGAAGGGTGACACCCGTAACGTCAACATCTCCACCTCCTGATGCTGCCTGGCTTGCTGTGCTCTTCCAGCCTCCTGTCTGTCTATTTTGGATTCCGGCAATTTTGTTTTGTTTCTAAACAAGTTTATACCACTATGAAGTCTCTTCAAAGGATGCCTGCTTTGAAGAGGTTCTCTTCCTCTCTCACATCTGGCACAAAGCCATCTTTTTTTGCTCCGCATGGGCATCCAGAAAGTGGCCATGGATAATGTAGTGATTAGAATGAGGTCAGCCTGCTGGATGTCGTTGGGGCTGCTAATTGTTCCAATCAGGGAGCCCTGGCTGACATAAAGAGGATGGGTCTCACAGATAATGGCACGCTGGTGCCTGATGCTATATGAGGCTGTACTACAGTCAAGGACTGTTCATGCGTAAATAAAGGGTGACATGGTGACGGAATCCCAGCCTCTGTGGAGTTATTTCAGATACACCAGTCAAGAAAGACTCCCTCAGCTTGTTCAGTGTCTGCAATGTGCCAGGTAGGAGGCCTTCACGGCTGGTTCTCTTATCCTAAGCAAGTCAAATCCTCTTAGGAGCATCTATATTCCATTGCTTCCATTGAATTCTGCAGTTCAAGTGTCTCATTTTGAGGCCAGCACATTTGGAACCACTTGCACAGCTTGAAGCCGCAATGAGACAATGAAAAGATTTCTGTTAAACTACTTAGGAGCACCTTAAATGGATTCACATGCATGAACTGCTTTGATATGGCACCCAAGTTTAATTTGTAATGAAGTTGAAATTACTCCCAGTGTGCATAGCAGAATTAACGTGCTTAATTTTCTTTTAAATCCCCTATATATTTTAATGGTGTAAGGCTGAGAATTGGAGTAAATGTATGAATATTATTTTGCATTGGCAAACAGAGTGAACAATTTCCACTCAGCAAGAATAGGTAAACAAGAAAAAGAACAGGAAGACAAATTACTTGTTGAATAAAAAAGGGAGAGTCCCTAGATGAACTTAGCAGGTTGGAAGCTTTGAGATAGGGAGAGGCTGATTGGCTGGGGTTACTTTCCCTGGAGCTTCAGAGGCTGAGGGATGACCTTACAGAGGTTTATAAAATCATGAGCAGCATGGATACGGTGAATCTTTTTCCCAGGGTGGGGGAGTCCAAAACTAGAGGGCATAAGTTTAAGGAGAGAGGAATTTAAAAGGGACCCGAGAGGCAACTTTTTCACACAGAGGGTGGTGCATGTATGGAATGAGCTGCCAGAGGAAGTGGGATAGGCAGATATAATTACATAGGAAAGGTTTAGAGGGACGTGGGTCAAAAGCAGGCAAATTGGGACTAGTTCAGTTTAGGAGACGTGGTCGCCATGGACGAGTTGGGCTGAAGGGCCTGTTTCCAAGCTGTATGTCTCTATGAGTCTCGGCCTGGCAGTATCTATAGTGAGAGAAAGAGAGGTAATGTTTCAAATCTGATATGGCTCTTCTTCAAGTCAGTGTTAACTCTGTTTCTCTGTCCACAGACGCTGCCAGTCCTGCTGAGTCTCTCCAGCATATCCTCTTTTTTTAATTTCAGGCATCCAGCTCCTGCAGTATTTGGTGTTATTTGGTATGTCAGCTTAATTGTAAAAGGGTTTGAAGAGGGGAGCAAGGTCGTCTTACTGCAATTGTTCAGGGCTTTGGTGAGATCACACCTGCAATATTGTGTGCAGTTTTGGTCTCTTTACTTAAGAAAATATTTACTCGCCATAGAAACAGTACAATGAAGGTTCAGCAGACTGATCCCTGAGATAGTAGGTTTGTTACATGAGGAGAGGTTGGATGAACTGAGCCTATATTTGCTGGAGTTTAGAAAAATGAGAGGGGATGGTGTTTGATAGGACTGGGCAGCCTGGATACAGGAATGATTTTTCCCTTACCCAAGGAGTTGAATACCAAGGAGTCTTGATTTCAGTTCATGTCGTTGACCTTTCAGTCTGACCTGAGGAGAATTTCCTTCGCTCATGTGTGGTGAGTCTGTGGAATTCTGTACCGCATAGGGGGACTGAGGCCAAGTCGTTGAATATGGTTGAGAATGAAAGAGATTTCTAGAGACTAAAGGCATCAATAGGTGTGGAGAGAGTGTGGGTGCATGGAGGTGTGATAGGGCAACAGCTATGACCACGTTGAATGGTGGAATGGCCTGACGGGCTGAATAGCCAACCTCAGCTCATATTCTCTGTTTCTTTGTTTTAACAAAAGGAGGAACTGAGCCAGGACATTTAGAGAGTTGTAATATGCCCCCACGCAAGCAGAGTAGGTCTCAATTTAGGGGCTTCATTGTAGGAAGTCACAATCTATGTGCTTAAGCATTTTATTAACTGATGTTCAACAATCAGGCTAGTTAAACTCTATCCTGCAACGTTCACCACATCCCTCACACATATTGCAAAACTTACTGATGATGGATATCCTTTCCACTGTGTCAGAATTTGAACCTTTCAAGGCCTGGAGCTCTGGCAGGTATGAATGGAACAAACTGGTGGCCAATTATCATTCTTAGGTATCTCCTTTCCGCCACTTGGTGGCACATTGTGGTACTACAAGTTTGCAGCAATCCATGGATTTTTCTGAAGTCTTTGAGGTCTGAACATTTGTACTTGATGCACCTGAGCTAGATGACTACCATGCCTTATTTTCTTTTAAAATTCCTGAATAGAAAATGATTTGTGCAGTAGTGCAGATTTTGTTTTGGAAACAATGGACTAATACTTTGTCAAACAAATGTGTTTGACAGTCAATACATGATGGAATAGAATTAAGGGCCAGAATAGCCTTCTGCTGGTTATCTGTTACAAAAGCAGTCATCTTACGGGTTTGGTGGTGGAAGGTTTGCATGTCTTGGGCTGCAAGAGTGATGAGGGGCAGAGCAGAACGGGAAAAGAGCAATGACAAACAACACTAAGAAGCCTTGCCGAATCAGTTTGAGGGAGCTGTCAATCCCTTAATTAGATTAGATTACTTACAGTGTGGAAACAGGCCCTTCGGCCCAACAAGTCCACGTTGATCCGCCGAAGCGCAACCCACCCAGACCCATTCCCTTGCATTTACCCCTTCACCTAACACTAAGGGCAATTTAGCATGGCCAGTTCACCTAACCTGCACATCTTTGGATTGTGGGAGGAAACCGGAGCAAACCCACACAGTCAACTGAAGCAGGAATTGAACCCGGATCTCTGGCGCTGTGAGGCAGCAGTGCTAACCACTGAGCCACCATGCTGCCAACCCTCTCTGGTTGTTGCTGTAAATAGCACCGTAGAGAGGATAACCTAAGCCGGGACACCTCTCTTGTTTTCCCCCTGGTGGATGCTCCAATTCTCGCCTCAGTTCAATGTGCAATCAGGAGCAACCCAGGGCAAAGGAAGCAAGATCCAAAAACTGTGACGAGATTTACAGGAACAACTGGTAGAACAATTCTGTGGGGATAACAGGATTGCATTTTAAGCTTGGGCTTGTATTGCTTTGAGCGTAAAAGGTTAAGGGATGATCCAGTTGAAATCACAAAGTATTACAGGGCAGAAAGAGGCCATTCGGTCCATCGTGTCTGCACCAGCTCTTCAAACGATCAACGTTACCCAGAGCCAATCTCCTGCCTTTTCCCCATATCCCTGCATGCCATTAATGTCCAAGTAACATCCAATGCCCTCTTGAATGCCTCACTTGAACCTGCCCCACCACAGCTCCAGTTAGTGTATCCCACACTCCAACTACTTGCTGTCTGAAAGCATGTTTTCTTTCGCTTTATCCTTGCTTCATTTGCACATTACTTTAAATCAATGCTCTTTTGTTCTTTTTTTTCCCCTTTCTACAAGCAGGAACAACTTCCCCTGATCAGCTTTATACAGCCTGTCCATGATTTTGGAAACCTTGACCAAACCTCTTTTCGGGTCTTTTCCTCTCTGAGGGGAGCAGTCCCAACTTCTACAATCTAAAGAGGAAACTTCTTCAGCCGGAGAGTGATGAATCTGTGGAATTCACTACCACAGAAAGCTGTGGAGGCCAGGTCATTGAGTATATTTAAGATGGAGATGGATAAGTTCCTGATTGTCAAAGGGATCAAAGGTTATAAGGAAAAAAACGGGAAAATGGGCTTGAAAAAGTCATGACCGAATGGCAGAGTTTATGTGATGAGCTGAATGGCATAATTTCTGCCATAATGTCTTATGGTCTATCCTTGAAACTGGTTTCTCATTCTTGGAGTCACTCTTGTAAATGGCTTCTGCCCTCTCTCCATTGCATTCACATCCTTCCTATAGTGTGACACCCATAACTGTACTCCAGTTGAGCGCTAATAAATCTCATACAAATGTTGAGGTACCCATCTAATACACAACAGCTGTCCCACCAACTAGCACCACACCCCCATCTGTTAAAGAATTGGGGTTGCTATGGGAATCATATGCATATACATGCAGGTGGGAGCTGTGGATAGTGATGGGTAAAGCTGTAATTTTCTTATAGCTGACCAGGACTCTCTTCTGCTGTTGCTGTTTGTTGTGTGTTGGATGATTTACAGACCAATACTAAACCTACCTGACTGCACGATGATAATGGCCACCAGGTCCTGGAGTGAGACTTGAACCTGGAGATTTCAGTTCAAGGGCACGACCATGATCCACCTCCTTTGTTTAAGTACGACCGAAGCTCATCAGAGACGGTGTCAAGAAGCACCTCTTCACAAACGAAAATGAAAACCATTCTCCAAAAGGCTGTTGAAAGATGGGGGAGGGTTGGAATGCTCAAGTGAAGGCAATAAATCTGAGATGGGTAGATATTTGTTAGGTCAATGACCTAAACGTCACAGAAGCAAAGCAGATAAACTTGGCTGAGGTAAGATCAGCTTAAACCTCATCTGGATGAACGCTGCTCCAACAACAACTGGGAATGGGCAAAAAAGTACTGGCCACTCCAGAGTCACCCCCAGCCTGTGAGTGAAATAAAAAGTGCCACAATCTAATTAAATGCCAGAACAGTATCCATGGGCAGAATGGCTTCCTCACATGTCAAAATCTGTCAAGGAGTGTGTATTTGATTTATTTGATATTTTTTCTTCTTTCTCCTTTTTTTTTTGGTTATTTCAGGATTTAGCTTCTATCTTCTAACATGGAAAAAGTATTGGAATTTCTTGAATTGAAGAATTTGTCATTTGGCTGTGGGAATGTGTGAACACCTGTTACCTCATAAAATGCAGGAAAAGAATGTCTCTGATATTCTCAAAGCACCAATAGCTTGATTTTCTGCTTGGCTTGTGTTAGATACAGTTACTAATGGCTTTCCAGTGCAGTTTTATGATGTATATACATATAAGTGTCATCAAGAGGCTATTAGCTACATTGCATTAGAATGCATCAAAACTTCTTTAATTGGCACTGATATTTATTTACAAGGCAGCAGTTCATCACCTGATCTGTTAGCGACAAACTGAGAAGAGAATTGACATTAGATAAGATGGAACCAGAGACCTACCCTGTAGATAGCACAGATTGATGCGGAATCAAATAACTCACTGATAGAGGAGGTGATCGGTCACATTGCAAATACAAGTACACTTGGTAAGTCCAATATTCAACCTAATGTCTTAGAAAGTCCTTTCTCCCCCCTCTCTCCTCTACCTTATTCAGTTGCTCTTTCCCGCTCCACTCTAACAAGTTTCTCACTCCCTCATTTTATACATTCCTTTTCTCCCACTCCACTTTATTCTGAAATGGTTTCCTGGCTCCATTTTATCCAGCAATGAACTCTCCTGCCATTTGATCTTCTGTCTGTTTTTTTGTTCTACTTTATCCAAACATTTGATTAGATTAGATTCCCTCCAATGTGGAAACAGGCCCTTCAGCCCAACTGGTCCACACCAACGCTCCAACCCCCTCTGACTAATGTACCTAACACTATGGGCAATTTACCATGGCCAATTCACCTGGCCTGGTTTGTGGGAGGAAACCGGATCACCCAGAGGAAACCCACGCAGACACAAGGAGAATGTGCAAACTTCACACAGATAGTTGCCCGAGGCTGGAATCGAACTGGGACCCTGGTGCTGTGAGGCAGCAGTGCTAACCACTGAGCCACTGTGCCGCCCCACAGAGCCTCATCTGAAGTGTGATCTGCTAGTACATATGACCACTAGGTATTCATTCTACTTTCTTTGGAGGCTTATGTTTTATATCTCATTCCTACCACATCCCTAACAAATCCATAATATTCTGATCACCATGACTAAATTCAGGAGCATCCATCCATGACTTCCACTCCTCACTCAAAAGACCGGTAACACAAGTTGGAATATTGTGATTATGAGGGGGGTAAACGATTCACTTCAAGAGGACTGTGAAATGAATGGAGAGGTGGCAAATTAAATTTAATCCAGAGAACTGTGAAATTATGTAGTTTTCAAAGAAGGATGTTGAATCTTTTTAAAGCTACTGGGGTATGTGATGATGCTATCACTTTAAAAGGTTATTTTGTCCTGGTTTTGTGTTTGAGAGATGTGGTAAGGCAGAGGTGCTGAACTGGCTACTGAAGACATCTGAAGTACAATCAAAATATAATCCATACTTGCCTTTGCAGAATTAATAGTCATTGACACTTGCAGTAATTTGATAAAATTACACAATTGCTTAAAGCCAGATTTCCAACTCATTGACAATGGGTTGTGTTAACAACATATGAATAGGTACCAAGTGCCATGTTTCTACCTTCAGCTCCTGAGTAACATTGCAGATTTTGACAGTCTTTGGCATGCTTCCTTGAATTCCAGTACTCTGCCTCGAAGTGCACTATCAGTGAATTATTGTGCTGCATGTGGCTATACATATAATTTCAACTGCTTTGTGGATAAGTGGCATGATGAGAAGCCATTTTAATCAGATCCAATCAGCCCACTCATAGTGACCTAGCTGATCTGAGTCAGTGTGACAGAAGGAATAGTCTCTGTGCTTGCTGACCCATATTGGCTTCTGATCTGGCAACCCCTTAGTTATAAAATTCTGTCCTCTGTTTTCATAGAGTCACAGAGATGTACAGCGTGGAAACAGACCCTTCGGTCCAACTCGTCCATGTCAACCAGATATCCCAACCCAATCGAGTCCCACCTGCCAGCACTTGGCTCATCTCCCTTTAAACCCTTCCTATTCATATACCCATCCAGATGCCTTTTAAATGCTGTAATTGTACCACCCGCTGTGTGAAGACTTTGTTTCTTAAGTCCCTTTTATATCTTTCCCCTCTCACCCTAAACCTGTGCCCTATTGTTCTGGACTCCCCCACCCCAGGGAAAAGATCTTGTCTATTTACCCTATCCATGCCACTCATGATTCTATAAACCTCTATAAGGTCACCCCTCAGACTCTGACACTCCAGGGAAAACATCCCCAGCCTATTCAGTCTCTCCCCAGAGCTCAAATCTTCCAACCCTGGCAACATTCTTGTAAATCTTTTCTAAACCCTTTCAAGTTTCACAACATCATTCTGATAGGAAGGAGACCAGAATTGCACACAATATTCAACAGTGGCCTAACCAATGTCCTGTACAGCCGCAACATGACCTCCCAACTCCTCTACTCAGTGCTCTGACCGATAAAGGAAAGCATACCAAATGCCTTCTTCACTATCCTATCTACCTGTGACTCTACTTTCAAGGAAATATGAACCTGCACTCCAAGGTCTCTTTGTTCAACAACATTCCCCAGGAACTTACCATTGTATAAGTCCTGTTCTGATTTGTTTTTCCAACATGCAGCACCTCACATTTATGTAAACTAAACTCCATTTGCCACTCCTCAGTCCATTGGCCCATCTGATCAAGATTCCATTGTACTCTGAGGTAACCTCCTTCGCTATCCACTACACCTCTAATTTTGGTGTCATCTGCAAACTTCCTAACTACACATCCTAATGACCCTCCACAATCTCTCCTCCACCTGCAACCTTACTTAGCTGAACAAGGCTCAGAGATTCCTGCACTCTTCCAATCTTGATCATTTACATGCCTCTGATTTTCATTGATCTACTAATAGTGGACGTGTCTTCAGCTGCCTTGGCATCAACCTTTAGAATTCCCTTCCCACACTGCTCCACTCTCTATCTTTCTTCCTTGTAACCTACCATGTCCACCAAGCTTTTGGTCATCTGCCCTCACAATGGACAGAGGTTTGGTATTTATTAATTGTATAAATTAATGTTTATTTATACAGGTGGAACATTCTATGGATAAATATTTCATTTGAGTATGAAGATTCACTTATTAGCACCTCACTGTGTGGAGTTTGCACAATTTCCCTGTGTCTGCGTGGGTTTCCTCCGGGTGCTCTGGTTTCCTCCCTCAGTCCAAAAAGTATGCAGGTTAGGTGAATTGGCCATGCTAAATTGCCCGTAGTGTTAGGTGAAGGGGTAAATGTAGGGGAATGGGTCTGGGTGGGTTGCGCTTCAGTGGGTCAGTGTGGACTTGTTGGGCCGAAGGGCCTGTTTCCACACTGTAAGTAATCTAATCCAATCTTTAAAAAAAACGCCGGTGGTGGGTTGCAGAGTTAGATGACATACAGTCAGAATATTTCACTTTGTGAATATGAGTCGATAAAGTGTGGAGCAGGAGAAAGTGCAGCAGGTCAACCAGCATCAGAAGAGGAGGGAAGATCATGTTTCAGGTCACCGTCCTAATGAAAGGTTCTGACCTGAAAGGTTGACTCTCCTGCTCCTCCAATGCTGCCTGATCTGCTGTGCTTTTCCCAGCTCCACACTTTATCAACTCTAACTTTCCAGCATCTACAGCCCTCACTATCTCCAAGTCACTTTATGAATATGTCGAGAATGGACATATTCTTTCATCATTAGGCACCATTTTTTTCTATTACAGTAAGTTGAACAGGAATAGACCAGAAGTTCAAATTTACACTTTCTAGGTTTAGTCACAAAAGTGAAGCAATACAAATATATCGGCCCTAACTCTTTGTACTTTGATCTGCCTTGCAATGGCTTATTGCAATCAACAATCTAAGGAAGTGCTCGCTGTTTGCTGCTGTACAGTATTTCTATTTGAAAGCTGTGACCTGATAAAATTAGATTTTGCCTGACTGACTTCTTGCTTCTTTTCACTTAATTCTATCGGTATTTCCTCTTCTGGTCAGGGTGATTGAATGTGTCATTATCTCTTCAATTAATTTGCACTAATCTGTATTTCTTTACAAAAAGAAACAATTTTCTTTCCAGCCTAGTGATGTACAGTCATGAATCAACGTTAGTTCAGATTGTGTCTCCATGAAATCCCACTCCAGATCCCTTCATCATTACATATTTGAAGAAGAATCATAGCAGAGTCAGAACATTAACTCTTTTCTCTATCCACGGTTGCTGTCAGATCTGCTGAGTTTCTCCAACATTCTCTGTGTTTTGTTTCAGATTTCTGGCACCTGCAGTATTTTATCCTTATGTATCATTGTATCAAATTTATTTCAATTTATGCTAGACCCCCATTTCTCGAAGTTGAAAAGTGGACAGGTGCATGTATGTCACTTCCTAACTGAACCACTCACAGACTCTCACCCCTGAGTTTCACAGAAGGAGACCCAATTGGTCAGGGTAAAAAAGAAACCTCGTGTTCCAATTTCATTAGAAGGATTGCACCAATTATCAAGTCTTACTGTTCCACAATCTAGCAGTTAAATGGCCAAGATGATCAATTTGCCTGATCCTTTGCTTTTCAGGCCAGAAACAATTCCCACTAAGTTTGCAAGGATATAACCATTCATTGTAAACAAATCTATTCTGTAATGAGTAGCAGAAAAACATTACTAAATTGTTACATGCAACTTAAACTATACTGTAAAATTCCGTATACCCACCCAGCACCCATTCACAAAAAAACAGGTGGAAGGTAGATGGTTTGATTCCCATGTTATGTGTGGAAAATAGTAATGAAGTTAAATTATTTCTGCAGGTTAAAAGTATAGGCCATAAGGTGGAGAGTTACTTTTCATTTTCGGTGTTGTCAGCACTCCAACAGCTATTCCTCTCTTTCATAGGTGATAGGGTGGACCCAGTTCATTCCTTACATAAGATTGGTTTCTTTTTGACATTTTTTGTAGTTTGCTCATACAGAGGAGAGAGAGGTATTGCATTTACTGGCCCTCACTGCCTGTAATAGTCCGCAGCTGGATCAATCCAGTGGCTGTTTCGAAGCAGTTTTTCCTAAACACAGGTTCCTGGTGCCACCGTGACTCAATACTACAACAATCTTCCTGCTGTAAAAAAAATCTTGTGCACCTAAAAGTGCATCGCACAATCCTGCTTAATTTTTCAAATTGCAAACTGTCCTGAAGTTTTATCTAACTGTGGCTGACCTCTATTATATTTATAACCAAAAAGAGAAAGAAAAAGGTCCCTCAAACTCGCAATGCCTGCAATGAGGCTGTCCACCATACGTCAGTGCCTTCACTGTGTAATGACATGTGAGGTGGCAACATTTGGAGCAAATCCAGGAAAGGTGTCCTCTTATTGCTGGTCACTACAGTTCAAAACATAGAACTTTATGTTTATGAGCCCAATTACGACCATAAAGAGGAGAGGATCTCAATGCAATGGGGTGAGGCTGGTGGAGGTGGAGGAAGAAGGTTGGGAAGTTTATTATAAATTCATTTGCTCAATAATGTCTTTCAGGGAAAGAGACCTGCCACCTAGGAGAGGCAATAGTCTATTGGTACTATCACTGGACTGTTAATCCAGGCACCCAGGTAATATGCTGTGGACCTGGATTTGAATCCTGCTGGATGGTGGAATTTGAATTCAATTAACATCTGAGAAATCCTGATGAAGGGCTTATGTTTGAAATGTCGATACACCTGCTCCGTGGATACTGCCTGACCTGCTGTGTTTTTCCAGCTTCATACACTTTGAATCTGGAATGAAGAGTCTGATGGTGACCATGAAACCATTGTTGAACTTGGGAAAAATCCATCTGGTTCACTAATGTCCTTTCGGGAAGGAAACTGCTATCCTTACCTTGTCTTGCCTATAGACCTATAGCAATATAGTTGACTCTTAACTACCCTTGGACAATTAGGGATGGCTTGGCCAATGATGCCCACGTCCTGTGGATGAATAATTTTAAAAAATTCCTCACCTGTTCTGGCCTCCCTGTGGTTCCAGGCACACAGCAATGCAGTTGACTCTTAATTGCCCTCTGAAATTTAACCACAGCCCTTCACGTTCAATGGTGTTACCACCACTGAATCCTCCACTATTAACACCTGGGGAAGTTACTCAGAAACTCAGCTGGATTCAGCACTTACACACAGTGGCTACAAGAGCAGGTCAGAGGTTAGGAATACAGGTCATTCTACTATAAGGCACATTCGTTAACACAAATTTGCGGTAATGTGATTGACAACTTGGGGACACTGTTTCTAAAGTGCAAACTTTAAAAATGTGTGTTGGCTGTAAGCGCTGTTTCAAAAGCTTGGTTTTTCTATAATGCGGGGCCACCCAGGAACACAACCATCATTTTATAGAAAAACTATCTGTACAGCAATGAGTAACTCCCCAAAGCCTGTCCAGTATTTACAAGGCACAAGTCAAGAGTATGATGGAATACTCCCCACTTGTCTGGATTGGTGCAGCTCCAACAACACTCAAGAAGCTTGACACCATCCTGGACAAAGCAGCCCACTTGATTGGCCCCACATCCACCAGCTTCCAAGAACTTGGTGAACTTGACAACAGCATGATTAAGGGCATCTTTTCCACCTGCAGGTGTAAGATAGATCACCACAAGTATCAGCACAGTACTCAGAGTAGTACTGTACACAGTGCCTTTATTAATGAACAACTTCACATGATAATTTGTTTATAACATGATGAGAATTACTGCTTGGTACAACTCCAAACATTGAACAGTATCTTCATGATCAAATGCACAATAATCCATCATTCAAAGTACAATAATCTAATCCATAGTAAGCAGAATCTGAAAATCACATTGACCAGAATATTTGCCTCGGCAAAATTTGATTACTCCTTTCTTAAGATATGCCTAGATCTTATTATAGTCCGTAAATGACTCTGCATGGTATTATTGTGCAAATAATTCATATCAAATTACCTTGTTGCTTCACTAGATGCTCATTTATTTTAAACAAGCTGACAGATTGCTTTGCTAGTTGGCAAGTTAATTTATCATCGACATGTTAGGTGATTGTCCAATGATGTCACTTGGCCTGACAACCGAGCATTATAATTTAGAAATATTTGGCCCAAATTGTTTTTAGCTTTCAATTAAATTACTTTTGAAGCTCAGATTAATCTTGTAAGTTCAGAAAACATTGACCACCTTTATAACTTTGAACTTAAGAAGGCTTCCAAAGTGACTCAGAAATGTTTCAAAGTTTTGTTGTGCTCAACCCATCTTTGATTGTACTACAGCCAGGCCAGTGCTGAGATTGTCTCCTGGCATCTAAAAATCTCCCTGATTACCTCCTATTTCAACTCGCTGTTGAAAATCTGCTTCTTTCAGCGTTTCCAGCAAAACATCATCCAGATAACATGGTCTCCCCTTTCTGGGAGGCATCAAAGGAACTCATACAATGTCCTGATATTCCTTTCATGGCATCTGGACACCTCTAATTAGACCAGCATTATTAATCATCCTTAATTGCCCTTGAACTTCATTACTAGGCTATTACAGAAGGCAGCTAACAGTTAATCCATTGTTGTAGGTCCAGAGTCACTTGAAGGCAAGACCAGATAAGGATGGTGGATATCCTTCTCCAAAGTATTTTACGAAACTGAGTGCCTTGTGAGACCATGACAAAAGGTCTTTAAGAATTTGTGTTAAGACATTGGTATGGATCTGGACTGGAGTCACATAAAGTTCAGACAGCAAGTTCCGAACCTAAAGGATGCTAGTGAACCAGATGATCTCATGGTCAGGATTACTGAGGCAATATTCCAGGATTTTATCAATTGAGTTTGAATGCCACCAGGGTATTGGAGGATTCAATCTCATGACCACAGATCAATGGTGTGGACTACTGGCTTACTAAACTCGTGTCATCACTACAATACCACTGTCTTCTGATGTAATTAATAACTCAGAGAACTTTGGAATCCCATAATGCTTGCCTGAATTTGATTCAACTCCATCAAGAGTCCAAACTACCTCACATCTGCTGTAAGCGTGCAGTTTAATTGGCTTGTCAAATTTGACTTGGATTTTGATATATCACTCTGAAGTGATCTGGGCATAAATAATTTAACATGCCCCACTACGAATTATATAATATAATGTCCCAAGTGGTTTATACTCCTTGTTTTGTCAATAAATTGAATTCACATTGATTTCCCAAGTGTTGAAACGTTGATACGCAATCAAAATGTGATTCAGTTTTATGTTCTTCACCATGGTTTTATTATTCAATAAGTTGTACTAAATGATACAATTGTAAAGGGTCACTGGAACAAAGAGGGACAGGGTGGCATGTACATATACCTTTGAAGGTGGCAGGAGAGGCCTAGAAAAACCTAAAAATGATCCCTCTTCATCTAGCATATCTTTCTTGTTCATCTAGATTAGATTCCCTACAGTATGGAAACAGGCTATTTGGCCCAACAAGGCCACACCGACCCTCCAAAGAGTAACCCACCCAGACCCATTCCCCTACCCTATATTTACCCTAGACTAATGTACCTAACACTATGGGCAATTTAGCATGGTCAATTCACCTGATCTGTACATCTCTGGATTGTGGGAGGAAACCCACACAGACACGGGGAGAATGTGCAAACTCCACACAGACAGTCACCCAAGGCTGGAATCGAATGCGGGTCCCTAGTGCTGTGAGGCAGCCATGCTAAGCACTGAGCCACTGTGTCACCCAGTGAACAAACTCCTGTTACCGTCTGTCTATAATTGCTTGATCTTTATCGTGGCAGTAAATTGGAGCATGTGCGGCCAGGCGAAATGGACATCCTGTCTTGCTAATCTCCATATTGCCTGTCCCTAATTGCTCAGAGGGCAATTAAGAGTCAACCACATTGCTGTAGATCTGGAGTCACATGCAGGCCTGACAAATTAAGGATGGAAATAAAACACATCACCCTGTATTGGCCAGGAATCGAACCCAGTCTCCCGCATAGATGGTGAGAAGTCTACCACTGAACCACCAATGAATGCACCTACTTACATTACCTCCTATTATATTCACCTACATTATTCACCTCAATTGCTTTCCACATCCTAATCAACTCTAGGTTACCGAATCCCTATTAAGAATGCATGGTGGCTCAGTGGTTAGCAGCCTCCCAGGACCTGGGTTTGATTCCTACCTCGGGCAACTGCCTGTATGGAGTTTGCTCATTCTCCCCGTGTCTGCATGGGTTTCCTCTGGGTGCACCAGTTTCCTCCCACAATCCAAAGATGTGCAGATTAGGTGAATTGGCCATGCTAAATTCCCCATCATTTTATACGCATTAGTCAGGGGTAAATAGAGGGTAAGGGAATGGGTCTGGGTGCGTTACTCTTCAGAGGGTCAGCGTAAACCCATTAGGCCACAAATGGCCTGTTTCCATACTGTAGGGAATCTACTCTATTCAGTATATTGGTGACTATCTTGCACTTATGATCTCTATTTTGTCACAAACATCTCCTCGCCCCCTCCACCACCAAACCCCCAATGTTCAAAAACTAGCTCATGTGATAGTATTTTCTGTGCAGTCTACCCTGCCACTCCCTTCAAAATCATGATGCTGTCTCGTGGGTCAGCCCTCAGTTTTCTCTTTTCTGAGGAAAAGACAACACAAGCTGTTAACTTAGCAAATTTGGAAAGGTTTTTTTCAAAGATGTTATCTTCATCTCAGTCCTAAATGGACCACCTCATCTACTTAGACTCTGAGCACTGGTTCTGGACTGGACTCTCTGGTCATCAAGAACATCTTCGTTTTGAGTCAGATGAGAGGTATGACAGCTGATATCAATCCCTATGTTTAGGAATCCACTTAGGGTAGATTATATGCTGGCTAAAATGCAACTCATTCTATTCCCTGCAATGATTACATCCCACAAGTTGTTAAGAGCAAGGATTTAGGTGGATCAAGTACAATGAGTGGAACTTCTGGACTTCAACCTTTCTGGTCATTGTAACAAAAGAATGATTACAGTTACTTTGTCTTGATGTTACTGTCTGGCAATTTGAACAACTGTCAACAAAATATGTGGGATCTCCAGTCTCACCGCTTTTAACAGGCAAAGGCAAGAAATGGATGAAATATTTAATCATTTGATTGTCTTCTGCTGACCTTGACTGTCATTGAGCAAACTATTGAGCCTTTCAAGTTTATCTGCGATTTCTGTGCTGTCAGTATAAAACCTATGTTTTCTCTCAGGCCTGCAGTTTCCCATCACTAGTGTTGTCAAGGTGCACTGATGTTGGTCATGGGTACCGTTTTGAGTAGGGCTGAATCGAGAATATGAATAAATCTTGTGTTCCCTCTGGTGGGAGGATTGAGTACAAAAGGGCCCAGATGTAAGAGAAGAAATGACAACGTGAGGGAAATTGTTTTCACACGTCAAGTGGTCAGGATCTGAAATGCACTGCCAGTGAGTGTAGTGGAGGCAGGTTAAGTCAAAACATTGAGAAAGAAAATTGGGTGACCACGTGATGAGTGCAGGCAAGGGTGTGACAGTAGATGCATTGCTCCTTTAGAGAGTCAGTGCAGGTATGTTGGGCCAAATAGCCTCTCTCTTTGCTGTAAACATCCTGCAACACTGTCATTCTTCATGGTTTGAAGTTTCAAACCAACCTTCTTGAATATTGAGTCACAAAACAAACAAATCTTGTTGGTTCAAGAATAGAAATTGCTGGAGAAACTCAGCAGGTCTGGCAGCATCTGTGGAGAGAAAGCAGAGTTAATGTTTTGAGTGCAAGGGCCCTTCTTCAGCACCTTCTCTGTCTATGCTTCAGATTTCTAGCATCCACAGTTCTTTGCTTTAAATTTTTTCCTATAATCTTTCATTAGTCATGATCAAATTTGTTGCAAGTATGAGCAGCAGCCAGTGCGTTATATATTTCTCTTCATGAATAATTGCATCTATCATATTAATCTATCATACACATTGTTAGTCTGTTATTAGCATGCACGTCTGCTCCAAAGTAATTCTGGTATTCTCAAGAGAAAGGAGCTTCAGAGTAGACATTAGCATCTCGATCTCTTTGTATTGTTCTTGACTAAGATCAGTGCTGACACAAAGGGGTGTGGAGGAGATTTCTCTGCAGCTGGCAGTCAAGTGTATTCAAGGCAGTGCAGATCAAAAACACATAAAGGTCAGAAGTGTCATTTCATTGATTGTAGGCTATTCTGTGACAGAGACAACCTCAGGCAGTAGGTATATCTTGCTCATTTAAATGCAGCAATAAAATACTTCAAAATATTTTCTGATTAATATGAATGATATCTTAATATGAATGATACCTGATATTAACTTACAAATGATCAGTTGTGCCTTCAGCCGATTGCAGCATCCCGAAGCAGAGCTGATGTGGTGCTGCTTGATTAATTAATGAAGGCAGTCGATTCCGAGCACTGAAATTCTTCCTTGACTGTGGTGAAATCTGGCCTGTGTTAATTGTGCTCAGGTATTTTAATAATTTAACCATTGTCATATTCACTGTCTTCCCTCTTAAAGGGCCATTGTAAGTACTGGTCAAAGCTAATAATTACCATTTCCTTCCTTTCCTGGGAAGTGTTTTATGTGTCAGCTGGGCGGCCAATGGGCAGTGCCTCCCATATTTGAGTCAGAGGTTTGTAAGTTCAAGACTGACTCCTGACACTTAAATGAAATATTTGGACAGATACTTCAGTGTAATACTGAGGGGATGCTGCACTGGAGGGGGAACTGTGTTTCACTGAATCCCCACATTATGGAAACAAGCCATTCTGCCATTGAGACCACACTGACCCTCCCATCCAAACCCAACCCCATCTTATCCCTCCATGGCTAAAACATCTAGTCTGCACGTCCCTGGACATGATGAGGCAATTTCCCATGGCCAGTCCACCTCATGTGCACATCTTTGGACCATGGGAGGAAACCTACAGAGACACAGCGAGAACGTGCAAACTCCACACAAACAGTTGCCTGAGGCTGAAATCAAACCCAGCTCCCTGGTGCTGTGGGCCACTGTGCCGCTCCATTTCAGATGAGACAGTGAACCCTGGGCTTTATTGCCACCTCAGCTAACTTTGAAAGATCCCATGGATTTATTTTGAAGAAGGACAGGAGAACTTTGTCACCTTCTGGCCAATATTCGGCACCAACAATAATTGTGAAGGGCAATTAGAGTTGGATTCATGGTTATCATTAGACTCTTAATTTCAGGTTTTTAAATCAAATTCAAATTTTACCACCTTTCATAGCAGGATTCGAACTCAGGTTCCCAGAGCATTATCTGGATCTCTGGATTAACCAATTATACCATGAGGCCCTTGCCTCCCCCAAAGTAATCTTGTTGCCTTGTGAAACCTGGCCACTGTGTTTCCTCTCGTACAGCAGTGACCATTCTTTGAGAACCCTTCATTGGTTGTAAAGCACTTTGGGACATCTGGAGTGACAATAAAAACAAAAGGCTGGGGGTGCTGTAAATCTGACGTAAAACAACAATTGTTGGAAGTGCTGAGAGGTCTGGCATTGTTGGTGGAGCAGGGAATAGGGTCAGCATTTCTATTTGATCATCTGAACCAGATTGAAATGTCACACCATTGATGTTAGTGGGGAGGCAGGGGAAGACAGAAGTAGCTGAAAGGATAACACGATGGAAGGTAGGTGAGAATAAGTGACAGAAGATGTGAAAGTGCAAAGTAAAAGGAAATGGCAATGGGGTCTGTGAAGAGATGAAAGAAAGAACTCAAGGAGGTGCGAATGGTGAACAGTGGAACGAGTTCTAGCACCTGTTCTCTCATGAAACAGGAACAGTGATGACTGTTTTTAAATTGTTAAACTCAATGTTGAGTCTCAGACTGACAATGTGGCTGTGGAAACAGATGTCTTCCTTTTAATGATTATATTTTTTTTATCCCAACATCACTCATCTGCGCTAATCAAGACCATTAAAATCAAAGGCAGATAATGCAGGTGATACACAAAGAGTTCATCTCTATCTGAAAGAGGAAAGAAGGTCAGACATACCAGTGAAATGTTCGCTGACACCAGTGGTCCATTGATAAATTCAGACTGAAGGAGCAAATTACTGCGGATGCTGGAAATCACAGCAGGTCAGGCAGCATCCATGGAGAGAGAGGAAACTAATGTTTCAAGTCTAGAAAGTACTTGTAGGAATAGGCAGAGGAGATGCAATTAAGTAGTTTCTCCTGCTTGGGGAGTCTAGAACCAGGAGATACAATTTCAAACTAAGGGTGAAGGTACTTAGGACTGAGATAAAGATTTGCTTTTGCTCAAGGGGTAATAAGTGAAAAAGTTTAATGCAGATTTGCTTTACACAAAGGGTAGTAAATCTTTACAATTGTCTCCCCCAGAGGGATGTGGAAGCTCAAACATTGAACGTTTTTAAAATAGAGATTGACAGCTTTCTAAATACTAATGATGTAAAGTGATAGGGAATAGTGTGGGAAAAGAGCATTAAAGTGGATTAATTAGATTAGATTACTTTACAGTGTGGAAACAGGCCCTTCGGCCCAACAGGTCCACACCGCCCCGCTGAAGCGCAACCCACCCATACCCCTACATCTACCCCTTACCTAACACTACGGGCAATTTAGCATGGCCAATTCACCTGACCTGCAAATCTTTGGAGTGTGGGAGGAAACCGACGCAGACACGGGGAGAATGTGCAAACTCTACACAGAGAGTCACCTGAGGCGGGAATTGAACCCGGGTCTCTGGCGCTGTGAGGCAGCAGTGCTAACCACTGTGCCACCGTGATTAACGTGAACTATTTGAATTGCAGAGCAGGTGAAATAGACTGAATGAGGTAAAAACAATGACTGCAGATGCTGGAATCCAGATTCTGGATTAGTGGTGCTGGAAGGGCCACCAAGGATGCTGCCTGAACTGCTGTGCTCTTCCAGCACCACTAATCCAGAAATAGACTGAATGGCCTACTCAAAGGCTCCTATGTTCTTGGAAACTAGGAACGGTAAACAGGAACAACATTGGTCTACATCAGCCCCCATTTTGTGCGTATTAAGATGGAAATGGATAGATTCTTGTCAGGCAGGGGAATTGAAAGGTCATTCCTGATGAGGGGCTTCTGCCCGAAACATCGACTCTCCTGTTCCTCGGATGCAGCCTGACCTGCTGTGCTTTTCCACACCACACTCTCGACTCAAGGGTATGAATAGTCTACCTCTGTTCCTTTTTTGTCTGTTCATATGTTACATCGGTAAATGAACAGTTAGAACAAACTGTGGGAAACATTAATAAAAAGAAGTCAAGCGAAATACATTCAATGAAAATAAACAAGGAACCAGCTAGTCACTAATGCATATCATCAAACAAGAGATAAGATTAAAATGATAATAAAGATTATGGCATAAACCAAGCACATGGACAACAAAGGAGAAGATGTCAAAAGGGATGAAAAGAAGATGGCTGAAGTTGCCTGAATGGCTGCAGCTGCAATAACACTTAAGGAGCTTGATCCCATCCAGGACAAAGCAGTCTGCTTTGACCTGGACCACATAGTGTGGGAAAAGAGCTATGATCAGCACCACATCCAAAAGCATCCAATCCTTTCACCACTGATGGTCAGTAGCAGCAGTGTGTACCATCTACAAGAAGTACTGCAAGGCATCTTGGACAGCGCCTTCCAAACCCAACACCATCTAGTAGAAGAAGGGCAGCACCGCCACCTGCAAACTCCCCTCCAAACCACTCACCATCCTGATCTGGAAATATATCATTGTTCCTTCATTGTCGCTGGGTCAAAATCCTGGAACTCCCTCGCCAGTGTGGGTCTACCTACAGCACATGGGCTGCTGTGATTCAAAAAGGCCACCACTTCTTCACCACCACCCTTTCAAGGGCAATTAGGTACAGGCAATAAATGCTGGCCCAGCCAGTGATGTCCGCATCCCATAAATGATTTAAAAGATCGTTAATTTTGCACTAAACTCAATCAATGTAATGATCATATCATTAACAGTATAACAAATTTCAAGACAAACACTAGAAGTGGCTTGATATTCTGGTGGAACTTTGAAACATTGAAATCCTAAATTACTAGCTATTGCCTGAGCAGAACCTGTCCATAATTTGTAATTGTCAAGGAAATTGAAATTGGTTTGTGTCTTGTGATATCATGAAAAACTAATTACAAACTGCGGAATCAAACTTCACCCTGACTAGCTCCATCCAGAGGCAGACATACATATACGCTGCGTGTTCAGTATTAACCCTTTCAGGTTAACAGCCAATGTGTGACTCCAGAACCACTGCAATATGACTGATTCTTAACTATCCTCTGAAGTGGCTGTACCAGCCAATCAAAGGAATTGGGCAAGAAATGTTGCCTTCAATTACAACACCCACATCCCCAAGAAAGAATAGAACAGAAGTCAGTGAGCAAAGATGGAGCAAGCATATTCTATGAAAACATAAAGCCAGAAATTGTTTATAACAGTGATATTACTAAGTAGCTTTGTTAATGTTCTTTGTAATATATATAGCACCGTCCAATGCAAGGCTACTAAAGTTGGGTTCTTTACTTTAGCCTTCATGCCTTTGGTGGGAGCACCTCTGTCACATGGACGGCAGCCGTTTAGATCTGTTAAGGAATGATATTAGAAATCCAAACGATGCTAAATGAAGATGATTTTGGGATTGGGGAACAATTGTTACTTCTGATGGCAATTCTTGACAGTAGGAATAAAATTTGAGTGAGGCATGAAACAAGTTGCTAACCAACACTGCCCTTTCACCACACTGTCACCACCTTATCCATTCACATGACAAGTAGGAATATTTCTCACAGATGGTCACTGCAGAAAATTATGTAGTTGGGAAAATTTCTAAGGCCTGGATTTTTAAATTCCAGGTCAGGGCCACAAAGCCAGGAGGAGAATTCCCAGCTCCACAAATTTGACCAGGAATAAGTGCCCAGAAATTTGGATTTTCATTCCAGAGTTGGGAGGAAGGGCAGTGGTGTGAAATGCCAGCTGGGCCCAATGCCATAGAAATGGGTTCACAGATAACCAGGTGGGCTGCCAAGTATGGATTCAAGCTGTGGAAAGGCATGCTTTGGTATTCCAGGCATATGTCCTAGCTTTGAAAATAATGTTACAAACATTCCTCATTGTTCACTTGATCACACACTCCCTGTGTCCCATCCATTCCAAAACGTAGCACCTCATGCCATCTTCCCAACACTCCATAGCCTCTTATTTTCCCCATGCCAACCTACTCCTCACTATGCACCCTATTGTCCTTCAGAGGACATAATCCAACTTAGTTTCAACTCAGTGCCAGCCTGTTTCCCCCAATCACGACCATCCTTTTCTCTATACCAATACCAATTCACCCAATACCCACCTTGGAAAGACCTCTGGATCTATGTTGAGACTATGTAAAGTACTTTTTGTCTATTGATGAATTCAGTGTTGAAATATAGACAACCTTATTGATGAGAAAAAAACCCATTTAACATATTAAAATCCATTCTAAAATCCATTCTATTCACAGCATTACTTCAAAGAACTGATTAGCGCTTGGAGCGCTCAGTAATTATGCACATTCATGTCTACTTATGGCAATCTCAGAGGGCATTTGATTTCTCTGTAAAGTTGTCTAGTGTCCATATCCAGAAGGGTACTGTTGTATGCAATATTTCTGAAGGCAATAACATTTCTGTTACATTGGCTTCACCTTTCTACTGATTTTGCAAACAATATATGAACAGAAGCAAGGAGTTTTACAGTAGCTTTCGAAAAAAGCACTTGAATAGATACCAGCGTCCTAACACCTGGTAATTATTTTTGGTCAAATATGGTTGTCCTTCTGGTTTACATGTAATAAGTCTTCATGTTATTTCAGTACAGAGCCTCTTTTGCAGATAGCCTACAGTGGGATATAAGTAAATAGATTAGATTACCTACAGAATGGAAACAGGCCCTTCAGCCCAACAAGTCCATATCGACCCTGTGAAGAGTCAGACTCATTCCCCTCTCCTATATAAACCTCTGACTAATGCAGCTAACTCTATGGGCAATTTAGCACAGTCAATTCACTTGATCTGCACATCTTTGGACTGTGGGAGGAAACTGGAGCACCTGGAGGAAATCACGCAGACACAAGGCGAATGTACAAACTCCACACAGACAGTCACTCAAGGCAGGAATCAACCCCAGGTCCCTGATACTGTGAGGCAGCAGCGCTAACCACTGAACCACCATGCCACCCCAAGGCAAAACATAGACAAAAGATGACTGGTAGCAACAAGCTACCTCAAGCAGCCGTACCCAATACCATATACTGATAGAGGTGGTAAATACCATAAGTTCACCAGGGGAAATATTATGGCTACCTTATTCCGTTAATGAAGCCCAGTAAATGTATACCTTCAGCTGATAGGTCTAAAATGCAGCAGTTGTGTTTTATACTCCTATTCACAAAAATCAGATCTCACTAGAGGCAGCTGCATCTTAATATATGCTATTGCATCCATGAGCTGCTGATGTCCATGACCCACATAAATACCCCACCCCTGTCTCCCGAAATGAGGAGGACTGAGTTTTGGGGTGGGACTTCTCTAAATGAGTCTCCAGCACCATTTTTGCTTCTCTGTTTGTGCAGAGGTTCAGGCCTAAGTATGACATGTTATGGCCTGGCCTGCTATCATGTGAGGTAAAAACAATGACTGCAGATGCTGGAAACCAGATTCTGAATTAGTGGTGCTGGAAGAGCACAGCAGTTCAGGCAGCATCCAAGGAGCTTCGAAATCAATATTTCGGGCAAAAGCCCTTCATCAGGAATAGGGCTTTTGCCCGAAACGTTGATTTTGAAGCTCCTTGGATGCTGCCTGAACTGACCTGCCATCATGTGAGGTGAAGTCAAGGAGTGAATGAAATGTTGATGTCGCTTTTTAGTTCTTTTACTGCCTTCATTTTCTTCATAAACATTGTGTCCCATCTGTCAAGTTGGAGACTATTGAAGGGAAACATTCCAAAAAAAGACAAAGTGGCTTATATTCTCCTGTCTGGGATGATGTAGAGGTTCAGTGCACATTAATGGTCCTTATGTTAGCAACAATGATTAACCCTGCTGCCTGTCTTAGTTGGTAAACACTTCAAAAGCCAGTCCTGCTCAAAATCAGAAGTATTTATTTATGCAGATCTTCCATTTTCTGGATAGTGTTATGACTGTGATAGGAGGATACTGTGGTAATGAAACCCCACTACTTGATGAGTCCATTCATGATTGTAAGTGATACAATCCCCAAAATATCTGACTGCTTCCCTTTTAGTATTGCTATCCAGAATAAAATAACTCACAAAACAAAACTCAAGTGGCAAGACATCTGAGTTATAGTCCTGAATTCAGCCAATTTAATTTTAATCTTAAAAAAATACTCACAAAGAACAAGGGAGCCAACAAACAGGACATTTCGAAAGAGTAAAAGATAAGTACCCTGATTGGCCGATGGTCCAAAAAAAAAAGATAGAATTTGATAAATTCTCACAGTCCACTGTTTCTTGTTGATAATTTCAAACTGTAGACGATGGAAATCTTCCAGACTTTGGTTTGGTTTGAAAACAAGCTAGTTCCAAGTCACGTGGACAGAGTAAACATAGACATGTAGCCCCAGCAATAGATACAGAATGGGGGTGCGATCAAAGCTGTGAGTGGGACATTTTGGTAGTGCCACAGACTCCCTGGAAACTGGACAGGAATTTTTAAATTCCTGACTCCCTGGTACTTCTCATAAAAGTCTCTGACTATCAATGTTATAGTTTAAGTTTATTTACATTCATTGTTGTCCAGGAAATGTAAGATGAAAAAGTCCCTGATCTCACTTATTGGTAAATAATAGCTATAATGCTCTCGTTGATTGGTTGATCAAGCCCTCTGACCCCTTAAACCTCCCTTGGCTGCCTCCCAGATTCCTCCATTGACCCTGTCTGTTATCACCCCACAACCCAATTCATACGGAAATTGCTGACTCTAACCTGACCAGACTCTATCACCTCTATCTTCTGACCAATCAACTCTCTCCCTTACCCCCTCAAATCAACCTGACTATACCCTACTACTCAACTCATCTCCTGGGCCTTCTGAAACCCATGTTGATTCCTAGACTCACTGTCAAGCTGACCCAACTGACCAGACAATCCCTCTCCACCCAATCCTGCTCCAGCTTATCAGCCGTCTACCCAACCCACCTTGCACCTTCCCTACGTGTATCTCTGCCCACCTGCCACTATACGCAGTTGCCACCTTATCCACCTATTCCCATGACACGTTCCCAACAGCCACTATATCCGTTTACTCATTTAGCTCACCATTTTACCCACTTAGCTTGCCAACTTCCTCTGTATATACCTACATATTTAACAAAGTTAAAAAATCACACAACACCAGGTTATAGTCCAACAGGTTTATTTGGAAGTACAAGATTTTGGGGCACTGCTCCTTCATCAGGTAGCTAGTGAGGCAGGATCATAGGATACAGAATTTATCGTAAAAGATCCAAATGTCATACAACTGATCTGATATGTTGAACAAACCTAGATTGCTGTTTAAGTCTTTAATCACTTTAGTCACTTACAATGGGGATGCAGGTTTCAGTTGATTAATATGTAAATCCCAGAATTTCTTTCAAGTCACAGTCCCGAGATAACTTAAGGTTTTATCAGTATTTTAAAAAAGGTGAGGTCAGGTCAGACAGTGCATTAAAGGTGTGAGGTTAGGGTCTGTCTGTATCCCAATCTTAAAGGAGAATGCATCTGCAAATTCACCCCATCAACGTGTGTGTGCGTGTGTCTGTGTATGTGTGTGTGTTCATGTGTGAGGGAGAAAGTGTGTGAGTGTATGTGCATGCATTCTTGCGAGAGTGTGCACGAGTGTGACGGAGTACATGCCTGAGAGAGTGTGCACGTGGGTGGGTGTGTATGTGTATGAGAGAGGGACTGTGTGAGTGTATGTGTGTGTAAAAACACTCTCTCACTCACACTCACGCACACACCCTCTCACCTGCATGTATTCTGTCACACTCGCGCACGCACTCTATCGAGCACACACACGCACATACACAAACAATCTCTCTCTCTCTCTCTCTCCCTCACACACACGCATGCATACATATAAGTCTTTGGGGTGAATTTGCATTTGCAGATTTGTATTTGAGGATACATTCTAATTTGTTCAAGAAGCACACAGTCCATGTGACATTTTATAAATTCCTACTTTGGAAGTAGAACCAGTCTGACTCAAGACTGGGATACAGACACACCCTTTAATGCATTGTCTGTGCTGAGATGTCACCTATTTTCTATACTGATAAAACATTAAGATATCTCAGCACTGTAACTTGAAAGAAGTTCTTGGATTTACATATGAATCAATCAAAATCTGCATCCCTATTCTAAGTGATTAATAGTAATCTAGATTTGTTCAATATGTTACGTAATTTGTATGACCCACCCACTTTGATCTCTTACTTTAAATTCTCTGCACTGTGATCCTGTCTCACTAGCTACCTGATAAAGGAGCAGTGCTCTGAAAGCTTGTACTTCCAAATAAACCTGTTAGACTGTAAACTGGTGTTTGTGATTTTTAACTTTGTACACCCCAGTCCAACACCAGCTCCTCCACATCGTACATATTTAATCATTCAGATATTCACTGAATCACCCCCCCCCCCACCCCACCACCCCCATTGATTCACCATCCCAGGCTGCAAACCATTTACGTATTCTGAAAATTTCAGTGTGTGTTAGTGAATGAACACAAACCAAAATATGGCGACTAGAGCCAGAGAAAGGAAATGTAGATTTTCACCAATAATTCCATGCTGGAGGAGATGGTTCCACCTAAGAAACACCCCTATAAAAGATTTTGTGATTGGAAATACTGAGTTTGCTTGTGGAAGAAAAAATATTAGAGCAAAACATCAGTTTGACAATAAGGGCTGCTCCTCAAAAGTTGCTAACGTCTACAGCAGGTAGTTAAGAGTGTAATTAAGTGGTGTGGGACTGGAGCGTATATGGAGCAGACTAGGTAAAAACATTTAGCTAAAAGCCATTTGTATACCTGTTTGATTTTTTACGGAAATCCTGAACACTCATCTTTGATTTTAGTTCTGGGATAATTTCAAAGATTTTAAACACAAAGTAAAGTATAATCCCATTAATCCCAAAAAGTGACTTTATAAATTTAAAAGGAGCAAGACAGCTTTTGGATAGTACTCAAAGCACCTCTGATCCAGTATTCAAAGCATCACCTATGTAATACAGCAGAACATCTGCATGTTTTACCTTGGGAGATTTGACTCTCTTACAAATCCAAATGGAGCTGAAGATAGCTTCTTCCTAGATGTTTCAGACACTTGGGCTTCAATATACTCATCTTGAGCAATCAATTCAGGCTTTAATCCAAACACTTCTGATTTGGGACCAACATGAAGTTTTCACTCCAAAATAATCAATTTCACTAAATCTATCAAGCCTGCTCTGTACAGCTGCCCTATTCCAAGGTCTTCATAGGACTGACCCACTCAAACTCAAAAGGACATTTCTTTCTCTCCCTCAACTTAAACTTAAAATAAACAGGTTCCAGAACTCTCTAACAAACCTTTAGAACAATACGGCGCAGTACAGGCCCTTCAGCCCTCGATGTTGTGCCGATCTGTGGAACAATCTGAAACCCATCTAACCTACACTATTCCATTTTCATCTATATGTTTATCCAATGACCATTTAAATGCCTTTAAAGTTGGAGAGTCTGCTACTGTTGCAGGCAGGGCATTCCACACCCTTACTACTCTCTGAGTTAAGAAGCTACCTTTGATCAAAGGAAGGATTGCAGATTCTGGAGATTAGAGTCGAAGTGTGTGGTGCTGGAAAAGCACAGCAAATCACGCAGCATTCGAGGAGCAGGAGAATCAACATTTTCCTCAGATGCTGCCAGACCTGCTGTGCTTTCCCAGCACTACACTCTCGAACATACCTCTGACATTGGTCCTATATCTATTACCCCTCACTTTAAAACTATGTCCCCTCATCCTAGCCATCACCATCTGAGGAAGAAGGCTGTCACTGTCCACCTGATCAAATCCTCTGATCAAATCCTCTGATCATCTTGTATGCCTCTATGAAGTCACCTCTTAACCTTCTTCTCTCTAACGAAAACAGCCTCAAGTCCTTCAGCCTTGCCTTATAAGACCTTCCCTCCATATCAGGCAACACCCTAGTAAATCTCCTCTGCAGCTTTTCCAAAGCTTCCACATCCTTCCTATAATGTGGCGACCAGAACTGTATGCAATACTCGCAAGTGTGGTTGCACCAGAGTTTTGTACAGCTGTAACATAACCTCATTTCTCCGAAACGTAATCCCTTTACCAATAAAAGCTAACACACTAAATGCATTCTTAACAACTCTATCAACCTGGTTGGCAACTTTCAGGGATCTATGTACATAGATGTACAGGGATACCGAGATCTCTCTGCTCATCTACACTACCAAGAATCTTACCACTGGCCCAGTACTCTGCATTCCTGTTACTCCTTCCAAGGTGAATCACCTCACACTTTTCTGCATTAAATTTCATTTGCCACCTCTCAGGCCAGCTCTGCAGCTTATCTATGTCGCTTTGTAACCTGCAACATCCTTCTGCACTGTCCACACCTTCACTGACTTTAATCTCATCTGCAAATTTACTAACCCACCCTTCTACACCCTCATCCAGGTCATTTATGCAAATGTCAAACAGCAGTGGCCCCGAAATAGATCCTTGTGGTACACCACTAGTAACTGAACTCCAGGATGAACATTTCCTATCGACCACCATCCTCTGTCTTCTTTCAGCTAGCCAATTTCTCATCCAAACAGCTAAATCACCCTCAATCCCATGCCTCCGTATTTTCTGCAATAACCTACCATGGGGAACCTTATCAATTTTTGTACAATGTTGGATTGCATATCATCTGAAAAAAATAAAAGCCCATTCAGGTACAAATCCATTCACTCTACAACCAGGCTTCAAAAATCTGTTTTTTTAAAACAAATCACCATGCTTATAGAAAACTCACACATTAGTGACTAACTTCAAACACAGAAAAAAATCACTTGTCACTAGCTCAAAACCAGCAATCCAAGCTTACAACAGCTAACATTAAACATTACAGGAACGGTCATGCAACCTGAAATCTTAACTTAGATTTCTCACCACAGATGCAGCCAGACCTGTTGAGCTTTTCCAGCAATTTCTGTTTTTGCTAAAAATTACCAGATAGGTCTTGATAAAGTCACCATAGATTTAAGATTTTGTGCATGAAGTCTCGAAGGACAAACTTTCTTTTTCATGCAGTGAGTGGTGCTGACCTGGAACTCCCAGGGCATGGAGCTGGAGGAAGTGGAAGATATCAGTAAATGTCTAAAGGCAACTGGGATGCTCATTTGAAGGAATGACGTTTAGATTAGATTAGATTCCCTACAGTGTGGAAACAGGCCTTTCAGCCCAACAAGTCCAAATCCTTCCACTGCAATTGGTGGAATTTAAATTCAGTTTAAAAAAAAAACTGGCGTTACAAGTCTAATGATGAACATGAATCCATTATCAATTGTTGGAATGAAAACATTTCATTCATTGAGGTCCTTTATCCTACATGTGATTCTTACTTGGCCTCTTAGCAATGGGAATGCTGACCCTCCGAAGAGCAACCCGCCCAGACCCATTCCCCTACATTCACCCCTGACTAATGCACCTAACACTAAAGGCAATTTAGCATGGCCAATTCACCTAACTTGCACATCTTTGGACTGTGGGAGGAGACCGGAGCATCTGGAGAAAACCCACGCAGACACGGGGAGAATGTGCAAACTCCACATTGACAGTCGCCTGAGGTGGGACTTGAATTGTGAGGGGTCCCTGCCACTGTGAGGCAGCAGTGCTAACCACTGAGCCACTATGGTGATGGGGATCAAATGGGGTTTGTGGGACTGATTGGATGGCTCTGTAGAGAACCTTTTTTTTAATTCATTCACAGGATGAGGATGTCACTGGCTCGGCCCAGCATTCCCATTGCTAAGAGGCCAAGTAAGAATCACATGTAGGATAAAGGACCTCAATGAATGAAATGTTTTCATTCCAACAATTGATAATGGATTCATGTTCATCATTAGACTTGTAACGTCAGTTTTTTTTTTAAACTGAATTTAAATTCCACCAATTGCAGTGGAAGGATTTGAACTCAGGTCCCCAGAGCTCAATGACCCCAATGTTTATGGATGCACCATAAAAAGCATTCTATCTGGATGGCAACAGCTCCACCCAAAACTGCAAGAAAACACAGAAAGTTATGGACCCAGCCTAGTCCATTACACAAACCAGCCTTCCATCCATTGACTCCGTCTATACGTCCTGCTGCCTCGGGAAAGTAGCGGACAGAATCAAAGACCCCTCCCACCACCGGTATACTCTTTTGCACCCTGTTCTATCAGGCAGAAGATGCAAAAGTTTGAAAACATTTTCCAACAGATTCAAGTTCAACTCCTTACCTGCTGTTTTAAGACTTATGAATGGACCTCTCATATATTAGAATTGGTCTTTCTCTGCATTGTACGTTCTGTTTGATTACCATGATGTACTTATGGAAGGTATGCTTTGGATAGCATGCAAAATTGTACTTTTCTCTGTACTTTGGTTCATGTGACAACAGTAAATCATATCAAACCAAACCTGGGTGCCTGGATGAAACATCCAGCGATAGTACCACTAGCTATTGCTTCCTTGCAGGAAACTGTTGGGCTGAATGTGTATTGAAAGACTCTGTCAATATTCATGTGAAGCAGAGATGCCTGACTTCACTCATTGAATAGCCTGCCTCCAATTTTGAGGATATCCCCACTGTTAGAGTGGGGATATCCTCATCATTGGACAACATGCTTTTGCATCCGTATGAAAATTTCTAGTCATCTCACATGCAAAAGGCTCTCTTACTGTCCTCCTTCATTTAGATGTGTTGGATCTAAGTATGCCTCCCTCATTCTCAAGCAATTCAAGGTCACGGCAGCCTAGCTGAGGCCTGGACACTAGAACTGAATGGTGCTTTATACTGGGTAGCATTAAATGTCTACATAACCATTGTAAATTACTGAGTGTTGATAGTAATTGTCTTGTTCTGTCCTATAATTACTCACACAACAGTATCATTCAGTGTTGTGACAATAGCATTCCTGTGAACTGGGCTGAGAAGTTGTATTTTCCAAAGTAAATAGAAATTGGGTTGTTTCCATAACAACAGCCAGCTCACAACCACACAGCTTCTTGTAGATGAAAGCCCACTCCAAAAACTATTTATCTTTCCTCCAGCATTTATTCTGCCTCCACCTCAACATGCTAGTTCCATTCAAGGCCTATCATAATTAGCCCTCTGATTGTGTTTTTTGACACTATGGGAACAAGTGAGGACTGAGAATGCTGGAGAGTCAGAGTCAATAAGGTGTGGTGCTGGAAAGTGCAGCAGCAGCTCAGACAGCATCCGAGGAGCAAGGAAGTCAATGTTTCAGGTGGGACCCTTCCCAATCCTGAAGAGGAGTCCTGCCCGAAACGTCGACTCTGTTGCTCCTGGGATGTTGCCTGACTTGCTGTGCCTCTTTCAGCGCCATGCTTTATCTCCTCTGACACTATCTCATTCTCCTCCGAAGGTCACCAGCGTCACAGACGCCAGTTTTTTTGTCAATTCATTTCACTTCACATGATATCAAAGTGAAGATGGGACTTGTTCACTACAAAGACTGTGCAGTGGTCACTCTTACTGATACGGACTGGAGGTTAGCTAATGCAACCCCATGATTTAAAAAGGGAGGTGGAGAAAAAGCAGGGAATTATGGACCAGTCAGTCTGACATCATTAGTGGGGAAGATGTTAGAATCCATTATCATGGGTTTTAAAGCAGAGCACTTAGAAAAGAGTGGTAAGATCAGATAAAATTAGCACGGATTTAGACAAGGAAAAGCACGCTTGACAAATCTACTGGACTTCTTTGAGAATGTAATTAGTAGAGTTGATTAGGGGAAGCCAGTAGATGTGGTGCATTTTAGACTTTCAGAAGGCTTTCAACAAAGTCCAAAATGAACAAAGAGTAAAATGAAAGCACTTGGGATAACAGAGATGGATAGAAAATTGCTTAACAAATAGGAAACAAAGCATAGGAGTAAGTGTTCTTTGTTTGTATAGTCATGATTTGGAGGTGCCGGTGTTGGACTGGGGTGTACAAAGTTAAAAATCACCCAACAGGTTTATTTGGAAGTAGTAGCTTTCAGAGTGTCGCTCCTTCATCAGGTGGTTGTGGATTACACAATTGTAAGACGCAGAATTTATAGCAAAAGTTTACAGTGTGATGTAACTGAAATTATACATTGAAAAATACCTTGATTGTCTGTGGAGTCTTTCATCTGTTCGAATACCGTGATAGTTTCACTTCTTTCATGTGTAAATCACAAAACCTTTTTTAAAAAGTTGCATTCTCAGGTTAACTGTAACAATTGGTGTTAGCTGGACAATATGTTGACGGTGTTAGCCCCCTGTGTTCTCTGTCTGTTCCATGATGTTTAGATTGATTCTAATCTAAAAAGTGAGATAACAGAGTCTTACATAAATTCATGCAGTTTTTGAGCAAAGTACAATGTAACTCTGCAAGTACAAATTCACCCCACAAACGTATATGTATATGTGTGCATGTATATGTGTGTGTGTGTCTGATTTGGGGGGTTGTGACTGTGAGAGAGAGTGTGTATGTGTGTGTATGTGAGTGTAGAGTGTCTTAAATCTGTGAGGGGGTGCATATGTGAGTGTGGGAGTGTGTGTGTCTGTAGGAGTGTGTCTGTGTTTGAGGTGGGGGGTTGTGAGTGTCTGTGAGAGAGTGTGTATATGTGTGTGCATGAGTGTAGAGTGGTCTAAGTCTCAGAGGATGCATATGTGAGTGTGGGAGTGTATGTGTCTGTGAAGGTGTGTATGAGTGTCTGTATGCGTGTTTGTGTATATGTGTGTCGGTGTGCATATTTGTGTATAGGAGTGTGTGTGTGTGTGTGGTGATCACCTGTAATGTGACATGAACCCAAGGTCACAGTTGAGGCCCTCCCTATGGGTACCAACCTTAGCTATCAGCCTCTGCTCGGCCACTTTTTGCTGCTGCCTGTCCCGAAGTCCGCCTTGGAGAATGGTCACCCGAAGGTCCGAGGTCGAAATGTCCTGGACCACTGAGGTGTTCCCCAACTGGGAGGGAACCCTCCTGTCTGTTGATTGTTATGTGGTGCCCATTCATCCATTGCTGTAGCCTTTGCTCGGTTTCCCCAATGTACCATGCCTCCGGGCATCCTCGCCTGCAACATATAAGATAGGCAACGTTGGCTGAATCACATGAGTACCTGCCATGTTCACATGAAAGAAGTGAAACTATCATGGTATGACTCACAAATAATCAAGGTACTTTTCAATGTATAATTTCAGTTACATCACACTGTAAACTTTTGCTATAAATTCTGTACCTTACAATTGTGTCCTCCACAACCACCTGATGAAGGAGCGGTGCTCCGAAAGCTAGTGTGCTGCCAATTAAACTTGTTGGACTATAACCTGGTGTTGTGTGATTTTTAACCTCTTTTTGTTTAGCAGGTGGTGACTCGTGGGGAACCATGGGATCATCACTAGGACCCCAGCTATTCACAATATATGTTAATGATTTAGCTAGGGAACAAAATGTAATATCTCAAAATTTGCAGATTATACAAAGGGTGAGCTGTGAGGAGGATAGAGAGATGTGATTTGGACAGGCTGAGTGAGTGGGCAAATGCAATACAGATGCAGTATAATCTGGATATATGTCAGGTTGTCTGCTTTGGTCGCAAAAAAATTGGAAAGCAGGTTATATTTTAATGACTGTAAATTATACAAAACAACACAATGCAATACAGCACAGGAACTGGTCCTTCGGCCCACCAAGCCTGCACCGATTCCTGATCCTTATTTAGACACACTACGTACTGCCCATATGCAGTTTCTATCCCTCTGTTTGCCTCATGTGTTGATCAAGATATGCCTTAAGCATTGCTAACGTGACTGCTTCCACTACCTCGACTGGCAGTGTGTTCCAGGCACACACCACCCTCTGGGTGAAAATGTTTTCCTGCACTTCTCCCCTAAACTTTCCCCCTCTCACCCTGAACCTGTGCCCTTGTTCAGTTGCCCTTTCAACCCTGAGGAAAAGTTTCTGACTATCCACTCTACCTACTACACCTCTCATAAGTTTGAATCAGCGCCTGTCTTTTCAGTGAAAACAATCCGAGTTTATCCAATCTGTCCTCATTACGAAAACACTTCAGACAAGGCAACATCCTGGTAAACCTTCTCTGCACCCTCTCCAGAGTAATCATGTCCTTCTGGTAGTGTGGCGACCAGAACTGCATGCAATATTCCAAGTGTGCTGAACTAAAGTTTTATGCAGCTGTAACATAACTTGCCAACTTTTATATTTGATGCCTTAACTGACAAAGACACAGGTGCTGTATACCGTCTTGACAACCTTATCCACCTGTGTTGCTACTTCTAGGGACCTGTGAACCTGTATACTCAGACCCCTATGACCCACTGACCCCTGTGTCAGTGCTCCTAAGGGTTCTGTCATTTATTGTATAGTTTACACCTGAATTTGATTTTCCAAAATGCATTGCCTTGCATTTGTCCAGATTAAACTCCATCTGCTCTTTATCTGCCCAAATCTGCAGTCTATCTCTATCTCTAACAGTAGTCCAAGCTGTATCTTTTAACAATCCTCCTCATTGTCTGCAACTCCATTAATTTTGGTGTTGTTTGCAAACTTACTAATCAGACCACCTACATTTTTACAAACAACAAAGTTTTCAGCAATGATCCCTGCAGAACTAGCTACTGATCTCCATTCTAAAATACACCCTTTCACCACTATTCTGTCTTCTATGACCAAGCCAGTTTTTTTTAGATTAGATTCCCTATAGTGTGGAAACAGGCCCAACAAGTCCACACCGACCCTCCGAAGAGTAACCCACCCAGGCCCATTCCCTTCTGGCTAATGCACCTAACACTACAGGCAATTTAGCATGGCCGATTCACCTGATCTGCACATCTTTGGACTGTGGGAGTAAACTGGAGCACCTGGAGGAAACCCACGTAGACATGGGGAGAATGTGCAAACTCTACACAGACAGTCACCCGAGGCTGGAATCGAACCTGGGAACCCTGGTACTGTGAGGCAGCGGTGCTAACCACTGAGCCACCGTGCCATCCGTTTACTTCTACCACACCATTCCCTCCCTCTCCAACCCCCACCAACAGCGTCACTCAGAAATTTAGACAACTTCATGGCAAGTAAGAGAAAACCTTGGGTTTTGTTGTGAATTGCATGCAAGCTTCAACCCTAAATTTAAAACATTGACTGAAATACTGTAACATCCCAAAACAAATATCATCTATTACTCTTTTAGGTACCTGATCAATCATAAACATATGGTTTCTGTTTTAGGGACTGGGGATTGATTCCAGACTCTACAGTATTCTTCTCCAAAGAATCTTTAAAATCAGTTGGGCAGCTAGGGGCTAAATGAAAAGCTAATTTCACTGTTTGTAGCCATGGTATTTTTTAATAAGGAATAATCAGATAGTTCTTTACAAATCTTCTCTAAAGACGTCTGATGACATTATTTAAGACAAGTCACAGATTTTCTCCTTTAGATGTGCCCTTTACGATGAAGCAGCTATCAATTTCTACATTTTCATTTGACAAATTTTCCACGTCCACTTCATTTTTCTGATGCTGAAAGTGCAGCAATAGGCATCAATTGGTGTTTTTGGTTTTGGTCAATGAAGTGTTTGAGCGATGCAATTTCTGATTCGATAGAAAGTATCAGTGACCTTGATACTGGCACCATCAATCAATTGTTCTTTATCTGATTCAACACTATCAACAGTTATTGCCTCATGTGAACATAGCATTTGACCATCTTCTTTTTCACAGTGCGCTTCAAAACCAATCATTTCCTTTTGGGAGCCATCAGTACAGGGATTTGCTCTGGTTTTCTTTCTCACTTTGAGCATCCACGCAAATATCATGATCAGCTTGAAGTATCACTGATGGTGATTCTGATATGAATCATTATATTGCTTTATTTCCTTTCAAATTCCTTTCAAATCTCGACTCACCGAGAGTTTGTTCAAGCATGCCTTTCTCCATGCCAGTAAATGGATCTTTCAAAAGAATGTCTTTCTCTTTTACAGCACCTTCTTCAGTTATTGCTATCTGCAATCCTGTCTCAAATTGGTCCTCTTTCACTGGTATTCACCTGGGGCTCTAATACACTTTGATCATCATAGTAGTCATCGTCGTTATCGTGGGAGATGAGAATATGGGTCATGGAATTATCACCAAACTCCTCTGTGAAAGGTTGATTCTGTTGGCAGTTAAAAATCTCTTCATACAATTCAATATTCTGCACAGAGGCCTGCAGATGTTCATTTGCTTCAAATGGTCCTTATGTTTTAAGATCTGCATCTTCAATCTGGTTGCTTAAAGAATAATGATCCATATAAGACTGTGTTGAAAGCATTCCTTCATCTGGACTTGAAGAGACAGAATCTTCAAAATTGCCACCCACAACTGACTCAACCGTATCTTCAGTGGGAATTGAAGACAATGCAACAAGTTCATGAGTTTTTGAAGTATTTTGTCTAAGTCCTTCATTACCTATACCATCCACTGTTGGAGATGCCTGAATACTTGGAATGTTAATTAGGAATTCATTATTCTCTTCTGGTATATTTACAGGTGGATTAAGACATTTTACTTCCTCATTGTGTAAACTGTTAAAATTACCAAAGTTTCCTGAATTTGGTACTTCAGAACATGCTCCATTTGAAGTTATAGCCTGCATAAGTTTATCTTCTCGATTCAAACCGCCATTGCTAGACAGCAGAGAAGATAACTGACCAGTACATAATGAATCTCTATCATACACCTGGCAGTTTTTGCCATATTTTTCAACATGTGGATTGTATCCATCTAGCCAGCTTACCCCAGATCCCACAAGATTTTACCTTTTGTCCAAGTCTGCCATGAGGTATCTTATCAAATGCCTTACTAAAGTCCACGTAGACAACATCCACTGCCCTTCCCTCATCAATCATTCTTGTCACCTCCTCAAAAAACTCAAATCAAGTTGGTGAGACATGACCTTGTCCATTCAAACCCATGCTGCATATCACGAACAAGTCCATTCTCTTTCAAATGTGAATACACCTTGTCTCTGAGTATCTTTTCCAACAGTTTCCCTATGACTGACAGCAGACTCACCGACCTGCAATTACCTGGATTACCTTTGTTTTGTTCTTAAATAAAGGAAAGTATTGGCCATTCTTCAGTCCTCTGGAACATTGCCTGAGGCCGGAGAGGATGGAAAGTTATCTGTTAAGGCTCCAGCTACTTCCTCCCTTTCCTCCCACAGTACCCTGGGATAGATCCCATCTGGCCCTGGGGACTTGTCTACCTTAATGCATCTGAAGACACCCGATACTTTCTCCTTCATTATGTTGAACTGCCTGAGAGTATTCACACACCTGTCCCTAACCTCAACATCTCACATGTCCCTCTCTTTGGTGAATATGTTTTAAAGTGCTCATTAAGGAACTCACCCTCTCTGGCTCCACACACAACCTCCCTCTTTTGTCTTTGAGTGGAGAGGGCAACATTCAATGTGAACTGAGTGACTGCAAGCACCAGTCGCTGAAAGGAAGTGAGCAGATGTAGCAGGCTGTAAAGAAGGCAAACTGTATATTGGCCTTCGTAGTGAGAGGGTTCAAGGACAAGAACAATAGAATAGAATAAATAGAATAGAATACAATAGAAATTTATTGTCATATGCACTTCTTCCTGAAAAATACAGTGAGAGTTTTATAAGTCTCACTACCATAGTGCCAGTATGAATGACAGAAGATAAAGATAATAAAAGAAAGGTAAAATTAAGTCAGAGTTCATTACAGTTCAATTAACAGCTTCTGTGATTGGGGAAAACCGATTAAGGAATGATGGACTACCTGGAGGACGCAGTCAGAAGGACACTGCCACACCTGGATGAGACCATCTACCGGGCAGCTGGAATACCTGGAAGCCGATGCCGGAGAAAATGTCTGCATGGGGATGAGACCTTCATGGCGGGACAAGACCACCACACAGCAAGACCATTACACCGAGCTGTTGGAAGCCACCTTGTCACTGAGCTGGGAGAGATCTTCTGCTGAAGCCAATAAAAGAAGTTGACATGAATCATGATATTAACTATAATAACTGGAAACATTAACAAAAAAATCAGGGGAAGAGAGAAATAAAAGTGGACAGTGTAGATGAGGTCCACATGCTATGCTGTTACTCTGCCGCCATCTTGGCAAGTAGGATGCCTTGCTACAATTATACAGGGCACTGCTGAGGTTACACCTGGCATATTGTCTGCAGTTTTGGTTTCTTTATCTTAGAAGGATGTTCTGCTATAAATGGAGTGCAGCAAAGGTTTACCAAATTGATTCCTGGAATGGCAGGACTGATGAATGAGTAGAGATCGAGTCAATTAGGATTATGTTCACTGGAGTTTAGGAGAATGATAGAGGAATCTGATAAGAAACCTTTAAAATTCTCACAGGACGAGACAGGTTAGATGCAGGAAGGATGTTTCGGAATCGGGACGGAGTCCAGACCAGGGTTTCATAATTTGATGATAAAGGCGTAAACCTTTTGGGATTGACATGAGGAGACATTTCTTCACCATTTTGATCAGATGGGCCAATGGGCCAAGGAGTGGCAGGTTAGTTTAATTTAGATGAATGCGAGGTGCTGCATTTTGGGAAAGCAAATCAGAGCAGGACTTATACACTTAATGGCATGTTAATGGGGAGTGTTGCTGAACAAAGAGACCTTGGAGTGCAGGTTCATAGCTCCTTGAAAGTGGAGAGGTAGGTAAATAGGATAGTGAAGAAGGCATTTGGTATGCTTTCCTTTGGTCAGAGCATTGAGTATCGTTGTTGGGAGGTCATGTTGCAGCTGTACAAGACATTGGTTAGGCCAGTTTTGGAATGTTGTGTGCAATTTTGGTTTCTTTCCTATTGGAAGAGTGTTGTTAAACCTGCAAGGTTTCTGAGAAATTTATAAGGATGTTGCCAAGGTTGGAGGATTTGATTTACAAGGAGATGCCAGGGCTATTTTCCCTGGAGCATTGGAGGCGAGGGATGACCTTATAAAGATTTATAAAATCATGAGGGGCATGGATAGGAGAAATAGACAAGGTCTTTTCCCTGGAGTGGGGGAGTCCAGAACTAGAGGGCATAGGTTTAGTGTGAGAGGGGAAAGATATAAAAGGGACCTAAGTGTCAACTTTTTCACACAGAGAGTGGTGCATGTCTGGAATGAGCTACCAGAGGAAGTGGTAGAGGCTGGTACAAAAAATACAGCATTTAAAAGGCTTCTGGATGGGTATATGAATAGAAAGGGTTTAGAGGAATATGGGCCAAGTGCTGGCAAATGGGATTAGTTTAGGTTAGGATATCTGGTCAGCATGGATGAGTTGGAGTGAAGGATCTGTTTACATGCTGTAACTCTATGACTATAGGGAATGGTGAGTCTGCAGAATTCACTACCACAGAAGGTGGTTGTGGCCAGAACATTATGTTTTCAAAACGCAGGTAGATATAGCTGTTGTGACGAAAGGGGTCAGGGGATAGGAGAGATGGTCAGAATTGGGGCATTGAGCTCCTTAATCAACCTTGATGATTAAGAATGGTGGAGCAAGTTCAGGGAGTCGAATGGCCTACTCCTGCTCCTACCTTTGATATTGCTGTGTTGTCATGGATGGATGCAACAGCGGCAGACAGATTGGGGAGGATGATGTCAAGAATGCTTTTCTTTCTTGTTTGTTCCTCATCATTTACGGCAGGTTTGACCTGGTGCCACGAGACTTTGTAGAATTCAAAATCAATGTTCAGGAGTCCTTGGGCAGGTCCCACTTTACTGTGTACCACTGTGCCACCACCTCTACTGCTGGTGGGACAGGACATACCCAGGGATGGTAATGGTGTTCATGTTTATTGCATGCATGGTATGATTCCATGAATGTGATTATTTCAGGCTGTTGCTCAGCGAGACTTTGAGACAGTTTCCCTAATATTGACTCTAGCCTTAAGAAGCTGTCAAGGAAGACTGTGCAAGGTTGACAGAACTGAGTCTGTCATAATCATTTCTTGCATCTAACTCAATGCCAAATGGTCAGTCCTGTCTCATTCCATTTTTTGACAATATTTAGTAGTTTGTACAAGTGAATGACTTTCAGAGGTCATGTAAGAATCAACCACATTGCTATGGCTCCGTATTCCCTTATTAAGCATTCCTTTTAGAATAGGAAGGATAGAAGGGGAGGCAAGAGAGGAGGGGAAGTGGCGTTTTTGATAAGGGATAGCATTACAGCTGTGCTGAGGGAGGATATTCCCGAAAATACATCTAGGGAAGTTATTTGGGTGGAACTGAGGAATAAGAAAGGGATGATCACCTTTTTGGAATTGTATTATAAACCCCCTAATAGTCAGAGGGAAATTGAGAAACAAATTTGTAAGGAGATCTCAGCTATCTGTAAGAATAATAGGGTGGTTATGGTAGGGGATTTTAACTTTCCAAACATCGACTGGGACTGCCATAGTGTTAAAGGTTTAGATGGAGAGGAATTTCTTAAGTGCGTACAAGACAATTTTCCGATTCAGTATGTGGATGTACCTACTAGAGAAGGTGCAAAACTTGACCTACTCTTGGGAAATAAGGCAGGGCAGGTGACTGAGGTGTCAGTGGGGGAGCACTTTGGGGCCAGCGACCATAATTCTATTTGATTTAAAATAGTGATAGAAAAGGATAGACCAGATCTAAAAGTTGAAGTTCTAAATTGGAGAAAGGCCAATTTTGACCGTATTATGCAAAAACTTTTGAAAGCTGATTGGGGGCAGATGTTTGCAGGTAAAGGGACGGCGGAAAATGGGATGCCTTCAGAAATGAGATAATGAGAATATTCCTGTCAGGGTGAAAGGAAAGGCTGCTAGGTATAGGGAATGCTGGATGACTAAAGAAATTGAAAGTTTGGTTCAGAAAAAGAAGGAAGCATATTTAAGGTATAGACAGGATAGATCAATTGAATCCTCAGAAGCGTATAAAGGCAGTGGGAGTATACTTAAGAAGGAAATCAGGAGGGCAAAAAGGGGACATGAGATAGTGTTGGCAAATAGAGTCAAAGAGAATCCAAAGGGCTTTTACAAATACATTAAGGACAAAAGGGTAACTAGGGAGAGAATAAGGCCCCTCAAAGATCAGCAAGGCTGCCTTTGTGTGGAGTTGCAGGAGATGGGGCAGATACTACACGAGTATTTTGCATCAGTATTTACTGGGGAAAAGGACATGGAAGATACAGAATGTAGGGAAATAGATGGTGACATCTTCAAAAATGGCCATATTACAGAGGAGGAAGTGCTAGATGTCTTGAAACGCATGGAGTGGATAAATCCTCAGGACCTGATCAGGTGTACCCAAGAACTCTGAGGGAAGCTAGGGAAGTAATGGCTGGGCCTCTTCCTGAGATATTTGTATCATCGATCATCACAGGTGAGGTGCCGAAAGACTGGAGGTTGGCTAATGTGGTGCCAGTGTTTAAGAAGGGTGGTAAGGAGAAGGCAGGGAACTATAGACCAGTGAGCCTGACCTTGGTGGTGGGCAAGTTGTTGGAAGGAATCCTGAGGGACAGGATGTAATGTATTTGGAAAGGCAAGGACTGATTATGGATAGTCAACATGACTTTGTGCATGGGAAATCATGTCTCACAAACTTGATTGGGTTATTTGAAGAAATAACAAAGAGGATTGATAAGGGCAGAGTGGTAGATGTGATCTATATGGACTTCAGTAAGGCGTTTGACAAGGTTCCCCATGGGAGACTGGTTAGTAAAGTTAGATCTCATGGAATACAGGGAGAACTAGCCATTTGGATACAGAACTGGCTCAAAGGTAGAAGACAGAGGGTGGTGGTGGAGGGTTATTTTTCAGACTGGAGGCCTGTGACCAGTGGAGTGCCACAAGCATCGGTGCTGAGTCCACTACTTTTCATCATTTATATAAATGATTTGGATGTGAGCAAAAGAGGTATAGTTAGTAAGTTTGCTGATGACACCAAAATCAGAGATGTAGTGGACATCGAAGAGGGTTACCTCTGATTACAATGGGATCTTAATTAGATGGGCCAATGGGCTGAGGAGTGGCAGATGGAGTTTATTTTCAATAAATGTGAGGTGCTGCATTTTGGAAAAGCAAATCTTAGCAGGACTTATACACTTAATAGTAAGGTCCTAGGGAGTGTTGCTGAACAAAGAGACCTTGGAGTGCAGGTTCATAGCTCCTTGAAAGTGGAGTCGCAGGTAGATAGGATAGTGAGGAAGGCAGTCAGCATGCTTTCCTTTATTGGTCAGAGTATTGAGTACAGGAGTTGGGAGGTCATGTTGCAGCTGTACAGGAAATTGGTTAGGCCATTGTTGGAATATTGTGTGCAACTCTGGTCTCCTTCCTATCGGAAAGATGTTGTGAAACTTGAAAGGATTCAGAAAAGATTTGCAAGGATATTGCCAGGGTTGGAGGATGTGAGCTATAGGGAGAGGTTGAATAGGCTGGGGCTGTTTTTCCTGGAGCGTCAGAGGCTGAGGGGTGACCTTATAGAGATTTATAAAATCATGAGGGGCATGGATAGGGTAAATAGACAAAGTCTTTTCCCTGGGGTTGGGAAGTCCAGAACTAGATGGTATAGGTTTTGGGTGAGAGGGGAAAGATATAAAAGAGACCTAAGGGGCAACGTTTTCATACAGAAGGTGGTACGTGTATGGAATGAGCTGCTAGAGGAAGTGGTGTAGGCCAGTACAATTGCAACATTTAAAAGGCATTTGGATGGGTATATGAATAGGAAGGGTTTGGAGGGATATGGGCTGTGTGCTGTCAGGTGGGACTAGATTGAGTTGGGATATTTGGTCGGCATGGATGAGTTGGACCAAAGGGTCTGTTTCCGTGCTGTACATCTCTATGACGTGACAGTGAACCAGATGGACTCTTTTGACAACAGCTCTGAAGTCTTTATTGACTTTTAACTCCAAGTTTTATTCGATCCAAATTCCACCATCTGCCACAGTGGGATCTGAACACAGGTAATCAGAATATTAGATTAGATTCCTTTCAGTATGGAAACAGGCCCTTCAGCCAGACAAGTCCACACCAACCCTCCAAAGCGTAATCCACTCAAGACCCATTCCCCTACCCTATATTTACCCAGACTAATGCACCTAACACTATGAGCAATTTAGCATGGCCAATTTATTTGACCTGCACATCTTTGGACTGTGGGAGGAAACCAGAGCACCCGGAGGAAACCCACACAGACACAGGGAGAACATGCAAACTCCACACAGACAGTCACCTAAGGTTGGAGTCGAACCCATGTCCCCAGCACTGTAAGGCAGCAGTACTAACCACTGAGCCACTGTGCCACCCAAATATTAGCCAGGTCTCTGTGTTATTTGGGCATAACTAACAACACCACACTAACACGTGCCTCTTCATACTGCTCTCTAAAAGTAGCGCCACATCATTATTCCAATAAACTAGAAGAAAATGAGGTCTGCAGATGCTGAAGATCTTTGTATTCCAAGAAATCTCAGACTCACTCTTGAACAGAATTACAGGGAATAATCTAATTTCTCTGGAAGTCTCTTCCAGGTTTTTTTTTGGTGCTATTATGTTGACCCCAGTTATAGCTGAAACATCTGTCAGTATTCCATTAATCCAAAAGTTGATGATGTGACTAATATTGTGATAAAGAGACCATAACTGAGGTTATAATTCCACATGTCAGCCACCAACCTGTAAACTAATGCAAATATCCTCATGAATTTCCTGGAAAGGAACGCGGACAGTTGTTGCTATTTTGATTCAATACATTAAGGCCAAATAATCAGTTCCGCATATTCCCAGGATTGCTTGACAGTGGCACTTGGTGACAAAAGCAGGAAAAATGTGCAACATTCCAGGATGCTTTCACTTAGTTAAATGAGCGTGGTCAGAAGTCACATGACACAAGGTTATAGTCCAACAGGTTTATTTGAAACCACAAGCTTTCAGAGTGCTGCTCCTTTGTCAGATAACATGACTTTACCTGATGAAGGGGCAGCATTCTGAAAGCTTGTGATTTCAGATAAACCTGTTGGTCCATAACCTGGTGTGAGGTGACTTCTGACCCCAGTTAAACATCGGCACCGCTACATCATGGCTTTAGTCAGCATCAAACACATGTTTTAAAAATGCAATGACACTTTAATAATTGTGACAGAAGGCAGGAAAATGGCAAAATTGCATATTTGTATGTATTACATCTGATTAAAAAGAAATCAACTAATCTTTGGGTTTAGCACAATTGAAGTTTTCTCAATCTTAAAGTGTGATGCAGGAGATATCTTTTGCATTGGTTTTAGTGAGGGCTGTATATTTACCAAATGAACCCTTTTTGTTTGCTCCGTTCCATTGTTCCCAATGTCGTTGAAGTTAAGCATCGTTACTTTCATGTTTGTGGGTTGGCATCATCCCAACAATTGACCTTAAAGCTGACCCAATAAGTTCAATATGATGATGCCAAAGTTAGAGAAAAGTTCATTGCTGTTTAAAGTGATGGTTCTGAAAGAATTAATGGTGAAGCTGCATTAGCTCCACCCAGTGTGATGATATTACACAGGCTTTGGGTGGAGACAGTGAGTGGTGCATTATCCTTTGTAAGGAGCAGGTGTATTCTCCACAGCTCTCAAGAGTCCTTAATAATGATGCATGTCTGCTGATGTAAGTTATGCTTATTGCTATCATGCAATATACCATCTTGTTAACAAGACATTTGCTTATTTTGTTTAAACTCAGCAGTGGTGTATTCTCTTTAACTCATAATTAGACATATCTCGCATATGGTAGATGTACTTTCAGGGTTACATTGTACTTTGCTCAAAAACTGCATGCATTCATGTAAAACTCTGAGCTCAAAAACTGCATGAATTTATGCAAAACTCCGTTATCTCATTTTTTTAGATTAGAATCAATCTAAACATCATGGCATAGACAGAGAACACAGGGAATAATCTAATTTATTCAATATATTGTCTAGCTATCACCATTGTTAACAGCTAACCCAAGAATGCAACTTTTTTAAAAAAAAAGTTTTGTGATTTACACATGAAAGGAGTGAAACTATCACTGTAATCTAACAGAAGAAAAGCTTAACAGACAATCAATTTTTCAACGTATAATTTCAGTTACATCACACTGTAAATTTTTGCTATAAATTCTGTGTGTTACGATCGAGCCCTCCACTATCACCTGATGAAGGAGCGTCGTTCCGAAAGCTAGTGTGCTTCCAATTAAACCTGTTGGACTATAACCTGGTGTTGTGTGATTTTTAACTTGGTACAGATGTAGGTTGCTAATTTACTTTTAACAACCTTTCTTGTGTGCCACAGACTGGCAGAGGTGGCAGATGCCATAAAGTGCATGCAGGGGACAACAAGGGAACCCCATCGTCATCTGCTTTTCTGTTTGTGTGATAGGCAGACGGTTTAATTGAATCTGGCACTACCAGTATTTTATTTAAAATCTTAACAAGACTGTTGTGCTGTTTACTTCTCATTGCAGGCAAGCTGAACAGTGAAGTCTGGGAAATTTTGGTAGTCATGACCTGGTATTACCAAATGCTGGACTGGATAAAGAACAGGTTAATTAGTCTGTCATGGCACTGTGAGAAACAGAGGCCTTTGTTAATGGTGGTAGACCTGAATGGAGACTGGTCACCAGTTGGGCCCATTTTGTTAACGCCTAAATAGAGTTATAGAGTCATAAAGATGTACAGCACGGAAACAGACCCTTTGGCCCAACTCGGTCATGCCAACCAGACATCCTAACCTAATCAAGTCCCATTTGCCAGCACTTGGCCCATACCCCTCTAAACCCATCCTATTCACGTACCCATTCAGATGCCTTTTAAATGTTGTAATTGTACCAGCCCCTTAAATGAAATGATTGCAGATCATCAGGTAATCCGATGATAACTATGGATATAAGGAACTTGGAGTAAAACAGAACTTTGTAGCTCACACAGTTTGCATTGTGAAGATATAATTGCCCCAGGGAGCTTGTGGGTGAGTATTTATGTTTCTAGATGACAGCCCCAATTGTAACAACTATAAGTATAAACAACAAATCTAATTAGAAAACCTTTGCTGGATCAAAGACGTGTGCCAGTGGCATGTAATTATCTGGTGTTAGATCCAGTTTCTACATGCTACATTTTTCCTTGGCCTAATGGTTATTTCTTAACAATGATCCCTGCCAAATGTTCAATATGTTGTTCAAGGCCAAGACTCATGTCACAATGAGATCATTTTCTTTTCAAGAACAAATAATGCTGCTTTGTTGCTACGACACCTCAAACATGTTTTCAAGTTAAAAAAATCAATCACACTTTACAATGCCATGCGTGCTTGTTCCAGTAGTTTGTTTTTTCAAGTAATTACAACCAACTATTCCCATATTTATCTCCAGTCTAATCTCGGAATTCTCTTGACACTTGTCTTTTCAGTTTAATTCTTCTGTTTGTCTTGAACCATGTACCACATTTTGTGGAGATGATAGGTTAATCACTTTTTTTCCCCAAGCATTCACAACAACCTGAAAGCAGATCTAAATGTCAACATGCAATTCATAAATGAAAATTTGTTCAAATTTTGCTCTCTTCTCCTACCACCTTCAAATTGTGTCAAAAATGACAGTGACAAACAGCATGATTAGACGTTTCCTTATGGTATCAGCCTAGATTCAGGGAGCTCTTCTTTCTGAGTCAGAGGTTAAAGGTCAATTTCCACTCCAGAGCCCTTGAGCACAATGTCTTAGCCTGACTCCCCTGTGAAGTACTGAGAGAATGCAGCATTGTCAATAAAACTACATTTTGGGTGGAGGGAGTCGCCATTTGCTTTCTCTGATAGTTTCCTAAAATCCCACAGGAAATATTTGAAGAAGCGCAGGGGATTTCTCCAGACATCCTGGTCATGACATTTCCCTGACCGATGTCAATTGGAAATGACAATTGGACAATTGTCTCATGGGATCTTGCTGTGTGCAAATTAGCTGCTGTATTTTTCCCTGCATTACAGCTGCAAAAGATTATAAATTACAGCAATGCTTCATTGGTAAATGGCTTGAGATGTCATAGGATCATGAAATGTGCTAAACAAATGCAAACTCTTTATTCTCCAACAGGTTGTTCTTTGACTCCAGTGCCCACTGAGGAGTGAAACTTGTATGAAAGGTGATTATAGCAATCTCTGTTAATCCATCTTAGTTCCATATTAAACCTTATGCTACTCAGTAGGGGAGGTTATGACCTAGTTGAATTATCACTGGGCTATTAATCCAGAGATCCAGATTATGTTCTGGGGACCCAGGTTCAAATCCCACCACAGCAGAAGATGGCATCTGAATTCAATAAAAATGATTCTAGAATTAAGAGTCTAATCACGACCATGAATCCATTGCCGATTACCAGGAAAAAGGTGCTAGGTTGGGATGTGTAGGGAAAACCAACAACCTGAATGTTTGTTGTCTCCAAGCTGATTAGCTAACCAGTTAATTCTCAGTGTTAGTGTCTTATATGGGTGTTGTGGTTCTGTTCGCTGAGTTGGGAATTTGTGTTGTAAACGTTTCGTCCCCTGTCTAGGTGACATCGACAGTGCTTGGGAGCCTCCTGTGAAGCACTTCTGTGATGTTTCCTCCGACATTTATAGTGATTTGTCTCTGCCGCTTCCCACAGACAGCTCACAGACACGGAAGGAACAATACTGGCCAAGGGACTCAACTACAACCACAGGGACGCCAAGACAGCAGACTTCCTAGCAGCACTAGAATGCACACTCAGGAAAAATGGACCGACAGAAGAGACACAACAAACAGTGAGACAAAGTACCTCTGATAACAAGGAAAAGACAAACACATAACCTTAACACCAAGGAGAGAGAAGCACTAAAATCACTAAGAAACGATAAGAACATAATCATACTACCAGCAGACAAAGGCAGAATGACGGTCATCCTGGACAAAGCAGAGTACCTCCAAAAAGCACAACAACTACTTGCAGATACCAACACCTACCAAAAGAGGGAGTTTGACCCCACCCCACAGCTCACCAATAGGATAAACAACACACTGAGGAATCTACAAAAAGACGGACAGATAACCAGGTCTGACCTACAAAGAATGAAACCTGAAAGCAACAACGCCCCTAGATTCTATGGACTACCTAAAGTGCACAAACCAGACATCCCACTCAGACCCATGGTATCACTACCAGGGACACCATCACACAAACTGGCTAAAGAACTACAGCAGAAACTGAAACATCTGATCAGCGGATCCAGACAATCTATACAGTCATCACAGGAATTCTTAGACATCATCAGAAATATACACATAGACAAGGAAGAAACCATGGTCTCATTCGATGTAATGGCACTATTCACGGAAGCGGCAGAGACAGGTCACTATAAATGCCGGAGGAAACATCACAGAAGCGCTTCAGAGGAGGCTCCCAAGCACTGAGGATGTCACCTAGACAGGGGACGAAATGTTTGCAACACAAATTCCCAGCTCGGCGAACAGAACCACAACAACGAGCACCCGAGCTACAAATCTTCTCCCAAACTTTGTCTTATATGGGTAGTAATTGCCTACTTAAGACCCTCAATTGCCTCAGATCAGGCAGATTGGCCAAACCACATCTGCTATTGGTAAAAATGCGGTGGAGACAAGGGATAGCAGATTAGGAGGCGGGCAGGGTGCCTACAGGTTTGTAAGTGAACATGCCCTCCCCTGAACCAGCTTCTAATCTGCCAGTAGGTGAGCCACTCTCAGCCCAAGGAGATGCTAAGTATGGAGCTTCCATAGATTGGGATGTTGGCAGCTGATAAACAGACATCAGTGGTAGACCAAAGAAAGCATGCAGAGGACTTCAGAGTTCAAAGTAGCACAGAAGCCTCAAGGGTTTTGGATTTAAAGAATGATACTCAGAAAGAGACATAAGGAACTCAAGAAGCTAATACCATCTCAGACAAAGCTTCCCACTTAATCGGCACCACATCCGCAAGCATCCACTCCCTCCACCACTGACGCTCAGTTGAAGCAATGTGTACTATCTACAAGATACACTGCAGAAATCCACCAAAGATCCTTAGACAGCACCTACCAAACCAATGATCACTTCCATCCACAAGGACAAGGGCAGCAGATACATGGGAACATCACCACCACCTCCAATTTCCCCTCCAAGCCACTTGCCATCCTGACTTGGAAATATATCGCTGTTCCTTCAGCGTCGCTAGGACAAAATCCTGGAATTCCCTACCCAAGGGCATTGTGAGTTAACCTGCAGCAGGAGGACTGCAGTGGTTCAAGAGGCAGCTCACCACCACCTTCTCAAGGGCAACTAGGGAGGGGCAATAAAATCCTGGCCCAGCCAGAGACACTCACATCCCACCAGTGATTGAAAGAACGAGGTCATAAGAATAAATGCAAGGGTGTTTTTTTTAGATCTGAAATGATAATAGCCAATTCCTTTGGAATCAGACAGCCAATTCTGCTGTTTATCTATGGCAGACTTCCTAATACTTCTCTGGAGGTTCTGTGCAGGGTGAGTCAGCAGGTCAGTAAGGAGGCTTGTCTGTTGTGGCAGTATTTTGCCTATCAGCCCAACCACCACTGTACCACGTCAAGGCAGCTGTCTCCAGGAGCTGACCTGAGCTGTCTGAAAAGAGATCTCCAGGGATCATGCATGCTTGGAATAGTTGCAGCACACATCAATGCACTATAATTAATGACACTAGCGGGAGCAAGCTGAGAAACGTGTCGCTTTTTGCTCAGGGTTGGTTTAATGCGTTATGATGGAATTAGTAAAAGGCAAAATTGCAAAAAGGAATTTTTAATCTCATTGCAGGTTTCCAATGGGGGTGGACAATGATGGAGAAAGACCATGACCTTTGTGTTTCTCCTACATACTGTGATTTCACCTGAAATATTTGTGTTTAAATATTTAAACATGGCTGTCTGCTGCAGTTAAGACTCCTGTCTCTGACTTAGTTTTAGTTTATTCCACTTCACTGAAAACAAACCTAAACACACAACCCTGGCTGGTGTTAAACAGAAACAAAGGAAATAGGAGAAGGAGTAGGCCATTCGGCCCTTTGACCCTGCTTTGCTTTGAAGTGTGATCATGGCTGATCCTTTAACTCAATGCCATATTCCTGTGAGATTCTTTTGCAAGTAAGAGAGAGGGAGGGTGCTGTCAACATTCTCTCCCCCGTGTAACATGTGAAATGTAAATATATCAAGTAACCAGGCCAACCCTGTGATGGGAATCCCTGTGGGGGGCGGTTATGGGTGCAACTGCACCCAGGGAAGCCTCCTTGGAAGTTTTGCCTCCCATTCTGCTAGTACCATTTGCAACCTGCAGGGGACTGGGGGCCAAATGGAAGTTTCCAGAATGTCAACAAAGATTGGTTTTAAGTGAGCATGAAGACAGTCTGCTGTGTATGCTACAATGTCAACCATTATCAACTTGTGATTGGGGGTTACTTTACTTTCATCATCCTCATTCTTCGACTCGACCTATGGGTGTATTCAGTCTGCAGTGATAGAGGGAAACCACTGTTGGGTCTTAATGTGAAGAGGTTCCTGCCTGAAACAAGATATGGTTAATTGCAGGATGGCAAAGACTATAGGAAGACCTAGACAATGGATCTGTTCTCTTTGAGATTCTGTTCTCTTTTCCCCAACCAAGTCCTTAAGACATCATCTCCAGTGTTATTTCTTTCAGAACCATACCTTTCTACAACAAAGGCACCTGGCTTCCAGCCACTTGCTGGTGTTGGTTCTGTCTCCAGGAAAATGATTGACAGGCAGGAGGAGCTGGAGAACCATCATGGTGACTGTTCATGCTATTGTACTGGCCATCTCTGGTCGCACCTAACAACTGAGTTGCCAATGTTACCATTTGAACAAGAATTGGCAGGTTCCCACCTGGTGGCCTGACAAATATTTATCCCTCAACCAACACAATTAAACAGACTATCTTGCTGCCAATGGGACATTGCTGTCTGCAAACTGGTTGCTCTAATGTCCTACAATGTAGCAATAGCTGGATGGCACGGTAGCTCAATGGTTAGCACTGCTGCCTCACAGCGCCAGGGTTCCAGGTTCGATTCCAGCCTCAGAGGACTGTCTGTGTGGAGTTTGCACATTCTCCCCGTGTCAGCGTGGGTTTCCTTCGGGTGCTCTGGTTTCCTCTCACAGTCCAAATATGCGCAGGTCAGGTGGATTGGCCATGCTAAATTGCCCTTAGTGTTAGGTGCATTAGTCAGAGGGAAATGGGTCTGGGTGGGTTACTCTTCAGAGGGTTGGTGTGGACTTGTTGTGCCAAAGGGCCTGTTTCCACACTGTAGGGAATCTAATCTAACCAAAAAAAAAATTAGCCATTGGAAATGCAAGGTTGGTGAGTGGGTCTGGATGAGTTGCTCTATGGAGGGTCAGTGCAGACTCGATGGGCTGAATGGCTTGGTTCCACACTGTAGGGATTCTGTGAATAGCTACACAGTGCTTTCTCGGCTGTGTGAATATTTTCAACATCCTGAACAAGAAAGGTTCTGTAGAAATCCAAGTTATATCTTTCTAAATTATCAAAGTTGTGTAAGGGGCTGAACAAGGAGCTGGAATTTTGGTCTTTTCATCTCTGGATTTTGAAGGATTAAAATTTCTGTTTTTCCACTGGTCACAAAAGTCCCACACATCAGCGTTTGTAAAGTTTTAATTCAGTTCCTAGTGAGAGCACAGATTTGCTGTAACATTCCAAGAAGCAACTTGTTGCTCAACTATTTTTAGTATTTGCTGAAGTTTGGAAGAGTGAGCAGTGATCAGACTGAAGTGTTTAAACTATTAAAAATGTGTTTTTTGACTTGTTCATGGGATGTCGGCATCACTGACTGGGCCAATACTTTCCCATCTCTAATTTCCCCTGAGAGTGTGACAGCAAGTCACCATCTCGAACCAGAGCAGTCCACGGGATGCACTTACAGTACATTAGGCCAGGTACAGAGAAAGCTATTTTTTTAAAGTCAAGCAAAAGATGACGTCATTTAAAGATGAGCACCAGGCTATTCAGAAACTAAATCAAGAAATGTTTTCTCACATAATACACCACAAATTTATGGAACTTTCTCCCCCAAAGGCTTGTGGATGTTGAGGAAAATTGGCCGAACTGGGTAATGTTAACTTTGTTAAAGGTGTAGAGCAAAGACGGAGAAATGTTGCTAATCGAGATATCTGCTGTGATCTCAATGAATGGAGAAGGTGGTCTAAAGAGCCTCCTAGTATTCCACAAATTGTCCTATGGTTTAGACAACATGAACTTTGTTCAAAAGCATTTGTCAGAACAAATACAAGAATTCCAAATTTCAGGAGTTATGTCAAAGTGTTTCATAATGTAAAAGGTTCTGAGGAAGGGTCACTGGATCTGAAATGTTAACTCTGATTTCTGTCCAGAGATGTGGCAGACTTGCTGAGCTTTTTCAGCAACTTTAGTTTTTGTTTCTGATGTCCAGCATCCACAGTTCTTTTGGTTATTTATAACAGAAAAGGCTCAGTTGAAGTTGCTGAAATCAACATATGTACAAATGCAGTGATCCTTTCTCTGCACACAAAAGTAACATGGTCAAGCCTTGAGCTACTTTTGAATTACCTGAGGGTTTGGGAAGCTGATAGTTCCCTGTTCATGTCTCTATAGTCATGCCTTGGCCAATCAAATTCAACTTGGCAGGCAATCAGTATTCTTTCCTCCTGTAGTATAATTCGTTGTGATTGTTTGAAATTTGGCATTCTTGTGGGTGTCCTGATGAGTGCACAATGAAAACATCAGCAGCATGCCTCTCTTTCCAGCAGGATCACTAATGTGTCTCAGACTCATTCAAGATCCACATAACTGTAGCTAAATTGACTCCTATTCAGCATCCCTCTCGTTAATAAAATCGAAAGTTTGAATGCTCCACAGATGATTGTGTTCGGTGTTGCACATTTTCGAAAGCCAGTGGACTGGTAAAGGTCAAATGTATCAGAATATTAAACTCAAGATTTTCTTAAACATGTGTGAGAGTACCCTGGTACATTGACAGTGATTTACTATTCTTGTAATAACACGAGTGAAAAAAAAGAAAGAAGGTGCATTCGTGTAGGCGTTTATCCTCTTCAAAGGATGTTGTAATCCTCTTTATGTCAATGAATTGCCCTTGTGTTGCAGGCAATTTTATCACATGGGCCATCCAATTGTGTACAACAAACAACAAATTAACTACTTGGTCGGCTCATCTGTTTGTCTGAGATTTCAAGGAGGAACATCAAACAGACCACTAGGTGGAACACCCTGCCAATGTTCAAACTGTACTGCAGCATCTTTCACTTGTAGGTGAAAGGACAGACCTGGCCTCAGTTTGGAAATGCATTAAAAGGGCAGCATCTGCCACAGAATATCATAAAGAGTCAGAACATGCTTAGCGGTAGGATAATGGTCTGGGACCTGATTCCCAGTATGTCACAATTTAAATCAAAATGCAACCATCTGAATCCAACTGACACCCTGAGTTTCACTTTAAAAAGATACACTAATGCCTGATTTTAGATGTTAGAGGTGAAACTTCACTCCTTTGTTTTAACACGTGTCGGCTTGTCTCACCTGACGGTACTGTCACCCCCAGATCCAGAATTGGTTCAAGCCCTATTAAATTCTCAGCTCTGCATTCAAATCCCTCCCCCAGCATCATCTCTGTCTCCCTCAGCCTACAACCCTCTGTGATCGCTGTACTCCTCAAACAGCACATGGCCTGATATTTTTGTTGGGCCAAAATATCAGGCTCTGGGATTCCCACCTAAACCTTTGCTCCTTTATGACATTCATAAAACCTACCATGTTGACCAAGCATTTGGTCACCTGTCTTCACTTTTATTTTGATTTTCATTCATGGGATATGTGTGTCACCAGCTAGACCAGAATTTATTGCCCATCCCTAATTTCCCAGAGGGCAGTTAAGAGTCAACCATATGGCTGTGGGTCTGGAGTCATGTGTAGGCCAGGCCAGGTAAGGATAGCAGTTTCCTTCCCTAAGTGACATTAGTGAACCCGATGGGTTTTTCCAATAATTAACAATGGATTCAGGGTCATCATTCAATCCTTAATTGCAGGTTTCTCTCGAATTCAAATTCCACCATCTGCCATGGCAGGATTTCAACCAGGGTCTCCAGAACATTATCTGGGTCTCTGGA